>NW_027422784.1:0-2400000 GCF_048934315.1 Petromyzon marinus
CAACACATCCAGCACAATGTCCCCCATGCAATATGGCTCACTTGGAAGTCACCTATACAACATGGCAACCAGCACAATGTCCCCCATGCAATATGGCTGACTTGGAAGTCACCTATACAACATGGCAACCAGCACAATGTACCCCATGCAATATGGCTGACTTGGAAGTCACCTATACAAGAAACCAGCACAATGTCCCCCATGCAATATGGCTGACTTGGAAGTCACCTATACAACACAACCAGCACAATGTCCCCCAAGCAATATGGCTCACTTGGAAGTCACCTATACAACATGGCAACCAGCACAATGTCCCCCATGCAATATGGCTGACTTGGAAGTCACCTATACAAGACAACCAGCACAATGTCCCCCATGCAATATGGCTGACTTGGAAGTCACCTATAGGACATGGCAACCAGCACAATGTCCCCCAAGCAATATGGCTGACTTGGAAGTCACCTATACAAGACAACCAGCACAATGTCCCAAATGCAATATGGCTGACTTGGAAGTCACCTATAGAACATGGCCACCAGCACAATGTCCCCCATGCAATATGGCTGACTTGGAAGTCACCTATACAACATGGCAACCAGCACAATATCCCCCATGCAATATGGCTGACTTGGAAGTAACCTATACAACATGGCAACCAGCACAATGTCCCCCAAGCAATATGGCTGACTTGGAAGTCACCTATACAAGACAACCAGCACAATTTCCCCCATGCAATATGGCTGAATTGGAAGTCACCTATAGAACATGGCCACCAGCACAATGTCCCCCATGCAATATGGCTGACTTGGAAGTCACCTTTACAACATGGCAACCAGCACAATGTCCCCAAGCAATATGGCTGACTTAAAAGTCACCTATACAAGACAACCAGCACAATTTCACCCATGCAATATGGCTCACTTCGAAGTCACCTATAGGACATGGCAACCAGCACAATGTCCCCCATGCAATATGGCTGATTTGGAAGTCACCTATACAACACAACCAGCACAATGTCCCCCATGCAATATCGCTGACTTGGAAGTCACCTATACAAGACAACCAGCACAATGTCCCAAATGCAATATGGCTGACTTGGAAGTCATCTATAGAACATGGCCACCAGCACAATGTCCCCCATGCAATATGGCTGACTTGGAAGTCACCTATACAACATGGCAACCAGCACAATGTCCCCCATGCAATATGGCTGACTTGGAAGTCACCTATACAATACAACCAGCACAATGTCCCCTAAGCAATATGGCTGACTTGGAAGTCACCTATACAAGACAACCAGCACAATGTCCCCCATGCAATATGGCTGACTTGAAAGTCACCTATAGGACATGGCCACCAGCACAATGTCCCCCATGCAATATAGCTGACTTGGAAGTCACCTATACAATACAACCAGCACAATGTCCCCCATGCAATATGGCTGATTTGGAAGTCACCTATACAACACAACCAGCACAATGTCCCCCATGCAATATGGCTGACTTGGAAGTCACCTATACAACATGGCAACCAGCACAATGTCCCCCAAGCAATATGGCTGACTTGGAAGTCACCTATAGAACATGGCAACCAGCACAATGTCCCCCAAGCAATATGGCTGACTTAAAAGTCACCTATACAAGACAACCAGCACAATTTCCCCCATGCAATATGGCTGACTTGGAAGTCACCTATAGAACATGGCCACCAGCACAATGTCCCCCATGCAATATGGCTGACTTGGAAGTCACCTATACAACATGGCAACCAGCACAATGTCCCCCATGCAATATGGCTGACTTGGAAGTCACCTATACAATACAACCAGCACAATGTCCCCTAAGCAATATGGCTGACTTGGAAGTCACCTATACAAGACAACCAGCACAATGTCCCCCGTGCAATATGGCTGACTTGGAATTCACCTATAGGACATGGCCACCAGCACAATGTCCCCCATGCAATATAGCTGACTTGGAAGTCACCTATACAATACAACCAGCACAATGTCCCCCATGCAATATGGCTGACTTGGAAGTCACCTATAGAACATGGCCACCAGCACAATGTCCCCCATGCAATATGGCTGACTTGGAAGTCACCTATACAACATGGCAACCAGCACAATGTCCCCCAAGCAATATGGCTGACTTGGAAGTCACCTATAGAACATGGCAACCAGCACAATGTCCCCCAAGCAATATGGCTGACTTAAAAGTCACCTATACAAGACAACCAGCACAATTTCCCCCATGCAATATGGCTGACTTGGAAGTCACCTATAGGACATGGCATCCAGCACAATGTCCCCCATGCAATATGGCTGACTTGTAAGTCACCTATACAACATGGCAACCAGCACAATGTCCCCCAAGCAATATGGCTGACTTGGAAGTCACCTATACAACATGGCAACCAGCACAATGTCCCCCATGCAATATGGCTGACTTGGAAGTCACCTATAGAACATGGCCACCAGCCCAATGTCCCCCATGCAACACGGCTGACTTGGAAGTCACCTATACAAGACAACCAGCACAATGTCCCCCATGCAATATGGCTGACTTGGAAGTCACCTATAGGACATGGCCACCAGCACAATGTCCCCCATGCAATATGGCTGACTTGGAAGTCACCTATACAACATGGCAACCAGCACAATGTTCCCCAAGCAATATGGCTGACTTGGAAGTCACCTATACAACATGGCAACCAGCACAATGTCCCCCATGCAATATGGCTGACTTGGAAGTCACCTATAGAACATGGCAACCAGCACAATGTCCCCCAAGCAATATGGCTGACTTAAAAGTCACCTATACAAGACAACCAGCACAATTTCCCCCATGCAATATGGCTGACTTGGAAGTCACCTATAGGACATGGCAACCAGCACAATGTCCCCCATGCAATATGGCTGATTTGGAAGTCACCTATACAACACAACCAGCACAATGTCCCCCATGCAATATGGCTGACTTGGAAGTCACCTATACAAGACAACCAGCACAATGTCCCAAATGCAATATGGCTGACTTGGAAGTCACCTATAGAACATGGCCACCAGCACAATGTCCCCCATGCAATATGGCTGACTTGGAAGTCACCTATACAACATGGCAACCAGCACAATGTCCCCCATGCAATATGGCTGACTTGGAAGTCACCTATACAATACAACCAGCCCAATGTCCCCCAAGCAATATGGCTGACTTGGAAGTCACATATACAAGACAACCAGCACAATGTCCCCCATGCAATATGGCTGACTTGGAAGTCACCTATAGGACATGGCCACCAGCACAATGTCCCCCATGCAATATAGCTGACTTGGAAGTCACCTATACAACACAACCAGCACAATGTCCACCATGCAATATGGCTGACTTGGAAGTCACCTATACAAGACAACCAGCACAATGTCCCCCATGCAATATGGCTGACTTGGAAGTCACCTATAGAACATGGCCACCAGCACAATGTCCCCCATGCAATATGGCTGACTTGAAAGTCACCTATACAACATGGCAACCAGCACAATGTCCCCCAAGCAATATGGCTGACTTGGAAGTCACCTATACAACATGGCAACCAGCACAATGTCCCCCAAGCAATATGGCTGACTTGGAAGTCACCTATAGAACATGGCAACCAGCACAATGTCCCCCAAGCAATATGGCTGACTTAAAAGTCACCTATACAAGACAACCAGCACAATTTCCCCCATACAATATGGCTGACTTGGAAGTCACCTATAGGACATGGCAACCAGCACAATGTCCCCCATGCAATATGGCTGACTTGTAAGTCACCTATACAACATGGCAACCAGCACAATGTCCCCCAAGCAATATGGCTGACTTGGAAGTCACCTATACAACATGGCAACCAGCACAATGTCCCCCATGCAATATGGCTGACTTGGAAGTCACCTATAGAACATGGCCACCAGCCCAATGTCCCCCATGCAACACGGCTGACTTGGAAGTCACCTTTACAACACAACCAGCACAATGTCCCCCATGCAATATGGCTGACTTGGAAGTCACCTATAGGACATGGCCACCAGCACAATGTCCCCCATGCAATATGGCTGACTTGGAAGTCACCTATACAATACAACCAGCACAATGTCCCCCATGCAATATGGCTGACTTGGAAGTCACCTATACAATACAACCAGCACAATGTCCCCCATGCAATATGGCTGACTTAAAAGTCAACAATACAAGACAACCAGCACAATTTCCCCCATGCAATATGGCTGACTTGGAAGTCACCTATAGGACATGGCAACCAGCACAATGTCCCCCATGCAATATGGCTGACTTGTAAGTCAACTATACAACATGGCAACCAGCACAATGTCCCCCATGCAATATGGCTGACTTGGAAGTCACCTTTACAACATGGCCACCAGCACAATGTCCCCCATGCAATATGGCTGACTTGGAAGTCACCTATACAAGACAACCAGCACAATGTCCCCCATGCAATATGGCTGACTTGGAAGTCACCTATACAACACAAGCAGCACAATGTCCCCCAAGCAATATGGCTGACTTGGAAGTCACCTATACAACATGGCAACCAGCACAATGTCCCCCATGCAATATGGCTGACTTGGAAGTCACCTATAGGACATGGCAACCAGCACAATGTCCCCCATGCAATATGGCTGACTTGGAAGTCACCTATAGAACATGGCCACCAGCACAATGTCCCCCAAGCAATATGGCTCACTTGGAAGGCACCTATACAATACAAACAGCACAATGTCCCCCATGCAATATGGCTGACTTGGAAGTCACCTATACAATACAACCAGCACAATGTCCCCCATGCAATATGGCTGACTTGGAAGTCACCTATACAACACAACCAGCACAATGTCCCCCATGCAATATGGCTGACTTGGAAGTCACCTATACAACACATCCAGCACAATGTCCCCCATGCAATATGGCTCACTTGGAAGTCACCTATACAACATGGCAACCAGCACAATGTCCCCCATGCAATATGGCTGACTTGGAAGTCACCTATACAACATGGCAACCAGCACAATGTACCCCATGCAATATGGCTGACTTGGAAGTCACCTATACAAGAAACCAGTACAATGTCCCCCATGCAATATGGCTGACTTGGAAGTCACCTATACAACACAACCAGCACAATGTCCCCTAAGCAATATGGCTCACTTGGAAGTCACCTATACAACATGGCAACCAGCACAATGTCCCCCATGCAATATGGCTGACTTGGAAGTCACCTATACAAGACAACCAGCACAATGTCCCCCATGCAATATGGCTGACTTGGAAGTCACCTATACAACACAAGCAGCACAATGTCCCCCAAGCAATATGGCTGACTTGGAAGTCACCTATACAACATGGCAACCAGCACAATGTCCCCCATGCAATATGGCTGACTTGGAAGTCACCTATAGGACATGGCAACCAGCACAATGTCCCCCATGCAATATGGCTGACTTGGAAGTCACCTATAGAACATGGCCACCAGCACAATGTCCCCCAAGCAATATGGCTCACTTGGAAGGCACCTATACAATACAAACAGCACAATGTCCCCCATGCAATATGGCTGACTTGGAAGTCACCTATACAATACAACCAGCACAATGTCCCCCATGCAATATGGCTGACTTGGAAGTCACCTATACAAAACAACCAGCACAATGTCCCCCATGCAATATGGCTGACTTGGAAGTCACCTATACAACACATCCAGCACAATGTCCCCCATGCAATATGGCTCACTTGGAAGTCACCTATACAACATGGCAACCAGCACAATGTCCCCCATGCAATATGGCTGACTTGGAAGTCACCTATACAACATGGCAACCAGCACAATGTACCCCATGCAATATGGCTGACTTGGAAGTCACCTATACAAGAAACCAGCACAATGTCCCCCATGCAATATGGCTGACTTGGAAGTCACCTATACAACACAACCAGCACAATGTCCCCTAAGCAATATGGCTCACTTGGAAGTCACCTATACAACATGGCAACCAGCACAATGTCCCCCATGCAATATGGCTGACTTGGAAGTCACCTATACAAGACAACCAGCACAATGTCCCCCATGCAATATGGCTGACTTGGAAGTCACCTATAGGACATGGCAACCAGCACAATGTCCCCCAAGCAATATGGCTGACTTGGAAGTCACCTATACAAGACAACCAGCACAATGTCCCAAATGCAATATGGCTGACTTGGAAGTCACCTATAGAACATGGCCACCAGCACAATGTCCCCCATGCAATATGGCTGACTTGGAAGTCACCTATACAACATGGCAACCAGCACAATATCCCCCATGCAATATGGCTGACTTGGAAGTAACCTATACAACATGGCAACCAGCACAATGTCCCCCAAGCAATATGGCTGACTTGGAAGTCACCTATACAAGACAACCAGCACAATTTCCCCCATGCAATATGGCTGACTTGGAAGTCACCTATAGGACATGGCAACCAGCACAATGTCCCCCATGCAATATGGCTGACTTATAAGTCACCTATACAACATGGCAACCAGCACAATGTCCCCCATGCAATATGGCTGACTTGGAAGTCACCTATAGAACATGGCCACCAGCCCAATGTCCCCCATGCAATATGGCTGACTTGGAAGTCACCTATACAAGACAACCAGCACAATTTCCCCCATGCAATATGGCTGACTTGGAAGTCACCTATAGGACATGGCAACCAGCACAATGTCCCCCATGCAATATGGCTGACTTATAAGTCACCTATACAACATGGCAACCAGCACAATGTCCCCCAAGCAATATGGCTGACTTGGAAGTCACCTATACAACATGGCAACCAGCACAATGTCCCCCATGCAATATGGCTGACTTGGAAGTCACCTATAGAACATGGCCACCAGCCCAATGTCCCCCATGCAACACGGCTGACTTGGAAGTCACCTATACAAGACAACCAGCACAATGTCCCCCATGCAATATGGCTGACTTGGAAGTCACCTATAGGACATGGCCACCAGCACAATGTCCCCCATGCAATATGGCTGACTTGGAAGTCACCTATACAACATGGCAACCAGCACAATGTTCCCCAAGCAATATGGCTGACTTGGAAGTCACCTATACAACATGGCAACCAGCACAATGTCCCCCATGCAATATGGCTGACTTGGAAGTCACCTATAGAACATGGCAACCAGCACAATGTCCCCCAAGCAATATGGCTGACTTAAAAGTCACCTATACAAGACAACCAGCACAATTTCCCCCATGCAATATGGCTGACTTGGAAGTCACCTATAGGACATGGCAACCAGCACAATGTCCCCCATGCAATATGGCTGATTTGGAAGTCACCTATACAACACAACCAGCACAATGTCCCCCATGCAATATGGCTGACTTGGAAGTCACCTATACAAGACAACCAGCACAATGTCCCAAATGCAATATGGCTGACTTGGAAGTCACCTATAGAACATGGCCACCAGCACAATGTCCCCCATGCAATATGGCTGACTTGGAAGTCACCTATACAACATGGCAACCAGCACAATGTCCCCCATGCAATATGGCTGACTTGGAAGTCACCTATACAATACAACCAGCCCAATGTCCCCCAAGCAATATGGCTGACTTGGAAGTCACATATACAAGACAACCAGCACAATGTCCCCCATGCAATATGGCTGACTTGGAAGTCACCTATAGGACATGGCCACCAGCACAATGTCCCCCATGCAATATAGCTGACTTGGAAGTCACCTATACAATACAACCAGCACAATGTCCCCCATGCAATATGGCTGATTTGGAAGTCACCTATACAACACAACCAGCACAATGTCCACCATGCAATATGGCTGACTTGGAAGTCACCTATACAAGACAACCAGCACAATGTCCCCCATGCAATATGGCTGACTTGGAAGTCACCTATAGAACATGGCCACCAGCACAATGTCCCCCATGCAATATGGCTGACTTGAAAGTCACCTATACAACATGGCAACCAGCACAATGTCCCCCAAGCAATATGGCTGACTTGGAAGTCACCTATACAACATGGCAACCAGCACAATGTCCCCCAAGCAATATGGCTGACTTGGAAGTCACCTATAGAACATGGCAACCAGCACAATGTCCCCCAAGCAATATGGCTGACTTAAAAGTCACCTATACAAGACAACCAGCACAATTTCCCCCATACAATATGGCTGACTTGGAAGTCACCTATAGGACATGGCAACCAGCACAATGTCCCCCATGCAATATGGCTGACTTGTAAGTCACCTATACAACATGGCAACCAGCACAATGTCCCCCAAGCAATATGGCTGACTTGGAAGTCACCTATACAACATGGCAACCAGCACAATGTCCCCCATGCAATATGGCTGACTTGGAAGTCACCTATAGAACATGGCCACCAGCCCAATGTCCCCCATGCAACACGGCTGACTTGGAAGTCACCTTTACAACACAACCAGCACAATGTCCCCCATGCAATATGGCTGACTTGGAAGTCACCTATAGGACATGGCCACCAGCACAATGTCCCCCATGCAATATGGCTGACTTGGAAGTCACCTATACAATACAACCAGCACAATGTCCCCCATGCAATATGGCTGACTTGGAAGTCACCTATACAATACAACCAGCACAATGTCCCCCATGCAATATGGCTGACTTAAAAGTCAACAATACAAGACAACCAGCACAATTTCCCCCATGCAATATGGCTGACTTGGAAGTCACCTATAGGACATGGCAACCAGCACAATGTCCCCCATGCAATATGGCTGACTTGTAAGTCAACTATACAACATGGCAACCAGCACAATGTCCCCCATGCAATATGGCTGACTTGGAAGTCACCTTTACAACATGGCCACCAGCACAATGTCCCCCATGCAATATGGCTGACTTGGAAGTCACCTATACAAGACAACCAGCACAATGTCCCCCATGCAATATGGCTGACTTGGAAGTCACCTATACAACACAAGCAGCACAATGTCCCCCAAGCAATATGGCTGACTTGGAAGTCACCTATACAACATGGCAACCAGCACAATGTCCCCCATGCAATATGGCTGACTTGGAAGTCACCTATAGGACATGGCAACCAGCACAATGTCCCCCATGCAATATGGCTGACTTGGAAGTCACCTATAGAACATGGCCACCAGCACAATGTCCCCCAAGCAATATGGCTCACTTGGAAGGCACCTATACAATACAAACAGCACAATGTCCCCCATGCAATATGGCTGACTTGGAAGTCACCTATACAATACAACCAGCACAATGTCCCCCATGCAATATGGCTGACTTGGAAGTCACCTATACAACACAACCAGCACAATGTCCCCCATGCAATATGGCTGACTTGGAAGTCACCTATACAACACATCCAGCACAATGTCCCCCATGCAATATGGCTCACTTGGAAGTCACCTATACAACATGGCAACCAGCACAATGTCCCCCATGCAATATGGCTGACTTGGAAGTCACCTATACAACATGGCAACCAGCACAATGTACCCCATGCAATATGGCTGACTTGGAAGTCACCTATACAAGAAACCAGTACAATGTCCCCCATGCAATATGGCTGACTTGGAAGTCACCTATACAACACAACCAGCACAATGTCCCCTAAGCAATATGGCTCACTTGGAAGTCACCTATACAACATGGCAACCAGCACAATGTCCCCCATGCAATATGGCTGACTTGGAAGTCACCTATACAAGACAACCAGCACAATGTCCCCCATGCAATATGGCTGACTTGGAAGTCACCTATACAACACAAGCAGCACAATGTCCCCCAAGCAATATGGCTGACTTGGAAGTCACCTATACAACATGGCAACCAGCACAATGTCCCCCATGCAATATGGCTGACTTGGAAGTCACCTATAGGACATGGCAACCAGCACAATGTCCCCCATGCAATATGGCTGACTTGGAAGTCACCTATAGAACATGGCCACCAGCACAATGTCCCCCAAGCAATATGGCTCACTTGGAAGGCACCTATACAATACAAACAGCACAATGTCCCCCATGCAATATGGCTGACTTGGAAGTCACCTATACAATACAACCAGCACAATGTCCCCCATGCAATATGGCTGACTTGGAAGTCACCTATACAAAACAACCAGCACAATGTCCCCCATGCAATATGGCTGACTTGGAAGTCACCTATACAACACATCCAGCACAATGTCCCCCATGCAATATGGCTCACTTGGAAGTCACCTATACAACATGGCAACCAGCACAATGTCCCCCATGCAATATGGCTGACTTGGAAGTCACCTATACAACATGGCAACCAGCACAATGTACCCCATGCAATATGGCTGACTTGGAAGTCACCTATACAAGAAACCAGCACAATGTCCCCCATGCAATATGGCTGACTTGGAAGTCACCTATACAACACAACCAGCACAATGTCCCCTAAGCAATATGGCTCACTTGGAAGTCACCTATACAACATGGCAACCAGCACAATGTCCCCCATGCAATATGGCTGACTTGGAAGTCACCTATACAAGACAACCAGCACAATGTCCCCCATGCAATATGGCTGACTTGGAAGTCACCTATAGGACATGGCAACCAGCACAATGTCCCCCAAGCAATATGGCTGACTTGGAAGTCACCTATACAAGACAACCAGCACAATGTCCCAAATGCAATATGGCTGACTTGGAAGTCACCTATAGAACATGGCCACCAGCACAATGTCCCCCATGCAATATGGCTGACTTGTAAGTCACCTATACAACATGGCAACCAGCACAATATCCCCCATGCAATATGGCTGACTTGGAAGTAACCTATACAACATGGCAACCAGCACAATGTCCCCCAAGCAATATGGCTGACTTGGAAGTCACCTATACAAGACAACCAGCACAATTTCCCCCATGCAATATGGCTGACTTGGAAGTCACCTATAGGACATGGCAACCAGCACAATGTCCCCCATGCAATATGGCTGACTTATAAGTCACCTATACAACATGGCAACCAGCACAAGGTCCCCCATGCAATATGGCTGACTTGGAAGTCACCTATACAACATGGCAACCAGCACAATGTCCCCCATGCAATATGGCTGACTTGGAAGTCACCTTTACAACATGGCCACCAGCACAATGTCCCCCATGCAATATGGCTGACTTGGAAGTCACCTATACAAGACAACCAGCACAATGTCCCCCATGCAATATGGCTGACTTGGAAGTCACCTATACAACACAACCAGCACAATGTCCCCCAAGCAATATGGCTGACTTGGAAGTCACCTATACAACATGGCAACCAGCACAATGTCCCCCATGCAATATGGCTGACTTGGAAGTCACCTATAGGACATGGCAACCAGCACAATGTCCCCCATGCAATATGGCTGACTTGGAAGTCACCTATAGAACATGGCCACCAGCACAATGTCCCCCAAGCAATATGGCTCACTTGGAAGGCACCTATACAATACAAACAGCACAATGTCCCCCATGCAATATGGCTGACTTGGAAGTCACCTATACAATACAACCAGCACAATGTCCCCCATGCAATATGGCTGACTTGGAAGTCACCTATACAACACAACCAGCACAATGTCCCCCATGCAATATGGCTGACTTGGAAGTCACCTATACAACACAACCAGCACAATGTCCCCCATGCAATATGGCTCACTTGGAAGTCACCTATACAACATGGCATCCAGCACAATGTCCCCTATGTAATATGGCTGACTTGGAAGTCACCTATACAACATGGCAACCAGCACAATGTCCCCCATGCAATATGGCTGACTTGGAAGTCACCTATACAACATGGCAACCAGCACAATGTACCCCATGCAATATGGCTGACTTGGAAGTCACCTATACAAGAAACCAGCACAATGTCCCCCATGCAATATGGCTGACTTGGAAGTCACCTATACAACACAACCAGCACAATGTCCCCCAAGCAATATGGCTCACTTGGAAGTCACCTATACAACATGGCAACCAGCACAATGTCCCCCATGCAATATGGCTGACTTGGAAGTCACCTATACAACATGGCAACCAGCACAATGTCCCCCATGCAATATGGCTGACTTGGAAGTCACCTATACAAGACAACCAGCACAATGTCCCCCATGCAATATGGCTGACTTGGAAGTCACCTATAGAACATGGCCACCAGCACAATGTCGCCCATGCAATATGGCTGACTTGGAAGTCACCTATACAACATGGCAACCAGCACAATGTCCCCCATGCAATATGGCTGACTTGGAAGTCACCTATACAATACAACCAGCACAATGTCCCCCAAGCAATATGGCTGACTTGGAAGTCACCTATACAAGACAACCAGCACAATGTCCCCCATGCAATATGGCTGACTTGGAAGTCACCTATAGGACATGGCCACCAGCACAATGTCCCCCATGCAATATGGCTGACTTGGAAGTCACCTATACAATACAACCAGCACAATGTCCCCCATGCAATATGGCTGACTTGGAAGTCACCTATACAATACAACCAGCACAATGTCCCCCATGCAATATGGCTGATTTGGAATTCACCTATACAACACAACCAGCACAATGTCCCCCATGCAATATGGCTGACTTGGAAGTCACCTATACAAGACAACCAGCACAATGTCCCAAATGCAATATGGCTGACTTGGAAGTTACCTATAGAACATGGCCACCAGCACAATGTCCCCCATGCAATATGGCTGACTTGGAAGTCACCTATACAACATGGCAACCAGCACAATGTCCCCCATGCAATATGGCTGACTTGGAAGTCACCTATACAATACAACCAGCACAATGTCCCCCAAGCAATATGGCTGACTTGGAATTCACCTATACAACATGGCAACCAGCACAATGTCCCCCATGCAATATGGCTGACTTGGAAGTCACCTATACAACACAACCAGCACAATGTCCCCCAAGCAATATGGCTCACTTGGAAGTCACCTATACAACATGGCAACCAGCACAATGTCCCCCATGCAATATGGCTGACTTGGAAGTCACCTATACAACATGGCAACCAGCACAATGTCCCCCATGCAATATGGCTGACTTGGAAGTCACCTATACAAGACAACCAGCACAATGTCCCCCATGCAATATGGCTGACTTGGAAGTTACCTATAGAACATGGCCACCAGCACAATGTCGCCCATGCAATATGGCTGACTTGGAAGTCACCTATACAACATGGCAACCAGCACAATGTCCCCCATGCAATATGGCTGACTTGGAAGTCACCTATACAATACAACCAGCACAATGTCCCCCAAGCAATATGGCTGACTTGGAAGTCACCTATACAAGACAACCAGCACAATGTCCCCCATGCAATATGGCTGACTTGGAAGTCACCTATAGGACATGGCCACCAGCACAATGTCCCCCATGCAATATGGCTGACTTGGAAGTCACCTATACAATACAACCAGCACAATGTCCCCCATGCAATATGGCTGACTTGGAAGTCACCTATACAATACAACCAGCACAATGTCCCCCATGCAATATGGCTGATTTGGAAGTCACCTATACAACACAACCAGCACAATGTCCCCCATGCAATATGGCTGACTTGGAAGTCACCTATACAAGACAACCAGCACAATGTCCCAAATGCAATATGGCTGACTTGGAAGTTACCTATAGAACATGGCCACCAGCACAATGTCCCCCATGCAATATGGCTGACTTGGAAGTCACCTATACAACATGGCAACCAGCACAATGTCCCCCATGCAATATGGCTGACTTGGAAGTCACCTATACAATACAACCAGCACAATGTCCCCCAAGCAATATGGCTGACTTGGAATTCACCTATACAAGACAACCAGCACAATGTCCCCCATGCAATATGGCTGACTTGGAAGTCACCTATAGGACATGGCCACCAGCACAATGTCCCCCATGCAATATGGCTGACTTAGAAGTCACCTATACAATACAACCAGCACAATGTCCCCCATGCAATATGGCTGATTTGGAAGTCACCTATACAACACAACCAGCACAATGTCCCCCATGCAATATGGCTGACTTGGAAGTCACCTATACAAGACAACCAGCACAATGTCCCCCATGCAATATGGCTGACTTGGAAGTCACCTATAGAACATGGCCACCAGCACAATGTCCCCCATGCAATATGGCTGACTTGGAAGTCACCTATACAACATGGCAACCAGCACAATGTCCCCCAAGCAATATGGCTGACTTGGAAGTCACCTATACAACATGGCAACCAGCACAATGTCCCCCAAGCAATATGGCTGACTTGGAAGTCACCTATAGAACATGGCAACCAGCACAATGTCCCCCAGCAATATGGCTGACTTAAAAGTCACCTATACAAGACAACCAGCACAATTTCCCCCATGCAATATGGCTGACTTGGAAGTCACCTATAGGACATGGCAACCAGCACAATGTCCCCCATGCAATATGGCTGACTTGTAAGTCACCTATACAACATGGCAACCAGCACAATGTCCCCCATGCAATATGGCTGACTTGGAAGTCACCTATACAACATGGCAACCAGCACAATGTCCCCCATGCAATATGGCTGACTTGGAAGTCACCTTTACAAAATGGCCACCAGCACAATGACCCCCATGCAATATGGCTGACTTGGAAGTCACCTATACAATACAACCAGCACAATGTCCCCCATGCAACACGGCTGACTTGGAAGTCACCTATACAAGACAACCAGCACAATGTCCCCCATGCAATATGGCTGACTTGGATGTCACCTATACAACACAACCAGCACAATGTCCCCCAAGCAATATGGCTCACTTGGAAGTCACCTATACAACATGGCAACCAGCACAATGTCCCCCATGCAATATGGCTGACTTGGAAGTCACCTATAGGACATGGCAACCAGCACAATGTCCCCCATGCAATATGGCTGACTTGGAAGTCACCTATAGAACATGGCCACCAGCACAATGTCCCCCAAGCAATATGGCTCACTTGGAAGGCACCTATACAATACAAACAGCACAATGTCCCCCATGCAATATGGCTGACTTGGAAGTCACCTATACAATACAACCAGCACAATGTCCCCCATGCAATATGGCTGACTTGGAAGTCACCTATACAACACAACCAGCACAATGTCCCCCATGCAAAATGGCTGACTTGGAAGTCACCTATACAACACAACCAGCACAATGTCCCCCCTGCAATATGGCTCACTTGGAAGTCACCTATACAACATGGCATCCAGCACAATGTCCCCCAAGCAATCTGGCTGACTTGGAAGTCACCTATACAACATGGCAACCAGCATAATGTCCCCCATGCAATATGGCTGACTTGGAAGTCACCTATACAACATGGCAACCAGCACAATGTCCCCCATGCAATATGGCTGACTTGGAAGTCACCTATACAAGAAACCAGCACAATGTCCCCCATGCAATGTGGCTGACTTGAAAGTCACCTATAGAACATGGCCACCAGCACAATGTCCCCCATGCAATATGGCTGACTTGGAAGTCACCTATACAACATGGCAACCAGCACAATGTCCCCCAAGCAATATGGCTCACTTGGAAGTCACCTATAGAACATGGCAACCAGCACAATGTCCCCTAAGCAATATGGCTGACTTGGAAGTCACCTATACAACATGGCAACCAGCACAATGTCCCCCATGCAATATGGCTGACTTGGAAGTCACCTATAGAACATGGCCACCAGCACAATGTCCCCCATGCAACACGGCTGACTTGGAAGTCACCTATACAAGACAACCAGCACAATGTCCCCCATGCAATATGGCTGACTTGGAAGTCACCTATACAACACAACCAGCACAATGTCCCCCAAGCAATATGGCTCACTTGGAAGTCACCTATACAACATGGCAACCAGCACAATGTCCCCCATGCAATATGGCTGACTTGGAATTCACCTATACAACATGGCAACCAGCACAATGTCCCCCATGCAATATGGCTGACTTGGAAGTCACCTATACAAGACAACCAGCACAATGTCCCCCATGCAATATGGCTGACTTGGAAGTCACCTATAGGACATGGCAACCAGCACAATGTCCCCCAAGCAATATGGCTGACTTGGAAGTCACCTATACAAGGCAACCAGCACAATGTCCCAAATGCAATATGGCTGACTTGGAAGTCACCTATAGAACATGGCCACCAGCACAATGTCCCCCATGCAATATGGCTGACTTGGAAGTCACCTATACAACATGGCAACCAGCACAATGTCCCCCATGCAATATGGTTGACTTGGAAGTCACCTATACAATACAACCAGCACAATGTCCCCCAAGCAATATGGCTGACTTGGAAGATACCTATACAAGACAACCAGCACAATGTCCCCCATGCAATATGGCTGACTTGGAAGTCACCTATAGGACATGGCCACCAGCACAATGTCCCCCATGCAATATGGCTGACTTGGAAGTCACCTATACAATACAACCAGCACAATGTCCCCCATGCAATATGGCTGACTTGGAAGTCAGCTATACAATACAACCAGCACAATGTCCCCCATGCAATATGGCTGATTTGGAAGTCACCTATACAACACAACCAGCACAATGTCCCCCATGCAATATGGGTGACTTGGAAGTCACCTATACAAGACAACCAGCACAATGTCCCAAATGCAATATGGCTGACTTGGAAGTCACCTATAGAACATGGCCACCACCACAATGTCCCCCATGCAATATGGCTGACTTGGAAGTCACCTATACAACATGGCAACCAGCACAATGTCCCCCATGCAATATGGCTGACTTGGAAGTCACCTATACAATACAACCAGCACAATGTCCCCCAAGCAATATGGCTGACTTGGAAGTCACCTATACAAGACAACCAGCACAATGTCCCCCATGCAATATGGCTGACTTGGAAGTCACCTATAGGACATGGCCACCAGCACAATGTCCCCCATGCAATATGGCTGACTTGGAAGTCACCTATACAATACAACCAGCACAATGTCCCCCATGCAATATGGCTGATTTGGAAGTCACCTATACAACACAACCAGCACAATGTCCCCCATGCAATATGGCTGCCTTGGAAGTCACCTATACAAGACAACCAGCACAATGTCCCCCATGCAATATGGCTGACTTGCAAGTCACCTATAGAACATGGCCACCAGCACAATGTCCCCCATGCAATATGGCTGACTTGGAAGTCACCTATACAACATGGCAACCAGCACAATGTCCCCCAAGCAATATGGCTGACTTGGAAGTCACCTATACAACATGGCAACCAGCACAATGTCCCCCAAGCAATATGGCTGACTTGGAAGTCACCTATAGAACATGGCCACCAGCACAATGTCCCCCATGCAACACGGCTGACTTGGAAGTCACCTATACAAGACAACCAGCACAATGTCCCCCATGCAATATGGCTGACTTGGAAGTCACCTATACAACACAACCAGCACAATGTCCCCCAAGCAATATGGCTCACTTGGAAGTCACCTATACAACATGGCAACCAGCACAATGTCCCCCATGCAATATGGCTGACTTGGAAGTCACCTATACAACATGGCAACCAGCACAATGTCCCCCATGCAATATGGCTGACTTGGAAGTCACCTATACAAGACAACCAGCACAATGTCCCCCATGCAATATGGCTGACTTGGAAGTCACCTATAGGACATGGCAACCAGCAGAATGTCCCCCAAGCAATATGGCTGACTTGGAAGTCACCTATACAAGGCAACCAGCACAATGTCCCAAATGCAATATGGCTGACTTGGAAGTCACCTATAGAACATGGCCACCAGCACAATGTCCCCCATGCAATATGGCTGACTTGGAAGTCACCTATACAACATGGCAACCAGCACAATGTCCCCCATGCAATATGGTTGACTTGGGAGTCACCTATACAATACAACCAGCACAATGTCCCCCAAGCAATATGGCTGACTTGGAAGTCACCTATACAAGACAACCAGCACAATGTCCCCCATGCAATATGGCTGACTTGGAAGTCACCTATAGGACATGGCCACCAGCACAATGTCCCCCATGCAATATGGCTGACTTGGAAGTCACCTATACAATACAACCAGCACAATGTCCCCCATGCAATATGGCTGACTTGGAAGTCACCTATACAATACAACCAGCACAATGTCCCCCATGCAATATGGCTGACTTGGAAGTCACCTATAGAACATGGCCACCAGCACAATGTCCCCCAAGCAATATGGCTGACTTGGAAGACACCTATACAACATGGCAACCAGCACAATGTCCCCCATGCAATATGGCTGACTTGGAAGTCACCTATAGAACATGGCCACCAGCACAATGTCCCCCATGCAAGACGGCTGACTTGGAAGTCACCTATACAATACAACCAGAACAATGTCCCCCATGCAATATGGCTGATTTGGAAGTCACCTATACAACACAACCAGCACAATGTCCCCCATGCAATATGGCTGACTTGGAAGTCACCTATACAAGACAACCAGCACAATGTCCCCCATGCAATATGGCTGACTTGGAAGTCACCTATAGAACATGGCCACCAGCACAATGTCCCCCATGCAATATGGCTGATTTGGAAGTCACCTATACAACACGGCAACCAGCACAATGTCCCCCAAGCAATATGGCTGACTTGGAAGTCACCTATACAACATGGCAACCAGCACAATGTCCCCCAAGCAATATGGCTGACTTGGAAGTCACCTATAGAACATGGCCACCAGCACAATGTCCCCCATGCAATATGGCTGACTTGGAAGTCACCTATACAACATGGCAACCAGCACAATGTCCCCCATGCAATATGGCTGACTTGGAAGTCACCTATACAATACAACCAGCACAATGTCCCCCAAGCAATATGACTGACTTGGAAGTCACCTATACAAGACAACCAGCACAATGTCCCCCAAGCAATATGGCTGACTTGGAAGTCACCTATAGGACATGGCCACCAGCACAATGTCCCCCATGCAATATGGCTGACTTGGAAGTCACCTATACAATACAACCAGCACAATGTCCCCCATGCAATATGGCTGACTTGGAAGTCACCTATACAATACAACCAGCACAATGTCCCCCAGGCAATATGGCTGATTTGGAAGTCACCTATACAACACAACCAGCACAATGTCCCCCATGCAATATGGCTGACTTGGAAGTCACCTATACAAGACAACTAGCACAATGTCCCAAATGCAATATGGCTGACTTGGAAGTCACCTATAGAACATGGCCACCAGCACAATGTCCCCCATGCAATATGGCTGACTTGGAAGTCACCTATACAACATGGCAACCAGCACAATGTCCCCCATGCAATATGGCTGACTTGGAAGTCACCTATACAATACAACCAGCACAATGTCCCCCAAGCAATATGGCTGACTTGGAAGTCACCTATACAAGACAACCAGCACAATGTCCCCCATGCAATATGGCTGACTTGGAAGTCACCTATACAACATGGCAACCAGCACAATGTCCCCCATGCAATATGGCTGACTTGGAAGTCACCTATACAAGACAACCAGCACAATGTCCCCCATGCAATATGGCTGACTTGGAAGTCACCTATAGGACATGGCAACCAGCAGAATGTCCCCCAAGCAATATGGCTGACTTGGAAGTCACCTATACAAGGCAACCAGCACAATGTCCCAAATGCAATATGGCTGACTTGGAAGTCACCTATAGAACATGGCCACCAGCACAATGTCCCCCATGCAATATGGCTGACTTGGAAGTCACCTATACAAGACAACCAGCACAATGTCCCCCATGCAATATGGCTGACTTGGAAGTCACCTATAGGACATGGCAACCAGCAGAATGTCCCCCAAGCAATATGGCTGACTTGGAAGTCACCTATACAAGGCAACCAGCACAATGTCCCAAATGCAATATGGCTGACTTGGAAGTCACCTATAGAACATGGCCACCAGCACAATGTCCCCCATGCAATATGGCTGACTTGGAAGTCACCTATACAACATGGCAACCAGCACAATGTCCCCCATGCAATATGGTTGACTTGGAAGTCACCTATACAATACAACCAGCACAATGTCACCCAAGCAATATGGCTGACTTGGAAGTCACCTATACAAGACAACCAGCACAATGTCCCCCATGCAATATGGCTGACTTGGAAGTCACCTATAGGACATGGCCACCAGCACAATGTCCCCCATGCAATATGGCTGACTTGGAAGTCACCTATACAATACAACCAGCACAATGTCCCCCATGCAATATGGCTGACTTGGAAGTCACCTATACAATACAACCAGCACAATGTCCCCCATGCAATATGGCTGACTTGGAAGTCACCTATAGAACATGGCCACCAGCACAATGTCCCCCAAGCAATATGGCTGACTTGGAAGACACCTATACAACATGGCAACCAGCACAATGTCCCCCATGCAATATGGCTGACTTGGAAGTCACCTATAGAACATGGCCACCAGCACAATGTCCCCCATGCAAGACGGCTGACTTGGAAGTCACCTATACAAGACAACCAGCACAATGTCCCCCATGCAATATGGCTGACTTGGAAGTCACCTATACAATACAACCAGCACAATGTCCCCCAAGCAATATGGCTGACTTTGAAGTCACCTATACAAGACAACCAGCACAATGTCCCCCAAGCAATATGGCTGACTTGGAAGTCACCTATAGGACATGGCCACCAGCACAATGTCCCCCATGCAATATGGCTGACTTGGAAGTCACCTATACAATACAACCAGAACAATGTCCCCCATGCAATATGGCTGATTTGGAAGTCACCTATACAACACAACCAGCACAATGTCCCCCATGCAATATGGCTGACTTGGAAGTCACCTATACAAGACAACCAGCACAATGTCCCCCATGCAATATGGCTGACTTGGAAGTCACCTATAGAACATGGCCACCAGCACAATGTCCCCCATGCAATATGGCTGATTTGGAAGTCACCTATACAACACGGCAACCAGCACAATGTCCCCCAAGCAATATGGCTGACTTGGAAGTCACCTATACAACATGGCAACCAGCACAATGTCCCCCAAGCAATATGGCTGACTTGGAAGTCACCTATAGAACATGGCCACCAGCACAATGTCCCCCATGCAATATGGCTGACTTGGAAGTCACCTATACAACATGGCAACCAGCACAATGTCCCCCATGCAATATGGCTGACTTGGAAGTCACCTATACAATACAACCAGCACAATGTCCCCCAAGCAATATGACTGACTTGGAAGTCACCTATACAAGACAACCAGCACAATGTCCCCCAAGCAATATGGCTGACTTGGAAGTCACCTATAGGACATGGCCACCAGCACAATGTCCCCCATGCAATATGGCTGACTTGGAAGTCACCTATACAATACAACCAGCACAATGTCCCCCATGCAATATGGCTGACTTGGAAGTCACCTATACAATACAACCAGCACAATGTCCCCCATGCAATATGGCTGATTTGGAAGTCACCTATACAACACAACCAGCACAATGTCCCCCATGCAATATGGCTGACTTGGAAGTCACCTATACAAGACAACTAGCACAATGTCCCAAATGCAATATGGCTGACTTGGAAGTCACCTATAGAACATGGCCACCAGCACAATGTCCCCCATGCAATATGGCTGACTTGGAAGTCACCTATACAACATGGCAACCAGCACAATGTCCCCCATGCAATATGGCTGACTTGGAAGTCACCTATACAATACAACCAGCACAATGTCCCCCAAGCAATATGGCTGACTTGGAAGTCACCTATACAAGACAACCAGCACAATGTCCCCCATGCAATATGGCTGACTTGGAAGTCACCTATACAACATGGCAACCAGCACAATGTCCCCCATGCAATATGGCTGACTTGGAAGTCACCTATACAAGACAACCAGCACAATGTCCCCCATGCAATATGGCTGACTTGGAAGTCACCTATAGGACATGGCAACCAGCAGAATGTCCCCCAAGCAATATGGCTGACTTGGAAGTCACCTATACAAGGCAACCAGCACAATGTCCCAAATGCAATATGGCTGACTTGGAAGTCACCTATAGAACATGGCCACCAGCACAATGTCCCCCATGCAATATGGCTGACTTGGAAGTCACCTATACAACATGGCAACCAGCACAATGTCCCCCATGCAATATGGTTGACTTGGAAGTCACCTATACAATACAACCAGCACAATGTCCCCCAAGCAATATGGCTGACTTGGAAGTCACCTATACAAGACAACCAGCACAATGTCCCCCATGCAATATGGCTGACTTGGAAGTCACCTATAGGACATGGCCACCAGCACAATGTCCCCCATGCAATATGGCTGACTTGGAAGTCACCTATACAATACAACCAGCACAATGTCCCCCATGCAATATGGCTGACTTGGAAGTCACCTATACAATACAACCAGCACAATGTCCCCCATGCAATATGGCTGACTTGGAAGTCACCTATAGAACATGGCCACCAGCTCAATGTCCCCCAAGCAATATGGCTGACTTGGAAGACACCTATACAACATGGCAACCAGCACAATGTCCCCCATGCAATATGGCTGACTTGGAAGTCACCTATAGAACATGGCCACCAGCACAATGTCCCCCATGCAAGACGGCTGACTTGGAAGTCACCTATACAAGACAACCAGCACAATGTCCCCCATGCAATATGGCTGACTTGGAAGTCACCTATACAATACAACCAGCACAATGTCCCCCAAGCAATATGGCTGACTTTGAAGTCACCTATACAAGACAACCAGCACAATGTCCCCCAAGCAATATGGCTGACTTGGAAGTCACCTATAGGACATGGCCACCAGCACAATGTCCCCCATGCAATATGGCTGACTTGGAAGTCACCTATACAATACAACCAGAACAATGTCCCCCATGCAATATGGCTGATTTGGAAGTCACCTATACAACACAACCAGCACAATGTCCCCCATGCAATATGGCTGACTTGGAAGTCACCTATACAAGACAACCAGCACAATGTCCCCCATGCAATATGGCTGACTTGGAAGTCACCTATAGAACATGGCCACCAGCACAATGTCCCCCATGCAATATGGCTGATTTGGAAGTCACCTATACAACACGGCAACCAGCACAATGTCCCCCAAGCAATATGGCTGACTTGGAAGTCACCTATACAACATGGCAACCAGCACAATGTCCCCCAAGCAATATGGCTGACTTGGAAGTCACATATAGAACATGGCCACCAGCACAATGTCCCCCATGCAATATGGCTGACTTGGAAGTCACCTATACAACATGGCAACCAGCACAATGTCCCCCATGCAATATGGCTGACTTGGAAGTCACCTATACAATACAACCAGCACAATGTCCCCCAAGCAATATGGCTGACTTGGAAGTCACCTATACAAGACAACCAGCACAATGTCCCCCAAGCAATATGGCTGACTTGGAAGTCACCTATAGGACATGGCCACCAGCACAATGTCCCCCATGCAATATGGCTGACTTGGAAGTCACCTATACAATACAACCAGCACAATGTCCCCCATGCAATATGGCTGACTTGGAAGTCACCTATACAATACAACCAGCACAATGTCCCCCATGCAATATGGCTGATTTGGAAGTCACCTATACAACACAACCAGCACAATGTCCCCCATGCAATATGGCTGACTTGGAAGTCACCTATACAAGACAACTAGCACAATGTCCCAAATGCAATATGGCTGACTTGGAAGTCACCTATAGAACATGGCCACCAGCACAATGTCCCCCATGCAATATGGCTGACTTGGAAGTCACCTATACAACATGGCAACCAGCACAATGTCCCCCATGCAATATGGCTGACTTGGAAGTCACCTATACAATACAACCAGCACAATGTCCCCCAAGCAATATGGCTGACTTGGAAGTCACCTATACAAGACAACCAGCACAATGTCCCCCATGCAATATGGCTGACTTGGAAGTCACCTATAGGACATGGCCACCAGCACAATGTCCCCCATGCAATATGGATTACTTGGAAGTCACCTATACAATACAACCAGCACAATGTCCCCCATGCAATATGGCTGATTTGGAAGTCACCTATACAACACAACCAGCACAATGTCCCCCATGCAATATGGCTGCCTTAGAAGTCACCTATACAAGACAACCAGCACAATGTCCCCCATGCAATATGGCTGACTTGGAAGTCACCTATAGAACATGGCCACCAGCACAATGTCCCCCATGCAACACGGCTGACTTGGAAGTCACCTATACAAGACAACCTGCACAATGTCCCCCATGCAATATGGCTGACTTGGAAGTCACCTATACAACACAACCAGCACAATGTCCCCCAAGCAATATGGCTCACTTGGAAGTCACCTATACAACATGGCAACCAGCACAATGTCCCCCATGCAATATGGCTGACTAAGTCACCTATACAACATGGCAACCAGCACAATGTCCCCCATGCAATATGGCTGACTTGAAAGTCACCTATACAATACAACCAGCACAATGTCCCCCAAGCAATATGGCTGACTTTGAAGTCACCTATACAAGACAACCAGCACAATGTCCCCCATACAATATGGCTGACTTGGAAGTCACCTATAGGACATGGCCACCAGCACAATGTCCCCCATGCAATATGGCTGACTTGGAAGTCACCTATACAATACAACCAGCACAATGTCCCAAATGCAATATGGCTGATTTGGAAGTCACCTATACAACACAACCAGCACAATGTCCCCCATGCAATATGGCTGACTTGGAAGTCACCTATACAAGACAACCAGCACAATGTCCCCCATGCAATATGGCTGACTTGGAAGTCACCTATAGAACATGGCCACCAGCACAATGTCCCCCATGCAATATGGCTGATTTGGAAGTCACCTATACAACACGGCACCCAGCACAATGTCCCCCAAGCAATATGGCTGACTTGGAAGTCACCTATACAACATGGCAACCAGCACAATGTCCCCCAAGCAATATGGCTGACTTGGAAGTCACCTATAGAACATGGCCACCAGCACAATGTCCCCCATGCAATATGGCTGACTTGGAAGTCACCTATACAACATGGCAACCAGCACAATGTCCCCCATGCAATATGGCTGACTTGGAAGTCACCTATACAATACAACCAGCACAATGTCCCCCATGCAATATGGCTGACTTGAAAGTCACCTATACAATACAACCAGCACAATGTCCCCCAAGCAATATGGCTGACTTTGAAGTCACCTATACAAGACAACCAGCACAATGTCCCCCATACAATATGGCTGACTTGGAAGTCACCTATAGGACATGGCCACCAGCACAATGTCCCCCATGCAATATGGCTGACTTGGAAGTCACCTATACAATACAACCAGCACAATGTCCCAAATGCAATATGGCTGATTTGGAAGTCACCTATACAACACAACCAGCACAATGTCCCCCATGCAATATGGCTGACTTGGAAGTCACCTATACAAGACAACCAGCACAATGTCCCCCATGCAATATGGCTGACTTGGAAGTCACCTATAGAACATGGCCACCAGCACAATGTCCCCCATGCAATATGGCTGATTTGGAAGTCACCTATACAACACGGCACCCAGCACAATGTCCCCCAAGCAATATGGCTGACTTGGAAGTCACCTATACAACATGGCAACCAGCACAATGTCCCCCAAGCAATATGGCTGACTTGGAAGTCACCTATAGAACATGGCCACCAGCACAATGTCCCCCATGCAATATGGCTGACTTGGAAGTCACCTATACAACATGACAACCAGCACAATGTCCCCCATGCAATATGGCTGACTTGGAAGTCACCTATACAATACAACCAGCACAATGTCCCCCATGCAATATGGCTGACTTGGAAGTCACCTATACAATACAACCAGCACAATGTCCCCCATGCAATATGGCTGATTTGGAAGTCACCTATACAACACAACCAGCACAATGTCCCCCATGCAATATGGCTGCCTTGGAAGTCACCTATACAAGACAACCAGCACAATGTCCCCCATGCAATATGGCTGACTTGGAAGTCACCTATACAATACAACCAGCACAATGTCCCAAATGCAATATGGCTGATTTGGAAGTCACCTATACAACACAACCAGCACAATGTCCCCCATGCAATATGGCTGACTTGGAAGTCACCTATACAAGACAACCAGCACAATGTCCCCCATGCAATATGGCTGACTTGGAAGTCACCTATAGAACATGGCCACCAGCACAATGTCCCCCATGCAATATGGCTGATTTGGAAGTCACCTATACAACACGGCACCCAGCACAATGTCCCCCAAGCAATATGGCTGACTTGGAAGTCACCTATACAACATGGCAACCAGCACAATGTCCCCCAAGCAATATGGCTGACTTGGAAGTCACCTATAGAACATGGCCACCAGCACAATGTCCCCCATGCAATATGGCTGACTTGGAAGTCACCTATACAACATGGCAACCAGCACAATGTCCCCCATGCAATATGGCTGACTTGGAAGTCACCTATACAATACAACCAGCACAATGTCCCCCATGCAATATGGCTGACTTGAAAGTCACCTATACAATACAACCAGCACAATGTCCCCCAAGCAATATGGCTGACTTTGAAGTCACCTATACAAGACAACCAGCACAATGTCCCCCATACAATATGGCTGACTTGGAAGTCACCTATAGGACATGGCCACCAGCACAATGTCCCCCATGCAATATGGCTGACTTGGAAGTCACCTATACAATACAACCAGCACAATGTCCCAAATGCAATATGGCTGATTTGGAAGTCACCTATACAACACAACCAGCACAATGTCCCCCATGCAATATGGCTGACTTGGAAGTCACCTATACAAGACAACCAGCACAATGTCCCCCATGCAATATGGCTGACTTGGAAGTCACCTATAGAACATGGCCACCAGCACAATGTCCCCCATGCAATATGGCTGATTTGGAAGTCACCTATACAACACGGCACCCAGCACAATGTCCCCCAAGCAATATGGCTGACTTGGAAGTCACCTATACAACATGACAACCAGCACAATGTCCCCCAAGCAATATGGCTGACTTGGAAGTCACCTATAGAACATGGCCACCAGCACAATGTCCCCCATGCAATATGGCTGACTTGGAAGTCACCTATACAACATGACAACCAGCACAATGTCCCCCATGCAATATGGCTGACTTGGAAGTCACCTATACAATACAACCAGCACAATGTCCCCCATGCAATATGGCTGACTTGGAAGTCACCTATACAATACAACCAGCACAATGTCCCCCATGCAATATGGCTGATTTGGAAGTCACCTATACAACACAACCAACACAATGTCCCCCATGCAATATGGCTGACTTGGAAGTCACCTATACAAGACAACCAGCACAATGTCCCAAATGCAATATGGCTGACTTGGAAGTCACCTATAGAACATGGCCACCAGCACAATGTCCCCCATGCAATATGGCTGACTTGGAAGTCACCTATACAACATGGCAACCAGCACAATGTCCCCCATGCAATATGGCTGACTTGGAAGTCACCTATACAATACAACCAGCACAATGTCCCCCAAGCAATATGGCTGACTTGGAAGTCACCTATACAAGACAACCAGCACAATGTCCCCCATGCAATATGGCTGACTTGGAAGTCACCTATAGGACATGGCCACCAGCACAATGTCCCCCATGCAATATGGCTGACTTGGAAGTCACCTATACAATACAACCAGCACAATGTCCCCCATGCAATATGGCTGATTTGGAAGTCACCTATACAACACAACCAGCACAATGTCCCCCATGCAATATGGCTGCCTTGGAAGTCACCTATACAAGACAACCAGCACAATGTCCCCCATGCAATATGGCTGACTTGGAAGTCACCTATAGAACATGGCCACCAGCACAATGTCCCCCATGCAATATGGCTGACTTGGAAGTCACCTATACAACATGGCAACCAGCACAATGTCCCCCAAGCAATATGGCTGACTTGGAAGTCACCTATACAACATGGCAACCAGCACAATGTCCCCCAAGCAATATGGCTGACTTGGAAGTCACCTATAGAACATGGCAACCAGCACAATGTCCCCCAAGCAATATGGCTGACTTGGAAGTCACCTATACAACATGGCAACCAGCACAATGTCCCCCATGCAATATGGCTGACTTGGAAGTCACCTATAGAACATGGCCACCAGCACAATGTCCCCCATGCAACACGGCTGACTTGGAAGTCACCTATACAAGACAACCTGCACAATGTCCCCCATGCAATATGGCTGACTTGGAAGTCACCTATACAACACAACCAGCACAATGTCCCCCAAGCAATATGGCTCACTTGGAAGTCACCTATACAACATGGCAACCAGCACAATGTCCCCCATGCAATATGGCTGACTAAGTCACCTATACAACATGGCAACCAGCACAATGTCCCCCATGCAATATGGCTGACTTGGAAGTCACCTATACAATACAACCAGCACAATGTCCCCCAAGCAATATGGCTGACTTGGAAGTCACCTATACAAGACAACCGGCACAATGTCCCCCATGCAATATGGCTGACTTGGAAGTCACCTATAGGACATGGCCACCAGCACAATGTCCCCCATGCAATATGGCTGACTTGGAAGTCACCTATACAATACAACCAGCACAATGTCCCCTATGCAATATGGCTGATTTGGAAGTCACCTATACAACACAACCAGCACAATGTCCCCCATGCAATATGGCTGACTTGGAAGTCACCTATACAAGACAACCAGCACAATGTCCCCCATGCAATATGGATGACTTGGAAGTCACCTATAGAACATGGCCACCAGCACAATGTCCCCCATGGAATATGGCTGACTTGGAAGTCACCTATACAACACGGCAACCAGCACAATGTCCCCCAAGCAATATGGCTGACTTGGAAGTCACCTATACAACATGGCAACCAGCACAATGTCCCCCAAGCAATATGGCTGACTTGGAAGTCACCTATAGAACATGGCAACCAGCACAATGTCCCCCAGCAATATGGCTGACTTAAAAGTCACCTATACAAGACAACCAGCACAATTTCCCCCATGCAATATGGCAGACTTGGAAGTCACCTATAGGACATGGCAACCAGCACAATGTCCCCCATGCAATATGGCTGACTTGTAAGTCACCTATACAACATGGCAACCAGCACAATGTCCCCCATGCAATATGGCTGACTTGGAAGTCACCTATACAACATGGCAACCAGCACAATGTCCCCCATGCAATATGGCTGACTTGGAAGTCACCTTTACAAAATGGCCACCAGCACAATGTCCCCCATGCAATATGGCTGACTTGGAAGTCACCTATCCAATACAACCAGCACAATGTCCCCCAAGCAATATGGCTGACTTGGAAGTCACCTATACAAAACAACCAGCACAATGTCCCCCATGCAATATGGCTGATTTGGAAGTCACCTATACAACACAACCAGCACAATGTCCCCCATGCAATATAGCTGACTTGGAAGTCACCTATACAAGACAACCAGCACAATGTCCCAAATGCAATATGGCTGACTTGGAAGTCACCTATAGAACATGGCCACCAGCACAATTTCCCCCATGCAATATGGCTGACTTGGAAGTCACCTATACAACATGGCAACCAGCACAATGTCCCCCATGCAATATGGCTGACTTGGAAGTCACCTATACAATACAACCAGCACAATGTCCCCCAAGCAATATGGCTGACTTGGAAGTCACCTATACAAGACAACCAGCACAATGTCCCCCATGCAATATGGCTGACTTGGAAGTCACCTATAGACATGGCCACCAGCACAATGTCCCCCATGCAATATGGCTGACTTGGAAGTCACCTATACAATACAACCAGCACAATGTCCCCCATGCAATATGGCTGATTTGGAAGTCACCTATACAACACAACCAGCACAATGTCCCCCATGCAATATGGCTGCCTTGGAAGTCACCTATACAAGACAACCAGCACAATGTCCCCCATGCAATATGGCTGACTTGGAAGTCATCTATAGAACATGGCCACCAGCACAATGTCCCCCATGCAATATGGCTGACTTGGAAGTCACCTATACAACATGGCAACCAGCACAATGTCCCCCAAGCAATATGGCTGACTTGGAAGTCACCTATACAACATGGCAACCAGCACAATGTCCCCCAAGCAATATGGCTGACTTGGAAGTCACCTATAGAACATGACAACCAGCACAATGTCCCCCAAGCAATATGGCTGACTTGGAAGTCACCTATACAACATGGCAACCAGCACAATGTCCCCCATGCAATATGGCTGACTTGGAAGTCACCTATAGAACATGGCCACCAGCACAATGTCCCCCATGCAACACGGCTGACTTGGAAGTCACCTATACAAGACAACCTGCACAATGTCCCCCATGCAATATGGCTGACTTGGAAGTCACCTATACAACACAACCAGCACAATGTCCCCCAAGCAATATGGCTCACTTGGAAGTCACCTATACAACATGGCAACCAGCACAATATCCCCCATGCAATATGGCTGACTAAGTCACCTATACAACATGGCAACCAGCACAATGTCCCCCATGCAATATGGCTGACTTGGAAGTCACCTATACAATACAACCAGCACAATGTCCCCCAAGCAATATGGCTGACTTGGAAGTCACCTATACAAGACAACCAGCACAATGTCCCCCATGCAATATGGCTGACTTGGAAGTCACCTATAGGACATGGCCACCAGCACAATGTCCCCCATGCAATATGGCTGACTTGGAAGTCACCTATACAATACAACCAGCACAATGTCCCCCATGCAATATGGCTGATTTGGAAGTCACCTATACAACACAACCAGCACAATGTCCCCCATGCAATATGGCTTACTTGGAAGTCACCTATACAAGACAACCAGCACAATGTCCCCCATGCAATATGGCTGACTTGGAAGTCACCTATAGAACATGGCCACCAGCACAATGTCCCCCATGCAATATGGCTGACTTGGAAGTCACCTATACAACACGTCAACCAGCACAATGTACCCCAAGCAATATGGCTGACTTGGAAGTCACCTATACAACAAGGCAATCAGCACATTGTCCCCCAAGCAATATGGCTGACTTGGAAGTCACCTATAGAACATGGCAACCAGCACAATGTCCCCCAGCAATATGGCTGACTTAAAAGTCACCTATACAAGACAACCAGCACAATTTCCCCCATGCAATATGGCAGACTTGGAAGTCACCTATAGGACATGGCAACCAGCACAATTTCCCCCATGCAATATGGCTGACTTGTAAGTCACCTATACAACATGGCAACCAGCACAATGTCCCCCATGCAATATGGCTGACTTGGAAGTCACCTATACAACATGGCAACCAGCACAATGTCCCCCATGCAATATGGCTGACTTGGAAGTCACCTTTACAAAATGGCCACCAGCACAATGTCCCCCATGCAATATGGCTGACTTGGAAGTCACCTATACAATACAACCAGCACATTGTCCCCCAAACAATATGGCTGACTTGGAAGTCACCTATACAAGACAACCAGCTCAATGTCCCCCATGCAATATGGCTGACTTGGAAGTCACCTATAGGACATGGCCACCAGCACAATGTCCCCCATGCAATATGGCTGACTTGGAAGTCACCTATACAATTCAACCAGCACAATGTCCCCCATGCAATATGGCTGATTTGGAAGTCACCTATACAACACAACCAGCAAAATGTCCCCCATGCAATATGGCTGACTTGGAAGTCACCTATACAAGACAACCAGCACAATGTCCCCCATGCAATATGGCTGACTTGGAAGTCACCTATAGAACATGGCCACCAGCACAATGTCCCCCATGCAATATGGCTGACTTGGAAGTCACCTATACAACACGGCAACCAGCACAATGTCCCCCAAGCAATATGGCTGACTTGGAAGTCACCTATACAACATGGCAACCAGCACAATGTCCCCCAAGCAATATGGCTGACTTGGAAGTCACCTATACAACACAACCAGCACAATGTCCCCCATGCAATATGGCTGACTTGGAAGTCACCTATACAAGACAACCAGCACAATGTCCCCCATGCAATATGGCTGACTTGGAAGTCACCTATAGAACATGGCCACCAGCACAATGTCCCCCATGCAATATGGCTGACTTGGAAGTCACCTACACAACACGGCAACCAGCACAATGTCCCCCAAGCAATATGGCTGACTTGGAAGTCACCTATACAACATGGCAACCAGCACAATGTCCCCCAAGCAATATGGCTGACTTGGAAGTCACCTATAGAACATGGCAACCAGCACAATGTCCCCCAGCAATATGGCTGACTTAAAAGTCACCTATACAAGACAACCAGCACAATTTCCCCCATGCAATATGGCTGACTTGGAAGTCACCTATAGGACATGGCAACCAGCACAATGTCCCCCATGCAATATGGCTGACTTGTAAGTCACCTATACAACATGGCAACCAGCACAATGTCCCCCATGCAATATGGCTGACTTGGAAGTCACCTATACAACATGGCAACCAGCACAATGTCCCCCATGCAATATGGCTGACTTGGAAGTCACCTTTACAAAATGGCCACCAGCACAATGTCCCCCATGCAATATGGCTGACTTGGAAGTCACCTATACAATACAACCAGCACAATGTCCCCCATGCAACACGGCTGACTTGGAAGTCACCTATACAAGACAACCAGCACAATGTCCCCCATGCAATATGGCTGACTTGGAAGTCACCTATACAACACAACCAGCACAATGTCCCCCAAGCAATATGGCTCACTTGGAAGTCACCTATACAACATGGCAACCAGCACAATGTCCCCCATGCAATATGGCTGACTTGGAAGTCACCTATAGGACATGGCAACCAGCACAATGTCCCCCATGCAATATGGCTGACTTGGAAGTCACCTATAGAACATGGCCACCAGCACAATGTCCCCCAAGCAATATGGCTCACTTGGAAGGCACCTATACAATACAAACAGCACAATGTCCCCCATGCAATATGGCTGACTTGGAAGTCACCTATACAATACAACCAGCACAATGTCCCCCATGCAATATGGCTGACTTGGAAGTCACCTATACAACACAACCAGCACAATGTCCCCCCTGCAATATGGCTCACTTGGAAGTCACCTATACAACATGGCATCCAGCACAATGTCCCCCATGCAATATGGCTGACTTGGAAGTCACCTATACAACATGGCAACCAGCATAATGTCCTCCATGCAATATGGCTGACTTGGAAGTCACCTATACAACATGGCAACCAGCACAATGTCCCCCATGCAATATGGCTGACTTGGAAGTCACCTATACAAGAAACCAGCACAATGTCCCCATGCAATGTGGCTGACTTGAAAGTCACCTATAGAACATGGCCACCAGCACAATGTCCCCCATGCAATATGGCTGACTTGGAAGTCACCTATACAACATGGCAACCAGCACAATGTCCCCCAAGCAATATGGCTCACTTGGAAGTCACCTATAGAACATGGCAACCAGCACAATGTCCCCCAAGCAATATGGCTGACTTGGAAGTCACCTATACAACATGGCAACCAGCACAATGTCCCCCATGCAATATGGCTGACTTGGAAGTCACCTATAGAACATGGCCACCAGCACAATGTCCCCCATGCAACACGGCTGACTTGGAAGTCACCTATACAAGACAACCAGCACAATGTCCCCCATGCAATATGGCTGACTTGGACGTCACCTATACAACACAACCAGCACAATGTCCCCCAAGCAATATGGCTCACTTGGAAGTCACCTATACAACATGGCAACCAGCACAATGTCCCCCATGCAATATGGCTGACTTGGAAGTCACCTATACAACATGGCAACCAGCACAATGTCCCCCATGCAATATGGCTGACTTGGAAGTCACCTATACAAGACAACCAGCACAATGTCCCCCATGCAATATGGCTGACTTGGAAGTCACCTATAGGACATGGCAACCAGCACAATGTCCCGCGATCAATATGGCTGACTTGGAAGTCACCTATACAAGGCAACCTGCACAATGTCCCAAATGCAATATGGCTGACTTAGAAGTCACCTATAGAACATGGCCACCAGCACAATGTCCCCCATGCAATATGGCTGACTTGGAAGTCACCTATACAACATGGCAACCAGCACAATGTCCCCCATGCAATATGGCTGACTTGGAAGTCACCTATACAATACAACCAGCACAATGTCCCCCAAGCAATATGGCTGACTTGGAAGTCACCTATACAAGACAACCAGCACAATGTCCCCCATGCAATATGGCTGACTTGGAAGTCACCTATAGGACATGGCCACCAGCACAATGTCCCCCATGCAATATGGCTGACTTGGAAGTCACCTATACAATACAACCAGCACAATGTCCCCCATGCAATATGGCTGACTTGGAAGTCACCTATACAATACAACCAGCACAATGTCCCCCATGCAATATGGCTGATTTGGAAGTCACCTATACAACACAACCAGCACAATGTCCCCCATGCAATATGGCTGACTTGGAAGTCACCTATACAAGACAACCAGCACAATGTCCCAAATGCAATATGGCTGACTTGGAAGTCACCTATAGAACATGGCCACCAGCACAATGTCCCCCATGCAATATGGCTGACTTGGAAGTCACCTATACAATACAACCAGCACAATGTCCCCCATGCAACACGGCTGACTTGGAAGTCACCTATACAAGACAACCAGCACAATGTCCCCCATGCAATATGGCTGACTTGGAAGTCACCTATACAACACAACCAGCACAATGTCCCCCAAGCAATATGGCTCACTTGGAAGTCACCTATACAACATGGCAACCAGCACAATGTCCCCCATGCAATATGGCTGACTTGGAAGTCACCTATAGGACATGGCAACCAGCACAATGTCCCCCATGCAATATGGCTGACTTGGAAGTCACCTATAGAACATGGCCACCAGCACAATGTCCCCCAAGCAATATGGCTCACTTGGAAGGCACCTATACAATACAAACAGCACAATGTCCCCCATGCAATATGGCTGACTTGGAAGTCACCTATACAATACAACCAGCACAATGTCCCCCATGCAATATGGCTGACTTGGAAGTCACCTATACAACACAACCAGCACAATGTCCCCCCTGCAATATGGCTCACTTGGAAGTCACCTATACAACATGGCATCCAGCACAATGTCCCCCATGCAATATGGCTGACTTGGAAGTCACCTATACAACATGGCAACCAGCATAATGTCCCCCATGCAATATGGCTGACTTGGAAGTCACCTATACAACATGGCAACCAGCACAATGTCCCCCATGCAATATGGCTGACTTGGAAGTCACCTATACAAGAAACCAGCACAATGTCCCCATGCAATGTGGCTGACTTGAAAGTCACCTATAGAACATGGCCACCAGCACAATGTCCCCCATGCAATATGGCTGACTTGGAAGTCACCTATACAACATGGCAACCAGCACAATGTCCCCCAAGCAATATGGCTCACTTGGAAGTCACCTATAGAACATGGCAACCAGCACAATGTCCCCCAAGCAATATGGCTGACTTGGAAGTCACCTATACAACATGGCAACCAGCACAATGTCCCCCATGCAATATGGCTGACTTGGAAGTCACCTATAGAACATGGCCACCAGCACAATGTCCCCCATGCAACACGGCTGACTTGGAAGTCACCTATACAAGACAACCAGCACAATGTCCCCCATGCAATATGGCTGACTTGGACATCACCTATACAACACAACCAGCACAATGTCCCCCAAGCAATATGGCTCACTTGGAAGTCACCTATACAACATGGCAACCAGCACAATGTCCCCCATGCAATATGGCTGACTTGGAAGTCACCTATACAACATGGCAACCAGCACAATGTCCACCATGCAATATGGCTGACTTGGAAGTCACCTATACAAGACAACCAGCACAATGTCCCCCATGCAATATGGCTGACTTGGAAGTCACCTATAGGACATGGCAACCAGCACAATGTCCCCCAATCAATATGGCTGACTTGGAAGTCACCTATACAAGGCAACCAGCACAATGTCCCAAATGCAATATGGCTGACTTAGAAGTCACCTATAGAACATGGCCACCAGCACAATGTCCCCCATGCAATATGGCTGACTTGGAAGTCACCTATACAACATGGCAACCAGCACAATGTCCCCCATGCAATATGGCTGACTTGGAAGTCACCTATACAATACAACCAGCACAATGTCCCCCATGCAATATGGCTGACTTGGAAGTCACCTATAGGACATGGCCACCAGCACAATGTCCCCCATGCAATATGGCTGACTTGGAAGTCACCTATACAATACAACCAGCACAATGTCCCCCATGCAATATGGCTGACTTGGAAGTCACCTATACAATACAACCAGCACAATGTCCCCCATGCAATATGGCTCATTTGGAAGTCACCTATACAACACAACCAGCACAATGTCCCCCAAGCAATATGGCTGACTTGGAAGTCACCTATACAAGACAACCAGCACAATGTCCCCCATGCAATATGGCTGACTTGGAAGTCACCTATAGAACATGGCCACCAGCACAATGTCCCCCATGCAACACGGCTGACTTGGAAGTCACCTATACAAGACAACCAGCACAATGTCCCCCATGCAATATGGCTGACTTGGACGTCACCTATACAACACAACCAGCACAATGTCCCCCAAGCAATATGGCTCACTTGGAAGTCACCTATACAACATGGCAACCAGCACAATGTCCCCCATGCAATATGGCTGACTTGGAAGTCACCTATACAACATGGCAACCAGCACAATGTCCCCCATGCAATATGGCTGACTTGGAAGTCACCTATACAAGACAACCAGCACAATGTCCCCCATGCAATATGGCTGACTTGGAAGTCACCTATAGGACATGGCAACCAGCACAATGTCCCCCAATCAATATGGCTGACTTGGAAGTCACCTATACAAGGCAACCAGCACAATGTCTCAAATGCAATATGGCTGACTTAGAAGTCACCTATAGAACATGGCCACCAGCACAATGTCCCCCATGCAATATGGCTGACTTGGAAGTCACCTATACAACATGGCAACCAGCACAATGTCCCCCATGCAATATGGCTGACTTGGAAGTCACCTATACAATACAACCAGCACAATGTCCCCCAAGCAATATGGCTGACTTGGAAGTCACCTATACAAGACAACCAGCACAATGTCCCCCATGCAATATGGCTGACTTTTAAGTCACCTATAGGACATGGCCACCAGCACAATGTCCCCCATGCAATATGGCTGACTTGGAAGTCACCTATACAATACAACCAGCACAATGTCCCCCATGCAATATGGCTGACTTGGAAGTCACCTATACAATACAACCAGCACAATGTCCCCCATGCAATATGGCTGATTTGGAAGTCACCTATACAACACAACCAGCACAATGTCCCCCATGCAATATGGCTGACTTGGAAGTCACCTATACAAGACAACCAGCACAATGTCCCAAATGCAATATGGCTGACTTGGAAGTCACCTATAGAACATGGCCACCAGCACAATGTCCCCCATGCAATATGGCTGACTTGGAAGTCACCTATACAACATGGCAACCAGAACAATGTCCCCCATGCAATATGGCTGACTTGGAAGTCACCTATACAATACAACCAGCACAATGTCCCCCAAGCAATATGGCTGACTTGGAAGTCACCTATACAAGACAACCAGCACAATGTCCCCCATGCAATATGGCTGACTTGGAAGTCACCTATAGGACATGGCCACCAGCACAATGTCCCCCATGCAATATGGCTGACTTGGAAGTCATTTATACAATACAACCAGCACAATGTCCCCCATGCAATATGGCTGATTTGGAAGTCACCTATACAACACAACCAGCACAATGTCCCCCATGCAATTTGGCTGACTTGGAAGTCACCTATACAAGACAACCAGCACAATGTCCCCCATGCAATATGGCTGACTTGGAAGTCACCTATAGAACATGGCCACCAGCACAATGTCCCCCATGCAATATGGCTGACTTGGAAGTCACCTATACAACATGGCAACCAGCACAATGTCCCCCAAGCAATATGGCTGACTTGGAAGTCACCTATACAACATGGCAACCAGCACAATGTCCCCCAAGCAATATGGCTGACTTGGAAGTCACCTATACAAGGCAACCTGCACAATGTCCCAAATGCAATATGGCTGACTTAGAAGTCACCTATAGAACATGGCCACCAGCACAATGTCCCCCATGCAATATGGCTGACTTGGAAGTCACCTATACAACATGGCAACCAGCACAATGTCCCCCATGCAATATGGCTGACTTGGAAGTCACCTATACAATACAACCAGCACAATGTCCCCCAAGCAATATGGCTGACTTGGAAGTCACCTATACAAGACAACCAGCACAATGTCCCCCATGCAATATGGCTGACTTGGAAGTCACCTATAGGACATGGCCACCAGCACAATGTCCCCCATGCAATATGGCTGACTTGGAAGTCACCTATACAATACAACCAGCACAATGTCCCCCATGCAATATGGCTGACTTGGAAGTCACCTATACAATACAACCAGCACAATGTCCCCCATGCAATATGGCTGATTTGGAAGTCACCTATACAACACAACCAGCACAATGTCCCCCATGCAATATGGCTGACTTGGAAGTCACCTATACAAGACAACCAGCACAATGTCCCAAATGCAATATGGCTGACTTGGAAGTCACCTATAGAACATGGCCACCAGCACAATGTCCCCCATGCAATATGGCTGACTTGGAAGTCACCTATACAATACAACCAGCACAATGTCCCCCATGCAACACGGCTGACTTGGAAGTCACCTATACAAGACAACCAGCACAATGTCCCCCATGCAATATGGCTGACTTGGAAGTCACCTATACAACACAACCAGCACAATGTCCCCCAAGCAATATGGCTGACTTGGAAGTCACCTATAGGACATGGCAACCAGCACAATGTCCCCCATGCAATATGGCTGACTTGGAAGTCACCTATAGAACATGGCCACCAGCACAATGTCCCCCAAGCAATATGGCTCACTTGGAAGGCACCTATACAATACAAACAGCACAATGTCCCCCATGCAATATGGCTGACTTGGAAGTCACCTATACAATACAACCAGCACAATGTCCCCCATGCAATATGGCTGACTTGGAAGTCACCTATACAACACAACCAGCACAATGTCCCCCCTGCAATATGGCTCACTTGGAAGTCACCTATACAACATGGCAACCAGCACAATGTCCCCCATGCAATATGGCTGACTTGGAAGTCACCTATACAAGAAACCAGCACAATGTCCCCATGCAATGTGGCTGACTTGAAAGTCACCTATAGAACATGGCCACCAGCACAATGTCCCCCATGCAATATGGCTGACTTGGAAGTCACCTATACAACATGGCAACCAGCACAATGTCCCCCAAGCAATATGGCTCACTTGGAAGTCACCTATAGAACATGGCAACCAGCACAATGTCCCCCAAGCAATATGGCTGACTTGGAAGTCACCTATACAACATGGCAACCAGCACAATGTCCCCCATGCAATATGGCTGACTTGGAAGTCACCTATAGAACATGGCCACCAGCACAATGTCCCCCATGCAACACGGCTGACTTGGAAGTCACCTATACAAGACAACCAGCACAATGTCCCCCATGCAATATGGCTGACTTGGACATCACCTATACAACACAACCAGCACAATGTCCCCCAAGCAATATGGCTCACTTGGAAGTCACCTATACAACATGGCAACCAGCACAATGTCCCCCATGCAATATGGCTGACTTGGAAGTCACCTATACAACATGGCAACCAGCACAATGTCCCCCATGCAATATGGCTGACTTGGAAGTCACCTATACAAGACAACCAGCACAATGTCCCCCATGCAATATGGCTGACTTGGAAGTCACCTATAGGACATGGCAACCAGCACAATGTCCCCCAATCAATATGGCTGACTTGGAAGTCACCTATACAAGGCAACCAGCACAATGTCCCAAATGCAATATGGCTGACTTAGAAGTCACCTATAGAACATGGCCACCAGCACAATGTCCCCCATGCAATATGGCTGACTTGGAAGTCACCTATACAACATGGCAACCAGCACAATGTCCCCCATGCAATATGGCTGACTTGGAAGTCACCTATACAATACAACCAGCACAATGTCCCCCAAGCAATATGGCTGACTTGGAAGTCACCTATACAAGACAACCAGCACAATGTCCCCCATGCAATATGGCTGACTTGGAAGTCACCTATAGGACATGGCCACCAGCACAATGTCCCCCATGCAATATGGCTGACTTGGAAGTCACCTATACAATACAACCAGCACAATGTCCCCCATGCAATATGGCTGACTTGGAAGTCACCTATACAATACAACCAGCACAATGTCCCCCATGCAATATGGCTGATTTGGAAGTCACCTATACAACACAACCAGCACAATGTCCCCCAAGCAATATGGCTGACTTGGAAGTCACCTATACAAGACAACCAGCACAATGTCCCCCATGCAATATGGCTGACTTGGAAGTCACCTATAGAACATGGCCACCAGCACAATGTCCCCCATGCAACACGGCTGACTTGGAAGTCACCTATACAAGACAACCAGCACAATGTCCCCCATGCAATATGGCTGACTTGGACGTCACCTATACAACACAACCAGCACAATGTCCCCCAAGCAATATGGCTCACTTGGAAGTCACCTATACAACATGGCAACCAGCACAATGTCCCCCATGCAATATGGCTGACTTGGAAGTCACCTATACAACATGGCAACCAGCACAATGTCCCCCATGCAATATGGCTGACTTGGAAGTCACCTATACAAGACAACCAGCACAATGTCCCCCATGCAATATGGCTGACTTGGAAGTCACCTATAGGACATGGCAACCAGCACAATGTCCCCCAATCAATATGGCTGACTTGGAAGTCACCTATACAAGGCAACCAGCACAATGTCTCAAATGCAATATGGCTGACTTAGAAGTCACCTATAGAACATGGCCACCAGCACAATGTCCCCCATGCAATATGGCTGACTTGGAAGTCACCTATACAACATGGCAACCAGCACAATGTCCCCCATGCAATATGGCTGACTTGGAAGTCACCTATACAATACAACCAGCACAATGTCCCCCAAGCAATATGGCTGACTTGGAAGTCACCTATACAAGACAACCAGCACAATGTCCCCCATGCAATATGGCTGACTTTTAAGTCACCTATAGGACATGGCCACCAGCACAATGTCCCCCATGCAATATGGCTGACTTGGAAGTCACCTATACAATACAACCAGCACAATGTCCCCCATGCAATATGGCTGACTTGGAAGTCACCTATACAATACAACCAGCACAATGTCCCCCATGCAATATGGCTGATTTGGAAGTCACCTATACAACACAACCAGCACAATGTCCCCCATGCAATATGGCTGACTTGGAAGTCACCTATACAAGACAACCAGCACAATGTCCCAAATGCAATATGGCTGACTTGGAAGTCACCTATAGAACATGGCCACCAGCACAATGTCCCCCATGCAATATGGCTGACTTGGAAGTCACCTATACAACATGGCAACCAGAACAATGTCCCCCATGCAATATGGCTGACTTGGAAGTCACCTATACAATACAACCAGCACAATGTCCCCCAAGCAATATGGCTGACTTGGAAGTCACCTATACAAGACAACCAGCACAATGTCCCCCATGCAATATGGCTGACTTGGAAGTCACCTATAGGACATGGCCACCAGCACAATGTCCCCCATGCAATATGGCTGACTTGGAAGTCATTTATACAATACAACCAGCACAATGTCCCCCATGCAATATGGCTGATTTGGAAGTCACCTATACAACACAACCAGCACAATGTCCCCCATGCAATTTGGCTGACTTGGAAGTCACCTATACAAGACAACCAGCACAATGTCCCCCATGCAATATGGCTGACTTGGAAGTCACCTATAGAACATGGCCACCAGCACAATGTCCCCCATGCAATATGGCTGACTTGGAAGTCACCTATACAACATGGCAACCAGCACAATGTCCCCCAAGCAATATGGCTGACTTGGAAGTCACCTATACAACATGGCAACCAGCACAATGTCCCCCAAGCAATATGGCTGACTTGGAAGTCACCTATAGAACATGGCAACCAGCACAATGTCCCCCAAGCAATATGGCTGACTTGGAAGTCACCTATACAACATGGCAACCAGCACAATGTCCCCCATCCAATATGGCTGACTTGGAAGTCACCTATAGAACATGGACACCAGCACAATGTCCCCCAAGCAATATGGCTCACTTGGAAGGCACCTATACAATACAAACAGCACAATGTCCCCCATGCAATATGGCTGACTTGGAAGTCACCTATACAATACAACCAGCACAATGTCCCCCATGCAATATGGCTGACTTGGAAGTCACCTATACAACACAACCAGCACAATGTCCCCCATGCAATATGGCTGATTTGGAAGTCACCTATACAACACAACCAGCACAATGTCCCCCATGCAATATGGCTCACTTGGAAGTCACCTATACAACATGGCATCCAGCACAATGTCCCCCATGCAATATGGCTGACTTGGAAGTCACCTATACAACATGGCAACCAGCACAATGTCCCCCATGCAATATGGCTGACTTGGAAGTCACCTATACAACATGGCAACCAGCACAATGTCCCCCATGCAATATGGCTGACTTGGAAGTCACCTATACAAGAAACCAGCACAATGTCCCCCATGCAATGTGGCTGTCTTGGAAGTCACCTATAGAACATGGCCACCAGCACAATGTCCCCCATGCAATATGGGTGACTTGGAAGTCACCTATACAACATGGCAACCAGCACAATGTCCCCCATGCAATATGGCTTACTTGGAAGTCACCTATAGAACATGGCCACCAGCACAATGTCCCCCATGCAATATGGCTGACTTGGAAGTCATTTATACAATACAACCAGCACAATGTCCCCCATGCAATATGGCTGATTTGAAAGTCACCTATACAACACAACCAGCACAATGTCCCCCATGCAATATGGCTGACTTGAAAGTCACCTATACAAGACAACCAGCACAATGTCCCCCATGCAATATGGCTGACTTGGAAGTCACCTATAGAACATGGCCACCAGCACAATGTCCCCCATGCAATATGGCTGACTTGGAAGTCACCTATACAACATGGCAACCAGCACAATGTCCCCCAAGCAATATGGCTGACTTGGAAGTCACCTATACAACATGGCAACCAGCACAATGTCCCCCAAGCAATATGGCTGACTTGGAAGTCACCTATAGAACATGGCAACCAGCACAATGTCCCCCAAGCAATATGGCTGACTTGGAAGTCACCTATACAACATGGCAACCAGCACAATGTCCCCCATGCAATATGGCTGACTTGGAAGTCACCTATAGAACATGGACACCAGCACAATGTCCCCCAAGCAATATGGCTCACTTGGAAGGCACCTATACAATACAAACAGCACAATGTCCCCCATGCAATATGGCTGACTTGGAAGTCACCTATACAATACAACCAGCACAATGTCCCCCATGCAATATGGCTGACTTGGAAGTCACCTATACAACACAACCAGCACAATGTCCCCCATGCAATATGGCTGACTTGGAAGTCACCTATACAACACAACCAGCACAATGTCCCCCATGCAATATGGCTCACTTGGAAGTCACCTATACAACATGGCATCCAGCACAATGTCCCCCATGCAATATGGCTGACTTGGAAGTCACCTATACAACATGGCAACCAGCACAATGTCCCCCATGCAATATGGCTGACTTGGAAGTCACCTATACAACATGGCAACCAGCACAATGTCCCCCATGCAATATGGCTGACTTGGAAGTCACCTATACAAGAAACCAGCACAATGTCCCCCATGCAATGTGGCTGTCTTGGAAGTCACCTATAGAACATGGCCACCAGCACAATGTCCCCCATGCAATATGGCTGACTTGGAAGTCACCTATACAACATTGCAACCAGCACAATGTCCCACAAGCAATATGGCTCACTTGGAAGTCACCTATAGAAAATGGCAACCAGCACAATGTCCCCCAAGCAATATGGCTGACTTGGAAGTCACCTATACAACATGGCAACCAGCACAATGTCCCCCATGCAATATGGCTTACTTGGAAGTCACCTATAGAACATGGCCACCAGCACAATGTCCCCCATGCAACACGGCTGACTTGGAAGTCACCTATACAAGACAACCAGCACAATGTCCCCCAAGCAATATGGCTGACTTGGAAGTCACCTATAGAACATGGCCACCAGCACAATGTCCCCCATGCAATATGGCTGACATGGAAGTCACCTATACAACATGGCAACCAGCACAATGTCCCCCATGCAATATGGCTGACTTGGAAGTCACCTATAGAACATGGCCACCAGCACAATGTCCCCCATGCAATATGGCTGACTTGGAAGTCACCTATACAACATGGCAACCAGCACAATGTCCCCCATGCAATATGGCTGACTTGGAAGTCACCTATACAACATGGCAACCAGCACAATGTCCCCCATGCAATATGGCTGACTTGGAAGTCACCTATACAAGAAACCAGCACAATGTCCCCCATGCAATGTGGCTGACTTGGAAGTCACCTATAGAACATGGCCACCAGCACAATGTCCCCCATGCAATATGGCTGACTTGGAAGTCACCTATACAACATTGCAACCAGCACAATGTCCCCCAAGCAATATGGCTCACTTGGAAGTCACCTATAGAACATGGCAACCAGCACAATGTCCCCCAAGCAATATGGCTGACTTGGAAGTCACCTATACAACATGGCAACCAGCACAATGTCCCCCATGCAATATGGCTGACTTGGAAGTCACCTATAGAACATTGCCACCAGCACAATGTCCCCCATGCAATATGGCTGACTTGGAAGTCACCTATACAACACAACCAGCACAATGTCCCCCATGCAATATGGCTGACTTGGAAGTCACCTATACAACACAACCAGCACAATGTCCCCCATGCAATATGGCTCACTTGGAAGTCACCTATACAACATGGCATCCAGCACAATGTCCCCCATGCAATATGGCTGACTTGGAAGTCACCTATACAACATGGCAACCAGCACAATGTCCCCCATGCAATATGGCTGACTTGGAAGTCACCTATACAACATGGCAACCAGCACAATGTCCCCCATGCAATATGGCTGACTTGGAAGTCACCTATACAAGAAACCAGCACAATGTCCCCCATGCAATGTGGCTGTCTTGGAAGTCACCTATAGAACATGGCCACCAGCACAATGTCCCCCATGCAATATGGGTGACTTGGAAGTCACCTATACAACATGGCAACCAGCACAATGTCCCCCATGCAATATGGCTTACTTGGAAGTCACCTATAGAACATGGCCACCAGCACAATGTCCCCCATGCAATATGGCTGACTTGGAAGTCATTTATACAATACAACCAGCACAATGTCCCCCATGCAATATGGCTGATTTGAAAGTCACCTATACAACACAACCAGCACAATGTCCCCCATGCAATATGGCTGACTTGTAAGTCACCTATACAAGACAACCAGCACAATGTCCCCCATGCAATATGGCTGACTTGGAAGTCACCTATAGAACATGGCCACCAGCACAATGTCCCCCATGCAATATGGCTGACTTGGAAGTCACCTATACAACATGGCAACCAGCACAATGTCCCCCAAGCAATATGGCTGACTTGGAAGTCACCTATACAACATGGCAACCAGCACAATGTCCCCCAAGCAATATGGCTGACTTGGAAGTCACCTATAGAACATGGCAACCAGCACAATGTCCCCCAAGCAATATGGCTGACTTGGAAGTCACCTATACAACATGGCAACCAGCACAATGTCCCCCATGCAATATGGCTGACTTGGAAGTCACCTATAGAACATGGACACCAGCACAATGTCCCCCAAGCAATATGGCTCACTTGGAAGGCACCTATACAATACAAACAGCACAATGTCCCCCATGCAATATGGCTGACTTGGAAGTCACCTATACAATACAACCAGCACAATGTCCCCCATGCAATATGGCTGACTTGGAAGTCACCTATACAACACAACCAGCACAATGTCCCCCATGCAATATGGCTGACTTGGAAGTCACCTATACAACACAACCAGCACAATGTCCCCCATGCAATATGGCTCACTTGGAAGTCACCTATACAACATGGCATCCAGCACAATGTCCCCCATGCAATATGGCTGACTTGGAAGTCACCTATACAACATGGCAACCAGCACAATGTCCCCCATGCAATATGGCTGACTTGGAAGTCACCTATACAACATGGCAACCAGCACAATGTCCCCCATGCAATATGGCTGACTTGGAAGTCACCTATACAAGAAACCAGCACAATGTCCCCCATGCAATGTGGCTGTCTTGGAAGTCACCTATAGAACATGGCCACCAGCACAATGTCCCCCATGCAATATGGCTGACATGGAAGTCACCTATACAACATGGCAACCAGCACAATGTCCCCCATGCAATATGGCTGACTTGGAAGTCACCTATAGAACATGGCCACCAGCACAATGTCCCCCATGCAATATGGCTGACTTGGAAGTCACCTATACAACATGGCAACCAGCACAATGTCCCCCATGCAATATGGCTGACTTGGAAGTCACCTATACAACATGGCAACCAGCACAATGTCCCCCATGCAATATGGCTGACTTGGAAGTCACCTATACAAGAAACCAGCACAATGTCCCCCATGCAATGTGGCTGACTTGGAAGTCACCTATAGAACATGGCCACCAGCACAATGTCCCCCATGCAATATGGCTGACTTGGAAGTCACCTATACAACATTGCAACCAGCACAATGTCCCCCAAGCAATATGGCTCACTTGGAAGTCACCTATAGAACATGGCAACCAGCACAATGTCCCCCAAGCAATATGGCTGACTTGGAAGTCACCTATACAACATGGCAACCAGCACAATGTCCCCCATGCAATATGGCTGACTTGGAAGTCACCTATAGAACATTGCCACCAGCACAATGTCCCCCATGCAATATGGCTGACTTGGAAGTCACCTATACAACACAACCAGCACAATGTCCCCCATGCAATATGGCTGACTTGGAAGTCACCTATACAACACAACCAGCACAATGTCCCCCATGCAATATGGCTCACTTGGAAGTCACCTATACAACATGGCATCCAGCACAATGTCCCCCATGCAATATGGCTGACTTGGAAGTCACCTATACAACATGGCAACCAGCACAATGTCCCCCATGCAATATGGCTGACTTGGAAGTCACCTATACAACATGGCAACCAGCACAATGTCCCCCATGCAATATGGCTGACTTGGAAGTCACCTATACAAGAAACCAGCACAATGTCCCCCATGCAATGTGGCTGTCTTGGAAGTCACCTATAGAACATGGCCACCAGCACAATGTCCCCCATGCAATATGGGTGACTTGGAAGTCACCTATACAACATGGCAACCAGCACAATGTCCCCCATGCAATATGGCTTACTTGGAAGTCACCTATAGAACATGGCCACCAGCACAATGTCCCCCATGCAATATGGCTGACTTGGAAGTCATTTATACAATACAACCAGCACAATGTCCCCCATGCAATATGGCTGATTTGAAAGTCACCTATACAACACAACCAGCACAATGTCCCCCATGCAATATGGCTGACTTGAAAGTCACCTATACAAGACAACCAGCACAATGTCCCCCATGCAATATGGCTGACTTGGAAGTCACCTATAGAACATGGCCACCAGCACAATGTCCCCCATGCAATATGGCTGACTTGGAAGTCACCTATACAACATGGCAACCAGCACAATGTCCCCCAAGCAATATGGCTGACTTGGAAGTCACCTATACAACATGGCAACCAGCACAATGTCCCCCAAGCAATATGGCTGACTTGGAAGTCACCTATAGAACATGGCAACCAGCACAATGTCCCCCAAGCAATATGGCTGACTTGGAAGTCACCTATACAACATGGCAACCAGCACAATGTCCCCCATGCAATATGGCTGACTTGGAAGTCACCTATAGAACATGGACACCAGCACAATGTCCCCCAAGCAATATGGCTCACTTGGAAGGCACCTATACAATACAAACAGCACAATGTCCCCCATGCAATATGGCTGACTTGGAAGTCACCTATACAATACAACCAGCACAATGTCCCCCATGCAATATGGCTGACTTGGAAGTCACCTATACAACACAACCAGCACAATGTCCCCCATGCAATATGGCTGACTTGGAAGTCACCTATACAACACAACCAGCACAATGTCCCCCATGCAATATGGCTCACTTGGAAGTCACCTATACAACATGGCATCCAGCACAATGTCCCCCATGCAATATGGCTGACTTGGAAGTCACCTATACAACATGGCAACCAGCACAATGTCCCCCATGCAATATGGCTGACTTGGAAGTCACCTATACAACATTGCAACCAGCACAATGTCCCCCATGCAATATGGCTGACTTGGAAGTCACCTATACAAGAAACCAGCACAATGTCCCCCATGCAATGTGGCTGTCTTGGAAGTCACCTATAGAACATGGCCACCAGCACAATGTCCCCCATGCAATATGGCTGACTTGGAAGTCACCTATACAACATTGCAACCAGCACAATGTCCCACAAGCAATATGGCTCACTTGGAAGTCACCTATAGAAAATGGCAACCAGCACAATGTCCCCCAAGCAATATGGCTGACTTGGAAGTCACCTATACAACATGGCAACCAGCACAATGTCCCCCATGCAATATGGCTTACTTGGAAGTCACCTATAGAACATGGCCACCAGCACAATGTCCCCCATGCAACACGGCTGACTTGGAAGTCACCTATACAAGACAACCAGCACAATGTCCCCCAAGCAATATGGCTGACTTGGAAGTCACCTATAGAACATGGCCACCAGCACAATGTCCCCCATGCAATATGGCTGACATGGAAGTCACCTATACAACATGGCAACCAGCACAATGTCCCCCATGCAATATGGCTGACTTGGAAGTCACCTATAGAACATGGCCACCAGCACAATGTCCCCCATGCAATATGGCTGACTTGGAAGTCACCTATACAACATGGCAACCAGCACAATGTCCCCCATGCAATATGGCTGACTTGGAAGTCACCTATACAACATGGCAACCAGCACAATGTCCCCCATGCAATATGGCTGACTTGGAAGTCACCTATACAAGAAACCAGCACAATGTCCCCCATGCAATGTGGCTGACTTGGAAGTCACCTATAGAACATGGCCACCAGCACAATGTCCCCCATGCAATATGGCTGACTTGGAAGTCACCTATACAACATTGCAACCAGCACAATGTCCCCCAAGCAATATGGCTCACTTGGAAGTCACCTATAGAACATGGCAACCAGCACAATGTCCCCCAAGCAATATGGCTGACTTGGAAGTCACCTATACAACATGGCAACCAGCACAATGTCCCCCATGCAATATGGCTGACTTGGAAGTCACCTATAGAACATTGCCACCAGCACAATGTCCCCCATGCAACACGGCTGACTTGGAAGTCACCTATACAAGACAACCAGCACAATGTCCCCCAAGCAATATGGCTGACTTGGAAGTCACCTATACAACACAACCAGCACAATGTCCCCCATGCAATATGGCTGACTTGGAAGTCACCTATAGGACATGGCCACCAGCACAATGTCCCCCATGCAATATGGCTGACTTGGAAGTCACCTATACAATACAACCAGCACAATGTCCCCCATGCAATATGGCTGACTTGGAAGTCACCTATACAATACAACCAGCACAATGTCCCCCATGCAATATGGCTGACTTGGAAGTCACCTATACAACACAACCAGCACAATGTCCCCCATGCAATATGGCTGACTTGGACGTCACCTATACAACACAACCAGCACAATGTCCCCCAAGCAATATGGCTCACTTGGAAGTCACCTATACAACATGGCAACCAGCACAATGTCCCCCATGCAATATGGCTGACTTGGAAGTCACCTATACAACATGGCAACCAGCACAATGTCCCCCATGCAATATGGCTGACTTGGAAGTCACCTATACAAGACAACCAGCACAATGTCCCCCATGCAATATGGCTGACTTGGAAGTCACCTATAGGACATGGCAACCAGCACAATGTCCCCCAATCAATATGGCTGACTTGGAAGTCACCTATACAAGGCAACCAGCACAATGTCTCAAATGCAATATGGCTGACTTAGAAGTCACCTATAGAACATGGCCACCAGCACAATGTCCCCCATGCAATATGGCTGACTTGGAAGTCACCTATACAACATGGCAACCAGCACAATGTCCCCCATGCAATATGGCTGACTTGGAAGTCACCTATACAATACAACCAGCACAATGTCCCCCAAGCAATATGGCTGACTTGGAAGTCACCTATACAAGACAACCAGCACAATGTCCCCCATGCAATATGGCTGACTTTTAAGTCACCTATAGGACATGGCCACCAGCACAATGTCCCCCATGCAATATGGCTGACTTGGAAGTCACCTATACAATACAACCAGCACAATGTCCCCCATGCAATATGGCTGACTTGGAAGTCACCTATACAATACAACCAGCACAATGTCCCCCATGCAATATGGCTGATTTGGAAGTCACCTATACAACACAACCAGCACAATGTCCCCCATGCAATATGGCTGACTTGGAAGTCACCTATACAAGACAACCAGCACAATGTCCCAAATGCAATATGGCTGACTTGGAAGTCACCTATAGAACATGGCCACCAGCACAAGGTCCCCCATGCAATATGGCTGACTTGGAAGTCACCTATACAACATGGCAACCAGAACAATGTCCCCCATGCAATATGGCTGACTTGGAAGTCACCTATACAATACAACCAGCACAATGTCCCCCAAGCAATATGGCTGACTTGGAAGTCACCTATACAAGACAACCAGCACAATGTCCCCCATGCAATATGGCTGACTTGGAAGTCACCTATAGGACATGGCCACCAGCACAATGTCCCCCATGCAATATGGCTGACTTGGAAGTCATTTATACAATACAACCAGCACAATGTCCCCCATGCAATATGGCTGATTTGGAAGTCACCTATACAACACAACCAGCACAATGTCCCCCATGCAATTTGGCTGACTTGGAAGTCACCTATACAAGACAACCAGCACAATGTCCCCCATGCAATATGGCTGACTTGGAAGTCACCTATAGAACATGGCCACCAGCACAATGTCCCCCATGCAATATGGCTGACTTGGAAGTCACCTATACAACATGGCAACCAGCACAATGTCCCCCAAGCAATATGGCTGACTTGGAAGTCACCTATACAACATGGCAACCAGCACAATGTCCCCCAAGCAATATGGCTGACTTGGAAGTCACCTATAGAACATGGCAACCAGCACAATGTCCCCCAAGCAATATGGCTGACTTGGAAGTCACCTATACAACATGGCAACCAGCACAATGTCCCCCATCCAATATGGCTGACTTGGAAGTCACCTATAGAACATGGACACCAGCACAATGTCCCCCAAGCAATATGGCTCACTTGGAAGGCACCTATACAATACAAACAGCACAATGTCCCCCATGCAATATGGCTGACTTGGAAGTCACCTATACAATACAACCAGCACAATGTCCCCCATGCAATATGGCTGACTTGGAAGTCACCTATACAACACAACCAGCACAATGTCCCCCATGCAATATGGCTGACTTGGAAGTCACCTATACAACACAACCAGCACAATGTCCCCCATGAAATATGGCTCACTTGGAAGTCACCTATACAACATGGCATCCAGCACAATGTCCCCCATGCAATATGGCTGACTTGGAAGTCACCTATACAACATGGCAACCAGCACAATGTCCCCCATGCAATATGGCTGACTTGGAAGTCACCTATACAACATGGCAACCAGCACAATGTCCCCCATGCAATATGGCTGACTTGGAAGTCACCTATACAAGAAACCAGCACAATGTCCCCCATGCAATGTGGCTGTCTTGGAAGTCACCTATAGAACATGGCCACCAGCACAATGTCCCCCATGCAATATGGGTGACTTGGAAGTCACCTATACAACATGGCAACCTGCACAATGTCCCCCATGCAATATGGCTTACTTGGAAGTCACCTATAGAACATGGCCACCAGCACAATGTCCCCCATGCAATATGGCTGACTTGGAAGTCATTTATACAATACAACCAGCACAATGTCCCCCATGCAATATGGCTGATTTGAAAGTCACCTATACAACACAACCAGCACAATGTCCCCCATGCAATATGGCTGACTTGAAAGTCACCTATACAAGACAACCAGCACAATGTCCCCCATGCAATATGGCTGACTTGGAAGTCACCTATAGAACATGGCCACCAGCACAATGTCCCCCATGCAATATGGCTGACTTGGAAGTCACCTATACAACATGGCAACCAGCACAATGTCCCCCAAGCAATATGGCTGACTTGGAAGTCACCTATACAACATGGCAACCAGCACAATGTCCCCCAAGCAATATGGCTGACTTGGAAGTCACCTATAGAACATGGCAACCAGCACAATGTCCCCCAAGCAATATGGCTGACTTGGAAGTCACCTATACAACATGGCAACCAGCACAATGTCCCCCATGCAATATGGCTGACTTGGAAGTCACCTATAGAACATGGACACCAGCACAATGTCCCCCAAGCAATATGGCTCACTTGGAAGGCACCTATACAATACAAACAGCACAATGTCCCCCATGCAATATGGCCGACTTGGAAGTCACCTATACAATACAACCAGCACAATGTCCCCCATGCAATATGGCTGACTTGGAAGTCACCTATACAACACAACCAGCACAATGTTCCCCATGCAATATGGCTGACTTGGAAGTCACCTATACAACACAACCAGCACAATGTCCCCCATGCAATATGGCTCACTTGGAAGTCACCTATACAACATGGCATCCAGCACAATGTCCCCCATGCAATATGGCTGACTTGGAAGTCACCTATACAACATGGCAACCAGCACAATGTCCCCCATGCAATATGGCTGACTTGGAAGTCACCTATACAACATGGCAACCAGCACAATGTCCCCCATGCAATATGGCTGACTTGGAAGTCACCTATACAAGAAACCAGCACAATGTCCCCCATGCAATGTGGCTGTCTTGGAAGTCACCTATAGAACATGGCCACCAGCACAATGTCCCCCATGCAATATGGCTGACTTGGAAGTCACCTATACAACATTGCAACCAGCACAATGTCCCACAAGCAATATGGCTCACTTGGAAGTCACCTATACAACATGGCAACCAGCACAATGTCCCCCATGCAATATGGCTTACTTGGAAGTCACCTATAGAACATGGCCACCAGCACAATGTCCCCCATGCAACACGGCTGACTTGGAAGTCACCTATACAAGACAACCAGCACAATGTCCCCCAAGCAATATGGCTGACTTGGAAGTCACCTATAGAACATGGCCACCAGCACAATGTCCCCCATGCAATATGGCTGACATGGAAGTCACCTATACAACATGGCAACCAGCACAATGTCCCCCATGCAATATGGCTGACTTGGAAGTCACCTATAGAACATGGCCACCAGCACAATGTCCCCCATGCAATATGGCTGACTTGGAAGTCACCTATAGAACATGGACACCAGCACAATGTCCCCCAAGCAATATGGCTCACTTGGAAGGCACCTATACAATACAAACAGCACAATGTCCCCCATGCAATATGGCCGACTTGGAAGTCACCTATACAATACAACCAGCACAATGTCCCCCATGCAATATGGCTGACTTGGAAGTCACCTATACAACACAACCAGCACAATGTTCCCCATGCAATATGGCTGACTTGGAAGTCACCTATACAACACAACCAGCACAATGTCCCCCATGCAATATGGCTCACTTGGAAGTCACCTATACAACATGGCATCCAGCACAATGTCCCCCATGCAATATGGCTGACTTGGAAGTCACCTATACAACATGGCAACCAGCACAATGTCCCCCATGCAATATGGCTGACTTGGAAGTCACCTATACAACATGGCAACCAGCACAATGTCCCCCATGCAATATGGCTGACTTGGAAGTCACCTATACAAGAAACCAGCACAATGTCCCCCATGCAATGTGGCTGTCTTGGAAGTCACCTATAGAACATGGCCACCAGCACAATGTCCCCCATGCAATATGGCTGACTTGGAAGTCACCTATACAACATTGCAACCAGCACAATGTCCCACAAGCAATATGGCTCACTTGGAAGTCACCTATACAACATGGCAACCAGCACAATGTCCCCCATGCAATATGGCTTACTTGGAAGTCACCTATAGAACATGGCCACCAGCACAATGTCCCCCATGCAACACGGCTGACTTGGAAGTCACCTATACAAGACAACCAGCACAATGTCCCCCAAGCAATATGGCTGACTTGGAAGTCACCTATAGAACATGGCCACCAGCACAATGTCCCCCATGCAATATGGCTGACATGGAAGTCACCTATACAACATGGCAACCAGCACAATGTCCCCCATGCAATATGGCTGACTTGGAAGTCACCTATAGAACATGGCCACCAGCACAATGTCCCCCATGCAATATGGCTGACTTGGAAGTCACCTATACAACATGGCAACCAGCACAATGTCCCCCATGCAATATGGCTGACTTGGAAGTCACCTATACAACATGGCAACCAGCACAATGTCCCCCATGCAATATGGCTGACTTGGAAGTCACCTATACAAGAAACCAGCACAATGTCCCCCATGCAATGTGGCTGACTTGGAAGTCACCTATAGAACATGGCCACCAGCACAATGTCCCCCATGCAATATGGCTGACTTGGAAGTCACCTATACAACATTGCAACCAGCACAATGTCCCCCAAGCAATATGGCTCACTTGGAAGTCACCTATAGAACATGGCAACCAGCACAATGTCCCCCAAGCAATATGGCTGACTTGGAAGTCACCTATACAACATGGCAACCAGCACAATGTCCCCCATGCAATATGGCTGACTTGGAAGTCACCTATAGAACATTGCCACCAGCACAATGTCCCCCATGCAACACGGCTGACTTGGAAGTCACCTATACAAGACAACCAGCACAATGTCCCCCAAGCAATATGGCTGACTTGGAAGTCACCTATACAACACAACCAGCACAATGTCCCCCATGCAATATGGCTGACTTGGAAGTCACCTATAGGACATGGCCACCAGCACAATGTCCCCCATGCAATATGGCTGACTTGGAAGTCACCTATACAATACAACCAGCACAATGTCCCCCATGCAATATGGCTGACTTGGAAGTCACCTATACAATACAACCAGCACAATGTCCCCCATGCAATATGGCTGATTTGGAAGTCACCTATACAACACAACCAGCACAATGTCCCCCATGCAATATGGCTGACTTGGAAGTCACCTATACAAGACAACCAGCACAATGTCCCCCATGCAATATGGCTGACTTGGAAGTCACCTATAGAACATGGCCACCAGCACAATTTCCCCCATGCAATATGGCTGACTTGGAAGTCACCTATACAACATGGCAACCAGCACAATGTCCCCCAAGCAATATGGCTGACTTGGAAGTCACCTATAGAACATGGCAACCAGCACAATGTCCCCCAAGCAATATGGCTGACTTAAAAGTCACCTATACAAGACAACCAGCACAATTTCCCCCATGCAATATGGCTGACTTGGAAGTCACCTATAGGACATGGCAACCAGCACAATGTCCCCCATGCAATATGGCTGACTTGTAAGACACCTATACAACATGGCAACCAGCACAATGTCCCCCATGCAATATGGCTGACTTGGAAGTCACCTATACAACATGGCAACCAGCACAATGTCCCCCATGCAATATGGCTGACTTGGAAGTCACCTTTACAACATGGCCACCAGCACAATGTCCCCCATGCAATATGGATGACTTGGAAGTCACCTATACAATACAACCAGCACAATGTCCCCCATGCAACCCGGCTGACTTGGAAGTCACCTATACAAGACAACCAGCACAATGTCCCCCATGCAATATGGCTGACTTGGAAGTCACCGATACAACACAACCAGCACAATGTCCCCCAAGCAATATGGCTCACTTGGAAGTCACCTATACAACATGGCAACCAGCACAATGTCCCCCATGCAATATGGCTGACTTGGAAGTCACCTATAGGACATGGCAACCAGCACAATGTCCCCCATGCAATATGGCTGACTTGGAAGTCACCTATAGAACATGGCCACCAGCACAATGTCCCCCAAGCAATATGGCTCACTTGGAAGGCACCTATACAATACAAACAGCACAATGTCCCCCATGCAATATGGCTGAATTGGAAGTCACATATACAATACAACCAGCACAATGTCCCCCATGCAATATGGCTGACTTGGAAGTTACCTATACAACACAACCAGCACAATGTCCCCCATGCAATATGGCTGACTTGGAAGTCACCTATACAACACAACCAGCACAATGTCCCCCATGCAATATGGCTGACTTGGAAGTCACCTATACAATATGGCAACCAGCACAATGTCCCCCATGCAATATGGCTCACTTGGAAGTCACCTATAGAACATTGCCACCAGCACAATGTCCCCAATGCAATATGGCTGACTTGGAAGTCACCTATACAAGACAACCAGCACAATGTCCACCATGCAATATGGCTGACTTGAAAGTCACCTATAGAACATGGCAACCAGCACAATGTCCCCCAAGCAATATGGCTGACTTGGAAGTCACCTATACAACACAACCAGCACAATGTCCCCCATGTAATATGGCTGACTTGGAAGTCACCTATACAACACAACCAGCACAATGTCCCCCAAGCAATATGGCTGACTTGGAAGTCACCTATACAACACAACCAGCACAATGTCCCCCATGTAATATGGCTGACTTGGAAGTCACCTATACAACACAACCAGCACAATGTCCCCCATGCAATATGGCTCACTTGGAAGTCACCTATACAATACAACCAGCACAATGTCCCCCATGCAAAATGGCTGACTTGGAAGTCACCTATACAACACAACCAGCACAATGTCCCCCAAGCAATATGGCTCACTTGGAAGTCACCTATACAACATGGCAACCAGCACAATGTCTCCATGCAATATGGCTGACTTGGAAGTCACCTATACAACATGGCAACCAGCACAATGTCCCCCATGCAATATGGCTGACTTGGAAGTCACCTATACAAGACAACCAGCACAATGTCCCCCATGCAATATGGCTGACTTGGAAGTCACCTATAGGACATGGCAACCAGCACAATGTCCCCCAAGCAATATGGCTGACTTGGAAGTCACCTATACAAGACAACCAGCACAATGTCCCAAATGCAATATGGCTGACTTGGAAGTCACCTAGAGAACATGGCCACCAGCACAATGTCCCCCATGCAATATGGCTGATTTGGAAGTCACCTATACAACATGGCAACCAGCACAATGTCCCCCATGCAATATGGCTGACTTGGAAGTCACCTATACAATACAACCAGGACAATGTCCCCCAAGCAATATGGCTGACTTGGAAGTCACCTATACAAGACAACCAGCACAATGTCCCCCATGCAATATGGCTGACTTGGAAGTCACCTATAGGACATGGCCACCAGCACAATGTCCCCCATGCAATATGGCTGACTTGGAAGTCACCTATACAATACAACCAGCACAATGTCCCCCATGCAATATGGCTGACTTGGAAGTCACCTTTACAATACAACCAGCACAATGTCCCCCATGCAATATGGCTGACTTGGAAGTCACCTATACAACATGGCAACCAGCACAATGTCCCCCATGCAATATGGCTGACTTGGAAGTCACCTATACAATACAACCAGCACAATGTCCCCCAAGCAATATGGCTGGCTTGGAAGTCACCTATACAAGACAACCAGCACAATGTCCCCCATGCAATATGGCTGACTTGGAAGTCACCTATAGAACATGGCCACCAGCACAATGTCCCCCATGCAATATGGCTGACATGGAAGTCACCTATACAACATGGCAACCAGCACAATGTCCCCCATGCAATATGGCTGACTTGGAAGTCACCTATAGAACATGGCCACCAGCACAATGTCCCCCATGCAATATGGCTGACTTGGAAGTCACCTATACAACATGGCAACCAGCACAATGTCCCCCATGCAATATGGCTGACTTGGAAGTCACCTATACAACATGGCAACCAGCACAATGTCCCCCATGCAATATGGCTGACTTGGAAGTCACCTATACAAGAAACCAGCACAATGTCCCCCATGCAATGTGGCTGACTTGGAAGTCACCTATAGAACATGGCCACCAGCACAATGTCCCCCATGCAATATGGCTGACTTGGAAGTCACCTATACAACATTGCAACCAGCACAATGTCCCCCAAGCAATATGGCTCACTTGGAAGTCACCTATAGAACATGGCAACCAGCACAATGTCCCCCAAGCAATATGGCTGACTTGGAAGTCACCTATACAACATGGCAACCAGCACAATGTCCCCCATGCAATATGGCTGACTTGGAAGTCACCTATAGAACATTGCCACCAGCACAATGTCCCCCATGCAACACGGCTGACTTGGAAGTCACCTATACAAGACAACCAGCACAATGTCCCCCAAGCAATATGGCTGACTTGGAAGTCACCTATACAACACAACCAGCACAATGTCCCCCATGCAATATGGCTGACTTGGAAGTCACCTATAGGACATGGCCACCAGCACAATGTCCCCCATGCAATATGGCTGACTTGGAAGTCACCTATACAATACAACCAGCACAATGTCCCCCATGCAATATGGCTGACTTGGAAGTCACCTATACAATACAACCAGCACAATGTCCCCCATGCAATATGGCTGATTTGGAAGTCACCTATACAACACAACCAGCACAATGTCCCCCATGCAATATGGCTGACTTGGAAGTCACCTATAGAACATGGCCACCAGCACAATGTCCCCCATGCAATATGGCTGACTTGGAAGTCACCTATACAACATGGCAACCAGCACAATGTCCCCCAAGCAATATGGCTGACTTGGAAGTCACCTATAGAACATGGCAACCAGCACAATGTCCCCCAAGCAATATGGCTGACTTAAAAGTCACCTATACAAGACAACCAGCACAATTTCCCCCATGCAATATGGCTGACTTGGAAGTCACCTATAGGACATGGCAACCAGCACAATGTCCCCCATGCAATATGGCTGACTTGTAAGACACCTATACAACATGGCAACCAGCACAATGTCCCCCATGCAATATGGCTGACTTGGAAGTCACCTATACAACATGGCAACCAGCACAATGTCCCCCATGCAATATGGCTGACTTGGAAGTCACCTTTACAACATGGCCACCAGCACAATGTCCCCCATGCAATATGGATGACTTGGAAGTCACCTATACAATACAACCAGCACAATGTCCCCCATGCAACCCGGCTGACTTGGAAGTCACCTATACAAGACAACCAGCACAATGTCCCCCATGCAATATGGCTGACTTGGAAGTCACCGATACAACACAACCAGCACAATGTCCCCCAAGCAATATGGCTCACTTGGAAGTCACCTATACAACATGGCAACCAGCACAATGTCCCCCATGCAATATGGCTGACTTGGAAGTCACCTATAGGACATGGCAACCAGCACAATGTCCCCCATGCAATATGGCTGACTTGGAAGTCACCTATAGAACATGGCCACCAGCACAATGTCCCCCAAGCAATATGGCTCACTTGGAAGGCACCTATACAATACAAACAGCACAATGTCCCCCATGCAATATGGCTGAATTGGAAGTCACCTATACAATACAACCAGCACAATGTCCCCCATGCAATATGGCTGACTTGGAAGTTACCTATACAACACAACCAGCACAATGTCCCCCATGCAATATGGCTGACTTGGAAGTCACCTATACAACACAACCAGCACAATGTCCCCCATGCAATATGGCTGACTTGGAAGTCACCTATACAATATGGCAACCAGCACAATGTCCCCCATGCAATATGGCTCACTTGGAAGTCACCTATAGAACATTGCCACCAGCACAATGTCCCCAATGCAATATGGCTGACTTGGAAGTCACCTATACAAGACAACCAGCACAATGTCCACCATGCAATATGGCTGACTTGAAAGTCACCTATAGAACATGGCAACCAGCACAATGTCCCCCAAGCAATATGGCTGACTTGGAAGTCACCTATACAACACAACCAGCACAATGTCCCCCATGTAATATGGCTGACTTGGAAGTCACCTATACAACACAACCAGCACAATGTCCCCCAAGCAATATGGCTGACTTGGAAGTCACCTATACAACACAACCAGCACAATGTCCCCCATGTAATATGGCTGACTTGGAAGTCACCTATACAACACAACCAGCACAATGTCCCCCATGCAATATGGCTCACTTGGAAGTCACCTATACAATACAACCAGCACAATGTCCCCCATGCAAAATGGCTGACTTGGAAGTCACCTATACAACACAACCAGCACAATGTCCCCCAAGCAATATGGCTCACTTGGAAGTCACCTATACAACATGGCAACCAGCACAATGTCCCCATGCAATATGGCTGACTTGGAAGTCACCTATACAACATGGCAACCAGCACAATGTCCCCCATGCAATATGGCTGACTTGGAAGTCACCTATACAAGACAACCAGCACAATGTCCCCCATGCAATATGGCTGACTTGGAAGTCACCTATAGGACATGGCAACCAGCACAATGTCCCCCAAGCAATATGGCTGACTTGGAAGTCACCTATACAAGACAACCAGCACAATGTCCCAAATGCAATATGGCTGACTTGGAAGTCACCTAGAGAACATGGCCACCAGCACAATGTCCCCCATGCAATATGGCTGATTTGGAAGTCACCTATACAACATGGCAACCAGCACAATGTCCCCCATGCAATATGGCTGACTTGGAAGTCACCTATACAATACAACAAGGACAATGTCCCCCAAGCAATATGGCTGACTTGGAAGTCACCTATACAAGACAACCAGCACAATGTCCCCCATGCAATATGGCTGACTTGGAAGTCACCTATAGGACATGGCCACCAGCACAATGTCCCCCATGCAATATGGCTGACTTGGAAGTCACCTATACAATACAACCAGCACAATGTCCCCCATGCAATATGGCTGACTTGGAAGTCACCTTTACAATACAACCAGCACAATGTCCCCCATGCAATATGGCTGATTTGGAAGTCACCTATACAACACAACCAGCACAATGTCCCCCATGCAATATGGCTGACTTGGAAGTCACATATACAAGACAACCAGCACAATGTCCCAAATGCAATATGGCTGACTTGGAAGTCACCTATAGAACATGGCCACCAGCACAATGTCCCCCATGCAATATGGCTGACTTGGAAGTCACCTATACAACATGGCAACCAGTACAATGTCCCCCATGCAATATGGCTGACTTGGAAGTCACCTATGCAATACAACCAGCACAATGTCCCCCATGCAATATGGCTGACTTGGAAGTCACCTATACAACACAACCAGCACAATGTCCCCCATGCAATATGGCTGACTTGGAAGTCACCTATACAACACAACCAGCACAATGTCCCCCATGCAATATGGCTAACTTGGAAGTCACCTATAGAACATGGCAACCAGCACAATGTCCCCCAAGCAATATGGCTGACTTGGAAGTCACCTATACAACATGGCCACCAGCACAATGTCCCCCAAGCAATATGGCTCACTTGGAAGTCATCTATACAATACAACCAGCACAATGTCCCCCATGCAATATGGCTGACTTGGAAGTCACCTATAGAACATGGCCACCAGCACAATGTCCCCCAAGCAATATGGCTGACTTGGAAGTCACCTATAGAACATGGCAACCAGCAGAATGTCCCCCAAGCAATATGGCTGACTTGGAAGTCACCTATACAACACAACCAGCACAATGTCCCCCATGTAATATGGCTGACTTGGAAGTCACCTATACAACACAACCAGCACAATGTCCCCCATGCAATATGGCTCACTTGGAAGTCACCTATACAACATGGCAACCAGCACAATGTCCCCCATGCAATATGGCTGACTTGGAAGTCACCTATACAAGACAACCAGCACAATGTCCCCCATGCAATATGGCTGACTTGGAAGTCACCTATAGGACATGGCAACCAGCACAATGTCCCCCAAGCAATATGGCTGACTTGCAAGTCACCTATACAAGACAACCAGCACAATGTCCCAAATGCAATAAAGCTGACTTGGAAGTCACCTAGAGAACATGGCCACCAGCACAATGTCCCCCATGCAATATGGCTGATTTGGAAGTCACCTATACAACATGGCAACCAGCACAATGTCCCCCATGCAATATGGCTGACTTGGAAGTCACCTATACAATACAACCAGGACAATGTCCCCCAAGCAATATGGCTGACTTGGAAGTCACCTATACAAGACAACCAGCACAATGTCCCCCATGCAATATGGCTGACTTGGAAGTCACCTATAGGGCATGGCCACCAGCACAATGTCCCCCATGCAATATGGCTGACTTGGAAGTCACCTATACAATACAACCAGCACAATGTCCCCCATGCAATATGGCTGACTTGGAAGTCACCTTTACAATACAACCAGCACAATGTCCCCCATGCAATATGGCTGATTTGGAAGTCACCTATACAACACAACCAGCACAATGTCCCCCATGCAATATGGCTGACTTGGAAGTCACATATACAAGACAACCAGCACAATGTCCCAAATGCAATATGGCTGACTTGGAAGTCACCTATAGAACATGGCCACCAGCACAATGTCCCCCATGCAATATGGCTGACTTGGAAGTCACCTATACAACATGGCAACCAGCACAATGTCCCCCATGCAATATGGCTGACTTGGAAGTCACCTATGCAATACAACCAGCACAATGTCCCCCATGCAATATGGCTGACTTGGAAGTCACCTATACAACACAACCAGCACAATGTCCCCCATGCAATATGGCTGACTTGGAAGTCACCTATACAACACAACCAGCACAATGTCCCCCATGCAATATGGCTAACTTGGAAGTCACCTATAGAACATGGCAACCAGCACAATGTCCCCCAAGCAATATGGCTGACTTGGAAGTCACCTATACAACATGGCCACCAGCACAATGTCCCCCAAGCAATATGGCTCACTTGGAAGTCATCTATACAATACAACCAGCACAATGTCCCCCATGCAATATGGCTGACTTGGAAGTCACCTATACAATACAACCAGCACAATGTCCCCCATGCAATATGGCTGACTTGGAAGTCACCTATACAACACAACCAGCACAATGTCCCCAATGCAATATGGCTGACTTGGAAGTCACCTATACAACATGGCAACCAGCACAATGTCCCCCATGCAATATGGCTGACTTGGAAGTCACCTATACAACATGGCAACCAGCACAATGTCCCCCATGCAATATGGCTGACTTAGAAGTCACCTATACAAGACAACCAGCACAATGTCCCCATGCAATATGGCTGACTTGGAAGTCACCTATAGAACATGGCCACCAGCACAATGTCCCCCATGCAATATGGCTGACTTGGAAGTCACCTATACAACATGGCAACCAGCACAATGTCCCCCAAGCAATATGGCTCACTTGGAAGTCACCTATACAACATGGCAACCAGCACAATGTCCCCCATGCAATATGGCTGACTTGGAAGTCACCTATAGAACATGGCCACCAGCACAATGTCCCCCATGCAACACGGCTGACTTGGAAGTCACCTATACAAGACAACCAGCACAATGTCCCCCATGCAATATGGCTGACTTGGAAGTCACCTATACAACACAACCAGCACAATGTCCCCCAAGCAATATGGCTCACTTGGAAGTCACCTATACAATATGGCAACCAGCACAATGTCCACCATGCAATATGGCTGACTTGGAAGTCACCTATACAACATGGCAACCAGCGCAATGTCCCCCATGCAATATGGCTGACTTGGAAGTCACCTATACAATACAACCAGCACAATGTCCCCCAGGCAATATGGCTGACTTGGAAGTCACCTATACAACATGGCAACCAGCACAATGTCCCCCAAGCAATATGGCTGACTTGGAAGTCACCTATACAACATGGCAACCAGCACAATGTCCCCCATGCAATATGGCTGACTTGGAAGTCAACTAAACAACATGGCAACCAGCACAATGTCCCCCATGCAATATGGCTGACTTGGAAGTCACCTATACAACATGGCAACCAGCACAATGTCCCCCATGCAATATGGCTGACTTGGAAGTCACCTATACAACATGGCCACCAGCACAATGCCCCCCATGCAATATGGCTGACTTGGAAGTCACCTATACAAGACAACCAGCACAATGTCCCCCATGCAATATGGCTGACTTGGAAGTCACCTATAGGACATGGCAACCAGCACAATGTCCCCCAAGCAATATGGCTGACTTGGAAGTCACCTATACATGACAACCAGCACAATGTCCCAAATGCAATATGGCTGACTTGGAAGTCACCTATAGAAAATGGCCACCAGCACAATGTCCCCCATGCAATATGGCTGACTTGGAAGTCACCTATACAATATGGCAACCAGCAAAATGTCCCCCAAGCAATTTGGCTGACTTGGAAGTCACCTATAGAACATGGCCACGAGCACAATGTCCCCCAAGCAATATGGCTGACTTGGAAGTCACCTACAGAACATGGCAACCAGCACAATGTCCCCCAAGCAATATGGCTGACTTGGAAGTCACCTATACAAGACAACCAGCACAATGTCCCCCATGCAACACGGCTGACTTGGAAGTCACCTATACAAGACAACCAGCACAATGTCCCCCATGCAATATGGCTGACTTGGAAGTCACCTATACAACACAACCAGCACAATGTCCCCCAAGCAATATGGCTCACTTGGAAGTCACCTATACAACATGGCAACCAGCACAATGTCCCCCATGCAATATGGCTGACTTGGAAGTCACCTATACAATACAACCAGCACAATGTCCCCCAAGCAATATGGCTGACTTGGAAGTCACCTATAGAACATGGCCACCAGCACAATGTCCCCCATGCAATATGGCTGACTTGGAAGTCACCTATACAATACAACCAGCACAATGTCCCCCAAGCAATATGGCTGACTTGGAAGTCACCTATACAAGACAACCAGCACAATGTCCCAAATGCAATATGGCTGACTTGGAAGTCACCTATAGAACATGGCCACCAGCACAATGTCCCCCATGCAATATGGCTGACTTGGAAGTCACCTATACAACATGGCAACCAGCACAATGTCCCCCATGCAATATGGCTGACTTGGAAGTCACCTATGCAATACAACCAGCACAATGTCCCCCATGCAATATGGCTGACTTGGAAGTCACCTATACAACACAACCAGCACAATGTCCCCCATGCAATATGGCTGACTTGGAAGTCACCTATAGAACATGGCAACCAGCACAATGTCCCCCAAGCAATATGGCTGACTTGGAAGTCACCTATACAACATGGCCACCAGCACAATGTCCCCCAAGCAATATGGCTCACTTGGAAGTCACCTATACAATACAACCAGCACAATGTCCCCCATGCAATATGGCTGACTTGGAAGTCACCTATACAATACAACCAGCACAATGTCCCCAATGCAATATGGCTGACTTGGAAGTCACCTATACAACACAACCAGCACAATGTCCCCCATGCAATATGGCTGACTTGGAAGTCACCTATACAACATGGCAACCAGCATAATGTCCCCCATGCAATATGGCTGACTTGGAAGTCACCTATACAACATGGCAACCAGCACAATGTCCCCCATGCAATATGGCTGACTTGGAAGTCACCTATACAAGACAACCAGCACAATGTCCCCATGCAATATGGCTGACTTGGAAGTCACCTATACAACATGGCAACCAGCACAATGTCCCCCAAGCAATATGGCTCACTTGGAAGTCACCTATACAACATGGCAACCAGCACAATGTCCCCCATGCAATATGACTGACTTGGAAGTCACCTATAGAACATGGCCACCAGCACAATGTCCCCCATGCAACACGGCTGACTTGGAAGTCACCTATACAAGACAACCAGCACAATGTCCCCCATGCAATATGGCTGACTTGGAAGTCACCTATACAACACAACCAGCACAATGTCCCCCAAGCAATATGGCTCACTTGGAAGTCACCTATACAACATGGCAACCAGCACAATGTCCCCCATGCAATATGGCTGACTTGGAAGTCACCTATACAATACAACCAGCACAATGTCCCCCAGGCAATATGGCTGACTTGGAAGTCACCTATACAACATGGCAACCAGCACAATGTCCCCCAAGCAATATGGCTGACTTGGAAGTCACCTATACAACATGGCAACCAGCACAATGACCCCCATGCAATATGGCTGACTTGGAAGTCACCTAAACAACATCATGGCAACCAGCACAATGTCCCCCATGCAATATGGCTGACTTGGAAGTCACCTATACAACATGGCCACCAGCACAATGTCCCCCATGCAATATGGCTGACTTGGAAGTCACCTATACAAGACAACCAGCACAATGTCCCCCATGCAATATGGCTGACTTGGAAGTCACCTATAGGACATGGCAACCAGCACAATGTCCCCCAAGCAATATGGCTGACTTGGAAGTCACCTATACAAGACAACCAGCACAATGTCCCAAATGCAATATGGCTGACTTGGAAGTCACCTATAGAACATGGCCACCAGCACAATGTCCCCCATGCAATATGGCTGACTTGGAAGTCACCTATACAATATGGCAACCAGCAAAATGTCCCCCAAGCAATTTGGCTGACTTGGAAGTCACCTATAGAACATGGCCACCAGCACAATGTTCCCCAAGCAATATGGCTGACTTGGAAGTCACCTACAGAACATGGCAACCAGCACAATGTCCCCCAAGCAATATGGCTGACTTGGAAGTCACCTATACAAGACAACCAGCACAATGTCGCCCATGCAACACGGCTGACTTGGAAGTCACCTATACAAGACAACCAGCACAATGTCCCCCATGCAATATGGCTGACTTGGAAGTCACCTATACAACACAACCAGCACAATGTCCCCCAAGCAATATGGCTCACTTGGAAGTCACCTATACAACATGGCAACCAGCACAATGTCCCCCAAGCAATATGGCTCACTTGGAAGTCACCTATACAACATGGCAACCAGCACAATGTCCCCCATGCAATATGGCTGACTTGGAAGTCACCTATAGAACATGGCCACCAGCACAATGTCCCCCATGCAACACAGCTGACTTGGAAGTCACCTATACAAGACAACCAGCACAATGTCCCCCATGCAATATGGCTGACTTGGAAGTCACCTATACAACACAACCAGCACAATGTCCCCCAAGCAATATGGCTCACTTGGAAGTCACCTATACAACATGGCAACCAGCACAATGTCCCCCATGCAATATGGCTGACTTGGAAGTCACCTATACAACATGGCAACCAGCACAATGTCCCCCATGCAATATGGCTGACTTGGAAGTCACCTATAAAATACAACCAGCACAATGTCCCCCAGGCAATATGGCTGACTTGGAAGTCACCTATACAACATGGCAACCAGCACAATGTCCCCCAAGCAATATGGCTGACTTGGAAGTCACCTATACAACATGGCAACCAGCACAATGTCCCCCATGCAATATGGCTGACTTGGAAGTCACCTAAACAACATGGCAACCAGCACAATGTCCCCCATGCAATATGGCTGACTTGGAAGTCACCTATACAATATGGCAACCAGCACAATGTCCCCCATGCAATATGGCTGACTTGGAAGTCACCTATACAACATGGCCACCAGCACAATGTCCCCCATGCAATATGGCTGCCTTGGAAGTCACCTATACAAGACAACCAGCACAATGTCCCCCATGCAATATGGCTGACTTGGAAGTCACCTATAGGACATGGCAACCAGCACAATGTCCCCCAAGCAATATGGCTGACTTGGAAGTCACCTATACAAGACAACCAGCACAATGTCCCAAATGCAATATGGCTGACTTGGAAGTCACCTATAGAACATGGCCACCAGCACAATGTCCCCCATGCAATATGGCTGACTTGGAAGTCACCTATACAATATGGCAACCAGCAAAATGTCCCCCAAGCAATTTGGCTGACTTGGAAGTCACCTATAGAACATGGCCACCAGCACAATGTCCCCCAAGCAATATGGCTGACTTGGAAGTCACCTACAGAACATGGCAACCAGCACAATGTCCCCCAAGCAATATGGCTGACTTGGAAGTCACCTATACAAGACAACCAGCACAATGTCCCCCATGCAACACGGCTGACTTGGAAGTCACCTATACAAGGCAACCAGCACAATGTCCCCCATGCAATATGGCTGACTTGGAAGTCACCTATACAACACAACCAGCACAATGTCCCCCAAGCAATATGGCTCACTTGGAAGTCACCTATACAACATGGCAACCAGCACAATGTTCCCCATGCAATATGGCTGACTTGGAAGTCACCTATACAATACAACCAGCACAATGTCCCCCAAGCAATATGGCTGACTTGGAAGTCACCTATACAAGACAACCAGCACAATGTCCTCCATGCAATATGGCTGACTTGGAAGTCACCTATAGGACATGGCCACCAGCACAATGTCCCCCATGCAATATGGCTGACTTGGAAGTCACCTATACAATACAACCAGCACAATGTCCCCCATGCAATATGGCTGACTTGGAAGTCACCTATACAATACAACCAGCACAATGTCCCCCATGCAATATGGCTGATTTGGAAGTCACCTATACAACACAACCAGCACAATGTCCCCCATGCAATATGGCTGACTTGGAAGTCACATATACAAGACAACCAGCACAATGTCCCAAATGCAATATGGCTGACTTGGAAGTCACCTATAGAACATGGCCACCAGCACAATGTCCCCCATGCAATATGGCTGACTTGGAAGTCACCTATACAACATGGCAACCAGCACAATGTCCCCCATGCAATATGGCTGACTTGGAAGTCACCTATGCAATACAACCAGCACAATGTCCCCCATGCAATATGGCTGACTTGGAAGTCACCTATACAACACAACCAGCACAATGTCCCCCATGCAATATGGCTGACTTGGAAGTCACCTATACAACATGGCAACCAGCACAATGTCCCCCAAGCAATATGGCTGACTTGGAAGTCACCTATACAACATGGCCACCAGCACAATGTCCCCCAAGCAATATGGCTCACTTGGAAGTCACCTATACAATACAACCAGCACAATGTCCCCCATGCAATATGGCTGACTTGGAAGTCACCTATACAATACAACCAGCACAATGTCACCCATGCAATATGGCTGACTTGGAAGTCACCTATACAACACAACCAGCACAATGTTCCCCATGCAATATGGCTGACTTGGAAGTCACCTATACAACATGGCAACCAGCACAATGTCCCCCATGCAATATGGCTGACTTGGAAGTCACCTATACAAGACAACCAGCACAATGTCCCCATGCAATATGGCTGACTTGGAAGTCACCTATAGAACATGGCTACCAGCACAATGTCCCCCATGCAATATGGCTGACTTGGAAGTCACCTATACAACATGGCAACCAGCACAATGTCCCCCAAGCAATATGGCTCACTTGGAAGTCACCTATACAACATGGCAACCAGCACAATGTCCCCCATGCAATATGGCTGACTTGTAAGTCACCTATAGAACATGGCCACCAGCACAATGTCCCCCATGCAACACGGCTGACTTGGAAGTCACCTATACAAGACAACCAGCACAATGTCCCCCATGCAATATGGCTGACTTGGAAGTCACCTATACAACACAACCAGCACAATGTCCCCCAAGCAATATGGCTCACTTGGAAGTCACCTATACAACATGGCAACCAGCACAATGTCCCCCATGCAATATGGCTGACTTGGAAGTCACCTATACAATACAACCAGCACAATGTCCCCCAAGCAATATGGCTGACTTGGAAGTCACCTATAGAACATGGCCACCAGCACAATGTCCCCCATGCAATATGGCTGACTTGGAAGTCACCTATACAAGACAACCAGCACAATGTCCCCCATGCAATATGGCTGAATTGGAAGTCACCTATAGAACATGGCAACCAGCACAATGTCCCCCAAGCAATATGGCTGACTTGGAAGTCACCTATACAAGACAACCAGCACAATTTCCCCCATGCAATATGGCTGACTTGGAAGTCACCTATAGGACATGGCAACCAGCACAATGTCCCCCATGCAATATGGCTGACTTGGAAGTCACCTATACAATACAACCAGCACAATGTCCCCCATGCAATATGGCTGACTTGGAAGTCACCTATACAACATGGCAACCAGCACAATGTCCCCCATGCAATATGGCTGACTTGGAAGTCACCTATAGAACATGGCCACCAGCACAATGTCCCCCATGCAATATGGCTGACTTGGAAGTCACCTATACAACATGGCAACCAGCACAATGTCCCCCAAGCAATATGGCTGACTTGGAAGTCACCTATAGGACATGGCAACCAGCACAATGTCCCCCATGCAATATGGCTGACTTGGAAGTCACCTATAGAACATGGCCACCAGCACAATGTCCCCCAAGCAATATGGCTCACTTGGAAGTCACTTATACAATACAACCAGCACAATGTCCCCCATGCAATATGGCTGACTTGGAAGTCACCTATACAATACAACCAGCACAATGTCCCAAATGCAATATGGCTGACTTGGAAGTCACCTATAGAACATGGCCACCAGCACAATGTCCCCCATGCAATATGGCTGACTTGGAAGTCACCTATACAACATGGCAACCAGCACAATGTCCCCCATGCAATATGGCTGACTTGGAAGTCACCTATACAATACAACCAGCACAATGTCCCCCAAGCAATATGGCTGACTTGGAAGTCACCTATACAAGACAACCAGCACAATGTCCCCCATGCAATATGGCTGACTTGGAAGTCACCTATACAATACAACCAGCACAATGTCCCCCATGCAATATGGCTGATTTGGAAGTCACCTATACAACACAACCAGCAAAATTTCCCCCATGCAATATGGCTGACTTGGAAGTCACCTATACAAGACAACCAGCACAATGTCCCAAATGCAATATGGCTGACTTGGAAGTCACCTATAGAACATGGCCACCAGCACAATGTCCCCCATGCAATATGGCTGACTTGGAAGTCACCTATACAACATGGCAACCAGCACAATGTCCCCCATGCAATATGGCTGACTTGGAAGTCACCTATAGGACATGGCCACCAGCACAATGTCCCCCATGCAATATGGCTGACTTGGAAGTCACCTATACAATACAACCAGTACAATGTCCCCCATGCAATATGGCTGACTTGGAAGTCACCTATACAATACAACCAGCACAATGTCCCCCAAGCAATATGGCTGACTTGGAAGTCACCTATAGAACATGGCCACCAGCACAATGTTCCCCAAGCAATATGGCTCACTTGGAAGTCACCTATAGAACATGGCAACCAGCACAATGTCCCCCAAGCAATATGGCTGACTTGGAAGTCACCTATAAAAGACAACCAGCACAATGTCCCCCATGCAATATGGCTGACTTGGAAGTCACCTATAGGACATGGCAAGCAGCACAATTTCCCCTATGCAATATGGCTGACTTGGAAGTCACCTATAGAACATGGCCACCAGCACAATGTCCCCCAAGCAATATGGCTCACTTGGAAGTCACCTATACAATACAACCAGCACAATGTCCCCCATGCAATATGGCTGACTTGGAAGTCACCTATACAATACAACCAGCACAATGTCCCAAATGCAATATGGCTGACTTGGAAGTCACCTATACAACATGGCAACCAGCACAATGTCCCCCATGCAATATGGCTGACTTGGAAGTCACCTATACAATACAACCAGCACAATGTCCCCCAAGCAATATGGCTGACTTGGAAGTCACCTATACAAGACAACCAGCACAATGTCCCCCATGCAATATGGCTGACTTGGAAGTCACCTATACAATACAACCAGCACAATGTCCCCCATGCAATATGGCTGATTTGGAAGTCACCTATACAACACAACCAGCAAAATTTCCCCCATGCAATATGGCTGACTTGGAAGTCACCTATACAAGACAACCAGCACAATGTCCCAAATGCAATATGGCTGACTTGGAAGTCACCTATAGAACATGGCCACCAGCACAATGTCCCCCATGCAATATGGCTGACTTGGAAGTCACCTATACAACATGGCAACCAGCACAATGTCCCCCATGCAATATGGCTGACTTGGAAGTCACCTATAGGACATGGCCACCAGCACAATGTCCCCCATGCAATATGGCTGACTTGGAAGTCACCTATACAATACAACCAGTACAATGTCCCCCATGCAATATGGCTGACTTGGAAGTCACCTATACAATACAACCAGCACAATGTCCCCCAAGCAATATGGCTGACTTGGAAGTCACCTATAGAACATGGCCACCAGCACAATGTCCCCCAAGCAATATGGCTCACTTGGAAGTCACCTATAGAACATGGCAACCAGCACAATGTCCCCCAAGCAATATGGCTGACTTGGAAGTCACCTATAAAAGACAACCAGCACAATGTCCCCCATGCAATATGGCTGACTTGGAAGTCACCTATAGGACATGGCAAGCAGCACAATTTCCCCTATGCAATATGGCTGACTTGGAAGTCACCTATAGAACATGGCCACCAGCACAATGTCCCCCAAGCAATATGGCTCACTTGGAAGTCACCTATACAATACAACCAGCACAATGTCCCCCATGCAATATGGCTGACTTGGAAGTCACCTATACAATACAACCAGCACAATGTCCCAAATGCAATATGGCTGACTTGGAAGTCACCTATAGAACATGGCCACCAGCACAATGTCCCCCATGCAATATGGCTGACTTGGAAGTCACCTATACAATACAACCAGCACAATGTCCCCCAAGCAATATGGCTGACTTGGAAGTCACCTATACAAGACAACCAGCACAATGTCCCCCATGCAATATGGCTGACTTGGAAGTCACCTATACAATACAACCAGCACAATGTCCCCCATGCAATATGGCTGATTTGGAAGTCACCTATACAACACAACCAGCACAATGTCCCCCATGCAATATGGCTGACTTGGAATTCACCTATACAAGACAACCAGCACAATATCCCAAATGCAATATGGCTGACTTGGAAGTCACCTATAGAACATGGCCACCAGCACAATGTCCCCCATGCAATATGGCTGACTTGGAAGTCACCTATACAACATGGCAACCAGCACAATGTCCCCCATGCAATATGGCTGACTTGGAAGTCACCTATACAATACAACCAGCACAATGTCCCCCAGGCAATATGGCTGACTTGGAAGTCACCTATACAAGACAACCAGCACAATGTCCCCCATGCAATATGGCTGACTTGGAAGTCACCTATAGGACATGGCCACCAGCACAATGTCCCCCATGCAATATGGCTGACTTGGAAGTCACCTATACAATACAACCAGCAGAATGTCCCCCATGCAATATGGCTAACTTGGAAGTCACCTATACAATGCAACCAGCACAATGTCCCCCATGCAATATGGCTGATTTGGAAGTCACCTTTACAACACAACCAGCACAATGTCCCCCATGCAATATGGCTGATTTGGAAGTCACCTATACAAGACAACCAGCACAATGTCCCCCATGCAATATGGCTGACTTGGAAGTCACCTATAGAACATGGCCACCAGCACAATGTCCCCCATGCAATATGGCTGACTTGGAAGTCACCTATACAACATGGCAACCAGCACAATGTCCCCCAAGCAATATGGCTGACTTGGAAGTCACCTATACAACATGGCAACCAGCACAATGTCCCCCAAGCAATATGGCTGACTTGGAAGTCACCTATAGAACATGGCAACCAGCACAATGTCCCCCAAGCAATATGGCTCACTTGGAAGTCACCTATACAATACAACCAGCACAATGTCCCCCATGCAATATGGCTGACTTGGAAGTCACCTATACAATACAACTAGCACAATGTCCAAAATGCAATATGGCTGACTTGGAAGTCACCTATAGAACATGGCCACCAGCACAATGTCCCCCATGCAATATGGCTGACTTGGAAGTCACCTATACAATACAACCAGCACAATGTCCCCCAAGCAATATGGCTGACTTGGAAGTCACCTATACAAGACAACCAGCACAATGTCCCCCATGCAATATCGCTGACTTGGAAGTCACCTATACAATACAACCAGCACAATATCCCAAATGCAATATGGCTGACTTGGAAGTCACCTATAGAACATGGCCACCAGCACAATGTCCCCCATGCAATATGGCTGACTTGGAAATCACCTATACAACATGGCAACCAGCACAATGTCCCCCATGCAATATGGCTGACTTGGAAGTCACCTATACAATACAACGAGCACAATGTCCCCCAGGCAATATGGCTGACTTGGAAGTCACCTATACAAGACAACCAGCACAATGTCCCCCATGCAATATGGCTGACTTGGAAGTCACCTATAGGACATGGCCACCAGCACAATGTCCCCCATGCAATATGGCTGACTTGGATGTCAGCTATACAATACAACCAGCAGAATGTCCCCCATGCAATGTGGCTGACTTGGAAGTCACCTATACAATACAACCAGCACAATGTCCCCCATGCAATATGGCTGATTTGGAAGTCACCTATACAACACAACCAGCACAATGTCCCCCATGCAATATGGCTGATTTGGAAGTCACCTATACAAGACAACCAGCACAATGTCCCCCATGCAATATGGCTGACTTGGAAGTCACCTATAGAACATGGCCACCAGCACAATGTCCCCCATGCAATATGGCTGACTTGGAAGTCACCTATACAACATGGCAACCAGCACAATGTCCCCCAAGCAATATGGCTGACTTCGAAGTCACCTATACAACATGGCAACCAGCACAATGTCCCCCAAGCAATATGGCTGACTTGGAAGTCACCTATAGAACATGGCAACCAGCACAATGTCCCCCAAGCAATATGGCTCACTTGGAAGTCACCTATACAATACAACCAGCACAATGTCCCCCATGCAATATGGCTGACTTGGAAGTCACCTATACAATACAACCAACACAATGTCCCAAATGCAATATGGCTGACTTGGAAGTCACCTATAGAACATGGCCACCAGCACAATGTCCCCCATGCAATATGGCTGACTTGGAAGTCACCTATACAATACAACCAGCACAATGTCCCCCATGCAATATGGCTGACTTGGAAGTCACCTATACAATACAACCAGCACAATGTCCCCCATGCAATATGGCTGATTTGGAAGTCACCTATACAACACAACCAGCACAATGTCCCCCATGCAATATGGCTGACTTGGAATTCACCTATACAAGACAACCAGCACAATATCCCAAATGCAATATGGCTGACTTGGAAGTCACCTATAGAACATGGCCACCAGCACAATGTCCCCCATGCAATATGGCTGACTTGGAAGTCACCTATACAACATGGCAACCAGCACAATGTCCCCCATGCAATATGGCTGACTTGGAAGTCACCTATACAATACAACCAGCACAATGTCCCCCATGCAATATGGCTGACTTGGAAGTCACCTATACAATACAACCAGCACAATGTCCCCCATGCAATATGGCTGATTTGGAAGTCACCTATACAACACAACCAGCACAATGTCCCCCATGCAATATGGCTGACTTGGAATTCACCTATACAAGACAACCAGCACAATATCCCAAATGCAATATGGCTGACTTGGAAGTCACCTATAGAACATGGCCACCAGCACAATGTCCCCCATGCAATATGGCTGACTTGGAAGTCACCTATACAACATGGCAACCAGCACATTGTCCCCCATGCAATATGGCTGACTTGGAAGTCACCTATACAATACAACCAGCACAATGTCCCCCAGGCAATATGGCTGACTTGGAAGTCACCTATACAAGACAACCAGCACAATGTCCCCCATGCAATATGGCTGACTTGGAAGTCACCTATACAATACAACCAGCAGAATGTCCCCCATGCAATATGGCTGACTTGGAAGTCACCTATACAATACAACCAGCACAATGTCCCAGATGCAATATGGCTGATTTGGAAGTCACCTATACAACACAACCAGCACAATGTCCCCCATGCAATATGGCTGACTTGGAAGTCACCTATACAAGACAACCAGCACAATGTCCCCCATGCAATATGGCTGACTTGGAAGTCACCTATGCAATACAACCAGCACAATGTCCCAGATGCAATATGGCTGATTTGGAAGTCACCTATACAACACAACCAGCACAATGTCCCCCATGCAATATGGCTGACTTGGAAGTCACCTATACAAGACAACCAGCACAATGTCCCCCATGCAATATGGCTGACTTGGAAGTCACCTATAGAACATGGCAACCAGCACAATGTCCCCCATGCAATATGGCTGACTTGGAAGTCACCTATACAATACAACCAGCACAATGTCCCCCATGCAATATGGCTGACTTGGAAGTCACCTATACAATACAACCAGCACAATGTCCCCCATGCAATATGGCTGATTTGGAAGTCACCTATACAACACAACCAGCACAATGTCCCCCATGCAATATGGCTGACTTGGAATTCACCTATACAAGACAACCAGCACAATATCCCAAATGCAATATGGCTGACTTGGAAGTCACCTATAGAACATGGCCACCAGCACAATGTCCCCCATGCAATATGGCTGACTTGGAAGTCACCTATACAACATGGCAACCAGCACAATGTCCCCCATGCAATATGGCTGACTTGGAAGTCACCTATACAATACAACCAGCACAATGTCCCCCAGGCAATATGGCTGACTTGGAAGTCACCTATACAAGACAACCAGCACAATGTCCCCCATGCAATATGGCTGACTTGGAAGTCACCTATACAATACAACCAGCAGAATGTCCCCCATGCAATATGGCTGACTTGGAAGTCACCTATACAATACAACCAGCACAATGTCCCAGATGCAATATGGCTGATTTGGAAGTCACCTATACAACACAACCAGCACAATGTCCCCCATGCAATATGGCTGACTTGGAAGTCACCTATGCAATACAACCAGCACAATGTCCCAGATGCAATATGGCTGATTTGGAAGTCACCTATACAACACAACCAGCACAATGTCCCCCATGCAATATGGCTGACTTGGAAGTCACCTATACAAGACAACCAGCACAATGTCCCCCATGCAATATGGCTGACTTGGAAGTCACCTATAGAACATGGCCACCAGCACAATGTCCCCCATGCAATATGGCTGACTTGGAAGTCACCTATACAACATGGCAACCAGCACAATGTCCCCCAAGCAATATGGCTGACTTGGAAGTCACCTATACAACATGGCAAGCAGCACAATGTCCCCCAAGCAATATGGCTGACTTGGAAGTCACCTATAGAACATGGCAACCAGCACAATGTCCCCCAAGCAATATGGCTGACTTAAAAGTCACCTATACAAGACAACCAGCACAATTTCCCCCATGCAATATGGCTGACTTGGAAGTCACCTATAGGACATGGCAACCAGCACAATGTCCCCCATGCAATATGGCTGACTTGTAAGTCACCTATACAACATGGCAACCAGCACAATGTCCCCCATGCAATATGGCTGACTTGGAAGTCACCTATACAACATGGCAACCAGCACAATGTCCCCCATGCAATATGGCTGACTTGGAAGTCACCTTTACAACATGGCCACCAGCACAATGTCCCCCATGCAATATGGCTGACTTGGAAGTCACCTATACAAGACAACCAGCACAATGTCCCCCATGCAATATGGCTGACTTGGAAGTCACCTATACAACACAACCAGCACAATGTCCCCCAAGCAATATGGCTCACTTGGAAGTCACCTATACAACAGGGCAACCAGCACAATGTCCCCCATGCAATATGGCTGACTTGGAAGTCACCTATAGGACATGGCAACCAGCACAATGTCCCCCATGCAATATGGCTGACTTGGAAGTCACCTATAGAACATGGCCACCAGCACAATGTCCCCCAAGCAATATGGCTCACTTGGAAGTCACCTATACAATACAACCAGCACAATGTCCCCCATGCAATATGGCTGACTTGGAAGTCACCTATACAATACAACCAGCACAATGTCCCCAATGCAATATGGCTGACTTGGAAGTCACCTATACAACACAACCAGCACAATGTCCCCCATGCAATATGGCTGACTTGGAAGTCACCTATACAACACAACCAGCACAATGTCCCCCATGCAATATGGCTCACTTGGAAGACACCTATACAACATGGCATCCAGCACAATGTCCCCCATGCAATATGGCTGACTTGGAAGTCACCTATACAACATGGCAACCAGCACAATGTCCCCCATGCAATATGGCTGACTTGGAAGTCACCTATACAACATGGCAACCAGCACAATATCCCCCATGCAATATGGCTGACATGGAAGTCACCTATACAAGAAACCTGCACAATGTCCCCCATGCAATGTGGCTGACTTGGAAGTCACCTATAGAACATGGCCACCAGCACAATGTCCCCCATGCAATATGGCTGACTTGGAAGTCACCTATACAACATGGCAACCAGCACAATGTCCCCCAAGCAATATGGCTCACTTGGAAGTCACCTATAGAACATGGCAACCAGCACAATGTCCCCCAAGCAATATGGCTGACTTGGAAGTCACCTATACAACATGGCAACCAGCACAATGTCCCCCATGCAATATGGCTGACTTGGAAGTCACCTATAGAACATGGCCACCAGCACAATGTCCCCCATGCAACACGGCTGACTTGGAAGTCACCTATACAAGACAACCAGCACAATGTCCCCCATGCAATATGGCTGACTTGGAAGTCACCTATAGAACACAACCAGCACAATGTCCCCCAAGCAATATGGCTGACTTGGAAGTCACCTATACAACATGGCAACCAGCACAATGTCCCCCATGCAATATGGCTGACTTGGAAGTCACCTATACAAGACAACCAGCACAATGTCCCCCATGCAATATGGCTGACTTGGAAGTCACCTATAGCACATGGCAACCAGCACAATGTCCCCCAAGCAATATGGCTGACTTGGAAGTCACCGATACAAGACAACCAGCACAATGTCCCAAATGCAATATGGCTGACTTGGAAGTCACCTATAGAAAATGGCCACCAGCACAATGTCTCCCATGCAATATGGCTGACTTGGAAGTCACCTATACAATATGGCAACCAGCACAACGTCCCCTATGCAATATGGCTGACTTGGAAGTCATCTATACAATACAACCAGCACAATGTCCCCCAAGCAATATGGCTGACTTGGAAGTCACCTATACAACCAGCACAATGTTCCCCATGCAATATGGCTGACTTGGAAGTCACCTATAGAACATGGCAACCAGCACAATGTCCCCCAAGCAATATGGCTGACTTGGAAGTCACCTATACAACATGGCAACCAGCACAATGTCCCCCAAGCAATATGGCTCACTTGGAAGTCACCTATACAACAGGGCAACCAGCACAATGTCCCCCATGCAATATGGCTGACTTGGAAGTCACCTATAGGACATGGCAACCAGCACAATGTCCCCCATGCAATATGGCTGACTTGGAAGTCACGTATAGAACATGGCCACCAGCACAATGTCCCCCAAGCAATATGGCTCACTTGGAAGTCACCTATACAATACAACCAGCACAATGTCCCCCATGCAATATGGCTGACTTGGAAGTCACCTATACAATACAACCAGCACAATGTCCCCAATGCAATATGGCTGACTTGGAAGTCACCTATACAACACAACCAGCACAATGTCCCCCATGCAATATGGCTGACTTGGAAGTCACCTATACAACACAACCAGCACAATGTCCCCCATGCAATATGGCTCACTTGGAAGACACCTATACAACATGGCATCCAGCACAATGTCCCCCATGCAATATGGCTGACTTGGAAGTCACCTATACAACATGGCAACCAGCACAATGTCCCCCATGCAATATGGCTGACTTGGAAGTCACCTATACAACATGGCAACCAGCACAATATCCCCCATGCAATATGGCTGACATGGAAGTCACCTATACAAGAAACCTGCACAATGTCCCCCATGCAATGTGGCTGACTTGGAAGTCACCTATAGAACATGGCCACCAGCACAATGTCCCCCATGCAATATGGCTGACTTGGAAGTCACCTATACAACATGGCAACCAGCACAATGTCCCCCAAGCAATATGGCTCACTTGGAAGTCACCTATAGAACATGGCAACCAGCACAATGTCCCCCAAGCAATATGGCTGACTTGGAAGTCACCTATACAACATGGCAACCAGCACAATGTCCCCCATGCAATATGGCTGACTTGGAAGTCACCTATAGAACATGGCCACCAGCACAATGTCCCCCATGCAACACGGCTGACTTGGAAGTCACCTATACAAGACAACCAGCACAATGTCCCCCATGCAATATGGCTGACTTGGAAGTCACCTATAGAACACAACCAGCACAATGTCCCCCAAGCAATATGGCTGACTTGGAAGTCACCTATACAACATGGCAACCAGCACAATGTCCCCCATGCAATATGGCTGACTTGGAAGTCACCTATACAAGACAACCAGCACAATGTCCCCCATGCAATATGGCTGACTTGGAAGTCACCTATAGCACATGGCAACCAGCACAATGTCCCCCAAGCAATATGGCTGACTTGGAAGTCACCGATACAAGACAACCAGCACAATGTCCCAAATGCAATATGGCTGACTTGGAAGTCACCTATAGAAAATGGCCACCAGCACAATGTCTCCCATGCAATATGGCTGACTTGGAAGTCACCTATACAATTTGGCAACCAGCACAACGTCCCCTATGCAATATGGCTGACTTGGAAGTCATCTATACAATACAACCAGCACAATGTCCCCCAAGCAATATGGCTGACTTGGAAGTCACCTATACAACCAGCACAATGTTCCCCATGCAATATGGCTGACTTGGAAGTCACCTATAGAACATGGCAACCAGCACAATGTCCCCCAAGCAATATGGCTGACTTGGAAGTCACCTATACAACATGGCAACCAGCACAATGTCCCCCATGCAATATGGCTGACTTGGAAGTCACCTATAGAACATGGCCACCAGCACAATGTCCCCCATGCAACACGGCTGACTTGGAAGTCACCTATACAAGACAACCAGCACAATGTCCCCCATGCAATATGGCTGACTTGGAAGTCACCTATAGAACACAACCAGCACAATGTCCCCCAAGCAATATGGCTGACTTGGAAGTCACCTATACAACATGGCAACCAGCACAATGTCCCCCATGCAATATGGCTGACTTGGAAGTCACCTATACAAGACAACCAGCACAATGTCCCCCATGCAATATGGCTGACTTGGAAGTCACCTATAGCACATGGCAACCAGCACAATGTCCCCCAAGCAATATGGCTGACTTGGAAGTCACCTATACAAGACAACCAGCACAATGTCCCAAATGCAATATGGCTGACTTGGAAGTCACCTATACAACATGGCAACCAGCACAACGTCCCCTATGCAATATGGCTGACTTGGAAGTCACCTATAGAACATGGCCACCAGCACAATGTCCCCCATGCAACACGGCTGACTTGGAAGTCACCTATACAAGACAACCAGCACAATGTCCCCCATGCAATATGGCTGACTTGGAAGTCACCTATACAATACAACCAGCACGATGTCCCCCATGCAATATGGCTGATTTGGAAGTCACCTATACAACACAACCAGCACAATGTCCCCCATGCAATATGGCTGACTTGGAAGTCACCTATACATGACAACCAGCACAATGTCCCAAATGCAATATGGCTGACTTGGAAGTCACCTATAGAACATGGCCACCAGCACAATGTCCCCCATGCAATATGGCTGACTTGGAAGTCACCTATACAACATGGCAACCAGCACAATGTCCCCCATGCAATATGGCTGACTTGGAAGTCACCTATGCAATACAACCAGCACAATGTCCCCCATGCAATATGGCTGACTTGGAAGTCACCTATACAACACAACCAGCACAATGTCCCCCATGCAATATGGCTGACTTGGAAGTCACCTATACAACACAACCAGCACAATGTCCCCCATGCAATATGGCTGACTTGGAAGTCACTTATAGAACATGGCAACCAGCACAATGTCCCCCAAGCAATATGGCTGACTTGGAAGTCACCTATACAACATGGCCACCAGCACAATGTCCCCCAAGCAATATGGCTCACTTGGAAGTCACCTATACAATACAACCAGCACAATGTCCCCCATGCAATATGGCTGACTTGGAAGTCACCTATACAATACAACCAGCACAATGTCCCCAAAGCAATATGGCTGACTTGGAAGTCACCTATACAAGACAACCAGCACAATGTCCCCATGCAATATGGCTGACTTGGAAGTCACCTATAGAACATGGCCACCAGCACAATGTCCCCCATGCAATATGGCTGACTTGGAAGTCACCTATACAACATGGCAACCAGCACAATGTCCCCCAAGCAATATGGCTCACTTGGAAGTCACCTATACAACATGGCAACCAGCACAATGTCGCCCATGCAATATGGCTGACTTGGAAGTCACCTATGGAACATGGCCACCAGCACAATGTCCCCCATGCAATATGGCTGACTTGGAAGTCAGCTATACAACATGGCAACCAGCACAATGTCCCCCATGCAATATGGCTGACTTGGAAGTCACCTATGCAATACAACCAGCACAATGTCCCCCATGCAATATGGCTGACTTGGAAGTCACCTATACAACACAACCAGCACAATGTCCCCCATGCAATATGGCTGACTTGGAAGTCACCTATACAACACAACCAGCACAATGTCCCCCATGCAATATGGCTGACTTGGAAGTCACTTATAGAACATGGCAACCAGCACAATGTCCCCCAAGCAATATGGCTGACTTGGAAGTCACCTATACAACATGGCCACCAGCACAATGTCCCCCAAGCAATATGGCTCACTTGGAAGTCACCTATACAATACAACCAGCACAATGTCCCCCATGCAATATGGCTGACTTGGAAGTCACCTATACAATACAACCAGCACAATGTCCCCAAAGCAATATGGCTGACTTGGAAGTCACCTATACAAGACAACCAGCACAATGTCCCCATGCAATATGGCTGACTTGGAAGTCACCTATAGAACATGGCCACCAGCACAATGTCCCCCATGCAATATGGCTGACTTGGAAGTCACCTATACAACATGGCAACCAGCACAATGTCCCCCAAGCAATATGGCTCACTTGGAAGTCACCTATACAACATGGCAACCAGCACAATGTCCCCCATGCAATATGGCTGACTTGGAAGTCACCTATGGAACATGGCCACCAGCACAATGTCCCCCATGCAATATGGCTGACTTGGAAGTCACCTATACAACATGGCAACCAGCACAATGTCCCCCATGCAATATGGCTGACTTGGAAGTCACCTATACAATACAACCAGCACAATGTCCCCCAAGCAATATGGCTGACTTGGAAGTCACCTATACAAGACAACCAGCACAATGTCCCCCATGCAATATGCCTGACTTGGAAGTCACCTATACAATACAACCAGCACAATGTCCCCCATGCAATATGGCTGATTTGGAAGTCACCTATACAACACAACCAGCAAAAATTTCCCCCATGCAATATGGCTGACTTGGAAGTCACCTATACAAGACAACCAGCACAATGTCCCAAATGCAATATGGCTGACTTGGAAGTCACCTATAGAACATGGCCACCAGCACAATGTCCCCCATGCAATATGGCTGACTTGGAAGTCACCTATACAACATGGCAACCAGCACAATTTCCCCAAAGCAATATGCTGACTTGGAAGTCACCTATACAAGACAACCAGCACAATGTCCCCCATGCAATATGGCTGACTTGGAAGTCACCTATAGGATATGGCCACCAGCACAATGTCCCCCATGCAATATGGCTGACGTGGAAGTCACCTATACAATACAACCAGCACAATGTCCCCCATGCAATATGGCTGACTTGGAAGTCACCTATACAATACAACCAGCACAATGTCCCCCAAGCAATATGGCTGACTTGGAAGTCACCTATAGAACATGGCCACCAGCACAATGTCCCTCCAAGCAATATGGCTGACTTGGAAGTCACCTATAGAACATGGCAACCAGCACAATGTCCCCCAAGCAATATGGCTGACTTGGAAGTCACCTATACAAGACAACCAGCACAATGTCCCCCATGCAATATGGCTGACTTGGAAGTCACCTATAGGACATGGCAACCAGCACAATTTCCCCCATGCAATATGGCTGACTTGGAAGTCACCTATAGAACATGGCCACCAGCACAATGTCCCCCAAGCAATATGGCTCACTTGGAAGTCACCTATACAATACAACCAGCACAATGTCCCCCATGCAATATGGCTGACTTGGAAGTCACCTATACAATACAACCAGCACAATGTCCCAAATGCAATATGGCTGACTTGGAAGTCACCTATAGAACATGGCCACCAGCACAATGTCCCCCATGCAATATGGCTGACTTGGAAGTCACCCATACAACATGGCAACCAGCACAATGTCCCCCAAGCAATATGGCTCACTTGGAAGTTACCTATACAACATGGCAACCAGCACAATGTCCCCCATGCAATATGGCTGACTTGGAAGTCACCTATAGAACATGGCCACCAGCACAATGTCCCCCATGCAATATGGCTGACTTGGAAGTCACCTATACAACATGGCAACCAGCACAATGTCCCCCATGCAATATGGCTGACTTGGAAGTCACCTATACAATACAACCAGCACAATGTCCCCCAAGCAATATGGCTGACTTGGAAGTCACCTATACAAGACAACCAGCACAATTTCCCCCATGCAATATGGCTGACTTGGAAGTCACCTATACAATACAACCAGCACAATGTCCCCCATGCAATATGGCTGATTTGGAAGTCACCTATACAACACAACCAGCAAAATTTCCCCCATGCAATATGGCTGACTTGGAAGTCACCTATACAAGACAACCAGCACAATGTCCCAAATGCAATATGGCTGACTTGGAAGTCACCTATAGAACATGGCCACCAGCACAATGTCCCCCATGCCATATGGCTGACTTGGAAGTCACCTATACAACATGGCAACCAGCACAATTTCCCCAAAGCAATATGCTGACTTGGAAGTCACCTATACAAGACAACCAGCACAATGTCCCCCATGCAATATGGCTGACTTGGAAGTCACCTATAGGATATGGCCACCAGCACAATGCCCCCCATGCAATATGGCTGACTTGGAAGTCACCTATACAATACAACTAGCACAATGTCCCCCATGCAATATGGCTGACTTGGAAGTCACCTATACAATACAACCAGCACAATGTCCCCCAAGCAATATGGCTGACTTGGAAGTCACCTATAGAACATGGCCACCAGCACAATGTCCCCCAAGCAATATGGCTGACTTGGAAGTCACCTATAGAACATGGCAACCAGCACAATGTCCCCCAAGCAATATGGCTGACTTGGAAGTCACCTATACAAGACAACCAGCACAATGTCCCCCATACAATATGGCTGACTTGGAAGTCACCTATAGGACATGGCAACCAGCACAATTTCCCCCATGCAATATGGCTGACTTGGAAGTCACCTATAGGATATGGCCACCAGCACAATGTCCCCCATGCAATATGGCTGACTTGGAAGTCACCTATACAATACAACCAGCACAATGTCCCCCATGCAATATGGCTGACTTGGAAGTCACCTATACAATACAACCAGCACAATGCCCCCCAAGCAATATGGCTGACTTGGAAGTCACCTATAGAACATGGCCACCAGCACAATGTCCCCCCAAGCAATATGGCTGACTTGGAAGTCACCTATAGAACATGGCAACCAGCACAATGTCCCCCAAGCAATATTGCTGACTTGGAAGTCACCTATACAAGACAACCAGCCCAATGTCCCCCATGCAATATGGCTGACTTGGAAGTCACCTATAGGACATGGCAACCAGCACAATTTCCCCCATGCAATATGGCTGACTTGGAAGTCACCTATAGAACATGGCCACCAGCACAATGTCCCCCAAGCAATATGGCTCACTTGGAAGTCACCTATACAATACAACCAGCACAATGTCCCCCATGCAATATGGCTGACTTGGAAGTCACCTATACAATACAACCAGCACAATGTCCCAAATGCAATATGGCTGACTTGGAAGTCACCTATAGAACATGGCCACCAGCACAATGTCCCCCATGCAATATGGCTGACTTGGAAGTCACCTATACAACATGGCAACCAACACAATGTCCCCCAAGCAATATGGCTCACTTGGAAGTCACCTATACAACATGGCAACCAGCACAATGTCCCCCATGTAATATGGCTGACTTGGAAATCACCTATAAAACATGGCCACCAGCACAATGTCCCCCATGCAATATGGCTGACTTGGAAGTCACCTATACAACACAACCAGCACAATGTCCCCCATGCAATATGGCTGACTTGGAAGTCACTTATAGAACATGGCAACCAGCACAATGTCCCCCAAGCAATATGGCTGACTTGGAAGTCACCTATACAACATGGCCACCAGCACAATGTCCCCCAAGCAATATGGCTCACTTGGAAGTCACCTATACAATACAACCAGCACAATGTCCCCCATGCAATATGGCTGACTTGGAAGTCACCTATACAATACAACCAGCACAATGTCCCCAAAGCAATATGGCTGACTTGGAAGTCACCTATACAAGACAACCAGCACAATGTCCCCATGCAATATGGCTGACTTGGAAGTCACCTATAGAACATGGCCACCAGCACAATGTCCCCCATGCAATATGGCTGACTTGGAAGTCACCTATACAACATGGCAACCAGCACAATGTCCCCCAAGCAATATGGCTCACTTGGAAGTCACCTATACAACATGGCAACCAGCACAATGTCCCCCATGCAATATGGCTGACTTGGAAGTCACCTATGGAACATGGCCACCAGCACAATGTCCCCCATGCAATATGGCTGACTTGGAAGTCACCTATACAACATGGCAACCAGCACAATGTCCCCCATGCAATATGGCTGACTTGGAAGTCACCTATACAATACAACCAGCACAATGTCCCCCAAGCAATATGGCTGACTTGGAAGTCACCTATACAAGACAACCAGCACAATGTCCCCCATGCAATATGCCTGACTTGGAAGTCACCTATACAATACAACCAGCACAATGTCCCCCATGCAATATGGCTGATTTGGAAGTCACCTATACAACACAACCAGCAAAAATTTCCCCCATGCAATATGGCTGACTTGGAAGTCACCTATACAAGACAACCAGCACAATGTCCCAAATGCAATATGGCTGACTTGGAAGTCACCTATACAACATGGCAACCAGCACAATTTCCCCAAAGCAATATGCTGACTTGGAAGTCACCTATACAAGACAACCAGCACAATGTCCCCCATGCAATATGGCTGACTTGGAAGTCACCTATAGGATATGGCCACCAGCACAATGTCCCCCATGCAATATGGCTGACGTGGAAGTCACCTATACAATACAACCAGCACAATGTCCCCCATGCAATATGGCTGACTTGGAAGTCACCTATACAATACAACCAGCACAATGTCCCCCAAGCAATATGGCTGACTTGGAAGTCACCTATAGAACATGGCCACCAGCACAATGTCCCCCCAAGCAATATGGCTGACTTGGAAGTCACCTATAGAACATGGCAACCAGCACAATGTCCCCCAAGCAATATGGCTGACTTGGAAGTCACCTATACAAGACAACCAGCACAATGTCCCCCATGCAATATGGCTGACTTGGAAGTCACCTATAGGACATGGCAACCAGCACAATTTCCCCCATGCAATATGGCTGACTTGGAAGTCACCTATAGAACATGGCCACCAGCACAATGTCCCCCAAGCAATATGGCTCACTTGGAAGTCACCTATACAATACAACCAGCACAATGTCCCCCATGCAATATGGCTGACTTGGAAGTCACCTATACAATACAACCAGCACAATGTCCCAAATGCAATATGGCTGACTTGGAAGTCACCTATAGAACATGGCCACCAGCACAATGTCCCCCATGCAATATGGCTGACTTGGAAGTCACCTATACAACATGGCAACCAGCACAATGTCCCCCAAGCAATATGGCTCACTTGGAAGTCACCTATACAACATGGCAACCAGCACAATGTCCCCCATGCAATATGGCTGACTTGGAAGTCACCTATAGAACATGGCCACCAGCACAATGTCCCCCATGCAATATGGCTGACTTGGAAGTCACCTATACAACATGGCAACCAGCACAATGTCCCCCATGCAATATGGCTGACTTGGAAGTCACCTATACAATACAACCAGCACAATGTCCCCCAAGCAATATGGCTGACTTGGAAGTCACCTATACAAGACAACCAGCACAATTTCCCCCATGCAATATGGCTGACTTGGAAGTCACCTATACAATACAACCAGCACAATGTCCCCCATGCAATATGGCTGATTTGGAAGTCACCTATACAACACAACCAGCAAAATTTCCCCCATGCAATATGGCTGACTTGGAAGTCACCTATACAAGACAACCAGCACAATGTCCCAAATGCAATATGGCTGACTTGGAAGTCACCTATAGAACATGGCCACCAGCACAATGTCCCCCATGCCATATGGCTGACTTGGAAGTCACCTATACAACATGGCAACCAGCACAATTTCCCCAAAGCAATATGCTGACTTGGAAGTCACCTATACAAGACAACCAGCACAATGTCCCCCATGCAATATGGCTGACTTGGAAGTCACCTATAGGATATGGCCACCAGCACAATGCCCCCCATGCAATATGGCTGACTTGGAAGTCACCTATACAATACAACTAGCACAATGTCCCCCATGCAATATGGCTGACTTGGAAGTCACCTATACAATACAACCAGCACAATGTCCCCCAAGCAATATGGCTGACTTGGAAGTCACCTATAGAACATGGCCACCAGCACAATGTCCCCCAAGCAATATGGCTGACTTGGAAGTCACCTATAGAACATGGCAACCAGCACAATGTCCCCCAAGCAATATGGCTGACTTGGAAGTCACCTATACAAGACAACCAGCACAATGTCCCCCATACAATATGGCTGACTTGGAAGTCACCTATAGGACATGGCAACCAGCACAATTTCCCCCATGCAATATGGCTGACTTGGAAGTCACCTATAGGATATGGCCACCAGCACAATGTCCCCCATGCAATATGGCTGACTTGGAAGTCACCTATACAATACAACCAGCACAATGTCCCCCATGCAATATGGCTGACTTGGAAGTCACCTATACAATACAACCAGCACAATGCCCCCCAAGCAATATGGCTGACTTGGAAGTCACCTATAGAACATGGCCACCAGCACAATGTCCCCCCAAGCAATATGGCTGACTTGGAAGTCACCTATAGAACATGGCAACCAGCACAATGTCCCCCAAGCAATATTGCTGACTTGGAAATCACCTATACAAGACAACCAGCCCAATGTCCCCCATGCAATATGGCTGACTTGGAAGTCACCTATAGGACATGGCAACCAGCACAATTTCCCCCATGCAATATGGCTGACTTGGAAGTCACCTATAGAACATGGCCACCAGCACAATGTCCCCCAAGCAATATGGCTCACTTGGAAGTCACCTATACAATACAACCAGCACAATGTCCCCCATGCAATATGGCTGACTTGGAAGTCACCTATACAATACAACCAGCACAATGTCCCAAATGCAATATGGCTGACTTGGAAGTCACCTATAGAACATGGCCACCAGCACAATGTCCCCCATGCAATATGGCTGACTTGGAAGTCACCTATACAACATGGCAACCAGCACAATGTCCCCCAAGCAATATGGCTCACTTGGAAGTCACCTATACAACATGGCAACCAGCACAATGTCCCCCATGTAATATGGCTGACTTGGAAGTCACCTATAGAACATGGCCACCAGCACAATGTCCCCCATGCAATATGGCTGACTTGGAAGTCACCTATACAACATGGCAACCAGCACAATGTCCCCCATGCAATATGGCTGACTTGGAAGTCACCTATACAATACAACCAGCACAATGTCCCCCAAGCAATATGGCTGACTTGGAAGTCACCTATACAAGACAACCAGCACAATGTCCCCCATACAATATGGCTGACTTGGAAGTCACCTATAGGACATGGCAACCAGCACAATTTCCCCCATGCAATATGGCTGACTTGGAAGTCACCTATAGGATATGGCCACCAGCACAATGTCCCCCATGCAATATGGCTGACTTGGAAGTCACCTATACAATACAACCAGCACAATGTCCCCCATGCAATATGGCTGACTTGGAAGTCACCTATACAATACAACCAGCACAATGTCCCAAATGCAATATGGCTGACTTGGAAGTCACCTATAGAACATGGCCACCAGCACAATGTCCCCCATGCAATATGGCTGACTTGGAAGTCACCTATAGAACATGGCAACCAGCACAATGTCCCCCAAGCAATATGGCTGACTTGGAAGTCACCTATACAATACAACCAGCACAATGTCCCCCATGCAATATGGCTGACTTGGAAGTCACCTATACAATACAACCAGCACAATGTCCCAAATGCAATATGGCTGACTTGGAAGTCACCTATAGAACATGGCCACCAGCACAATGTCCCCCATGCAATATGGCTGACTTGGAAGTCACCTATACAACATGGCAACCAGCACAATGTCCCCCAAGCAATATGGCTCACTTGGAAGTCACCTATACAACATGGCAACCAGCACAATGTCCCCCATGTAATATGGCTGACTTGGAAGTCACCTATAGAACATGGCCACCAGCACAATGTCCCCCATGCAATATGGCTGACTTGGAAGTCACCTATACAACATGGCAACCAGCACAATGTCCCCCATGCAATATGGCTGACTTGGAAGTCACCTATACAATACAACCAGCACAATGTCCCCCAAGCAATATGGCTGACTTGGAAGTCACCTATACAAGACAACCAGCACAATGTCCCCCATACAATATGGCTGACTTGGAAGTCACCTATAGGACATGGCAACCAGCACAATTTCCCCCATGCAATATGGCTGACTTGGAAGTCACCTATAGGATATGGCCACCAGCACAATGTCCCCCATGCAATATGGCTGACTTGGAAGTCACCTATACAATACAACCAGCACAATGTCCCCCATGCAATATGGCTGACTTGGAAGTCACCTATACAATACAACCAGCACAATGTCCCAAATGCAATATGGCTGACTTGGAAGTCACCTATAGAACATGGCCACCAGCACAATGTCCCCCATGCAATATGGCTGACTTGGAAGTCACCTATAGAACATGGCAACCAGCACAATGTCCCCCAAGCAATATGGCTGACTTGGAAGTCACCTATACAAGACAACCAGCACAATGTCCCCCATACAATATGGCTGACTTGGAAGTCACCTATAGGACATGGCAACCAGCACAATTTCCCCCATGCAATATGGCTGACTTGGAAGTCACCTATAGGATATGGCCACCAGCACAATGTCCCCCATGCAATATGGCTGACTTGGAAGTCGCCTATACAATACAACCAGCACAATGTCCCCCATGCAATATGGCTGACTTGGAAGTCACCTATACAATACAACCAGCACAATGCCACCCAAGCAATATGGCTGACTTGGAAGTCACCTATAGAACATGGCCACCAGCACAATGTCCCCCCAAGCAATATGGCTGACTTGGAAGTCACCTATAGAACATGGCAACCAGCACAATGTCCCCCAAGCAATATTGCTGACTTGGAAGTCACCTATACAAGACAACCAGCCCAATGTCCCCCATGCAATATGGCTGACTTGGAAGTCACCTATAGGACATGGCAACCAGCACAATTTCCCCCATGCAATATGGCTGACTTGGAAGTCACCTATAGAACATGGCCACCAGCACAATGTCCCCCAAGCAATATGGCTCACTTGGAAGTCACCTATACAATGCAACCAGCACAATGTCCCCCATGCAATATGGCTGACTTGGAAGTCACCTATACAATACAACCAGCACAATGTCCCAAATGCAATATGGCTGACTTGGAAGTCACCTATAGAACATGGCCACCAGCACAATGTCCCCCATGCAATATGGCTGACTTGGAAGTCACCTATACAACATGGCAACCAGCACAATGTCCCCCAAGCAATATGGCTCACTTGGAAGTCACCTATACAACATGGCAACCAGCACAATGTCCCCCATGTAATATGGCTGACTTGGAAGTCACCTATAGAACATGGCCACCAGCACAATGTCCCCCATGCAATATGGCTGACTTGGAAGTCACCTATACAACATGGCAACCAGCACAATGTCCCCCATGCAATATGGCTGACTTGGAAGTCACCTATACAATACAACCAGCACAATGTCCCCCAAGCAATATGGCTGACTTGGAAGTCACCTATACAAGACAACCAGCACAATGTCCCCCATGCAATATGGCTGACTTGGAAGTCACCTATACAATACAACCAGCACAATGTCCCCCATGCAATTTGGCTGACTTGGAAGTCACCTATACAATACAACCAGCACAATGTCCCCCATGCAATATGGCTGATTTGGAAGTCACCTATACAACACAACCAGCAAAATTTCCCCCATGCAATATGGCTGACTTGGAAGTCACCTATACAAGACAACCAGCACAATGTCCCAAATGCAATATGGCTGACTTGGAAGTCACCTATAGAACATGGCCACCAGCACAATGTCCCCCATGCAATATGGCTGACTTGGAAGTCACCTATACAACATGGCAACCAGCACAATTTCCCCAAAGCAATATGCTGACTTGGAAGTCACCTATACAAGACAACCAGCACAATGTCCCCCATGCAATATGGCTGACTTGGAAGTCACCTATAGGATATGGCCACCAGCACAATGCCCCCCATGCAATATGGCTGACTTGGAAGTCACCTATACAATACAACTAGCACAATGTCCCCCATGCAATATGGCTGACTTGGAAGTCACCTATACAATACAACCAGCACAATGTCCCCCAAGCAATATGGCTGACTTGGAAGTCACCTATAGAACATGGCCACCAGCACAATGTCCCCCAAGCAATATGGCTGACTTGGAAGTCACCTATAGAACATGGCAACCAGCACAATGTCCCCCAAGCAATATGGCTGACTTGGAAGTCACCTATACAAGACAACCAGCACAATGTCCCCCATACAATATGGCTGACTTGGAAGTCACCTATAGGACATGGCAACCAGCACAATTTCCCCCATGCAATATGGCTGACTTGGAAGTCACCTATAGGATATGGCCACCAGCACAATGTCCCCCATGCAATATGGCTGACTTGGAAGTCACCTATACAATACAACCAGCACAATGTCCCCCATGCAATATGGCTGACTTGGAAGTCACCTATACAATACAACCAGCACAATGCCCCCCAAGCAATATGGCTGACTTGGAAGTCACCTATAGAACATGGCCACCAGCACAATGTCCCCCCAAGCAATATGGCTGACTTGGAAGTCACCTATAGAACATGGCAACCAGCACAATGTCCCCCAAGCAATATTGCTGACTTGGAAGTCACCTATACAAGACAACCAGCCCAATGTCCCCCATGCAATATGGCTGACTTGGAAGTCACCTATAGGACATGGCCACCAGCACAATTTCCCCCATGCAATATGGCTGACTTGGAAGTCACCTATAGAACATGGCCACCAGCACAATGTCCCCCAAGCAATATGGCTCACTTGGAAGTCACCTATACAATACAACCAGCACAATGTCCCCCATGCAATATGGCTGACTTGGAAGTCACCTATACAATACAACCAGCACAATGTCCCAAATGCAATATGGCTCACTTGGAAGTCACCTATAGAACATGGCCACCAGCACAATGTCCCCCATGCAATATGGCTGACTTGGAAGTCACCTATACAACATGGCAACCAGCACAATGTCCCCCAAGCAATATGGCTCACTTGGAAGTCACCTATACAACATGGCAACCAGCACAATGTCCCCCATGTAATATGGCTGACTTGGAAGTCACCTATAGAACATGGCCACCAGCACAATGTCCTCCATGCAATATGGCTGACTTGAAGTCACCTATACAACATGGCAACCAGCACAATGTCCCCCATGCAATATGGCTGACTTGGAAGTCACCTATACAATACAACCAGCACAATGTCCCCCAAGCAATATGGCTGACTTGGAAGTCACCTATACAAGACAACCAGCACAATGTCCCCCATGCAATATGGCTGACTTGGAAGTCACCTATACAATACAACCAGCACAATGTCCCCCATGCAATATGGCTGATTTGGAAGTCACCTATACAACACAACCAGCAAAATTTCCCCCATGCAATATGGCTGACTTGGAAGTCACCTATACAAGACAACCAGCACAATGTCCCAAATGCAATATGGCTGACTTGGAAGTCACCTATAGAACATGGCCACCAGCACAATGTCCCCCATGCAATATGGCTGACTTGGAAGTCACCTATACAACATGGCAACCGGCACAATTTCCCCAAAGCAATATGCTGACTTGGAAGTCACCTATACAAGACAACCAGCACAATGTCCCCCATGCAATATGGCTGACTTGGAAGTCACCTATAGGATATGGCCACCAGCACAATGTCCGCCATGCAATATGGCTGACTTGGAAGTCACCTATACAATACAACCAGCACAATGTCCCCCAAGCAATATGGCTGACTTGGAAGTCACCTATAGAACATGGCCACCAGCACAATGTCCCCCATGCAATATGGCTGACTTGGAAGTCACCTATAGGACATGGCAACCAGCACAATTTCCCCCATGCAATATGGCTGACTTGGAAGTCACCTATAGAACATGGCCACCAGCACAATGTCCCCCAAGCAATATGGCTCACTTGGAAGTCACCTATACAATACAACCAGCACAATGTCCCCCATGCAATATGGCTGACTTGGAAGTCACCTATACAATACAACCAGCACAATGTCCCAAATGCAATATGGCTGACTTGGAAGTCACCTATAGAACATGGCCACCAGCAGAATGTCCCCCATGCAATATGGCTGACTTGGAAGTCACCTATACAACATGGCAACCAGCACAATGTCCCCCATGCAATATGGCTGACTTGGAAGTCACCTATACAATACAACCAGCACAATGTCCCCCAAGCAATATGGCTGACTTGGAAGTCACCTATACAAGACAACCAGCACAATGTCCCCCATGCAATATGGCTGACTTGGAAGTCACCTATACAATACAACCAGCACAATTTCCCCCATGCAATATGGCTGATTTGGAAGTCACCTATACAACACAACCAGCACAATGTCCCCCATGCAATATGGCTGACTTGGAATTCACCTATACAAGACAACCAGCACAATATCCCAAATGCAATATGGCTGACTTGGAAGTCACCTATAGAACATGGCCACCAGCACAATGTCCCCCATGCAATATGGCTGACTTGGAAGTCACCTATACAACATGGCAACCAGCACAATGTCCCCCATGCAATATGGCTGACTTGGAAGTCACCTATACAATACAACCAGCACAATGTCCCCCAAGCAATATGGCTGACTTGGAAGTCACCTATAGAACATGGCCACCAGCACAATGTCCCCCAAGCAATATGGCTGACTTGGAAGTCACCTATAGAACATGGCAACCAGCACAATGTCCCCCAAGCAATATGGCTGACTTGGAAGTCACCTATACAAGACAACCAGCACAATGTCCCCCATACAATATGGCTGACTTGGAAGTCACCTATAGGACATGGCAACCAGCACAATTTCCCCCATGCAATATGGCTGACTTGGAAGTCACCTATAGGATATGGCCACCAGCACAATGTCCCCCATGCAATATGGCTGACTTGGAAGTCACCTATACAATACAACCAGCACAATGTCCCCCATGCAATATGGCTGACTTGGAAGTCACCTATACAATACAACCAGCACAATGCCCCCCAAGCAATATGGCTGACTTGGAAGTCACCTATAGAACATGGCCACCAGCACAATGTCCCCCCAAGCAATATGGCTGACTTGGAAGTCACCTATAGAACATGGCAACCAGCACAATGTCCCCCAAGCAATATTGCTGACTTGGAAGTCACCTATACAAGACAACCAGCCCAATGTCCCCCATGCAATATGGCTGACTTGGAAGTCACCTATAGGACATGGCCACCAGCACAATTTCCCCCATGCAATATGGCTGACTTGGAAGTCACCTATAGAACATGGCCACCAGCACAATGTCCCCCAAGCAATATGGCTCACTTGGAAGTCACCTATACAATACAACCAGCACAATGTCCCCCATGCAATATGGCTGACTTGGAAGTCACCTATACAATACAACCAGCACAATGTCCCAAATGCAATATGGCTCACTTGGAAGTCACCTATAGAACATGGCCACCAGCACAATGTCCCCCATGCAATATGGCTGACTTGGAAGTCACCTATACAACATGGCAACCAGCACAATGTCCCCCAAGCAATATGGCTCACTTGGAAGTCACCTATACAACATGGCAACCAGCACAATGTCCCCCATGTAATATGGCTGACTTGGAAGTCACCTATAGAACATGGCCACCAGCACAATGTCCTCCATGCAATATGGCTGACTTGAAGTCACCTATACAACATGGCAACCAGCACAATGTCCCCCATGCAATATGGCTGACTTGGAAGTCACCTATACAATACAACCAGCACAATGTCCCCCAAGCAATATGGCTGACTTGGAAGTCACCTATACAAGACAACCAGCACAATGTCCCCCATGCAATATGGCTGACTTGGAAGTCACCTATACAATACAACCAGCACAATGTCCCCCATGCAATATGGCTGATTTGGAAGTCACCTATACAACACAACCAGCAAAATTTCCCCCATGCAATATGGCTGACTTGGAAGTCACCTATACAAGACAACCAGCACAATGTCCCAAATGCAATATGGCTGACTTGGAAGTCACCTATAGAACATGGCCACCAGCACAATGTCCCCCATGCAATATGGCTGACTTGGAAGTCACCTATACAACATGGCAACCGGCACAATTTCCCCAAAGCAATATGCTGACTTGGAAGTCACCTATACAAGACAACCAGCACAATGTCCCCCATGCAATATGGCTGACTTGGAAGTCACCTATAGGATATGGCCACCAGCACAATGTCCGCCATGCAATATGGCTGACTTGGAAGTCACCTATACAATACAACCAGCACAATGTCCCCCAAGCAATATGGCTGACTTGGAAGTCACCTATAGAACATGGCCACCAGCACAATGTCCCCCAAGCAATATGGCTGACTTGGAAGTCACCTATAGAACATGGCAACCAGCACAATGTCCCCCAAGCAATATGGCTGACTTGGAAGTCACCTATACAAGACAACCAGCACAATGTCCCCCATGCAATATGGCTGACTTGGAAGTCACCTATAGGACATGGCAACCAGCACAATTTCCCCCATGCAATATGGCTGACTTGGAAGTCACCTATAGAACATGGCCACCAGCACAATGTCCCCCAAGCAATATGGCTCACTTGGAAGTCACCTATACAATACAACCAGCACAATGTCCCCCATGCAATATGGCTGACTTGGAAGTCACCTATACAATACAACCAGCACAATGTCCCAAATGCAATATGGCTGACTTGGAAGTCACCTATAGAACATGGCCACCAGCAGAATGTCCCCCATGCAATATGGCTGACTTGGAAGTCACCTATACAACATGGCAACCAGCACAATGTCCCCCATGCAATATGGCTGACTTGGAAGTCACCTATACAATACAACCAGCACAATGTCCCCCAAGCAATATGGCTGACTTGGAAGTCACCTATACAAGACAACCAGCACAATGTCCCCCATGCAATATGGCTGACTTGGAAGTCACCTATACAATACAACCAGCACAATTTCCCCCATGCAATATGGCTGATTTGGAAGTCACCTATACAACACAACCAGCACAATGTCCCCCATGCAATATGGCTGACTTGGAATTCACCTATACAAGACAACCAGCACAATATCCCAAATGCAATATGGCTGACTTGGAAGTCACCTATAGAACATGGCCACCAGCACAATGTCCCCCATGCAATATGGCTGACTTGGAAGTCACCTATACAACATGGCAACCAGCACAATGTCCCCCATGCAATATGGCTGACTTGGAAGTCACCTATACAATACAACCAGCACAATGTCCCCCAAGCAATATGGCTGACTTGGAAGTCACCTATACAAGACAACCAGCACAATGTCCCCCATGCAATATGGCTGACTTGGAAGTCACCTATAGGACATGGCCACCAGCACAATGTCCCCAATGCAATATGGCTGACTTGGAAGTCTCCTATACAACATGGCCACCAGCACAATGTCCCCCAAGCAATATGGTTCACTTGGAAGTCACCTATACAATACAAGCAGCACAATGTCCCCCATGCAATATGGCTGACTTGGAAGTCACCTATACAATACAACCAGCACAATGTCCCCCATGCAATATGGCTGACTTGGAAGTCACCTATAAAACACAACCAGCACAATGTCCCCCATGCAATATGGCTGACTTGGAAGTCACCTATACAACATGGCAACCAGCACAATGTCCCCCATGCAATATGGCTGACTTGGAAGTCACCTATACAACATGGCAACCAGCACAATGTCCCCCATGCAATATGGCTGACTTGGAAGTCACCTATACAAGACAACCAGCACAATGTCCCCATGCAATATGGCTGACTGGGAAGTCACCTATAGAACATGGCCACCAGCACAATGTCCCCCATGCAATATGGCTGACTTGGAAGTCACCTATACAACATGGCAACCAGCACAATGTCCCCCAAGCAATATGGCTCACTTGGAAGTCACCTATACAACATGGCAACCAGCACAATGTCCCCCATGCAATATGGCTGACTTGGAAGTCACCTATAGAACATGGCCACCAGCACAATGTCCCCCATGCAACACGGCAGACTTGGAAGTCACCTATACAAGACAACCAGCACAATGTCCTCCATGCAATATGGCTGACTTGGAAGTCACCTATACAAGACAACCAGCACAATGTCCACCAAGCAATATGGCTGACTTGGAAGTCACCTATAGAACATGGCCACCAGCACAATGTCCCCCATGCAATATGGCTGACTTGGAAGTCACCTATACAACATGGCAACCAGCACAATGTCCCCCAAGCAATATGGCTCACTTGGAAGTCACCTATACAACATGGCAACCAGCACAATGTCCCCCATGCAATATGGCTGACTTGGAAGTCACCTATAGAACATGGCCACCAGCACAATGTCCCCCATGCAACACGGCTGACTTGGAAGTCACCTATACAAGACAACCAGCACAATGTCCCCCATGCAATATGGCTGACTTGGAAGTCACCTATACAACACAACCAGCACAATGTCCCCCAAGCAATATGGCTCACTTGGAAGTCACCTATACAACATGGCAACCAGCACAATGTCCCCCATGCAATATGGCTGACTTGGAAGTCACCTATACAATACAACCAGCACAATGTCCCCCAGGCAATATGGCTGACTTGGAAGTCACCTATACAACATGGCAACCAGCACAATGTCCCCCATGCAATATGGCTGACTTGGAAGTCACCTATGCAACATGGCAACCAGCACAATGTCCCCCATGCAATATGGCTGACTTGGAAGTCACCTATACAATACAACCAGCACAATGTCCCCCAGGCAATATGGCTGACTTGGAAGTCACCTATACAACATGGCAACCAGCACAATGTCCCCCAAGCAATATGGCTCACTTGGAAGTCACCTATACAATACAACCAGCACAATGTCCCCCATTCAATATGGCTGACTTGGAAGTCACCTATACAATACAACCAGCACAATGTCCCCCATGCAATATGGCTGATTGGAAGTCACCTATACAACACAACCAGCACAATGTCCCCCATGCAATATGGCTGACTTGGAAGTCACCTATACAACATGGCAACCAGCACAATGTCCCCCATGCAATATGGCTGACTTGGAAGTCACCTATACAACATGGCAACCAGCACAATGTCCCCCATGCAATATGGCTGACTTGGAAGTCACCTATACAACACAACCAGCACAATGTCCCCCATGCAATATGGCTGACTTGGAAGTCACCTATACAACACAACCAGCACAATGTCCCCCATGCAATATGGCTAACTTGGAAGTCACCTATAGAACATGGCCACCAGCACAATGTCCCCCATGCAATATGGCTGACTTGGAAGTCACCTATACAACATGGCAACCAGCACAATGTCCCCCAAGCAATATGGATCACTTGGAAGTCACCTATACAACATGGCAACCAGCACAATGTCCCCCATGCAATATGGCTGACTTGGAAGTCACCTATAGAACATGGCCACCAGCACAATGTCCCCCATGCAACACGGCTGACTTGGAAGTCACCTATACAACACAACCAGCACAATGTCCCCCAAGCAATATGGCTCACTTGGAAGTCACCTATACAATACAACCAGCACAATGTCCCCCAGGCAATATGGCTGACTTGGAAGTCACCTATACAACATGGCCACCAGCACAATGTCCCCCATGCAATATGGCTGACTTGGAAGTCACCTATACAATACAACCAGCACAATGTCCCCCAGGCAATATGGCTGACTTGGAAGTCACCTATACAACATGGCAACCAGCACAATGTCCCCCAAGCAATATGGCTGACTTGGAAGTCACCTATACAACATGGCAACCAGCACAATGTCCCCCATGCAATATGGCTGACTTGGAAGTCACCTATCCAACATGGCAACCAGCACAATGTCCCCCATGCAATATGGCTGACTTGGAAGTCACCTATAGAACATGGCCACCAGCACAATGTCCCCCATGCAATATGGCTGACTTGGAAGTCACCTATAGAACATGGCAACCAGCACAATGTCCCCCAAGCAATATGGCTGACTTGGAAGTCACCTATACAACATGGCCACCAGCACAATGTCCCCCATGCAATATGGCTGACTTGGAAGTCACCTATACAAGACAACCAGCACAATGTCCACCATGCAATATGGCTGACTTGGAAGTCACCTATAGGACATGGCAACCAGCACAATGTCCCCCAAGCAATATGGCTGACTTGGAAGTCACCTATACAAGACAACCAGCACAATGTCCCCCAAGCAATATGGCTGAATTGGAAGTCACCTATAGAACATGGCCACCAGCACAATGTCCCCCAAGCAATATGGCTGACTTGGAAGTCACCTACAGAACATGGCAACCAGCACAATGTCCCCCAAGCAATATGGCTGACTTGGAAGTCACCTATACAAGACAACCAGCACAATGTCCCCCATGTAACACGGCTGACTTGGAAGTCACCTATACAAGACAACCAGCACAATGTCCCCCATGCAATATGGCTGACTTGGAAGTCACCTATACAACACAACCAGCACAATGTCCCCCAAGCAATATGGCTCACTTGGAAGTCACCTATACAACATGGCAACCAGCACAATGTCCCCCATGCAATATGGCTGACTTGGAAGTCACCTATACAATGCAACCAGCACAATGTCCCCCAAGCAATATGGCTGACTTGGAAGTCACCTATAGAACATGGCCACCAGCACAATGTCCCCCATGCAATATGGCTAACTTGGAAGTCACCTATACAAGACAACCAGCACAATGTCCCCCATGCAATATGGCTGACTTGGAAGTCAACTATAGAACATGGCCACCAGCACAATGTCCCCCATGCAATATGGCTGACTTGGAAGTCACCTATAGAACATGGCAACCAGCACAATGTCCCCCAAGCAATATGGCTGACTTGGAAGTCACCTATACAAGACAACCAGCACAATTTTCCCCATGCAATATGGCTGACTTGGAAGTCACCTATAGGACATGGCAACCAGCACAATGTCCCCCATGCAATATGGCTGACTTGGAAGTCACCTATACAATACAACCAGCACAATGTCCCCCATGCAATTTGGCTGACTTGGAAGTCACCTATACAACATGGCAACCAGCACAATGTCCCCCATGCAATATGGCTGACTTGGAAGTCACCTATACAACATGGCCACCAGCACAATGTCCCCCATGCAATATGGCTGACTTGGAAGTCACCTATACAAGACAACCAGCACAATGTCCACCATGCAATATGGCTGACTTGGAAGTCACCTATAGGACATGGCAACCAGCACAATGTCCCCCAAGCAATATGGCTGACTTGGAAGTCACCTATACAAGACAACCAGCACAATGTCCCAAATGCAATATGGCTGACTTGGAAGTCACCTATAGAACATGGCCACCAGCACAATGTCTCCCATGCAATATGGCTGACTTGGAAGTCACCTGTACAACATGGCAACCAGCACAATGTCCCCCAAGCAATATGGCTGACTTGGAAGTCACCTATAGAACATGGCCACCAGCACAATGTCCCCCAAGCAATATGGCTGACTTGGAAGTCACCAACAGAACATGGCAACCAGCACAATGTCCCCCAAGCAATATGGCTGACTTGGAAGTCACCTATACAAGACAACCAGCACAATGTCCCCCATGCAACACGGCTGACTTGGAAGTCACCTATACAAGACAACCAGCACAATGTCCCCCATGCAATATGGCTGACTTGGAAGTCACCTATACAACACAACCAGCACAATGTCCCCCAAGCAATATGGCTCACTTGGAAGTCACCTATACAACATGGCAACCAGCACAATGTCCCCCATGCAATATGGCTGACTTGGAAGTCACCTATACAATACAACCAGCACAATGTCCCCGAAGCAATATGGCTGACTTGGAAGTCACCTATAGAACATGGCCACCAGCACAATGTCCCCCATGCAATATGGCTGACTTGGAAGTCACCTATACAAGACAACCAGCACAATGTCCCCCATGCAATATGGCTGACTTGGAAGTCACCTATAGAACATGGCCACCAGCACAATGTCCCCCATGCAATATGGCTGACTTGGAAGTCACCTATAGAACATGGCAACCAGCACAATGTCCCCCAAGCAATATGGCTGACTTGGAAGTCACCTATACAAGACAACCAGCACAATTTCCCCCATGCAATATGGCTGACTTGGAAGTCACCTATAGGACATGGCAACCAGCACAATGTCCCCCATGCAATATGGCTGACTTGGAAGTCACCTATACAACACAACCAGCACAATGTCCCCCATGCAATATGGCTGACTTGGAAGTCACCTATACAACACAACCAGCACAATGTCCCCCATGCAATATGGCTAACTTGGAAGTCACCTATAGAACATGGCAACCAGCACAATGTCCCCCAAGCAATATGGCTGACTTGGAAGTCACCTATACAACATGGCCACCAGCACAATGTCCCCCAAGCAATATGGCTCACTTGGAAGTCACCTATACAATACAACCAGCACAATGTCCCCCATTCAATATGGCTGACTTGGAAGTCACCTATACAATATAACCAGCACAATGTCCCCCATGCAATATGGCTGATTGGAAGTCACCTATACAACACAACCAGCACAATGTCCCCCATGCAATATGGCTGACTTGGAAGTCACCTATACAACATGGCAACCAGCACAATGTCCCCCATGCAATATGGCTGACTTGGAAGTCACCTATACAACATGGCAACCAGCACAATGTCCCCCATGCAATATGGCTGACTTGGAAGTCACCTATACAAGACAACCAGCACAATGTCCCCATGCAATATGGCTGACTTGGAAGTCACCTATAGAACATGGCCACCAGCACAATGTCCCCCCATGCAATATGGCTGACTTGGAAGTCACCTATACAACATGGCAACCAGCACAATGTCCCCCAAGCAATATGGCTCACTTGGAAGTCACCTATACAACATGGCAACCAGCACAATGTCCCCCATGCAATATGGCTGACTTGGAAGTCACCTATAGAACATGGCCACCAGCACAATGTCCCCCATGCAACACGGCTGACTTGGAAGTCACCTATACAAGACAACCAGCACAATGTCCCCCATGCAATATGGCTGACTTGGAAGTCACCTATACAAGACAACCAGCACAATTTCCCCCATGCAATATGGCTGACTTGGAAGTCACCTATAGGACATGGCAACCAGCACAATGTCCCCCATGCAATATGGCTGACTTGGAAGTCACCTATACAACACAACCAGCACAATGTCCCCCATGCAATATGGCTGACTTGGAAGTCACCTATACAACACAACCAGCACAATGTCCCCCATGCAATATGGCTAACTTGGAAGTCACCTATAGAACATGGCAACCAGCACAATGTCCCCCAAGCAATATGGCTGACTTGGAAGTCACCTATACAACATGGCCACCAGCACAATGTCCCCCAAGCAATATGGCTCACTTGGAAGTCACCTATACAATACAACCAGCACAATGTCCCCCATTCAATATGGCTGACTTGGAAGTCACCTATACAATATAACCAGCACAATGTCCCCCATGCAATATGGCTGATTGGAAGTCACCTATACAACACAACCAGCACAATGTCCCCCATGCAATATGGCTGACTTGGAAGTCACCTATACAACATGGCAACCAGCACAATGTCCCCCATGCAATATGGCTGACTTGGAAGTCACCTATACAACATGGCAACCAGCACAATGTCCCCCATGCAATATGGCTGACTTGGAAGTCACCTATACAAGACAACCAGCACAATGTCCCCATGCAATATGGCTGACTTGGAAGTCACCTATAGAACATGGCCACCAGCACAATGTCCCCCCATGCAATATGGCTGACTTGGAAGTCACCTATACAACATGGCAACCAGCACAATGTCCCCCAAGCAATATGGCTCACTTGGAAGTCACCTATACAACATGGCAACCAGCACAATGTCCCCCATGCAATATGGCTGACTTGGAAGTCACCTATAGAACATGGCCACCAGCACAATGTCCCCCATGCAACACGGCTGACTTGGAAGTCACCTATACAAGACAACCAGCACAATGTCCCCCATGCAATATGGCTGACTTGGAAGTCACCTATACAAGACAACCAGCACAATGTCCCCCAAGCAATATGGCTGACTTGGAAGTCACCTATAGAACATGGCCACCAGCACAATGTCCCCCATGCAATATGGCTGACTTGGAAGTCACCTATACAACATGGCAACCAGCACAATGTCCCCCAAGCAATATGGCTCAATTGGAAGTCACCTATACAACATGGCAACCAGCACAATGTCCCCTATGCAATATGGCTGACTTGGAAGTCACCTATAGAACATGGCCACCAGCACAATGTCCCCCATGCAACACGGCTGACTTGGAAGTCACCTATACAACACAACCAGCACAATGTCCCCCAAGCAATATGGCTCACTTGGAAGTCACCTATACAACATGGCAACCAGCACAATGTCCCCCATGCAATATGGCTGACTTGGAAGTCACCTATACAACATGGCAACCAGCACAATGTCCCCCATGCAATATGGCTGACTTGGAAGTCACCTATACAATACAACCAGCACAATGTCCCCCAGGCAATATGGCTGACTTGGAAGTCACCTATACAACATGGCCACCAGCACAATGTCCCCCATGCAATATGGCTGACTTGGAAGTCACCTATAGAACATGGCCACCAGCACAATGTCCCCCATGCAACACGGCTGACTTGGAAGTCACCTATACAAGACAACCAGCACAATGTCCCCCATGCAATATGGCTGACTTGGAAGTCACCTATACAACACAACCAGCACAATGTCCCCCAAGCAATATGGCTCACTTGGAAGTCACCTATACAACATGGCAACCAGCACAATGTCCCCCATGCAATATGGCTGACTTGGAAGTCACCTATGCAACATGGCAACCAGCACAATGTCCCCCATGCAATATGGCTGACTTGGAAGTCACCTATACAATACAACCAGCACAATGTCCCCCAGGCAATATGGCTGACTTGGAAGTCACCTATACAACATGGCAACCAGCACAATGTCCCCCATGCAATATGGCTGACTTGGAAGTCACCTATACAACATGGCAACCAGCACAATGTCCCCCATGCAATATGGCTGACTTGGAAGTCACCTATACAACATGGCAACCCTCACAATGTCCCCCATGCAATATGGCTGACTTGGAAGTCACCTATACAACATGGCCACCAGCACAATGTCCCCCATGCAATATGGCTGACTTGGAAGTCACCTATACAAGACAACCAGCACAATGTCCACCATGCAATATGGCTGACTTGGAAGTCACCTATAGGACATGGCAACCAGCACAATGTCCCCCAAGCAATATGGCTGACTTGGAAGTCACCTATACAAGACAACCAGCACAATGTCCCCCAAGCAATATGGCTGACTTGGAAGTCACCTATAGAACATGGCCACCAGCACAATGTCCCCCAAGCAATATGGCTGACTTGGAAGTCACCTACAGAACATGGCAACCAGCACAATGTCCCCCAAGCAATATGGCTGACTTGGAAGTCACCTATACAAGACAACCAGCACAATGTCCCCCATGTAACACGGCTGACTTGGAAGTCACCTATACAAGACAACCAGCACAATGTCCCCCATGCAATATGGCTGACTTGGAAGTCACCTATACAACACAACCAGCACAATGTCCCCCAAGCAATATGGCTCACTTGGAAGTCACCTATACAACATGGCAACCAGCACAATGTCCCCCATGCAATATGGCTGACTTGGAAGTCACCTATACAATGCAACCAGCACAATGTCCCCCAAGCAATATGGCTGACTTGGAAGTCACCTATAGAACATGGCCACCAGCACAATGTCCCCCATGCAATATGGCTAACTTGGAAGTCACCTATACAAGACAACCAGCACAATGTCCCCCATGCAATATGGCTGACTTGGAAGTCACCTATAGAACATGGCCACCAGCACAATGTCCCCCATGCAATATGGCTGACTTGGAAGTCACCTATAGAACATGGCAACCAGCACAATGTCCCCCAAGCAATATGGCTGACTTGGAAGTCACCTATACAAGACAACCAGCACAATTTTCCCCATGCAATATGGCTGACTTGGAAGTCACCTATAGGACATGGCAACCAGCACAATGTCCCCCATGCAATATGGCTGACTTGGAAGTCACCTATACAATACAACCAGCACAATGTCCCCCATGCAATTTGGCTGACTTGGAAGTCACCTATACAACATGGCAACCAGCACAATGTCCCCCATGCAATATGGCTGACTTGGAAGTCACCTATACAACATGGCCACCAGCACAATGTCCCCCATGCAATATGGCTGACTTGGAAGTCACCTATACAAGACAACCAGCACAATGTCCACCATGCAATATGGCTGACTTGGAAGTCACCTATAGGACATGGCAACCAGCACAATGTCCCCCAAGCAATATGGCTGACTTGGAAGTCACCTATACAAGACAACCAGCACAATGTCCCAAATGCAATATGGCTGACTTGGAAGTCACCTATAGAACATGGCCACCAGCACAATGTCCCCCATGCAATATGGCTGACTTGGAAGTCACCTGTACAACATGGCAACCAGCACAATGTCCCCCAAGCAATATGGCTGACTTGGAAGTCACCTATAGAACATGGCCACCAGCACAATGTCCCCCAAGCAATATGGCTGACTTGGAAGTCACCAACAGAACATGGCAACCAGCACAATGTCCCCCAAGCAATATGGCTGACTTGGAAGTCACCTATACAAGACAACCAGCACAATGTCCCCCATGCAACACGGCTGACTTGGAAGTCACCTATACAAGACAACCAGCACAATGTCCCCCATGCAATATGGCTGACTTGGAAGTCACCTATACAACACAACCAGCACAATGTCCCCCAAGCAATATGGCTCACTTGGAAGTCACCTATACAACATGGCAACCAGCACAATGTCCCCCATGCAATATGGCTGACTTGGAAGTCACCTATACAATACAACCAGCACAATGTCCCCGAAGCAATATGGCTGACTTGGAAGTCACCTATAGAACATGGCCACCAGCACAATGTCCCCCATGCAATATGGCTGACTTGGAAGTCACCTATACAAGACAACCAGCACAATGTCCCCCATGCAATATGGCTGACTTGGAAGTCACCTATAGAACATGGCCACCAGCACAATGTCCCCCATGCAATATGGCTGACTTGGAAGTCACCTATAGAACATGGCAACCAGCACAATGTCCCCCAAGCAATATGGCTGACTTGGAAGTCACCTATACAAGACAACCAGCACAATTTCCCCCATGCAATATGGCTGACTTGGAAGTCACCTATAGGACATGGCAACCAGCACAATGTCCCCCATGCAATATGGCTGACTTGGAAGTCACCTATACAACACAACCAGCACAATGTCCCCCATGCAATATGGCTGACTTGGAAGTCACCTATACAACACAACCAGCACAATGTCCCCCATGCAATATGGCTAACTTGGAAGTCACCTATAGAACATGGCAACCAGCACAATGTCCCCCAAGCAATATGGCTGACTTGGAAGTCACCTATACAACATGGCCACCAGCACAATGTCCCCCAAGCAATATGGCTCACTTGGAAGTCACCTATACAATACAACCAGCACAATGTCCCCCATTCAATATGGCTGACTTGGAAGTCACCTATACAATACAACCAGCACAATGTCCCCCATGCAATATGGCTGATTGGAAGTCACCTATACAACACAACCAGCACAATGTCCCCCATGCAATATGGCTGACTTGGAAGTCACCTATACAACATGGCAACCAGCACAATGTCCCCCATGCAATATGGCTGACTTGGAAGTCACCTATACAACATGGCAACCAGCACAATGTCCCCCATGCAATATGGCTGACTTGGAAGTCACCTATACAAGACAACCAGCACAATGTCCCCATGCAATATGGCTGACTTGGAAGTCACCTATAGAACATGGCCACCAGCACAATGTCCCCCCATGCAATATGGCTGACTTGGAAGTCATCTATACAACATGGCAACCAGCACAATGTCCCCCAAGCAATATGGCTCACTTGGAAGTCACCTATACAACATGGCAACCAGCACAATGTCCCCCATGCAATATGGCTGACTTGGAAGTCACCTATAGAACATGGCCACCAGCACAATGTCCCCCATGCAACACGGCTGACTTGGAAGTCACCTATACAAGACAACCAGCACAATGTCCCCCATGCAATATGGCTGACTTGGAAGTCACCTATACAAGACAACCAGCACAATGTCCCCCAAGTAATATGGTTGACTTGGAAGTCACCTATAGAACATGGCCACCAGCACAATGTCCCCCATGCAATATGGCTGACTTGGAAGTCACCTATACAACATGGCAACCAGCACAATATCCCCCAAGCAATATGGCTCACTTGGAAGTCACCTATACAACATGGCAACCAGCACAATGTCCCCCATGCAATATGGCTGACTTGGAAGTCACCTATAGAACATGGCCACCAGCACAATGTCCCCCATGCAACACGGCTGACTTGGAAGTCACCTATACAACACAACCAGCACAATGTCCCCCAAGCAATATGGCTCACTTGGAAGTCACCTATACAACATGGCAACCAGCACAATGTCCCCCATGCAATATGGCTGACTTGGAAGTCACCTATACAACATGGCAACCAGCACAATGTCCCCCATGCAATATGGCTGACTTGGAAGTCACCTATACAATACAACCAGCACAATGTCCCCCAGGCAATATGGCTGACTTGGAAGTCACCTATACAACATGGCCACCAGCACAATGTCCCCCATGCAATATGGCTGACTTGGAAGTCACCTATACAATACAACCAGCACAATGTCCCCCAGGCAATATGGCTGACTTGGAAGTCACCTATACAACATGGCAACCAGCACAATGTCCCCCAAGCAATATGGCTGACTTGGAAGTCACCTATACAACATGGCAACCAGCACAATGTCCCCCATGCAATATGGCTGACTTGGAAGTCACCTATCCAACATGGCAACCAGCACAATGTCCCCCATGCAATATGGCTGACTTGGAAGTCACCTATAGAACATGGCCACCAGCACAATGTCCCCCATGCAATATGGCTGACTTGGAAGTCACCTATAGAACATGGCAACCAGCACAATGTCCCCCAAGCAATATGGCTGACTTGGAAGTCACCTATACAAGACAACCAGCACAATTTCCCCCATGCAATATGGCTGACTTGGAAGTCACCTATAGGACATGGCAACCAGCACAATGTCCCCCAAGCAATATGGCTGACTTGGAAGTCACCTATACAACACAACCAGCACAATGTCCCCCATGCAACACGGCTGACTTGGAAGTCACCTATACAAGACAACCAGCACAATGTCCCCCATGCAATATGGCTGACTTGGAAGTCACCTATACAACACAACCAGCACAATGTCCCCCAAGCAATATGGCTCACTTGGACGTCACCTATACAACATGGCAACCAGCACAATGTCCCCCATGCAATATGGCTGACTTGGAAGTCACCTATACAATACAACCAGCACAATGTCCCCCAAGCAATATGGCTGACTTGGAAGTCACCTATAGAACATGGCCACCAGCACAATGTCCCCCATGCAATATGGCTGACTTGGAAGTCAGCTATACAAGACAACCAGCACAATGTCCCCCATGCAATATGGCTGACTTGGAAGTCACCTATAGAACATGGCCACCAACACAATGACCCCCATGCAATATGGCTGACTTGGAAGTCACCTATAGAACATGGCAACCAGCACAATGTCCCCCAAGCAATATGGCTGACTTGGAAGTCACCTATACAAGACAACCAGCACAATTTCCCCCATGCAATATGGCTGACTTGGAAGTCACCTATAGGACATGGCAACCAGCACAATGTCCCCCATGCAATATGGCTGTCTTGGAAGTCACCTATACAACACAACCAGCACAATGTCCCCCATGCAATATGGCTGACTTGGAAGTCACCTATACAACACAACCAGCACAATGTCCCCCATGCAATATGGCTAACTTGGAAGTCACCTATAGAACATGGCAACCAGCACAATGTCCCCCAAGCAATATGGCTGACTTGGAAGTCACCTATACAGCACAATGTCCCCCAAGCAATATGGCTCACTTGGAAGTCACCTATACAATACAACCAGCACAATGTCCCCCATGCAATATGGCTGACTTGGAAGTCACCTATACAATACAACCAGCACAATGTCACCCATGCAATATGGCTGACTTGGAAGTCACCTATACAACACAACCAGCACAATGTCCCCCATGCAATATGGCTGACTTGGAAGTCACCTATACAACATGGCAACCAGCACAATGTCCCCCATGCAATATGGCTGACTTGGAAGTCACCTATACAACATGGCAACCAGCACAATGTCCCCCATGCAATATGGCTGACTTGGAAGTCACCTATACAAGACAACCAGCACAATGTCCCCATGCAATATGGCTGACTTGGAAGTCACCTATAGAACATGGCCACCAGCACAATGTCCCCCATGCAATATGGCTGACTTGAAAGTCACCTATACAACATGGCAACCAGCACAATGTCCCCCAAGCAATATGGCTCACTTGGAAGTCACCTATACAACATGGCAACCAGCACAATGTCCCCCATGCAATATGGCTGACTTGGAAGTCACCTATAGAACATGGCCACCAGCACAATGTCTCCCATGCAACACGGCTGACTTGGAAGTCACCTATACAAGACAACCAGCACAATGTCCCCCATGCAATATGGCTGACTTGGAAGTCACCTATACAAGACAACCAGCACAATGTCCCCCAAGCAATATGGCTGACTTGGAAGTCACCTGTAGAACATGGCCACCAGCACAATGTCCCCCATGCAATATGGCTGACTTGGAAGTCACCTATACAACATGGCAACCAGCACAATGTCCCCCAAGCAATATGGCTCACTTGGAAGTCACCTATACAACATGGCAACCAGCACAATGTCCCCCATGCAATATGGCTGACTTGGAAGTCACCTATAGAACATGGCCACCAGCACAATGTCCCCCATGCAACACGGCTGACTTGGAAGTCACCTATACAACACAACCAGCACAATGTCCCCCAAGCAATATGGCTCACTTGGAAGTCACCTATACAACATGGCAACCAGCACAATGTCCCCCATGCAATATGGCTGACTTGGAAGTCACCTATACAACATGGCAACCAGCACAATGTCCCCCATGCAATATGGCTGACTTGGAAGTCACCTATACAATACAACCAGCACAATGTCCCCCAGGCAATATGGCTGACTTGGAAGTCACCTATACAACACAACCAGCACAATGTCCCCCATGCAATATGGCTGACTTGGAAGTCACCTATACAACATGGCAACCAGCACAATGTCCCCCATGCAATATGGCTGACTTGGAAGTCACCTATACAACATGGCAACCAGCACAATGTCCCCCATGCAATATGGCTGACTTGGAAGTCACCTATACAAGACAACCAGCACAATGTCCCCATGCAATATGGCTGACTTGGAAGTCACCTATAGAACATGGCCACCAGCACAATGTCCCCCATGCAATATGGCTGACTTGAAAGTCACCTATACAACATGGCAACCAGCACAATGTCCCCCAAGCAATATGGCTCACTTGGAAGTCACCTATACAACATGGCAACCAGCACAATGTCCCCCATGCAATATGGCTGACTTGGAAGTCACCTATAGAACATGGCCACCAGCACAATGTCCCCCATGCAACACGGCTGACTTGGAAGTCACCTATACAAGACAACCAGCACAATGTCCCCCAAGCAATATGGCTGACTTGGAAGTCACCTATAGAACATGGCCACCAGCACAATGTCCCCCATGCAATATGGCTGACTTGGAAGTCACCTATACAACATGGCAACCAGCACAATGTCCCCCAAGCAATATGGCTCACTTGGAAGTCACCTATACAACATGGCAACCAGCACAATGTCCCCCATGCAATATGGCTGACTTGGAAGTCACCTATAGAACATGGCCACCAGCACAATGTCCCCCATGCAACACGGCTGACTTGGAAGTCACCTATACAACACAACCAGCACAATGTCCCCCAAGCAATATGGCTCACTTGGAAGTCACCTATACAACATGGCAACCAGCACAATGTCCCCCATGCAATATGGCTGACTTGGAAGTCACCTATACAGCACAATGTCCCCCAAGCAATATGGCTCACTTGGAAGTCACCTATACAATACAACCAGCACAATGTCCCCCATGCAATATGGCTGACTTGGAAGTCACCTATACAATACAACCAGCACAATGTCACCCATGCAATATGGCTGACTTGGAAGTCACCTATACAACACAACCAGCACAATGTCCCCCATGCAATATGGCTGACTTGGAAGTCACCTATACAACATGGCAACCAGCACAATGTCCCCCATGCAATATGGCTGACTTGGAAGTCACCTATACAACATGGCAACCAGCACAATGTCGCCCATGCAATATGGCTGACTTGGAAGTCACCTATACAAGACAACCAGGACAATGTCCCCATGCAATATGGCTGACTTGGAAGTCACCTATAGAACATGGCCACCAGCACAATGTCCCCCATGCAATATGGCTGACTTGAAAGTCACCTATACAACATGGCAACCAGCACAATGTCCCCCAAGCAATATGGCTCACTTGGAAGTCACCTATACAACATGGCAACCAGCACAATGTCCCCCATGCAATATGGCTGACTTGGAAGTCACCTATAGAACATGGCCACCAGCACAATGTCTCCCATGCAACACGGCTGACTTGGAAGTCACCTATACAAGACAACCAGCACAATGTCCCCCATGCAATATGGCTGACTTGGAAGTCACCTATACAAGACAACCAGCACAATGTCCCCCAAGCAATATGGCTGACTTGGAAGTCACCTATAGAACATGGCCACCAGCACAATGTCCCCCATGCAATATGGCTGACTTGGAAGTCACCTATACAACATGGCAACCAGCACAATGTCCCCCAAGCAATATGGCTCACTTGGAAGTCACCTATACAACATGGCAACCAGCACAATGTCCCCCATGCAATATGGCTGACTTGGAAGTCACCTATAGAACATGGCCACCAGCACAATGTCCCCCATGCAACACGGCTGACTTGGAAGTCACCTATACAACACAACCAGCACAATGTCCCCCAAGCAATATGGCTCACTTGGAAGTCACCTATACAACATGGCAACCAGCACAATGTCCCCCATGCAATATGGCTGACTTGGAAGTCACCTATACAACATGGCAACCAGCACAATGTCCCCCATGCAATATGGCTGACTTGGAAGTCACCTATACAATACAACCAGCACAATGTCCCCCAGGCAATATGGCTGACTTGGAAGTCACCTATACAACACAACCAGCACAATGTCCCCCATGCAATATGGCTGACTTGGAAGTCACCTATACAACATGGCAACCAGCACAATGTCCCCCATGCAATATGGCTGACTTGGAAGTCACCTATACAACATGGCAACCAGCACAATGTCCCCCATGCAATATGGCTGACTTGGAAGTCACCTATACAAGACAACCAGCACAATGTCCCCATGCAATATGGCTGACTTGGAAGTCACCTATAGAACATGGCCACCAGCACAATGTCCCCCATGCAATATGGCTGACTTGAAAGTCACCTATACAACATGGCAACCAGCACAATGTCCCCCAAGCAATATGGCTCACTTGGAAGTCACCTATACAACATGGCAACCAGCACAATGTCCCCCATGCAATATGGCTCACTTGGAAGTCACCTATAGAACATGGCCACCAGCACAATGTCCCCCATGCAACACGGCTGACTTGGAAGTCACCTATACAAGACAACCAGCACAATGTCCCCCATGCAATATGGCTGACTTGGAAGTCACCTATACAAGACAACCAGCACAATGTCCCCCAAGCAATATGGCTGACTTGGAAGTCACCTATAGAACATGGCCACCAGCACAATGTCCCCCATGCAATATGGCTGACTTGGAAGTCACCTATACAACATGGCAACCAGCACAATGTCCCCCAAGCAATATGGCTCACTTGGAAGTCACCTATACAACATGGCAACCAGCACAATGTCCCCCATGCAATATGGCTGACTTGGAAGTCACCTATAGAACATGGCCACCAGCACAATGTCCCCCATGCAACACGGCTGACTTGGAAGTCACCTATACAACACAACCAGCACAATGTCCCCCAAGCAATATGGCTCACTTGGAAGTCACCTATACAACATGGCAACCAGCACAATGTCCCCCATGCAATATGGCTGACTTGGAAGTCACCTATACAACATGGCAACCAGCACAATGTCCCCCATGCAATATGGCTGACTTGGAAGTCACCTATACAATACAACCAGCACAATGTCCCCCAGGCAATATGGCTGACTTGGAAGTCACCTATACAACATGGCAACCAGCACAATGTCCCCCATGCAATATGGCTGACTTGGAAGTCACCTATACAATACAACCAGCACAATGTCCCCCAGGCAATATGGCTGACTTGGAAGTCACCTATACAACATGGCAACCAGCACAATGTCCCCCAAGCAATATGGCTGACTTGGAAGTCACCTATACAACATGGCAACCAGCACAATGTCCCCCATGCAATATGGCTGACTTGGAAGTCACCTATACAACATGGCAACCAGCACAATGTCCCCCATGCAATATGGCTGACTTGGAAGTCACCTATAGAACATGGCCACCAGCACAATGTCCCCCATGCAATATGGCTGACTTGGAAGTCACCTATAGAACATGGCAACCAGCACAATGTCCCCCAAGCAATATGGCTGACTTGGAAGTCACCTATACAAGACAACCAGCACAATTTCCCCCATGCAATATGGCTGACTTGGAAGTCACCTATAGGACATGGCAACCAGCACAATGTCCCCCATGCAATATGGCTGACTTGGAAGTCACCTATACAACACAACCAGCACAATGTCCCCCATGCAATATGGCTGACTTGGAAGTCACCTATACAACACAACCAGCACAATGTCCCCCATGCAATATGGCTAACTTGGAAGTCACCTATAGAACATGGCAACCAGCACAATGTCCCCCAAGCAATATGGCTGACTTGGAAGTCACCTATACAACATGGCCACCATGACAATGTCCCCCAAGCAATATGGCTCACTTGGAAGTCACCTATACAATAAAACCAGCACAATGTCCCCCATGCAATATGGCTGACTTGGAAGTCACCTATACAATACAACCAGCACAATGTCCCCCATGCAATATGGCTGACTTGGAAGTCACCTATACAACACAACCAGCACAATGTCCCCCATGCAATATGGCTGACTTGGAGGTCACCTATACAACATGGCAACCAGCACAATGTCCCCCATGCAATATGGCTGACTTGGAAGTCACCTATACAATACAACCAGCACAATGTCCCCCAGGCAATATGGCTGACTTGGAAGTCACCTATACAACACAACCAGCACAATGTCCCCCATGCAATATGGCTGACTTGGAAGTCACCTATACAACATGGCAACCAGCACAATGTCCCCCATGCAATATGGCTGACTTGGAAGTCACCTATACAACATGGCAACCAGCACAATGTCCCCCATGCAATATGGCTGACTTGGAAGTCACAAATACAAGACAACCAGCACAATGTCCCCATGCAATATGGCTGACTTGGAAGTCACCTATAGAACATGGCCACCAGCACAATGTCCCCCATGCAATATGGCTGACTTGAAAGTCACCTATACAACATGGCAACCAGCACAATGTCCCCCAAGCAAGATGGCTCACTTGGAAGTCACCTATACAACATGGCAACCAGCACAATGTCCCCCATGCAATATGGCTGACTTGGAAGTCACCTATAGAACATGGCCACCAGCACAATGTCCCCCATGCAACACGGCTGACTTGGAAGTCACCTATACAAGACAACCAGCACAATGTCCCCCAAGCAATATGGCTGACTTGGAAGTCACCTATAGAACATGGCCACCAGCACAATGTCCCCCATGCAATATGGCTGACTTGGAAGTCACCTATACAACATGGCAACCAGCACAATGTCCCCCAAGCAATATGGCTCACTTGGAAGTCACCTATACAACATGGCAACCAGCACAATGTCCCCCATGCAATATGGCTGACTTGGAAGTCACCTATAGAACATGGCCACCAGCACAATGTCCCCCATGCAACACGGCTGACTTGGAAGTCACCTATACAACACAACCAGCACAATGTCCCCCAAGCAATATGGCTCACTTGGAAGTCACCTATACAACATGGCAACCAGCACAATGTCCCCCATGCAATATGGCTGACTTGGAAGTCACCTATACAGCACAATGTCCCCCAAGCAATATGGCTCACTTGGAAGTCACCTATACAATACAACCAGCACAATGTCCCCCATGCAATATGGCTGACTTGGAAGTCACCTATACAATACAACCAGCACAATGTCACCCATGCAATATGGCTGACTTGGAAGTCACCTATACAACACAACCAGCACAATGTCCCCCATGCAATATGGCTGACTTGGAAGTCACCTATACAACATGGCAACCAGCACAATGTCCCCCATGCAATATGGCTGACTTGGAAGTCACCTATACAACATGGCAACCAGCACAATGTCCCCCATGCAATATGGCTGACTTGGAAGTCACCTATACAAGACAACCAGGACAATGTCCCCATGCAATATGGCTGACTTGGAAGTCACCTATAGAACATGGCCACCAGCACAATGTCCCCCATGCAATATGGCTGACTTGAAAGTCACCTATACAACATGGCAACCAGCACAATGTCCCCCAAGCAATATGGCTCACTTGGAAGTCACCTATACAACATGGCAACCAGCACAATGTCCCCCATGCAATATGGCTGACTTGGAAGTCACCTATAGAACATGGCCACCAGCACAATGTCTCCCATGCAACACGGCTGACTTGGAAGTCACCTATACAAGACAACCAGCACAATGTCCCCCATGCAATATGGCTGACTTGGAAGTCACCTATACAAGACAACCAGCACAATGTCCCCCAAGCAATATGGCTGACTTGGAAGTCACCTATAGAACATGGCCACCAGCACAATGTCCCCCATGCAATATGGCTGACTTGGAAGTCACCTATACAACATGGCAACCAGCACAATGTCCCCCAAGCAATATGGCTCACTTGGAAGTCACCTATACAACATGGCAACCAGCACAATGTCCCCCATGCAATATGGCTGACTTGGAAGTCACCTATAGAACATGGCCACCAGCACAATGTCCCCCATGCAACACGGCTGACTTGGAAGTCACCTATACAACACAACCAGCACAATGTCCCCCAAGCAATATGGCTCACTTGGAAGTCACCTATACAACATGGCAACCAGCACAATGTCCCCCATGCAATATGGCTGACTTGGAAGTCACCTATACAACATGGCAACCAGCACAATGTCCCCCATGCAATATGGCTGACTTGGAAGTCACCTATACAATACAACCAGCACAATGTCCCCCAGGCAATATGGCTGACTTGGAAGTCACCTATACAACACAACCAGCACAATGTCCCCCATGCAATATGGCTGACTTGGAAGTCACCTATACAACATGGCAACCAGCACAATGTCCCCCATGCAATATGGCTGACTTGGAAGTCACCTATACAACATGGCAACCAGCACAATGTCCCCCATGCAATATGGCTGACTTGGAAGTCACCTATACAAGACAACCAGCACAATGTCCCCATGCAATATGGCTGACTTGGAAGTCACCTATAGAACATGGCCACCAGCACAATGTCCCCCATGCAATATGGCTGACTTGAAAGTCACCTATACAACATGGCAACCAGCACAATGTCCCCCAAGCAATATGGCTCACTTGGAAGTCACCTATACAACATGGCAACCAGCACAATGTCCCCCATGCAATATGGCTCACTTGGAAGTCACCTATAGAACATGGCCACCAGCACAATGTCCCCCATGCAACACGGCTGACTTGGAAGTCACCTATACAAGACAACCAGCACAATGTCCCCCATGCAATATGGCTGACTTGGAAGTCACCTATACAAGACAACCAGCACAATGTCCCCCAAGCAATATGGCTGACTTGGAAGTCACCTATAGAACATGGCCACCAGCACAATGTCCCCCATGCAATATGGCTGACTTGGAAGTCACCTATACAACATGGCAACCAGCACAATGTCCCCCAAGCAATATGGCTCACTTGGAAGTCACCTATACAACATGGCAACCAGCACAATGTCCCCCATGCAATATGGTTGACTTGGAAGTCACCTATAGAACATGGCCACCAGCACAATGTCCCCCATGCAACACGGCTGACTTGGAAGTCACCTATACAACACAACCAGCACAATGTCCCCCAAGCAATATGGCTCACTTGGAAGTCACCTATACAACATGGCAACCAGCACAATGTCCCCCATGCAATATGGCTGACTTGGAAGTCACCTATACAACATGGCAACCAGCACAATGTCCCCCATGCAATATGGCTGACTTGGAAGTCACCTATACAATACAACCAGCACAATGTCCCCCAGGCAATATGGCTGACTTGGAAGTCACCTATACAACATGGCAACCAGCACAATGTCCCCCATGCAATATGGCTGACTTGGAAGTCACCTATACAATACAACCAGCACAATGTCCCCCAGGCAATATGGCTGACTTGGAAGTCACCTATACAACATGGCAACCAGCACAATGTCCCCCAAGCAATATGGCTGACTTGGAAGTCACCTATACAACATGGCAACCAGCACAATGTCCCCCATGCAATATGGCTGACTTGGAAGTCACCTATACAACATGGCAACCAGCACAATGTCCCCCATGCAATATGGCTGACTTGGAAGTCACCTATAGAACATGGCCACCAGCACAATGTCCCCCATGCAATATGGCTGACTTGGAAGTCACCTATAGAACATGGCAACCAGCACAATGTCCCCCAAGCAATATGGCTGACTTGGAAGTCACCTATACAAGACAACCAGCACAATTTCCCCCATGCAATATGGCTGACTTGGAAGTCACCTATAGGACATGGCAACCAGCACAATGTCCCCCATGCAATATGGCTGACTTGGAAGTCACCTATACAACACAACCAGCACAATGTCCCCCATGCAATATGGCTGACTTGGAAGTCACCTATACAACACAACCAGCACAATGTCCCCCATGCAATATGGCTAACTTGGAAGTCACCTATAGAACATGGCAACCAGCACAATGTCCCCCAAGCAATATGGCTGACTTGGAAGTCACCTATACAACATGGCCACCATGACAATGTCCCCCAAGCAATATGGCTCACTTGGAAGTCACCTATACAATAAAACCAGCACAATGTCCCCCATGCAATATGGCTGACTTGGAAGTCACCTATACAATACAACCAGCACAATGTCCCCCATGCAATATGGCTGACTTGGAAGTCACCTATACAACACAACCAGCACAATGTCCCCCATGCAATATGGCTGACTTGGAGGTCACCTATACAACATGGCAACCAGCACAATGTCCCCCATGCAATATGGCTGACTTGGAAGTCACCTATACAACATGGCAACCAGCACAATGTCCCCCATGCAATATGGCTGACTTGGAAGTCACCTATACAAGACAACCAGCACAATGTCCCCATGCAATATGGCTGACTTGGAAGTCACCTATAGAACATGGCCACCAGCACAATGTCCCCCATGCAATATGGCTGACTTGGAAGTCACCTATACAACATGGCAACCAGCACAATGTCCCCCAAGCAATATGGCTCACTTGGAAGTCACCTATACAACATGGCAACCAGCACAATGTTCCCCATGCAATATGGCTGACTTGGAAGTCACCTATAGAACATGGCCACCAGCACAATGTCCCCCATGCAACACGGCTGACTTGGAAGTCACCTATACAAGACAACCAGCACAATGTCTCCCATGCAATATGGCTGACTTGGAAGTCACCTATACATGACAACCAGCACAATGTCCCCCAAGCAATATGGCTGACTTGGAAGTCACCTATAGAAAATGGCCACCAGCACAATGTCCCCCATGCAATATGGCTGACTTGGAAGTCACCTATACAAGACAACCAGCACAATGTCCCCATGCAATATGGCTGACTTGGAAGTCACCTATAGAACATGGCCACCAGCACAATGTCCCCCATGCAATATGGCTGACTTGGAAGTCACCTATACAACATGGCAACCAGCACAATGTCCCCCAAGCAATATGGCTCACTTGGAAGTCACCTATACAACATGGCAACCAGCACAATGTCCCCCATGCAATATGGCTGACTTGGAAGTCACCTATAGAACATGGCCACCAGCACAATGTCCCCCATGCAACACGGCTGACTTGGAAGTCACCTATACAAGACAACCAGCACAATGTCCCCCATGCAATATGGCTGACTTGGAAGTCACCTATACAAGACAACCAGCACAATGTCCCCCAAGCAATATGGCTGACTTGGAAGTTACCTATAGAAAATGGCCACCAGCACAATGTCCCCCATGCAATATGGCTGACTTGGAAGTCACCTCTACAACATGGCAACCAGCACAATGTCCCCCAAGCAATATGGCTCACTTGGAAGTCACCTATACAACATGGCAACCAGCACAATGTCCCCCATGCAATATGGCTGACTTGGAAGTCACCTATAGAACATGGCCACCAGCACAATGTCCCCCATGCAACACGGCTGACTTGGAAGTCACCTATACAACACAACCAGCACAATGTCCCCCAAGCAATATGGCTCACTTGGAAGTCACCTATACAACATGGCAACCAGCACAATGTCCCCCATGCAATATGGCTGACTTAGAAGTCACCTATACAACATGGCAACCAGCACAATGTCCCCCATGCAATATGGCTGACTTGGAAGTCACCTATACAATACAACCAGCACAATGTCCCCCAGGCAATATGGCTGACTTGGAAGTCACCTATACAACATGGCAACCAGCACAATGTCCCCCATGCAATATGGCTGACTTGGAAGTCACCTATACAATACAACCAGCACAATGTCTCCCAGGCAATATGGCTGACTTGGAAGTCACCTATACAACATGGCAACCAGCACAATTTCCCCCAAGCAATATGGCTGACTTGGAAGTCACCTATACAACATGGCAACCAGCACAATGTCCCCCATGCAATATGGCTGACTTGGAAGTCACCTATACAACATGGCAACCAGCACAATGTCCCCCATGCAATATGGCTGACTTGGAAGTCACCTATACAACATGGCAACCAGCACAATGTCCCCCATGCAATATGGCTGACTTGGAAGTCACCTATACCACATGGCCATCAGAACAATGTCCCCCATGCAATATGGCTGACTTGGAGGTCACCTATACAACATGGCAACCAGCACAATGTCCCCCATGCAATATGGCTGACTTGGAAGTCACCTATACAACATGGCAACCAGCACAATGTCCCCCATGCAATATGGCTGACTTGGAAGTCACCTATACAAGACAACCAGCACAATGTCCCCATGCAATATGGCTGACTTGGAAGTCACCTATAGAACATGGCCACCAGCACAATGTCCCCCATGCAATATGGCTGACTTGGAAGTCACCTATACAACATGGCAACCAGCACAATGTCCCCCAAGCAATATGGCTCACTTGGAAGTCACCTATACAACATGGCAACCAGCACAATGTCCCCCATGCAATATGGCTGACTTGGAAGTCACCTATAGAACATGGCCACCAGCACAATGTCCCCCATGCAACACGGCTGACTTGGAAGTCACCTATACAAGACAACCAGCACAATGTCCCCCATGCAATATGGCTGACTTGGAAGTCACCTATACAAGACAACCAGCACAATGTCCCCCAAGCAATATGGCTGACTTGGATGTCACCTATAGAAAATGGCCACCAGCACAATGTCCCCCATGCAATATGGCTGACTTGGAAGTCACCTCTACAACATGGCAACCAGAACAATGTCCCCCAAGCAATATGGCTCACTTGGAAGTCACCTATACAACATGGCAACCAGCACAATGTCCCCCATGCAATATGGCTGACTTGGAAGTCACCTATAGAACATGGCCACCAGCACAATGTCCCCCATGCAATATGGCTGACTTGGAAGTCACCTATAGGACATGGCAACCAGCACAATGTCCCCCAAGCAATATGGCTGACTTGGAAGTCACCTATACAAGACAACCAGCACAATGTCAGAAATGCAATATGGCTGACTTGGAAGTCACCTATAGAACATGGCCACCAGCACAATGTCCCCCATGCAATATGGCTGACTTGGAAGTCACCTGTTCAACATGGCAACCAGCACAATGTCCCCCAAGCAATATGGCTGACTTGGAAGTCACCTATAGAACATGGCCACCAGCACAATGTCCCCCAAGCAATATGGCTGACTTGGAAGTCACCTACAGAACATGGCAACCGGCACAATGTCCCGCAAGCAATATGGCTGACTTGGAAGTCAACTATACAAGACAACCAGCACAATGTCCCCCATGCAACACGGCTGACTTGGAAGTCACCTATACAACACAACCAGCACAATGTCCCCCAAGCAATATGGCTCAATTGGAAGTCACCTATACAACATGGCAACCAGCACAATGTCCCCCAAGCAATATGGCTCACTTGGAAGTCACCTATAGAACATGGCCACCAGCACAATGTCCCCCATGCAATATGGCTGACTTGGAAGTCACCTATACAAGACAACCAGCACAATGTCCCCCATGCAATATGGCTGACTTGGAAGTCACCTATAGAACATGGCCACCAGCACAATGTCCCCCATGCAATATGGCTGACTTGGAAGTCACCTATAGAACATGGCAACCAGCACAATGTAACCTAAGCAATATGGCTGACTTGGAAGTCACCTATACAAGACAACCAGCACAATTTCCCCCATGCAATATGGCTGACTTGGAAGTCACCTATAGGACATGGCAACCAGCACAATGTCCCCCATGCAATATGGCTGACTTGGAAGTCACCTATACAATACAACCAGCACAATGTCCCCCATGCAATTTGGCTGACTTGGAAGTCACCTATACAACATGGCAACCAGCACAATGTCCCCCATGCAATATGGCTGACTTGGAAGTCACCTACAGAACATGGCAACCGGCACAATGTCCCGCAAGCAATATGGCTGACTTGGAAGTCAACTATACAAGACAACCAGCACAATGTCCCCCATGCAACACGGCTGACTTGGAAGTCACCTATACAACACAACCAGCACAATGTCCCCCAAGCAATATGGCTCAATTGGAAGTCACCTATACAACATGGCAACCAGCACAATGTCCCCCAAGCAATATGGCTGACTTGGAAGTCACCTATAGAACATGGCCACCAGCACAATGTCCCCCATGCAATATGGCTGACTTGGAAGTCACCTATACAAGACAACCAGCACAATGTCCCCCATGCAATATGGCTGACTTGGAAGTCACCTATAGAACATGGCCACCAGCACAATGTCCCCCATGCAATATGGCTGACTTGGAAGTCACCTATAGAACATGGCAACCAGCACAATGTAACCCAAGCAATATGGCTGACTTGGAAGTCACCTATACAAGACAACCAGCACAATTTCCCCCATGCAATATGGCTGACTTGGAAGTCACCTATAGGACATGGCAACCAGCACAATGTCCCCCATGCAATATGGCTGACTTGGAAGTCACCTATACAATACAACCAGCACAATGTCCCCCATGCAATTTGGCTGACTTGGAAGTCACCTATACAACATGGCAACCAGCACAATGTCCCCCATGCAATATGGCTGACTTGGAAGTCACCTATAGAACATGGCCACCAGCACAATGTCCCCCAAGCAATATGGCTGACTTGGAAGTCACCTATAGAACATGGCCACCAGCACAATGTTCCCCAAGCAATATGGCTGACTTGGAAGTCATCTATAGAACATGGCAACCAGCACAATGTCCCCCAAGCAATATGGCTGACTTGGAAGTCACCTATACAAGACAACCAGCACAATGTCCCCCATGCAATATGGCTGACTTGGAAGTCACCTATAGGACATGGCAACCAGCACAATGTCCCCCATGCAATATGGCTGACTTGGAAGTCACCTATAGAACATGGCCACCAGCACAATGTCCGCCAAGCAATATGGCTCACTTGGAAGTCACCTATACAATACAACCAGCACAATGTCCCCCATGCAATATGGCTGACTTGGAAGTCACCTATACAATACAACCAGCACAATGTCCCAAATGCAACATGGCTGACTTGGAAGTCACCTATAGAACATGGCCACCAGCACAATGTCCCCCATGCAATATGGCTGACTTGGAAGTCACCTATACAACATGGCAACCAGCACAATGTCCCCCATGTAATATGGCTGACTTGGAAGTCACCTATACAATACAACCAGCACAATGTCCCCAAAGCAATATGGCTGACTTGGAAGTCACCTATACAAGACAACCAGCACAATGTCCCCCATGCAATATGGCTGACTTGGAAGTCACCTATACAATACAACCAGCACAATGTCCCCCATGCAATATGGCTGATTTGGAATTCACCTATACAACACAACCAGCACAATGTCCCCCATGCAATATGGCTGATTTGGAAGTCACCTATAGAACATGGCCACCAGCACAATGTCCCCCATGCAATATGGCTGACTTGGAAGTCACCTATACAACATGGCAACCAGCACAATGTCCCCTATGCAATATGGCTGACTTGGAAGTCACCTATACAATACAACCAGCACAATGTCCCCCAAGCAATATGGCTGACTTGGAAGTCACCTATACAAGACAACCAGCACAATGTCCCCCATGCAATATGGCTGACTTGGAAGTCACCTATAGGACATGGCCACCAGCACAATGTCCCCCATGCAATATGGCTGACTTGGAAGTCACCTATACAATACAACCAGCACAATGTCCCCCATGCAATATGGCTGACTTGGAAGTCACCTATACAATACAACCAGCACAATGTCCCCCATGCAATATGGCTGATTTGGAAGTCACCTATACAACACAACCAGCACAATGTCCCCTATGCAATATGGCTGACTTGGAAGTCACCTATACAAGACAACCAGCACAATGTCCCCCATGCAATATGGCTGACTTGGAAGTCACCTATAGAACATGGCCACCAGCCCAATGTCCCCCATGCAATATGGCTGACTTGGAAGTCACCTATACAACATGGCAACCAGCACAATGTCCCCCATGCAATATGGCTGACTTGGAAGTCACCTATAGAACATGGCCACCAGCACAATGTCCCCCATGCAACACGGCTGACTTGGAAGTCACCTATACAACACAACCAGCACAATGTCCCCCAAGCAATATGGCTCACTTGGAAGTCACCTATAACACATGGCAACCAGCACAATGTCCCCCATGCAATATGGCTGACTTAGAAGTCACCTATACAACATGGCAACCAGCACAATGTCCCCCATGCAATATGGCTGACTTGGAAGTCACCTATACAATACAACCAGCACAATGTCCCCCAGGCAATATGGCTGACTTGGAAGTCACCTATACAACATGGCAATCAGCACAATGTCCCCCATGCAATATGGCTGACTTGGAAGTCACCTATACAATACAACCAGCACAATGTCCCCCAGGCAATATGGCTGACTTGGAAGTCACCTATACAACATGGCAACCAGCACAATGTCCCCCAAGCAATATGGCTGACTTGGAAGTCACCTATACAACATGGCAACCAGCACAATGTCCCCCATGCAATATGGCTGACTTGGAAGTCACCTATACAACATGGCAACCAGCACAATGTCCCCCATGCAATATGGCTGACTTGGAAGTCACCTATACAACATGGCAACCAGCACAATGTCCCCCATGCAATATGGCTGACTTGGAAGTCACCTATACCACATGGCCACCAGCACAATGTCCCCCATGCAATATGGCTGACTTGGAAGTCACCTATACAAGACAACCAGCACAATGTCCACCATCAACATGGCAACCAGCACAATGTCCCCCATGCAATATGGCTGACTTGGAAGTCACCTATAGAACATGGCCACCAGCCCAATGTCCCCCATGCAATATGGCTGACTTGGAAGTCACCTATACAACATGGCAACCAGCACAATGTCCCCCATGCAATATGGCTGACTTGGAAGTCACCTATAGAACATGGCCACCAGCACAATGTCCCCCATGCAACACGGCTGACTTGGAAGTCACCTATACAACACAACCAGCACAATGTCCCCCAAGCAATATGGCTCACTTGGAAGTCACCTATAACACATGGCAACCAGCACAATGTCCCCCATGCAATATGGCTGACTTAGAAGTCACCTATACAACATGGCAACCAGCACAATGTCCCCCATGCAATATGGCTGACTTGGAAGTCACCTATACAATACAACCAGCACAATGTCCCCCAGGCAATATGGCTGACTTGGAAGTCACCTATACAACATGGCAATCAGCACAATGTCCCCCATGCAATATGGCTGACTTGGAAGTCACCTATACAATACAACCAGCACAATGTCCCCCAGGCAATATGGCTGACTTGGAAGTCACCTATACAACATGGCAACCAGCACAATGTCCCCCAAGCAATATGGCTGACTTGGAAGTCACCTATACAACATGGCAACCAGCACAATGTCCCCCATGCAATATGGCTGACTTGGAAGTCACCTATACAACATGGCAACCAGCACAATGTCCCCCATGCAATATGGCTGACTTGGAAGTCACCTATACAACATGGCAACCAGCACAATGTCCCCCATGCAATATGGCTGACTTGGAAGTCACCTATACCACATGGCCACCAGCACAATGTCCCCCATGCAATATGGCTGACTTGGAAGTCACCTATACAAGACAACCAGCACAATGTCCACCATCAACATGGCAACCAGCACAATGTCCCCCAAGCAATATGGCTGACTTGGAAGTCACCTATAGAACATGGCCACCAGCACAATGTCCCCCAAGCAATATGGCTGACTTGGAAGTCACCTACAGAACATGGCAACCGGCACAATGTCCCCCAAGAAATATGGCTGACTTGGAAGTCACCTATACAAGACAACCAGCACAATGTCCCCCATGCAACACGGCTGACTTGGAAGTCACCTATACAAGCCAACCAGCACAATGTCCCCCATGCAATATGGCTGACTTGGAAGTCACCTATACAACACAACCAGCACAATGTCTCCCAAGCAATATGGCTCAATTGGAAGTCACCTATACAACATGGCAACCAGCACAATGTCCCCCAAGCAATATGGCTGACTTGGAAGTCACCTATAGAACATGGCCACCAGCACAATGTCCCCCATGCAATATGGCTGACTTGGAAGTCACCTATACAAGACAACCAGCACAATGTCCCCCATGCAATATGGCTGACTTGGAAGTCACCTATAGAACATGGCCACCAGCACAATGTCCCCCATGCAATATGGCTGACTTGGAAGTCACCTATAGAACATGGCAACCAGCACAATGTAACCCAAGCAATATGGCTGACTTGGAAGTCACCTATACAAGACAACCAGCACAATTTCCCCCATGCAATATGGCTGACTTGGAAGTCACCTATAGGACATGGCAACCAGCACAATGTCCCCCATGCAATATGGCTGACTTGGAAGTCACCTATACAATACAACCAGCACAATGTCCCCCATGCAATTTGGCTGACTTGGAAGTCACCTATACAACATGGCAACCAGGACAATGTCCCCCATGCAATATGGCTGACTTGGAAGTCACCTATAGAACATGGCCACCAGCACAATGTCCCCCAAGCAATATGGCTGACTTGGAAGTCACCTATAGAACATGGCCACCAGCACAATGTCCCCCAAGCAATATGGCTGACTTGGAAGTCACCTATAGAACATGGCAACCAGCACAATGTCCCCCAAGCAATATGGCTGACTTGGAAGTCACCTATACAAGACAACCAGCACAATGTCCCCCATGCAATATGGCTGACTTGGAAGTCACCTATAGGACATGGCAACCAGCACAATGTCCCCCATGCAATATGGCTGACTTGGAAGTCACCTATAGAACATGGCCACCAGCACAATGTCTGCCAAGCAATATGGCTCACTTGGAAGTCACCTATACAATACAACCAGCACAATGTCCCCCATGCAATATGGCTGACTTGGAAGTCACCTATACAATACAACCAGCACAATGTCCCAAATGCAATATGGCTGACTTGGAAGTCACCTATAGAACATGGCCACCAGCACAATGTCCCCCATGCAATATGGCTGACTTGGAAGTCACCTATACAACATGGCAACCAGCACAATGTCCCCCATGTAATATGGCTGACTTGGAAGTCACCTATACAATACAACCAGCACAATGTCCCCAAAGCAATATGGCTGACTTGGAAGTCACCTATACAAGACAACCAGCACAATGTCCCCCATGCAATATGGCTGACTTGGAAGTCACCTATACAATACAACCAGCACAATGTCCCCCATGCAATATGGCTGATTTGGAATTCACCTATACAACACAACCAGCACAATGTCCCCCATGCAATATGGCTGACTTGGAAGTCACCTATAGAACATGGCCACCAGCACAATGTCCCCCATGCAATATGGCTGACTTGGAAGTCACCTATACAACATGGCAACCAGCACAATGTCCCCTATGCAATATGGCTGACTTGGAAGTCACCTATACAATACAACCAGCACAATGTCCCCCAAGCAATATGGCTGACTTGGAAGTCACCTATACAAGACAACCAGCACAATGTCCCCCATGCAATATGGCTGACTTGGAAGTCACCTATAGGACATGGCCACCAGCACAATGTCCCCCATGCAATATGGCTGACTTGGAAGTCACCTATACAATACAACCAGCACAATGTCCCCCATGCAATATGGCTGACTTGGAAGTCACCTATACAATACAACCAGCACAATGTCCCCCATGCAATATGGCTGATTTGGAAGTCACCTATACAACACAACCAGCACAATGTCCCCTATGCAATATGGCTGACTTGGAAGACACCTATACAAGACAACCAGCACAATGTCCCCCATGCAATATGGCTGACTTGGAAGTCACCTATAGAACATGGCCACCAGCCCAATGTCCCCCATGCAATATGGCTGACTTGGAAGTCACCTATACAACATGGCAACCAGCACAATGTCCCCCATGCAATATGGCTGACTTGGAAGTCACCTATAGAACATGGCCACCAGCACAATGTCCCCCAAGCAATATGGCTGACTTGGAAGTCACCTATAGAACATGGCCACCAGCACAATGTCCCCCAAGCAATATGGCTGACTTGGAAGTCACCTATAGAACATGGCAACCAGCACAATGTCCCCCAAGCAATATGGCTGACTTGGAAGTCACCTATACAAGACAACCAGCACAATGTCCCCCATGCAATATGGCTGACTTGGAAGTCACCTATAGGACATGGCAACCAGCACAATGTCCCCCATGCAATATGGCTGACTTGGAAGTCACCTATAGAACATGGCCACCAGCACAATGTCCGCCAAGCAATATGGCTCACTTGGAAGTCACCTATACAATACAACCAGCACAATGTCCCCCATGCAATATGGCTGACTTGGAAGTCACCTATACAATACAACCAGCACAATGTCCCAAATGCAATATGGCTGACTTGGAAGTCACCTATAGAACATGGCCACCAGCACAATGTCCCCCATGCAATATGGCTGACTTAGAAGTCACCTATACAACATGGCAACCAGCACAATGTCCCCCATGTAATATGGCTGACTTGGAAGTCACCTATACAATACAACCAGCACAATGTCCCCAAAGCAATATGGCTGACTTGGAAGTCACCTATACAAGACAACCAGCACAATGTCCCCCATGCAATATGGCTGACTTGGAAGTCACCTATACAATACAACCAGCACAATGTCCCCCATGCAATATGGCTGATTTGGAATTCACCTATACAACACAACCAGCACAATGTCCCCCATGCAATATGGCTGACTTGGAAGTCACCTATAGAACATGGCCACCAGCACAATGTCCCCCATGCAATATGGCTGACTTGGAAGTCACCTATACAACATGGCAACCAGCACAATGTCCCCTATGCAATATGGCTGACTTGGAAGTCACCTATACAATACAACCAGCACAATGTCCCCCAAGCAATATGGCTGACTTGGAAGTCACCTATACAATACAACCAGCACAATGTCCCCCATGCAATATGGCTGATTTGGAAGTCACCTATACAACACAACCAGCACAATGTCCCCTATGCAATATGGCTGACTTGGAAGACACCTATACAAGACAACCAGCACAATGTCCCCCATGCAATATGGCTGACTTGGAAGTCACCTATAGAACATGGCCACCAGCCCAATGTCCCCCATGCAATATGGCTGACTTGGAAGTCACCTATACAAGCCAACCAGCACAATGTCCCCCATGCAATATGGCTGACTTGGAAGTCACCTATACAACACAAGTCACCTATACAACACAACCAGCACAATGTCCCCTATGCAATATGGCTGACTTGGAAGACACCTATACAAGACAACCGGCACAATGTCCCCCAAGCAATATGGCTGACTTGGAAGTCACCTATACAAGACAACCAGCACAATGTCCTCCATGCAACACGGCTGACTTGGAAGTCACCTATACAAGCCAACCAGCACAATGTCCCCCATGCAATATGGCTGACTTGGAAGTCACCTATACAACACAACCAGCACAATGTCCCCCAAGCAATATGGCTCAATTGGAAGTCACCTATACAACATGGCAACCAGCACAATGTCCCCCAAGCAATATGGCTGACTTGGAAGTCACCTATAGAACATGGCCACCAGCACAATGACCCCCATGCAATATGGCTGACTTGGAAGTCACCTATACAAGACAACCAGCACAATGTCCCCCATGCAATATGGCTGACTTGGAAGTCACCTATAGAACATGGCCACCAGCACAATGTCCCCCATGCAATATGGCTGACTTGGAAGTCACCTATAGAACATGGCAACCAGCACAATGTAACCCAAGCAATATGGCTGACTTGGAAGTCACCTATACAAGACAACCAGCACAATTTCCCCCATGCAATATGGCTGACTTGGAAGTCACCTATAGGACATGGCAACCAGCACAATGTCCCCCATGCAATATGGCTGACTTGGAAGTCACCTATACAATACAACCAGCACAATGTCCCCCATGCAATTTGGCTGACTTGGAAGTCACCTATACAACATGGCAACCAGCACAATGTCCCCCATGCAATATGGCTGACTTGGAAGTCACCTATAGAACATGGCCACCAGCACAATGTCCCCCAAGCAATATGGCTGACTTGGAAGTCACCTATAGAACATGGCCACCAGCACAATGTCCCCCAAGCAATATGGATGACTTGGAAGTGACCTATAGAACATGGCAACCAGCACAATGTCCCCCAAGCAATATGGCTGACTTGGAAGTCACCTATACAAGACAACCAGCACAATGTCCCCCATGCAATATGGCTGACTTGGACGTCACCTATAGGACATGGCAACCAGCACAATGTCCCCCATGCAACACGGCTGACTTGGAAGTCACCTATACAAGCCAACCAGCACAATGTCCCCCATGCAATATGGCTGACTTGGAAGTCACCTATACAACATGGCAACCAGCACAATGTCCCCCAAGCAATATGGCTGACTTGGAAGTCACCTATAGAACATGGCCACCAGCACAATGTCCCCCATGCAATATGGCTGACTTGGAAGTCACCTATACAAGACAACCAGCACAATGTCCCCCATGCAATATGGCTGACTTGGAAGTCACCTATAGAACATGGCCACCAGCACAATGTCCCCCATGCAATATGGCTGACTTGGAAGTCACCTATAGAACATGGCAACCAGCACAATGTAACCCAAGCAATATGGCTGACTTGGAAGTCACCTATACAAGACAACCAGCACAATTTCCCCCATGCAATATGGCTGACTTGGAAGTCACCTATAGGACATGGCAACCAGCACAATGTCCCCCATGCAATATGGCTGACTTGGAAGTCACCTATACAATACAACCAGCACAATGTCCCCCATGCAATTTGGCTGACTTGGAAGTCACCTATACAACATGGCAACCAGCACAATGTCCCCCATGCAATATGGCTGACTTGGAAGTCACCTATAGAACATGGCCACCAGCACAATGTCCCCCAAGCAATATGGCTGACTTGGAAGTCACCTATAGGACATGGCAACCAGCACAATGTCCCCCAAGCAATATGGCTGACTTGGAAGTCACCTATACAAGACAACCAGCACAATGTCAGAAATGCAATATGGCTGACTTGGAAGTCACCTATAGAACATGGCCACCAGCACAATGTCCCCCATGCAATATGGCTGACTTGGAAGTCACCTGTTCAACATGGCAACCAGCACAATGTCCCCCAAGCAATATGGCTGACTTGGAAGTCACCTATAGAACATGGCCACCAGCACAATGTCCCCCAAGCAATATGGCTGACTTGGAAGTCACCTACAGAACATGGCAACCGGCACAATGTCCCCCAAGCAATATGGCTGACTTGGAAGTCACCTATACAAGACAACCAGCACAATGTCCCCCATGCAACACGGCTGACTTGGAAGTCACCTATACAAGCCAACCAGCACAATGTCCCCCATGCAATATGGCTGACTTGGAAGTCACCTATACAACACAACCAGCACAATGTCCCCCAAGCAATATGGCTCAATTGGAAGTCACCTATACAACATGGCAACCAGCACAATGTCCCCCAAGCAATATGGCTGACTTGGAAGTCACCTATAGAACATGGCCATCAGCACAATGTCCCCCATGCAATATGGCTGACTTGGAAGTCACCTATACAAGACAACCAGCACAATGTCCCCCATGCAATATGGCTGACTTGGAAGTCACCTATAGAACATTGCCACCAGCACAATGTCCCCCATGCAATATGGCTGACTTGGAAGTCACCTATAGAACATGGCAACCAGCACAATGTAACCCAAGCAATATGGCTGACTTGGAAGTCACCTATACAAGACAACCAGCACAATTTCCCCCATGCAATATGGCTGACTTGGAAGTCACCTATAGGACATTGCAACCAGCACAATGTCCCCCATGCAATATGGCTGACTTGGAAGTCACCTATACAATACAACCAGCACAATGTCCCCCATGCAATTTGGCTGACTTGGAAGTCACCTATACAACATGGCAACCAGCACAATGTCCCCCATGCAATATGGCTGACTTGGAAGTCACCTATAGAACATGGCCACCAGCACAATGTCCCCCATGCAACACGGCTGACTTGGAAGTCACCTATACAACACAACCAGCACAATGTCCCCCAAGCAATATGGCTGACTTGGAAGTCACCTATAGAACATGGCCACCAGCACAATGTCCCCCAAGCAATATGGATGACTTGGAAGTGACCTATAGAACATGGCAACCAGCACAATGTCCCCCAAGCAATATGGCTGACTTGGAAGTCACCTATACAAGACAACCAGCACAATGTCCCCCATGCAATATGGCTGACTTGGAAGTCACCTATAGGACATGGCAACCAGCACAATGTCCCCCATGCAATATGGCTGACTTGGAAGTCACCTATAGAACATGGCCACCAGCACAATGTCCGCCAAGAAATATGGCTCACTTGGAAGTCACCTATACAATACAACCAGCACAATGTCCCCCATGCAATATGGCTGACTTGGAAGTCACCTATACAATACAACCAGCACAATGTCCCAAATGCAATATGGCTGACTTGGAAGTCACCTATAGAACATGGCCACCAGCACAATGTCCCCCATGCAATATGGCTGACTTGGAAGTCACCTATACAACATGGCAACCAGCACAATGTTCCCCATGTAATATGGCTGACTTGGAAGTCACCTATACAATACAACCAGCACAATGTCCCCAAAGCAATATGGCTGACTTGGAAGTCACATATAGAACATGGCCACCAGCACAATGTCCCCCATGCAATATGGCTGACTTGGAAGTCACCTATACAACATGGCAACCAGCACAATGTCCCCTATGCAATATGGCTGACTTGGAAGTCACCTATACAATACAACCAGCACAATGTCCCCCAAGCAATATGGCTGACTTGGAAGTCACCTATACAAGACAACCAGCACAATGTCCCCCATGCAATATGGCTGACTTGGAAGTCACCTATAGGACATGGCCACCAGCACAATGTCACCCATGCAATATGGCTGACTTGGAAGTCACCTATACAATACAACCAGCACAATGTCCCCCATGCAATATGGCTGACTTGGAAGTCACCTATACAATACAACCAGCACAATGTCTCCCATGCAATATGGCTGATTTGGAAGTCACCTATACAACACAACCAGCACAATGTCCCCTATGCAATATGGCTGACTTGGAAGTCACCTATACAAGACAACCAGCACAATGTCCCCCATGCAATATGGCTGACTTGGAAGTCACCTATAGAACATGGCCACCAGCCCAATGTCCCCCATGCAATATGGCTGACTTGGAAGTCACCTATACAACATGGCAACCAGCACAATGTCCCCCATGCAATATGGCTGACTTGGAAGTCACCTATAGAACATGGCCACCAGCACAATGTAACCCATGCAATATGGCTGACTTGGAAGTCACCTATACAACATGGCAACCAGCACAATGTCCCCCAAGCAATATGGCTGACTTGAAAGTCACCTATAGAACATGGCCACCAGCACAATGTCCCCCAAGCAATATGGCTGACTTGGAAGTCACCTATAGAACATGGCAACCAGCACAATGTCCCCCAAGCAATATGGCTGACTTGGAAGTCACCTATACAAGACAACCATCACAATGTCCCCCATGCAATATGGCTGACTTGGAAGTCACCTATAGAACATGGCAACCAGCACAATGTCCCCCATGCAATATGGCTGACTTGGAAGTCACCTATAGAACATGGCCACCAGCACAATGTCCCCCAAGCAATATGGCTCACTTGGAAGTCACCTATACAATACAACCAGCACAATGTCCCCCATGCAATATGGCTGACTTGGAAGTCACCTATACAATACAACCAGCACAATGTCCCAAATGCAATATGGCTGACTTGGAAGTCACCTATAGAACATGGCCACCAGCACAATGTCCCCATGCAATTTGGCTGACTTGGAAGTCACCTATACAACATGGCAACCAGCACAATGTCCCCCATGCAATATGGCTGACTTGGAAGTCACCTATACAATACAACCATCACAATGTCCCCCAAGCAATATGGCTGACTTGGAAGTCACCTATACAAGACAACCAGCACAATGTCCCCCATGCAATATGGCTGACTTGGAAGTCACCTATACAATACAACCAGCACAATGTCCCCCATGCAATATGGCTGATTTGGAAGTCACCTATACAACACAACCAGCACAATGTCCCTCATGCAATATGGCTGACTTGGAAGTCACCTATACAAGACAATCATCACAATGTCCCAAATGCAATATGGCTGACTTGGAAGTCACCTATAGAACATGGCCACCAGCACAATGTCCCCCATGCAATATGGCTGACTTGGAAGTCACCTATACAACATGGCAACCAGCACAATGTCCCCCATGCAATATGGCTGACTTGGAAGTCACCTATACAATACAACCAGCACAATGTCCCCCAAGCAATATGGCTGACTTGGAAGTCACCTATACAAGACAACCAGCACAATGTCCCCCATGCAATATGGCTGACTTGGAAGTCACCTATAGGACATGGCCACCAGCACAATGTCCCCCATGCAATATGGCTGACTTGGAAGTCACCTATACAATACAACCCGCACAATGTCCCAAATGCAATATGGCTGACTTGGAAGTCACCTATAGAACATGGCCACCAGCACAATGTCCCCATGCAATTTGGCTGACTTGGAAGTCACCTATACAACATGGCAACCAGCACAATGTCCCCCATGCAATATGGCTGACTTGGAAGTCACCTATACAATACAACCATCACAATGTCCCCCAAGCAATATGGCTGACTTGGAAGTCACCTATACAAGACAACCAGCACAATGTCCCCCATGCAATATGGCTGACTTGGAAGTCACCTATACAATACAACCAGCACAATGTCCCCCATGCAATATGGCTGATTTGGAAGTCACCTATACAACACAACCAGCACAATGTCCCTCATGCAATATGGCTGACTTGGAAGTCACCTATACAAGACAATCATCACAATGTCCCAAATGCAATATGGCTGACTTGGAAGTCACCTATAGAACATGGCCACCAGCACAATGTCCCCCATGCAATATGGCTGACTTGGAAGTCACCTATACAACATGGCAACCAGCACAATGTCCCCCATGCAATATGGCTGACTTGGAAGTCACCTATACAATACAACCAGCACAATGTCCCCCAAGCAATATGGCTGACTTGGAAGTCACCTATACAAGACAACCAGCACAATGTCCCCCATGCAATATGGCTGACTTGGAAGTCACCTATAGGACATGGCCACCAGCACAATGTCCCCCATGCAATATGGCTGACTTGGAAGTCACCTATACAATACAACCCGCACAATGTCCCCCATGCAATATGGCTGACTTGGAAGTCACCTATACAAGACAACCAGCACAATGTCCCCCATGCAATATGGCTAACTTGGAAGTCACCTATAGAACATGGCCACCAGCACAATGTCCCCCATGCAATATGGCTGACTTGGAAGTCACCTATAGAACATGGCAACCAGCACAATGTCCCCCAAGCAATATGGCTGACTTGGAAGTCACCTATACAAGACAACCAGCACAATTTCACCCATGCAATATGGCTGACTTGGAAGTCACCTATAGGACATGGCAACCAGCACAATGTCCCCCATGCAATATGGCTGACTTGGAAGTCACCTATAGAACATGGCCACCAGCACAATGTAACCCATGCAATATGGCTGACTTGGAAGTCACCTATACAACATGGCAACCAGCACAATGTCCCCCAAGCAATATGGCTGACTTGAAAGTCACCTATAGAACATGGCCACCAGCACAATGTCCCCCAAGCAATATGGCTGACTTGGAAGTCACCTATAGAACATGGCAACCAGCACAATGTCCCCCAAGCAATATGGCTGACTTGGAAGTCACCTATACAAGACAACCATCACAATGTCCCCCATGCAATATGGCTGACTTGGAAGTCACCTATAGAACATGGCAACCAGCACAATGTCCCCCATGCAATATGGCTGACTTGGAAGTCACCTATAGAACATGGCCACCAGCACAATGTCCCCCAAGCAATATGGCTCACTTGGAAGTCACCTATACAATACAACCAGCACAATGTCCCCCATGCAATATGGCTGACTTGGAAGTCACCTATACAATACAACCAGCACAATGTCCCAAATGCAATATGGCTGACTTGGAAGTCACCTATAGAACATGGCCACCAGCACAATGTCCCCATGCAATTTGGCTGACTTGGAAGTCACCTATACAACATGGCAACCAGCACAATGTCCCCCATGCAATATGGCTGACTTGGAAGTCACCTATACAATACAACCATCACAATGTCCCCCAAGCAATATGGCTGACTTGGAAGTCACCTATACAAGACAACCAGCACAATGTCCCCCATGCAATATGGCTGACTTGGAAGTCACCTATACAATACAACCAGCACAATGTCCCCCATGCAATATGGCTGATTTGGAAGTCACCTATACAACACAACCAGCACAATGTCCCTCATGCAATATGGCTGACTTGGAAGTCACCTATACAAGACAATCATCACAATGTCCCAAATGCAATATGGCTGACTTGGAAGTCACCTATAGAACATGGCCACCAGCACAATGTCCCCCATGCAATATGGCTGACTTGGAAGTCACCTATACAACATGGCAACCAGCACAATGTCCCCCATGCAATATGGCTGACTTGGAAGTCACCTATACAATACAACCAGCACAATGTCCCCCAAGCAATATGGCTGACTTGGAAGTCACCTATACAAGACAACCAGCACAATGTCCCCCATGCAATATGGCTGACTTGGAAGTCACCTATAGGACATGGCCACCAGCACAATGTCCCCCATGCAATATGGCTGACTTGGAAGTCACCTATACAATACAACCCGCACAATGTCCCCCATGCAATATGGCTGACTTGGAAGTCACCTATACAAGACAACCAGCACAATGTCCCCCATGCAATATGGCTAACTTGGAAGTCACCTATAGAACATGGCCACCAGCACAATGTCCCCCATGCAATATGGCTGACTTGGAAGTCACCTATAGAACATGGCAACCAGCACAATGTCCCCCAAGCAATATGGCTGACTTGGAAGTCACCTATACAAGACAACCAGCACAATTTCCCCCATGCAATATGGCTGACTTGGAAGTCACCTATAGGACATGGCAACCAGCACAATGTCCCCCATGCAATATGGCTGACTTGGAAGTCACCTATACAATACAACCAGCACAATGTCCCCCATGCAATTTGGCTGACTTGGAAGTCACCTATACAACATGGCAACCAGCACAATGTCCCCCATGCAATATGGCTGACTTGGAAGTCACCTATAGAACATGGCCACCAGCACAATGTCCCCCATGCAATATGGCTGACTTGGAAGTCACCTATACAACATGGCAACCAGCACAATGTCCCCCAAGCAATATGGCTGACTTGGAAGTCACCTATAGAACATGGCCACCAGCACAATGTCCCCCAAGCAATATGGCTGACTTGGAAGTCACCTATAGAACATGGCAACCAGCACAATGTCCCCCAAGCAATATGGCTGACTTGGAAGTCACCTATAGGACATGGCAACCAGCACAATGTCCCCCATGCAATATGGCTGACTTGGAAGTCACCTATAGAACATGGCCACCAGCACAATGTCCGCCAAGCAATATCGCTCACTTGGAAGTCACCTATACAATACAACCAGCACAATGTCCCCCATGCAATATGGCTGACTTGGAAGTCACCTATACAATACAACCAGCACAATGTCCCAAATGCAATATGGCTGACTTGGAAGTCACCTATAGAACATGGCCACCAGCACAATGTCCCCCAAGCAATATGGCTGACTTGGAAGTCACCTATACAAGACAACCAGCACAATGTCCCCCATGCAATATGGCTGACTTGGAAGTCACCTATAGGACATGGCCACCAGCACAATGTCCCCCATGCAATATGGCTGACTTGTAAGTCACCTATACAATACAACCAGCACAATGTCCCCCATGCAATTTGGCTGACTTGGAAGTCACCTATACAAGACAACCAGCACAATGTCCCCCTTGCAATATTGCTGACTTGGAAGTCACCTATAGAACATGGCCACCAGCACAATGTCCCCCATGCAATATGGCTGACTTGGAAGTCACCTATAGAACATGGCAACCAGCACAATGTCCCCCAAGCAATATGGCTGACTTGGAAGTCACCTATACAAGACAACCAGCACAATTTCCCCCATGCAATATGGCTGACTTGGAAGTCACCTATAGGACATGGCAACCAGCACAATGTCCCCCATGCAATATGGCTGACTTGGAAGTCACCTATACAATACAACCAGCACAATGTCCCCCATGCAATTTGGCTGACTTGGAAGTCACCTATACAACATGGCAACCAGCACAATGTCCCCCATGCAATATGGCTGACTTGGAAGTCACCTATAGAACATGGCCACCAGCACAATGTCCCCCATGCAATATGGCTGACTTGGAAGTCACCTATACAACATGGCAACCAGCACAATGTCCCCCAAGCAATATGGCTGACTTGGAAGTCACCTATAGAACATGGCCACCAGCACAATGTCCCCCAAGCAATATGGCTGACTTGGTAGTCACCTATAGAACATGGCAACCAGCACAATGTCCCCCAAGCAATATGGCTGACTTGGAAGTCACCTATACAAGACAACCAGCACAATGTCCCCCATGCAATATGGCTGACTTGGAAGTCACCTATAGGACATGGCAACCAGCACAATGTCCCCCATGCAATATGGCTGACTTGGAAGTCACCTATAGAACATGGCCACCAGCACAATGTCCGCCAAGCAATATGGCTCACTTGGAAGTCACCTATACAATACAACCAGCACAATGTCCCCCATGCAATATGGCTGACTTGGAAGTCACCTATACAATACAACCAGCACAATGTCCCAAATGCAATATGGCTGACTTGGAAGTCACCTATAGAACATAGCCACCAGCACAATGTCCCCCATGCAATATGGCTGACTTGGAAGTCACCTATACAACATGGCAACCAGCACAATGTCCCCCATGCAATATGGCTGACTTGGAAGTCACCTATACAATACAACCAGCACAATGTCCCCCATGCAATTTGGCTGACTTGGAAGTCACCTATACAACATGGCAACCAGCACAATGTCCCCCATGCAATATGGCTGACTTGGAAGTCACCTATAGAACATGGCCACCAGCACAATGTCCCCCATGCAATATGGCTGACTTTGAAGTCACCTATACAACATGGCAACCAGCACAATGTCCCCCAAGCAATATGGCTGACTTGGAAGTCACCTATAGAACATGGCCACCAGCACAATGTCCCCCAAGCAATATGGCTGACTTGGAAGTCACCTATAGAACATGGCAACCAGCACAATGTCCCCCAAGCAATATGGCTGACTTGGAAGTCACCTATACAAGACAACCAGCACAATGTCCCCCATGCAATATGGCTGACTTGGAAGTTACCTATAGGACATGGCAACCAGCACAATGTCCCCCATGCAATATGGCTGACTTGGAAGTCACCTATAGAACATGGCCACCAGCACAATGTCCCCCATGCAATATGGCTGACTTGGAAGTCACCTATACAACATGGCAACCAGCACAATGTCCCCCAAGCAATATGGCTGACTTGGAAGTCACCTATAGAACATGGCCACCAGCACAATGTCCCCCAAGCAATATGGCTGACTTGGAAGTCACCTATAGAACATGGCAACCAGCACAATGTCCCCCAAGCAATATGGCTGACTTGGAAGTCACTTATACAAGACAACCAGCACAATGTCCCCCATGCAATATGGCTGACTTGGAAGTCACCTATAGGACATGGCAACCAGCACAATGTCCCCCATGCAATATGGCTGACTTGGAAGTCACCTATAGAATACAACCATCACAATGTCCCCAATGCAATATGGCTTACTTGGAAGTCACCTATACAAGACAACCAGCACAATGTCCCCCATGCAATATTGCTGACTTGGAAGTCACCTATAGAACATGGCCACCAGCACAATGTCCCCCATGCAATATGGCTGACTTGGAAGTCACCTATAGAACATGGCAACCAGCACAATGTCCCCCAAGCAATATGGCTGACTTGGAAGTCACCTATACAAGACAACCAGCACAATTTCCCCCATGCAATATGGCTGACTTGGAAGTCACCTATAGGACATGGCAACCAGCACAATGTCCCCCATGCAATATGGCTGACTTGGAAGTCACCTATACAATACAACCAGCACAATGTCCCCCATGCAATTTGGCTGACTTGGAAGTCACCTATACAACATGGCAACCAGCACAATGTCCCCCATGCAATATGGCTGACTTGGAAGTCACCTATAGAACATGACCACCAGCACAATGTCCCCCATGCAATATGGCTGACTTGGAAGTCACCTATACATCATGGCAACCAGCACAATGTCCCCCAAGCAATATGGCTGACTTGGAAGTCACCTATATAACATGGCCACCAGCACAATGTCCCCCAAGCAATATGGCTGACTTGGAAGTCACCTATAGAACATGGCAACCAGCACAATGTCCCCCAAGCAATATGGCTGACTTGGAAGTCACCTATACAAGACAACCAGCACAATGTCCCGCATGCAATATGGCTGACTTGGAAGTCACCTATAGGACATGGCAACTAGCACAATGTCCCCCATGCAATATGGCTGACTTGGAAGTCACCTATAGAACATGGCCACCAGCACAATGTCCGCCAAGCAATATGGCTCACTTGGAAGTCACCTATACAATACAACCAGCACAATGTCCCCCATGCAATATGGCTGACTTGGAAGTCACCTATACAATACAACCAGCACAATGTCCCAAATGCAATATGGCTGACTTGGAAGTCACCTATAGAACATAGCCACCAGCACAATGTCCCCCATGCAATATGGCTGACTTGGAAGTCACCTATACAACATGGCAACCAGCACAATGTCCCCCATGCAATATGGCTGACTTGGAAGTCACCTATACAATACAACCAGCACAATGTCCCCCATGCAATTTGGCTGACTTGGAAGTCACCTATACAACATGGCAACCAGCACAATGTCCCCCATGCAATATGGCTGACTTGGAAGTCACCTATAGAACATGGCCACCAGCACAATGTCCCCCATGCAATATGGCTGACTTGGAAGTCACCTATACAACATGGCAACTAGCACAATGTCCCCCAAGCAATATGGCTGACTTGGAAGTCACCTATACAAGACAACCAGCACAATGTCCCAAATGCAATATGGCTGACTTGGAAGTCACCTATAGAACATGGCCACCAGCACAATGTCCCCCATGCAATATGGCTGACTTGGAAGTCACCTGTACAACATGGCAACCAGCACAATGTCCCCCAAGCAATATGGCTGACTTGGAAGTCACCTATAGAACATGGCCACCAGCACAATGTCCCCCAAGCAATATGGCTGACTTGGAAGTCACCAACAGAACATGGCAACCAGCACAATGTCCCCCAAGCAATATGGCTGACTTGGAAGTCACCTATACAAGACAACCAGCACAATGTCCCCCATGCAACACGGCTGACTTGGAAGTCACCTATACAAGACAACCAGCACAATGTCCCCCATGCAATATGGCTGACTTGGAAGTCACCTATACAACACAACCAGCACAATGTCCCCCAAGCAATATGGCTCACTTGGAAGTCACCTATACAACATGGCAACCAGCACAATGTCCCCCATGCAATATGGCTGACTTGGAAGTCACCTATACAATACAACCAGCACAATGTCCCCGAAGCAATATGGCTGACTTGGAAGTCACCTATAGAACATGGCCACCAGCACAATGTCCCCCATGCAATATGGCTGACTTGGAAGTCACCTATACAAGACAACCTGCACAATGTCCCCCATGCAATATGGCTGACTTGGAAGTCACCTATAGAACATGGCCACCAGCACAATGTCCCCCATGCAATATGGCTGACTTGGAAGTCACCTATAGAACATGGCAACCAGCACAATGTCCCCCAAGCAATATGGCTGACTTGGAAGTCACCTATACAAGACAACCAGCACAATTTCCCCCATGCAATATGGCTGACTTGGAAGTCACCTATAGGACATGGCAACCAGCACAATGTCCCCCATGCAATATGGCTGACTTGGAAGTCACCTATACAACACAACCAGCACAATGTCCCCCATGCAATATGGCTGACGTGGAAGTCACCTATACAACACAACCAGCACAATGTCCCCCAAGCAATATGGCTGACTTGGAAGTCACCTATACAACATGGCCACCAGCACAATGTCCCCCAAGCAATATGGCTCACTTGGAAGTCACCTATACAATACAACCAGCACAATGTCCCCCATGCAATATGGCTGACTTGGAAGTCACCTATACAATACAACCAGCACAATGTCCCCCATGCAATATGGCTGATTGGAAGTCACCTATACAACACAACCAGCACAATGTCCCCCATGCAATATGGCTGACTTGGAAGTCACCTATACAACATGGCAACCAGCACAATGTCCCCCATGCAATATGGCTGACTTGGAAGTCACCTATAGAACATGGCCACCTGCACAATGTCCCCCATGCAACACGGCTGACTTGGAAGTCACCTATACAAGACAACCAGCACAATGTCCCCCAAGCAATATGGCTGACTTGGAAGTCACCTATAGAACATGGCCACCAGCACAATGTCCCCCATGCAATATGGCTGACTTGGAAGTCACCTATACAACATGGCAACCAGCACAATGTCCCCCAAGCAATATGGCTCACTTGGAAGTCACCTATACAACATGGCAACCAGCACAATGTCCCCCATGCAATATGGCTGACTTGGAAGTCACCTATAGAACATGGCCACCAGCACAATGTCCCCCATGCAACACGGCTGACTTGGAAGTCACCTATACAACACAACCAGCACAATGTCCCCCAAGCAATATGGCTCACTTGGAAGTCACCTATACAACATGGCAACCAGCACAATGTCCCCCATGCAATATGGCTGACTTGGAAGTCACCTATACAACATGGCAACCAGCACAATGTCCCCCATGCAATATGGCTGACTTGGAAGTCACCTATACAATACAACCAGCACAATGTCCCTCAGGCAATATGGCTGACTTGGAAGTCACCTATACAACATGGCCACCAGCACAATGTCCCCCATGCAATATGGCTGACTTGGAAGTCACCTATACAATACAACCAGCACAATGTCCCCCAGGCAATATGGCTGACTTGGAAGTCACCTATACAACATGGCAACCAGCACAATGTCCCCCAAGCAATATGGCTGACTTGGAAGTCACCTATACAACATGGCAACCAGCACAATGTCCCCCATGCAATATGGCTGACTTGGAAGTCACCTATACAACATGGCAACCAGCACAATGTCCCCCATGCAATATGGCTGACTTGGAAGTCACCTATAGAACATGGCCACCAGCACAATGTCCCCCATGCAATATGGCTAACTTGGAAGTCACCTATAGAACATGGCAACCAGCACAATGTCCCCCAAGCAATATGGCTGACTTGGAAGTCACCTATACAAGACAACCAGCACAATTTCCCCCATGCAATATGGCTGACTTGGAAGTCACCTATAGGACATGGCAACCAGCACAATGTCCCCCAAGCAATATGGCTGACTTGGAAGTCACCTATACAACACAACCAGCACAATGTCCCCCATGCAACACGGCTGACTTGGAAGTCACCTATACAAGACAACCAGCACAATGTCCCCCATGCAATATGGCTGACTTGGAAGTCACCTATACAACACAACCAGCACAATGTCCCCCAAGCAATATGGCTCACTTGGAAGTCACCTATACAACATGGCAACCAGCACAATGTCCCCCATGCAATATGGCTGACTTGGAAGTCACCTATACAATACAACCAGCACAATGTCCCCCAAGCAATATGGCTGACTTGGAAGTCACCTATAGAACATGGCCACCAGCACAATGTCCCCCATGCAATAGGGCTGACTTGGAAGTCACCTATACAAGACAACCAGCACAATGTCCCCCATGCAATATGGCTGACTTGGAAGTCACCTATAGAACATGGCCACCAGCACAATGTCCCCCATGCAATATGGCTGACTTGGAAGTCACCTATAGAACATGGCAACCAGCACAATGTCCCCCAAGCAATATGGCTGACTTGGAAGTCACCTATACAAGACAACCAGCACAATTTCCCCCATGCAATATGGCTGACTTGGAAGTCACCTATAGGACATGGCAACCAGCACAATGTCCCCCATGCAATATGGCTGACTTGGAAGTCACCTATACAACACAACCAGCACAATGTCCCCCATGCAATATGGCTGACTTGGAAGTCACCTATACAACACAACCAGCACAATGTCCCCCATGCAATATGGCTAACTTGGAAGTCACCTATAGAACATGGCAACCAGCACAATGTCCCCCAAGCAATATGGCTGACTTGGAAGTCACCTATACAGCACAATGTCCCCCAAGCAATATGGCTCACTTGGAAGTCACCTATACAATACAACCAGCACAATGTCCCCCATGCAATATGGCTGACTTGGAAGTCACCTATACAATACAACCAGCACAATGTCCCCCATGCAATATGGCTGACTTGGAAGTCACCTTTACAACACAACCAGCACAATGTCCCCCATGCAATATGGCTGACTTGGAAGTCACCTATACAACATGGCAACCAGCACAATGTCCCCCATGCAATATGGCTGACTTGGAAGTCACCTATACAACATGGCAACCAGCACAATGTCCCCCATGCAATATGGCTGACTTGGAAGTCACCTATACAAGACAACCAGCACAATGTCCCCATGCAATATGGCTGACTTGGAAGTCACCTATAGAACATGGCCACCAGCACAATGTCCCCCATGCAATATGGCTGACTTGAAAGTCACCTATACAACATGGCAACCAGCACAATGTCCCCCAAGCAATATGGCTCACTTGGAAGTCACCTATACAACATGGCAACCAGCACAATGTCCCCCATGCAATATGGCTGACTTGGAAGTCACCTATAGAACATGGCCACCAGCACAATGTCCCCCATGCAACACGGCTGACTTGGAAGTCACCTATACAAGACAACCAGCACAATGTCCCCCATGCAATATGGCTGACTTGGAAGTCACCTATACAAGACAACCAGCACAATGTCCCCCAAGCAATATGGCTGACTTGGAAGTCACCTATAGAACATGGCCACCAGCACAATGTCCCCCATGCAATATGGCTGACTTGGAAGTCACCTATACAACATGGCAACCAGCACAATGTCCCCCAAGCAATATGGCTCACTTGGAAGTCACCTATACAACATGGCAACCAGCACAATGTCCCCCATGCAATATGGCTGACTTGGAAGTCACCTATAGAACATGGCCACCAGCACAATGTCCCCCATGCAACACGGCTGACTTGGAAGTCACCTATACAACACAACCAGCACAATGTCCCCCAAGCAATATGGCTCACTTGGAAGTCACCTATACAACATGGCAACCAGCACAATGTCCCCCATGCAATATGGCTGACTTGGAAGTCACCTATACAACATGGCAACCAGCACAATGTCCCCCATGCAATATGGCTGACTTGGAAGTCACCTATACAATACAACCAGCACAATGTCCCCCAGGCAATATGGCTGACTTGGAAGTCACCTATACAACATGGCAACCAGCACAATGTCCCCCATGTAATATGGCTGACTTGGAAGTCACCTATACAATACAACCAGCACAATGTCCCCCAGGCAATATGGCTGACTTGGAAGTCACCTATACAACATGGCAACCAGCACAATGTCCCCCAAGCAATATGGCTGACTTGGAAGTCACCTATACAACATGGCAACCAGCACAATGTCCCCCATGCAATATGGCTGACTTGGAAGTCACCTATACAACATGGCAACCAGCACAATGTCCCCCATGCAATATGGCTGACTTGGAAGTCACCTATAGAACATGGCCACCAGCACAATGTCCCCCATGCAATATGGCTGACTTGGAAGTCACCTATAGAACATGGCAACCAGCACAATGTCCCCCAAGCAATATGGCTGACTTGGAAGTCACCTATACAAGACAACCAGCACAATTTCCCCCATGCAATATGGCTGACTTGGAAGTCACCTATAGGACATGGCAACCAGCACAATGTCCCCCATGCAATATGGCTGACTTGGAAGTCACCTATACAACACAACCAGCACAATGTCCCCCATGCAATATGGCTGACTTGGAAGTCACCTATACAACACAACCAGCACAATGTCCCCCATGCAATATTGCTAACTTGGAAGTCACCTATAGAACATGGCAACCAGCACAATGTCCCCCAAGCAATATGGCTGACTTGGAAGTCACCTATACAACATGGCCACCAGGACAATGTCCCCCAAGCAATATGGCTCACTTGGAAGTCACCTATACAATACAACCAGCACAATGTCCCCCATGCAATATGGCTGACTTGGAAGTCACCTATACAATACAACCAGCACAATGTCCCCCATGCAATATGGCTGACTTGGAAGTCACCTATACAACACAACCAGCACAATGTCCCCCATGCAATATGGCTGACTTGGAGGTCACCTATACAACATGGCAACCAGCACAATGTCCCCCATGCAATATGGCTGACTTGGAAGTCACCTATACAACATGGCAACCAGCACAATGTCCCCCATGCAATATGGCTGACTTGGAAGTCACCTATACAAGACAACCAGCACAATGTCCCCATGCAATATGGCTGACTTGGAAGTCACCTATAGAACATGGCCACCAGCACAATGTCCCCCATGCAATATGGCTGACTTGGAAGTCACCTATACAACATGGCAACCAGCACAATGTCCCCCAAGCAATATGGCTCACTTGGAAGTCACCTATACAACATGGCAACCAGCACAATGTCCCCCATGCAATATGGCTGACTTGGAAGTCACCTATAGAACATGGCCACCAGCACAATGTCCCCCATGCAACACGGCTGACTTGGAAGTCACCTATACAAGACAACCAGCACAATGTCCCCCATGCAATATGGCTGACTTGGAAGTCACCTATACAAGACAACCAGCACAATGTCCCCCAAGCAATATGGCTGACTTGGAAGTCACCTATAGAAAATGGCCACCAGCACAATGTCCCCCATGCAATATGGCTGACTTGGAAGTCACCTATACAAGACAACCAGCACAATGTCCCCATGCAATATGGCTGACTTGGAAGTCACCTATAGAACATGGCCACCAGCACAATGTCCCCCATGCAATATGGCTGACTTGGAAGTCACCTATACAACATGGCAACCAGCACAATGTCCCCCAAGCAATATGGCTGACTTGGAAGTCACCTATAGAACATGGCCACCAGCACAATGTCCCCCATGCAACACGGCTGACTTGGAAGTCACCTATACAAGACAACCAGCACAATGTCCCCCATGCAATATGGCTGACTTGGAAGTCACCTATACAAGACAACCAGCACAATGTCCCCCAAGCAATATGGCTGACTTGGAAGTCACCTATAGAAAATGGCAACCAGCACAATGTCCCCCATGCAATATGGCTGACTTGGAAGTCACCTATAGAACATGGCCACCAGCACAATGTCCCCCATGCAACACGGCTGACTTGGAAGTCACCTATACAAGACAACCAGCACAATGTCCCCCATGCAATATGGCTGACTTGGAAGTCACCTATAGAACATGGCCACCAGCACAATGTCCCCCATGCAATATGGCTGACTTGGAAGTCACCTATACAACATGGCAACCAGCACAATGTCCCCCATGCAATATGGCTGACTTGGAAGTCACCTATAGAACATGGCCACCAGCACAATGTCCCCCATGCAATATGGCTGACTTGGAAGTCACCTATAGAAAATGGCAACCAGCACAATGTCCCCCATGCAATATGGCTGACTTGGAAGTCACCTATAGAACATGGCCACCAGCACAATGTCCCCCATGCAACACGGCTGACTTGGAAGTCACCTATACAAGACAACCAGCACAATGTCCCCCATGCAATATGGCTGACTTGGAAGTCACCTATAGAACATGGCCACCAGCACAATGTCCCCCATGCAATATGGCTGACTTGGAAGTCACCTATACAACATGGCAACCAGCACAATGTCCCCCAAGCAATATGGCTGACTTGGAAGTCACCTATAGAACATGGCCACCAGCACAATGTCCCCCATGCAATATGGCTGACTTGGAAGTCACCTATACAACATGGCAACCAGCACAATGTCCCCCAAGCAATATGGCTGACTTGGAAGTCACCTATAGAACATGGCCACCAGCACAATGTCCCCCATGCAACACGGCTGACTTGGAAGTCACCTATACAAGACAACCAGCACAATGTCCCCCATGCAATATGGCTGACTTGGAAGTCACCTATAGAACATGGCCACCAGCACAATGTCCCCCATGCAATATGGCTGACTTGGAAGTCACCTATACAACATGGCAACCAGCACAATGTCCCCCAAGCAATATGGCTGACTTGGAAGTCACCTATAGAACATGGCCACCAGCACAATGTCCCCCATGCAATATGGCTGACTTGGAAGTCACCTATACAACATGGCAACCAGCACAATGTCCCCCAAGCAATATGGCTGACTTGGAAGTCACCTATAGAACATGGCCACCAGCACAATGTCCCCCATGCAACACGGCTGACTTGGAAGTCACCTATACAAGACAACCAGCACAATGTCCCCCATGCAATATGGCTGACTTGGAAGTCACCTATACAAGACAACCAGCACAATGTCCCCCAAGCAATATGGCTGACTTGGAAGTCACCTATAGAAAATGGCAACCAGCACAATGTCCCCCATGCAATATGGCTGACTTGGAAGTCACCTATAGAACATGGCCACCAGCACAATGTCCCCCATGCAACACGGCTGACTTGGAAGTCACCTATACAAGACAACCAGCACAATGTCCCCCATGCAATATGGCTGACTTGGAAGTCACCTATAGAACATGGCCACCAGCACAATGTCCCCCATGCAATATGGCTGACTTGGAAGTCACCTATACAACATGGCAACCAGCACAATGTCCCCCATGCAATATGGCTGACTTGGAAGTCACCTATAGAACATGGCCACCAGCACAATGTCCCCCATGCAACACGGCTGACTTGGAAGTCACCTATACAAGACAACCAGCACAATGTCCCCCATGCAATATGGCTGACTTGGAAGTCACCTATACAAGACAACCAGCACAATGTCCCCCAAGCAATATGGCTGACTTGGAAGTCACCTATAGAAAATGGCCACCAGCACAATGTCCCCCATGCAATATGGCTGACTTGGAAGTCACCTATACAACATGGCCACCAGCACAATGTCCCCCATGCAATATGGCTGACTTGGAAGTCACCTATAGAACATGGCCACCAGCACAATGTCCCCCATGCAACACGGCTGACTTGGAAGTCACCTATACAAGACAACCAGCACAATGTCCCCCATGCAATATGGCTGACTTGGAAGTCACCTATACAAGACAACCAGCACAATGTCCCCCAAGCAATATGGCTGACTTGGAAGTCACCTATAGAAAATGGCCACCAGCACAATGTCCCCCATGCAATATGGCTGACTTGGAAGTCACCTATACAACATGGCAACCAGCACAATGTCCCCCAAGCAATATGGCTGACTTGGAAGTCACCTATAGAACATGGCCACCAGCACAATGTCCCCCATGCAACACGGCTGACTTGGAAGTCACCTATACAAGACAACCAGCACAATGTCCCCCATGCAATATGGCTGACTTGGAAGTCACCTATACAAGACAACCAGCACAATGTCCCCCAAGCAATATGGCTGACTTGGAAGTCACCTATAGAAAATGGCAACCAGCACAATGTCCCCCATGCAATATGGCTGACTTGGAAGTCACCTATAGAACATGGCCACCAGCACAATGTCCCCCATGCAACACGGCTGACTTGGAAGTCACCTATAGAACATGGCCACCAGCACAATGTCCCCCATGCAACACGGCTGACTTGGAAGTCACCTATACAAGACAACCAGCACAATGTCCCCCATGCAATATGGCTGACTTGGAAGTCACCTATAGAACATGGCCACCAGCACAATGTCCCCCATGCAACACGGCTGACTTGGAAGTCACCTATACAAGACAACCAGCACAATGTCCCCCATGCAATATGGCTGACTTGGAAGTCACCTATACAAGACAACCAGCACAATGTCCCCCAAGCAATATGGCTGACTTGGAAGTCACCTATAGAAAATGGCAACCAGCACAATGTCCCCCATGCAATATGGCTGACTTGGAAGTCACCTATAGAACATGGCCACCAGCACAATGTCCCCCATGCAACACGGCTGACTTGGAAGTCACCTATAGAACATGGCCACCAGCACAATGTCCCCCATGTAACACGGCTGACTTGGAAGTCACCTATACAAGACAACCAGCACAATGTCCCCCATGCAATATGGCTGACTTGGAAGTCACCTATAGAACATGGCCACCAGCACAATGTCCCCCATGCAATATGGCTAACTTGGAAGTCACCTATACAACATGGCAACCAGCACAATGTCCCCCATGCAATATGGCTGACTTGGAAGTCACCTATAGAACATGGCCACCAGCACAATGTCCCCCATGCAACACGGCTGACTTGGAAGTCACCTATACAAGACAACCAGCACAATGTCCCCCATGCAACACGGCTGACTTGGAAGTCACCTATACAAGACAACCAGCACAATGTCCCCCATGCAATATGGCTGACTTGGAAGTCACCTATACAAGACAACCAGCACAATGTCCCCCAAGCAATATGGCTGACTTGGAAGTCACCTATAGAAAATGGCCACCAGCACAATGTCCCCCATGCAATATGGCTGACTTGGAAGTCACCTATACAACATGGCCACCAGCACAATGTCCCCCATGCAATATGGCTGACTTGGAAGTCACCTATACAACATGGCAACCAGCACAATGTCCCCCAAGCAATATGGCTCACTTGGAAGTCACCTATACAACATGGCAACCAGCACAATGTCCCCCATGCAATATGGCTGACTTGGAAGTCACCTATAGAACATGGCCACCAGCACAATGTCCCCCATGCAACACGGCTGACTTGGAAGTCACCTATACAAGACAACCAGCACAATGTCCCCCATGCAATATGGCTGACTTGGAAGTCACCTATACAAGACAACCAGCACAATGTCCCCCAAGCAATATGGCTGACTTGGAAGTCACCTATAGAAAATGGCCACCAGCACAATGTCCCCCATGCAATATGGCTGACTTGGAAGTCACCTATACAAGACAACCAGCACAATGTCCCCATGCAATATGGCTGACTTGGAAGTCACCTATAGAACATGGCCACCAGCACAATGTCCCCCATGCAATATGGCTGACTTGGAAGTCACCTATACAACATGGCAACCAGCACAATGTCCCCCATGCAATATGGCTGACTTGGAAGTCACCTATAGAACATGGCCACCAGCACAATGTCCCCCATGCAACACGGCTGACTTGGAAGTCACCTATACAAGACAACCAGCACAATGTCCCCCATGCAATATGGCTGACTTGGAAGTCACCTATACAAGACAACCAGCACAATGTCCCCCAAGCAATATGGCTGACTTGGAAGTCACCTATAGAAAATGGCAACCAGCACAATGTCCCCCATGCAATATGGCTGACTTGGAAGTCACCTATAGAACATGGCCACCAGCACAATGTCCCCCATGCAACACGGCTGACTTGGAAGTCACCTATACAAGACAACCAGCACAATGTCCCCCATGCAATATGGCTGACTTGGAAGTCACCTATAGAACATGGCCACCAGCACAATGTCCCCCATGCAATATGGCTGACTTGGAAGTCACCTATACAACATGGCAACCAGCACAATGTCCCCCAAGCAATATGGCTGACTTGGAAGTCACCTATAGAACATGGCCACCAGCACAATGTCCCCCATGCAATATGGCTGACTTGGAAGTCACCTATACAACATGGCAACCAGCACAATGTCCCCCATGCAATATGGCTGACTTGGAAGTCACCTATAGAACATGGCCACCAGCACAATGTCCCCCATGCAACACGGCTGACTTGGAAGTCACCTATACAAGACAACCAGCACAATGTCCCCCATGCAATATGGCTGACTTGGAAGTCACCTATAGAACATGGCCACCAGCACAATGTCCCCCATGCAATATGGCTGACTTGGAAGTCACCTATACAACATGGCAACCAGCACAATGTCCCCCAAGCAATATGGCTGACTTGGAAGTCACCTATAGAACATGGCCACCAGCACAATGTCCCCCATGCAATATGGCTGACTTGGAAGTCACCTATACAACATGGCAACCAGCACAATGTCCCCCAAGCAATATGGCTGACTTGGAAGTCACCTATAGAACATGGCCACCAGCACAATGTCCCCCATGCAACACGGCTGACTTGGAAGTCACCTATACAAGACAACCAGCACAATGTCCCCCATGCAATATGGCTGACTTGGAAGTCACCTATACAAGACAACCAGCACAATGTCCCCCAAGCAATATGGCTGACTTGGAAGTCACCTATAGAAAATGGCAACCAGCACAATGTCCCCCATGCAATATGGCTGACTTGGAAGTCACCTATAGAACATGGCCACCAGCACAATGTCCCACATGCAACACGGCTGACTTGGAAGTCACCTATACAAGACAACCAGCACAATGTCCCCCATGCAATATGGCTGACTTGGAAGTCACCTATAGAACATGGCCACCAGCACAATGTCCCCCATGCAATATGGCTGACTTGGAAGTCACCTATACAACATGGCAACCAGCACAATGTCCCCCATGCAATATGGCTGACTTGGAAGTCACCTATAGAACATGGCCACCAGCACAATGTCCCCCATGCAACACGGCTGACTTGGAAGTCACCTATACAAGACAACCAGCACAATGTCCCCCATGCAATATGGCTGACTTGGAAGTCACCTATACAAGACAACCAGCACAATGTCCCCCAAGCAATATGGCTGACTTGGAAGTCACCTATAGAAAATGGCCACCAGCACAATGTCCCCCATGCAATTTGGCTGACTTGGAAGTCACCTCTACAACATGGCAACCAGCACAATGTCCCCCAAGCAATATGGCTCACTTGGAAGTCACCTATACAACATGGCAACCAGTACAATGTCCCCCATGCAATATGGCTGACTTGGAAGTCACCTATAGAACATGGCCACCAGCACAATGTCCCCCATGCAACACGGCTGACTTGGAAGTCACCTATACAACACAACCAGCACAATGTCCCCCAAGCAATATGGCTCACTTGGAAGTCACCTATACAACATGGCAACCAGCACAATGTCCCCCATGCAATATGGCTGACTTAGAAGTCACCTATACAACATGGCAACCAGCACAATGTCCCCCATGCAATATGGCTGACTTGGAAGTCACCTATACAATACAACCAGCACAATGTCCCCCAGGCAATATGGCTGACTTGGAAGTCACCTATACAACATGGCAACCAGCACAATGTCCCCCATGCAATATGGCTGACTTGGAAGTCACCTATACAATACAACCAGCACAATGTCCCCCAGGCAATATGGCTGACTTGGAAGTCACCTATACAACATGGCAACCAGCACAATGTCCCCCAAGCAATATGGCTGACTTGGAAGTCACCTATACAACATGGCAACCAGCACAATGTCCCCCATGCAATATGGCTGACTTGGAAGTCACCTATACAACATGGCAACCAGCACAATGTCCGCCATGCAATATGGCTGACTTGGAAGTCACCTATACAACATGGCAACCAGCACAATGTCCCCCATGCAATATGGCTGACTTGGAAGTCACCTATACCACATGGCCACCAGCACAATGTCCCCCATGCAATATGGCTGACTTGGAGGTCACCTATACAACATGGCAACCAGCACAATGTCCCCCATGCAATATGGCTGACTTGGAAGTCACCTATACAACATGGCAACCAGCACAATGTCCCCCATGCAATATGGCTGACTTGGAAGTCACCTATACAAGACAACCAGCACAATGTCCCCATGCAATATGGCTGACTTGGAAGTCACCTATAGAACATGGCCACCAGCACAATGTCCCCCATGCAATATGGCTGACTTGGAAGTCACCTATACAACATGGCAACCAGCACAATGTCCCCCAAGCAATATGGCTCACTTGGAAGTCACCTATACAACATGGCAACCAGCACAATGTCCCCCATGCAATATGGCTGACTTGGAAGTCACCTATAGAACATGGCCACCAGCACAATGTCCCCCATGCAACACGGCTGACTTGGAAGTCACCTATACAAGACAACCAGCACAATGTCCCCCATGCAATATGGCTGACTTGGAAGTCACCTATACAAGACAACCAGCACAATGTCCCCCAAGCAATATGGCTGACTTGGAAGTCACCTATAGAAAATGGCCACCAGCACAATGTCCCCCATGCAATATGGCTGACTTGGAAGTCACCTCTACAACATGGCAACCAGAACAATGTCCCCCAAGCAATATGGCTCACTTGGAAGTCACCTATACAACATGGCAACCAGCACAATGTCCCCCATGCAATATGGCTGACTTGGAAGTCACCTATAGAACATGGCCACCAGCACAATGTCCCCCATGCAACACGGCTGACTTGGAAGTCACCTATACAACACAACCAGCACAATGTCCCCCAAGCAATATGGCTCACTTGGAAGTCACCTATACAACATGGCAACCAGCACAATGTCCCCCATGCAATATGGCTGACTTAGAAGTCACCTATACAACATGGCAACCAGCACAATGTCCCCCATGCAATATGGCTGACTTGGAAGTCACCTATACAATACAACCAGCACAATGTCCCCCAGGCAATATGGCTGACTTGGAAGTCACCTATACAACATGGCAACCAGCACAATGTCCCCCATGCAATATGGCTGACTTGGAAGTCACCTATACAATACAACCAGCACAATGTCCCCCAGGCAATATGGCTGACTTGGAAGTCACCTATGCAACATGGCAACCAGCACAATGTCCCCCAAGCAATATGGCTGACTTGGAAGTCACCTATACAACATGGCAACCAGCACAATGTCCCCCATGCAATATGGCTGACTTGGAAGTCACCTATACAACATGGCAACCAGCACAATGTCCCCCATGCAATATGGCTGACTTGGAAGTCACCTATACAACATGGCAACCAGCACAATGTCCCCCATGCAATATGGCTGACTTGGAAGTCACCTATACCACATGGCCACCAGCACAATGTCCCCCATGCAATATGGCTGACTTGGAAGTCACCTATACAACATGGCAACCAGCACAATGTCCCCCAAGCAATATGGCTGACTTGGAAGTCACCTATAGAAAATGGCCACCAGCACAATGTCCCCCATGCAATTTGGCTGACTTGGAAGTCACCTCTACAACATGGCAACCAGCACAATGTCCCCCAAGCAATATGGCTCACTTGGAAGTCACCTATACAACATGGCAACCAGTACAATGTCCCCCATGCAATATGGCTGACTTGGAAGTCACCTATAGAACATGGCCACCAGCACAATGTCCCCCATGCAACACGGCTGACTTGGAAGTCACCTATACAACACAACCAGCACAATGTCCCCCAAGCAATATGGCTCACTTGGAAGTCACCTATACAACATGGCAACCAGCACAATGTCCCCCATGCAATATGGCTGACTTAGAAGTCACCTATACAACATGGCAACCAGCACAATGTCCCCCATGCAATATGGCTGACTTGGAAGTCACCTATACAATACAACCAGCACAATGTCCCCCAGGCAATATGGCTGACTTGGAAGTCACCTATACAACATGGCAACCAGCACAATGTCCCCCATGCAATATGGCTGACTTGGAAGTCACCTATACAATACAACCAGCACAATGTCCCCCAGGCAATATGGCTGACTTGGAAGTCACCTATACAACATGGCAACCAGCACAATGTCCCCCAAGCAATATGGCTGACTTGGAAGTCACCTATACAACATGGCAACCAGCACAATGTCCCCCATGCAATATGGCTGACTTGGAAGTCACCTATACAACATGGCAACCAGCACAATGTCCGCCATGCAATATGGCTGACTTGGAAGTCACCTATACAACATGGCAACCAGCACAATGTCCCCCATGCAATATGGCTGACTTGGAAGTCACCTATACCACATGGCCACCAGCACAATGTCCCCCATGCAATATGGCTGACTTGGAGGTCACCTATACAACATGGCAACCAGCACAATGTCCCCCATGCAATATGGCTGACTTGGAAGTCACCTATACAACATGGCAACCAGCACAATGTCCCCCATGCAATATGGCTGACTTGGAAGTCACCTATACAAGACAACCAGCACAATGTCCCCATGCAATATGGCTGACTTGGAAGTCACCTATAGAACATGGCCACCAGCACAATGTCCCCCATGCAATATGGCTGACTTGGAAGTCACCTATACAACATGGCAACCAGCACAATGTCCCCCAAGCAATATGGCTCACTTGGAAGTCACCTATACAACATGGCAACCAGCACAATGTCCCCCATGCAATATGGCTGACTTGGAAGTCACCTATAGAACATGGCCACCAGCACAATGTCCCCCATGCAACACGGCTGACTTGGAAGTCACCTATACAAGACAACCAGCACAATGTCCCCCATGCAATATGGCTGACTTGGAAGTCACCTATACAAGACAACCAGCACAATGTCCCCCAAGCAATATGGCTGACTTGGAAGTCACCTATAGAAAATGGCCACCAGCACAATGTCCCCCATGCAATATGGCTGACTTGGAAGTCACCTCTACAACATGGCAACCAGAACAATGTCCCCCAAGCAATATGGCTCACTTGGAAGTCACCTATACAACATGGCAACCAGCACAATGTCCCCCATGCAATATGGCTGACTTGGAAGTCACCTATAGAACATGGCCACCAGCACAATGTCCCCCATGCAACACGGCTGACTTGGAAGTCACCTATACAACACAACCAGCACAATGTCCCCCAAGCAATATGGCTCACTTGGAAGTCACCTATACAACATGGCAACCAGCACAATGTCCCCCATGCAATATGGCTGACTTAGAAGTCACCTATACAACATGGCAACCAGCACAATGTCCCCCATGCAATATGGCTGACTTGGAAGTCACCTATACAATACAACCAGCACAATGTCCCCCAGGCAATATGGCTGACTTGGAAGTCACCTATACAACATGGCAACCAGCACAATGTCCCCCATGCAATATGGCTGACTTGGAAGTCACCTATACAATACAACCAGCACAATGTCCCCCAGGCAATATGGCTGACTTGGAAGTCACCTATACAACATGGCAACCAGCACAATGTCCCCCAAGCAATATGGCTGACTTGGAAGTCACCTATACAACATGGCAACCAGCACAATGTCCCCCATGCAATATGGCTGACTTGGAAGTCACCTATACAACATGGCAACCAGCACAATGTCCCCCATGCAATATGGCTGACTTGGAAGTCACCTATACAACATGGCAACCAGCACAATGTCCCCCATGCAATATGGCTGACTTGGAAGTCACCTATACCACATGGCCACCAGCACAATGTCCCCCATGCAATATGGCTGACTTGGAAGTCACCTATACAACATGGCAACCAGCACAATGTCCCCCATGCAATATGGCTGACTTGGAAGTCACGTATACAACATGGCAACCAGCACAATGTCCCCCATGCAATATGGCTGACTTGGAAGTCACCTATACAATACAACCAGCACAATGTCCCCCAGGCAATATGGCTGACTTGGAAGTCACCTATACAACATGGCAACCAGCACAATGTCCCCAATGCAATATGGCTGACTTGGAAGTCACCTATACAATACAACCAGCACAATGTCCCCCAGGCAATATGGCTGACTTGGAAGTCACCTATACAACATGGCAACCAGCACAATGTCCGCCATGCAATATGGCTGACTTGGAAGTCACCTATACAACATGGCAACCAGCACAATGTCCCCCATGCAATATGGCTGACTTGGAAGTCACCTATACCACATGGCCACCAGCACAATGTCCCCCATGCAATATGGCTGACTTGGAGGTCACCTATACAACATGGCAACCAGCACAATGTCCCCCATGCAATATGGCTGACTTGGAAGTCACCTATACAACATGGCAACCAGCACAATGTCCCCCATGCAATATGGCTGACTTGGAAGTCACCTATACAAGACAACCAGCACAATGTCCCCATGCAATATGGCTGACTTGGAAGTCACCTATAGAACATGGCCACCAGCACAATGTCCCCCATGCAATATGGCTGACTTGGAAGTCACCTATACAACATGGCAACCAGCACAATGTCCCCCAAGCAATATGGCTCACTTGGAAGTCACCTATACAACATGGCAACCAGCACAATGTCCCCCATGCAATATGGCTGACTTGGAAGTCACCTATAGAACATGGCCACCAGCACAATGTCCCCCATGCAACACGGCTGACTTGGAAGTCACCTATACAAGACAACCAGCACAATGTCCCCCATGCAATATGGCTGACTTGGAAGTCACCTATACAAGACAACCAGCACAATGTCCCCCAAGCAATATGGCTGACTTGGAAGTCACCTATAGAAAATGGCCACCAGCACAATGTCCCCCATGCAATATGGCTGACTTGGAAGTCACCTCTACAACATGGCAACCAGAACAATGTCCCCCAAGCAATATGGCTCACTTGGAAGTCACCTATACAACATGGCAACCAGCACAATGTCCCCCATGCAATATGGCTGACTTGGAAGTCACCTATAGAACATGGCCACCAGCACAATGTCCCCCATGCAACACGGCTGACTTGGAAGTCACCTATACAACACAACCAGCACAATGTCCCCCAAGCAATATGGCTCACTTGGAAGTCACCTATACAACATGGCAACCAGCACAATGTCCCCCATGCAATATGGCTGACTTAGAAGTCACCTATACAACATGGCAACCAGCACAATGTCCCCCATGCAATATGGCTGACTTGGAAGTCACCTATACAATACAACCAGCACAATGTCCCCCAGGCAATATGGCTGACTTGGAAGTCACCTATACAACATGGCAACCAGCACAATGTCCCCCATGCAATATGGCTGACTTGGAAGTCACCTATACAATACAACCAGCACAATGTCCCCCAGGCAATATGGCTGACTTGGAAGTCACCTATACAACATGGCAACCAGCACAATGTCCCCCAAGCAAAATGGCTGACTTGGAAGTCACCTATACAACATGGCAACCAGCACAATGTCCCCCATGCAATATGGCTGACTTGGAAGTCACCTATACAACATGGCAACCAGCACAATGTCCCCCATGCAATATGGCTGACTTGGAAGTCACCTATACAACATGGCAACCAGCACAATGTCCCCCATGCAATATGGCTGACTTGGAAGTCACCTATACCACATGGCCACCAGCACAATGTCCCCCATGCAATATGGCTGACTTGGAAGTCACCTATACAAGACAACCAGCACAATGTCCACCATGCAATATGGCTGACTTGGAAGTCACCTATAGGACATGGCAACCAGCACAATGTCCCCCAAGCAATATGGCTGACTTGGAAGTCACCTATACAAGACAACCAGCACAATGTCAGAAATGCAATATGACTGACTTGGAAGTCACCTATAGAACATGGCCACCAGCACAATGTCCCCCATGCAATATGGCTGACTTGGAAGTCACCTGTTCAACATGGCAACCAGCACAATGTCCCCCAAGCAATATGGCTGACTTGGAAGTCACCTATAGAACATGGCCACCAGCACAATGTCCCCCAAGCAATATGGCTGACTTGGAAGTCACCTACAGAACATGGCAACCGGCACAATGTCCCCCAAGCAATATGGCTGACTTGGAAGTCACCTATACAAGACAACCAGCACAATGTCCCCAATGCAACACGGCTGACTTGGAAGTCACCAATACAAGCCAACCAGCACAATGTCCCCCATGCAATATGGCTGACTTGGAAGTCACCTATACAACACAACCAGCACAATGTCCCCCAAGCAATATGGCTCAATTGGAAGTCACCTATACAACATGGCAACCAGCACAATGTCCCCCAAGCAATATGGCTGACTTGGAAGTCACCTATAGAACATGGCCACCAGCACAATGTCCCCCATGCAATATGGCTGACTTGGAAGTCACCTATACAAGACAACCAGCACAATGTCCCCCATGCAATATGGCTGACTTGGAAGTCACCTATAGAACATGGCCACCAGCACAATGTCCCCCATGCAATATGGCTGACTTGGAAGTCACCTATAGAACATGGCAACCAGCACAATGTAACCCAAGCAATATGGCTGACTTGGAAGTCACCTATACAAGACAACCAGCACAATTTCCCCCATGCAATATGGCTGACTTGGAAGTCACCTATAGGACATGGCAACCAGCACAATGTCCCCCATGCAATATGGCTGACTTGGAAGTCACCTATACAATACAACCAGCACAATGCCCCCCATGCAATTTGGCTGAATTGGAAGTCACCTATACAACATGGCAACCAGCACAATGTCCCCCATGCAATATGGCTGACTTGGAAGTCACCTATAGAACATGGCCACCAGCACAATGTCCCCCAAGCAATATGGCTGACTTGGAAGTCACCTATAGAACATGGCCACCAGCACAATGTCCCCCAAGCAATATGGCTGACTTGGAAGTCACCTATAGAACATGGCAACCAGCACAATGTCCCCCAAGCAATATGGCTGACTTGGAAGTCACCTATACAAGACAACCAGCACAATGTCCCCCATGCAATATGGCTGACTTGGAAGTCACCTATAGGACATGGCAACCAGCACAATGTCCCCCATGCAATATGGCTGACTTGGAAGTCACCTATAGAACATGGCCACCAGCACAATGTCCGCCAAGCAATATGGCTCACTTGGAAGTCACCTATACAATACAACCAGCACAATGTCCCCCATGCAATATGGCTGACTTGGAAGTCACCTATACAATACAACCAGCACAATGTCCCAAATGCAATATGGCTGACTTGGAAGTCACCTATAGAACATGGCCACCAGCACAATGTCCCCCATGCAATATGGCTGACTTGGAAGTCACCTATACAACATGGCAACCAGCACAATGTCCCCCATGTAATATGGCTGACTTGGAAGTCACCTATACAATACAACCAGCACAATGTCCCCAAAGCAATATGGCTGACTTGGAAGTCACCTATACAAGACAACCAGCACAATGTCCCCCATGCAATATGGCTGACTTGGAAGTCACCTATACAATACAACCAGCACAATGTCCCCCATGCAATATGGCTGATTTGGAATTCACCTATACAACACAACCAGCACAATGTCCCCCATGCAATATGGCTGACTTGGAAGTCACCTATAGAACATGGCCACCAGCACAATGTCCCCCATGCAATATGGCTGACTTGGAAGTCACCTATACAACATGGCAACCAGAACAATGTCCCCTATGCAATATGGCTGACTTGGAAGTCACCTATACAATACAACCAGCACAATGTCCCCCAAGCAATATGGCTGACTTGGAAGTCACCTATACAAGACAACCAGCACAATGTCCCCCATGCAATATGGCTGACTTGGAAGTCACCTATAGGACATGGCCACCAGCACAATGTCCCCCATGCAATATGGCTGACTTGGAAGTCACCTATACAATACAACCAGCACAATGTCCCCCATGCAATATGGCTGACTTGGAAGTCACCTATACAATACAACCAGCACAATGTCCCCCATGCAATATGGCTGATTTGGAAGTCACCTATACAACACAACCAGCACAATGTCCCCTATGCAATATGGCTGACTTGGAAGTCACCTATACAAGACAACCAGCACAATGTCCCCCATGCAATATGGCTGACTTGGAAGTCACCTATAGAACATGGCCACCAGCCCAATGTCCCCCATGCAATATGGCTGACTTGGAAGTCACCTATACAACATGGCAACCAGCACAATGTCCCCCATGCAATATGGCTGACTTGGAAGTCACCTATAGAACATGGCCACCAGCACAATGTAACCCATGCAATATGGCTGACTTGGAAGTCACCTATACAACATGGCAACCAGCACAATGTCCCCCAAGCAATATGGCTGACTTGAAAGTCACCTATAGAACATGGCCACCAGCACAATGTCCCCCAAGCAATATGGCTGACTTGGAAGTCACCTATAGAACATGGCAACCAGCACAATGTCCCCCAAGCAATATGGCTGACTTGGAAGTCACCTATACAAGACAACCAGCACAATGTCCCCCATGCAATATGGCTGACTTGGAAGTCACCTTTAGAACATGGCAACCAGCACAATGTCCCCCATGCAATATGGCTGACTTGGAAGTCACCTATAGAACATGGCCACCAGCACAATGTCCCCCAAGCAATATGGCTCACTTGGAAGTCACCTATACAATACAACCAGCACAATGTCCCCCATGCAATATGGCTGACTTGGAAGTCAACTATACAATACAACCAGCACAATGTCCCAAATGCAATATGGCTGACTTGGAAGTCACCTATAGAACATGGCCACCAGCACAATGTCCCCCATGCAATTTGGCTGACTTGGAAGTCACCTATACAACATGGCAACCAGCACAATGTCCCCCATGCAATATGGCTGACTTGGAAGTCACCTATACAATACAACCATCACAATGTCCCCCAAGCAATATGGCTGACTTGGAAGTCACCTATACAAGACAACCAGCACAATGTCCCCCATGCAATATGGCTGACTTGGAAGTCACCTATAGGACATGGCCACCAGCACAATGTCCCCCATGCAATATGGCTGACTTGGAAGTCACCTATACAATACAACCAGCACAATGTCCCCCATGCAATATGGCTGACTTGGAAGTCACCTATACAAGACAACCAGCACAATGTCCCCCATGCAATATGGCTGACTTGGAAGTCACCTATAGAACATGGCCACCAGCACAATGTCCCCCATGCAATATGGCTGACTTGGAAGTCACCTATAGAACATGGCAACCTGCACAATGTCCCCCAAGCAATATGGCTGACTTGGAAGTCACCTATACAAGACAACCAGCACAATTTCCCCCATGCAATATGGCTGACTTGGAAGTCACCTATAGGACATGGCAACCAGCACAATGTCCCCCATGCAATATGGCTGACTTGGAAGTCACCTATACAATACAACCAGCACAATGTCCCCCATGCAATTTGGCTGACTTGGAAGTCACCTATACAACATGGCAACCAACACAATGTCCCCCATGCAATATGGCTGACTTGGAAGTCACCTATAGAACATGGCCACCAGCGCAATGTCCCCCATGCAATATGGCTGACTTGGAAGTCACCTATACAACATGGCAACCAGCACAATGTCCCCCAAGCAATATGGCTGACTTGGAAGTCACCTATAGAACATGGCCACCAGCACAAGGTCCCCCAAGCAATATTGTTGACTTGGAAGTCACCTATAGAACATGGCAACCAGCACAATGTCCCCCAAGCAATATGGCTGACTTGGAAGTCACCTATACAAGACAACCAGCACAATGTCCCCCATGCAATATGGCTGACTTGGAAGTCACCTATAGGACATGGCAACCAGCACAATGTCCCCCATGCAATATGGCTGACTTGGAAGTCACCTATAGAACATGGCCACCAGCACAATGTCCGCCAAGCAATATGGCTCACTTGGAAGTCACCTATACAATACAACCAGCACAATGTCCCCCATGCAATAAGGCTGACTTGGAAGTCACCTATACAATACAACCAGCACAATGTCCCAAATGCAATATGGCTGACTTGGAAGTCACCTATAGAACATGGCCACCAGCACAATGTCCCCCAAGCAATATGGCTGACTTGGAAGTCACCTATACAAGACAACCAGCACAATGTCCCCCATGCAATATGGCTGACTTGGAAGTCACCTATAGGACATGGCCACCAGCACAATGTCCCCCATGCAATATGGCTGACTTGGAAGTCACCTATACAATACAACCAGCACAATGTCCCCCATGCAATATGGCTGACTTGGAAGTCACCTATACAAGACAACCAGCACAATGTCCCCCATGCAATATTGCTGACTTGGAAGTCACCTATAGAACATGGCCACCAGCACAATGTCCCCCATGCAATATGGCTGACTTGGAAGTCACCTATAGAACATGGCAACCAGCACAATGTCCCCCAAGCAATATGGCTGACTTGGACGTCACCTATACAAGACAACCAGCACAATTTCGCCCATGCAATATGGCTGACTTGGAAGTCACCTATAGGACATGGCAACCAGCACAATGTCCCCCATGCAATATGGCTGACTTGGAAGTCACCTATACAATACAACCAGCACAATGTCCCCCATGCAATTTGGCTGAGTTGGAAGTCACCTATACAACATGGCAACCAGCACAATGTCCCCCATGCAATATGGCTGACTTGGAAGTCACCTATAGAACATGGCCACCAGCACAATGTCCCCCATGCAATATGGCTGACTTGGAAGTCACCTATACAACATGGCAACCAGCACAATGTCCCCCAAGCAATATGGCTGACTTGGAAGTCACCTATAGAACATGGCCACCAGCACAATGTCCCCCAAGCAATATGGCTGACTTGGAAGTCACCTATAGAACATGGCAACCAGCACAATGTCCCCCAAGCAATATGGCTGACTTGGAAGTCACCTATACAAGACAACCAGCACAATGTCCCCCATGCAATATGGCTGACTTGGAAGTCACCTATAGGACATGGCAACCAGCACAATGTCCCCCATGCAATATGGCTGACTTGGAAGTCACCTATAGAACATGGCCACCAGCACAATGTCCGCCAAGCAATATGGCTCACTTGGAAGTCACCTATACAATACAACCAGCACAATGTCCCCCATGCAATATGGCTGACTTGGAAGTCACCTATACAATACAACCAGCACAATGTCCCAAATGCAATATGGCTGACTTGGAAGTCACCTATAGAACATAGCCACCAGCACAATGTCCCCCATGCAATATGGCTGACTTGGAAGTCACCTATACAACATGGCAACCAGCACAATGTCCCCCATGCAATATGGCTGACTTGGAAGTCACCTATACAATACAACCAGCACAATGTCCCCCATGCAATTTGGCTGACTTGGAAGTCAACTATACAACATGGCAACCAGCACAATGTCCCCCATGCAATATGGCTGACTTGGAAGTCACCTATAGAACATGGCCACCAGCACAATGTCCCCCATGCAATATGGCTGACTTGGAAGTCACCTATACAACATGGCAACCAGCACAATGTCCCCCAAGCAATATGGCTGACTTGGAAGTCACCTATAGAACATGGCCACCAGCACAATGTCCCCCAAGCAATATGGCTGACTTGGAAGTCACCTATAGAACATGGCAACCAGCACAATGTCCCCCAAGCAATATGGCTGACTTGGAAGTCACCTATACAAGACAACCAGCACAATGTCCGCCATGCAATATGGCTGACTTGGAAGTCACCTATAGGACATGGCAACCAGCACAATGTCCCCCATGCAATATGGCTGACTTGGAAGTCACCTATAGAACATGGCCACCAGCACAATGTCCCCCATGCAATATGGCTGACTTGGAAGTCACCTATACAACATGGCAACCAGCACAATGTCCCCCAAGCAATATGGCTGACTTGGAAGTCACCTATAGAACATGGCCACCAGCACAATGTCCCCCAAGCAATATGGCTGACTTGGAAGTCACCTATAGAACATGGCAACCAGCACAATGTCCCCCAAGCAATATGGCTGACTTGGAAGTCACCTATACAATACAACCAGCACAATGCCCCCCATGCAATTTGGCTGAATTGGAAGTCACCTATACAACATGGCAACCAGCACAATGTCCCCCATGCAATATGGCTGACTTGGAAGTCACCTATAGAACATGGCCACCAGCACAATGTCCCCCAAGCAATATGGCTGACTTGGAAGTCACCTATAGAACATGGCCACCAGCACAATGTCCCCCAAGCAATATGGCTGACTTGGAAGTCACCTATAGAACATGGCAACCAGCACAATGTCCCCCAAGCAATATGGCTGACTTGGAAGTCACCTATACAAGACAACCAGCACAATGTCCCCCATGCAATATGGCTGACTTGGAAGTCACCTATAGGACATGGCAACCAGCACAATGTCCCCCATGCAATATGGCTGACTTGGAAGTCACCTATAGAACATGGCCACCAGCACAATGTCCGCCAAGCAATATGGCTCACTTGGAAGTCACCTATACAATACAACCAGCACAATGTCCCCCATGCAATATGGCTGACTTGGAAGTCACCTATACAATACAACCAGCACAATGTCCCAAATGCAATATGGCTGACTTGGAAGTCACCTATAGAACATGGCCACCAGCACAATGTCCCCCATGCAATATGGCTGACTTGGAAGTCACCTATACAACATGGCAACCAGCACAATGTCCCCCATGTAATATGGCTGACTTGGAAGTCACCTATACAATACAACCAGCACAATGTCCCCAAAGCAATATGGCTGACTTGGAAGTCACCTATACAAGACAACCAGCACAATGTCCCCCATGCAATATGGCTGACTTGGAAGTCACCTATACAATACAACCAGCACAATGTCCCCCATGCAATATGGCTGATTTGGAATTCACCTATACAACACAACCAGCACAATGTCCCCCATGCAATATGGCTGACTTGGAAGTCACCTATAGAACATGGCCACCAGCACAATGTCCCCCATGCAATATGGCTGACTTGGAAGTCACCTATACAACATGGCAACCAGAACAATGTCCCCTATGCAATATGGCTGACTTGGAAGTCACCTATACAATACAACCAGCACAATGTCCCCCAAGCAATATGGCTGACTTGGAAGTCACCTATACAAGACAACCAGCACAATGTCCCCCATGCAATATGGCTGACTTGGAAGTCACCTATAGGACATGGCCACCAGCACAATGTCCCCCATGCAATATGGCTGACTTGGAAGTCACCTATACAATACAACCAGCACAATGTCCCCCATGCAATATGGCTGACTTGGAAGTCACCTATACAATACAACCAGCACAATGTCCCCCATGCAATATGGCTGATTTGGAAGTCACCTATACAACACAACCAGCACAATGTCCCCTATGCAATATGGCTGACTTGGAAGTCACCTATACAAGACAACCAGCACAATGTCCCCCATGCAATATGGCTGACTTGGAAGTCACCTATAGAACATGGCCACCAGCCCAATGTCCCCCATGCAATATGGCTGACTTGGAAGTCACCTATACAACATGGCAACCAGCACAATGTCCCCCATGCAATATGGCTGACTTGGAAGTCACCTATAGAACATGGCCACCAGCACAATGTAACCCATGCAATATGGCTGACTTGGAAGTCACCTATACAACATGGCAACCAGCACAATGTCCCCCAAGCAATATGGCTGACTTGAAAGTCACCTATAGAACATGGCCACCAGCACAATGTCCCCCAAGCAATATGGCTGACTTGGAAGTCACCTATAGAACATGGCAACCAGCACAATGTCCCCCAAGCAATATGGCTGACTTGGAAGTCACCTATACAAGACAACCAGCACAATGTCCCCCATGCAATATTGCTGACTTGGAAGTCACCTTTAGAACATGGCAACCAGCACAATGTCCCCCATGCAATATGGCTGACTTGGAAGTCACCTATAGAACATGGCCACCAGCACAATGTCCCCCAAGCAATATGGCTCACTTGGAAGTCACCTATACAATACAACCAGCACAATGTCCCCCATGCAATATGGCTGACTTGGAAGTCAACTATACAATACAACCAGCACAATGTCCCAAATGCAATATGGCTGACTTGGAAGTCACCTATAGAACATGGCCACCAGCACAATGTCCCCCATGCAATTTGGCTGACTTGGAAGTCACCTATACAACATGGCAACCAGCACAATGTCCCCCATGCAATATGGCTGACTTGGAAGTCACCTATACAATACAACCATCACAATGTCCCCCAAGCAATATGGCTGACTTGGAAGTCACCTATACAAGACAACCAGCACAATGTCCCCCATGCAATATGGCTGACTTGGAAGTCACCTATAGGACATGGCCACCAGCACAATGTCCCCCATGCAAAATGGCTGACTTGGAAGTCACCTATACAATACAACCAGCACAATGTCCCCCATGCAATATGGCTGACTTGGAAGTCACCTATACAAGACAACCAGCACAATGTCCCCCATGCAATATGGCTGACTTGGAAGTCACCTATAGAACATGGCCACCAGCACAATGTCCCCCATGCAATATGGCTGACTTGGAAGTCACCTATAGAACATGGCAACCTGCACAATGTCCCCCAAGCAATATGGCTGACTTGGAAGTCACCTATACAAGACAACCAGCACAATTTCCCCCATGCAATATGGCTGACTTGGAAGTCACCTATAGGACATGGCAACCAGCACAATGTCCCCCATGCAATATGGCTGACTTGGAAGTCACCTATACAATACAACCAGCACAATGTCCCCCATGCAATTTGGCTGACTTGGAAGTCACCTATACAACATGGCAACCAACACAATGTCCCCCATGCAATATGGCTGACTTGGAAGTCACCTATAGAACATGGCCACCAGCGCAATGTCCCCCATGCAATATGGCTGACTTGGAAGTCACCTATACAACATGGCAACCAGCACAATGTCCCCCAAGCAATATGGCTGACTTGGAAGTCACCTATAGAACATGGCCACCAGCACAAGGTCCCCCAAGCAATATTGTTGACTTGGAAGTCACCTATAGAACATGGCAACCAGCACAATGTCCCCCAAGCAATATGGCTGACTTGGAAGTCACCTATACAAGACAACCAGCACAATGTCCCCCATGCAATATGGCTGACTTGGAAGTCACCTATAGGACATGGCAACCAGCACAATGTCCCCCATGCAATATGGCTGACTTGGAAGTCACCTATAGAACATGGCCACCAGCACAATGTCCGCCAAGCAATATGGCTCACTTGGAAGTCACCTATACAATACAACCAGCACAATGTCCCCCATGCAATAAGGCTGACTTGGAAGTCACCTATACAATACAACCAGCACAATGTCCCAAATGCAATATGGCTGACTTGGAAGTCACCTATAGAACATGGCCACCAGCACAATGTCCCCCAAGCAATATGGCTGACTTGGAAGTCACCTATACAAGACAACCAGCACAATGTCCCCCATGCAATATGGCTGACTTGGAAGTCACCTATAGGACATGGCCACCAGCACAATGTCCCCCATGCAATATGGCTGACTTGGAAGTCACCTATACAATACAACCAGCACAATGTCCCCCATGCAATATGGCTGACTTGGAAGTCACCTATACAAGACAACCAGCACAATGTCCCCCATGCAATATTGCTGACTTGGAAGTCACCTATAGAACATGGCCACCAGCACAATGTCCCCCATGCAATATGGCTGACTTGGAAGTCACCTATAGAACATGGCAACCAGCACAATGTCCCCCAAGCAATATGGCTGACTTGGACGTCACCTATACAAGACAACCAGCACAATTTCGCCCATGCAATATGGCTGACTTGGAAGTCACCTATAGGACATGGCAACCAGCACAATGTCCCCCATGCAATATGGCTGACTTGGAAGTCACCTATACAATACAACCAGCACAATGTCCCCCATGCAATTTGGCTGAGTTGGAAGTCACCTATACAACATGGCAACCAGCACAATGTCCCCCATGCAATATGGCTGACTTGGAAGTCACCTATAGAACATGGCCACCAGCACAATGTCCCCCATGCAATATGGCTGACTTGGAAGTCACCTATACAACATGGCAACCAGCACAATGTCCCCCAAGCAATATGGCTGACTTGGAAGTCACCTATAGAACATGGCCACCAGCACAATGTCCCCCAAGCAATATGGCTGACTTGGAAGTCACCTATAGAACATGGCAACCAGCACAATGTCCCCCAAGCAATATGGCTGACTTGGAAGTCACCTATACAAGACAACCAGCACAATGTCCCCCATGCAATATGGCTGACTTGGAAGTCACCTATAGGACATGGCAACCAGCACAATGTCCCCCATGCAATATGGCTGACTTGGAAGTCACCTATAGAACATGGCCACCAGCACAATGTCCGCCAAGCAATATGGCTCACTTGGAAGTCACCTATACAATACAACCAGCACAATGTCCCCCATGCAATATGGCTGACTTGGAAGTCACCTATACAATACAACCAGCACAATGTCCCAAATGCAATATGGCTGACTTGGAAGTCACCTATAGAACATAGCCACCAGCACAATGTCCCCCATGCAATATGGCTGACTTGGAAGTCACCTATACAACATGGCAACCAGCACAATGTCCCCCATGCAATATGGCTGACTTGGAAGTCACCTATACAATACAACCAGCACAATGTCCCCCATGCAATTTGGCTGACTTGGAAGTCAACTATACAACATGGCAACCAGCACAATGTCCCCCATGCAATATGGCTGACTTGGAAGTCACCTATAGAACATGGCCACCAGCACAATGTCCCCCATGCAATATGGCTGACTTGGAAGTCACCTATACAACATGGCAACCAGCACAATGTCCCCCAAGCAATATGGCTGACTTGGAAGTCACCTATAGAACATGGCCACCAGCACAATGTCCCCCAAGCAATATGGCTGACTTGGAAGTCACCTATAGAACATGGCAACCAGCACAATGTCCCCCAAGCAATATGGCTGACTTGGAAGTCACCTATACAAGACAACCAGCACAATGTCCCCCATGCAATATGGCTGACTTGGAAGTCACCTATAGGACATGGCAACCAGCACAATGTCCCCCATGCAATATGGCTGACTTGGAAGTCACCTATAGAACATGGCCACCAGCACAATGTCCCCCATGCAATATGGCTGACTTGGAAGTCACCTATACAACATGGCAACCAGCACAATGTCCCCCAAGCAATATGGCTGACTTGGAAGTCACCTATAGAACATGGCCACCAGCACAATGTCCCCCAAGCAATATGGCTGACTTGGAAGTCACCTATAGAACATGGCAACCAGCACAATGTCCCCCAAGCAATATGGCTGACTTGGAAGTCACCTATACAAGACAACCAGCACAATGTCCCCCATGCAATATGGCTGACTTGGAAGTCACCTATAGGACATGGCAACCAGCACAATGTCCCCCATGCAATATGGCTGACTTGGAAGTCACCTATAGAACATGGCCACCAGCACAATGTCCGCCAAGCAATATTGCTCACTTGGAAGTCACCTATACAATACAACCAGCACAATGTCCCCCATGCAATATGGCTGACTTGGAAGTCACCTATACAATACAACCAGAACAATGTCCCAAATGCAATATGGCTGACTTGGAAGTCACCTATAGAACATGGCCACCAGCACAATGTCCCCCATGCAATATGGCTGACTTGGAAGTCACCTATACTACATGGCAACCAGCACAATGTCCCCCATGCAATATGGCTGACTTGGAAGTCACCTATACAATACAACCAGCACAATGTCCCCCAAGCAATATGGCTGACTTGGAAGTCACCTATACAAGACAACCAGCACAATGTCCCCCATGCAATATGGCTGACTTGGAAGTCACCTATAGGACATGGCCACCAGCACAATGTCCCCCATGCAATATGGCTGACTTGGAAGTCACCTATACAATACAACCAGCACAATGTCCCCCATGCAATATGGCTGACTTGGAAGTCACCTATACAAGACAACCAGCACAATGTCCCCCATGCAATATTGCTGACTTGGAAGTCACCTATAGAACATGGCCACCAGCACAATGTCCCCCATGCAATATGGCTGACTTGGAAGTCACCTATAGAACATGGCAACCAGCACAATGTCCCCCAAGCAATATGGCTGACTTGGAAGTCACCTATACAAGACAACCAGCACAATTTCCCCCATGCAATATGGCTGACTTGGAAGTCACCTATAGGACATGGCAACCAGCACAATGTCCCCCATGCAATATGGCTGACTTGGAAGTCACCTATACAATACAACCAGCACAATGTCCCCCATGCAATTTGGCTGACTTGGAAGTCACCTATACAACATGGCAACCAGCACAATGTCCCCCATGCAATATGGCTGACTTGGAAGTCACCTATAGAACATGACCACCAGCACAATGTCCCCCATGCAATATGGCTGACTTGGAAGTCACCTATACAACATGGCAACCAGCACAATGTCCCCCATGCAATATGGCTGACTTGGAAGTCACCTATAGAACATGGCCACCAGCACAATGTCCCCCAAGCAATATGGCTGACTTGGAAGTCACCTATAGAACATGGCAACCAGCACAATGTCCCCCAAGCAATATGGCTGACTTGGAAGTCACCTATACAAGACAACCAGCACAATGTCCCCCATGCAATATGGCTGACTTGGAAGTCACCTATAGGACATGGCAACTAGCACAATGTCCCCCATGCAATATGGCTGACTTGGAAGTCACCTATAGAACATGGCCACCAGCACAATGTCCGCCAAGCAATATGGCTCACTTGGAAGTCACCTATACAATACAACCAGCACAATGTCCCCCATGCAATATGGCTGACTTGGAAGTCACCTATACAATACAACCAGCACAATGTCCCAAATGCAATATGGCTGACTTGGAAGTCACCTATAGAACATAGCCACCAGCACAATGTCCCCCATGCAATATGGCTGACTTGGATGTCACCTATACAACATGGCAACCAGCACAATGTCCCCCATGCAATATGGCTGACTTGGAAGTCACCTATACAACATGGCAACCAGCACAATGTCCCCCATGCAATATGGCTGACTTGGAAGTCACCTATAGAACATGGCCACCAGCACAATGTCCCCCATGCAATATGGCTGACTTGGAAGTCACCTATACAACATGGCAACCAGCACAATGTCCCCCAAGCAATATGGCTGACTTGGAAGTCACCAATAGAACATGGCCACCAGCACAATGTCCCCCAAGCAATATGGCTGACTTGGAAGTCACCTATAGAACATGGCAACCAGCACAATGTCCCCCAAGCAATATGGCTGACTTGGAAGTCACCTATACAAGACAACCAGCACAATGTCCCCCATGCAATATGGCTGACTTGGAAGTCACCTATAGGACATGGCAACCAGCACAATGTCCCCCATGCAATATGGCTGACTTGGAAGTCACCTATAGAACATGGCCACCAGCACAATGTCCGCCAAGCAATATTGCTCACTTGGAAGTCACCTATACAATACAACCAGCACAATGTCCCCCATGCAATATGGCTGACTTGGAAGTCACCTATACAATACAACCAGAACAATGTCCCAAATGCAATATGGCTGACTTGGAAGTCACCTATAGAACATGGCCACCAGCACAATGTCCCCCATGCAATATGGCTGACTTGGAAGTCACCTATACTACATGGCAACCAGCACAATGTCCCCCATGCAATATGGCTGACTTGGAAGTCACCTATACAATACAACCAGCACAATGTCCCCCAAGCAATATGGCTGACTTGGAAGTCACCTATACAAGACAACCAGCACAATGTCCCCCATGCAATATGGCTGACTTGGAAGTCACCTATAGGACATGGCCACCAGCACAATGTCCCCCATGCAATATGGCTGACTTGGAAGTCACCTATACAATACAACCAGCACAATGTCCCCCATGCAATATGGCTGACTTGGAAGTCACCTATACAAGACAACCAGCACAATGTCCCCCATGCAATATTGCTGACTTGGAAGTCACCTATAGAACATGGCCACCAGCACAATGTCCCCCATGCAATATGGCTGACTTGGAAGTCACCTATAGAACATGGCAACCAGCACAATGTCCCCCAAGCAATATGGCTGACTTGGAAGTCACCTATACAAGACAACCAGCACAATTTCCCCCATGCAATATGGCTGACTTGGAAGTCACCTATAGGACATGGCAACCAGCACAATGTCCCCCATGCAATATGGCTGACTTGGAAGTCACCTATACAATACAACCAGCACAATGTCCCCCATGCAATTTGGCTGACTTGGAAGTCACCTATACAACATGGCAACCAGCACAATGTCCCCCATGCAATATGGCTGACTTGGAAGTCACCTATACAACATGGCAACCAGCACAATGTCCCCCAAGCAATATGGCTGACTTGGAAGTCACCTATAGAACATGGCCACCAGCACAATGTCCCCCAAGCAATATGGCTGACTTGGAAGTCACCTATAGAACATGGCAACCAGCACAATGTCCCCCAAGCAATATGGCTGACTTGGAAGTCACCTATACAAGACAACCAGCACAATGTCCCCCATGCAATATGGCTGACTTGGAAGTCACCTATAGGATATGGCAACTAGCACAATGTCCCCCATGCAATATGGCTGACTTGGAAGTCACCTATAGAACATGGCCACCAGCACAATGTCCGCCAAGCAATATGGCTCACTTGGAAGTCACCTATACAATACAACCAGCACAATGTCCCCCATGCAATATGGCTGACTTGGAAGTCACCTATACAATACAACCAGCACAATGTCCCAAATGCAATATGGCTGACTTGGAAGTCACCTATAGAACATAGCCACCAGCACAATGTCCCCCATGCAATATGGCTGACTTGGATGTCACCTATACAACATGGCAACCAGCACAATGTCCCCCATGCAATATGGCTGACTTGGAAGTCACCTATACAACATGGCAACCAGCACAATGTCCCCCATGCAATATGGCTGACTTGGAAGTCACCTATAGAACATGGCCACCAGCACAATGTCCCCCATGCAATATGGCTGACTTGGAAGTCACCTATACAACATGGCAACCAGCACAATGTCCCCCAAGCAATATGGCTGACTTGGAAGTCACCAATAGAACATGGCCACCAGCACAATGTCCCCCAAGCAATATGGCTGACTTGGAAGTCACCTATAGAACATGGCAACCAGCACAATGTCCCCCAAGCAATATGGCTGACTTGGAAGTCACCTATACAAGACAACCAGCACAATGTCCCCCATGCAATATGGCTGACTTGGAAGTCACCTATAGGACATGGCAACCAGCACAATGTCCCCCATGCAATATGGCTGACTTGGAAGTCACCTATAGAACATGGCCACCAGCACAATGTCCGCCAAGCAATATGGCTCACTTGGAAGTCACCTATACAATACAACCAGCACAATGTCCCCCATGCAATATGGCTGACTTGGAAGTCACCTATACAATACAACCAGCACAATATCCCCCATGCAATATGGCTGACTTGGAAGTCACCTATACAAGACAACCAGCACAATGTCCCCCATGCAATATTGCTGACTTGGAAGTCACCTATAGAACATGGCCACCAGCACAATGTCCACCATGCAATATGGCTGACTTGGAAGTCACCTATAGAACATGGCAACCAGCACAATGTCCCCCAAGCAATATGGCTGACTTGGAAGTCACCTATACAAGACAACCAGCACAATTTCCCCCATGCAATATGGCTGACTTGGAAGTCACCTATAGGACATGGCAACCAGCACAATGTCCCCCATGCAATATGGCTGACTTGGAAGTCACCTATACAATACAACCAGCACAATGTCCCCCATGCAATTTGGCTGACTTGAAAGTCACCTATACAACATGGCAACCAGCACAATGTCCCCCATGCAATATGGCTGACTTAGAAGTCACCTATAGAACATGGCCACCAGCACAATGTCCCCCATGCAATATGGCTGACTTGGAAGTCACCTATACAACATGGCAACCAGCACAATGTCCCCCAAGCAATATGGCTGACTTGGAAGTCACCTATAGAACATGGCCACCAGCACAATGTCCCCCAAGCAAAATGGCTGACTTGGAAGTCACCTATAGAACATGGCAACCAGCACAATGTCCCCCAAGCAATATGGCTGACTTGGAAGTCACCTATACAAGACAACCAGCACAATGTCCCCCATGCAATATGGCTGACTTGGAAGTCACCTATAGGACATGGCAACCAGCACAATGTCCCCCATGCAATATGGCTGACTTGGAAGTCACCTATAGGACATGGCAACCAGCACAATGTCCCCCATGCAATATGGCTGACTTGGAAGTCACCTATAGAACATGGCCACCAGCACAATGTCCGCCAAGCAATATGGCTCACTTGGAAGTCACCTATACAATACAACCAGCACAATGTCCCCCATGCAATATGGCTGACTTGGAAGTCACCTATACAATACAACCAGCACAATGTCCCAAATGCAATATGGCTGACTTGGAAGTCACCTATAGAACATAGCCACCAGCACAATGTCCCCCATGCAATATGGCTGACTTGGAAGTCACCTATACAACATGGCAACCAGCACAATGTCCCCCATGCAATATGGCTGACTTGGAAGTCACCTATACAATACAACCAGCACAATGTCCCCCATGCAATTTGGCTGACTTGGAAGTCAACTATACAACATGGCAACCAGCACAATGTCCCCCATGCAATATGGCTGACTTGGAAGTCACCTATAGAACATGGCCACCAGCACAATGTCCCCCATGCAATATGGCTGACTTGGAAGTCACCTATACAACATGGCAACCAGCACAATGTCCCCCAAGCAATATGGCTGACTTGGAAGTCACCTATAGAACATGGCCACCAGCACAATGTCCCCCAAGCAATATGGCTGACTTGGAAGTCACCTATAGAACATGGCAACCAGCACAATGTCCCTCAAGCAATATGGCTGACTTGGAAGTCACCTATACAAGACAACCAGCACAATGTCCCCCATGCAATATGGCTGACTTGGAAGTCACCTATAGGACATGGCAACCAGCACAATGTCCCCCATGCAATATGGCTGACTTGGAAGTCACCTATAGAACATGGCCACCAGCACAATGTCCCCCATGCAATATGGCTGACTTGGAAGTCACCTATACAACATGGCAACCAGCACAATGTCCCCCAAGCAATATGGCTGACTTGGAAGTCACCTATAGAACATGGCCACCAGCACAATGTCCCCCAAGCAATATGGCTGACTTGGAAGTCACCTATAGAACATGGCAACCAGCACAATGTCCCCCAAGCAATATGGCTGACTTGGAAGTCACCTATACAAGACAACCAGCACAATGTCCCCCATGCAATATGGCTGACTTGGAAGTCACCTATAGGACATGGCAACCAGCACAATGTCCCCCATGCAATATGGCTGACTTGGAAGTCACCTATAGAACATGGCCACCAGCACAATGTCCGCCAAGCAATATTGCTCACTTGGAAGTCACCTATACAATACAACCAGCACAATGTCCCCCATGCAATATGGCTGACTTGGAAGTCACCTATACAATACAACCAGAACAATGTCCCAAATGCAATATGGCTGACTTGGAAGTCACCTATAGAACATGGCCACCAGCACAATGTCCCCCATGCAATATGGCTGACTTGGAAGTCACCTATACAACATGGCAACCAGCACAATGTCCCCCATGCAATATGGCTGACTTGGAAGTCACCTATACAATACAACCAGCACAATGTCCCCCAAGCAATATGGCTGACTTGGAAGTCACCTATACAAGACAACCAGCACAATGTCCCCCATGCAATATGGCTGACTTGGAAGTCACCTATAGGACATGGCCACCAGCACAATGTCCCCCATGCAATATGGCTGACTTGGAAGTCACCTATACAATACAACCAGCACAATGTCCCCCATGCAATATGGCTGACTTGGAAGTCACCTATACAAGACAACCAGCACAATGTCCCCCATGCAATATTGCTGACTTGGAAGTCACCTATAGAACATGGCCACCAGCACAATGTCCCCCATGCAATATGGCTGACTTGGAAGTCACCTATAGAACATGGCAACCAGCACAATGTCCCCCAAGCAATATGGCTGACTTGGAAGTCACCTATACAAGACAACCAGCACAATTTCCCCCATGCAATATGGCTGACTTGGAAGTCACCTATAGGACATGGCAACCAGCACAATGTCCCCCATGCAATATGGCTGACTTGGAAGTCACCTATACAATACAACCAGCACAATGTCCCCCATGCAATTTGGCTGACTTGGAAGTCACCTATACAACATGGCAACCAGCACAATGTCCCCCATGCAATATGACTGACTTGGAAGTCACCTATAGAACATGACCACCAGCACAATGTCCCCCATGCAATATGGCTGACTTGGAAGTCACCTATACAACATGGCAACCAGCACAATGTCCCCCAAGCAATATGGCTGACTTGGAAGTCACCTATAGAACATGGCCACCAGCACAATGTCCCCCAAGCAATATGGTTGACTTGGAAGTCACCTATAGAACATGGCAACCAGCACAATGTCCCCCAAGCAATATGGCTGACTTGGAAGTCACCTATACAAGACAACCAGCACAATGTCCCCCATGCAATATGGCTGACTTGGAAGTCACCTATAGGACATGGCAACTAGCACAATGTCCCCCATGCAATATGGCTGACTTGGAAGTCACCTATAGAACATGGCCACCAGCACAATGTCCGCCAAGCAATATGGCTCACTTGGAAGTCACCTATACAATACAACCAGCACAATGTCCCCCATGCAATATGGCTGACTTGGAAGTCACCTATACAATACAACCAGCACAATGTCCCAAATGCAATATGGCTGACTTGGAAGTCACCTATAGAACATAGCCACCAGCACAATGTCCCCCATGCAATATGGCTGACTTGGATGTCACCTATACAACATGGCAACCAGCACAATGTCCCCCATGCAATATGGCTGACTTGGAAGTCACCTATACAACATGGCAACCAGCACAATGTCCCCCATGCAATATGGCTGACTTGGAAGTCACCTATAGAACATGGCCACCAGCACAATGTCCCCCATGCAATATGGCTGACTTGGAAGTCACCTATACAACATGGCAACCAGCACAATGTCCCCCAAGCAATATGGCTGACTTGGAAGTCACCTATAGAACATGGCCACCAGCACAATGTCCCCCAAGCAATATGGCTGACTTGGAAGTCACCTATAGAACATGGCAACCAGCACAATGTCCCCCAAGCAATATGGCTGACTTGGAAGTCACCTATACAAGACAACCAGCACAATGTCCCCCATGCAATATGGCTGACTTGGAAGTCACCTATAGGACATGGCAACCAGCACAATGTCCCCCATGCAATATGGCTGACTTGGAAGTCACCTATAGAACATGGCCACCAGCACAATGTCCGCCAAGCAATATGGCTCACTTGGAAGTCACCTATGCAATACAACCAGCACAATGTCCCCCATGCAATATTGCTGACTTGGAAGTCACCTATAGAACATGGCCACCAGCACAATGTCCCCCATGCAATATGGCTGACTTGGAAGTCACCTATAGAACATGGCAACCAGCACAATGTCCCCCAAGCAATATGGCTGACTTGGAAGTCACCTATACAAGACAACCAGCACAATTTCCCCCATGCAATATGGCTGACTTGGAAGTCACCTATAGGACATGGCAACCAGCACAATGTCCCCCATGCAATATGGCTGACTTGGAAGTCACCTATACAACATGGCAACCAGCACAATGTCCCCCAAGCAATATGGCTTACTTGGAAGTCACCTATAGAACATGGCCACCAGCACAATGTCCCCCAAGCAATATGGTTGACTTGGAAGTCACCTATAGAACATGGCAACCAGCACAATGTCCCCCAAGCAATATGGCTGACTTGGAAGTCACCTATACAAGACAACCAGCACAATGTCCCCCATGCAATATGGCTGACTTGGAAGTCACCTATAGGACATGGCAACTAGCACAATGTCCCCCATGCAATATGGCTGACTTGGAAGTCACCTATAGAACATGGCCACCAGCACAATGTCCGCCAAGCAATATGGCTCACTTGGAAGTCACCTATACAATACAACCAGCACAATGTCCCCCATGCAATATGGCTGACTTGGAAGTCACCTATACAATACAACCAGCACAATGTCCCAAATGCAATATGGCTGACTTGGAAGTCACCTATAGAACATAGCCACCAGCACAATGTCCCCCATGCAATATGGCTGACTTGGATGTCACCTATACAACATGGCAACCAGCACAATGTCCCCCATGCAATATGGCTGACTTGGAAGTCACCTATACAACATGGCAACCAGCACAATGTCCCCCATGCAATATGGCTGACTTGGAAGTCACCTATAGAACATGGCCACCAGCACAATGTCCCCCATGCAATATGGCTGACTTGGAAGTCACCTATACAACATGGCAACCAGCACAATGTCCCCCAAGCAATATGGCTGACTTGGAAGTCACCTATAGAACATGGCCACCAGCACAATGTCCCCCAAGCAATATGGCTGACTTGGAAGTCACCTATAGAACATGGCAACCAGCACAATGTCCCCCAAGCAATATGGCTGACTTGGAAGTCACCTATACAAGACAACCAGCACAATGTCCCCCATGCAATATGGCTGACTTGGAAGTCACCTATAGGACATGGCAACCAGCACAATGTCCCCCATGCAATATGGCTGACTTGGAAGTCACCTATAGAACATGGCCACCAGCACAATGTCCGCCAAGCAATATGGCTCACTTGGAAGTCACCTATGCAATACAACCAGCACAATGTCCCCCATGCAATATGGCTGACTTGGAAGTCACCTATACAATACAACCAGCACAATATCCCCCATGCAATATGGCTGACTTGGAAGTCACCTATACAAGACAACCAGCACAATGTCCCCCATGCAATATTGCTGACTTGGAAGTCACCTATAGAACATGGCCACCAGCACAATGTCCACCATGCAATATGGCTGACTTGGAAGTCACCTATAGAACATGGCAACCAGCACAATGTCCCCAAGCAATATGGCTGACTTGGAAGTCACCTATACAAGACAACCAGCACAATTTCCCCCATGCAATATGGCTGACTTGGAAGTCACCTATAGGACATGGCAACCAGCACAATGTCCCCCATGCAATATGGCTGACTTGGAAGTCACCTATACAATACAACCAGCACAATGTCCCCCATGCAATTTGGCTGACTTGAAAGTTACCTATACAACATGGCAACCAGCACAATGTCCCCCATGCAATATGGCTGACTTAGAAGTCACCTATAGAACATGGCCACCAGCACAATGTCCCCCATGCAATATGGCTGACTTGGAAGTCACCTATACAACATGGCAACCAGCACAATGTCCCCCAAGCAATATGGCTGACTTGGAAGTCACCTATAGAACATGGCCACCAGCACAATGTCCCCCAAGCAAAATGGCTGACTTGGAAGTCACCTATAGAACATGGCAACCAGCACAATGTCCCCCAAGCAATATGGCTGACTTGGAAGTCACCTATACAAGACAACCAGCACAATGTCCCCCATGCAATATCGCTGACTTGGAAGTCACCTATAGGACATGGCAACCAGCACAATGTCCCCCATGCAATATGGCTGACTTGGAAGTCACCTATAGAACATGGCCACCAGCACAATGTCCGCCAAGCAATATGGCTCACTTGGAAGTCACCTATACAATACAACCAGCACATTGTCCCCCATGCAATATGGCTGACTTGGAAGTCACCTATACAATACAACCAGCACAATGTCCCAAATGCAATATGGCTGACTTGGAAGTCACCTATAGAACATTGCCACCAGCACAATGTCCCCCATGCAATATGGCTGACTTGGAAGTCACCTATACAACATGGCAACCAGCACAATGTCCCCCATGCAATATGGCTGACATGGAAGTCACCTATACAATACAACCAGCACAATGTCCCCCAAGCAATATGGCTGACTTGGAAGTCACCTATACAAGACAACCAGCACAATGTCCCCCATGCAATATGGCTGACTTGGAAGTCACCTATACAATACAACCAGCACAATGTCCCCCATGCAATATGGCTGATTTGGAAGTCACCTATACAACACAACCAGCACAATGTCCCCCATGCAATATGGCTGACTTGGAAGTCACCTATACAAGACAACCAGCACAATGTCCCCCATGCAATATGGCTGACTTGGAAGTCACCTATAGAACATGGCCACCAGGACAATGTCCCCCATGCAATATGGCTGACTTGGAAGTCACCTATACAACATGGCAACCAGCACAATGTCCCCTATGCAATATGGCTGACTTGGAAGTCACCTATACAATACAACCAGCACAATGTCCCCCAAGCAATATGGCTGACTTGGAAGTCACCTATTCAAGACAACCAGCACAATGTCCCCCATGCAATATGGCTGACTTGGAAGTCACCTATAGGACATGGCCACCAGCACAATGTCCCCCATGCAATATGGCTGACTTGGAAGTCACCTATACAATACAACCAGCACAATGTCCCCCATGCAATATGGCTGACTTGGAAGTCACCTATACAATACAACCAGCACAATGTCCCCCATGCAATATGGCTGATTTGGAAGTCACCTATACAACACAACCAGCACAATGTCCGCCAAGCAATATGGCTCACTTGGAAGTCACCTATACAAGACAACCAGCACAATGTCCCCCATGCAATATGGCTGACTTGTAAGTCACCTAAAGGACATGGCCACCAGCACAATGTCCCCCATGCAATATGGCTGACTTGGAAGTCACATATACAATACAACCAGCACAATGTCCCCCATGCAATATGGCTGACTTGGAAGTCACCTATAGGACATGGCAACCAGCACAATGTCCCCCATGCAATATGGCTGACTTGGAAGTCACCTATAGAACATGGCCACCAGCACAATGTCCGCCAAGCAATATGGCTCACTTGGAAGTCACCTATGCAATACAACCAGCACAATGTCCCCCATGCAATATGGCTGACTTGGAAGTCACCTATACAATACAACCAGCACAATATCCCCCATGCAATATGGCTGACTTGGAAGTCACCTATACAAGACAACCAGCACAATGTCCCCCATGCAATATTGCTGACTTGGAAGTCACCTATAGAACATGGCCACCAGCACAATGTCCACCATGCAATATGGCTGACTTGGAAGTCACCTATAGAACATGGCAACCAGCACAATGTCCCCAAGCAATATGGCTGACTTGGAAGTCACCTATACAAGACAACCAGCACAATTTCCCCCATGCAATATGGCTGACTTGGAAGTCACCTATAGGACATGGCAACCAGCACAATGTCCCCCATGCAATATGGCTGACTTGGAAGTCACCTATACAATACAACCAGCACAATGTCCCCCATGCAATTTGGCTGACTTGAAAGTTACCTATACAACATGGCAACCAGCACAATGTCCCCCATGCAATATGGCTGACTTAGAAGTCACCTATAGAACATGGCCACCAGCACAATGTCCCCCATGCAATATGGCTGACTTGGAAGTCACCTATACAACATGGCAACCAGCACAATGTCCCCCAAGCAATATGGCTTACTTGGAAGTCACCTATAGAACATGGCCACCAGCACAATGTCCCCCAAGCAAAATGGCTGACTTGGAAGTCACCTATAGAACATGGCAACCAGCACAATGTCCCCCAAGCAATATGGCTGACTTGGAAGTCACCTATACAAGACAACCAGCACAATGTCCCCCATGCAATATCGCTGACTTGGAAGTCACCTATAGGACATGGCAACCAGCACAATGTCCCCCATGCAATATGGCTGACTTGGAAGTCACCTATAGAACATGGCCACCAGCACAATGTCCGCCAAGCAATATGGCTCACTTGGAAGTCACCTATACAATACAACCAGCACATTGTCCCCCATGCAATATGGCTGACTTGGAAGTCACCTATACAATACAACCAGCACAATGTCCCAAATGCAATATGGCTGACTTGGAAGTCACCTATAGAACATTGCCACCAGCACAATGTCCCCCATGCAATATGGCTGACTTGGAAGTCACCTATACAACATGGCAACCAGCACAATGTCCCCCATGCAATATGGCTGACATGGAAGTCACCTATACAATACAACCAGCACAATGTCCCCCAAGCAATATGGCTGACTTGGAAGTCACCTATACAAGACAACCAGCACAATGTCCCCCATGCAATATGGCTGACTTGGAAGTCACCTATACAATACAACCAGCACAATGTCCCCCATGCAATATGGCTGATTTGGAAGTCACCTATACAACACAACCAGCACAATGTCCCCCATGCAATATGGCTGACTTGGAAGTCACCTATACAAGACAACCAGCACAATGTCCCCCATGCAATATGGCTGACTTGGAAGTCACCTATAGAACATGGCCACCAGGACAATGTCCCCCATGCAATATGGCTGACTTGGAAGTCACCTATACAACATGGCAACCAGCACAATGTCCCCTATGCAATATGGCTGACTTGGAAGTCACCTATACAATACAACCAGCACAATGTCCCCCAAGCAATATGGCTGACTTGGAAGTCACCTATTCAAGACAACCAGCACAATGTCCCCCATGCAATATGGCTGACTTGGAAGTCACCTATAGGACATGGCCACCAGCACAATGTCCCCCATGCAATATGGCTGACTTGGAAGTCACCTATACAATACAACCAGCACAATGTCCCCCATGCAATATGGCTGACTTGGAAGTCACCTATACAATACAACCAGCACAATGTCCCCCATGCAATATGGCTGATTTGGAAGTCACCTATACAACACAACCAGCACAATGTCCGCCAAGCAATATGGCTCACTTGGAAGTCACCTATACAAGACAACCAGCACAATGTCCCCCATGCAATATGGCTGACTTGTAAGTCACCTAAAGGACATGGCCACCAGCACAATGTCCCCCATGCAATATGGCTGACTTGGAAGTCACATATACAATACAACCAGCACAATGTCCCCCATGCAATATGGCTGACTTGGAAGTCACCTATACAACATGGCAACCAGCACAATGTCCCCCATGCAATATGGCTGATTTGGACGTCACCTATACAACACAACCAGCACAATGTCCCCCATGCAATATGGCTGACTTGGAAGTCACCTATACAAGACAACCAGCACAATGTCCCCCATGCAATATGGCTGACTTGGAAGTCACCTATAGAACATGGCCACCAGCACAATGTCCCCCATGCAATATGGCTGACTTGGAAGTCACCTATAGAACATGGCCACCAGCACAATGTAACCCATGCAATATGGCTGACTTGGAAGTCACCTATACAACATGGCAACCAGCACAATGTCCCCCAAGCAATATGGCTGACTTGGAAGTCACCTATAGGACATGGCAACCAGCACAATGTCCCCCATGCAATATGGCTGACTTGGAAGTCACCTATAGAACATGGCCACCAGCACAATGTCCGCCAAGCAATATGGCTGAATTGGAAGTCACCTATAGGACATGGCAACCAGCACAATGTCCCCCATGCAATATGGCTGACTTGGAAGTCACCTATACAATACAACCAGCACAATGTCCCCCTTGCAATTTGGCTGACTTGGAAGTCACCTATACAACATGGCAACCAGCACAATGTCCCCCATGCAATATGGCTGACTTGGAAGTCACCTATAGAACATGGCCACCAGCACAATGTCCCCCATGCAATATGGCTGACTTGGAAGTCACCTATACAACATGGCAACCAGCACAATGTCCCCCATGCAATATGGCTGACATGGAAGTCACCTATACAATACAACCAGCACAATGTCCCCCAAGCAATATGGCTGACTTGGAAGTCACCTATACAAGACAACCAGCACAATGTCCCCCATGCAATATGGCTGACTTGGAAGTCACCTATACAATACAACCAGCACAATGTCCCCCATGCAATATGGCTGATTTGGAAGTCACCTATACAACACAACCAGCACAATGTCCCCCATGCAATATGGCTGACTTGGAAGTCACCTATACAAGACAACCAGCACAATGTCCCCCATGCAATATGGCTGACTTGGAAGTCACCTATAGAACATGGCCACCATCACAATGTCCCCCATGCAATATGGCTGACTTGGAAGTCACCTATACAACATGGCAACCAGCACAATGTCCCCTATGCAATATGGCTGACTTGGAAGTCACCTATACAATACAACCAGCACAATGTCCCCCAAGCAATATGGCTGACTTGGAAGTCACCTATACAAGACAACCAGCACAATGTCCCCCATGCAATATGGCTGACTTGGAAGTCACCTATAGGACATGGCCACCAGCACAATGTCCCCCATGCAATATGGCTGACTTGGAAGTCACCTATACAATACAACCAGCACAATGTCCCCCATGCAATATGGCTGACTTGGAAGTCACCTATACAATACAACCAGCACAATGTCCCCCATGCAATATGGCTGACTTGGAAGTCACCTATACAACATGGCAACCAGCACAATGTCCCCCATGCAATATGGCTGATTTGGAAGTCACCTATACAACACAACCAGCACAATGTCCCCCATGCAATATGGCTGACTTGGAAGTCACCTATACAAGACAACCAGCACAATGTCCCCCATGCAATATGGCTGACTTGGAAGTCACCTATAGAACATGGCCACCAGCACAATGTAACCCATGCAATATGGCTGACTTGGAAGTCACCTATACAACATGGCAACCAGCACAATGTCCCCCAAGCAATATGGCTGACTTGGAAGTCACCTATAGAACATGGCCACCAGCACAATGTCCCCCAAGCAATATGGCTGACTTGGAAGTCACCTATAGGACATGGCAACCAGCACAATGTCCCCCATGCAATATGGCTGACTTGGAAGTCACCTATAGAACATGGCCACCAGCACAATGTCCGCCAAGCAATATGGCTCACTTGGAAGTCACCTATACAATACAACCAGCACAATGTCCCCCATGCAATATGGCTGACTTGGAAGTCACCTATACAATACAACCAGCACAATGTCCCCCAAGCAATATGGCTGACTTGGAAGTCACCTATACAAGACAACCAGCACAATGTCCCCCATGCAATATGGCTGACTTGGAAGTCACCTATACAATACAACCAGCACAATGTCCCCCATGCAATATGGCTGATTTGGAAGTCACCTATACAACACAACCAGCACAATGTCCCCCATGCAATATGGCTGACTTGGAAGTCGCCTATACAAGACAACCAGCACAATGTCCCCCATGCAATATGGCTGACTTGGAAGTCACCTATAGGACATGGCCACCAGCACAATGTCCCCCAAGCAATATGGCTGACTTGGAAGTCACCTATACAATACAACCAGCACAATGTCCCCCATGCAATATGGCTGACTTGGAAGTCACCTATACAAGACAACGAGCACAATGTCCCCCATGCAATATGGCTGACTTGGAAGTCACCTATAGAACATGGCCACCAGCACAATGTCCCCCAAGCAATATGGCTGACTTGGAAGTCACCTATGCAAGACAACCAGCACAATTTCCCCCATGCAATATGGCTGACTTGGAAGTCACCTATAGGACATGGCAACCAGCACAATGTCCCCCATGCAATATGGCTGACTTGGAAGTCACCTATACAATACAACCAGCACAATGTCCACCCATGCTATTTGGCTGACTTGGAAGTCACCTATAGAACATGGCCACCAGCACAATGTCCCCCATGCAATATGGCTGACTTGGAAGTCACCTATAGAACATGGCCACCAGCACAATGTAACCCATGCAATATGGCTGACTTGGAAGTCACCTATACAACATGGCAACCAGCACAATGTCCCCCAAGCAATATGGCTGACTTGGAAGTCACCTATAGGACATGGCAACCAGCACAATGTCCCCCATGCAATATGGCTGACTTGGAAGTCACCTATAGAACATGGCCACCAGCACAATGTCCGCCAAGCAATATGGCTGAATTGGAAGTCACCTATAGGACATGGCAACCAGCACAATGTCCCCCATGCAATATGGCTGACTTGGAAGTCACCTATACAATACAACCAGCACAATGTCCCCCTTGCAATTTGGCTGACTTGGAAGTCACCTATACAACATGGCAACCAGCACAATGTCCCCCATGCAATATGGCTGACTTGGAAGTCACCTATAGAACATGGCCACCAGCACAATGTCCCCCATGCAATATGGCTGACTTGGAAGTCACCTATACAACATGGCAACCAGCACAATGTCCCCCATGCAATATGGCTGACATGGAAGTCACCTATACAATACAACCAGCACAATGTCCCCCAAGCAATATGGCTGACTTGGAAGTCACCTATACAAGACAACCAGCACAATGTCCCCCATGCAATATGGCTGACTTGGAAGTCACCTATACAATACAACCAGCACAATGTCCCCCATGCAATATGGCTGATTTGGAAGTCACCTATACAACACAACCAGCACAATGTCCCCCATGCAATATGGCTGACTTGGAAGTCACCTATACAAGACAACCAGCACAATGTCCCCCATGCAATATGGCTGACTTGGAAGTCACCTATAGAACATGGCCACCATCACAATGTCCCCCATGCAATATGGCTGACTTGGAAGTCACCTATACAACATGGCAACCAGCACAATGTCCCCTATGCAATATGGCTGACTTGGAAGTCACCTATACAATACAACCAGCACAATGTCCCCCAAGCAATATGGCTGACTTGGAAGTCACCTATACAAGACAACCAGCACAATGTCCCCCATGCAATATGGCTGACTTGGAAGTCACCTATAGGACATGGCCACCAGCACAATGTCCCCCATGCAATATGGCTGACTTGGAAGTCACCTATACAATACAACCAGCACAATGTCCCCCATGCAATATGGCTGACTTGGAAGTCACCTATACAATACAACCAGCACAATGTCCCCCATGCAATATGGCTGACTTGGAAGTCACCTATACAACATGGCAACCAGCACAATGTCCCCCATGCAATATGGCTGATTTGGAAGTCACCTATACAACACAACCAGCACAATGTCCCCCATGCAATATGGCTGACTTGGAAGTCACCTATACAAGACAACCAGCACAATGTCCCCCATGCAATATGGCTGACTTGGAAGTCACCTATAGAACATGGCCACCAGCACAATGTAACCCATGCAATATGGCTGACTTGGAAGTCACCTATACAACATGGCAACCAGCACAATGTCCCCCAAGCAATATGGCTGACTTGGAAGTCACCTATAGAACATGGCCACCAGCACAATGTCCCCCAAGCAATATGGCTGACTTGGAAGTCACCTATAGGACATGGCAACCAGCACAATGTCCCCCATGCAATATGGCTGACTTGGAAGTCACCTATAGAACATGGCCACCAGCACAATGTCCGCCAAGCAATATGGCTCACTTGGAAGTCACCTATACAATACAACCAGCACAATGTCCCCCATGCAATATGGCTGACTTGGAAGTCACCTATACAATACAACCAGCACAATGTCCCCCAAGCAATATGGCTGACTTGGAAGTCACCTATACAAGACAACCAGCACAATGTCCCCCATGCAATATGGCTGACTTGGAAGTCACCTATACAATACAACCAGCACAATGTCCCCCATGCAATATGGCTGATTTGGAAGTCACCTATACAACACAACCAGCACAATGTCCCCCATGCAATATGGCTGACTTGGAAGTCGCCTATACAAGACAACCAGCACAATGTCCCCCATGCAATATGGCTGACTTGGAAGTCACCTATAGGACATGGCCACCAGCACAATGTCCCCCAAGCAATATGGCTGACTTGGAAGTCACCTATACAATACAACCAGCACAATGTCCCCCATGCAATATGGCTGACTTGGAAGTCACCTATACAAGACAACGAGCACAATGTCCCCCATGCAATATGGCTGACTTGGAAGTCACCTATAGAACATGGCCACCAGCACAATGTCCCCCAAGCAATATGGCTGACTTGGAAGTCACCTATGCAAGACAACCAGCACAATTTCCCCCATGCAATATGGCTGACTTGGAAGTCACCTATAGGACATGGCAACCAGCACAATGTCCCCCATGCAATATGGCTGACTTGGAAGTCACCTATACAATACAACCAGCACAATGTCCACCCATGCTATTTGGCTGACTTGGAAGTCACCTATACAACATGGCAACCAGCACAATGTCCCCCATGCAATATGGCTGACTTGGAAGTCACCTATACAACATGGCAACCAGCACAATGTCCCCCAAGCAATATGGCTGACTTGGAAGTCACCTATAGAACATGGCCACCAGCACAATGTCCCCCAAGCAATATGGCTGACTTGGAAGTCACCTATAGAACATGGCAACCAGCACAATGTCCCCCAAGCAATATGGCTGACTTGGAAGTCACCTATACAAGACAACCAGCACAATGTCCCCCATGCAATATGGCTGACTTGGAAGTCACCTATAGGACATGGCAACCAGCACAATGTCCCCCATGCAATATGGCTGACTTGGAAGTCACCTATAGAACATGGCCACCAGCACAATGTCCGCCAAGCAATATGGCTCACTTGGAAGTCACCTATACAATACAACCAGCACAATGTCCCAAATGCAATATGGCTGACTTGGAAGTCACCTATAGAACATGGCCACCAGCACAATGTCCCCCATGCAATATGGCTGACTTGGAAGTCACCTATACAACATGGCAACCAGCACAATGTCCCCCATGCAATATGGCTGACATGGAAGTCACCTATACAATACAACCAGCACAATGTCCCCCAAGCAATATGGCTGACTTGGAAGTCACCTATACAAGACAACAAGCACAATGTCCCCCATGCAATATGGCTGACTTGGAAGTCCCCTATACAATACAACCAGCACAATGTCCCCCATGCAATATGGCTGATTTGGAAGTCGCCTATACAACACAACCAGCACAATGTCCCCCATGCAATATGGCTGACTTGGAAGTCACCTATACAAGACAACCAGCACAATGTCCCAAATGCAATATGGCTGACTTGGAAGTCACCTATAGAACATGGCCACCAGCACAATGTCCCCCATGCAATATGGCTGACTTGGAAGTCACCTATACAACATGGCAACCAGCACAATGTCCCCTATGCAATTTGGCTGACTTGGAAGTCACCTATACAATACAACCAGCACAATGTCCCCCAAGCAATATGGCTGACTTGGAAGTCACCTATACAAGACAACCAGCACAATGTCCCCCATGCAATATGGCTGACTTGGAAGTCACCTATAGGACATGGCCACCAGCACAATGTCCCCCATGCAATATGGCTGACTTGGAAGTCACCTATACAATACAACCAGCACAATGTCCCCCATGCAATATGGCTGACTTGGAAGTCACCTATACAATACAACCAGCACAATGTCCCCCATGCAATATGGCTGACTTGGAAGTCACCTATACAATACAACCAGCACAATGTCCCCCATGCAATATGGCTGACTTGGAAGTCACCTATAGAACATGGCCACCAGCACAATGTCCGCCAAGCAATATGGCTCACTTGGAAGTCACCTATACAATACAACCAGCACAATGTCCCCCATGCAATATGGCTGACTTGGAAGTCACCTATACAATACAACCAGCACAATGTCCCAAATGCAATATGGCTGACTTGGAAGTCACCTATAGAACATGGCCACCAGCACAATGTCCCCCATGCAATATGGCTGACTTGGAAGTCACCTATACAACATGGCAACCAGCACAATGTCCCCCATGCAATATGGCTGACTTGGAAGTCACCTATACAATACAACCAGCACAATGTCCCCCAAGCAATCTGGCTGACTTGGAAGTCACCTATACAAGACAACCAGCACAATGTCCCCCATGCAATATGGCTGACTTGGAAGTCACCTATACAATACAACCAGCACAATGTCCCCCATGCAATATGGCTGATTTGGAAGTCACCTATACAACACAACCAGCACAATGTCCCCCATGCAATATGGCTGACTTGGAAGTCACCTATACAAGACAACCAGCACAATGTCCCCCATGCAATATGGCTGACTTGGAAGTCACCTATAGGACATGGCCACCAGCACAATGTCCCCCATGCAATATGGCTGACTTGGAAGTCACCTATACAATACAACCAGCACAATGTCCCCCATGCAATATGGCTGACTTGGAAGTCACCTAAACAAGACAACCAGCACAATGTCCCCCATGCAATATGGCTGACTTGGAAGTCACCTATAGAACATGGCCACCAGCACAATGTCCCCCATGCAATATGGCTGACTTGGAAGTCACCTATAGAACATGGCAACCAGCACAATGTCCCCCAAGCAATATGGCTGACTTGGAAGTCACCTATACAAGACAACCAGCACAATTTCCCCCATGCAATATGGCTGACTTGGAAGTCACCTATAGAACATGGCCACCAGCACAATGTCCCCCATGCAATATGGCTGACTTGGAAGTCACCTATACAACATGGCAACCAGCACAATGTCCCCCATGCAATATGGCTGACTTGGAAGTCACCTATACAATACAACCAGCACAATGTCCCCCAAGCAATCTGGCTGACTTGGAAGTCACCTATACAAGACAACCAGCACAATGTCCCCCATGCAATATGGCTGACTTGGAAGTCACCTATACAATACAACCAGCACAATGTCCCCCATGCAATATGGCTGATTTGGAAGTCACCTATACAACACAACCAGCACAATGTCCCCCATGCAATATGGCTGACTTGGAAGTCACCTATACAAGACAACCAGCACAATGTCCCCCATGCAATATGGCTGACTTGGAAGTCACCTATAGGACATGGCCACCAGCACAATGTCCCCCATGCAATATGGCTGACTTGGAAGTCACCTATACAATACAACCAGCACAATGTCCCCCATGCAATATGGCTGACTTGGAAGTCACCTAAACAAGACAACCAGCACAATGTCCCCCATGCAATATGGCTGACTTGGAAGTCACCTATAGAACATGGCCACCAGCACAATGTCCCCCATGCAATATGGCTGACTTGGAAGTCACCTATAGAACATGGCAACCAGCACAATGTCCCCCAAGCAATATGGCTGACTTGGAAGTCACCTATACAAGACAACCAGCACAATTTCCCCCATGCAATATGGCTGACTTGGAAGTCACCTATAGAACATGGCCACCAGCACAATGTCCGCCAAGCAATATGGCTCACTTGGAAGTCACCTATACAATACAACCAGCACAATGTCCCCCATGCAATATGGCTGACTTGGAAGTCACCTAAACAAGACAACCAGCACAATGTCCCCCATGCAATATGGCTGACTTGGAAGTCACCTATAGAACATGGCCACCAGCACAATGTCCCCCATGCAATATGGCTGACTTGGAAGTCACCTATACAACATGGCAACCAGCACAATGTCCCCCATGCAATATGGCTGACTTGGAAGTCACCTATACAATACAACCAGCACAATGTCCCCCAAGCAATATGGCTGACTTGGAAGTCACCTATACAAGACAACCAGCACAATGTCCCCCATGCAATATGGCTGACTTGGAAGTCACCTATACAATACAACCAGCACAATGTCCCCCATGCAATATGGCTGATTTGGAAGTCACCTATACAACACAACCAGCACAATGTCCCCCATGCAATATGGCTGACTTGGAAGTCACCTATACAAGACAACCAGCACAATGTCCCCCATGCAATATGGCTGACTTGGAAGTCACCTATAGGACATGGCCACCAGCACAATGTCCCCCATGCAATATGGCTGACTTGGAAGTCACCTATATAACATGGCAACCAGCACAATGTCCCCCAAGCAATATGGCTGACTTGGAAGTCACCTATAGAACATGGCCACCAGCACAATGTCCCCCAAGCAATATGGCTGACTTGGAAGTCACCTATAGGACATGGCAACCAGCACAATGTCCCCCATGCAATATGGCTGACTTGGAAGTCACCTATAGAACATGGCCACCAGCACAATGTCCGCCAAGCAATATGGCTCACTTGGAAGTCACCTATACAATACAACCAGCACAATGTCCCCCATGCAATATGGCTGACTTGGAAGTCACCTATACAATACAACCAGCACAATGTCCCAAATGCAATATGGCTGACTTGGAAGTCACCTATAGAACATGGCCACCAGCACAATGTCCCCCATGCAATATGGCTGAATTGGAAGTCACCTATACAACATGGCAACCAGCACAATGTCCCCCATGCATTATGGCTGACTTGGAAGTCACCTATACAATACAACCAGCACAATGTCCCCCAAGCAATATGGCTGACTTGGAAGTCACCTATACAAGACAACCAGCACAATGTCCCCCATGCAATATGGCTGACTTGGAAGTCACCTATACAATACAACCAGCACAATGTCCCCCATGTGCAATATGGCTGATTTGGAAGTCACCTATACAACACAACCAGCACAATGTCCCCCATGCAATATGGCTGACTTGGAAGTCGCCTATACAAGACAATCAGCACAATGTCCCCCATGCAATATGGCTGACTTGGAAGTCACCTATAGGACATGGCCACCAGCACAATGTCCCCCAAGCAATATGGCTGACTTGGAAGTCACCTATACAATACAACCAGCACAATGTCCCCCATGCAATATGGCTGACTTGGAAGTCACCTATACAAGACAACGAGCACAATGTCCCCCATGCAATATGGCTGACTTGGAAGTCACCTATAGAACATGGCCACCAGCACAATGTCCCCCAAGCAATATGGCTGACTTGGAAGTCACCTATGCAAGACAACCAGCACAATTTCCCCCATGCAATATGGCTGACTTGGAAGTCACCTATAGGACATGGCAACCAGCACAATGTCCCCCATGCAATATGGCTGACTTGGAAGTCACCTATACAATACAACCAGCACAATGTCCACCCATGCTATTTGGCTGACTTGGAAGTCACCTATACAACATGGCAACCAGCACAATGTCCCCCATGCAATATGGCTGACTTGGAAGTCACCTATACAACATGGCAACCAGCACAATGTCCCCCAAGCAATATGGCTGACTTGGAAGTCACCTATAGAACATGGCCACCAGCACAATGTCCCCCAAGCAATATGGCTGACTTGGAAGTCACCTATAGAACATGGCAACCAGCACAATGTCCCCCAAGCAATATGGCTGACTTGGAAGTCACCTATACAAGACAACCAGCACAATGTCCCCCATGCAATATGGCTGACTTGGAAGTCACCTATAGGACATGGCAACCAGCACAATGTCCCCCATGCAATATGGCTGACTTGGAAGTCACCTATAGAACATGGCCACCAGCACAATGTCCGCCAAGCAATACGGCTCACTTGGAAGTCACCTATACAATACAACCAGCACAATGTCCCAAATGCAATATGGCTGACTTGGAAGTCACCTATAGAACATGGCCACCAGCACAATGTCCCCCATGCAATATGGCTGACTTGGAAGTCACCTATACAACATGGCAACCAGCACAATGTCCCCCATGCAATATGGCTGACATGGAAGTCACCTATACAATACAACCAGCACAATGTCCCCCAAGCAATATGGCTGACTTGGAAGTCACCTATACAAGACAACAAGCACAATGTCCCCCATGCAATATGGCTGACTTGGAAGTCCCCTATACAATACAACCAGCACAATGTCCCCCATGCAATATGGCTGAATTGGAAGTCGCCTATACAACACAACCAGCACAATGTCCCCCATGCAATATGGCTGACTTGGAAGTCACCTATACAAGACAACCAGCACAATGTCCCAAATGCAATATGGCTGACTTGGAAGTCACCTATAGAACATGGCCACCAGCACAATGTCCCCCATGCAATATGGCTGACTTGGAAGTCACCTATACAACATGGCAACCAGCACAATGTCCCCTATGCAATTTGGCTGACTTGGAAGTCACCTATACAATACAACCAGCACAATGTCCCCCAAGCAATATGGCTGACTTTGAAGTCACCTATACAAGACAACCAGCACAATGTCCCCCATGCAATATGGCTGACTTGGAAGTCACCTATAGGACATGGCCACCAGCACAATGTCCCCCATGCAATATGGCTGACTTGGAAGTCACCTATACAATACAACCAGCACAATGTCCCCCATGCAATATGGCTGACTTGGAAGTCACCTATACAATACAACCAGCACAATGTCCCCCATGCAATATGGCTGACTTGGAAGTCACCTATACAATACAACCAGCACAATGTCCCCCATGCAATATGGCTGACTTGGAAGTCACCTATAGAACATGGCCACCAGCACAATGTCCGCCAAGCAATATGGCTCACTTGGAAGTCACCTATACAATACAACCAGCACAATGTCCCCCATGCAATATGGCTGACTTGGAAGTCACCTATACAATACAACCAGCACAATGTCCCAAATGCAATATGGCTGACTTGGAAGTCACCTATAGAACATGGCCACCAGCACAATGTCCCCCATGCAATATGGCTGACTTGGAAGTCACCTATACAACATGGCAACCAGCACAATGTCCCCCATGCAATATGGCTGACTTGGAAGTCACCTATACAATACAACCAGCACAATGTCCCCCAAGCAATATGGCTGACTTGGAAGTCACCTATACAAGACAACCAGCACAATGTCCCCCATGCAATATGGCTGACTTGGAAGTCACCTATACAATACAACCAGCACAATGTCCCCCATGCAATATGGCTGATTTGGAAGTCACCTATACAACACAACCAGCACAATGTCCCCCATGCAATATGGCTGACTTGCAAGTCACCTATACAAGACAACCAGCACAATGTCCCCCATGCAATATGGCTGACTTGGAAGTCACCTATAGGACATGGCCACCAGCACAATGTCCCCCATGCAATATGGCTGACTTGGAAGTCACCTATACAATACAACCAGCACAATGTCCCCCATGCAATATGGCTGACTTGGAAGTCACCTAAACAAGACAACCAGCACAATGTCCCCCATGCAATATGGCTGACTTGGAAGTCACCTATAGAACATGGCCACCAGCACAATGTCCCCCATGCAATATGGCTGACTTGGAAGTCACCTATAGAACATGGCAACCAGCACAATGTCCCCCAAGCAATATGGCTGACTTGGAAGTCACCTATACAAGACAACCAGCACAATTTCCCCCATGCAATATGGCTGACTTGGAAGTCACCTATAGAACATGGCCACCAGCACAATGTCCGCCAAGCAATATGGCTCACTTGGAAGTCACCTATACAATACAACCAGCACAATGTCCCCATGCAATATGGCTGACTTGGAAGTCACCTAAACAAGACAACCAGCACAATGTCCCCCATGCAATATGGCTGACTTGGAAGTCACCTATAGAACATGGCCACCAGCACAATGTCCCCCATGCAATATGGCTGACTTGGAAGTCACCTATACAACATGGCAACCAGCACAATGTCCCCCATGCAATATGGCTGACTTGGAAGTCACCTATACAATACAACCAGCACAATGTCCCCCAAGCAATATGGCTGACTTGGAAGTCACCTATACAAGACAACCAGCACAATGTCCCCCATGCAATATGGCTGACTTGGAAGTCACCTATACAATACAACCAGCACAATGTCCCCCATGCAATATGGCTGATTTGGAAGTCACCTATACAACACAACCAGCACAATGTCCCCCATGCAATATGGCTGACTTGGAAGTCACCTATACAAGACAACCAGCACAATGTCCCCCATGCAATATGGCTGACTTGGAAGTCACCTATAGGACATGGCCACCAGCACAATGTCCCCCATGCAATATGGCTGACTTGGAAGTCACCTATACAATACAACCAGCACAATGTCCCCCATGCAATATGGCTGACTTGGAAGTCACCTAAACAAGACAACCAGCACAATGTCCCCCATGCAATATGGCTGACTTGGAAGTCACCTATAGAACATGGCCACCAGCACAATGTCCCCCATGCAATATGGCTGACTTGGAAGTCACCTATAGAACATGGCAACCAGCACAATGTCCCCCAAGCAATATGGCTGACTTGGAAGTCACCTATACAAGACAACCAGCACAATTTCCCTCATGCAATATGGCTGACTTGGAAGTCACCTATAGGACATGGCAACCAGCACAATGTCCCCCATGCAATATGGCTGACTTGGAAGTCACCTATACAATACAACCAGCACAATGTCCCCCATGCAATTTGGCTGACTTGGAAGTCACCTATACAACATGGCAACCAGCACAATGTCCCCCATGCAATATGGCTGACTTGGAAGTCACCTATAGAACATGGCCACCAGCACAATGTCCCCCATGCAATATGGCTGACTTGGAAGTCACCTATACAACATGGCAACCAGCACAATGTCCCCCAAGCAATATGGCTGACTTGGAAGTCACCTATAGGACATGGCCACCAGCACAATGTCCCCCATGCAATATGGCTGACTTGGAAGTCACCTATACAATACAACCAGCACAATGTCCCCCATGCAATATGGCTGACTTGGAAGTCACCTATACAATACAACCAGCACAATGTCCCCCATGCAATATGGCTGATTTGGAAGTCACCTATACAACACAACCAGCACAATGTCCCCTATGCAATATGGCTGACTTGGAAGTCACCTATACAAGACAACCAGCACAATGTCCCCCATGCAATATGGCTGACTTGGAAGTCACCTATAGAACATGGCCACCAGCCCAATGTCCCCCATGCAATATGGCTGACTTGGAAGTCACCTATACAACATGGCAACCAGCACAATGTCCCCCATGCAATATGGCTGACTTGGAAGTCACCTATAGAACATGGCCACCAGCACAATGTAACCCATGCAATATGGCTGACTTGGAAGTCACCTATACAACATGGCAACCAGCACAATGTCCCCCAAGCAATATGGCTGACTTGAAAGTCACCTATAGAACATGGCCACCAGCACAATGTCCCCCAAGCAATATGGCTGACTTGGAAGTCACCTATAGAACATGGCAACCAGCACAATGTCCCCCAAGCAATATGGCTGACTTGGAAGTCACCTATACAAGACAACCAGCACAATGTCCCCCATGCAATATGGCTGACTTGGAAGTCACCTATAGAACATGGCAACCAGCACAATGTCCCCCATGCAATATGGCTGACTTGGAAGTCACCTATAGAACATGGCCACCAGCACAATGTCCCCCAAGCAATATGGCTCACTTGGAAGTCACCTATACAATACAACCAGCACAATGTCCCCCATGCAATATGGCTGACTTGGAAGTCACCTATACAATACAACCAGCACAATGTCCCAAATGCAATATGGCTGACTTGGAAGTCACCTATAGAACATGGCCACCAGCACAATGTCCCCCATGCAATTTGGCTGACTTGGAAGTCACCTATACAACATGGCAACCAGCACAATGTCCCCCATGCAATATGGCTGACTTGGAAGTCACCTATACAATACAACCAGCACAATGTCCCCCAAGCAATATGGCTGACTTGGAAGTCACCTATACAAGACAACCAGCACAATGTCCCCCATGCAATATGGCTGACTTGGAAGTCACCTATACAATACAACCAGCACAATGTCCCCCATGCAATATGGCTGATTTGGAAGTCACCTATACAACACAACCAGCACAATGTACCTCATGCAATATGGCTGACTTGGAAGTCACCTATACAAGATAATCATCACAATGTCCCAAATGCAATATGGCTGACTTGGTAGTCACCTATAGAACATGGCCACCAGCACAATGTCCCCCATGCAATATGGCTGACTTGGAAGTCACCTATACAACATGGCAACCAGCACAATGTCCCCCATGCAATATGGCTGACTTGGAAGTCACCTATACAATACAACCAGCACAATGTCCCCCAAGCAATATGGCTGACTTGGAAGTCACCTATACAAGACAACCAGCACAATGTCCCCCATGCAATATGGCTGACTTGGAAGTCACCTATAGGACATGGCCACCAGCACAATGTCCCCCATGCAATATGGCTGACTTGGAAGTCACCTATACAAGACAACCAGCACAATGTCCCCGATGCAATATGGCTGACTTGGAAGTCACCTATAGAACATGGCCACCAGCACAATGTCCCCCATGCAATATGGCTGACTTGGAAGTCACCTATACAACATGGCAACCAGCACAATGTCCCCCAAGCAATATGGCTGACTTGGAAGTCACCTATAGGACATGGCCACCAGCACAATGTCCCCCATGCAATATGGCTGACTTGGAAGTCACCTATACAATACAACAAGCACAATGTCCCCCATGCAATTTGGCTGACTTGGAAGTCACCTATACAACATGGCAACCAGCACAATGTCCCCCATGCAATATGGCTGACTTGGAAGTCACCTATAGAACATGGCCACCAGCACAATGTCCCCCATGCAATATGGCTGACTTGGAAGTCACCTATACAACATGGCAACCAGCACAATGTCCCCCAAGCAATATGGCTGACTTGGAAGTCACCTATAGAACATGGCCACCAGCACAATGTCCCCCAAGCAATATGGCTGACTTGGAAGTCACATATAGAACATGGCAACCAGCACAATGTCCCCCAAGCAATATGGCTGACTTGGAAGTCACCTATACAAGACAACCAGCACAATGTCCCCCATGCAATATGGCTGACTTGGAAGTCACCTATAGGACATGGCAACCAGCACAATGTCCCCCATGCAATATGGCTGACTTGGAAGTCACCTATAGAACATGGCCACCAGCACAATGTCCGCCAAGCAATATGGCTCACTTGGAAGTCACCTATACAATTCAACCAGCACAATGTCCCCCATGCAATATGGCTGACTTGGAAGTCACCTATACAATACAACCAGCACAATGTCCCAAATGCAATATGGCTGACTTGGAAGTCACCTATAGAACATAGCCACCAGCACAATGTCCCCCATGCAATATGGCTGACTTGGAAGTCACCTATACAACATGGCAACCAGCACAATGTCCCCCATGCAATATGGCTGACTTGGAAGTCACCTATACAATACAACCAGCACAATGTCCCCCATGCAATTTGGCTGACTTGGAAGTCACCTATACAACATGGCAACCAGCACAATGTCCCCCAAGCAATATGGCTGACTTGGAAGTCACCTATAGAACATGGCCACCAGCACAATGTCCCCCAAGCAATATGGCTGACTTGGAAGTCACCTATAGAACATGGCAACCAGCACAATGTCCCCCAAGCAATATGGCTGACTTGGAAGTCACCTATACAAGACAACCAGCACAATGTCCCCCATGCAATATGGCTGACTTGGAAGTCCCTATAGGACATGGCAACCAGCACAATGTCCCCCATGCAATATGGCTGACTTGGAAGTCAACTATAGAACATGGCCACCAGCACAATGTCCGCCAAGCAATATGGCTCACTTGGAAGTCACCTATACAATACAACCAGCACAATGTCCCCCATGCAATATGGCTGACTTGGAAGTCACCTATACAATACAACCAGCACAATGTCCCAAATGTAATATGGCTGACTTGGAAGTCACCTATAGAACAAAGCCACCAGCACAATGTCCCCCATGCAATATGGCTGACTTGGAAGTCACCTATACAACATGGCAACCAGCACAATGTCCCCCATGCAATATGGCTGACTTGGAAGTCACCTATACAATACAACCAGCACAATGTCCCCCAAGCAATATGGCTGACTTGGAAGTCACCTATACAAGACAACCAGCACAATGTCCCCCATGCAATATGGCTGACTTGGAAGTCACCTATAGGACATGGCCACCAGCACAATGTCCCCCATGCAATATGGCTGACTTGGAAGTCACCTATACAATACAACCAGCACAATGTCCCCCATGCAATATGGCTGACTTGGAAGTCACCTATACAAGACAACCAGCACAATGTCCCCCATGCAATATTGCTGACTTGGAAGTCACCTATAGAACATGGCCACCAGCACAATGTCCCCCATGCAATATGGCTGACTTGGAAGTCACCTATAGAACATGGCAACCAGCACAATGTCCCCCAAGCAATATGGCTGACTTGGAAGTCACCTATACAAGACAACCAGCACAATTTCCCCCATGCAATATGGCTGACTTGGAAGTCACCTATAGGACATGGCAACCAGCACAATGTCCCCCATGCAATATGGCTGACTTGGAAGTCACCTATACAATACAACCAGCACAATGTCCCCCATGCAATTTGGCTGACTTGGAAGTCACCTATACAACATGGCAACCAGCACAATGTCCCCCATGCAATATGGCTGACTTGGAAGTCACCTATACAACATGGCAACCAGCACAATGTCCCCCATGCAATATGGCTGACTTGGAAGTCACCTATACAATACAACCAGCACAATGTCCCCCATGCAATTTGGCTGACTTGGAAGTCACCTATACAACATGGCAACCAGCACAATGTCCCCCAAGCAATATGGCTGACTTGGAAGTCACCTATAGAACATGGCCACCAGCACAATGTCCCCCAAGCAATATGGCTGACTTGGAAGTCACCTATAGAACATGGCAACCAGCACAATGTCCCCCAAGCAATATGGCTGACTTGGAAGTCACCTATACAAGACAACCAGCACAATGTCCCCCATGCAATATGGCTGACTTGGAAGTCACCTATAGGACATGGCAACCAGCACAATGTCCCCCATGCAATATGGCTGACTTGGAAGTCAACTATAGAACATGGCCACCAGCACAATGTCCGCCAAGCAATATGGCTCACTTGGAAGTCACCTATACAATACAACCAGCACAATGTCCCCCATGCAATATGGCTGACTTGGAAGTCACCTATACAATACAACCAGCACAATGTCCCAAATGTAATATGGCTGACTTGGAAGTCACCTATAGAACATGGCCACCAGCACAATGTCCCCCATGCAATATGGCTGACTTGGAAGTCACCTATACAACATGGCAACCAGCACAATGTCCCCCATGCAATATGGCTGACTTGGAAGTCACCTATACAATACAACCAGCACAATGTCCCCCAAGCAATATGGCTGACTTGGAAGTCACCTATACAAGACAACCAGCACAATGTCCCCCATGCAATATGGCTGACTTGGAAGTCACCTATAGGACATGGCCACCAGCACAATGTCCCCCATGCAATATGGCTGACTTGGAAGTCACCTATACAATACAACCAGCACAATGTCCCCCATGCAATATGGCTGACTTGGAAGTCACCTATACAAGACAACCAGCACAATGTCCCCCATGCAATATTGCTGACTTGGAAGTCACCTATAGAACATGGCCACCAGCACAATGTCCCCCATGCAATATGGCTGACTTGGAAGTCACCTATAGAACATGGCAACCAGCACAATGTCCCCCAAGCAATATGGCTGACTTGGAAGTCACCTATACAAGACAACCAGCACAATTTCCCCCATGCAATATGGCTGACTTGGAAGTCACCTATAGGACATGGCAACCAGCACAATGTCCCCCATGCAATATGGCTGACTTGGAAGTCACCTATACAATACAACCAGCACAATGTCCCCCATGCAATTTGGCTGACTTGGAAGTCACCTATACAACATGGCAACCAGCACAATGTCCCCCATGCAATATGGCTGACTTGGAAGTCACCTATAGAACATGGCCACCAGCACAATGTCCCCCATGCAATATGGCTGACTTGGAAGTCACCTATACAACATGGCAACCAGCACAATGTCCCCCAAGCAATATGGCTGACTTGGAAGTCACCTATAGAACATGGCCACCAGCACAATGTCCCCCAAGCAATATGGCTGACTTGGAAGTCACCTATAGAACATGGCAACCAGCACAATGTCCCCCAAGCAATATGGCTGACTTGGAAGTCACCTATACAAGACAACCAGCACAATGTCCCCCATGCAATATGGCTTACTTGGAAGTCACCTATAGGACATGGCAACCAGCACAATGTCCCCCATGCAATATGGCTGACTTGGAAGTCACCTATACAATACAACCAGCACAATGTCCCCCAAGCAATATGGCTGACTTGGAAGTCACCTATACAAGACAACCAGCACAATGTCCCCCATGCAATATGGCTGACTTGGAAGTCACCTATAGGACATGGCCACCAGCACAATGTCCCCCATGCAATATGGCTGACTTGGAAGTCACCTATACAATACAACCAGCACAATGTCCCCCATGCAATATGGCTGATTTGGAAGTCACCTATACAACACAACCAGCACAATGTCCGCCAAGCAATATGGCTCACTTGGAAGTCACCTATACAAGACAACCAGCACAATGTCCCCCATGCAATATGGCTGACTTGGAAGTCACCTAAAGGACATGGCCACCAGCACAATGTCCCCCATGCAATATGGCTGACTTGGAAGTCACATATACAATACAACCAGCACAATGTCCCCCATGCAATATGGCTGACTTGGAAGTCACCTATACAACATGGCAACCAGCACAATGTCCCCCATGCAATATGGCTGATTTGGAAGTCACCTATACAACACAACCAGCACAATGTCCCCCATGCAATATGGCTGACTTGGAAGTCACCTATACAAGACAACCAGCACAATGTCCCCCATGCAATATGGCTGACTTGGAAGTCACCTATAGAACTTGGCCACCAGCACAATGTCCCCCATGCAATATGGCTGACTTGGAAGTCACCTATACAACATGGCAACCAGCACAATGTCCCCTATGCAATATGGCTGACTTGGAAGTCACCTATACAATACAACCAGCACAATGTCCCCCAAGCAATATGGCTGACTTGGAAGTCACCTATACAAGACAACCAGCACAATGTCCCCCATGCAATATGGCTGACTTGGAAGTCACCTATAGGAGATGGCCACCAGCACAATGTCCCCCATGCAATATGGCTGACTTGGAAGTCACCTATACAATACAACCAGCACAATGTCCCCCATGCAATATGGCTGACTTGGAAGTCACCTATACAATACAACCAGCACAATGTCCCCCATGCAATATGGCTGATTTGGAAGTCACCTATACAACACAACCAGCACAATGTCTGCCAAGCAATATGGCTCACTTGGAAGTCACCTATACAAGACAACCAGCACAATGTCCCCCATGCAATATGGCTGACTTGGAAGTCACCTAAAGGACATGGCCACCAGCACAATGTCCCCCATGCAATATGGCTGACTTGGAAGTCACATATACAATACAACCAGCACAACGTCCCCCATGCAATATGGCTGACTTGGAAGTCACCTATACAACATGGCAACCAGCACAATGTCCCCTATGCAATATGGCTGCCTTGGAAGTCACCTATACAATACAACCAGCACAATGTCCCCCAAGCAATATGGCTGACTTGGAAGTCACCTATACAAGACAACCAGCACAATGTCCCCCATGCAATATGGCTGACTTGGAAGTCACCTATAGGACATGGCCACCAGCACAATGTCCCCCATGCAATATGGCTGACTTGGAAGTCACCTATACAATACAACCAGCACAATGTCCCCCATGCAATATGGCTGACTTGGAAGTCACATATACAATACAACCAGCACAATGTCCCCCATGCAATATGGCTGATTTGGAAGTCACCTATACAACACAACCAGCACAATGTCTGCCAAGCAATATGGCTCACTTGGAAGTCACCTATACAAAACAACCAGCACAATGTCCCCCATGCAATATGGCTGACTTGGAAGTCACCTAAAGGACATGGCCACCAGCACAATGTCCCCCATGCAATATGGCTGACTTGGAAGTCACATATACAATACAACCAGCACAACGTCCCCCATGCAATATGGCTGACTTGGAAGTCACCTATACAACATGGCAACCAGCACAATGTCCCCCATTCAATATGGCTGATTTGGAAGTCACCTATACAACACAACCAGCACAATGTCCCCCATGCAATATGGCTGACTTGGAAGTCACCTATACAAGACAACCAGCACAATGTCCCCCATGCAATATGGCTGACTTGGAAGTCACCTATAGAACATGGCCACCAGCACAATGTCCCCCATGCAATATGGCTGACTTGGAAGTCACCTATAGAACATGGCCACCAGCACAATGTAACCCATGCAATATGGCTGACTTGGAAGTCACCTATACAACATGGCAACCAGCACAATGTCCCCCAAGCAATATGGCTGACTTGGAAGTCACCTATAGAACATGGCCACCAGCACAATGTCCCCCAAGCAATATGGCTGACTTGGAAGTCACCTATAGGACATGGCAACCAGCACAATGTCCCCCATGCAATATGGCTGACTTGGAAGTCACCTATAGAACATGGCCACCAGCACAATGTCCGCCAAGCAATATGGCTCACTTGGAAGTCACCTATACAATACAACCAGCACAATGTTCCCCATGCAATATGGCTGACTTGGAAGTCACCTATACAATACAACCAGCACAATGTCCCAAATGCAATATGGCTGACTTGAAAGTCACCTATAGAACATGGCCACCAGCACAATGTCCCCCATGCAATATGGCTGAATTGGAAGTCACCTATAGGACATGGCAACCAGCACAATGTCCCCCATGCAATATGGCTGACTTGGAAGTCACCTATACAATACAACCAGCACAATGTCCCCCATGCAATTTGGCTGACTTGGAAGTCACCTATACAACATGGCAACCAGCACAATGTCCCCCATGCAATATGGCTGACTTGGAAGTCACCTATAGAACATGGCCACCAGCACAATGTCCCCTATGCAATATGGCTGACTTGGAAGTCACCTATACAACATGGCAACCAGCACAATGTCCGCCAAGCAATATGGCTGACTTGGAAGTCACCTATAGAACATGGCCACCAGCACAATGTCCCCCAAGCAATATGGCTGACTTGGAAGTCACCTATACAAGACAACCAGCACAATGTCCCCCATGCAATATGGCTGACTTGGAAGTCACCTATAGGACATGGCAACCAGCACAATGTCCCCCATGCAATATGGCTGACTTGGAAGTCACCTATAGAACATGGCCACCAGCACAATGTCCGCCAAGCAATATGGCTCACTTGGAAGTCACCTATACAATACAACCAGCACAATGTCCCCCATGCAATATGGCTGACTTGGAAGTCACCTATACAATACAACCAGCACAATGTCCCAAATGCAATATGGCTGACTTGGAAGTCACCTATAGAACATGGCCACCAGCACAATGTCCCCCATGCAATATGGCTGACTTGGAAGTCACCTATACAACATGGCAACCAGCACAATGTCCCCCATGCAATATGGCTGACATGGAAGTCACCTATACAATACAACCAGCACAATGTCCCCCAAGCAATATGGCTGACTTGGAAGTCACCTATACAAGACAACCAGCACAATGTCCCCCATGCAATATGGCTGACTTTGAAGTCACCTATACAATACAACCAGCACAATGTCCCCCATGCAATATGGCTGATTTGGAAGTCACCTATACAACACAACCAGCACAATGTCCCCCATGCAATATGGCTGACTTGGAAGTCACCTATACAAGACAACCAGCACAATGTCCCCCATGCAATATGGCTGACTTGGAAGTCACCTATAGAACATGGCCACCAGCACAATGTCCCCCATGCAATATGGCTGACTTGGAAGTCACCTATACAACATGGCAACCAGCACAATGTCCCCTATGCAATATGGCTGACTTGGAAGTCACCTATACAATACAACCAGCACAATGTCCCCCAAGCAATATGGCTGACTTGGAAGTCACCTATACAAGACAACCAGCACAATGTCCCCCATGCAATATGGCTGACTTGGAAGTCACCTATAGGACATGGCCACCAGCACAATGTCCCCCATGCAATATGGCTGACTTGGAAGTCACCTATACAATACAACCAGCACAATGTCCCCCATGCAATATGGCTGACTTGGAAGTCACCTATACAAGACAACCAGCACAATGTCCCCCATGCAATATGGCTGACTTGGAAGTCACCTATAGAACATGGCCACCAGCACAATGTCCCCCATGCAATATGGCTGACTTGGAAGTCACCTATAGAACATGGCCACCAGCACAATGTAACCCATGCAATATGGCTGACTTGGAAGTCACCTATACAACATGGCAACCAGCACAATGTCCCCCAAGCAATATGGCTGACTTGGAAGTCACCTATAGAACATGGCCACCAGCACAATGTCCCCCAAGCAATATGGCTGACTTGGAAGTCACCTATAGGACATGGCAACCAGCACAAAGTCCCCCATGCAATATGGCTGACTTGGAAGTCACCTATAGAACATGGCCACCAGCACAATGTCCGCCAAGCAATATGGCTCACTTGGAAGTCACCTATACAATACAACCAGCACAATGTCCCCCATGCAATATGGCTGACTTGGAAGTCACCTATACAATACAACCAGCACAATGTCCCAAATGCAATATGGCTGACTTGGAAGTCATCTATAGAACATGGCCACCAGCACAATGTCCCCCATGCAATATGGCTGAATTGGAAGTCACCTATACAACATGGCAACCAGCACAATGTCCCCCATGCAATATGGCTGACTTGGAAGTCACCTATACAATACAACCAGCACAATGTCCCCCAAGCAATATGGCTGACTTGGAAGTCACCTATACAAGACAACCAGCACAATGTCCCCCATGCAATATGGCTGACTTGGAAGTCACCTATACAATACAACCAGCACAATGTCCCTCATGCAATATGGCTGATTTGGAAGTCACCTATACAACACAACCAGCACAATGTCCCCCATGCAATATGGCTGACTTGGAAGTCACCTATACAAGACAACCGGCACAATGTCCCCCATGCAATATGGCTGACTTGGAAGTCACCTATAGGACATGGCCACCAGCACAATGTCCCCCATGCAATATGGCTGACTTGGAAGTCACCTATACAATACAACCAGCACAATGTCCCCCATGCAATATGGCTGACTTGGAAGTCACCTATACAAGACAACCAGCACAATGTCCCCCATGCAATATGGCTGACTTGGAAGTCACCTATAGAACATGGCCACCAGCACAATGTCCCCCATGCAATATGGCTGACTTGGAAGTCACCTATAGAACATGGCAACCAGCACAATGTCCCCCAAGCAATATGGCTGACTTGGAAGTCACCTATACAAGACAACCAGCACAATTTCCCCCATGCAATATGGCTGACTTGGAAGTCACCTATAGGACATGGCAACCAGCACAATGTCCCCCATGCAATATGGCTGACTTGGAAGTCACCTATACAATACAACCAGCACAATGTCACCCATGCAATTTGGCTGACTTGGAAGTCACCTATACAACATGGCAACCAGCACAATGTCCCCCATGCAATATGGCTGACTTGGAAGTCACCTATAGAACATGGCCACCAGCACAATGTCCCCCATGCAATATGGCTGACTTGGAAGTCACCTATACAACATGGCAACCAGCACAATGTCCCCCAAGCAATATGGCTGACTTGGAAGTCACCTATAGAACATGGCCACCAGCACAATGTCCCCCAAGCAATATGGCTGACTTGGAAGTCACCTATACAATACAACCAGCACAATGTCCCAAATGCAATATGGCTGACCTGGAAGTCATCTATAGAACATGGCCACCAGCACAATGTCCCCCATGCAATATGGCTGAATTGGAAGTCACCTATACAACATGGCAACCAGCACAATGTCCCCCATGCAATATGGCTGACTTGGAAGTCACCTATACAATACAACCAGCACAATTTCCCCCAAGCAATATGGCTGACTTGGAAGTCACCTATACAAGACAACCAGCACAATGTCCCCCATGCAATATGGCTGACTTGGAAGTCACCTATACAATACAACCAGCACAATGTCCCCCATGCAATATGGCTGATTTGGAAGTCACCTATACAACACAACCAGCACAATGTCCCCCATGCAATATGGCTGACTTGGAAGTCACCTATACAAGACAACCAGCACAATGTCCCCCATGCAATATGGCTGACTTGGAAGTCACCTATAGGACATGGCCACCAGCACAATGTCCCCCATGCAATATGGCTGACTTGGAAGTCACCTATACAATACAACCAGCACAATGTCCCCCATGCAATATGGCTGACTTGGAAGTCACCTATACAAGACAACCAGCACAATGTCCCCCATGCAATATGGCTGACTTGGAAGTCACCTATAGAACATGGCCACCAGCACAATGTCCCCCATGCAATATGGCTGACTTGGAAGTCACCTATAGAACATGGCAACCAGCACAATGTCCCCCAAGCAATATGGCTGACTTGGAAGTCACCTATACAAGACAACCAGCACAATTTCCCCCATGCAATATGGCTGACTTGGAAGTCACCTATAGGACATGGCAACCAGCACAATGTCCCCCATGCAATATGGCTGACTTGGAAGTCACCTATACAATACAACCAGCACAATGTCACCCATGCAATTTGGCTGACTTGGAAGTCACCTATACAACATGGCAACCAGCACAATGTCCCCCATGCAATATGGCTGACTTGGAAGTCACCTATAGAACATGGCCACCAGCACAATGTCCCCATGCAATATGGCTGACTTGGAAGTCACCTATACAACATGGCAACCAGCACAATGTCCCCCAAGCAATATGGCTGACTTGGAAGTCACCTATAGAACATGGCCACCAGCACAATGTCCCCCAAGCAATATGGCTGACTTGGAAGTCACCTATAGAACATGGCAACCAGCACAATGTCCCCCAAGCAATATGGCTGACTTGGAAGTCACCTATACAAGACAACCAGCACAATGTCCCCCATGCAATATGGCTGACTTGGAAGTCACCTATAGGACATGGCAACCAGCAGAATGTCCCCCATGCAATATGGCTGACTTGGAAGTCAACTATAGAACATGGCCACCAGCACAATGTCCGCCAAGCAATATGGCTCACTTGGAAGTCACCTATAGAACATGGCCACCAGCACAATGTCCCCCATGCAATATGGCTGACTTGGAAGTCACCTATACAACATGGCAACCAGCACAATGTCCCCCATGCAATATGGCTGACATGGAAGTCACCTATACAATACAACCAGCACAATGTCCCCCAAGCAATATGGCTGACTTGGAAGTCACCTATACAAGACAACCAGCACAATGTCCCCCATGCAATATGGCTGACTTGGAAGTCACCTATACAATACAACCAGCACAATGTCCCCCATGCAATATGACTGATTTGGAAGTCGCCTATACAACACAACCAGCACAATGTCCCCCATGCAATATGGCTGACTTGGAAGTCACCTATACAAGACAACCAGCACAATGTCCCAAATGCAATATGGCTGACTTGGAAGTCACCTATAGAACATGGCCACCAGCACAATGTCCCCCATGCAATATGGCTGACTTGGAAGTCACCTATACAACATGGCAACCAGCACAATGTCCCCTATGCAATTTGGCTGACTTGGAAGTCACCTATACAATACAACCAGCACAATGTCCCCCAAGCAATATGGCTGACTTGGAAGTCACCTATACAAGACAACCAGCACAATGTCCCTCATGCAATATGGCTGACTTGGAAGTCACCTATAGGACATGGCCACCAGCACAATGTCCCCCATGCAATATGGCTGACTTGGAAGTCACCTATACAATACAACCAGCACAATGTCCCCCATGCAATATGGCTGACTTGGAAGTCACCTATACAATACAACCAGCACAATGTCCCCCATGCAATATGGCTGACTTGGAAGTCACCTATAGAACATGGCCACCAGCACAATGTCCGCCAAGCAATATGGCTCACTTGGAAGTCACCTATACAATACAACCAGCACAATGTCCCCCATGCAATATGGCTGACTTGGAAGTCACCTATACAATACAACCAGCACAATGTCCCAAATGCAATATGGCTGACTTGGAAGTCACCTACAGAACATGGCCACCAGCACAATGTCCCCCATGCAATATGGCTGACTTGGAAGTCACCTATACAACATGGCAACCAGCACAATGTCCCCCATGCAATATGGCTGACTTGGAAGTCACCTATACAATACAACCAGCACAATGTCCCCCAAGCAATATGGCTGACTTGGAAGTCACCTATACAAGACAACCAGCACAATGTCCCCCATGCAATATGGCTGACTTGGAAGTCACCTATACAATACAACCAGCACAATGTCCCCCATGCAATATGGCTGACTTGGAAGTCACCTATACAATACAACCAGCACAATGTCCCCCATGCAATATGGCTGACTTGGAAGTCACCTATAGAACATGGCCACCAGCACAATGTCCGCCAAGCAATATGGCTCACTTGGAAGTCACCTATACAATACAACCAGCACAATGTCCCCCATGCAATATGGCTGACTTGGAAGTCACCTATACAATACAACCAGCACAATGTCCCAAATGCAATATGGCTGACTTGGAAGTCACCTATAGAACATGGCCACCAGCACAATGTCCCCCATGCAATATGGCTGACTTGGAAGTCACCTATACAACATGGCAACCAGCACAATGTCCCCCATGCAATATGGCTGACTTGGAAGTCACCTATACAATACAACCAGCACAATGTCCCCCAAGCAATATGGCTGACTTGGAAGTCACCTATACAAGACAACCAGCACAATGTCCCCCATGCAATATGGCTGACTTGGAAGTCACCTATACAATACAACCAGCACAATGTCCCCCATGCAATATGGCTGATTTGGAAGTCACCTATACAACACAACCAGCACAATGTCCCCCATGCAATATGGCTGACTTGGAAGTCACCTATACAAGACAACCAGCACAATGTCCCCCATGCAATATGGCTGACTTGGAAGTCACCTATACAATACAACCAGCACAATGTCCCCCATGCAATATGGCTGACTTGGAAGTCACCTATACAATACTACCAGCACAATGTCCCCCATGCAATTTGGCTGACTTGGAAGTCACCTATACAACATGGCAACCAGCACAATGTCCCCCATGCAATATGGCTGACTTGGAAGTCACCTATAGAACATGGCCACCAGCACAATGTCCCCCATGCAATATGGCTGACTTGGAAGTCACCTATACAACATGGCAACCAGCACAATGTCCCCCAAGCAATATGGCTGACTTGGAAGTCACCTATAGAACATGGCCACCAGCACAATGTCCCCCAAGCAATATGGCAGACTTGGAAGTCACCTATAGAACATGGCAACCAGCACAATGTCCCCCAAGCAATATGGCTGACTTGGAAGTCACCTATACAAGACAACCAGCACAATGTCCCCCATGCAATATGGCTGACTTGGAAGTCACCTATAGGACATGGCAACCAGCACAATGTCCCCCATGCAATATGGCTGACTTGGAAGTCACCTATAGAACATGGCCACCAGCACAATGTCCACCAAGCAATATGGCTCACTTGGAAGTCACCTATACAATACAACCAGCACAATGTCCCCCATGCAATATGGCTGACTTGGAAGTCACCTATACAATACAACCAGCACAATGTCCCAAATGCAATATGGCTGACTTGGAAGTCACCTATAGAACATGGCCACCGGCACAATGTCCCCCATGCAATATGGCTGACTTGGAAGTCACCTATACAACATGGCAACCAGCACAATGTCCCCCATGCAATATGGCTGACATGGAAGTCACCTATACAATACAACCAGCACAATGTCCCCCAAGCAATATGGCTGACTTGGAAGTCACCTATACAAGACAACCAGCACAATGTCCCCCATGCAATATGGCTGACTTGGAAGTCACCTATACAATACAACCAGCACAATGTCCCCCATGCAATATGGCTGATTTGGAAGTCGCCTATACAACACAACCAGCACAATGTCCCCCATGCAATATGGCTGACTTGGAAGTCACCTATACAAGACAACCAGCACAATGTCCCAACTGCAATATGGCTGACTTGGAAGTCACCTATAGAACATGGCCACCAGCACAATGTCCCCCATGCAATATGGCTGACTTGGAAGTCACCTATACAACATGGCAACCAGCACAATGTCCCCTATGCAATTTGGCTGACTTGGAAGTCACCTATACAATACAACCAGCACAATGTCCCCCAAGCAATATGGCTGACTTGGAAGTCACCTATACAAGACAACCAGCACAATGTCCCCCATGCAATATGGCTGACTTGGAAGTCACCTATAGGACATGGCCACCAGCACAATGCCCCCCATGCAATATGGCTGACTTGGAAGTCACCTATACAATACAACCAGCACAATGTCCCCCATGCAATATGGTTGACTTGGAAGTCACCTATACAATACAACCAGCACAATGTCCCCCATGCAATATGGCTGACTTGGAAGTCACCTATAGGACATGGCCACCAGCACAATGTCCCCCATGCAATATGGCTGACTTGGAAGTCACCTATACAATACAACCAGCACAATGTCCCCCATGCAATATGGTTGACTTGGAAGTCACCTATACAATACAACCAGCACAATGTCCCCCATGCAATATGGCTGATTTGGTTGTCACCTATACAACACAACCAGCACAATGTCCCCCATGCAATATGGCTGACTTGGAAGTCACCTATACAAGACAACCAGCACAATGTCCCCAATGCAATATGGCTGGCTTGGAAGTCACCTATAGAACATGGCCACCAGCACAATGTCCCCCATGCAATATGGCTGACTTGGAAGTCACCTATAGAACATGGCCACCAGCACAATGTAACCCATGCAATATGGCTGACTTGTAAGTCACCTATACAACATGGCAACCAGCACAATGTCCCCCAAGCAATATGGCTGACTTGGAAGTCACCTATAGAACATGGCCACCAGCACAATGTCCCCCAAGCAATATGGCTGACTTGGAAGTCACCTATAGAACATGGCAACCAGCACAATGTCCCCCAAGCAATATGGCTGACTTGGAAGTCACCTATACAAGACAACCAGCACAATGTCCCCCATGCAATATGGCTGACTTGGAAGTCACCTATAGAACATGGCAACCAGCACAATGTCCCCCATGCAATATGGCTGACTTGGAAGTCACCTATAGAACATGGCCACCAGCACAATGTCCCCCAAGCAATATGGCTCACTTGGAAGTCACCTATACAATACAATCAGCACAATGTCCCAAATGCAATATGGCTGACTTGGAAGTCACCTATAGAACATGGCCACCAGCACAATGTCCCCCATGCAATATGGCTGACTTGGAAGCCACCTATACAACATGGCAACCAGCACAATGTCCCCCATGCAATATGGCTGACTTGGAAGTAAACTATACAATACAACCAGCACAATGTCCCCCAAGCAATATGGCTGACTTGGAAGTCACCTATACAAGACAACCAGCACAATGTCCCCCATGCAATATGGCTGACTTGGAAGTCACCTATACAACACAACCAGCACAATGTCCGCCAAGCAATATGGCTCACTTGGAAGTCACCTATACAAGACAACCAGCACAATGTCCCCCATGCAATATGGCTGACTTGAAAGTCACCTAAAGGACATGGCCACCAGCACAATGTCCCCCATGCAATATGGCTGACTTGGAAGTCACATATACAATACAACCAGCACAACGTCCCCCATGCAATATGGCTGACTTGGAAGTCACCTATACAACATGGCAACCAGCACAATGTCCCCCATGCAATATGGCTGATTTTGAAGTCACCTATACAACACAACCAGCACAATGTCCCCCATGCAATATGGCTGACTTGGAAGTCACCTATACAAGACAACCAGCACAATGTCCCCCATGCAATATGGCTGACTTGGAAGTCACCTATAGAACATGGCCACCAGCACAATGTCCCCCATGCAATATGGCTGACTTGGAAGTCACCTATAGAACATGGCCACCAGCACAATGTAACCCATGCAATATGGCTGACTTGGAAGTCACCTATACAACATGGCAACCAGCACAATGTCCCCCAAGCAATATGGCTGACTTGGAAGTCACCTATAGAACATGGCCACCAGCACAATGTCCCCCAAGCAATATGGCTGACTTGGAAGTCACCTATAGGACATGGCAACCAGCACAATGTCCCCCATGCAATATGGCTGACTTGGAAGTCACCTATAGAACATGGCCACCAGCACAATGTCCGCCAAGCAATATGGCTCACTTGGAAGTCACCTATACAATACAACCAGCACAATGTCCCCCATGCAATATGGCTGACTTGGAAGTCACCTATACAATACAACCAGCACAATGTCCCAAATGCAATATGGCTGACTTGAAAGTCACCTATAGAACATGGCCACCAGCACAATGTCCCCCATGCAATATGGCTGAATTGGAAGTCACCTATAGGACATGGCAACCAGCACAATGTCCCCCATGCAATATGGCTGACTTGGAAGTCACCTATACAATACAACCAGCACAATGTCCCCCATGCAATTTGGCTGACTTGGAAGTCACCTATACAACATGGCAACCAGCACAATATCCCCCATGCAATATGGCTGACTTGGAAGTCACCTATAGAACATGGCCACCAGCACAATGTCCCCCATGCAATATGGCTGACTTGGAAGTCACCTATACAACATGGCAACCAGCACAATGTCCCCCAAGCAATATGGCTGACTTGGAAGTCACCTATAGAACATGGCCACCAGCACAATGTCCCCCAAGCAATATGGCTGACTTGGAAGTCACCTATAGAACATGGCAACCAGCACAATGTCCCCCAAGCAATATGGCTGACTTGGAAGTCACCTATACAAGACAACCAGCACAATGTCCCCCATGCAATATGGCTGACTTGGAAGTCACCTATAGGACATGGCAACCAGCACAATGTCCCCCATGCAATATGGCTGACTTGGAAGTCACCTATAGAACATGGCCACCAGCACAATGTCCGCCAAGCAATATGGCTCACTTGGAAGTCACCTATACAATACAACCAGCACAATGTCCCCCATGCAATATGGCTGACTTGGAAGTCACCTATACAATACAACCAGCACAATGTCCCAAATGCAATATGGCTGACTTGGAAGTTACCTATAGAACATGGCCACCAGCACAATGTCCCCCATGCAATATGGCTGACTTGGAAGTCACCTATACGACATGGCAACCAGCACAATGTCCCCCATGCAATATGGCTGACATGGAAGTCACCTATACAATACAACCAGCACAATGTCCCCCAAGCAATATGGCTGACTTGGAAGTCACCTATACAAGACAACCAGCACAATGTCCCCCATGCAATATGGCTGACTTGGAAGTCACCTATACAATACAACCAGCACAATGTCCCCCATGCAATATGACTGATTTGGAAGTCGCCTATACAACACAACCAGCACAATCTCCCCCATGCAATATGGCTGACTTGGAAGTCACCTATACAAGACAACCAGCACAATGTCCCAAATGCAATATGGCTGACTTGGAAGTCACCTATAGAACATGGCCACCAGCACAATGTCCCCCATGCAATATGGCTGACTTGGAAGTCACCTATACAACATGGCAACCAGCACAATGTCCCCTATGCAATTTGGCTGACTTGGAACTCACCTATACAATACAACCAGCACAATGTCCCCCAAGCAATATGGCTGACTTGGAAGTCACCTATACAAGACAACCAGCACAATGTCCCCCATGCAATATGGCTGACTTGGAAGTCACCTATAGGACATGGCCACCAGCACAATGTCCCCCATGCAATATGGCTGACTTGGAAGTCACCTATACAATACAACCAGCACAATGTCCCCCATGCAATATGGCTGACTTGGAAGTCACCTATACAATACAACCAGCACAATGTCCCCCATGCAATATGGCTGACTTGGAAGTCACCTATACAATACAACCAGCACAATGTCCCCAATGCAATATGGCTGACTTGGAAGTCACCTATAGAACATGGCCACCAGCACAATGTCCGCCAAGCAATATGGCTCACTTGGAAGTCACCTATACAATACAACCAGCACAATGTCCCCCATGCAATATGGCTGACTTGGAAGTCACCTATACAATACAACCAGCACAATGTCCCAAATGCAATATGGCTGACTTGGAAGTCACCTATAGAACATGGCCACCAGCACAATGTCCCCCATGCAATATGGCTGACTTGGAAGTCACCTATACAACATGGCAACCAGCACAATGTCCCCCATGCAATATGGCTGACTTGGAAGTCACCTATACAATACAACCAGCACAATGTCCCCCAAGCAATATGGCTGACTTGGAAGTCACCTATACAAGACAACCAGCACAATGTCCCCCATGCAATATGGCTGACTTGGAAGTCACCTATACAATACAACCAGCACAATGTCCCCCATGCAATATGGCTGATTTGGAAGTCACCTATACAACACAACCAGCACAATGTCCCCCATGCAATATGGCTGACTTGGAAGTCACCTATACAAGACAACCAGCACAATGTCCCCCATGCAATATGGCTGACTTGGAAGTCACCTATACAATACAACCAGCACAATGTCCCCCATGCAATATGGCTGACTTGGAAGTCACCTATACAAGACAACCAGCACAATGTCCCCCATGCAATATGGCTGACTTGGAAGTCACCTATAGAACATGGCCACCAGCACAATGTCCCCCATGCAATATGGCTGACTTGGAAGTCACCTATAGAACATGGCAACCAGCACAATGTCCCCCAAGCAATATGGCTGACTTGGAAGTCACCTATACAAGACAACCAGCACAATTTCCCCCATGCAATATGGCTGACTTGGAAGTCACCTATAGGACATGGCAACCAGCACAATGTCCCCCATGCAATATGGCTGACTTGGAAGTCACCTATACAATACAACCAGCACAATGTCCCCCATGCAATTTGGCTGACTTGGAAGTCACCTATACAACATGGCAACCAGCACAATGTCCCCCATGCAATATGGCTGACTTGGAAGTCACCTATAGAACATGGCCACCAGCACAATGTCCCCCATGCAATATGGCTGACTTGGAAGTCACCTATACAACATGGCAACCAGCACAATGTCCCCCAAGCAATATGGCTGACTTGGAAGTCACCTATAGAACATGGCCACCAGCACAATGTCCCCCAAGCAATATGGCTGACTTGGAAGTCACCTATAGAACATGGCAACCAGCACAATGTCCCCCAAGCAATATGGCTGACTTGGAAGTCACCTATACAAGACAACCAGCACAATGTCCCATATGCAATATGGCTGACTTGGAAGTCACCTATAGGACATGGCAACCAGCACAATGTCCCCCATGCAATATGGCTGACTTGGAAGTCACCTATAGAACATGGCCACCAGCACAATGTCCACCAAGCAATATGGCTCACTTGGAAGTCACCTATACAATACAACCAGCACAATGTCCCCCATGCAATATGGCTGACTTGGAAGTCACCTATACAATACAACCAGCACAATGTCCCAAATGCAATATGGCTGACTTGGAAGTCACCTATAGAACATGGCCACCGGCACAATGTCCCCCATGCAATATGGCTGACTTGGAAGTCACCTATACAACATGGCAACCAGCACAATGTCCCCCATGCAATATGGCTGACATGGAAGTCACCTATACAATACAACCAGCACAATGTCCCCCAAGCAATATGGCTGACTTGGAAGTCACCTATACAAGACAACCAGCACAATGTCCCCCATGCAATATGGCTGACTTGGAAGTCACCTATACAATACAACCAGCACAATGTCCCCCATGCAATATGGCTGATTTGGAAGTCGCCTATACAACACAACCAGCACAATGTCCCCCATGCAATATGGCTGACTTGGAAGTCACCTATACAAGATAACCAGCACAATGTCCCAACTGCAATATGGCTGACTTGGAAGTCACCTATAGAACATGGCCACCAGCACAATGTCCCCCATGCAATATGGCTGACTTGGAAGTCACCTATACAACATGGCAACCAGCACAATGTCCCCTATGCAATTTGGCTGACTTGGAAGTCACCTATACAATACAACCAGCACAATGTCCCCCAAGCAATATGGCTGACTTGGAAGTCACCTATACAAGACAACCAGCACAATGTCCCCCATGCAATATGGCTGACTTGGAAGTCACCTATAGGACATGGCCACCAGCACAATGTCCCCCATGCAATATGGCTGACTTGGAAGTCACCTATACAATACAACCAGCACAATGTCCCCCATGCAATATGGTTGACTTGGAAGTCACCTATACAATACAACCAGCACAATGTCCCCCATGCAATATGGCTGATTTGGTTGTCACCTATACAACACAACCAGCACAATGTCCCCCATGCAATATGGCTGACTTGGAAGTCACCTATACAAGACAACCAGCACAATGTCCCCCATGCAATATGGCTGACTTGGAAGTCACCTATAGAACATGGCCACCAGCACAATGTCCCCCATGCAATATGGCTGACTTGGAAGTCACCTATAGAACATGGCCACCAGCACAATGTAACCCATGCAATATGGCTGACTTGGAAGTCACCTATACAACATGGCAACCAGCACAATGTCCCCCAAGCAATATGGCTGACTTGGAAGTCACCTATAGAACATGGCCACCAGCACAATGTCCCCCAAGCAATATGGCTGACTTGGAAGTCACCTATAGAACATGGCAACCAGCACAATGTCCCCCAAGCAATATGGCTGACTTGGAAGTCACCTATACAAGACAACCAGCACAATGTCCCCCATGCAATATGGCTGACTTGGAAGTTACCTATAGAACATGGCAACCAGCACAATGTCCCCCATGCAATATGGCTGACTTGGAAGTCACCTATAGAACATGGCCACCAGCACAATGTCCCCCAAGCAATATGGCTCACTTGGAAGTCACCTATACAATACAATCAGCACAATGTCCCAAATGCAATATGGCTGACTTGGAAGTCACCTATAGAACATGGCCACCAGCACAATGTCCCCCATGCAATATGGCTGACTTGGAAGCCACCTATACAACATGGCAACCAGCACAATGTCCCCCATGCAATATGGCTGACTTGGAAGTCACCTATACAAGACTACCAGCACAATGTCCCCCATGCAATATGGCTGACTTGGAAGTCACCTATACAATACAACCAGCACAATGTCCCCCAAGCAATATGGCTGACTTGGAAGTCACCTATACAAGACTACCAGCACAATGTCCCCCATGCAATATGGCTGACTTGGAAGTCACCTATACAATACAACCAGCACAATGTCCCCCATGCAATATGGCTGATTTGGAAGTCACCTATACAATACAACCAGCACAATGTCCCCCATGCAATATGGCTGATTTGGAAGTCACCTATACAACACAACCAGCACAATGTCCCCCATGCAATATGGCTGACTTGGAAGTCACCTATACAAGACAACCAGCACAATGTCCCCCATGCAATATGGCTGACTTGGAAGTCACCTATAGAACATGGCAACCAGCACAATGTCCCCCAAGCAATATGGCTGACTTGGAAGTCACCTATACAAGACAACCAGCACAATGTCCCCCATGCAATATGGCTGACTTGGAAGTCACCTATAGGACATGGCAACCAGCACAATGTCCCCCATGCAATATGGCTGACTTGGAAGTCACCTATAGAACATGGCCACCAGCACAATGTCCACCAAGCAATATGGCTCACTTGGAAGTCACCTATACAATACAACCAGCACAATGTCCCCCATGCAATATGGCTGACTTGGAAGTCACCTATACAATACAACCAGCACAATGTCCCAAATGCAATATGGCTGACTTGGAAGTCACCTATAGAACATGGCCACCGGCACAATGTCCCCCATGCAATATGGCTGACTTGGAAGTCACCTATACAACATGGCAACCAGCACAATGTCCCCCATGCAATATGGCTGACATGGAAGTCACCTATACAATACAACCAGCACAATGTCCCCCAAGCAATATGGCTGACTTGGAAGTCACCTATACAAGACAACCAGCACAATGTCCCCCATGCAATATGGCTGACTTGGAAGTCACCTATACAATACAACCAGCACAATGTCCCCCATGCAATATGGCTGATTTGGAAGTCGCCTATACAACACAACCAGCACAATGTCCCCCATGCAATATGGCTGACTTGGAAGTCACCTATACAAGATAACCAGCACAATGTCCCAACTGCAATATGGCTGACTTGGAAGTCACCTATAGAACATGGCCACCAGCACAATGTCCCTCATGCAATATGGCTGACTTGGAAGTCACCTATACAACATGGCAACCAGCACAATGTCCCCTATGCAATTTGGCTGACTTGGAAGTCACCTATACAATACAACCAGCACAATGTCCCCCAAGCAATATGGCTGACTTGGAAGTCACCTATACAAGACAACCAGCACAATGTCCCCCATGCAATATGGCTGACTTGGAAGTCACCTATAGGACATGGCCACCAGCACAATGTCCCCCATGCAATATGGCTGACTTGGAAGTCACCTATACAATACAACCAGCACAATGTCCCCCATGCAATATGGTTGACTTGGAAGTCACCTATACAATACAACCAGCACAATGTCCCCCATGCAATATGGCTGATTTGGTTGTCACCTATACAACACAACCAGCACAATGTCCCCCATGCAATATGGCTGACTTGGAAGTCACCTATACAAGACAACCAGCACAATGTCCCCCATGCAATATGGCTGACTTGGAAGTCACCTATAGAACATGGCCACCAGCACAATGTCCCCCATGCAATATGGCTGACTTGGAAGTCACCTATAGAACATGGCCACCAGCACAATGTAACCCATGCAATATGGCTGACTTGGAAGTCACCTATACAACATGGCAACCAGCACAATGTCCCCCAAGCAATATGGCTGACTTGGAAGTCACCTATAGAACATGGCCACCAGCACAATGTCCCCCAAGCAATATGGCTGACTTGGAAGTCACCTATAGAACATGGCAACCAGCACAATGTCCCCCAAGCAATATGGCTGACTTGGAAGTCACCTATACAAGACAACCAGCACAATGTCCCCCATGCAATATGGCTGACTTGGAAGTTACCTATAGAACATGGCAACCAGCACAATGTCCCCCATGCAATATGGCTGACTTGGAAGTCACCTATAGAACATGGCCACCAGCACAATGTCCCCCAAGCAATATGGCTCACTTGGAAGTCACCTATACAATACAATCAGCACAATGTCCCAAATGCAATATGGCTGACTTGGAAGTCACCTATAGAACATGGCCACCAGCACAATGTCCCCCATGCAATATGGCTGACTTGGAAGCCACCTATACAACATGGCAACCAGCACAATGTCCCCCATGCAATATGGCTGACTTGGAAGTCACCTATACAAGACTACCAGCACAATGTCCCCCATGCAATATGGCTGACTTGGAAGTCACCTATACAATACAACCAGCACAATGTCCCCCAAGCAATATGGCTGACTTGGAAGTCACCTATACAAGACTACCAGCACAATGTCCCCCATGCAATATGGCTGACTTGGAAGTCACCTATACAATACAACCAGCACAATGTCCCCCATGCAATATGGCTGATTTGGAAGTCACCTATACAATACAACCAGCACAATGTCCCCCATGCAATATGGCTGATTTGGAAGTCACCTATACAACACAACCAGCACAATGTCCCCCATGCAATATGGCTGACTTGGAAGTCACCTATACAAGACAACCAGCACAATGTCCCCCATGCAATATGGCTGACTTGGAAGTCACCTATAGAACATGGCCACCAGCACAATGTCCCCCATGCAATATGGCTGACTTGGAAGTCACCTATACAAGACAACCAGCACAATGTCCCCCATGCAATATGGCTGACTTGGAAGTCACCTATACAATACAACCAGCACAATGTCCCCCATGCAATATGGCTGATTTGGAAGTCGCCTATACAACACAACCAGCACAATGTCCCCCATGCAATATGGCTGACTTGGAAGTCACCTATACAAGACAACCAGCACAATGTCCCAACTGCAATATGGCTGACTTGGAAGTCACCTATAGAACATGGCCACCAGCACAATGTCCCCCATGCAATATGGCTGACTTGGAAGTCACCTATACAACATGGCAACCAGCACAATGTCCCCTATGCAATTTGGCTGACTTGGAAGTCACCTATACAATACAACCAGCACAATGTCCCCCAAGCAATATGGCTGACTTGGAAGTCACCTATACAAGACAACCATCACAATGTCCCCCATGCAATATGGCTGACTTGGAAGTCACCTATAGGACATGGCCACCAGCACAATGTCCCCCATGCAATATGGCTGACTTGGAAGTCACCTATACAATACAACCAGCACAATGTCCCCCATGCAATATGGTTGACTTGGAAGTCACCTATACAATACAACCAGCACAATGTCCCCCATGCAATATGGCTGATTTGGTTGTCACCTATACAACACAACCAGCACAATGTCCCCCATGCAATATGGCTGACTTGGAAGTCACCTATACAAGACAACCAGCACAATGTCCCCCATGCAATATGGCTGACTTGGAAGTCACCTATAGAACATGGCCACCAGCACAATGTCCCCCATGCAATATGGCTGACTTGGAAGTCACCTATAGAACATGGCCACCAGCACAATGTAACCCATGCAATATGGCTGACTTGGAAGTCACCTATACAACATGGCAACCAGCACAATGTCCCCCAAGCAATATGGCTGACTTGGAAGTCACCTATAGAACATGGCCACCAGCACAATGTCCCCCAAGCAATATGGCTGACTTGGAAGTCACCTATAGAACATGGCAACCAGCACAATGTCCCCCAAGCAATATGGCTGACTTGGAAGTCACCTATACAAGACAACCAGCACAATGTCCCCCATGCAATATGGCTGACTTGGACGTCACCTATAGAACATGGCAACCAGCACAATGTCCCCCATGCAATATGGCTGACTTGGAAGTCACCTATAGAACATGGCCACCAGCACATTGTCCCCCAAGCAATATGGCTCACTTGGAAGTCACCTATACAATACAATCAGCACAATGTCCCAAATGCAATATGGCTGACTTGGAAGTCACCTATAGAACATGGCCACCAGCACAATGTCCCCCATGCAATATGGCTGACTTGGAAGCCACCTATACAACATGGCAACCAGCACAATGTCCCCCATGCAATATGGCTGACTTGGAAGTAAACTATACAATACAACCAGCACAATGTCCCCCAAGCAATATGGCTGACTTGGAAGTCACCTATACAAGACAACCAGCACAATGTCCCCCATGCAATATGGCTGACTTGGAAGTCACCTATACAACACAACCAGCACAATGTCCGCCAAGCAATATGGCTCACTTGGAAGTCACCTATACAAGACAACCAGCACGATGTCCCCCATGCAATATGGCTGACTTGGAAGTCACCTAAAGGACATGGCCACCAGCACAATGTCCCCCATGCAATATGGCTGACTTGGAAGTCACATATACAATACAACCAGCACAACGTCCCCCATGCAATATGGCTGACTTGGAAGTCACCTATACAACATGGCAACCAGCACAATGTCCCCCATGCAATATGGCTGATTTGGAAGTCACCTATACAACACAACCAGCACAATGTCCCCCATGCAATATGGCTGACTTGGAAGTCACCTATACAAGACAACCAGCACAATGTCCCCCATGCAATATGGCTGACTTGGAAGTCACCTATAGAACATGGCCACCAGCACAATGTCCCCCATGCAATATGGCTGACTTGGAAGTCACCTATACAACATGGCAACCAGCACAATGTCCCCCAAGCAATATGGCTGACTTGGAAGTCACCTATAGAACATGGCCACCAGCACAATGTCCCCCAAGCAATATGGCTGACTTGGAAGTCACCTATAGGACATGGCAACCAGCACAATGTCCCCCATGCAATATGGCTGACTTGGAAGTCACCTATAGAACATGGCCACCAGCACAATGTCCGCCAAGCAATATGGCTCACTTGGAAGTCACCTATACAATACAACCAGCACAATGTCCCCCATGCAATATGGCTGACTTGGAAGTCACCTATACAATACAACCAGCACAATGTCCCAAATGCAATATGGCTGACTTGAAAGTCACCTATAGAACATGGCCACCAGCACAATGTCCCCCATGCAATATGGCTGAATTGGAAGTCACCTATAGGACATGGCAACCAGCACAATGTCCCCCATGCAATATGGCTGACTTGGAAGTCACCTATACAATACAACCAGCACAATGTCCCCCATGCAATTTGGCTGACTTGGAAGTCACCTATACAACATGGCAACCAGCACAATGTCACCCATGCAATATGGCTGACATGGAAGTCACCTATACAATACAACCAGCACAATGTCCCCCAAGCAATATGGCTAACTTGGAAGTCACCTATACAAGACAACCAGCACAATGTTCCCCATGCAATATGGCTGACTTGGAAGTCACCTATACAATACAACCAGCACAATGTCCCCCATGCAATATGGCTGATTTGGAAGTCGCCTATACAACACAACCAGCACAATGTCCCCCATGCAATATGGCTGACTTGGAAGTCACCTATACAAGACAACCAGCACAATGTCCCAACTGCAATATGGCTGACTTGGAAGTCACCTATAGAACATGGCCACCAGCACAATGTCCCCCATGCAATATGGCTGACTTGGAAGTCACCTATACAACATGGCAACCAGCACAATGTCCCCTATGCAATTTGGCTGACTTGGAAGTCACCTATACAATACAACCAGCACAATGTCCCCCAAGCAATATGGCTGACTTGGAAGTCACCTATACAAGACAACCAGCACAATGCCCCCCATGCAATATGGCTGACTTGGAAGTCACCTATAGGACATGGCCACCAGCACAATGTCCCCCATGCAATATGGCTGACTTGGAAGTCACCTATACAATACAACCAGCACAATGTCCCCCATGCAATATGGTTGACTTGGAAGTCACCTATACAATACAACCAGCACAATGTCCCCCATGCAATATGGCTGATTTGGTTGTCACCTATACAACACAACCAGCACAATGTCCCCCATGCAATATGGCTGACTTGGAAGTCACCTATACAAGACAACCAGCACAATGTCCCCCATGCAATATGGCTGACTTGGAAGTCACCTATAGAACATGGCCACCAGCACAATGTCCCCCATGCAATATGGCTGACTTGGAAGTCACCTATAGAACATGGCCACCAGCACAATGTAACCCATGCAATATGGCTGACTTGGAAGTCACCTATACAACATGGCAACCAGCACAATGTCCCCCAAGCAATATGGCTGACTTGGAAGTCACCTATAGAACATGGCCACCAGCACAATGTCCCCCAAGCAATATGGCTGACTTGGAAGTCACCTATAGAACATGGCAACCAGCACAATGTCCCCCAAGCAATATGGCTGACTTGGAAGTCACCTATACAAGACAACCAGCACAATGTCCCCCATGCAATATGGCTGACTTGGAAGTTACCTATAGAACATGGCAACCAGCACAATGTCCCCCATGCAATATGGCTGACTTGGAAGTCACCTATAGAACATGGCCACCAGCACAATGTCCCCCAAGCAATATGGCTCACTTGGAAGTCACCTATACAATACAATCAGCACAATGTCCCAAATGCAATATGGCTGACTTGGAAGTCACCTATAGAACATGGCCACCGGCACAATGTCCCCCATGCAATATGGCTGACTTGGAAGTCACCTATACAACATGGCAACCAGCACAATGTCCCCCATGCAATATGGCTGACATGGAAGTCACCTATACAATACAACCAGCACAATGTCCCCCAAGCAATATGGCTGACTTGGAAGTCACCTATACAAGACAACCAGCACAATGTAACCCATGCAATATGGCTGACTTGGAAGTCACCTATACAACATGGCAACCAGCACAATGTCCCCCAAGCAATATGGCTGACTTGGAAGTCACCTATAGAACATGGCCACCAGCACAATGTCCCCCAAGCAAAATGGCTGACTTGGAAGTCACCTATAGAACATGGCAACCAGCACAATGTCCCCCAAGCAATATGGCTGACTTGGAAGTCACCTATACAAGACAACCAGCACAATGTCCCCCATGCAATATGGCTGACTTGGAAGTTACCTATAGAACATGGCAACCAGCACAATGTCCCCCATGCAATATGGCTGACTTGGAAGTCACCTATAGAACATGGCCACCAGCACAATGTCCCCCAAGCAATATGGCTCACTTGGAAGTCACCTATACAATACAATCAGCACAATGTCCCAAATGCAATATGGCTGACTTGGAAGTCACCTATAGAACATGGCCACCGGCACAATGTCCCCCATGCAATATGGCTGACTTGGAAGTCACCTATACAACATGGCAAGCAGCACAATGTCCCCCATGCAATATGGCTGACATGGAAGTCACCTATACAATACAACCAGCACAATGTCCCCCAAGCAATATGGCTGACTTGGAAGTCACCTATACAAGACAACCAGCACAATGTCCCCCATGCAATATGGCTGACTTGGAAGTCACCTATACAATACAACCAGCACAATGTCCCCCATGCAATATGGCTGATTTGGAAGTCGCCTATACAACACAACCAGCACAATGTCCCCCATGCAATATGGCTGACTTGGAAGTCACCTATACAAGACAACCAGCACAATGTCCCAACTGCAATATGGCTGACTTGGAAGTCACCTATAGAACATGGCCACCAGCACAATGTCCCCCATGCAATATGGCTGACTTGGAAGTCACCTATACAACATGGCAACCAGCACAATGTCCCCTATGCAATTTGGCTGACTTGGAAGTCACCTATACAATACAACCAGCACAATGTCCCCCAAGCAATATGGCTGACTTGGAAGTCACCTATACAAGACAACCAGCACAATGTCCCCCATGCAATATGGCTGACTTGGAAGTCACCTATAGGACATGGCCACCAGCACAATGTCCCCCATGCAATATGGCTGACTTGGAAGTCACCTATACAATACAACCAGCACAATGTCCCCCATGCAATATGGTTGACTTGGAAGTCACCTATACAATACAACCAGCACAATGTCCCCCATGCAATATGGCTGATTTGGTTGTCACCTATACAACACAACCAGCACAATGTCCCCCATGCAATATGGCTGACTTGGAAGTCACCTATACAAGACAACCAGCACAATGTCCCCCATGCAATATGGCTGACTTGGAAGTCACCTATAGAACATGGCCACCAGCACAATGTCCCCCATGCAATATGGCTGACTTGGAAGTCACCTATAGAACATGGCCACCAGCACAATGTAACCCATGCAATATGGCTGACTTGGAAGTCACCTATACAACATGGCAACCAGCACAATGTCCCCCAAGCAATATGGCTGACTTGGAAGTCACCTATAGAACATGGCCACCAGCACAATGTCCCCCAAGCAATATGGCTGACTTGGAAGTCACCTATAGAACATGGCAACCAGCACAATGTCCCCCAAGCAATATGGTTGACTTGGAAGTCACCTATACAAGACAACCAGCACAATGTCCCCCATGCAATATGGCTGACTTGGAAGTTACCTATAGAACATGGCAACCAGCACAATGTCCCCCATGCAATATGGCTGACTTGGAAGTCACCTATAGAACATGGCCACCAGCACAATGTCCCCCAAGCAATATGGCTCACTTGGAAGTCACCTATACAATACAATCAGCACAATGTCCCAAATGCAATATGGCTGACTTGGAAGTCACCTATAGAACATGGCCACCAGCACAATGTCCCTCATGCAATATGGCTGAGTTGGAAGCCACCTATACAACATGGCAACCAGCACAATGTCCCCCATGCAATATGGCTGACTTGGAAGTAAACTATACAATACAACCAGCACAATGTCCCCCAAGCAATATGGCTGACTTGGAAGTCACCTATACAAGACAACCAGCACAATGTCCCCCATGCAATATGGCTGACTTGGAAGTCACCTATACAATACAACCAGCACAATGTCCCCCATGCAATATGGCTGATTTGGAAGTCACCTATACAATACAACCAGCACAATGTCCCCATTGCAATATGGCTGATTTGGAAGTCACCTATACAACACAACCAGCACAATGTCCCCCATGCAATATGGCTGACTTGGAAGTCACCTATACAAGACAACCAGCACAACGTCCCCCATGCAATATGGCTGACTTGGAAGTCACCTATAGAACATGGCCACCAGCACAATGTCCCCCATGCAATATGGCTGACTTGGAAGTCACCTATACAAGACAACCAGCACAATGTCCCCCATGCAATATGGCTGACTTGGAAGTCACCTATACAATACAACCAGCACAATGTCCCCCATGCAATATGGCTGATTTGGAAGTCGCCTATACAACACAACCAGCACAATTTCCCCCATGCAATATGGCTGACTTGGAAGTCACCTATACAAGACAACCAGCACAATGTCCCAACTGCAATATGGCTGACTTGGAAGTCACCTATAGAACATGGCCACCAGCACAATGTCCCCCATGCAATATGGCTGACTTGGAAGTCACCTATACAACATGGCAACCAGCACAATGTCCCCTATGCAATTTGGCTGACTTGGAAGTCACCTATACAATACAACCAGCACAATGTCCCCAAAGCAATATGGCTGACTTGGAAGTCACCTATACAAGACAACCAGCACAATGTCCCCCATGCAATATGGCTGACTTGGAAGTCACCTATAGGACATGGCCACCAGCACAATGTCCCCCATGCAATATGGCTGACTTGGAAGTCACCTATACAATACAACCAGCACAATTTCCCCCATGCAATATGGTTGACTTGGAAGTCACCTATACAATACAACCAGCACAATGTCCCCCATGCAATATGGCTGATTTGGTTGTCACCTATACAACACAACCAGCACAATGTCCCCCATGCAATATGGTGACTTGGAAGTCACCTATACAAGACAACCAGCACAATGTCCCCCATGCAATATGGCTGACTTGGAAGTCACCTATAGAACATGGCCACCAGCACAATGTCCCCCAAGCAATATGGCTGACTTGGAAGTCACCTATAGAACATGGCCACCAGCACAATGTCCCCCAAGCAATATGGCTGACTTGGAAGTCACCTATAGAACATGGCAACCAGCACAATGTCCCCCAAGCAATATGGCTGACTTGGAAGTCACCTATACAAGACAACCAGCACAATGTCCCCAATGCAATATGGCTGACTTGGAAGTCACCTATAGAACATGGCAACCAGCACAATGTCCCCCATGCAATATGGCTGACTTGGAAGTCACCTATAGAACATGGCCACCAGCACAATGTCCCCCAAGCAATATGGCTCACTTGGAAGTCACCTATACAATACAATCAGCACAATGTGCCAAATGCAATATGGCTGACTTGGAAGTCACCTATAGAACATGGCCACCAGCACAATGTCCCCCATGCAATATGGCTGACTTGGAAGCCACCTATACAACATGGCAACCAGCACAATGTCCCCCATGCAATATGGCTGACTTGGAAGTAAACTATACAATACAACCAGCACAATGTCCCCCAAGCAATATGGCTGACTTGGAAGTCACCTATACAAGACAACCAGCACAATGTCCCCCATGCAATATGGCTGACTTGGAAGTCACCTATACAACACAACCAGCACAATGTCCGCCAAGCAATATGGCTCACTTGGAAGTCACCTATACAAGACAACCAGCACAATGTCCCCCATGCAATATGGCTGACTTGGAAGTCACCTAAAGGACATGGCCACCAGCACAATGTCCCCCATGCAATATGGCTGACTTGGAAGTCACCTATACAACATGGCAACCAGCACAATGTCCCCCATGCAATATGGCTGATTTGGAAGTCACCTATACAACACAACCAGCACAATGTCCCCCATGCAATATGGCTGACTTGGAAGTCACCTATACAAGACAACCAGCACAATGTCCCCCATGCAATATGGCTGACTTGGAAGTCACCTATAGAACATGGCCACCAGCACAATGTCCCCTATGCAATATGGCTGACTTGGAAGTCACCTATAGAACATGGCCACCAGCACAATGTAACCCATGCAATATGGCTGACTTGGAAGTCACCTATACAACATGGCAACCAGCACAATGTCCCCCAAGCAATATGGCTGACTTGGAAGTCACCTATAGAACATGGCCACCAGCACAATGTCCCCCAAGCAATATGGCTGACTTGGAAGTCACCTATAGGACATGGCAACCAGCACAATGTCCCCCATGCAATATGGCTGACTTGGAAGTCACCTATAGAACATGGCCACCAGCACAATGTCCGCCAAGCAATATGGCTCACTTGGAAGTCACCTATACAATACAACCAGCACAATGTCCCCCATGCAATATGGCTGACTTGGAAGTCACCTATACAATACAACCAACACAATGTCCCAAATGCAATATGGCTGACTTGAAAGTCACCTATAGAACATGGCCACCAGCACAATGTCCCCCATGCAATATGGCTGAATTGGAAGTCACCTATAGGACATGGCAACCAGCACAATGTCCCCCATGCAATATGGCTGACTTGGAAGTCACCTATACAATACAACCAGCACAATGTCCCCCATGCAATTTGGCTGACTTGGAAGTCACCTATACAACATGGCAACCAGCACAATGTCCCCCATGCAATATGGCTGGCTTGGAAGTCACCTATAGAACATGGCCACCAGCACAATGTCCCCCATGCAATATGGCTGACTTGGAAGTCACCTATACAACATGGCAACCAGCACAATGTCCCCCAAGCAATATGGCTGACTTGGAAGTCACCTATAGAACATGGCCACCAGCATAATGTCCCCCAAGCAATATGGCTGACTTGGAAGTCACCTATAGAACATGGCAACCAGCACAATGTCCCCCAAGCAATATGGCTGACTTGGAAGTCACCTATACAAGACAACCAGCACAATGTCCCCCATGCAATATGGCTGACTTGGAAGTCACCTATAGGACATGGCATCCAGCACAATGTCCCCCATGCAATATGGCTGACTTGGAAGTCACCTATAGAACATGGCCACCAGCACAATGTCCGCCAAGCAATATGGCTCACTTGGAAGTCACCTATACAATACAACCAGCACAATGTCCCCCTTGCAATATGGCTGACTTGGAAGTCACCTATACAATACAACCAGCACAATGTCCCAAATGCAATATGGCTGACTTGGAAGTCACCTATAGAACATGGCCACCAGCACAATGTCCCCCATGCAATATGGCTGACTTGGAAGTCACCTATACAACATGGCAACCAGCACAATGTCCCCCATGCAATATGGCTGACATGGAAGTCACCTATACAATACAACCAGCACAATGTCCCCCAAGCAATATGGCTGACTTGGAAGTCACCTATACAAGACAACCAGCACAATGTCCCCCATGCAATATGGCTGACTTGGAAGTCAACTATACAATACAACCAGCACAATGTCCCCCATGCAATATGGCTGATTTGGAAGTCACCTATACAACACAACCAGCACAATGTCCCCCATGCAATATGGCTGACTTGGAAGTCACCTATACAAGACAACCAGCACAATGTCCCCCATGCAATATGGCTGACTTGGAAGTCACCTATAGAACATGGCCACCAGCACAATGTCCCCCATGCAATATGGCTGACTTGGAAGTCACCTATACAACATGGCAACCAGCACAATGTCCCCTATGCAATATGGCTGACTTGGAAGTCACCTATACAATACAACCAGCACAATGTCCCCCAAGCAATATGGCTGACTTGGAAGTCACCTATACAAGACAACCAGCACAATGTCCCCCATGCAATATGGCTGACTTGGAAGTCACCTATAGGACATGGCCACCAGCACAATGTCCCCCATGCAATATGGCTGACTTGGAAGTCACCTATACAATACAACCAGCACAATGTCCCCCATGCAATATGGCTGACTTGGAAGTCACCTATACAATACAACCAGCACAATGTCCCCCATGCAATATGGCTGACTTGGAAGTCACCTATACAACATGGCAACCAGCACAATGTCCCGCATGCAATATGGCTGATTTGGAAGTCACCTATACAACACAACCAGCACAATGTCCCCCATGCAATATGGCTGACTTGGAAGTCACCTATACAAGACAACCAGCACAATGTCCCCCATGCAATATGGCTGACTTGGAAGTCACCTATAGAACATGGCCACCAGCACAATGTCCCCCATGCAATATGGCTGACTTGGAAGTCACCTATAGAACATGGCCACCAGCACAATGTAACCCATGCAATATGGCTGACTTGGAAGTCACCTATACAACATGGCAACCAGCACAATGTCCCCCAAGCAATATGGCTGACTTGGAAGTCACCTATAGAACATGGCCACCAGCACAATGTCCCCCAAGCAATATGGCTGACTTGGAAGTCACCTATAGGACATGGCAACCAGCACAATGTCCCCCATGCAATATGGCTGACTTGGAAGTCACCTATGGAACATGGCCACCAGCACAATGTCCGCCAAGCAATATGGCTCACTTGGAAGTCACCTATACAATACAACCAGCACAATGTCCCCCATGCAATATGGCTGACTTGGAAGTCACCTATACAATACAACCAGCACAATGTCCCAAGTCCAATATGGCTGACTTGGAAGTCATCTATAGAACATGGCCACCAGCACAATGTCCCCCATGCAATATGGCTGAATTGGAAGTCACCTATACAACATGGCAACCAGCACAATGTCCCCCATGCAATATGGCTGACTTGGAAGTCACCTATACAATACAACCAGCACAATGTCCCCCAAGCAATATGGCTGACTTGGAAGTCACCTATACAAGACAACCAGCACAATGTCCCCCATGCAATATGGCTGACTTGGAAGTCACCTATACAATACAACCAGCACAATGTCCCCCATGCAATATGGCTGATTTGGAAGTCACCTATACAACACAACCAGCACAATGTCCCCCATGCAATATGGCTGACTTGGAAGTCACCTATACAAGACAACCAGCACAATGTCCCCCATGCAATATGGCTGACTTGGAAGTCACCTATAGGACATGGCCACCAGCACAATGTCCCCCATGCAATATGGCTGACTTGGAAGTCACCTATACAATACAACCAGCACAATGTCCCCCATGCAATATGGCTGACTTGGAAGTCACCTATACAAGACAACCAGCACAATGTCCCCCATGCAATATGGCTGACTTGGAAGTCACCTATAGAACATGGCCACCAGCACAATGTCCCCCATGCAATATGGCTGACTTGGAAGTCACCTATAGAACATGGCAACCAGCACAATGTCCCCCAAGCAATATGGCTGACTTGGAAGTCACCTATACAAGACAACCAGCACAATTTCCCCCATGCAATATGGCTGACTTGGAAGTCACCTATAGGACATGGCAACCAGCACAATGTCCCCCATGCAATATGGCTGACTTGGAAGTCACCTATACAATACAACCAGCACAATGTCACCCATGCAATTTGGCTGACTTGGAAGTCACCTATACAACATGGCAACCAGCACAATGTCCCCCATGCAATATGGCTGACTTGGAAGTCACCTATAGAACATGGCCACCAGCACAATGTCCCCCATGCAATATGGCTGACTTGGAAGTCACCTATACAACATGGCAACCAGCACAATGTCCCCCATGCAATATGGCTGACTTGGAAGTCACCTATAGAACATGGCAACCAGCACAATGTCCCCCAAGCAATATGGCTGACTTGGAAGTCACCTATACAAGACAACCAGCACAATGTCCCCCATGCAATATGGCTGACTTGGAAGTCACCTATAGGACATGGCAACCAGCACAATGTCCCCCATGCAATATGGCTGACTTGGAAGTCACCTATAGAACATGGCCACCAGCACAATGTCCGCCAAGCAATATGGCTCACTTGGAAGTCACCTATACAATACAACCAGCACAATGTCCCCCATGCAATATGGCTGACTTGGAAGTCACCTATACAATACAACCAGCACAATGTCCCAAATGCAATATGGCTGACTTGGAAGTCACCTATAGAACATGGCCACCAGCACAATGTCCCCCATGCAATATGGCTGACTTGGAAGTCACCTATACAACATGGCAACCAGCACAATGTCCCCCATGCAATATGGCTGACATGGAAGTCACCTATACAATACAACCAGCACAATGTCCCCCAAGCAATATGGCTGACTTGAAAGTCACCTATACAAGACAACCAGCACAATGTCCCCCATGCAATATGGCTGACTTGGAAGTCACCTATACAATACAACCAGCACAATGTCCCCCATGCAATATGACTGATTTGGAAGTCGCCTATACAACACAACCAGCACAATGTCCCCCATGCAATATGGCTGACTTGGAAGTCACCTATACAAGACAACCAGCACAATGTCCCAAATGCAATATGGCTGACTTGGAAGTCACCTATAGAACATGGCCACCAGCACAATGTCCCCCATGCAATATGGCTGACTTGGAAGTCACCTATACAACATGGCAACCAGCACAATGTCCCCTATGCAATTTGGCTGACTTGGAAGTCACCTATACAATACAACCAGCACAATGTCCCCCAAGCAATATGGCTGACTTGGAAGTCACCTATACAAGACAACCAGCACAATGTCCCCCATGCAATATGGCTGACTTGGAAGTCACCTATAGGACATGGCCACCAGCACAATGTCCCCCATTCAATATGGCTGACTTGGAAGTCACCTATACAATACAACCAGCACAATGTCCCCCATGCAATATGGCTGACTTAGAAGTCACCTATACAATACAACCAGCACAATGTCCCCCATGCAATATGGCTGACTTGGAAGTCACCTATACAATACAACCAGCACAATGTCCCCCATGCAATATGGCTGACTTGGAAGTCACCTATTGAACATGGCCACCAGCACAATGTCCGCCAAGCAATATGGCTCACTTGGAAGTCACCTATACAATACAACCAGCACAATGTCCCCCATGCAATATGGCTGACTTGGAAGTCACCTATACAATACAACCAGCACAATGTCCCAAATGCAATATGGCTGACTTGGAAGTCACCTATAGAACATGGCCACCAGCACAATGTCCCCCATGCAATATGGATGACTTGGAAGTCACCTATACAACATGGCAACCAGCACAATGTCCCCCATGCAATATGGCTGACTTGGAAGTCACCTATACAATACAACCAGCACAATGTCCCCCAAGCAATATGGCTGACTTGGAAGTCACCTATACAACACAACCAACACAATGTCCCCCATGCAATATGGCTGACTTGGAAGTCACCTATACAATACAACCAGCACAATGTCCCCCATGCAATATGGCTGATTTGGAAGTCACCTATACAACACAACCAGCACAATGTCCCCCATGCAATATGGCTGACTTGGAAGTCACCTATACAAGACAACCAGCACAATGTCCCCCATGCAATATGGCTGACTTGGAAGTCACCTATAGAACATGGCCACCAGCACAATGTCCCCCATGCAATATGGCTGACTTGGAAGTCACCTATACAAGACAACCAGCACAATGTCCCCCATGCAATATGGCTGACTTGGAAGTCACCTATAGAACATGGCCACCAGCACAATGTCCCCCATGCAATATGGCTGACTTGGAAGTCACCTATAGAACATGGCAACCAGCACAATGTCCCCCAAGCAATATGGCTGACTTGGAAGTCACCTATACAAGACAACCAGCACAATTTCCCCCATGCAATATGGCTGACTTGGAAGTCACCTATAGGACATGGCAACCAGCACAATGTCCCCCATGCAATATGGCTGACTTGGAAGTCACCTATACAATACAACCAGCACAATGTCCCCCATGCAATTTGGCTGACTTGGAAGTCACCTATACAACATGGCAACCAGCACAATGTCCCCCATGCAATATAGCTGACTTGGAAGTCACCTATAGAACATGGCCACCAGCACAATGTCCCCCATGCAATATGGCTGACTTGGAAGTCACCTATACAACATGGCAACCAGCACAATGTCCCCCAAGCAATATGGCTGACTTGGAAGTCACCTATAGAACATGGCCACCAGCACAATGTCCCCCAAGCAATATGGCTGACTTGGAAGTCACCTATAGAACATGGCAACCAGCACAATGTCCCCCAAGCAATATGGCTGACTTGGAAGTCACCTATACAAGACAACCAGCACAATGTCCCCCATGCAATATGGCTGACTTGGAAGTCACCTATAGGACATGGCAACCAGCACAATGTCCCCCATGCAATATGGCTGACTTGGAAGTCACCTATAGAACATGGCCACCAGCACAATGTCCACCAAGCAATATGGCTCACTTGGAAGTCACCTATACAATACAACCAGCAAAATGTCCCAAATGCAATATGGCTGACTTGGAAGTCACCTATAGAACATGGCCACCGGCACAATGTCCCCCATGCAATATGGCTGACTTGGAAGTCACCTATACAACATGGCAACCAGCACAATGTCCCGCATGCAATATGGCTGACATGGAAGTCACCTATACAATACAACCAGCACAATGTCCCCCAAGCAATATGGCTGACTTGGAAGTCACCTATACAAGACAACCAGCACAATGTCCCCCATGCAATATGGCTGACTTGGAAGTCACCTATACAATACAACCAGCACAATGTCCCCCATGCAATATGGCTGATTTGGAAGTCGCCTATACAACACAACCAGCACAATGTCCCCCATGCAATATGGCTGACTTGGAAGTCACCTATACAAGACAACCAGCACAATGTCCCAACTGCAATATGGCTGACTTGGAAGTCACCTATAGAACATGGCCACCAGCACAATGTCCCCCATGCAATATGGCTGACTTGGAAGTCACCTATACAACATGGCAACCAGCACAATGTCCCCTATGCAATTTGGCTGACTTGGAAGTCACCTATACAATACAACCAGCACAATGTCCCCCAAGCAATATGGCTGACTTGGAAGTCACCTATACAAGACAACCAGCACAATGTCCCCCATGCAATATGGCTGACTTGGAAGTCACCTATAGGACATGGCCACCAGCACAATGTCCCCCATGCAATATGGCTGACTTGGAAGTCACCTATAAAATACAACCAGCACAATGTCCCCTATGCAATATGGTTGACTTGGAAGTCACCTATACAATACAACCAGCACAATGTCCCCCATGCAATATGGCTGATTTGGTTGTCACCTATACAACACAACCAGCACAATGTCCCCCATGCAATATGGCTGACTTGGAAGTCACCTATACAAGACAACCAGCACAATGTCCCCCATGCAATATGGCTGACTTGGAAGTCACCTATAGAACATGGCCACCAGCACAATGTCCCCCATGCAATATGGCTGACTTGGAAGTCACCTATAGAACATGGCCACCAGCACAATGTAACCCATGCAATATGGCTGACTTGGAAGTCACCTATACAACATGGCAACCAGCACAATGTCCCCCAAGCAATATGACTGACTTGGAAGTCACCTATAGAACATGGCCACCAGCACAATGTCCCCCAAGCAATATGGCTGACTTGGAAGTCACCTATAGAACATGGCAACCAGCACAATGTCCCCCAAGCAATATGGCTGACTTGGAAGTCACCTATACAAGACAACCAGCACAATGTCCCCCATGCAATATGGCTGACTTGGAAGTCACCTATAGAACATGGCAACCAGCACAATGTCCCCCATGCAATATGGCTGACTTGGAAGTCACCTATAGAACATGGCCACCAGCACAATGTCCCCCAAGCAATATGGCTCACTTGGAAGTCACCTATACAATACAATCAGCACAATGTCCCAAATGCAATATGGCTGACTTGGAAGTCACCTATAGAACATGGCCACCAGAACAATGTCCCCCATGCAATATGGCTGACTTTGAAGCCACCTATACAACATGGCAACCAGCACAATGTCCCCCATGCAATATGGCTGACTTGGAAGTAAACTATACAATACAACCAGCACAATGTCCCCCAAGCAATATGGCTGACTTGGAAGTCACCTATACAAGACAACCAGCACAATGTCCCCCATGCAATATGGCTGACTTGGAAGTCACCTATACAATACAACCAGCACAATGTCCCCCATGCAATATGGCTGATTTGGAAGTCACCTATACAATACAACCAGCACAATGTCCCCCATGCAATATGGCTGATTTGGAAGTCACCTATACAACACAACCAGCACAATGTCCCCCATGCAATATGGCTGACTTGGAAGTCACCTATACAAGACAACCAGCACAATGTCCCCCATGCAATATGGCTGACTTGGAAGTCACCTATAGAACATGGCCACCAGCACAATGTCCCCCATGCAATATGGCTGACTTGGAAGTCACCTATAGAACATGGCCACCAGCACAATGTAACCCATGCAATATGGCTGACTTGGAAGTCACCTATACAACATGGCAACCAGCACAATGTCCCCCAAGCAATATGGCTGACTTGGAAGTCACCTATAGAACATGGCCACCAGCACAATGTCCCCCAAGCAATATGGCTGACTTGGAAGTCACCTATAGAACATGGCAACCAGCACAATGTCCCCCAAGCAATATGGCTGACTTGGAAGTCACCTATACAAGACAACCAGCACAATGTCCCCCATGCAATATGGCTGACTTGGAAGTCACCTATAGAACATGGCAACCAGCACAATGTCCCCCATGCAATATGGCTGACTTGGAAGTAACCTATAGAACATGGCCACCAGCACAATGTCCCCCAAGCAATATGGCTCACTTGGAAGTCACCTATACAATACAACCAGCACAATGTCCCCCATGCAATATGGCTGACTTGGAAGTCACCTATACAATACAACCAGCACAATGTCCCAAATGCAATATGGCTGACTTGGAAGTCACCTATAGAACATGGCCACCAGCACAATGTCCCCCATGAAATATGGCTGACTTGGAATGCACCTATACAACATGGCAACCAGCACAATGTCCCCCATGCAATATTGCTGACTTGGAAGTCACCTATACAATACAACCAGCACAATGTCCCCCAAGCAATATGGCTGACTTGGAAGTCACCTATACAAGACAACCAGCACAATGTCCCCCATGCAATATGGCTGATTTTGAAGTCACCTATACAACACAACCAGCACAATGTCCCCCATGCAATATGGCTGACTTGGAAATCACCTATACAAGACAACCATCACAATGTCCCAAATGCAATATAGCTGACTTGGAAGTCACCTATAGAACATGGCCACCAGCACAATGTCCCCCATGCAAATATGGCTGACTTGGAAGTCACCTAAACAACATGGCAACCAGCACAATGTCCTCCATGCAATATGGCTGACTTGGAAGTCACCTATACAATACAACCAGCACAATGTCCCCCAAGCAATATGGCTGACTTGGAAGTCACCTATACAAGACAACCAGCACAATGTCCCCCATGCAATATGGCTGACTTGGAAGTCACCTATAGGACATGGCCACCAGCACAATGTCCCCCATGCAATATGGCTGACTTGGAAGTCACCTATACAATACAACCAGCACAATGTCCCCCATGCAATATGGCTGACTTGGAAGTCACCTATACAATACAACCAGCACAATGTCCCCCATGCAATATGGCTGATTTGGAAGTCACCTATATAACACAACCAGCACAATGTCTCCCATGCAATATGGCTGACTTGGAAGTCACCTATACAAGACAACCAGCACAATGTCCCCCATGCAATATGGCTGACTTGGAAGTCACGTATAGAACATGGCCACCAGCACAATGTCCCCCATGCAATATGGCTGACTTGGAAGTCACCTATACAACATGGCAACTAACACAATGTCCCCCAAGCAATATGGCTGACTTGGAAGTCACCTATACAACATGGCAACCAGCACAATGTCCCCCAAGCAATATGGCTGACTTGGAAGTCACCTATAGAACATGGCAACCAGCACAATGTCCCCCAAGCAATATGGCTGACTTAAAAGTCACCTATACAAGACAACCAGCACAATTTCCCCCATGCAATATGGCTGACTTGGACGTCACCTATAGGACATGGCAATAAGCACAATGTCCCCCAGGCAATATGGCTGACTTGTAAGTCACCTATACAACATGGCAACCAGCACAATGTCCCCCATGCAATATGGCTGACTTGGAAGTCACCTATACAACATGGCAACCAGCACAATGTCCCTCATGCAAAATGGCTGACTTGGAAGTCACCTTTACAACATGGCCACCAGCACAATGTCCCCCATGCAATATGGCTGACTTGGAAGTCACCTATAGGACATGGCAACCAGCACAATGTCCCCCATGCAATATGGCTGACTTGGAAGTCACCTATAGAACATGGCCACCAGCACAATGTCCCCCAAGCAATATGGCTCACTTGGAAGTCACCTATACAATACAACCAGCACAATGTCCCCCATGCAATATGGCTGACTTGGAAGTCACCTATACAATACAACCAGCACAATGTCCCCCATGCAATATGGCTCACTTGGAAGTCACCTATACAACATGGCATCCAGCACAATGTCCCCCATGCAATATGGCTGACTTGGAAGTCACCTATACAACATGGCAACCAGCACAATGTCCCCCATGCAATATGGCTGACTTGGAAGTCACCTATACAACATGGCAACCAGCACAATGTCCCCCATGCAATATGGCTGACTTCGAAGTCACCTATACAAGAAACCAGCACAATGTCCCCCATGCAATGTGGCTGACTTGGAAGTCACCTATAGAACATGGCCACCAGCACAATGTCCCCCATGCAATATGGCTGACTTGGAAGTCACCTATACAACATGGCAACCAGCACAATGTCCCCCATGCAATATGGCTGACTTGGAAGTCAGCTATACAATACAACCAGCACAATGTCCCCCAAGCAATATGGCTGACTTGGAAGTCACCTATACAAGACAACCAGCACAATGTCCCCCATGCAATATGGCTGACTTGGAAGTCACCTATAGGACATGGCCACCAGCACAATGTCCCCCATGCAATATGGCTGACTTGGAAGTCACCTATACAATACAACCAGCACAATGTCCCCCATGCAATATGGCTGACTTGGAAGTCACCTATACAATACAACCAGCACAATGTCCCCCATGCAATATGGCTGATTTGGAAGTCACCTATACAACACAACCAGCACAATGTCCCCCATGCAATATGGCTGACTTGGAAGTCACCTATACAAGACAACCAGCACAATGTCCCCCATGCAATATGGCTGACTTGGAAGTCACCTATAGAACATGGCCACCAGCACAATGTCCCCCATGCAATATGGCTGACTTGGAAGTCACCTATACAACATGGCAACCAGCACAATGTCCCCCATGCAATATGGCTGACTTGGAAGTCACCTATAGAACATGGCCACCAGCACAATGTCCCCCATGCAATATGGCTGACTTGGAAGTCACCTATACAACATGGCAACCAGCACAATGTCCCCCAAGCAATATGGCTGACTTGGAAGTCACCTATAGAACATGGCCACCAGCACAATGTCCCCCAAGCAATATGGCTGACTTGGAAGTCACCTATAGAACATGGCAACCAGCACAATGTCCCCCATGCAATATGGCTGACTTGGAAGTCACCTATACAACATGGCAACCAGCACAATGTCCCCCATGCAATATGGCTGACTTCGAAGTCACCTATACAAGAAACCAGCACAATGTCCCCCATGCAATGTGGCTGACTTGGAAGTCACCTATAGAACATGGCCACCAGCACAATGTCCCCCATGCAATATGGCTGACTTGGAAGTCACCTATACAACATGGCAACCAGCACAATGTCCCCCATGCAATATGGCTGACTTGGAAGTCAGCTATACAATACAACCAGCACAATGTCCCCCAAGCAATATGGCTGACTTGGAAGTCACCTATACAAGACAACCAGCACAATGTCCCCCATGCAATATGGCTGACTTGGAAGTCACCTATAGGACATGGCCACCAGCACAATGTCCCCCATGCAATATGGCTGACTTGGAAGTCACCTATACAATACAACCAGCACAATGTCCCCCATGCAATATGGCTGACTTGGAAGTCACCTATACAATACAACCAGCACAATGTCCCCCATGCAATATGGCTGATTTGGAAGTCACCTATACAACACAACCAGCACAATGTCCCCCATGCAATATGGCTGACTTGGAAGTCACCTATACAAGACAACCAGCACAATGTCCCCCATGCAATATGGCTGACTTGGAAGTCACCTATAGAACATGGCCACCAGCACAATGTCCCCCATGCAATATGGCTGACTTGGAAGTCACCTATACAACATGGCAACCAGCACAATGTCCCCCATGCAATATGGCTGATTTGGAAGTCACCTATAGAACATGGCCACCAGCACAATGTCCCCCATGCAATATGGCTGACTTGGAAGTCACCTATACAACATGGCAACCAGCACAATGTCCCCCAAGCAATATGGCTGACTTGGAAGTCACCTATAGAACATGGCCACCAGCACAATGTCCCCCAAGCAATATGGCTGACTTGGAAGTCACCTATAGAACATGGCAACCAGCACAATGTCCCCCAAGCAATATGGCTGACTTGGAAGTCACCTATACAAGACAACCAGCACAATGTCCCCCATGCAATATGGCTGACTTGGAAGTCACCTATAGGACATGGCAACCAGCACAATGTCCCCCATGCAATATGGCTGACTTGGAAGTCACCTATAGAACATGGCAACCAGCACAATGTCCCCCAAGCAATATGGCTGACTTGGAAGTTACCTATACAAGACAACCAGCACAATGTCCCCCATGCAATATGGCTGACTTGGAAGTCACCTATAGGACATGGCAACCAGCACAATGTCCCCCATGCAATATGGCTGACTTGGAAGTCACCTATAGAACATGGCCACCAGCACAATGTCCCCCAAGCAATATGGCTGATTTGGAAGTCACCTATACAACACAACCAGCACAATGTCCCCCATGCAATATGGCTGACTTGGAAATCACCTATACAAGACAACCATCACAATGTCCCAAATGCAATATGGCTGACTTGGAAGTCACCTATAGAACATGGCCACCAGCACAATGTCCCCCATGCAATATGGCTGACTTGGAAGTCACCTATACAACATGGTAACCAGCACAATGTCCCCCATGCAATATGGCTGACTTGGAAGTCACCTATACAATACAACCAGCACAATGTCCCCCAAGCAATATGGCTGACTTGGAAGTCACCTATACAAGACAACCAGCACAATGTCCCCCATGCAATATGGCTGACTTGGAAGTCACCTATAGGACATGGCCACCAGCACAATGTCCCCCGTGCAATATGGCTGACTTGGAAGTCACCTATACAATACAACCAGCACAATGTCCCCCATGCAATATGGCTGACTTGGAAGTCACCTATACAATACAACCAGCACAATGTCCCCCATGCAATATGGCTGATTTGGAAGTCACCTATATAACACAACCAGCACAATGTCCCCCATGCAATATGGCTGACTTGGACGTCACCTATAGGACATGGCAATAAGCACAATGTCCCCCAGGCAATATGGCTGACTTGTAAGTCACCTATACAACATGGCAACCAGCACAATGTCCCCCATGCAATATGGCTGACTTGGAAGTCACCTATACAACATGGCAACCAGCACAATGTCCCTCATGCAATATGGCTGACTTGGAAGTCACCTTTACAACATGGCCACCAGCACAATGTCCCCCATGCAATATGGCTGACTTGGAAGTCACCTATAGGACATGGCAACCAGCACAATGTCCCCCATGCAATATGGCTGACTTGGAAGTCACCTATAGAACATGGCCACCAGCACAATGTCCCCCAAGCAATATGGCTCACTTGGAAGTCACCTATACAATACAACCAGCACAATGTCCCCCATGCAATATGGCTGACTTGGAAGTCACCTATACAATACAACCAGCACAATGTCCCCCATGCAATATGGCTGACTTGGAAGTCACCTATACAACACAACCTGCACAATGTCCCCCATGCAATATGGCTGACTTGGAAGTCACCTATACAACACAACCAGCACAATGTCCCCCATGCAATATGGCTCACTTGGAAGTCACCTATACAACATGGCATCCAGCACAATGTCCCCCATGCAATATGGCTGACTTGGAAGTCACCTATACAACATGGCAACCAGCACAATGTCCCCCATGCAATATGGCTGACTTGGAAGTCACCTATACAACATGGCAACCAGCACAATGTCCCCCATGCAATATGGCTGACTTCGAAGTCACCTATACAAGAAACCAGCACAATGTCCCCCATGCAATGTGGCTGACTTGGAAGTCACCTATAGAACATGGCCACCAGCACAATGTCCTCCATGCAATATGGCTGACTTGGAAGTCACCTATACAACATGGCAACCAGCACAATGTCCCCCATGCAATATGGCTGACTTGGAAGTCAGCTATACAATACAACCAGCACAATGTCCCCCAAGCAATATGGCTGACTTGGAAGTCACCTATACAAGACAACCAGCACAATGTCCCCCATGCAATATGGCTGACTTGGAAGTCACCTATAGGACATGGCCACCAGCACAATGTCCCCCATGCAATATGGCTGACTTGGAAGTCACCTATACAATACAACCAGCACAATGTCCCCCATGCAATATGGCTGACTTGGAAGTCACCTATACAATACAACCAGCACAATGTCCCCCATGCAATATGGCTGATTTGGAAGTCACCTATACAACACAACCAGCACAATGTCCCCCATGCAATATGGCTGACTTGGAAGTCACCTATACAAGACAACCAGCACAATGTCCCCCATGCAATATGGCTGACTTGGAAGTCACCTATAGAACATGGCCACCAGCACAATGTCCCCCATGCAATATGGCTGACTTGGAAGTCACCTATACAACATGGCAACCAGCACAATGTCCCCCATGCAATATGGCTGACTTGGAAGTCACCTATAGAACATGGCCACCAGCACAATGTCCCCCATGCAATATGGCTGACTTGGAAGTCACCTATACAACATGGCAACCAGCACAATGTCCCCCAAGCAATATGGCTGACTTGGAAGTCACCTATAGAACATGGCCACCAGCACAATGTCCCCCAAGCAATATGGCTGACTTGGAAGTCACCTATAGAACATGGCAACCAGCACAATGTCCCCCAAGCAATATGGCTGACTTGGAAGTCACCTATACAAGACAACCAGCACAATGTCCCCCATGCAATATGGCTGACTTGGAAGTCACCTATAGGACATGGCAACCAGCACAATGTCCCCCATGCAATATGGCTGACTTGGAAGTCACCTATAGAACATGGCAACCAGCACAATGTCCCCCAAGCAATATGGCTGACTTGGAAGTTACCTATACAAGACAACCAGCACAATGTCCCCCATGCAATATGGCTGACTTGGAAGTCACCTATAGGACATGGCAACCAGCACAATGTCCCCCATGCAATATGGCTGACTTGGAAGTCACCTATAGAACATGGCCACCAGCACAATGTTCCCCAAGCAATATGGCTGATTTGGAAGTCACCTATACAACACAACCAGCACAATGTCCCCCATGCAATATGGCTGACTTGGAAATCACCTATACAAGACAACCATCACAATGTCCCAAATGCAATATGGCTGACTTGCAAGTCACCTATAGAACATGGCCACCAGCACAATGTCCCCCATGCAATATGGCTGACTTGGAAGTCACCTATACAACATGGTAACCAGCACAATGTCCCCCATGCAATATGGCTGACTTGGAAGTCACCTATACAATACAACCAGCACAATGTACCCCAAGCAATATGGCTGACTTGGAAGTCACCTATACAAGAAAACCAGCACAATGTCCCCCATGCAATATGGCTGACTTGGAAGTCACCTATAGGACATGGCCACCAGCACAATGTCCCCCATGCAATATGGCTGACTTGGAAGTCACCTATACAATACAACCAGCACAATGTCCCCCATGCAATATGGCTGACTTGGAAGTCACCTATACAATACAACCAGCACAATGTCCCCCATGCAATATGGCTGATTTGGAAGTCACCTATATAACACAACCAGCACAATGTCCCCCATGCAATATGGCTGACTTGGAAGTCACCTATACAAGACAACCAGCACAATGTCCCCCATGCAATATGGCTGACTTGGAAGTCACCTATAGAACATGGCCACCAGCACAATGTCCGCCATGCAATATGGCTGACTTGGAAGTCACCTATACAACATGGCAACCAACACAATGTCCCCCAAGCAATATGGCTGACTTGGAAGTCACCTATACAACATGGCAACCAGCACAATGTCCCCCAAGCAATATGGCTGACTTGGAAGTCACCTATAGAACATGGCAACCAGCACAATGTCCCCCAAGCAATATGGCTGACTTAAAAGTCACCTATACAAGACAACCAGCACAATCTCCCCCATGCAATATGGCTGACTTGGACGTCACCTATAGGACATGGCAACAAGCACAATGTCCCCCATGCAATATGGCTGACTTGTAAGTCACCTATACAACATGGCAACCAGCACAACGTCCCCCATGCAATATGGCTGACTTGGAAGTCACCTATACAACATGGCAACCAGCACAATGTCCCTCATGCAATATGGCTGACTTGGAAGTCACCTTTACAACATGGCCACCAGCACAATGTCCCCCATGCAATATGGCTGACTTGGAAGTCACCTATAGGACATGGCAACCAGCACAATGTCCCCCATGCAATATGGCTGACTTGGAAGTCACCTATAGAACATGGCCACCAGCACAATGTCCCCCAAGCAATATGGCTCACTTGGAAGTCACCTATACAATACAACCAGCACAATGTCCCCCATGCAATATGGCTGACTTGGAAGTCACCTATACAATACAACCAGCACAATGTCCCCCATGCAATATGGCTGACTTGGACGTCACCTATAGGACATGGCAACAAGCACAATGTCCCCCATGCAATATGGCTGACTTGTAAGTCACCTATACAACATGGCAACCAGCACAATGTCCCCCATGCAATATGGCTGACTTGGAAGTCACCTATACAACATGGCAACCAGCACAATGTCCCTCATGCAATATGGCTGACTTGGAAGTCACCTTTACAACATGGCCACCAGCACAATGTCCCCCATGCAATATGGCTGACTTGGAAGTCACCTATAGGACATGGCAACCAGCACAATGTCCCCCATGCAATATGGCTGACTTGGAAGTCATCTATAGAACATGGCCACCAGCACAATGTCCCCCAAGCAATATGGCTCACTTGGAAGTCACCTATACAATACAACCAGCACAATGTCCCCCATGCAATATGGCTGACTTGGAAGTCACCTATACAATACAACCAGCACAATGTCCCCCATGCAATATGGCTGACTTGGAAGTCACCTATACAACACAACCTGCACAATGTCCCCCATGCAATATGGCTGACTTGGAAGTCACCTATACAAGACAACCAGCACAATGTCCCCCATGCAATATGGCTCACTTGGAAGTCACCTATACAACATGGCATCCAGCACAATGTCCCCCATGCAATATGGCTGACTTGGAAGTCACCTATACAACATGGCAACCAACACAATGTCCCCCATGCAATATGGCTGACTTGGAAGTCACCTATACAACATGGCAACCAGCACAATGTTCCCCAAGCAATATGGCTGATTTGGAAGTCACCTATACAACACAACCAGCACAATGTCCCCCATGCAATATGGCTGACTTGGAAATCACCTATACAAGACAACCATCACAATGTCCCAAATGCAATATGGCTGACTTGCAAGTCACCTATAGAACATGGCCACCAGCACAATGTCCCCCATGCAATATGGCTGACTTGGAAGTCACCTATACAACATGGTAACCAGCACAATGTCCCCCATGCAATATGGCTGACTTGGAAGTCACCTATACAATACAACCAGCACAATGTACCCCAAGCAATATGGCTGACTTGGAAGTCACCTATACAAGAAAACCAGCACAATGTCCCCCATGCAATATGGCTGACTTGGAAGTCACCTATAGGACATGGCCACCAGCACAATGTCCCCCATGCAATATGGCTGACTTGGAAGTCACCTATACAATACAACCAGCACAATGTCCCCCATGCAATATGGCTGACTTGGAAGTCACCTATACAATACAACCAGCACAATGTCCCCCATGCAATATGGCTGATTTGGAAGTCACCTATATAACACAACCAGCACAATGTCCCCCATGCAATATGGCTGACTTGGAAGTCACCTATACAAGACAACCAGCACAATGTCCCCCATGCAATATGGCTGACTTGGAAGTCACCTATAGAACATGGCCACCAGCACAATGTCCGCCATGCAATATGGCTGACTTGGAAGTCACCTATACAACATGGCAACCAACACAATGTCCCCCAAGCAATATGGCTGACTTGGAAGTCACCTATACAACATGGCAACCAGCACAATGTCCCCCAAGCAATATGGCTGACTTGGAAGTCACCTATAGAACATGGCAACCAGCACAATGTCCCCCAAGCAATATGGCTGACTTAAAAGTCACCTATACAAGACAACCAGCACAATCTCCCCCATGCAATATGGCTGACTTGGACGTCACCTATAGGACATGGCAACAAGCACAATGTCCCCCATGCAATATGGCTGACTTGTAAGTCACCTATACAACATGGCAACCAGCACAACGTCCCCCATGCAATATGGCTGACTTGGAAGTCACCTATACAACATGGCAACCAGCACAATGTCCCTCATGCAATATGGCTGACTTGGAAGTCACCTTTACAACATGGCCACCAGCACAATGTCCCCCATGCAATATGGCTGACTTGGAAGTCACCTATAGGACATGGCAACCAGCACAATGTCCCCCATGCAATATGGCTGACTTGGAAGTCACCTATAGAACATGGCCACCAGCACAATGTCCCCCAAGCAATATGGCTCACTTGGAAGTCACCTATACAATACAACCAGCACAATGTCCCCCATGCAATATGGCTGACTTGGAAGTCACCTATACAATACAACCAGCACAATGTCCCCCATGCAATATGGCTGACTTGGACGTCACCTATAGGACATGGCAACAAGCACAATGTCCCCCATGCAATATGGCTGACTTGTAAGTCACCTATACAACATGGCAACCAGCACAATGTCCCCCATGCAATATGGCTGACTTGGAAGTCACCTATACAACATGGCAACCAGCACAATGTCCCTCATGCAATATGGCTGACTTGGAAGTCACCTTTACAACATGGCCACCAGCACAATGTCCCCCATGCAATATGGCTGACTTGGAAGTCACCTATAGGACATGGCAACCAGCACAATGTCCCCCATGCAATATGGCTGACTTGGAAGTCATCTATAGAACATGGCCACCAGCACAATGTCCCCCAAGCAATATGGCTCACTTGGAAGTCACCTATACAATACAACCAGCACAATGTCCCCCATGCAATATGGCTGACTTGGAAGTCACCTATACAATACAACCAGCACAATGTCCCCCATGCAATATGGCTGACTTGGAAGTCACCTATACAACACAACCTGCAAAATGTCCCCCATGCAATATGGCTGACTTGGAAGTCACCTATACAAGACAACCAGCACAATGTCCCCCATGCAATATGGCTCACTTGGAAGTCACCTATACAACATGGCATCCAGCACAATGTCCCCCATGCAATATGGCTGACTTGGAAGTCACCTATACAACATGGCAACCAACACAATGTCCCCCATGCAATATGGCTGACTTGGACGTCACCTATACAACATGGCAACCAGCACAATGTCCCCCATGCAATATGGCTGACTTCGAAGTCACCTATACAAGAAACCAGCACAATGTCCCCCATGCAATGTGGCTGACTTGGAAGTCACCTATAGAACATGGCCACCAGCACAATGTCCCCCATGCAATATGGCTGACTTGGAAGTCACCTATACAACATGGCAACCAGCACAATGTCCCCCATGCAATATGGCTCACTTGGAAGTCACCTATACAACATGGCAACCAGCACAATGTCCCTCATGCAATATGGCTGACTTGGAAGTCACCTTTACAACATGGCCACCAGCACAATGTCCCCCATGCAATATGGCTGACTTGGAAGTCACCTATAGGACATGGCAACCAGCACAATGTCCCCCATGCAATATGGCTGACTTGGAAGTCATCTATAGAACATGGCCACTAGCACAATGTCCCCCAAGCAATATGGCTCACTTGGAAGTCACCTATACAATACAACCAGCACAATGTCCCCCATGCAATATGGCTGACTTGGAAGTCACCTATACAATACAACCAGCACAATGTCCCCCATGCAATATGGCTGACTTGGAAGTCACCTATACAACACAACCTGCACAATGTCCCCCATGCAATATGGCTGACTTGGAAGTCACCTATACAAGACAACCAGCACAATGTCCCCCATGCAATATGGCTCACTTGGAAGTCACCTATACAACATGGCATCCAGCACAATGTCCCCCATGCAATATGGCTGACTTGGAAGTCACCTATACAACATGGCAACCAACACAATGTCCCCCATGCAATATGGCTGACTTGGAAGTCACCTATACAACATGGCAACCAGCACAATGTCCCCCATGCAATATGGCTGACTTCGAAGTCACCTATACAAGAAACCAGCACAATGTCCCCCATGCAATGTGGCTGACTTGGAAGTCACCTATAGAACATGGCCACCAGCACAATGTCCCCCATGCAATATGGCTGACTTGGAAGTCACCTATACAACATGGCAACCAGCACAATGTCCCCCATGCAATATGGCTCACTTGGAAGTCACCTATACAACATGGCATCCAACACAATGTCCCCCATGCAATATGGCTGACTTGGAAGTCACCTATACAACATGGCAACCAACACAATGTCCCCCATGCAATATGGCTGACTTGGAAGTCACCTATACAACATGGCAACCAGCACAATGTCCCCCATGCAATATGGCTGACTTCGAAGTCACCTATACAAGAAACCAGCACAATGTCCCCCATGCAATATGGCTGACTTGGAAGTCACCTATACAATACAACCAGCACAATGTCCCCCATGCAATATGGCTGACTTGGACGTCACCTATAGGACATGGCAACAAGCACAATGTCCCCCATGCAATATGGCTGACTTGTAAGTCACCTATACAACATGGCAACCAGCACAATGTCCCCCATGCAATATGGCTGACTTGGAAGTCACCTATACAACATGGCAACCAGCACAATGTCCCTCATGCAATATGGCTGACTTGGAAGTCACCTTTACAACATGGCCACCAGCACAATGTCCCCCATGCAATATGGCTGACTTGGAAGTCACCTATAGGACATGGCAACCAGCACAATGTCCCCCATGCAATATGGCTGACTTGGAAGTCATCTATAGAACATGGCCACCAGCACAATGTCCCCCAAGCAATATGGCTCACTTGGAAGTCACCTATACAATACAACCAGCACAATGTCCCCCATGCAATATGGCTGACTTGGAAGTCACCTATACAATACAACCAGCACAATGTCCCCCATGCAATATGGCTGACTTGGAAGTCACCTATACAACACAACCTGCACAATGTCCCCCATGCAATATGGCTGACTTGGAAGTCACCTATACAAGACAACCAGCACAATGTCCCCCATGCAATATGGCTCACTTGGAAGTCACCTATACAACATGGCATCCAGCACAATGTCCCCCATGCAATATGGCTGACTTGGAAGTCACCTATACAACATGGCAACCAACACAATGTCCCCCATGCAATATGGCTGACTTGGAAGTCACCTATACAACATGGCAACCAGCACAATGTCCCCCATGCAATATGGCTGACTTCGAAGTCACCTATACAAGAAACCAGCACAATGTCCCCCATGCAATGTGGCTGACTTGGAAGTCACCTATAGAACATGGCCACCAGCACAATGTCCCCCATGCAATATGGCTGACTTGGAAGTCACCTATACAACATGGCAACCAGCACAATGTCCCCCATGCAATATGGCTCACTTGGAAGTCACCTATACAACATGGCATCCAGCACAATGTCCCCCATGCAATATGGCTGACTTGGAAGTCACCTATACAACATGGCAACCAACACAATGTCCCCCATGCAATATGGCTGACTTGGAAGTCACCTATAAAACATGGCAACCAGCACAATGTCCCCCATGCAATATGGCTGACTTCGAAGTCACCTATACAAGAAACCAGCACAATGTCCCCCATGCAATGTGGCTGACTTGGAAGTCACCTATAGAACATGGCCACCAGCACAATGTCCCCCATGCAATATGGCTGACTTGGAAGTCACCTATACAACATGGCAACCAGCACAATGTCCCCCATGCAATATGGCTGACTTGGAAGTCAGCTATACAATACAACCAGCACAATGTCCCCCAAGCAATATGGCTGACTTGGAAGTCACCTATACAAGACAACCAGCACAATGTCCCCCATGCAATATGGCTGACTTGGAAGTCACCTATAGGACATGGCCACCAGCACAATGTCCCCCATGCAATATGGCTGACTTGGAAGTCACCTATACAAGACAACCAGCACAATGTCCCCCATGCAATATGGCTGACTTGGAAGTCACCTATAGGACATGGCAACCAGCACAATGTCCCCCATGCAATATGGCTGACTTGGAAGTCACCTATAGAACATGGCAACCAGCACAATGTCCCCCAAGCAATATGGCTGACTTGGAAGTTACCTATACAAGACAACCAGCACAATGTCCCCCATGCAATATGGCTGACTTGGAAGTCACCTATAGGACATGGCAACCAGCACAATGTCCCCCATGCAATATGGCTGACTTGGAAGTCACCTATAGAACATGGCCACCAGCACAATGTCCCCCAAGCAATATGGCTGATTTGGAAGTCACCTATACAACACAACCAGCACAATGTCCCCCATGCAATATGGCTGACTTGGAAATCACCTATACAAGACAACCATCACAATGTCCCAAATGCAATATGGCTGACTTGGAAGTCACCAATAGAACATGGCCACCAGCACAATGTCCCCAATGCAATATGGCTGACTTGGAAGTCACCTATACAACATGGTAACCAGCACAATGTCCCCCATGCAATATGGCTGACTTGGAAGTCACCTATACAATACAACCAGCACAATGTCCCCCAAGCAATATGGCTGACTTGGAAGTCACCTATACAAGACAACCAGCACAATGTCCCCCATGCAATATGGCTGACTTGGAAGTCACCTATAGGACATGGCCACCAGCACAATGTCCCCCATGCAATATGGCTGACTTGGAAGTCACCTATACAATACAACCAGCACAATGTCCCCCATGCAATATGGCTGACTTGGAAGTCACCTATACAACACAACCTGCACAATGTCCCCCATGCAATATGGCTGACTTGGAAGTCACCTATACAAGACAACCAGCACAATGTCCCCCATGCAATATGGCTCACTTGGAAGTCACCTATACAACATGGCATCCAGCACAATGTCCCCCATGCAATATGGCTGACTTGGAAGTCACCTATACAACATGGCAACCAACACAATGTCCCCCATGCAATATGGCTGACTTGGAAGTCACCTATACAACATGGCAACCAGCACAATGTCCCCCATGCAATATGGCTGACTTCGAAGTCACCTATACAAGAAACCAGCACAATGTCCCCCATGCAATGTGGCTGACTTGGAAGTCACCTATAGAACATGGCCACCAGCACAATGTCCCCCATGCAATATGGCTGACTTGGAAGTCACCTATACAACATGGCAACCAGCACAATGTCCCCCATGCAATATGGCTGACTTGGAAGTCAGCTATACAATACAACCAGCACAATGTCCCCCAAGCAATATGGCTGACTTGGAAGTCACCTATACAAGACAACCAGCACAATGTCCCCCATGCAATATGGCTGACTTGGAAGTCACCTATAGGACATGGCCACCAGCACAATGTCCCCCATGCAATATGGCTGACTTGGAAGTCACCTATACAAGACAACCAGCACAATGTCCCCCATGCAATATGGCTGACTTGGAATTCACCTATAGGACATGGCAACCAGCACAATGTCCCCCATGCAATATGGCTGACTTGGAAGTCACCTATAGAACATGGCAACCAGCACAATGTCCCCCAAGCAATATGGCTGACTTGGAAGTTACCTATACAAGACAACCAGCACAATGTCCCCCATGCAATATGGCTGACTTGGAAGTCACCTATAGGACATGGCAACCAGCACAATGTCCCCCATGCAATATGGCTGACTTGGAAGTCACCTATAGAACATGGCCACCAGCACAATGTCCCCCAAGCAATATGGCTGATTTGGAAGTCACCTATACAACACAACCAGCACAATGTCCCCCATGCAATATGGCTGACTTGGAAATCACCTATACAAGACAACCATCACAATGTCCCAAATGCAATATGGCTGACTTGGAAGTCACCTATAGAACATGGCCACCAGCACAATGTCCCCAATGCAATATGACTGACTTGGAAGTCACCTATACAACATGGTAACCAGCACAATATCCCCCATGCAATATGGCTGACTTGGAAGTCACCTATACAATACAACCAGCACAATGTCCCCCAAGCAATATGGCTGACTTGGAAGTCACCTATACAAGACAACCAGCACAATGTCCCCCATGCAATATGGCTGACTTGGAAGTCACCTATAGGACATGGCCACCAGCACAATGTCCCCCATGCAATATGGCTGACTTGGAATTCACCTATACAATACAACCAGCACAATGTCCCCCATGCAATATGGCTGACTTGAAAGTCACCTCTACAATACAACCAGCACAATGTCCCCCATGCAATATGGCTGATTTGGAAGTCACCTATATAACACAACCAGCACAATGTCCCCCATGCAATATGGCTGACTTGGAAGTCACCTATACAAGACAACCAGCACAATGTCCCCCATGCAATATGGCTGACTTGGAAGTCACCTATAGAACATGGCCACCAGCACAATGTCCCCCATGCAATATGGCTGACTTGGAAGTCACCTATACAACATGGCAACCAACACAATGTCCCCCAAGCAATATGGCTGACTTGGAAGTCACCTATACAACATGGCAACCAGCACAATGTCCTCCAAGCAATATGGCTGACTTGGAAGTCACCTATAGAACATGGCAACCAGCACAATGTCCCCCAAGCAATATGGCTGACTTAAAAGTCACCTATACAAGACAACCAGCACAATTTCCCCCATGCAATATGGCTGACTTGGACGTCACCTATAGGACATGGCAACAAGCACAATGTCCCCCATGCAATATGGCTGACTTGTAAGTCACCTATACAACATGGCAACCAGCACAATGTCCCCCATGCAATATGGCTGACTTGGAAGTCACCTATACAACATGGCAACCAGCACAATGTCCCTCATGCAATATGGCTGACTTGGAAGTCACCTTTACAACATGGCCACCAGCACAATGTCCCCCATGCAATATGGCTGACTTGGAAGTCACCTATAGGACATGGCAACCAGCACAATGTCCCCCATGCAATATGGCTGACTTGGAAGTCACCTATAGAACATGGCCACCAGCACAATGTCCCCCAAGCAATATGGCTCACTTGGAAGTCACCTATACAATACAACCAGCACAATGTCCCCCATGCAATATGGCTGACTTGGAAGTCACCTATACAATACAACCAGCACAATGTCCCCCATGCAATATGGCTGACTTGGACGTCACCTATAGGACATGGCAACAAGCACAATGTCCCCCATGCAATATGGCTGACTTGTAAGTCACCTATACAACATGGCAACCAGCACAATGTCCCCCATGCAATATGGCTGACTTGGAAGTCACCTTTACAACATGGCCACCAGCACAATGTCCCCCATGCAATATGGCTGACTTGGAAGTCACCTATAGGACATGGCAACCAGCACAATGTCCCCCATGCAATATGGCTGACTTGGAAGTCATCTATAGAACATGGCCACCAGCACAATGTCCCCCAAGCAATATGGCTCACTTGGAAGTCACCTATACAATACAACCAGCACAATGTCCCCCATGCAATATGGCTGACTTGGAAGTCACCTATACAATACAACCAGCACAATGTCCCCCATGCAATATGGCTGACTTGGAAGTCACATATACAACACAACCTGCACAATGTCCCCCATGCAATATGGCTGACTTGGAAGTCACCTATACAACACAACCAGCACAATGTCCCCCATGCAATATGGCTCACTTGGAAGTCACCTATACAACATGGCATCCAGCACAATGTCCCCCATGCAATATGGCTGACTTGGAAGTCACCTATACAACATGGCAACCAACACAATGTCCCCCATGCAATATGGCTGACTTGGAAGTCACCTATACAACATGGCAACCAGCACAATGTCCCCCATGCAATATGGCTGACTTCGAAGTCACCTATACAAGAAACCAGCACAATGTCCCCCATGCAATGTGGCTGACTTGGAAGTCACCTATAGAACATGGCCACCAGCACAATGTCCCACATGCAATATGGCTGACTTGGAAGTCACCTATACAACATGGCAACCAGCACAATGTCCCCTATGCAATATGGCTGACTTGGAAGTCAGCTATACAATACAACCAGCACAATGTCCCCCAAGCAAAATGGCTGACTTGGAAGTCACCTATACAAGACAACCAGCACAATGTCCCCCATGCAATATGGCTGACTTGGAAGTCACCTATAGGACATGGCCACCAGCACAATGTCCCCCATGCAATATGGATGACTTGGAAGTCACCTATACAATACAACCAGCACAATGTCCCCCATGCAATATGGCTGACTTGGAAGTCACCTATACAATACAACCAGCACAATGTCCCCCATGCAATATGGCTGATTTGGAAGTCACCTATACAACACAACCAGCACAATGTCCCCCATGCAATATGGCTGACTTGGAAGTCACCTATACAAGACAACCAGCACAATGTCCCCCATGCAATATGGCTGACTTGGAAGTCACCTATAGAACATGGCCACCAGCACAATGTCCCCCATGCAATATGGCTGACTTGGAAGTCACCTATACAACATGGCAACCAGCACAATGTCCCTCATGCAATATGGCTGACTTGGAAGTCACCTATAGAACATGGCCACCAGCACAATGTCCCCCATGCAATATGGCTGACTTGGAAGTCACCTATACAACATGGCAACCAGCACAATGTCCCCCATGCAATATGGCTGACTTGGAAGTCACCTATAGAACATGGCCACCAGCACAATGTCCCCCATGCAATATGGCTGACTTGGAAGTCACCTATACAACATGGCAACCAGCACAATGTCCCCCAAGCAATATGGCTGACTTGGAAGTCACCTATAGAACATGGCCACCATCACAATGTCCCCCAAGCAATATGGCTGACTTGGAAGTCACCTATAGAACATGGCAACCAGCACAATGTCCCCCAAGCAATATGGCTGACTTGGAAGTCACCTATACAAGACAACCAGCACAATGTCCCCCATGCAATATGGCTGACTTGGAAGTCACCTATAGGACATGGCAACCAGCACAATGTCCCCCATGCAATATGGCTGACTTGGAAGTCACCTATAGAACATGGCCACCAGCACAATGTCCCCCAAGCAATATGGCTCACTTGGAAGTCACCTATACAATACAACCAGCACAATGTCCCCCATGCAATATGGCTGACTTGGAAGTCACCTATACAATACAACCAGCACAATGTCCCAAATGCAATATGGCTGACTTGGAAGTCACCTATAGAACATGGCCACCAGCACAATGTCCCCCATGCAATATGGCTGACTTGGAAGTCACCTATACAACATGGCAACCAGCACAATTTCCCCCATGCAATATGGCTGACTTGGAAGTCACCTATACAAGACAACCAGCACAATGTCCCCCATGCAATATGGCTGACTTGGAAGTCACCTATAGGACATGGCCACCAGCACAATGTCCCCCATGCAATATGGCTGACTTGGAAGTCACCTATACAATACAACCAGCACAATGTCCCCCATGCAATATGGCTGACTTGTAAGTCACCTATACAATACAACCAGCACAATGTCCCCCATGCAATATGGCTGATTTGGAAGTCACCTATACAACACAACCAGCACAATGTCCCCCATGCAATATGGCTGACTTGGAAGTCACCTATACAAGACAACCAGCACAATGTCCCCCATGCAATATGGCTGACTTGGAAGTCACCTATAGAACATGGCCACCAGCACAATGTCCCCCATGCAATATGGCTGACTTGGAAGTCACCTATACAACATGGCAACCAGCACAATGTCACCCATGCAATATGGCTGACTTGGAAGTCACCTATAGAACATGGCCACCAGCACAATGTCCCCCATGCAATATGGCTGACTTGGAAGTCACCTATACAACATGGCAACCAACACAATGTCCCCCAAGCAATATGGCTGACTTGGAAGTCACCTATAGAACATGGCCACCAGCACAATGCCCCCCAAGCAATATGGCTGACTTGGAAGTCACCTATAGAACATGGCAACCAGCACAATGTCCCCCATGCAATATGGCTGACTTGGAAGTCACCTATAGGACATGGCAACCAGCACAATGTCCCCCATGCAATATGGCTGACTTGGAAGTCACCTATAGAACATGACCACCAGCACAATGTCCCCCAAGCAATATGGCTCACTTGGAAGTCACCTATACAATACAACCAGCACAATGTCCCCCATGCAATATGGCTGACTTGGAAGTCACCTATACAATACAACCAGCACAATGTCCCAAATGCAATATGGCTGACTTGGAAGTCACCTATAGAACATGGCCACCAGCACAATGTCCCCCATGCAATATGGCTGACTTGGAAGTCACCTATACAACATGGCAACCAGCACAATGTCCCCCATGCAATATGGCTGACTTGGAAGTCACCTATACAATACAACCAGCACAATGTCCCCCGAGCAATATGGCTTACTTGGAAGTCACATATACAAGACAACCAGCACAATGTCCCCCATGCAATATGGCTGATTTGGAAGTCACCTATACAATACAACCAGCACAATGTCCCCCATGCAATATGGCTGATTTGGAAGTCACCTATACAACACAACCATCACAATGTCCCCCATGCAATATGGCTGACTTGGAAGTCACCTATACAAGACAACCAGCACAATGTCCCAAATGCAATATGGCTGACTTGGAAGTCACCTATAGAACATGGTGACCAGCACAATGTCCCCCATGCAATATGGCTGACTTGGAAGTCACCTATACAACATGGCAACCAGTACAATGTCCCCCATGCAATATGGCTGACTTGGAAGTCACCTATACAATACAACCAGCACAATGTCCCCCAAGCAATATGGCTGACTTGGAAGTCACCTATACAAGACAACCAGCACAATGTCCCCCATGCAATATGGCTGACTTGGAAGTCACCTATAGGACATGGCCACCAGCACAATGTCCCCCATGCAATATGGCTGACTTGGAAGTCACCTATACAATACAACCAGCACAATGTCCCCCATGCAATATGGCTGACTTGGAAGTCACCTATACAATACAACCAGCACAATGTCCCCCATGCAATATGGCTGATTTGGAAGTCACCTATACAACACAACCAGCACAATGTCCCCCATGCAATATGGCTGACTTGGAAGTCACCTATACAAGACAACCAGCACAATCTCCCCCATGCAATATGGCTGACTTGGAAGTCACCTATAGAACATGGCCACCAGCACAATGTCCCCCATGCAATATGGCTGACTTGGAAGTCACCTATACAACATGGCAACCAGCACAATGTCCCCCAAGCAATATGGCTGACTTGGAAGTCACCTATACAACATGGCAACCAGCACAATGTCCCCCAAGCAATATGGCTGACTTGGACGTCACCTATAGAACATGGCAACCAGCACAATGTCCCCCAAGCAATATGGCTGACTTAAAAGTCACCTATACAAGACAACCAGCACAATTTCCCCCATGCAATATGGCTGACTTGGAAGTCACCTATAGGACATGGCAACCAGCACAATGTCCCCCATGCAATATGGCTGACTTGGAAGTCACCTATAGAACATGGCCACCAGCACAATGTCCCCCAAGCAATATGGCTCACTTGGAAGTCACCTATACAATACAACCAGCACAATGTCCCCCATGCAATATGGCTGACTTGGAAGTCACCTATACAATACAACCAGCACAATGTCCCAAATGCAATATGGCTGACTTGGAAGTCACCTATAGAACATGGCCACCAGCACAATGTCCCCCATGCAATATGGCTGACTTGGAAGTCACCTATACAACATGGCAACCAGCACAATGTCCCCCATGCAATATGGCTGACTTGGAAGTCACCTATACAATACAACCAGCACAATGTCCCCCGAGCAATATGGCTTACTTGGAAGTCACATATACAAGACAACCAGCACAATGTCCCCCATGCAATATGGCTGATTTGGAAGTCACCTATACAATACAACCAGCACAATGTCCCCCATGCAATATGGCTGATTTGGAAGTCACCTATACAACACAACCATCACAATGTCCCCCATGCAATATGGCTGACTTGGAAGTCACCTATACAAGACAACCAGCACAATGTCCCAAATGCAATATGGCTGACTTGGAAGTCACCTATAGAACATGGCGACCAGCACAATGTCCCCCATGCAATATGGCTGACTTGGAAGTCACCTATACAACATGGCAACCAGCACAATGTCCCCCATGCAATATGGCTGACTTGGAAGTCAACTATACAATACAACCAGCACAATGTCCCCCAAGCAATATGGCTGACTTGGAAGTCAACTAAACAATACAACCAGCACAATGTCCCCCATGCAATATGGCTGACTTGGAAGTCACCTATACAATACAACCAGCACAATGTCCCCCATGCAATATGGCTGACTTGTAAGTCACCTATACAATACAACCAGCACAATGTCCCCCATGCAATATGGCTGATTTGGAAGTCACCTATACAACACAACCAGCACAATGTCCCCCATGCAATATGGCTGACTTGGAAGTCACCTATACAAGACAACCAGCACAATGTCCCCCATGCAATATGGCTGACTTGGAAGTCACCTATAGAACATGGCCACCAGCACAATGTCCCCCATGCAATATGGCTGACTTGGAAGTCACCTATACAACATGGCAACCAGCACAATGTCACCCATGCAATATGGCTGACTTGGAAGTCACCTATAGAACATGGCCACCAGCACAATGTCCCCCATGCAATATGGCTGACTTGGAAGTCACCTATACAACATGGCAACCAACACAATGTCCCCCAAGCAATATGGCTGACTTGGAAGTCACCTATAGAACATGGCCACCAGCACAATGCCCCCCAAGCAATATGGCTGACTTGGAAGTCACCTATAGAACATGGCAACCAGCACAATGTCCCCCATGCAATATGGCTGACTTGGAAGTCACCTATAGGATATGGCAACCAGCACAATGTCCCCCATGCAATATGGCTGACTTGGAAGTCACCTATAGAACATGACCACCAGCACAATGTCCCCCAAGCAATATGGCTCACTTGGAAGTCACCTATACAATACAACCAGCACAATGTCCCCCATGCAATATGGCTGACTTGGAAGTCACCTATACAATACAACCAGCACAATGTCCCAAATGCAATATGGCTGACTTGGAAGTCACCTATAGAACATGGCCACCAGCACAATGTCCCCCATGCAATATGGCTGACTTGGAAGTCACCTATACAACATGGCAACCAGCACAATGTCCCCCATGCAATATGGCTGACTTGGAAGTCACCTATACAATACAACCAGCACAATGTCCCCCGAGCAATATGGCTTACTTGGAAGTCACATATACAAGACAACCAGCACAATGTCCCCCATGCAATATGGCTGATTTGGAAGTCACCTATACAATACAACCAGCACAATGTCCCCCATGCAATATGGCTGATTTGGAAGTCACCTATACAACACAACCATCACAATGTCCCCCATGCAATATGGCTGACTTGGAAGTCACCTATACAAGACAACCAGCACAATGTCCCAAATGCAATATGGCTGACTTGGAAGTCACCTATAGAACATGGTGACCAGCACAATGTCCCCCATGCAATATGGCTGACTTGGAAGTCACCTATACAACATGGCAACCAGTACAATGTCCCCCATGCAATATGGCTGACTTGGAAGTCACCTATACAATACAACCAGCACAATGTCCCCCAAGCAATATGGCTGACTTGGAAGTCACCTATACAAGACAACCAGCACAATGTCCCCCATGCAATATGGCTGACTTGGAAGTCACCTATAGGACATGGCCACCAGCACAATGTCCCCCATGCAATATGGCTGACTTGGAAGTCACCTATACAATACAACCAGCACAATGTCCCCCATGCAATATGGCTGACTTGGAAGTCACCTATACAATACAACCAGCACAATGTCCCCCATGCAATATGGCTGATTTGGAAGTCACCTATACAACACAACCAGCACAATGTCCCCCATGCAATATGGCTGACTTGGAAGTCACCTATACAAGACAACCAGCACAATCTCCCCCATGCAATATGGCTGACTTGGAAGTCACCTATAGAACATGGCCACCAGCACAATGTCCCCCATGCAATATGGCTGACTTGGAAGTCACCTATACAACATGGCAACCAGCACAATGTCCCCCAAGCAATATGGCTGACTTGGAAGTCACCTATACAACATGGCAACCAGCACAATGTCCCCCAAGCAATATGGCTGACTTGGACGTCACCTATAGAACATGGCAACCAGCACAATGTCCCCCAAGCAATATGGCTGACTTAAAAGTCACCTATACAAGACAACCAGCACAATTTCCCCCATGCAATATGGCTGACTTGGAAGTCACCTATAGGACATGGCAACCAGCACAATGTCCCCCATGCAATATGGCTGACTTGGAAGTCACCTATAGAACATGGCCACCAGCACAATGTCCCCCAAGCAATATGGCTCACTTGGAAGTCACCTATACAATACAACCAGCACAATGTCCCCCATGCAATATGGCTGACTTGGAAGTCACCTATACAATACAACCAGCACAATGTCCCAAATGCAATATGGCTGACTTGGAAGTCACCTATAGAACATGGCCACCAGCACAATGTCCCCCATGCAATATGGCTGACTTGGAAGTCACCTATACAACATGGCAACCAGCACAATGTCCCCCATGCAATATGGCTGACTTGGAAGTCACCTATACAATACAACCAGCACAATGTCCCCCGAGCAATATGGCTTACTTGGAAGTCACATATACAAGACAACCAGCACAATGTCCCCCATGCAATATGGCTGATTTGGAAGTCACCTATACAATACAACCAGCACAATGTCCCCCATGCAATATGGCTGATTTGGAAGTCACCTATACAACACAACCATCACAATGTCCCCCATGCAATATGGCTGACTTGGAAGTCACCTATACAAGACAACCAGCACAATGTCCCAAATGCAATATGGCTGACTTGGAAGTCACCTATAGAACATGGCGACCAGCACAATGTCCCCCATGCAATATGGCTGACTTGGAAGTCACCTATACAACATGGCAACCAGCACAATGTCCCCCATGCAATATGGCTGACTTGGAAGTCAACTATACAATACAACCAGCACAATGTCCCCCAAGCAATATGGCTGACTTGGAAGTCAACTAAACAATACAACCAGCACAATGTCCCCCAAGCAATATGGCTGACTTGGAAGTCACCTATACAAGACAACCAGCACAATGTCCCCCATGCAATATGGCTGACTTGGAAGTCACCTATAGGACATGGCCACCAGCACAATGTCACCCATGCAATATGGCTGACTTGGAAGTCACCTATACAATACAACCAGCACAATGTCCCCCATGCAATATGGCTGACTTGGAAGTCACCTATACAATACAACCAGCACAATGTCCCCCAAGCAATATGGCTGACTTGGAAGTCACCTATACAACATGGCAACCAGCACAATGTCCCCCAAGCAATATGGCTGACTTGGACGTCACCTATAGAACATGGCAACCAGCACAATGTCCCCCAAGCAATATGGCTGACTTAAAAGTCACCTATACAAGACAACCAGCACAATTTCCCCCATGCAATATGGCTGACTTGGAAGTCACCTATAGGACATGGCAACCAGCACAATGTCCCCCATGCAATATGGCTGACTTGTAAGTCACCTATACAACATGGCAACCAGCACAATGTCCCCCATGCAATATGGCTTACTTGGAAGTCACCTATACAACATGGCAACCAGCACAATGTCCCCCATGCAATATGGCTGACTTGGAAGTCACCTTTACAACATGGCCACCAGCACAATGTCCCCCATGCAATATGGCTGACTTGGAAGTCACCTATAGGACATGGCAACCAGCACAATGTCCCCCATGCAATATGGCTGACTTGGAAGTCACCTATAGAACATGGCCACCAACACAATGTCCCCCAAGCAATATGGCTCATTTGGAAGTCACCTATACAATACAACCAGCACAATGTCCCCCATGCAATATGGCTGACTTGGAAGTCACCTATGCAATACAACCAGCACAATGTCCACCATGCAATATGGCTGACTTGGAAGTCACCTATACAACACAACCAGCACAATGTCCCCCATGCAATATGGCTGACTTGGAAGTCACCTATACAACATGGCATCCAGCACAATGTCCCCCATGCAATATGGCTGACTTGGAAGTCACCTATACAACATGGCAACCAGCACAATGTCCCCCATGCAATATGGCTGACTTGGAAGTCACCTATACAACATGGCAACCAGCACAATGTCCCCCATGCAATATGGCTGACTTGGAAGTCACCTATACAAGAAACCAGCACAATGTCCCCCATGCAATGTGGCTGACTTGGAAGTCACCTATAGAACATGGCCACCAGCACAATGTCCCCCATGCAATATGGCTGACTTGGAAGTCACCTATACAACATGGCAACCAGCACAATGTCCCCCAAGCAATATGGCTCACTTGGAAGTCACCTATAGAACATGGCAAAAAGCACAATGTCCCCCAAGCAATATGGCTGACTTGGAAGTCACCTATACAACATGGCAACCAGCACAATGTCCCCCATGCAATATGGCTGACTTGGAAGTCACCTATAGAACATGGCCACCAGCACAATGTCCCCCATGCAACACGGCTGACTTGGAAGTCACCTATACAAGACAACCAGCACAATGTCCCCCATGCAATATGGCTGACTTGGAAGTCACCTATAGGACATGGCAACCAGCACAATGTCCCCCATGCAATATGGCTGACTTGGAAGTCACCTATAGAACATGGCCACCAGCACAATGTCCCCCAAGCAATATGGCTCACTTGGAAGTCACCTATACAATACAACCAGCACAATGTCCCCCATGCAATATGGCTGACTTGGAAGTCACCTATACAATACAACCAGCACAATGTCCCCCATGCAATATGGCTGACTTGGAAGTCACCTATACAACACAACCAGCACAATATCCCCCATGCAATATGGCTGACTTGGAAGTCACCTATACAACACAACCAGCACAATGTCCTCCATGCAATATGGCTCACTTGGAAGTCACCTATACAACATGGCATCCAGCACAATGTCCCCCATGCAATATGGCTGACTTGGAAGTCACCTATACAACATGGCAACCAGCACAATGTCCCCCATGCAATATGGCTGACTTGGAAGTCACCTATACAAGAAACCAGCACAATGTCCCCCATGCAATGTGGCTGACTTGGAAGTCACCTATAGAACATGGCCACCAGCACAATGTCCCCCATGCAATATGGCTGACTTGGAAGTCACCTATACAACATGGCAACCAGCACAATGTCCCCCAAGCAATATGGCTGACTTGGAAGTCACCTATACAACATGGCAACCAGCACAATGTCCCCGATGCAATATGGCTGACTTGGAAGTCACCTATACAACATGGCAACCAGCACAATGTCCCCCATGCAATATGGCTGACTCGGAAGTCACCTATACAACACAACCAGCACAATGTCCCCCAAGCAATATGGCTCACTTGGAAGTCACGTATACAACATGGCAACCAGCACAATGTCCCCCATGCAATATGGCTGACTTTGAAGTCACCTATACAACATGGCAACCAGCACAATGTCCCCCATGCAATATGGCTGACTTGGAAGTCACCTATACAAGGCAACCAGCACAATGTCCCAAATGCAATATGGCTGACTTGGAAGTCACCTATAGAACATGGCCACCAGCACAATGTCCCCCATGCAATATGGCTGACTTGGAAGTCACCTATACAACATGGCAACCAGCACAATGTCCCCCATGCAATATGGCTGACTTGGAAGTCACCTATACAATACAACCAGCACAATGTCCCCCAAGCAATATGGCTGACTTGGAAGTCACCTATACAAGACAACCAGCACAATGTCCCCCATGCAATATGGCTGACTTGGAAGTCACCTATACAACATGGCAACCAGCACAATGTCCCCCATGCAATATGGCTGACTTGGAAGTCACCTATACAACATGGCAACCAGCACAATGTCCCCCATGCAATATGGCTGACTTGGAAGTCACCTATACAAGAAACCAGCACAATGTCCCCCATGCAATGTGGCTGACTTGGAAGTCACCTATACAACATGGCAACCAGCACAATGTCCCCCAAGCAATATGACTCACTTGGAAGTCACCTATAGGACATGGCCACCAGCACAATGTCCCCCATGCAATATGGCTGACTTGGAAGTCACCTATACAATACAACCAGCACAATGTCCCCCATGCAATATGGCTGATTTGGAAGTCACCTATACAACACAACCAGCACAATGTCTCTGATGCAATATGGCTGACTTGGAAGTCACCTATACAAGACAACCAGCACAATGTCCCAAATGCAATATGGCTGACTTGGAGGTCACCTATAGAACATGGCCACCAGCACAATGTCCCCCATGCAATATGGCTGACTTGGAAGTCACCTATACAACATGGCAACCAGCACAATGTCCCCCATGCAATATGGCTGACTTGGAAGTCACCTATACAATACAACCAGCACAATGTCCCCCAAGCAATATGGCTGACTTGGAAGTCACCTATACAAGACAACCAGCACAATGTCCCCCATGCAATATGGCTGACTTGGAAGTCACCTATACAACATGGCAACCAGCACAATGTCCCCCATGCAATATGGCTGACTTGGAAGTCACCTATACAACATGGCAACCAGCACAATGTCCCCCATGCAATATGGCTGACTTGGAAGTCACCTATACAAGAAACCAGCACAATGTCCCCCATGCAATGTGGCTGACTTGGAAGTCACCTATAGAACATGGCCACCAGCACAATGTCCCCCATGCAATATGGCTGACTTGGAAGTCACATATACAACATGGCAACCAGCACAATGTCCCCCAAGCAATATGGCTCACTTGGAAGTCACCTATAGAACATGGCAAAAAGCACAATGTCCCCCAAGCAATATGGCTGACTTGGAAGTCACCTATACAACATGGCAACCAGCACAATGTCCCCCATGCAATATGGCTGACTTGGAAGTCACCTATAGAACATGGCCACCAGCACAATGTCCCCATGCAACACGGCTGACTTGGAAGTCACCTATACAAGATAACCAGCACAATGTCCCCCATGCAATATGGCTGACTTGGAAGTCACCTATAGGACATGGCAACCAGCACAATGTCCCCCAAGCAATATGGCTGACTTGGAAGTCACCTACAGAACATGGCAACCAGCACAATGTCCCCCAAGCAATATGGCTGACTTGGAAGTCACCTATACAAGACAAACAGCACAATGTCCCCCATGCAACACGGCTGACTTGGAAGTCACCTATACAAGACAACCAGCACAATGTCCCCCATGCAATATGGCTGACTTGGAAGTCACCTATACAACACAACCAGCACAATGTCCCCCAAGCAATATGGCTCACTTGGAAGTCACCTATACAACATGGCAACCAGCACAATGTCCCCCATGCAATATGGCTGACTCGGAAGTCACCTATACAACACAACCAGCACAATGTCCCCCAAGCAATATGGCTCACTTGGAAGTCACGTATACAACATGGCAACCAGCACAATGTCCCCCATGCAATATGGCTGACTTTGAAGTCACCTATACAACATGGCAACCAGCACAATGTCCCCCATGCAATATGGCTGACTTGGAAGTCACCTATACAAGACAACCAGCACAATGTCCCCCATGCAATATGGCTGACTTGGAAGTCACCTATAGGACATGGCAACCAGCACAATGTCCCCCAAGCAATATGGCTGACTTGGAAGTCACCTATACAAGACAACCAGCACAATGTCCCAAATGCAATATGGCTGACTTGGAAGTCACCTATAGAACATGGCCACCAGCACAATGTCCCCCATGCAATATGGCTGACTTGGAAGTCACCTATACAACATGGCAACCAGCACAATGTCCCCCAAGCAATATGGCTGACTTGGAAGTCACCTATACAAGACAACCAGCACAATGTCCCAAATGCAATATGGCTGACTTGGAAGTCACCTATACAATACAACCAGCACAATGTCCCCCAAGCAATATGGCTGACTTGGAAGTCACCTATACAAGACAACCAGCACAATGTCCCCCATGCAATATGGCTGACTTGGAAGTCACCTATACAATACAACCAGCACAATGTCCCCCATGCAATATGGCTGATTTGGAAGTCACCTATACAACACAACCAGCACAATGTCTCCGATGCAATATGGCTGACTTGGAAGTCACCTATACAAGACAACCAGCACAATGTCCCAAATGCAATATGGCTGACTTGGAAGTCACCTATAGAACATGGCCACCAGCACAATGTCCCCCATGCAATATGGCTGACTTGGAAGTCACCTATACAACATGGCAACCAGCACAACGTCCCCCATGCAATATGGCTGACTTGGAAGTCACCTATACAATACAACCAGCACAATGTCCCCCAAGCAATATGGCTGGCTTGGAAGTCACCTATACAAGACAACCAGCACAATGTCCCCCATGCAATATGGCTGATTGGAAGTCACCTATACAACATGGCAACCAGCACAATGTCCCCCATGCAATATGGCTGACTTGGAAGTCACCTATACAACATGGCAACCAGCACAATGTCCCCCATGCAATATGGCTGACTTGGAAGTCACCTATACAAGAAACCAGCACAATGTCCCCCATGCAATGTGGCTGACTTGGAAGTCACCTATAGAACATGGCCACCAGCACAATGTCCCCCATGCAATATGGCTGACTTGGAAGTCACCTATACAACATGGCAACCAGCACAATGTCCCCCAAGCAATATGGCTCACTTGGAAGTCACCTATAGGACATGGCCACCAGCACAATGTCCCCCATGCAATATGGCTGACTTGGAATTCACCTATACAATACAACCAGCACAATGTCCCCCATGCAATATGGCTGATTTGGAAGTCACCTATACAACACAACCAGCACAATGTCTCTGATGCAATATGGCTGACTTGGAAGTCACCTATACAAGACAACCAGCACAATGTCCCAAATGCAATATGGCTGACTTGGAAGTCACCTATAGAACATGGCCACCAGCACAATGTCCCCCATGCAATATGGCTGACTTGGAAGTCACCTATACAACATGGCAACCAGCACAATGTCCCCCATGCAATATGGCTGACTTGGAAGTCACCTATACAAGACAACCAGCACAATGTCCCCCATGCAATATGGCTGACTTGGAAGTCACCTATACAACATGGCAACCAGCACAATGTCCCCCATGCAATATGGCTGACTTGGAAGTCACCTATACAACATGGCAACCAGCACAATGTCCCCCATGCAATATGGCTGACTTGGAAGTCACCTATACAAGAAACCAGCACAATGTCCCCCATGCAATGTGGCTGACTTGGAAGTCACCTATAAAACATGGCCACCAGCACAATGTCCCCCATCCAATATGGCTGACTTGGAAGTCACCTATACAACATGGCAACCAGCACAATGTCCCCCAAGCAATATGGCTCACTTGGAAGTCACCTATAGAACATGGCAAAAAGCACAATGTCCCCCAAGCAATATGGCTGACTTGGAAGTCACCTATACAACATGGCAACCAGCACAATGTCCCCCATGCAATATGGCTGACTTGGAAGTCACCTATAGAACATGGCCACCAGCACAATGTCCCCCATGCAACACGGCTGACTTGGAAGTCACCTATACAAGACAACCAGCACAATGTCCCCCATGCAACACGGCTGACTTGGAAGTCACCTATACAAGACAACCAGCACAATGTCCCCCATGCAATATGGCTGACTTGGAAGTCACCTATACAACACAACCAGCACAATGTCCCCCAAGCAATATGGCTCACTTGGAAGTCACCTATACAACATGGCAACCAGCACAATGTCCCCCATGCAATATGGCTGACTTGGAAGTCACCTATACAATACAACCAGCACAATGTCCCCCAAGCAATATGGCTGACTTGGAAGTCACCTATAGAACATGGCCACCAGCACAATGTCCCCCATGCAATATGGCTGACTTGGAAGTCACCTATACAAGACAACCAGCACAATGTCTCCCATGCAATATGGCTGACTTGGAAGTCACCTATAGAACATGGCCACCAGCACAATGTCCCCCATGCAATATGGCTGACTTGGAAGTCACCTATACAATACAACCAGCACAATGTCCCCCATGCAATATGGCTGACTTGGAAGTCACCTATACAACACAACCAGCACAATGTCCCCCAGGCAATATGGCTGACTTGGAAGTCACCTATACAACACAACCAGCACAATGTCCCCCATGCAATATGGCTCACTTGGAAGTCACCTATACAACATGGCATCCAGCACAATGTCCCCCATGCAATATGGCTGACTTGGAAGTCACCTATACAACATGGCAACCAGCACAATGTCCCCCATGCAATATGGCTGACTTGGAAGTCACCTATACAACATGGCAACCAGCACAATATCCCCCATGCAATATGGCTGACTTGGAAGTCACCTATACAAGAAACCAGCACAATGTCCCCCATGCAATGTGGCTGACTTGGAAGTCACCTATAGAACATGGCCACCAGCACAATGTCCCCCATGCAATATGGCTGACTTGGAAGTCACCTATACAACATGGCAACCAGCACAATATCCCCCAAGCAATATGGCTCACTTGGAAGTCACCTATAGAACATGGCAACCAGCACAATGTCCCCCAAGCAATATGGCTGACTTGGAAGTCACCTATACAACATGGCAACCAGCACAATGTCCCCCTTGCAATATGGCTGACCTGGAAGTCACTATAGAACATGGCCACCAGCACAATGTCCCCCATGCAACACGGCTGACTTGGAAGTCACCTATACAAGACAACCAGCACAATGTCCCCCATGCAATATGGCTGACTCGGAAGTCACCTATACAACACAACCATCACAATGTCCCCCAAGCAATATGGCTCACTTGGAAGTCACGTATACAACATGGCAACCAGCACAATGTCCCCCATGCAATATGGCTGACTTGGAAGTCACCTATACAACATGGCAACCAGCACAATGTCCCCCATGCAATATGGCTGACTTGGAAGTCACCTACACAAGACAACCAGCACAATGTCCCCCATGCAATATGGCTGACTTGGAAGTCACCTATAGGACATGCAACCAGCACAATGTCCCCCAAGCAATATGGCTGACTTGGAAGTCACCTATACAAGACAACCAGCACATTGTCCCAAATGCAATATGGCTGACTTAGAAGTCACCTATAGAACATGGCCACCAGCACAATGTCCCCCATGCAATATGGCTGACTTGGAAGTCACCTATACAACATGGCAACCAGCACAATGTCCCCCATGCAATATGGCTGACTTGGAAGTCACCTATACAAGACAACCAGCACAATGTCCCCCATGCAATATGGCTGACTTGGAAGTCACCTATAGGACATGGCCACCAGCACAATGTCCCCCATGCAATATGGCTGACTTGGAAGTCATCTATACAATACAACCAGCACAATGTCCCCCATGCAATATGGCTGACTTGGAAGTCACCTATACAATACAACCAGCACAATGTCCCCCATGCAATATGGCTGATTTGGAAGTCACCTATACAACACAACCAGCACAATGTCTCCCAAGCAATATGGCTGACTTGGAAGTCACCTATACAAGACAACCAGCACAATGTCCCAAATGCAATATGGCTGACTTGGAAGTCACCTATAGAACATGGCCACCAGCACAATGTCCCCCATGCAATATGGCTGACTTGGAAGTCACCTATACAACATGGCAACCAGCACAATGTCCCCCATGCAATATGGCTGACTTGGAAGTCACCTATACAATACAACCAGCACAATGTCCCCCAAGCAATATGGCTGACTTGGAAGTCACTTATACAAGACAACCAGCACAATGTCCCCCATGCAATATGGCTCACTTGGAAGTCACCTATAGGACATGGCCACCAGCACAATGTCCCCCATGCAATATGGCTGACTTCGAAGTCACCTATACAATACAACCAGCACAATGTCCCCCATGCAATATGGCTGATTTGGAAGTCACCTATACAACACAACCAGCTCAATGTCCCCCATGCAATATGGCTGACTTGGAAGTCACCTATACAAGACAACCAGCACAATGTCCCCCATGCAATATGGCTGACTTGGAAGTCACCTATAGAACATGGCCACCAGCACAATGTCCCCCATGCAATATGGCTGACTTGGAAGTCACCTATACAACATGGCAACCAGCACAATGTCCCCCAAGCAATATGGCTGACTTGGAAGTCACCTATACAACATGGCAACCAGCACAATGTCCCCCAAGCAATATGGCTCACTTGGAAGTCACCTATAGAACATGGCAACCAGCACAATGTCCCCCAAGCAATATGGCTGACTTGGAAGTCACCTATACAACATGGCAACCAGCACAATGTCCCCCATGCAATATGGCTGACTTGGAAGTCACCTATAGAACATGGCCACCAGCACAATGTCCCCCATGCAACACGGCTGACTTGGAAGTCACCTATACAAGACAACCAGCACAATGTCCCCCATGCAATATGGCTGACTTGGAAGTCACCTATACAACACAACCAGCACAATGTCCCCCAAGCAATATGGCTCACTTGGAAGTCACCTATACAACATGGCAACCAGCACAATGTCCCCCATGCAATATGGCTGACTTGGAAGTCACCTATACAACATGGCAACCGGCACAATGTCCCCCATGCAATATGGCTGACTTGGAAGTCACCTATACAAGACAACCAGCACAATGTCCCCCATGCAATATGGCTGACTTGGAAGTCACCTATAGGACATGGCAACCAGCACAATGTCCCCCATGCAATATGGCTGACTTGGAAGTCACCTATACAAGATAACCAGCACAATGTCCCAAATGCAATATGGCTGACTTGGAAGTCACCTATAGAACATGGCCACCAGCACAATGTCCCCCATGCCACACGGCTGACTTGGAAGTCACCTATACAAGACAACCAGCACAATGTCCCCCATGCAATATGGCTGACTCGGAAGTCACCTATACCACACAACCAGCACAATGTCCCCCAATCAATATGGCTCACTTGGAAGTCACGTATACAACATGGCAACCAGCACAATGTCCCCCATGCAATATGGCTGATTTGGAAGTCACCTATACAACATGGCAACCAGCACAATGTCCCCCATGCAATATGGCTGACTTGGAAGTCACCTATTTAAGACAACCAGCACAATGTCTCCCATGCAATATGGCTGACTTGGAAGTCACCTATAGGACATGGCAACCAGCACAATGTCCCCCAAGCAATATGGCTGACTTGGAAGTCACCTATACAAGACAACCAGCACATTGTCCCAAATGCAATATGGCTGACTTGGAAGTCACCTATAGAACATGGCCACCAGCACAATGTCCCCCATACAATATGGCTGACTTGGAAGTCACCTATACAACATGGCAACCAGCACAATGTCCCCCATGCAATATGGCTGACTTGGAAGTCACCTATACAATACAACCAGCACAATGTCCCCCAAGCAATATGGCTGACTTGGAAGTCACCTATACAAGACAACCAGCACAATGTCCCCCATGCAATATGGCTGACTTGGAAGTCACCTATACAACATGGCAACCGGCACAATGTCCCCCATGCAATATGGCTGACTTGGAAGTCACCTATACAAGACAACCAGCACAATGTCCCCCATGCAATATGGCTGACTTGGAAGTCACCTATAGGACATGGCAACCAGCACAATGTCCCCCATGCAATATGGCTGACTTGGAAGTCACCTATACAAGATAACCAGCACAATGTCCCAAATGCAATATGGCTGACTTGGAAGTCACCTATAGAACATGGCCACCAGCACAATGTCCCCCATGCCACACGGCTGACTTGGAAGTCACCTATACAAGACAACCAGCACAATGTCCCCCATGCAATATGGCTGACTCGGAAGTCACCTATACCACACAACCAGCACAATGTCCCCCAATCAATATGGCTCACTTGGAAGTCACGTATACAACATGGCAACCAGCACAATGTCCCCCATGCAATATGGCTGACTTGGAAGTCACCTATACAACATGGCAACCAGCACAATGTCCCCCATGCAATATGGCTGACTTGGAAGTCACCTATTTAAGACAACCAGCACAATGTCTCCCATGCAATATGGCTGACTTGGAAGTCACCTATAGGACATGGCAACCAGCACAATGTCCCCCAAGCAATATGGCTGACTTGGAAGTCACCTATACAAGACAACCAGCACATTGTCCCAAATGCAATATGGCTGACTTGGAAGTCACCTATAGAACATGGCCACCAGCACAATGTCCCCCATACAATATGGCTGACTTGGAAGTCACCTATACAACATGGCAACCAGCACAATGTCCCCCATGCAATATGGCTGACTTGGAAGTCACCTATACAATACAACCAGCACAATGTCCCCCAAGCAATATGGCTGACTTGGAAGTCACCTATACAAGACAACCAGCACAATGTCCCCCATGCAATATGGCTGACTTGGAAGTCACCTATAGGACATGGCCACCAGCACAATGTCCCCCATGCAATATGGCTGACTTGGAAGTCACCTATACAATACAACCAGCACAATGTCCCCCATGCAATTTGGCTGACTTGGAAGTCACCTATACAATACAACCAGCACAATGTCCCCCATGCAATATTGCTGATTTGGAAGTCCCCTATACAACACAACCAGCACAATGTCTCCCATGCAATATGGCTGACTTGGAAGTCACCTATACAAGACAACCAGCACAATGTCCCAAATGCAATATGGCTGACTTGGAAGTCACCTATAGAACATGGCCACCAGCACAATGTCCCCCATGCAATATGGCTGACTTGGAAGTCACCTATACAACATGGCAACCAGCACAATGTCCCCCATGCAATATGGCTGATTTGGAAGTCACCTATACAATACAACCAGCACAATGTCCCCTAAGCAATATGGCTGACTTGGAAGTCACCTATACAAGACAACCAGCACAATGTCCCCCATGCAATATGGCTCACTTGGAAGTCACCTATAGGACATGGCCACCAGCACAATGTCCCCCATGCAATATGGCTGACTTGGAAGTCACCTATACAATACAACCAGCACAATGTCCCCCATGCAATATGGCTGATTTGGAAGTCACCTATACAACACAACCAGCTCAATGTCCCACATGCAATATGGCTGACTTGGAAGTCACCTATACAAGACAACCAGCACAATGTCCCCCATGCAATATGGCTGACTTGGAAGTCACCTATACAAGACAACCAGCACAATGTCCCCCATGCAATATGGCTGACTTGGAAGTCACCTATAGAACATGGCCACCAGCACAATGTCCCCCATGCAATATGGCTGACTTGGAAGTCACCTATACAACATGGCAACCAGCACAATGTCCCCCAAGCAATATGGCTGACTTGGAAGTCACCTATACAACATGGCAACCAGCACAATGTCCCCCAAGCAATATGGCTCACTTGGAAGTCACCTATAGAACATGGCAACCAGCACAATGTCCCCCAAGCAATATGGCTGACTTGGAAGTCACCTATACAACATGGCAACCAGCACAATGTCCCCCATGCAATATGGCTGACTTGGAAGTCACCTATACAACATGGCAACCGGCACAATGTCCCCCATGCAATATGGCTGACTTGGAAGTCACCTATACAAGACAACCAGCACAATGTCCCCCATGCAATATGGCTGACTTGGAAGTCACCTATAGGACATGGCAACCAGCACAATGTCCCCCATGCAATATGGCTGACTTGGAAGTCACCTATACAAGACAACCAGCACAATGTCCCAAATGCAATATGGCTGACTTGGAAGTCACCTATAGAACATGGCCACCAGCACAATATCCCCCATGCAATATGGTTGACTTGGAAGTCACCTATACAACATGGCAACCAGCACAATGTCCCCCATTCAATATGGCTGACTTGGAAGTCACCTATACAATACAACCAGCACAATGTCCCCCAAGCAATATGGCTGACTTGGAAGTCACCTATACAAGACAACCAGCACAATGTCCCCCATGCAATATGGCTGACTTGGAAGTCACCTATAGGACATGGCCACCAGCACAATGTCCCCATGCAATATGGCTGACTTGGAAGTCACCTATACAATACAACCAGCACAATGTCCCCCATGCAATATGGCTGACTTGGAAGTCACCTATACAATACAACCAGCACAATGTCCCCCATGCAATATGGCTGATTTGGAAGTCACCTATACAACACAACCAGCACAATGTCCCCCATGCAATATGGCTGACTTGGAAGTCACCTATACAAGACAACCAGCACAATGTCCCAAATGCAATATGGCTGACTTGGAAGTCACCTATAGAACATGGCCACCAGCACAATGTCCCCCATGCAATATGGCTGACTTGGAAGTCACCTATACAACATGGCAACCAGCACAATGTCCCCCATGCAATATGGCTGACTTGGAATTCACCTATACAATACAACCAGAACAATGTCCCCCAAGCAATATGGCTGACTTGGAAGCCACCTATACAAGACAACCAGCACAATGTCCCCCATGCAATATGGCTGACTTGGAAGTCACCTATAGGACATGGCCACCAGCACAATGTCCCCATGCAATATGGCTGACTTGGAAGTCACCTATACAATACAACCAGCACAATGTCCCCCATGCAATATGGCTGACTTGGAAGTCACCTATACAATACAACCAGCACAATGTCCCCCATGCAATATGGCTGATTTGGAAGTCACCTATACAACACAACCAGCACAATGTCCCCCATGCAATATGGCTGACTTGGAAGTCACCTATAGAACATGGCCACCAGCACAATGTCCCCCATGCAATATGGCTGACTTGGAAGTCACCTATACAACATGGCAACCAGCACAATGTCCCCCATGCAATATGGCTGACTTGGAAGTCACCTATACAATACAACCAGCACAATGTCCCCCAAGCAATATGGCTGACTTGGAAGTCACCTATACAAGACAACCAGCACAATGTCCCCCATGCAATATGGCTCACTTGGAAGTCACCTATAGGACATGGCCACCAGCACAATGTCCCCCATGCAATATGGCTGACTTGGAAGTCACCTATACAATACAACCAGCACAATGTCCCCCATGCAATATGGCTGATTTGGAAGTCACCTATACAACACAACCAGCACAATGTCCCCCATGCAATATGGCTGACTTGGAAGTCACCTATACAAGACAACCAGCACAATGTCCCCCATGCAATATGGCTGACTTGGAAGTCACCTATAGAAAATGGCCACCAGCACAATGTCCCCCATGCAATATGGCTGACTTGGAAGTCACCTATACAACATGGCAACCAGCACAATGTCCCCCAAGCAATATGGCTGACTTGGAAGTCACCTATACAACATGGCAACCAGCACAATGTCCCCCAAGCAATATGGCTGACTTGGAAGTCACCTATAGAACATGGCAACCAGCACAATGTCCCCCAAGCAATATGGCTGACTTAAAAGTCACCTATACAAGACAACCAGCACAATTTCCCCCATGCAATATGGCTGACTTGGAAGTCACCTATAGGACATGGCAACCAGCACAATGTCCCCCATGCAATATGGCTGACTTGTAAGTCACCTATACAACATGGCAACCAGCACAATGTCCCCCATGCAATATGGCTGACTTGGAAGTCACCTATAGAACATGGCCACCAGCACAATGTCCCCCAAGCAATATGGCTGACTTGGAAGTCACCTATACAACATGGCCACCAGCACAATGTCCCCCATGCAACACGGCTGACTTGGAAGTCACCTATACAAGACAAGCAGCACAATGTCCCCCATGCAATATGGCAGACTTGGAAGTCACCTATACAACACAACCAGCACAATGTCCCCCAAGCAATATGGCTCACTTGGAAGTCACCTATACAACATGGCAACCAGCACAATGTCCCCCATGCAATATGGCTGACTTGGAAGTCACCTATACAACATGGCAACCAGCACAATGTCCCCCAAGCAATATGGCTGACTTGGAAGTCACCTATAGAACATGGCCACCAGCACAATGTCCCCCATGCAATATGGCTGACTTGGAAGTCACCTATACAAGACAACCAGCACAATGTCCCCCATGCAATATGGCTGACTTGGAAGTCACCTATAGAACATGGCCACCAGCACAATGTCCCCCAAGCAATATGGCTGACTTGGAAGTCACCTATACAACATGGCAACCAGCACAATGTCCCCCAAGCAATATGGCTGACTTGGAAGTCACCTATAGAACATGGCCACCAGCACAATGTCCCCCAAGCAATATGGCTGACTTGGAAGTCACCTATACAAGACAACCAGCACAATGTCCCCCATGCAATATGGCTGAATTGGAAGTCACCTATAGGACATGGCAACCAGCACAATGTCCCCCAAGCAATATGGCTGACTTGGAAGTCACCTATACAAGACAACCAGCACAATGTCCCCCATGCAATATGGCTGACTTGGAAGTCACCTATAGGACATGGCAACCAGCACAATGTCCCCCATGCAATATGGCTGACTTGGAAGTCACCTATACATACAACCAGCACAATGTCCCCCATGCAATATGGCTGACTTGGAAGTCACCTATACAATACAACCAGCACAATGTCCCCCATGCAATATGGCTGACTTGGAAGTCACCTAAATAAAATGGCAACCAGCACAATGTCCCCCAAGCAATATGGCTGACTTGGAAGTCACCTATACAATACAACCAGCACAATGTCCCCCATGCAATATGGCTGACTTGGAAGTCACCTATACAACACAACCAGCACAATGTCCCCCATGCAATATGGCTGACTTGGAAGTCACCTAAACAACACAACCAGCACAATGTCCCCCATGCAATATGGCTGACTTGGAAGTCACCTATAGAACATGGCCACCAGCACAATGTCCCCCATGCAATATGGCTCACTTGGAAGTCACCTATACAATACAACCAGCACAATGTCCCCCATGCAATATGGCTGACTTGGAAGTCACCTTTACAATACAACCAGCACAATGTCCCCCATGCAATATGGTTGACTTGGAAGTCACCTATACAACACAACCAGCACAATGTCCCCCATGCAATATGGCTGACTTGGAAGTCACCTATACAACACAACCAGCACAATGTCCCCCATGCAATATGGCTCACTTGAAAGTCACCTATACAACATGGCAACCAGCACAATGTCCCCCATGCAATATGGCTGACTTGGAAGTCACCTATACAACATAGCAACCAGCACAATGTCCCCCATGAAATATGGCTGACTTGGAAGTCACCTATACAACATGGCAACCAGCACAATTTCCCCCATGTAATATGGCTGACTTGGAAGTCACCTACACAAGACAACCAGCACAATGTCCTCCAAGCAATATGGCTGACTTGGAAGTCACCTATACAAGACAACCAGCACAATGTCCCCCATGCAATATGGCTGACTTGGAAGTCACCTATAGAAGACAACCAGCACAATGTCCTCCAAGCAATAAGACTGACTTGGAAGTCACCTATACAAGACAACCAGCACAATGTCCCCCATGCAACACGGCTGACTTGGAAGTCACCTATACAAGACAACCAGCACAATGTCCCCCATGCAATATGGCTCACTTGGAAGTCACCTATACAATACAACCAGCACAATGTCCCCCATGCAATATGGCTGACTTGGAAGTCACCTTTACAATACAACCAGCACAATGCCCCCCATGCAACACGGCTGACTTGGAAGTCACCTATACAAGACAAGCAGCACAATGTCCCCCATGCAATATGGCAGACTTGGAAGTCACCTATACAACACAACCAGCACAATGTCCCCCAAGCAATATGGCTCACTTGGAAGTCACCTATACAACATGGCAACCAGCACAATGTCCCCCATGCAATATGGCTGACTTGGAAGTCACCTATACAACATGGCAACCAGCACAATGTCCCCCAAGCAATATGGCTGACTTGGAAGTCACCTATAGAACATGGCCACCAGCACAATGTCCCCCATGCAATATGGCTGACTTGGAAGTCACCTATACAAGACAACCAGCACAATGTCCCCCATGCAATATGGCTGACTTGGAAGTCACCTATAGAACATGGCCACCAGCACAATGTCCCCCAAGCAATATGGCTGACTTGGAAGTCACCTATACAACATGGCAACCAGCACAATGTCCCCCAAGCAATATGGCTGACTTGGAAGTCACCTATAGAACATGGCCACCAGCACAATGTCCCCCAAGCAATATGGCTGACTTGGAAGTCACCTATACAAGACAACCAGCACAATGTCCCCCATGCAATATGGCTGAATTGGAAGTCACCTATAGGACATGGCAACCAGCACAATGTCCCCCAAGCAATATGGCTGACTTGGAAGTCACCTATACAAGACAACCAGCACAATGTCCCCCATGCAATATGGCTGACTTGGAAGTCACCTATAGGACATGGCAACCAGCACAATGTCCCCCATGCAATATGGCTGACTTGGAAGTCACCTATACATACAACCAGCACAATGTCCCCCATGCAATATGGCTGACTTGGAAGTCACCTAAATAAAATGGCAACCAGCACAATGTCCCCCAAGCAATATGGCTGACTTGGAATTCACCTATACAATACAACCAGAACAATGTCCCCCAAGCAATATGGCTGACTTGGAAGCCACCTATACAAGACAACCAGCACAATGTCCCCCATGCAATATGGCTGACTTGGAAGTCACCTATAGGACATGGCCACCAGCACAATGTCCCCATGCAATATGGCTGACTTGGAAGTCACCTATACAATACAACCAGCACAATGTCCCCCATGCAATATGGCTGACTTGGAAGTCACCTATACAATACAACCAGCACAATGTCCCCCATGCAATATGGCTGATTTGGAAGTCACCTATACAACACAACCAGCACAATGTCCCCCATGCAATATGGCTGACTTGGAAGTCACCTATAGAACATGGCCACCAGCACAATGTCCCCCATGCAATATGGCTGACTTGGAAGTCACCTATACAACATGGCAACCAGCACAATGTCCCCCATGCAATATGGCTGACTTGGAAGTCACCTATACAATACAACCAGCACAATGTCCCCCAAGCAATATGGCTGACTTGGAAGTCACCTATACAAGACAACCAGCACAATGTCCCCCATGCAATATGGCTCACTTGGAAGTCACCTATAGGACATGGCCACCAGCACAATGTCCCCCATGCAATATGGCTGACTTGGAAGTCACCTATACAATACAACCAGCACAATGTCCCCCATGCAATATGGCTGATTTGGAAGTCACCTATACAACACAACCAGCACAATGTCCCCCATGCAATATGGCTGACTTGGAAGTCACCTATACAAGACAACCAGCACAATGTCCCCCATGCAATATGGCTGACTTGGAAGTCACCTATAGAAAATGGCCACCAGCACAATGTCCCCCATGCAATATGGCTGACTTGGAAGTCACCTATACAACATGGCAACCAGCACAATGTCCCCCAAGCAATATGGCTGACTTGGAAGTCACCTATACAACATGGCAACCAGCACAATGTCCCCCAAGCAATATGGCTGACTTGGAAGTCACCTATAGAACATGGCAACCAGCACAATGTCCCCCAAGCAATATGGCTGACTTAAAAGTCACCTATACAAGACAACCAGCACAATTTCCCCCATGCAATATGGCTGACTTGGAAGTCACCTATAGGACATGGCAACCAGCACAATGTCCCCCATGCAATATGGCTGACTTGTAAGTCACCTATACAACATGGCAACCAGCACAATGTCCCCCATGCAATATGGCTGACTTGGAAGTCACCTATAGAACATGGCCACCAGCACAATGTCCCCCAAGCAATATGGCTGACTTGGAAGTCACCTATACAACATGGCCACCAGCACAATGTCCCCCATGCAACACGGCTGACTTGGAAGTCACCTATACAAGACAAGCAGCACAATGTCCCCCATGCAATATGGCAGACTTGGAAGTCACCTATACAACACAACCAGCACAATGTCCCCCAAGCAATATGGCTCACTTGGAAGTCACCTATACAACATGGCAACCAGCACAATGTCCCCCATGCAATATGGCTGACTTGGAAGTCACCTATACAACATGGCAACCAGCACAATGTCCCCCAAGCAATATGGCTGACTTGGAAGTCACCTATAGAACATGGCCACCAGCACAATGTCCCCCATGCAATATGGCTGACTTGGAAGTCACCTATACAAGACAACCAGCACAATGTCCCCCATGCAATATGGCTGACTTGGAAGTCACCTATAGAACATGGCCACCAGCACAATGTCCCCCAAGCAATATGGCTGACTTGGAAGTCACCTATACAACATGGCAACCAGCACAATGTCCCCCAAGCAATATGGCTGACTTGGAAGTCACCTATAGAACATGGCCACCAGCACAATGTCCCCCAAGCAATATGGCTGACTTGGAAGTCACCTATACAAGACAACCAGCACAATGTCCCCCATGCAATATGGCTGAATTGGAAGTCACCTATAGGACATGGCAACCAGCACAATGTCCCCCAAGCAATATGGCTGACTTGGAAGTCACCTATACAAGACAACCAGCACAATGTCCCCCATGCAATATGGCTGACTTGGAAGTCACCTATAGGACATGGCAACCAGCACAATGTCCCCCATGCAATATGGCTGACTTGGAAGTCACCTATACATACAACCAGCACAATGTCCCCCATGCAATATGGCTGACTTGGAAGTCACCTATACAATACAACCAGCACAATGTCCCCCATGCAATATGGCTGACTTGGAAGTCACCTAAATAAAATGGCAACCAGCACAATGTCCCCCAAGCAATATGGCTGACTTGGAAGTCACCTATACAATACAACCAGCACAATGTCCCCCATGCAATATGGCTGACTTGGAAGTCACCTATACAACACAACCAGCACAATGTCCCCCATGCAATATGGCTGACTTGGAAGTCACCTAAACAACACAACCAGCACAATGTCCCCCATGCAATATGGCTGACTTGGAAGTCACCTATAGAACATGGCCACCAGCACAATGTCCCCCATGCAATATGGCTCACTTGGAAGTCACCTATACAATACAACCAGCACAATGTCCCCCATGCAATATGGCTGACTTGGAAGTCACCTTTACAATACAACCAGCACAATGTCCCCCATGCAATATGGTTGACTTGGAAGTCACCTATACAACACAACCAGCACAATGTCCCCCATGCAATATGGCTGACTTGGAAGTCACCTATACAACACAACCAGCACAATGTCCCCCATGCAATATGGCTCACTTGAAAGTCACCTATACAACATGGCAACCAGCACAATGTCCCCCATGCAATATGGCTGACTTGGAAGTCACCTATACAACATAGCAACCAGCACAATGTCCCCCATGAAATATGGCTGACTTGGAAGTCACCTATACAACATGGCAACCAGCACAATTTCCCCCATGTAATATGGCTGACTTGGAAGTCACCTACACAAGACAACCAGCACAATGTCCTCCAAGCAATATGGCTGACTTGGAAGTCACCTATACAAGACAACCAGCACAATGTCCCCCATGCAATATGGCTGACTTGGAAGTCACCTATAGAAGACAACCAGCACAATGTCCTCCAAGCAATAAGACTGACTTGGAAGTCACCTATACAAGACAACCAGCACAATGTCCCCCATGCAACACGGCTGACTTGGAAGTCACCTATACAAGACAACCAGCACAATGTCCCCCATGCAATATGGCTCACTTGGAAGTCACCTATACAATACAACCAGCACAATGTCCCCCATGCAATATGGCTGACTTGGAAGTCACCTTTACAATACAACCAGCACAATGCCCCCCATGCAACACGGCTGACTTGGAAGTCACCTATACAAGACAAGCAGCACAATGTCCCCCATGCAATATGGCAGACTTGGAAGTCACCTATACAACACAACCAGCACAATGTCCCCCAAGCAATATGGCTCACTTGGAAGTCACCTATACAACATGGCAACCAGCACAATGTCCCCCATGCAATATGGCTGACTTGGAAGTCACCTATACAACATGGCAACCAGCACAATGTCCCCCAAGCAATATGGCTGACTTGGAAGTCACCTATAGAACATGGCCACCAGCACAATGTCCCCCATGCAATATGGCTGACTTGGAAGTCACCTATACAAGACAACCAGCACAATGTCCCCCATGCAATATGGCTGACTTGGAAGTCACCTATAGAACATGGCCACCAGCACAATGTCCCCCAAGCAATATGGCTGACTTGGAAGTCACCTATACAACATGGCAACCAGCACAATGTCCCCCAAGCAATATGGCTGACTTGGAAGTCACCTATAGAACATGGCCACCAGCACAATGTCCCCCAAGCAATATGGCTGACTTGGAAGTCACCTATACAAGACAACCAGCACAATGTCCCCCATGCAATATGGCTGAATTGGAAGTCACCTATAGGACATGGCAACCAGCACAATGTCCCCCAAGCAATATGGCTGACTTGGAAGTCACCTATACAAGACAACCAGCACAATGTCCCCCATGCAATATGGCTGACTTGGAAGTCACCTATAGGACATGGCAACCAGCACAATGTCCCCCATGCAATATGGCTGACTTGGAAGTCACCTATACATACAACCAGCACAATGTCCCCCATGCAATATGGCTGACTTGGAAGTCACCTAAATAAAATGGCAACCAGCACAATGTCCCCCAAGCAATATGGCTGACTTGGAAGTCACCTATACAATACAACCAGCACAATGTCCCCCATGCAATATGGCTGACTTGGAAGTCACCTATACAACACAACCAGCACAATGTCCCCCATGCAATATGGCTGACTTGGAAGTCACCTAAACAACACAACCAGCACAATGTCCCCCATGCAATATGGCTGACTTGGAAGTCACCTATAGAACATGGCCACCAGCACAATGTCCCCCATGCAATATGGCTCACTTGGAAGTCACCTATACAATACAACCAGCACAATGTCCCCCATGCAATATGGCTGACTTGGAAGTCACCTTTACAATACAACCAGCACAATGTCCCCCATGCAATATGGTTGACTTGGAAGTCACCTATACAACACAACCAGCACAATGTCCCCCATGCAATATGGCTGACTTGGAAGTCACCTATACAACACAACCAGCACAATGTCCCCCATGCAATATGGCTCACTTGAAAGTCACCTATACAACATGGCAACCAGCACAATGTCCCCCATGCAATATGGCTGACTTTGAAGTCACCTATACAACATAGCAACCAGCACAATGTCCCCCATGAAATATGGCTGACTTGGAAGTCACCTATACAACATGGCAACCAGCACAATTTCCCCCATGTAATATGGCTGACTTGGAAGTCACCTACACAAGACAACCAGCACAATGTCCTCCAAGCAATATGGCTGACTTGGAAGTCACCTATACAAGACAACCAGCACAATGTCCCCCATGCAATATGGCTGACTTGGAAGTCACCTATAGAAGACAAACCAGCACAATGTCCTCCAAGCAATAAGACTGACTTGGAAGTCACCTATACAAGACAACCAGCACAATGTCCCCCATGCAACACGGCTGACTTGGAAGTCACCTATACAAGACAACCAGCACAATGTCCCCCATGCAATATGGCTCACTTGGAAGTCACCTATACAATACAACCAGCACAATGTCCCCCATGCAATATGGCTGTCTTGGAAGTCACCTTTACAATACAACCAGCACAATGTCCCCCATGCAATATGGTTGACTTGGAAGTCACCTATACAACACAACCAGCACAATGTCCCCCATGCAATATGGCAGACTTGGAAGTCACCTATACAACACAACCAGCACAATGTCCCCCAAGCAATATGGCTCACTTGGAAGTCACCTATACAACATGGCAACCAGCACAATGTCCCCCATGCAATATGGCTGACTTGGAAGTCACCTATACAACATGGCAACCAGCACAATGTCCCCCAAGCAATATGGCTGACTTGGAAGTCACCTATAGAACATGGCCACCAGCACAATGTCCCCCATGCAATATGGCTGACTTGGAAGTCACCTATACAAGACAACCAGCACAATGTCCCCCATGCAATATGGCTGACTTGGAAGTCACCTATAGAACATGGCCACCAGCACAATGTCCCCCAAGCAATATGGCTGACTTGGAAGTCACCTATACAACATGGCAACCAGCACAATGTCCCCCAAGCAATATGGCTGACTTGGAAGTCACCTATAGAACATGGCCACCAGCACAATGTCCCCCAAGCAATATGGCTGACTTGGAAGTCACCTATACAAGACAACCAGCACAATGTCCCCCATGCAATATGGCTGAATTGGAAGTCACCTATAGGACATGGCAACCAGCACAATGTCCCCCAAGCAATATGGCTGACTTGGAAGTCACCTATACAAGACAACCAGCACAATGTCCCCCATGCAATATGGCTGACTTGGAAGTCACCTATAGGACATGGCAACCAGCACAATGTCCCCCATGCAATATGGCTGACTTGGAAGTCACCTATACATACAACCAGCACAATGTCCCCCATGCAATATGGCTGACTTGGAAGTCACCTATACAATACAACCAGCACAATGTCCCCCATGCAATATGGCTGACTTGGAAGTCACCTAAATAAAATAGCAACCAGCACAATGTCCCCCAAGCAATATGGCTGACTTGGAAGTCACCTATACAATACAACCAGCACAATGTCCCCCATGCAATATGGCTGACTTGGAAGTCACCTATACAACACAACCAGCACAATGTCCCCCATGCAATATGGCTGACTTGGAAGTCACCTAAACAACACAACCAGCACAATGTCCCCCATGCAATATGGCTGACTTGGAAGTCACCTATAGAACATGGCCACCAGCACAATGTCCCCCATGCAATATGGCTCACTTGGAAGTCACCTATACAATACAACCAGCACAATTTCCCCCATGCAATATGGCTGACTTGGAAGTCACCTTTACAATACAACCAGCACAATGTCCCCCATGCAATATGGTTGACTTGTAAGTCACCTATACAACACAACCAGCACAATGTCCCCCATGCAATATGGCTGACTTGGAAGTCACCTATACAACACAACTAGCACAATGTCCCCCATGCAATATGGCTCACTTGAAAGTCACCTATACAACATGGCAACCAGCACAATGTCCCCCATGCAATATGGCTGACTTGGAAGTCACCTATACAACATAGCAACCAGCACAATGTCCCCCATGAAATATGGCTGACTTGGAAGTCACCTATACAACATGGCAACCAGCACAATTTCCCCCATGTAATATGGCTGACTTGGAAGTCACCTACACAAGACAACCAGCACAATGTCCTCCAAGCAATATGGCTGACTTGGAAGTCACCTATACAAGACAACCAGCACAATGTCCCCCATGCAATATGGCTGACTTGGAAGTCACCTATAGAAGACAACCAGCACAATGTCCTCCAAGCAATAAGACTGACTTGGAAGTCACCTATACAAGACAACCAGCACAATGTCCCCCATGCAACACGGCTGACTTGGAAGTCACCTATACAAGACAACCAGCACAATGTCCCCCATGCAATATGGCTCACTTGGAAGTCACCTATACAATACAACCAGCACAATGTCCCCCATGCAATATGGCTGACTTGGAAGTCACCTTTACAATACAACCAGCACAATGTCCCCCATGCAATATGGTTGACTTGGAAGTCACCTATACAACACAACCAGCACAATGTCCCCCATGCAATATGGCTGACTTGGAAGTCACCTATACAACACAACCAGCACAATGTCCCCCATGCAATATGGCTCACTTGAAAGTCACCTATACAACATGGCAACCAGCACAATGTCCCCCATGCAATATGGCTGACTTGGAAGTCACCTATACAACATAGCAACCAGCACAATGTCCCCCATGAAATATGGCTGACTTGGAAGTCACCTATACAACATGGCAACCAGCACAATTTCCCCCATGTAATATGGCTGACTTGGAAGTCACCTACACAAGACAACCAGCACAATGTCCTCCAAGCAATATGGCTGACTTGGAAGTCACCTATACAAGACAACCAGCACAATGTCCCCCATGCAATATGGCTGACTTGGAAGTCACCTATAGAAGACAACCAGCACAATGTCCTCCAAGCAATAAGACTGACTTGGAAGTCACCTATACAAGACAACCAGCACAATGTCCCCCATGCAACACGGCTGACTTGGAAGTCACCTATACAAGACAACCAGCACAATGTCCCCCATGCAATATGGCTGACTTGAAAGTCACCTATACAACACAACCAGCACAATGTCCCCCAAGCAATATGGCTCACTTGGAAGTCACCTATACAACATGGCAACCAGCACAATGTCCCCCATTCAATATGCCTGACTTGGAAGTCACCTATACATCATGGCAACCAGCACAATGTCCCCCATGCAATATGGCTGACTTGGAAGTCACCTATACAAGACAACCAGCACAATGTCCCCCATGCAATATGGCTGACTTGGAAGTCACCTATACAACATGGCAACCAGCACAATGTCCCCCATGCAATATGGCTGACTTGGAAGTCACCTTTACAATACAACCAGCACAATGTCCCCCAAGCAATATGGCTGACTTGGAAGTCACCTATAGAACATGGCCACCAGCACAATGTCCCCCATGCAATATGGCTGACTTGGAAGTCACCTATAGAACATGGCCACCAGCACAATGTCCCACATGCAATATGGCTGACTTGGAAGTCACCTATAGGACAATGCAACCAGCACAATGTCCCCCATGCAATATGGCTGACTTGGAAGTCACCTATAGAACATGGCCACCAGCACAATGTCCCCCATGCAATATGGCTGACTTGGACGTCACCTATACAACATGGCAACCTGCACAATGTCCCCCATGCATGCAATATGGCTGACTTGGAAGTCACCTATACCATACAACCAGCACAATGTCCCCCAAGCAATATGGCTGACTTGGAAGTCACCTATACAAGACAACCAGCACAATGTCCCCCATGCAATATGGCTGACTTGGAAGTCACCTATACGACATGGCCACCAGCACAATGTCCCCCATGCAATATGGCTGACTTGGAAGTCACCTATACAATACAACCAGCACAATGTCCCCCATGCAATATGGCTGACTTGGAAGTCACCTATACAATACAACCAGCACAATGTCCCCCATACAATATGGCTGATTTGGAAGTCACCTATACAACACAACCAGCACAATGTCCCCCATGCAATATGGCTGACTTGGAAGTCGCCTATACAAGACAACCAGCACAATGTCCCCCATGCAATATGGCTGACTTGGAAGTCACCTATACAACATGGCAACCAGCACAATGTCCCCCATGCAATATGGCTGACTTGGAAGTCACCTATACAATACAACCAGCACAATGTCCCCCAAGCAATATGGCTGACTTGGAAGTCACCTATAGAACATGGCCACCAGCACAATGTCCCCCATGCAATATGGCTGACTTGGAAGTCACCTATAGAACATGGCCACCAGCACAATGTCCCACATGCAATATGGCTGACTTGGAAGTCACCTATAGGACAATGCAACCAGCACAATGTCCCCCATGCAATATGGCTGACTTGGAAGTCACCTATAGAACATGGCCACCAGCACAATGTCCCCCATGCAATATGGCTGACTTGGACGTCACCTATACAACATGGCAACCAGCACAATGTCCCCCATGCATGCATAATGGCTGACTTGGAAGTCACCTATACCATACAACCAGCACAATGTCCCCCAAGCAATATGGCTGACTTGGAAGTCACCTATACAAGACAACCAGCACAATGTCCCCCATGCAATATGGCTGACTTGGAAGTCACCTATACGACATGGCCACCAGCACAATGTCCCCCATGCAATATGGCTGACTTGGAAGTCACCTATACAATACAACCAGCACAATGTCCCCCATGCAATATGGCTGACTTGGAAGTCACCTATACAACACAACCAGCACAATGTCCCCCATGCAATATGGCTGACTTGGAAGTCACCTATACAAGACAACCAGCACAATGTCCCCCATGCAATATGGCTGACTTGGAAGTCACCTATACAACATGGCAACCAGCACAATGTCCCCCATGCAATATGGCTGACTTGGAAGTCACCTATACAATACAACCAGCACAATGTCCCCCAAGCAATATGGCTGACTTGGAAGTCACCTATAGAACATGGCCACCAGCACAATGTCCCCCATGCAATATGGCTGACTTGGAAGTCACCTATAGAACATGGCCACCAGCACAATGTCCCACATGCAATATGGCTGACTTGGAAGTCACCTATAGGACAATGCAACCAGCACAATGTCCCCCATGCAATATGGCTGACTTGGAAGTCACCTATAGAACATGGCCACCAGCACAATGTCCCCCATGCAATATGGCTGACTTGGACGTCACCTATACAACATGGCAACCAGCACAATGTCCCCCATGCATGCATAATGGCTGACTTGGAAGTCACCTATACCATACAACCAGCACAATGTCCCCCAAGCAATATGGCTGACTTGGAAGTCACCTATACAAGACAACCAGCACAATGTCCCCCATGCAATATGGCTGACTTGGAAGTCACCTATACGACATGGCCACCAGCACAATGTCCCCCATGCAATATGGCTGACTTGGAAGTCACCTATACAATACAACCAGCACAATGTCCCCCATGCAATATGGCTGACTTGGAAGTCACCTATACAATACAACCAGCACAATGTCCCCCATACAATATGGCTGATTTGGAAGTCACCTATACAACACAACCAGCACAATGTCCCCCATGCAATATGGCTGACTTGGAAGTCACCTATACAAGACAACCAGCACAATGTCCCAAATGCAATATGGCTGACTTGGAAGTCACCTATAGAACATGGCCACCAGCACAATGTCCCCCATGCAATATGGCTGACTTGGAAGTCACCTATATAACACAACCAGCACAATGTCCCCCAAGCAATATGGCTCACTTGGAAGTCACCTATACAACATGGCAACCAGCACAATGTCCCCCATGCAATATGCCTGACTTGGAAGTCACCTATACAACATGGCAACCAGCACAATGTCCCCCATGCAATATGGCTGACTTGGAAGTCACCTATACAAGACAACCAGCACAATGTCCCCCATGCAATATGGCTGACGTGGAAGTCACCTATACAACATGGCAACCAGCACAATGTCCCCCATGCAATATGGCTGACTTGGAAGTCACCTATACAATACAACCAGCACAATGTCCCCCAAGCAATATGGCTGACTTGGAAGTCACCTATAGAACATGGCCACCAGCACAATGTCTCCCATGCAATATGGCTGACTTGGAAGTCACCTATAGGACATGGCAACCAGCACAATGTCCCCCAAGCAATATGGCTGACTTGGAAGTCACCTATACAAGACAACCAGCACAATGTCCAAAATGCAATATGGCTGACTTGGAAGTCACCTATAGAACATGGCCACCAGCACAATGTCCCCCATGCAATATGGCTGACTTGGAAGTCACCTATACAAAATGGCAACCAGCACAATGTCCCCCATGCAATATGGCTGACTTGGAAGTCACCTATACAATACAACCAGCACAATGTCCCCCAAGCAATATGGCTGACTTGGAAGTCACCTATACAAGACAACCAGCACAATGTCCCCCATGCAATATGGCTGACTTGGAAGTCACCTATAGGACATGGCCACCAGCACAATGTCCCCCATGCAATATGGCTGACTTGGAAGTCACCTATACAATACAACCAGCACAATGTCCCCCATGCAATATGGCTGACTTGGAAGTCACCTATACAATACAACCAGCACAATGTCCCCTATGCAATATGGCTGAGTTGGAAGTCACCTATACAACACAACCAGCACAATGTCCCCCATGCAATATGGCTGACTTGGAAGTCACCTATACAAGACAACCAGCACAATGTCCCAAATGCAATATGGCTGACTTGGAAGTCACCTATAGAACATGGCCACCAGCACAATGTCCCCCATGCAATATGGCTGACTTGGAAGTCACCTATACAACATGGCAACCAGCACAATGTCCCCCATGCAATATGGCTGACTTGGAAGTCACCTATACAATACAACCAGCACAATGTCTCCCAAGCAATATGGCTGACTTGGAAGTCACCTATACAAGACAACCAGCACAATGTCCCCCATGCAATATGGCTGACTTGGAAGTCACCTATAGGACATGGCCACCAGCACAATGTCCCCCATGCAATATGGCTGACTTGGAAGTCACCTATACAATACAACCAGCACAATGTCCCCCATGCAATATGGCTGATTTGGAAGTCACCTATACAACACAACCAGCACAATGTCCCCCATGCAATATGGCTGACTTGGAAGTCACCTATACAAAATGGCAACCAGCACAATGTCCCCCATGCAATATGGCTGACTTGGAAGTCACCTATACAATACAACCAGCACAATGTCCCCCAAGCAATATGGCTGACTTGGAAGTCACCTATACAAGACAACCAGCACAATGTCCCCCATGCAATATGGCTGACTTGGAAGTCACCTATAGGACATGGCCACCAGCACAATGTCCCCCATGCAATATGGCTGACTTGGAAGTCACCTATACAATACAACCAGCACAATGTCCCCCATGCAATATGGCTGACTTGGAAGTCACCTATACAATACAACCAGCACAATGTCCCCTATGCAATATGGCTGAGTTGGAAGTCACCTATACAACACAACCAGCACAATGTCCCCCATGCAATATGGCTGACTTGGAAGTCACCTATACAAGACAACCAGCACAATGTCCCAAATGCAATATGGCTGACTTGGAAGTCACCTATAGAACATGGCCACCAGCACAATGTCCCCCATGCAATATGGCTGACTTGGAAGTCACCTATACAACATGGCAACCAGCACAATGTCCCCCATGCAATATGGCTGACTTGGAAGTCACCTATACAATACAACCAGCACAATGTCTCCCAAGCAATATGGCTGACTTGGAAGTCACCTATACAAGACAACCAGCGCAATGTCCCCCATGCAATATGGCTGACTTGGAAGTCACCTATAGGACATGGCCACCAGCACAATGTCCCCCATGCAATATGGCTGACTTGGAAGTCACCTATACAATACAACCAGCACAATGTCCCCCATGCAATATGGCTGATTTGGAAGTCACCTATACAACACAACCAGCACAATGTCCCCCATGCAATATGGCTGACTTGGAAGTCACCTATACAAGACAACCAGCACAATGTCCCCCATGCAATATGGCTGACTTGGAAGTCACCTATAGAACATGGCCACCAGCACAATGTCCCCCATGCAATATGGCTGACTTGGAAGTCACCTTTACAACATGGCAACCAGCACAATGTCCCCAAGCAATATGGCTGACTTAAAAGTCACCTATACAAGACAACCAGCACAATTTCCCCCATGCAATATGGCTCACTTCGAAGTCACCTATAGGACATGGCAACCAGCACAATGTCCCCCATGCAATATGCCTGATTTGGAAGTCACCTATACAACACAACCAGCACAATGTCCCCCATGCAATATCGCTGACTTGGAAGTCACCTATACAAGACAACCAGCACAATGTCCCAAATGCAATATGGCTGACTTGGAAGTCATCTATAGAACATGGCCACCAGCACAATGTCCCCCATGCAATATGGCTGACTTGGAAGTCACCTATACAACATGGCAACCAGCACAATGTCCCCCATGCAATATGGCTGACTTGGAAGTCACCTATACAATACAACCAGCACAATGTCCCCCAAGCAATATGGCTGACTTGGAAGTCACCTATACAAGACAACCAGCACAATGTCCCCCATGCAATATGGCTGACTTGGAAGTCACCTATAGGACATGGCCACCAGCACAATGTCCCCCATGCAATATAGCTGACTTGGAAGTCACCTATACAATACAACCAGCACAATGTCCCCCATGCAATATGGCTGATTTGGAAGTCACCTATACAACACAACCAGCACAATGTCCCCCATGCAATATGGCTGACTTGGAAGTCACCTATACAAGACAACCAGCACAATGTCCCCCATGCAATATGGCTGACTTGGAAGTCACCTATAGAACATGGCCACCAGCACAATGTCCCCCATGCAATATGGCTGACTTGGAAGTCACCTATACAACATGGCAACCAGCACAATGTCCCCCAAGCAATATGGCTGACTTGGAAGTCACCTATAGAACATGGCAACCAGCACAATGTCCCCCAAGCAATATGGCTGACTTAAAAGTCACCTATACAAGACAACCAGCACAATTTCCCCCATGCAATATGGCTGACTTGGAAGTCACTTATAGGACATGGCATCCAGCACAATGTCCCCCATGCAATATGGCTGACTTGTAAGTCACCTATACAACATGGCAACCAGCACAATGTCCCCCAAGCAATATGGCTGACTTGGAAGTCACCTATACAACATGGCAACCAGCACAATGTCCCCCATGCAATATGGCTGACTTGGAAGTCACCTATAGAACATGGCCACCAGCCCAATGTCCCCCATGCAACACGGCTGACTTGGAAGTCACCTATACAAGACAACCAGCACAATGTCCCCCATGCAATATGGCTGACTTGGAAGTCACCTATAGGACATGGCCACCAGCACAATGTCCCCCATGCAATATGGCTGACTTGGAAGTCACCTATACAACATGGCAACCAGCACAATGTCCCCCAAGCAATATGGCTGACTTGGAAGTCACCTATACAACATGGCAACCAGCACAATGTCCCCCATGCAATATGGCTGACTTGGAAGTCACCTATAGAACATGGCAACCAGCACAATGTCCCCCAAGCAATATGGCTGACTTAAAAGTCACCTATACAAGACAACCAGCACAATTTCCCCCATGCAATATGGCTGACTTGGAAGTCACCTATAGGACATGGCAACCAGCACAATGTCCCCCATGCAATATGGCTGATTTGGAAGTCACCTATACAACACAACCAGCACAATGTCCCCCATGCAATATGGCTGACTTGGAAGTCACCTATACAAGACAACCAGCACAATGTCCCAAATGCAATATGGCTGACTTGGAAGTCACCTATAGAACATGGCCACCAGCACAATGTCCCCCATGCAATATGGCTGACTTGGAAGTCACCTATACAACATGGCAACCAGCACAATGTCCCCCATGCAATATGGCTGACTTGGAAGTCACCTATACAATACAACCAGCACAATGTCCCCCAAGCAATATGGCTGACTTGGAAGTCACATATACAAGACAACCAGCACAATGTCCCCCATGCAATATAGCTGACTTGGAAGTCACCTATACAATACAACCAGCACAATGTCCCCCATGCAATATGGCTGATTTGGAAGTCACCTATACAACACAACCAGCACAATGTCCACCATGCAATATGGCTGACTTGGAAGTCACCTATACAAGACAACCAGCACAATGTCCCCCATGCAATATGGCTGACTTGGAAGTCACCTATAGAACATGGCCACCAGCACAATGTCCCCCATGCAATATGGCTGACTTGGAAGTCACCTATACAACATAGCAACCAGCACAATGTCCCCCAAGCAATATGGCTGACTTGGAAGTCACCTATACAACATGGCAACCAGCACAATGTCCCCCAAGCAATATGGCTGACTTGGAAGTCACCTATAGAACATGGCAACCAGCACAATGTCCCCCAAGCAATATGGCTGACTTAAAAGTCACCTATACAAGACAACCAGCACAATTTCCCCCATGCAATATGGCTGACTTGGAAGTCACCTATAGGACATGGCAACCAGCACAATGTCCCCCATGCAATATGGCTGACTTGTAAGTCACCTATACAACATGGCAACCAGCACAATGTCCCCCAAGCAATATGGCTGACTTGGAAGTCACCTATACAACATGGCAACCAGCACAATGTCCCCCATGCAATATGGCTGACTTGGAAGTCACCTATAGAACATGGCCACCAGCCCAATGTCCCCCATGCAACACGGCTGACTTGGAAGTCACCTATACAACACAACCAGCACAATGTCCCCCATGCAATATGGCTGACTTGGAAGTCACCTATAGGACATGGCCACCAGCACAATGTCCCCCATGCAATATGGCTGACTTGGAAGTCACCTATACAATACAACCAGCACAATGTCCCCCATGCAATATGGCTGACTTGGAAGTCACCTATACAATACAACCAGCACAATGTCCCCCATGCAATATGGCTGATTTGGAAGTCACCTATACAACACAACCAGCACAATGTCCCCCATGCAATATGGCTGACTTGGAAGTCACCTATACAAGACAACCAGCACAATGTCCCCCATGCATAATGGCTGACTTGGAAGTCACCTATAGAACATGGCCACCAGCACAATGTCCCCCATGCAATATGGCTGAGTTGGAAGTCAACTATACAACATGGCAACCAGCACAATGTCCCCCATGCAATATGGCTGACTTGGAAGTCACCTATACAACATGGCAACCAGCACAATGTCCCCCATGCAATATGGCTGACTTGGAAGTCACCTATACAATACAACCAGCACAATGTCCCCCAAGCAATATGGCTGACTTAGAAGTCACATATACAAGACAACCAGCACAATGTCCCCCATGCAATATAGCTGACTTGGAAGTCACCTATACAATACAACCAGCACAATGTCCCCCATGCAATATGGCTGATTTGGAAGTCACCTATACAACACAACCAGCACAATGTCCACCATGCAATATGGCTGACTTGGAAGTCACCTATACAAGACAACCAGCACAATGTCCCCCATGCAATATGGCTGACTTGGAAGTCACCTATAGAACATGGCCACCAGCACAATGTCCCCCATGCAATATGGCTGACTTGGAAGTCACCTATACAACATAGCAACCAGCACAATGTCCCCCAAGCAATATGGCTGACTTGGAAGTCACCTATACAACATGGCAACCAGCACAATGTCCCCCAAGCAATATGGCTGACTTGGAAGTCACCTATAGAACATGGCAACCAGCACAATGTCCCCCAAGCAATATGGCTGACTTAAAAGTCACCTATACAAGACAACCAGCACAATTTCCCCAATGCAATATGGCTGACTTGGAAGTCACCTATAGGACATGGCAACCAGCACAATGTCCCCCATGCAATATGGCTGACTTGTAAGTCACCTATACAACATGGCAACCAGCACAATGTCCCCCAAGCAATATGGCTGACTTGGAAGTCACCTATACAACATGGCAACCAGCACAATGTCCCCCATGCAATATGGCTGACTTGGAAGTCACCTATAGAACATGGCCACCAGCCCAATGTCCCCCATGCAACACGGCTGACTTGGAAGTCACCTATACAACACAACCAGCACAATGTCCCCCATGCAATATGGCTGACTTGGAAGTCACCTATACAATACAACCAGCACAATGTCCCCCATGCAATATGGCTGACTTGGAAGTCACTTATACAATACAACCAGCACAATGTCCCCCATGCAATATGGCTGATTTGGAAGTCACCTATACAACACAACCAGCACAATGTCCCCCATGCAATATGGCTGACTTGGAAGTCACCTATACAAGACAACCAGCACAATGTCCCCCATGCATAATGGCTGACTTGGAAGTCACCTATACAACATGGCAACCAGCACAATGTCCCCCATGCAATATGGCTGACTTGGAAGTCACCTATAGAACATGGCCACCAGCCCAATGTCCCCCATGCAACACGGCTGACTTGGAAGTCACCTATACAACACAACCAGCACAATGTCCCCCATGCAATATGGCTGACTTGGAAGTCACCTATAGGACATGGCCACCAGCACAATGTCCCCCATGCAATATGGCTGACTTGGAAGTCACCTATACAATACAACCAGCACAATGTCCCCCATGCAATATGGCTGACTTGGAAGTCACCTATACAATACAACCAGCACAATGTCCCCCATGCAATATGGCTGATTTGGAAGTCACCTATACAACACAACCAGCACAATGTCCCCCATGCAATATGGCTGACTTGGAAGTCACCTATACAAGACAACCAGCACAATGTCCCCCATGCATAATGGCTGACTTGGAAGTCACCTATAGAACATGGCCACCAGCACAATGTCCCCCATGCAATATGGCTGAGTTGGAAGTCAACTATACAACATGGCAACCAGCACAATGTCCCCCAAGCAATATGGCTGACTTGGAAGTCACCTATACAACATGGTAACCAGCACAATGTCCCCCAAGCAATATGGCTGACTTGGAAGTCACCTATAGAACATGGCAACCAGCACAATGTCCCCCAAGCAATATGGCTGACTTAAAAGTCACCAATACAAGACAACCAGCACAATTTCCTCCATGCAATATGGCTGACTTGGAAGTCACCTATAGGACATGGCAACCAGCACAATGTCCCCCATGCAATATGGCTGACTTGTAAGTCAACTATACAACATGGCAACCAGCACAATGTCCCCCATGCAATATGGCTGACTTGGAAGTCACCTATACAACATGGCAACCAGCACAATGTCCCCCATGCAATATGGCTGACGTGGAAGTCACCTTTACAACATGGCCACCAGCACAATGTCCCCCATGCAATATGGCTGACTTGGAAGTCACCTATACAAGACAACCAGCACAATGTCCCCCATGCAATATGGCTGACTTGGAAGTCACCTATACAACACAAGCAGCACAATGTCCCCCAAGCAATATGGCTGACTTGGAAGTCACCTATACAACATGGCAACCAGCACATTGTCCCCCATGCAATATGGCTGACTTGGAAGTCACCTATAGGACATGGCAACCAGCACAATGTCCCCCATGCAATATGGCTGACTTGGAAGTCACCTATAGAACATGGCCACCAGCACAATGTCCCCCAAGCAATATGGCTCACTTGGAAGGCACCTATACAATACAAACAGCACAATGTCCCCCATGCAATATGGCTGACTTGGAAGTCACCTATACAATACAACCAGCACAATGTCCCCCATGCAATATGGCTGACTTGGAAGTCACCTATACAACACAACCAGCACAATGTCCCCCATGCAATATGGCTGACTTGGAAGTCACCTATACAACACATCCAGCACAATGTCCCCCATGCAATATGGCTCACTTGGAAGTCACCTATACAACATGGCAACCAGCACAATGTCCCCCATGCAATATGGCTGACTTGGAAGTCACCTATACAACATGGCAACCAGCACAATGTACCCCATGCAATATGGCTGACTTGGAAGTCACCTATACAAGAAACCAGCACAATGTCCCCCATGCAATATGGCTGACTTGGAAGTCACCTATACAACACAACCAGCACAATGTCCCCCAAGCAATATGGCTCACTTGGAAGTCACCTATACAACATGGCAACCAGCACAATGTCCCCCATGCAATATGGCTGACTTGGAAGTCACCTATACAAGACAACCAGCACAATGTCCCCCATGCAATATGGCTGACTTGGAAGTCACCTATAGGACATGGCAACCAGCACAATGTCCCCCAAGCAATATGGCTGACTTGGAAGTCACCTATACAAGACAACCAGCACAATGTCCCAAATGCAATATGGCTGACTTGGAAGTCACCTATAGAACATGGCCACCAGCACAATGTCCCCCATGCAATATGGCTGACTTGGAAGTCACCTATACAACATGGCAACCAGCACAATATCCCCCATGCAATATGGCTGACTTGGAAGTAACCTATACAACATGGCAACCAGCACAATGTCCCCCAAGCAATATGGCTGACTTGGAAGTCACCTATACAAGACAACCAGCACAATTTCCCCCATGCAATATGGCTGAATTGGAAGTCACCTATAGAACATGGCCACCAGCACAATGTCCCCCATGCAATATGGCTGACTTGGAAGTCACCTTTACAACATGGCAACCAGCACAATGTCCCCAAGCAATATGGCTGACTTAAAAGTCACCTATACAAGACAACCAGCACAATTTCACCCATGCAATATGGCTCACTTCGAAGTCACCTATAGGACATGGCAACCAGCACAATGTCCCCCATGCAATATGGCTGATTTGGAAGTCACCTATACAACACAACCAGCACAATGTCCCCCATGCAATATCGCTGACTTGGAAGTCACCTATACAAGACAACCAGCACAATGTCCCAAATGCAATATGGCTGACTTGGAAGTCATCTATAGAACATGGCCACCAGCACAATGTCCCCCATGCAATATGGCTGACTTGGAAGTCACCTATACAACATGGCAACCAGCACAATGTCCCCCATGCAATATGGCTGACTTGGAAGTCACCTATACAATACAACCAGCACAATGTCCCCTAAGCAATATGGCTGACTTGGAAGTCACCTATACAAGACAACCAGCACAATGTCCCCCATGCAATATGGCTGACTTGGAAGTCACCTATAGGACATGGCCACCAGCACAATGTCCCCCATGCAATATAGCTGACTTGGAAGTCACCTATACAATACAACCAGCACAATGTCCCCCATGCAATATGGCTGATTTGGAAGTCACCTATACAACACAACCAGCACAATGTCCCCCATGCAATATGGCTGACTTGGAAGTCACCTATACAAGACAACCAGCACAATGTCCCCCATGCAATATGGCTGACTTGGAAGTCACCTATAGAACATGGCCACCAGCACAATGTCCCCCATGCAATATGGCTGACTTGGAAGTCACCTATACAACATGGCAACCAGCACAATGTCCCCCAAGCAATATGGCTGACTTGGAAGTCACCTATAGAACATGGCAACCAGCACAATGTCCCCCAAGCAATATGGCTGACTTAAAAGTCACCTATACAAGACAACCAGCACAATTTCCCCCATGCAATATGGCTGACTTGGAAGTCACCTATAGGACATGGCATCCAGCACAATGTCCCCCATGCAATATGGCTGACTTGTAAGTCACCTATACAACATGGCAACCAGCACAATGTCCCCCAAGCAATATGGCTGACTTGGAAGTCACCTATACAACATGGCAACCAGCACAATGTCCCCCATGCAATATGGCTGACTTGGAAGTCACCTATAGAACATGGCCACCAGCCCAATGTCCCCCATGCAACACGGCTGACTTGGAAGTCACCTATACAAGACAACCAGCACAATGTCCCCCATGCAATATGGCTGACTTGGAAGTCACCTATAGGACATGGCCACCAGCACAATGTCCCCCATGCAATATGGCTGACTTGGAAGTCACCTATACAACATGGCAACCAGCACAATGTTCCCCAAGCAATATGGCTGACTTGGAAGTCACCTATACAACATGGCAACCAGCACAATGTCCCCCATGCAATATGGCTGACTTGGAAGTCACCTATAGAACATGGCAACCAGCACAATGTCCCCCAAGCAATATGGCTGACTTAAAAGTCACCTATACAAGACAACCAGCACAATTTCCCCCATGCAATATGGCTGACTTGGAAGTCACCTATAGGACATGGCAACCAGCACAATGTCCCCCATGCAATATGGCTGATTTGGAAGTCACCTATACAACACAACCAGCACAATGTCCCCCATGCAATATGGCTGACTTGGAAGTCACCTATACAAGACAACCAGCACAATGTCCCAAATGCAATATGGCTGACTTGGAAGTCACCTATAGAACATGGCCACCAGCACAATGTCCCCCATGCAATATGGCTGACTTGGAAGTCACCTATACAACATGGCAACCAGCACAATGTCCCCCATGCAATATGGCTGACTTGGAAGTCACCTATACAATACAACCAGCCCAATGTCCCCCAAGCAATATGGCTGACTTGGAAGTCACATATACAAGACAACCAGCACAATGTCCCCCATGCAATATGGCTGACTTGGAAGTCACCTATAGGACATGGCCACCAGCACAATGTCCCCCATGCAATATAGCTGACTTGGAAGTCACCTATACAATACAACCAGCACAATGTCCCCCATGCAATATGGCTGATTTGGAAGTCACCTATACAACACAACCAGCACAATGTCCACCATGCAATATGGCTGACTTGGAAGTCACCTATACAAGACAACCAGCACAATGTCCCCCATGCAATATGGCTGACTTGGAAGTCACCTATAGAACATGGCCACCAGCACAATGTCCCCCATGCAATATGGCTGACTTGAAAGTCACCTATACAACATGGCAACCAGCACAATGTCCCCCAAGCAATATGGCTGACTTGGAAGTCACCTATACAACATGGCAACCAGCACAATGTCCCCCAAGCAATATGGCTGACTTGGAAGTCACCTATAGAACATGGCAACCAGCACAATGTCCCCCAAGCAATATGGCTGACTTAAAAGTCACCTATACAAGACAACCAGCACAATTTCCCCCATACAATATGGCTGACTTGGAAGTCACCTATAGGACATGGCAACCAGCACAATGTCCCCCATGCAATATGGCTGACTTGTAAGTCACCTATACAACATGGCAACCAGCACAATGTCCCCCAAGCAATATGGCTGACTTGGAAGTCACCTATACAACATGGCAACCAGCACAATGTCCCCCATGCAATATGGCTGACTTGGAAGTCACCTATAGAACATGGCCACCAGCCCAATGTCCCCCATGCAACACGGCTGACTTGGAAGTCACCTTTACAACACAACCAGCACAATGTCCCCCATGCAATATGGCTGACTTGGAAGTCACCTATAGGACATGGCCACCAGCACAATGTCCCCCATGCAATATGGCTGACTTGGAAGTCACCTATACAATACAACCAGCACAATGTCCCCCATGCAATATGGCTGACTTGGAAGTCACCTATACAATACAACCAGCACAATGTCCCCCATGCAATATGGCTGACTTAAAAGTCACCAATACAAGACAACCAGCACAATTTCCCCCATGCAATATGGCTGACTTGGAAGTCACCTATAGGACATGGCAACCAGCACAATGTCCCCCATGCAATATGGCTGACTTGTAAGTCAACTATACAACATGGCAACCAGCACAATGTCCCCCATGCAATATGGCTGACTTGGAAGTCACCTATACAACATGGCAACCAGCACAATGTCCCCCATGCAATATGGCTGACTTGGAAGTCACCTTTACAACATGGCCACCAGCACAATGTCCCCCATGCAATATGGCTGACTTGGAAGTCACCTATACAAGACAACCAGCACAATGTCCCCCATGCAATATGGCTGACTTGGAAGTCACCTATACAACACAAGCAGCACAATGTCCCCCAAGCAATATGGCTGACTTGGAAGTCACCTATACAACATGGCAACCAGCACAATGTCCCCCATGCAATATGGCTGACTTGGAAGTCACCTATAGGACATGGCAACCAGCACAATGTCCCCCATGCAATATGGCTGACTTGGAAGTCACCTATAGAACATGGCCACCAGCACAATGTCCCCCAAGCAATATGGCTCACTTGGAAGGCACCTATACAATACAAACAGCACAATGTCCCCCATGCAATATGGCTGACTTGGAAGTCACCTATACAATACAACCAGCACAATGTCCCCCATGCAATATGGCTGACTTGGAAGTCACCTATACAACACAACCAGCACAATGTCCCCCATGCAATATGGCTGACTTGGAAGTCACCTATACAACACATCCAGCACAATGTCCCCCATGCAATATGGGTCACTTGGAAGTCACCTATACAACATGGCAACCAGCACAATGTCCCCCATGCAATATGGCTGACTTGGAAGTCACCTATACAACATGGCAACCAGCACAATGTACCCCATGCAATATGGCTGACTTGGAAGTCACCTATACAAGAAACCAGTACAATGTCCCCCATGCAATATGGCTGACTTGGAAGTCACCTATACAACACAACCAGCACAATGTCCCCTAAGCAATATGGCTCACTTGGAAGTCACCTATACAACATGGCAACCAGCACAATGTCCCCCATGCAATATGGCTGACTTGGAAGTCACCTATACAAGACAACCAGCACAATGTCCCCCATGCAATATGGCTGACTTGGAAGTCACCTATACAACACAAGCAGCACAATGTCCCCCAAGCAATATGGCTGACTTGGAAGTCACCTATACAACATGGCAACCAGCACAATGTCCCCCATGCAATATGGCTGACTTGGAAGTCACCTATAGGACATGGCAACCAGCACAATGTCCCCCATGCAATATGGCTGACTTGGAAGTCACCTATAGAACATGGCCACCAGCACAATGTCCCCCAAGCAATATGGCTCACTTGGAAGGCACCTATACAATACAAACAGCACAATGTCCCCCATGCAATATGGCTGACTTGGAAGTCACCTATACAATACAACCAGCACAATGTCCCCCATGCAATATGGCTGACTTGGAAGTCACCTATACAAAACAACCAGCACAATGTCCCCCATGCAATATGGCTGACTTGGAAGTCACCTATACAACACATCCAGCACAATGTCCCCCATGCAATATGGCTCACTTGGAAGTCACCTATACAACATGGCAACCAGCACAATGTCCCCCATGCAATATGGCTGACTTGGAAGTCACCTATACAACATGGCAACCAGCACAATGTACCCCATGCAATATGGCTGACTTGGAAGTCACCTATACAAGAAACCAGCACAATGTCCCCCATGCAATATGGCTGACTTGGAAGTCACCTATACAACACAACCAGCACAATGTCCCCTAAGCAATATGGCTCACTTGGAAGTCACCTATACAACATGGCAACCAGCACAATGTCCCCCATGCAATATGGCTGACTTGGAAGTCACCTATACAAGACAACCAGCACAATGTCCCCCATGCAATATGGCTGACTTGGAAGTCACCTATAGGACATGGCAACCAGCACAATGTCCCCCAAGCAATATGGCTGACTTGGAAGTCACCTATACAAGACAACCAGCACAATGTCCCAAATGCAATATGGCTGACTTGGAAGTCACCTATAGAACATGGCCACCAGCACAATGTCCCCCATGCAATATGGCTGACTTGGAAGTCACCTATACAACATGGCAACCAGCACAATATCCCCCATGCAATATGGCTGACTTGGAAGTAACCTATACAACATGGCAACCAGCACAATGTCCCCCAAGCAATATGGCTGACTTTTAAGTCACCTATACAAGACAACCAGCACAATTTCCCCCATGCAATATGGCTGACTTGGAAGTCACCTATAGGACATGGCAACCAGCACAATGTCCCCCATGCAATATGGCTGACTTATAAGTCACCTATACAACATGGCAACCAGCACAAGGTCCCCCATGCAATATGGCTGACTTGGAAGTCACCTATACAACATGGCAACCAGCACAATGTCCCCCATGCAATATGGCTGACTTGGAAGTCACCTTTACAACATGGCCACCAGCACAATGTCCCCCATGCAATATGGCTGACTTGGAAGTCACCTATACAAGACAACCAGCACAATGTCCCCCATGCAATATGGCTGACTTGGAAGTCACCTATACAACACAACCAGCACAATGTCCCCCAAGCAATATGGCTGACTTGGAAGTCACCTATACAACATGGCAACCAGCACAATGTCCCCCATGCAATATGGCTGACTTGGAAGTCACCTATAGGACATGGCAACCAGCACAATGTCCCCCATGCAATATGGCTGACTTGGAAGTCACCTATAGAACATGGCCACCAGCACAATGTCCCCCAAGCAATATGGCTCACTTGGAAGGCACCTATACAATACAAACAGCACAATGTCCCCCATGCAATATGGCTGACTTGGAAGTCACCTATACAATACAACCAGCACAATGTCCCCCATGCAATATGGCTGACTTGGAAGTCACCTATACAACACAACCAGCACAATGTCCCCCATGCAATATGGCTCACTTGGAAGTCACCTATACAACATGGCATCCAGCACAATGTCCCCTATGTAATATGGCTGACTTGGAAGTCACCTATACAACATGGCAACCAGCACAATGTCCCCCATGCAATATGGCTGACTTGGAAGTCACCTATACAACATGGCAACCAGCACAATGTACCCCATGCAATATGGCTGACTTGGAAGTCACCTATACAAGAAACCAGCACAATGTCCCCCATGCAATATGGCTGACTTGGAAGTCACCTATACAACACAACCAGCACAATGTCCCCCAAGCAATATGGCTCACTTGGAAGTCACCTATACAACATGGCAACCAGCACAATGTCCCCCATGCAATATGGCTGACTTGGAAGTCACCTATACAACATGGCAACCAGCACAATGTCCCCCATGCAATATGGCTGACTTGGAAGTCACCTATACAAGACAACCAGCACAATGTCCCCCATGCAATATGGCTGACTTGGAAGTCACCTATAGAACATGGCCACCAGCACAATGTCGCCCATGCAATATGGCTGACTTGGAAGTCACCTATACAACATGGCAACCAGCACAATGTCCCCCATGCAATATGGCTGACTTGGAAGTCACCTATACAATACAACCAGCACAATGTCCCCCAAGCAATATGGCTGACTTGGAAGTCACCTATACAAGACAACCAGCACAATGTCCCCCATGCAATATGGCTGACTTGGAAGTCACCTATAGGACATGGCCACCAGCACAATGTCCCCCATGCAATATGGCTGACTTGGAAGTCACCTATACAATACAACCAGCACAATGTCCCCCATGCAATATGGCTGACTTGGAAGTCACCTATACAATACAACCAGCACAATGTCCCCCATGCAATATGGCTGATTTGGAATTCACCTATACAACACAACCAGCACAATGTCCCCCATGCAATATGGCTGACTTGGAAGTCACCTATACAAGACAACCAGCACAATGTCCCAAATGCAATATGGCTGACTTGGAAGTTACCTATAGAACATGGCCACCAGCACAATGTCCCCCATGCAATATGGCTGACTTGGAAGTCACCTATACAACATGGCAACCAGCACAATGTCCCCCATGCAATATGGCTGACTTGGAAGTCACCTATACAATACAACCAGCACAATGTCCCCCAAGCAATATGGCTGACTTGGAATTCACCTATACAACATGGCAACCAGCACAATGTCCCCCATGCAATATGGCTGACTTGGAAGTCACCTATACAACACAACCAGCACAATGTCCCCCAAGCAATATGGCTCACTTGGAAGTCACCTATACAACATGGCAACCAGCACAATGTCCCCCATGCAATATGGCTGACTTGGAAGTCACCTATACAACATGGCAACCAGCACAATGTCCCCCATGCAATATGGCTGACTTGGAAGTCACCTATACAAGACAACCAGCACAATGTCCCCCATGCAATATGGCTGACTTGGAAGTCACCTATAGAACATGGCCACCAGCACAATGTCGCCCATGCAATATGGCTGACTTGGAAGTCACCTATACAACATGGCAACCAGCACAATGTCCCCCATGCAATATGGCTGACTTGGAAGTCACCTATACAATACAACCAGCACAATGTCCCCCAAGCAATATGGCTGACTTGGAAGTCACCTATACAAGACAACCAGCACAATGTCCCCCATGCAATATGGCTGACTTGGAAGTCACCTATATGACATGGCCACCAGCACAATGTCCCCCATGCAATATGGCTGACTTGGAAGTCACCTATACAATACAACCAGCACAATGTCCCCCATGCAATATGGCTGACTTGGAAGTCACCTATACAATACAACCAGCACAATGTCCCCCATGCAATATGGCTGATTTGGAAGTCACCTATACAACACAACCAGCACAATGTCCCCCATGCAATATGGCTGACTTGGAAGTCACCTATACAAGACAACCAGCACAATGTCCCAAATGCAATATGGCTGACTTGGAAGTTACCTATAGAACATGGCCACCAGCACAATGTCCCCCATGCAATATGGCTGACTTGGAAGTCACCTATACAACATGGCAACCAGCACAATGTCCCCCATGCAATATGGCTGACTTGGAAGTCACCTATACAATACAACCAGCACAATGTCCCCCAAGCAATATGGCTGACTTGGAATTCACCTATACAAGACAACCAGCACAATGTCCCCCATGCAATATGGCTGACTTGGAAGTCACCTATAGGACATGGCCACCAGCACAATGTCCCCCATGCAATATGGCTGACTTAGAAGTCACCTATACAATACAACCAGCACAATGTCCCCCATGCAATATGGCTGATTTGGAAGTCACCTATACAACACAACCAGCACAATGTCCCCCATGCAATATGGCTGACTTGGAAGTCACCTATACAAGACAACCAGCACAATGTCCCCCATGCAATATGGCTGACTTGGAAGTCACCTATAGAACATGGCCACCAGCACAATGTCCCCCATGCAATATGGCTGACTTGGAAGTCACCTATACAACATGGCAACCAGCACAATGTCCCCCAAGCAATATGGCTGACTTGGAAGTCACCTATACAACATGGCAACCAGCACAATGTCCCCCAAGCAATATGGCTGACTTGGAAGTCACCTATAGAACATGGCAACCAGCACAATGTCCCCCAGCAATATGGCTGACTTAAAAGTCACCTATACAAGACAACCAGCACAATTTCCCCCATGCAATATGGCTGACTTGGAAGTCACCTATAGGACATGGCAACCAGCACAATGTCCCCCATGCAATATGGCTGACTTGTAAGTCACCTATACAACATGGCAACCAGCACAATGTCCCCCATGCAATATGGCTGACTTGGAAGTCACCTATACAAGACAACCAGCACAATGTCCCCCATGCAATATGGCTGACTTGGAAGTCACCTATACAACACAACCAGCACAATGTCCCCCAAGCAATATGGCTGACTTGGAAGTCACCTATACAACATGGCAACCAGCACAATGTCCCCCATGCAATATGGCTGACTTGGAAGTCACCTATAGGACATGGCAACCAGCACAATGTCCCCCATGCAATATGGCTGACTTGGAAGTCACCTATAGAACATGGCCACCAGCACAATGTCCCCCAAGCAATATGGCTCACTTGGAAGGCACCTATACAATACAAACAGCACAATGTCCCCCATGCAATATGGCTGACTTGGAAGTCACCTATACAATACAACCAGCACAATGTCCCCCATGCAATATGGCTGACTTGGAAGTCACCTATACAACACAACCAGCACAATGTCCCCCATGCAATATGGCTCACTTGGAAGTCACCTATACAACATGGCATCCAGCACAATGTCCCCTATGTAATATGGCTGACTTGGAAGTCACCTATACAACATGGCAACCAGCACAATGTCCCCCATGCAATATGGCTGACTTGGAAGTCACCTATACAACATGGCAACCAGCACAATGTACCCCATGCAATATGGCTGACTTGGAAGTCACCTATACAAGAAACCAGCACAATGTCCCCCATGCAATATGGCTGACTTGGAAGTCACCTATACAACACAACCAGCACAATGTCCCCCAAGCAATATGGCTCACTTGGAAGTCACCTATACAACATGGCAACCAGCACAATGTCCCCCATGCAATATGGCTGACTTGGAAGTCACCTATACAACATGGCAACCAGCACAATGTCCCCCATGCAATATGGCTGACTTGGAAGTCACCTATACAAGACAACCAGCACAATGTCCCCCATGCAATATGGCTGACTTGGAAGTCACCTATAGAACATGGCCACCAGCACAATGTCGCCCATGCAATATGGCTGACTTGGAAGTCACCTATACAACATGGCAACCAGCACAATGTCCCCCATGCAATATGGCTGACTTGGAAGTCACCTATACAATACAACCAGCACAATGTCCCCCAAGCAATATGGCTGACTTGGAAGTCACCTATACAAGACAACCAGCACAATGTCCCCCATGCAATATGGCTGACTTGGAAGTCACCTATAGGACATGGCCACCAGCACAATGTCCCCCATGCAATATGGCTGACTTGGAAGTCACCTATACAATACAACCAGCACAATGTCCCCCATGCAATATGGCTGACTTGGAAGTCACCTATACAATACAACCAGCACAATGTCCCCCATGCAATATGGCTGATTTGGAATTCACCTATACAACACAACCAGCACAATGTCCCCCATGCAATATGGCTGACTTGGAAGTCACCTATACAAGACAACCAGCACAATGTCCCAAATGCAATATGGCTGACTTGGAAGTTACCTATAGAACATGGCCACCAGCACAATGTCCCCCATGCAATATGGCTGACTTGGAAGTCACCTATACAACATGGCAACCAGCACAATGTCCCCCATGCAATATGGCTGACTTGGAAGTCACCTATACAATACAACCAGCACAATGTCCCCCAAGCAATATGGCTGACTTGGAATTCACCTATACAACATGGCAACCAGCACAATGTCCCCCATGCAATATGGCTGACTTGGAAGTCACCTATACAACACAACCAGCACAATGTCCCCCAAGCAATATGGCTCACTTGGAAGTCACCTATACAACATGGCAACCAGCACAATGTCCCCCATGCAATATGGCTGACTTGGAAGTCACCTATACAACATGGCAACCAGCACAATGTCCCCCATGCAATATGGCTGACTTGGAAGTCACCTATACAAGACAACCAGCACAATGTCCCCCATGCAATATGGCTGACTTGGAAGTCACCTATAGAACATGGCCACCAGCACAATGTCGCCCATGCAATATGGCTGACTTGGAAGTCACCTATACAACATGGCAACCAGCACAATGTCCCCCATGCAATATGGCTGACTTGGAAGTCACCTATACAATACAACCAGCACAATGTCCCCCAAGCAATATGGCTGACTTGGAAGTCACCTATACAAGACAACCAGCACAATGTCCCCCATGCAATATGGCTGACTTGGAAGTCACCTATATGACATGGCCACCAGCACAATGTCCCCCATGCAATATGGCTGACTTGGAAGTCACCTATACAATACAACCAGCACAATGTCCCCCATGCAATATGGCTGACTTGGAAGTCACCTATACAATACAACCAGCACAATGTCCCCCATGCAATATGGCTGATTTGGAAGTCACCTATACAACACAACCAGCACAATGTCCCCCATGCAATATGGCTGACTTGGAAGTCACCTATACAAGACAACCAGCACAATGTCCCAAATGCAATATGGCTGACTTGGAAGTTACCTATAGAACATGGCCACCAGCACAATGTCCCCCATGCAATATGGCTGACTTGGAAGTCACCTATACAACATGGCAACCAGCACAATGTCCCCCATGCAATATGGCTGACTTGGAAGTCACCTATACAATACAACCAGCACAATGTCCCCCAAGCAATATGGCTGACTTGGAATTCACCTATACAAGACAACCAGCACAATGTCCCCCATGCAATATGGCTGACTTGGAAGTCACCTATAGGACATGGCCACCAGCACAATGTCCCCCATGCAATATGGCTGACTTAGAAGTCACCTATACAATACAACCAGCACAATGTCCCCCATGCAATATGGCTGATTTGGAAGTCACCTATACAACACAACCAGCACAATGTCCCCCATGCAATATGGCTGACTTGGAAGTCACCTATACAAGACAACCAGCACAATGTCCCCCATGCAATATGGCTGACTTGGAAGTCACCTATAGAACATGGCCACCAGCACAATGTCCCCCATGCAATATGGCTGACTTGGAAGTCACCTATACAACATGGCAACCAGCACAATGTCCCCCAAGCAATATGGCTGACTTGGAAGTCACCTATACAACATGGCAACCAGCACAATGTCCCCCAAGCAATATGGCTGACTTGGAAGTCACCTATAGAACATGGCAACCAGCACAATGTCCCCCAGCAATATGGCTGACTTAAAAGTCACCTATACAAGACAACCAGCACAATTTCCCCCATGCAATATGGCTGACTTGGAAGTCACCTATAGGACATGGCAACCAGCACAATGTCCCCCATGCAATATGGCTGACTTGTAAGTCACCTATACAACATGGCAACCAGCACAATGTCCCCCATGCAATATGGCTGACTTGGAAGTCACCTATACAACATGGCAACCAGCACAATGTCCCCCATGCAATATGGCTGACTTGGAAGTCACCTTTACAAAATGGCCACCAGCACAATGACCCCCATGCAATATGGCTGACTTGGAAGTCACCTATACAATACAACCAGCACAATGTCCCCCATGCAACACGGCTGACTTGGAAGTCACCTATACAAGACAACCAGCACAATGTCCCCCATGCAATATGGCTGACTTGGATGTCACCTATACAACACAACCAGCACAATGTCCCCCAAGCAATATGGCTCACTTGGAAGTCACCTATACAACATGGCAACCAGCACAATGTCCCCCATGCAATATGGCTGACTTGGAAGTCACCTATAGGACATGGCAACCAGCACAATGTCCCCCATGCAATATGGCTGACTTGGAAGTCACCTATAGAACATGGCCACCAGCACAATGTCCCCCAAGCAATATGGCTCACTTGGAAGGCACCTATACAATACAAACAGCACAATGTCCCCCATGCAATATGGCTGACTTGGAAGTCACCTATACAATACAACCAGCACAATGTCCCCCATGCAATATGGCTGACTTGGAAGTCACCTATACAATACAACCAGCACAATGTCCCCCAAGCAATATGGCTGACTTGGAATTCACCTATACAACATGGCAACCAGCACAATGTCCCCCATGCAATATGGCTGACTTGGAAGTCACCTATACAACACAACCAGCACAATGTCCCCCAAGCAATATGGCTCACTTGGAAGTCACCTATACAACATGGCAACCAGCACAATGTCCCCCATGCAATATGGCTGACTTGGAAGTCACCTATACAACATGGCAACCAGCACAATGTCCCCCATGCAATATGGCTGACTTGGAAGTCACCTATACAAGACAACCAGCACAATGTCCCCCATGCAATATGGCTGACTTGGAAGTCACCTATAGAACATGGCCACCAGCACAATGTCGCCCATGCAATATGGCTGACTTGGAAGTCACCTATACAACATGGCAACCAGCACAATGTCCCCCATGCAATATGGCTGACTTGGAAGTCACCTATACAATACAACCAGCACAATGTCCCCCAAGCAATATGGCTGACTTGGAAGTCACCTATACAAGACAACCAGCACAATGTCCCCCATGCAATATGGCTGACTTGGAAGTCACCTATATGACATGGCCACCAGCACAATGTCCCCCATGCAATATGGCTGACTTGGAAGTCACCTATACAATACAACCAGCACAATGTCCCCCATGCAATATGGCTGACTTGGAAGTCACCTATACAATACAACCAGCACAATGTCCCCCATGCAATATGGCTGATTTGGAAGTCACCTATACAACACAACCAGCACAATGTCCCCCATGCAATATGGCTGACTTGGAAGTCACCTATACAAGACAACCAGCACAATGTCCCAAATGCAATATGGCTGACTTGGAAGTTACCTATAGAACATGGCCACCAGCACAATGTCCCCCATGCAATATGGCTGACTTGGAAGTCACCTATACAACATGGCAACCAGCACAATGTCCCCCATGCAATATGGCTGACTTGGAAGTCACCTATACAATACAACCAGCACAATGTCCCCCAAGCAATATGGCTGACTTGGAATTCACCTATACAAGACAACCAGCACAATGTCCCCCATGCAATATGGCTGACTTGGAAGTCACCTATAGGACATGGCCACCAGCACAATGTCCCCCATGCAATATGGCTGACTTAGAAGTCACCTATACAATACAACCAGCACAATGTCCCCCATGCAATATGGCTGATTTGGAAGTCACCTATACAACACAACCAGCACAATGTCCCCCATGCAATATGGCTGACTTGGAAGTCACCTATACAAGACAACCAGCACAATGTCCCCCATGCAATATGGCTGACTTGGAAGTCACCTATAGAACATGGCCACCAGCACAATGTCCCCCATGCAATATGGCTGACTTGGAAGTCACCTATACAACATGGCAACCAGCACAATGTCCCCCAAGCAATATGGCTGACTTGGAAGTCACCTATACAACATGGCAACCAGCACAATGTCCCCCAAGCAATATGGCTGACTTGGAAGTCACCTATAGAACATGGCAACCAGCACAATGTCCCCCAGCAATATGGCTGACTTAAAAGTCACCTATACAAGACAACCAGCACAATTTCCCCCATGCAATATGGCTGACTTGGAAGTCACCTATAGGACATGGCAACCAGCACAATGTCCCCCATGCAATATGGCTGACTTGTAAGTCACCTATACAACATGGCAACCAGCACAATGTCCCCCATGCAATATGGCTGACTTGGAAGTCACCTATACAACATGGCAACCAGCACAATGTCCCCCATGCAATATGGCTGACTTGGAAGTCACCTTTACAAAATGGCCACCAGCACAATGACCCCCATGCAATATGGCTGACTTGGAAGTCACCTATACAATACAACCAGCACAATGTCCCCCATGCAACACGGCTGACTTGGAAGTCACCTATACAAGACAACCAGCACAATGTCCCCCATGCAATATGGCTGACTTGGATGTCACCTATACAACACAACCAGCACAATGTCCCCCAAGCAATATGGCTCACTTGGAAGTCACCTATACAACATGGCAACCAGCACAATGTCCCCCATGCAATATGGCTGACTTGGAAGTCACCTATAGGACATGGCAACCAGCACAATGTCCCCCATGCAATATGGCTGACTTGGAAGTCACCTATAGAACATGGCCACCAGCACAATGTCCCCCAAGCAATATGGCTCACTTGGAAGGCACCTATACAATACAAACAGCACAATGTCCCCCATGCAATATGGCTGACTTGGAAGTCACCTATACAATACAACCAGCACAATGTCCCCCATGCAATATGGCTGACTTGGAAGTCACCTATACAACACAACCAGCACAATGTCCCCCATGCAAAATGGCTGACTTGGAAGTCACCTATACAACACAACCAGCACAATGTCCCCCCTGCAATATGGCTCACTTGGAAGTCACCTATACAACATGGCATCCAGCACAATGTCCCCCAAGCAATCTGGCTGACTTGGAAGTCACCTATACAACATGGCAACCAGCATAATGTCCCCCATGCAATATGGCTGACTTGGAAGTCACCTATACAACATGGCAACCAGCACAATGTCCCCCATGCAATATGGCTGACTTGGAAGTCACCTATACAAGAAACCAGCACAATGTCCCCCATGCAATGTGGCTGACTTGAAAGTCACCTATAGAACATGGCCACCAGCACAATGTCCCCCATGCAATATGGCTGACTTGGAAGTCACCTATACAACATGGCAACCAGCACAATGTCCCCCAAGCAATATGGCTCACTTGGAAGTCACCTATAGAACATGGCAACCAGCACAATGTCCCCTAAGCAATATGGCTGACTTGGAAGTCACCTATACAACATGGCAACCAGCACAATGTCCCCCATGCAATATGGCTGACTTGGAAGTCACCTATAGAACATGGCCACCAGCACAATGTCCCCCATGCAACACGGCTGACTTGGAAGTCACCTATACAAGACAACCAGCACAATGTCCCCCATGCAATATGGCTGACTTGGAAGTCACCTATACAACACAACCAGCACAATGTCCCCCAAGCAATATGGCTCACTTGGAAGTCACCTATACAACATGGCAACCAGCACAATGTCCCCCATGCAATATGGCTGACTTGGAAGTCACCTATACAACATGGCAACCAGCACAATGTCCCCCATGCAATATGGCTGACTTGGAAGTCACCTATACAAGACAACCAGCACAATGTCCCCCATGCAATATGGCTGACTTGGAAGTCACCTATAGGACATGGCAACCAGCACAATGTCCCCCAAGCAATATGGCTGACTTGGAAGTCACCTATACAAGGCAACCAGCACAATGTCCCAAATGCAATATGGCTGACTTGGAAGTCACCTATAGAACATGGCCACCAGCACAATGTCCCCCATGCAATATGGCTGACTTGGAAGTCACCTATACAACATGGCAACCAGCACAATGTCCCCCATGCAATATGGTTGACTTGGAAGTCACCTATACAATACAACCAGCACAATGTCCCCCAAGCAATATGGCTGACTTGGAAGATACCTATACAAGACAACCAGCACAATGTCCCCCATGCAATATGGCTGACTTGGAAGTCACCTATAGGACATGGCCACCAGCACAATGTCCCCCATGCAATATGGCTGACTTGGAAGTCACCTATACAATACAACCAGCACAATGTCCCCCATGCAATATGGCTGACTTGGAAGTCAGCTATACAATACAACCAGCACAATGTCCCCCATGCAATATGGCTGATTTGGAAGTCACCTATACAACACAACCAGCACAATGTCCCCCATGCAATATGGCTGACTTGGAAGTCACCTATACAAGACAACCAGCACAATGTCCCAAATGCAATATGGCTGACTTGGAAGTCACCTATAGAACATGGCCACCAGCACAATGTCCCCCATGCAATATGGCTGACTTGGAAGTCACCTATACAATACAACCAGCACAATGTCCCCCATGCAATATGGCTGACTTGGAAGTCAGCTATACAATACAACCAGCACAATGTCCCCCATGCAATATGGCTGATTTGGAAGTCACCTATACAACACAACCAGCACAATGTCCCCCATGCAATATGGCTGACTTGGAAGTCACCTATACAAGACAACCAGCACAATGTCCCAAATGCAATATGGCTGACTTGGAAGTCACCTATAGAACATGGCCACCACCACAATGTCCCCCATGCAATATGGCTGACTTGGAAGTCACCTATACAATACAACCAGCACAATGTCCCCCAAGCAATATGGCTGACTTGGAAGTCACCTATACAAGACAACCAGCACAATGTCCCCCATGCAATATGGCTGACTTGGAAGTCACCTATAGGACATGGCCACCAGCACAATGTCCCCCATGCAATATGGCTGACTTGGAAGTCACCTATACAATACAACCAGCACAATGTCCCCCATGCAATATGGCTGATTTGGAAGTCACCTATACAACACAACCAGCACAATGTCCCCCATGCAATATGGCTGCCTTGGAAGTCACCTATACAAGACAACCAGCACAATGTCCCCCATGCAATATGGCTGACTTGCAAGTCACCTATAGAACATGGCCACCAGCACAATGTCCCCCATGCAATATGGCTGACTTGGAAGTCACCTATACAACATGGCAACCAGCACAATGTCCCCCAAGCAATATGGCTGACTTGGAAGTCACCTATACAACATGGCAACCAGCACAATGTCCCCCAAGCAATATGGCTGACTTGGAAGTCACCTATAGAACATGGCCACCAGCACAATGTCCCCCATGCAACACGGCTGACTTGGAAGTCACCTATACAAGACAACCAGCACAATGTCCCCCATGCAATATGGCTGACTTGGAAGTCACCTATACAACACAACCAGCACAATGTCCCCCAAGCAATATGGCTCACTTGGAAGTCACCTATACAACATGGCAACCAGCACAATGTCCCCCATGCAATATGGCTGACTTGGAAGTCACCTATACAACATGGCAACCAGCACAATGTCCCCCATGCAATATGGCTGACTTGGAAGTCACCTATACAAGACAACCAGCACAATGTCCCCCATGCAATATGGCTGACTTGGAAGTCACCTATAGGACATGGCAACCAGCAGAATGTCCCCCAAGCAATATGGCTGACTTGGAAGTCACCTATACAAGGCAACCAGCACAATGTCCCAAATGCAATATGGCTGACTTGGAAGTCACCTATAGAACATGGCCACCAGCACAATGTCCCCCATGCAATATGGCTGACTTGGAAGTCACCTATACAACATGGCAACCAGCACAATGTCCCCCATGCAATATGGTTGACTTGGAAGTCACCTATACAATACAACCAGCACAATGTCCCCCAAGCAATATGGCTGACTTGGAAGTCACCTATACAAGACAACCAGCACAATGTCCCCCATGCAATATGGCTGACTTGGAAGTCACCTATAGGACATGGCCACCAGCACAATGTCCCCCATGCAATATGGCTGACTTGGAAGTCACCTATACAATACAACCAGCACAATGTCCCCCATGCAATATGGCTGACTTGGAAGTCACCTATACAATACAACCAGCACAATGTCCCCCATGCAATATGGCTGACTTGGAAGTCACCTATAGAACATGGCCACCAGCACAATGTCCCCCAAGCAATATGGCTGACTTGGAAGACACCTATACAACATGGCAACCAGCACAATGTCCCCCATGCAATATGGCTGACTTGGAAGTCACCTATAGAACATGGCCACCAGCACAATGTCCCCCATGCAAGACGGCTGACTTGGAAGTCACCTATACAATACAACCAGAACAATGTCCCCCATGCAATATGGCTGATTTGGAAGTCACCTATACAACACAACCAGCACAATGTCCCCCATGCAATATGGCTGACTTGGAAGTCACCTATACAAGACAACCAGCACAATGTCCCCCATGCAATATGGCTGACTTGGAAGTCACCTATAGAACATGGCCACCAGCACAATGTCCCCCATGCAATATGGCTGATTTGGAAGTCACCTATACAACACGGCAACCAGCACAATGTCCCCCAAGCAATATGGCTGACTTGGAAGTCACCTATACAACATGGCAACCAGCACAATGTCCCCCAAGCAATATGGCTGACTTGGAAGTCACCTATACAACATGGCCACCAGCACAATGTCCCCCATGCAATATGGCTGACTTGGAAGTCACCTATACAACATGGCAACCAGCACAATGTCCCCCATGCAATATGGCTGACTTGGAAGTCACCTATACAATACAACCAGCACAATGTCCCCCAAGCAATATGACTGACTTGGAAGTCACCTATACAAGACAACCAGCACAATGTCCCCCAAGCAATATGGCTGACTTGGAAGTCACCTATAGGACATGGCCACCAGCACAATGTCCCCCATGCAATATGGCTGACTTGGAAGTCACCTATACAATACAACCAGCACAATGTCCCCCATGCAATATGGCTGACTTGGAAGTCACCTATACAATACAACCAGCACAATGTCCCCCATGCAATATGGCTGATTTGGAAGTCACCTATACAACACAACCAGCACAATGTCCCCCATGCAATATGGCTGACTTGGAAGTCACCTATACAAGACAACTAGCACAATGTCCCAAATGCAATATGGCTGACTTGGAAGTCACCTATAGAACATGGCCACCAGCACAATGTCCCCCATGCAATATGGCTGACTTGGAAGTCACCTATACAACATGGCAACCAGCACAATGTCCCCCATGCAATATGGCTGACTTGGAAGTCACCTATACAATACAACCAGCACAATGTCCCCCAAGCAATATGGCTGACTTGGAAGTCACCTATACAAGACAACCAGCACAATGTCCCCCATGCAATATGGCTGACTTGGAAGTCACCTATACAACATGGCAACCAGCACAATGTCCCCCATGCAATATGGCTGACTTGGAAGTCACCTATACAAGACAACCAGCACAATGTCCCCCATGCAATATGGCTGACTTGGAAGTCACCTATAGGACATGGCAACCAGCAGAATGTCCCCCAAGCAATATGGCTGACTTGGAAGTCACCTATACAAGGCAACCAGCACAATGTCCCAAATGCAATATGGCTGACTTGGAAGTCACCTATAGAACATGGCCACCAGCACAATGTCCCCCATGCAATATGGCTGACTTGGAAGTCACCTATACAAGACAACCAGCACAATGTCCCCCATGCAATATGGCTGACTTGGAAGTCACCTATAGGACATGGCAACCAGCAGAATGTCCCCCAAGCAATATGGCTGACTTGGAAGTCACCTATACAAGGCAACCAGCACAATGTCCCAAATGCAATATGGCTGACTTGGAAGTCACCTATAGAACATGGCCACCAGCACAATGTCCCCCATGCAATATGGCTGACTTGGAAGTCACCTATACAACATGGCAACCAGCACAATGTCCCCCATGCAATATGGTTGACTTGGAAGTCACCTATACAATACAACCAGCACAATGTCACCCAAGCAATATGGCTGACTTGGAAGTCACCTATACAAGACAACCAGCACAATGTCCCCCATGCAATATGGCTGACTTGGAAGTCACCTATAGGACATGGCCACCAGCACAATGTCCCCCATGCAATATGGCTGACTTGGAAGTCACCTATACAATACAACCAGCACAATGTCCCCCATGCAATATGGCTGACTTGGAAGTCACCTATACAATACAACCAGCACAATGTCCCCCATGCAATATGGCTGACTTGGAAGTCACCTATAGAACATGGCCACCAGCACAATGTCCCCCAAGCAATATGGCTGACTTGGAAGACACCTATACAACATGGCAACCAGCACAATGTCCCCCATGCAATATGGCTGACTTGGAAGTCACCTATAGAACATGGCCACCAGCACAATGTCCCCCATGCAAGACGGCTGACTTGGAAGTCACCTATACAAGACAACCAGCACAATGTCCCCCATGCAATATGGCTGACTTGGAAGTCACCTATACAATACAACCAGCACAATGTCCCCCAAGCAATATGGCTGACTTTGAAGTCACCTATACAAGACAACCAGCACAATGTCCCCCAAGCAATATGGCTGACTTGGAAGTCACCTATAGGACATGGCCACCAGCACAATGTCCCCCATGCAATATGGCTGACTTGGAAGTCACCTATACAATACAACCAGAACAATGTCCCCCATGCAATATGGCTGATTTGGAAGTCACCTATACAACACAACCAGCACAATGTCCCCCATGCAATATGGCTGACTTGGAAGTCACCTATACAAGACAACCAGCACAATGTCCCCCATGCAATATGGCTGACTTGGAAGTCACCTATAGAACATGGCCACCAGCACAATGTCCCCCATGCAATATGGCTGATTTGGAAGTCACCTATACAACACGGCAACCAGCACAATGTCCCCCAAGCAATATGGCTGACTTGGAAGTCACCTATACAACATGGCAACCAGCACAATGTCCCCCAAGCAATATGGCTGACTTGGAAGTCACCTATAGAACATGGCCACCAGCACAATGTCCCCCATGCAATATGGCTGACTTGGAAGTCACCTATACAACATGGCAACCAGCACAATGTCCCCCATGCAATATGGCTGACTTGGAAGTCACCTATACAATACAACCAGCACAATGTCCCCCAAGCAATATGACTGACTTGGAAGTCACCTATACAAGACAACCAGCACAATGTCCCCCAAGCAATATGGCTGACTTGGAAGTCACCTATAGGACATGGCCACCAGCACAATGTCCCCCATGCAATATGGCTGACTTGGAAGTCACCTATACAATACAACCAGCACAATGTCCCCCATGCAATATGGCTGACTTGGAAGTCACCTATACAATACAACCAGCACAATGTCCCCCATGCAATATGGCTGATTTGGAAGTCACCTATACAACACAACCAGCACAATGTCCCCCATGCAATATGGCTGACTTGGAAGTCACCTATACAAGACAACTAGCACAATGTCCCAAATGCAATATGGCTGACTTGGAAGTCACCTATAGAACATGGCCACCAGCACAATGTCCCCCATGCAATATGGCTGACTTGGAAGTCACCTATACAACATGGCAACCAGCACAATGTCCCCCATGCAATATGGCTGACTTGGAAGTCACCTATACAATACAACCAGCACAATGTCCCCCAAGCAATATGGCTGACTTGGAAGTCACCTATACAAGACAACCAGCACAATGTCCCCCATGCAATATGGCTGACTTGGAAGTCACCTATACAACATGGCAACCAGCACAATGTCCCCCATGCAATATGGCTGACTTGGAAGTCACCTATACAAGACAACCAGCACAATGTCCCCCATGCAATATGGCTGACTTGGAAGTCACCTATAGGACATGGCAACCAGCAGAATGTCCCCCAAGCAATATGGCTGACTTGGAAGTCACCTATACAAGGCAACCAGCACAATGTCCCAAATGCAATATGGCTGACTTGGAAGTCACCTATAGAACATGGCCACCAGCACAATGTCCCCCATGCAATATGGCTGACTTGGAAGTCACCTATACAACATGGCAACCAGCACAATGTCCCCCATGCAATATGGTTGACTTGGAAGTCACCTATACAATACAACCAGCACAATGTCCCCCAAGCAATATGGCTGACTTGGAAGTCACCTATACAAGACAACCAGCACAATGTCCCCCATGCAATATGGCTGACTTGGAAGTCACCTATAGGACATGGCCACCAGCACAATGTCCCCCATGCAATATGGCTGACTTGGAAGTCACCTATACAATACAACCAGCACAATGTCCCCCATGCAATATGGCTGACTTGGAAGTCACCTATACAATACAACCAGCACAATGTCCCCCATGCAATATGGCTGACTTGGAAGTCACCTATAGAACATGGCCACCAGCACAATGTCCCCCAAGCAATATGGCTGACTTGGAAGACACCTATACAACATGGCAACCAGCACAATGTCCCCCATGCAATATGGCTGACTTGGAAGTCACCTATAGAACATGGCCACCAGCACAATGTCCCCCATGCAAGACGGCTGACTTGGAAGTCACCTATACAAGACAACCAGCACAATGTCCCCCATGCAATATGGCTGACTTGGAAGTCACCTATACAATACAACCAGCACAATGTCCCCCAAGCAATATGGCTGACTTTGAAGTCACCTATACAAGACAACCAGCACAATGTCCCCCAAGCAATATGGCTGACTTGGAAGTCACCTATAGGACATGGCCACCAGCACAATGTCCCCCATGCAATATGGCTGACTTGGAAGTCACCTATACAATACAACCAGAACAATGTCCCCCATGCAATATGGCTGATTTGGAAGTCACCTATACAACACAACCAGCACAATGTCCCCCATGCAATATGGCTGACTTGGAAGTCACCTATACAAGACAACCAGCACAATGTCCCCCATGCAATATGGCTGACTTGGAAGTCACCTATAGAACATGGCCACCAGCACAATGTCCCCCATGCAATATGGCTGATTTGAAAGTCACCTATACAACACGGCAACCAGCACAATGTCCCCCAAGCAATATGGCTGACTTGGAAGTCACCTATACAACATGGCAACCAGCACAATGTCCCCCAAGCAATATGGCTGACTTGGAAGTCACCTATAGAACATGGCCACCAGCACAATGTCCCCCATGCAATATGGCTGACTTGGAAGTCACCTATACAACATGGCAACCAGCACAATGTCCCCCATGCAATATGGCTGACTTGGAAGTCACCTATACAATACAACCAGCACAATGTCCCCCAAGCAATATGGCTGACTTGGAAGTCACCTATACAAGACAACCAGCACAATGTCCCCCAAGCAATATGGCTGACTTGGAAGTCACCTATAGGACATGGCCACCAGCACAATGTCCCCCATGCAATATGGCTGACTTGGAAGTCACCTATACAATACAACCAGCACAATGTCCCCCATGCAATATGGCTGACTTGGAAGTCACCTATACAATACAACCAGCACAATGTCCCCCATGCAATATGGCTGATTTGGAAGTCACCTATACAACACAACCAGCACAATGTCCCCCATGCAATATGGCTGACTTGGAAGTCACCTATACAAGACAACTAGCACAATGTCCCAAATGCAATATGGCTGACTTGGAAGTCACCTATAGAACATGGCCACCAGCACAATGTCCCCCATGCAATATGGCTGACTTGGAAGTCACCTATACAACATGGCAACCAGCACAATGTCCCCCATGCAATATGGCTGACTTGGAAGTCACCTATACAATACAACCAGCACAATGTCCCCCAAGCAATATGGCTGACTTGGAAGTCACCTATACAAGACAACCAGCACAATGTCCCCCATGCAATATGGCTGACTTGGAAGTCACCTATAGGACATGGCCACCAGCACAATGTCCCCCATGCAATATGGATTACTTGGAAGTCACCTATACAATACAACCAGCACAATGTCCCCCATGCAATATGGCTGATTTGGAAGTCACCTATACAACACAACCAGCACAATGTCCCCCATGCAATATGGCTGCCTTAGAAGTCACCTATACAAGACAACCAGCACAATGTCCCCCATGCAATATGGCTGACTTGGAAGTCACCTATAGAACATGGCCACCAGCACAATGTCCCCCATGCAACACGGCTGACTTGGAAGTCACCTATACAAGACAACCTGCACAATGTCCCCCATGCAATATGGCTGACTTGGAAGTCACCTATACAACACAACCAGCACAATGTCCCCCAAGCAATATGGCTCACTTGGAAGTCACCTATACAACATGGCAACCAGCACAATGTCCCCCATGCAATATGGCTGACTAAGTCACCTATACAACATGGCAACCAGCACAATGTCCCCCATGCAATATGGCTGACTTGAAAGTCACCTATACAATACAACCAGCACAATGTCCCCCAAGCAATATGGCTGACTTTGAAGTCACCTATACAAGACAACCAGCACAATGTCCCCCATACAATATGGCTGACTTGGAAGTCACCTATAGGACATGGCCACCAGCACAATGTCCCCCATGCAATATGGCTGACTTGGAAGTCACCTATACAATACAACCAGCACAATGTCCCCCATGCAATATGGCTGATTTGGAAGTCACCTATACAACACAACCAGCACAATGTCCCCCATGCAATATGGCTGACTTGGAAGTCACCTATACAAGACAACCAGCACAATGTCCCCCATGCAATATGGCTGACTTGGAAGTCACCTATAGAACATGGCCACCAGCACAATGTCCCCCATGCAATATGGCTGATTTGGAAGTCACCTATACAACACGGCACCCAGCACAATGTCCCCCAAGTAATATGGCTGACTTGGAAGTCACCTATACAACATGGCAACCAGCACAATGTCCCCCAAGCAATATGGCTGACTTGGAAGTCACCTATAGAACATGGCCACCAGCACAATGTCCCCCATGCAATATGGCTGACTTGGAAGTCACCTATACAACATGGCAACCAGCACAATGTCCCCCATGCAATATGGCTGACTTGGAAGTCACCTATACAATACAACCAGCACAATGTCCCCCATGCAATATGGCTGACTTGAAAGTCACCTATACAATACAACCAGCACAATGTCCCCCAAGCAATATGGCTGACTTTGAAGTCACCTATACAAGACAACCAGCACAATGTCCCCCATACAATATGGCTGACTTGGAAGTCACCTATAGGACATGGCCACCAGCACAATGTCCCCCATGCAATATGGCTGACTTGGAAGTCACCTATACAATACAACCAGCACAATGTCCCAAATGCAATATGGCTGATTTGGAAGTCACCTATACAACACAACCAGCACAATGTCCCCCATGCAATATGGCTGACTTGGAAGTCACCTATACAAGACAACCAGCACAATGTCCCCCATGCAATATGGCTGACTTGGAAGTCACCTATAGAACATGGCCACCAGCACAATGTCCCCCATGCAATATGGCTGATTTGGAAGTCACCTATACAACACGGCACCCAGCACAATGTCCCCCAAGCAATATGGCTGACTTGGAAGTCACCTATACAACATGGCAACCAGCACAATGTCCCCCAAGCAATATGGCTGACTTGGAAGTCACCTATAGAACATGGCCACCAGCACAATGTCCCCCATGCAATATGGCTGACTTGGAAGTCACCTATACAACATGACAACCAGCACAATGTCCCCCATGCAATATGGCTGACTTGGAAGTCACCTATACAATACAACCAGCACAATGTCCCCCATGCAATATGGCTGACTTGGAAGTCACCTATACAATACAACCAGCACAATGTCCCCCATGCAATATGGCTGATTTGGAAGTCACCTATACAACACAACCAACACAATGTCCCCCATGCAATATGGCTGACTTGGAAGTCACCTATACAAGACAACCAGCACAATGTCCCAAATGCAATATGGCTGACTTGGAAGTCACCTATAGAACATGGCCACCAGCACAATGTCCCCCATGCAATATGGCTGACTTGGAAGTCACCTATACAACATGGCAACCAGCACAATGTCCCCCATGCAATATGGCTGACTTGGAAGTCACCTATACAATACAACCAGCACAATGTCCCCCAAGCAATATGGCTGACTTGGAAGTCACCTATACAAGACAACCAGCACAATGTCCCCCATGCAATATGGCTGACTTGGAAGTCACCTATAGGACATGGCCACCAGCACAATGTCCCCCATGCAATATGGCTGACTTGGAAGTCACCTATACAATACAACCAGCACAATGTCCCCCATGCAATATGGCTGATTTGGAAGTCACCTATACAACACAACCAGCACAATGTCCCCCATGCAATATGGCTGCCTTGGAAGTCACCTATACAAGACAACCAGCACAATGTCCCCCATGCAATATGGCTGACTTGGAAGTCACCTATACAATACAACCAGCACAATGTCCCAAATGCAATATGGCTGATTTGGAAGTCACCTATACAACACAACCAGCACAATGTCCCCCATGCAATATGGCTGACTTGGAAGTCACCTATACAAGACAACCAGCACAATGTCCCCCATGCAATATGGCTGACTTGGAAGTCACCTATAGAACATGGCCACCAGCACAATGTCCCCCATGCAATATGGCTGATTTGGAAGTCACCTATACAACACGGCACCCAGCACAATGTCCCCCAAGCAATATGGCTGACTTGGAAGTCACCTATACAACATGGCAACCAGCACAATGTCCCCCAAGCAATATGGCTGACTTGGAAGTCACCTATAGAACATGGCCACCAGCACAATGTCCCCCATGCAATATGGCTGACTTGGAAGTCACCTATACAACATGGCAACCAGCACAATGTCCCCCATGCAATATGGCTGACTTGGAAGTCACCTATACAATACAACCAGCACAATGTCCCCCATGCAATATGGCTGACTTGAAAGTCACCTATACAATACAACCAGCACAATGTCCCCCAAGCAATATGGCTGACTTTGAAGTCACCTATACAAGACAACCAGCACAATGTCCCCCATACAATATGGCTGACTTGGAAGTCACCTATAGGACATGGCCACCAGCACAATGTCCCCCATGCAATATGGCTGACTTGGAAGTCACCTATACAATACAACCAGCACAATGTCCCAAATGCAATATGGCTGATTTGGAAGTCACCTATACAACACAACCAGCACAATGTCCCCCATGCAATATGGCTGACTTGGAAGTCACCTATACAAGACAACCAGCACAATGTCCCCCATGCAATATGGCTGACTTGGAAGTCACCTATAGAACATGGCCACCAGCACAATGTCCCCCATGCAATATGGCTGATTTGGAAGTCACCTATACAACACGGCACCCAGCACAATGTCCCCCAAGCAATATGGCTGACTTGGAAGTCACCTATACAACATGACAACCAGCACAATGTCCCCCAAGCAATATGGCTGACTTGGAAGTCACCTATAGAACATGGCCACCAGCACAATGTCCCCCATGCAATATGGCTGACTTGGAAGTCACCTATACAACATGACAACCAGCACAATGTCCCCCATGCAATATGGCTGACTTGGAAGTCACCTATACAATACAACCAGCACAATGTCCCCCATGCAATATGGCTGACTTGGAAGTCACCTATACAATACAACCAGCACAATGTCCCCCATGCAATATGGCTGATTTGGAAGTCACCTATACAACACAACCAACACAATGTCCCCCATGCAATATGGCTGACTTGGAAGTCACCTATACAAGACAACCAGCACAATGTCCCAAATGCAATATGGCTGACTTGGAAGTCACCTATAGAACATGGCCACCAGCACAATGTCCCCCATGCAATATGGCTGACTTGGAAGTCACCTATACAACATGGCAACCAGCACAATGTCCCCCATGCAATATGGCTGACTTGGAAGTCACCTATACAATACAACCAGCACAATGTCCCCCAAGCAATATGGCTGACTTGGAAGTCACCTATACAAGACAACCAGCACAATGTCCCCCATGCAATATGGCTGACTTGGAAGTCACCTATAGGACATGGCCACCAGCACAATGTCCCCCATGCAATATGGCTGACTTGGAAGTCACCTATACAATACAACCAGCACAATGTCCCCCATGCAATATGGCTGATTTGGAAGTCACCTATACAACACAACCAGCACAATGTCCCCCATGCAATATGGCTGCCTTGGAAGTCACCTATACAAGACAACCAGCACAATGTCCCCCATGCAATATGGCTGACTTGGAAGTCACCTATAGAACATGGCCACCAGCACAATGTCCCCCATGCAATATGGCTGACTTGGAAGTCACCTATACAACATGGCAACCAGCACAATGTCCCCCAAGCAATATGGCTGACTTGGAAGTCACCTATACAACATGGCAACCAGCACAATGTCCCCCAAGCAATATGGCTGACTTGGAAGTCACCTATAGAACATGGCAACCAGCACAATGTCCCCCAAGCAATATGGCTGACTTGGAAGTCACCTATACAACATGGCAACCAGCACAATGTCCCCCATGCAATATGGCTGACTTGGAAGTCACCTATAGAACATGGCCACCAGCACAATGTCCCCCATGCAACACGGCTGACTTGGAAGTCACCTATACAAGACAACCTGCACAATGTCCCCCATGCAATATGGCTGACTTGGAAGTCACCTATACAACACAACCAGCACAATGTCCCCCAAGCAATATGGCTCACTTGGAAGTCACCTATACAACATGGCAACCAGCACAATGTCCCCCATGCAATATGGCTGACTAAGTCACCTATACAACATGGCAACCAGCACAATGTCCCCCATGCAATATGGCTGACTTGGAAGTCACCTATACAATACAACCAGCACAATGTCCCCCAAGCAATATGGCTGACTTGGAAGTCACCTATACAAGACAACCGGCACAATGTCCCCCATGCAATATGGCTGACTTGGAAGTCACCTATAGGACATGGCCACCAGCACAATGTCCCCCATGCAATATGGCTGACTTGGAAGTCACCTATACAATACAACCAGCACAATGTCCCCTATGCAATATGGCTGATTTGGAAGTCACCTATACAACACAACCAGCACAATGTCCCCCATGCAATATGGCTGACTTGGAAGTCACCTATACAAGACAACCAGCACAATGTCCCCCATGCAATATGGATGACTTGGAAGTCACCTATAGAACATGGCCACCAGCACAATGTCCCCCATGGAATATGGCTGACTTGGAAGTCACCTATACAACACGGCAACCAGCACAATGTCCCCCAAGCAATATGGCTGACTTGGAAGTCACCTATACAACATGGCAACCAGCACAATGTCCCCCAAGCAATATGGCTGACTTGGAAGTCACCTATAGAACATGGCAACCAGCACAATGTCCCCCAGCAATATGGCTGACTTAAAAGTCACCTATACAAGACAACCAGCACAATTTCCCCCATGCAATATGGCAGACTTGGAAGTCACCTATAGGACATGGCAACCAGCAAAATGTCCCCCATGCAATATGGCTGACTTGTAAGTCACCTATACAACATGGCAACCAGCACAATGTCCCCCATGCAATATGGCTGACTTGGAAGTCACCTATACAACATGGCAACCAGCACAATGTCCCCCATGCAATATGGCTGACTTGGAAGTCACCTTTACAAAATGGCCACCAGCACAATGTCCCCCATGCAATATGGCTGACTTGGAAGTCACCTATCCAATACAACCAGCACAATGTCCCCCAAGCAATATGGCTGACTTGGAAGTCACCTATACAAAACAACCAGCACAATGTCCCCCATGCAATATGGCTGATTTGGAAGTCACCTATACAACACAACCAGCACAATGTCCCCCATGCAATATAGCTGACTTGGAAGTCACCTATACAAGACAACCAGCACAATGTCCCAAATGCAATATGGCTGACTTGGAAGTCACCTATAGAACATGGCCACCAGCACAATTTCCCCCATGCAATATGGCTGACTTGGAAGTCACCTATACAACATGGCAACCAGCACAATGTCCCCCATGCAATATGGCTGACTTGGAAGTCACCTATACAATACAACCAGCACAATGTCCCCCAAGCAATATGGCTGACTTGGAAGTCACCTATACAAGACAACCAGCACAATGTCCCCCATGCAATATGGCTGATTTGGAAGTCACCTATACAACACAACCAACACAATGTCCCCCATGCAATATGGCTGACTTGGAAGTCACCTATACAAGACAACCAGCACAATGTCCCAAATGCAATATGGCTGACTTGGAAGTCACCTATAGAACATGGCCACCAGCACAATGTCCCCCATGCAATATGGCTGACTTGGAAGTCACCTATACAACATGGCAACCAGCACAATGTCCCCCATGCAATATGGCTGACTTGGAAGTCACCTATACAATACAACCAGCACAATGTCCCCCAAGCAATATGGCTGACTTGGAAGTCACCTATACAAGACAACCAGCACAATGTCCCCCATGCAATATGGCTGACTTGGAAGTCACCTATAGGACATGGCCACCAGCACAATGTCCCCCATGCAATATGGCTGACTTGGAAGTCACCTATACAATACAACCAGCACAATGTCCCCCATGCAATATGGCTGATTTGGAAGTCACCTATACAACACAACCAGCACAATGTCCCCCATGCAATATGGCTGCCTTGGAAGTCACCTATACAAGACAACCAGCACAATGTCCCCCATGCAATATGGCTGACTTGGAAGTCACCTATAGAACATGGCCACCAGCACAATGTCCCCCATGCAATATGGCTGACTTGGAAGTCACCTATACAACATGGCAACCAGCACAATGTCCCCCAAGCAATATGGCTGACTTGGAAGTCACCTATACAACATGGCAACCAGCACAATGTCCCCCAAGCAATATGGCTGACTTGGAAGTCACCTATAGAACATGGCAACCAGCACAATGTCCCCCAAGCAATATGGCTGACTTGGAAGTCACCTATACAACATGGCAACCAGCACAATGTCCCCCATGCAATATGGCTGACTTGGAAGTCACCTATAGAACATGGCCACCAGCACAATGTCCCCCATGCAACACGGCTGACTTGGAAGTCACCTATACAAGACAACCTGCACAATGTCCCCCATGCAATATGGCTGACTTGGAAGTCACCTATACAACACAACCAGCACAATGTCCCCCAAGCAATATGGCTCACTTGGAAGTCACCTATACAACATGGCAACCAGCACAATGTCCCCCATGCAATATGGCTGACTAAGTCACCTATACAACATGGCAACCAGCACAATGTCCCCCATGCAATATGGCTGACTTGGAAGTCACCTATACAATACAACCAGCACAATGTCCCCCAAGCAATATGGCTGACTTGGAAGTCACCTATACAAGACAACCGGCACAATGTCCCCCATGCAATATGGCTGACTTGGAAGTCACCTATAGGACATGGCCACCAGCACAATGTCCCCCATGCAATATGGCTGACTTGGAAGTCACCTATACAATACAACCAGCACAATGTCCCCTATGCAATATGGCTGATTTGGAAGTCACCTATACAACACAACCAGCACAATGTCCCCCATGCAATATGGCTGACTTGGAAGTCACCTATACAAGACAACCAGCACAATGTCCCCCATGCAATATGGATGACTTGGAAGTCACCTATAGAACATGGCCACCAGCACAATGTCCCCCATGGAATATGGCTGACTTGGAAGTCACCTATACAACACGGCAACCAGCACAATGTCCCCCAAGCAATATGGCTGACTTGGAAGTCACCTATACAACATGGCAACCAGCACAATGTCCCCCAAGCAATATGGCTGACTTGGAAGTCACCTATAGAACATGGCAACCAGCACAATGTCCCCCAGCAATATGGCTGACTTAAAAGTCACCTATACAAGACAACCAGCACAATTTCCCCCATGCAATATGGCAGACTTGGAAGTCACCTATAGGACATGGCAACCAGCAAAATGTCCCCCATGCAATATGGCTGACTTGTAAGTCACCTATACAACATGGCAACCAGCACAATGTCCCCCATGCAATATGGCTGACTTGGAAGTCACCTATACAACATGGCAACCAGCACAATGTCCCCCATGCAATATGGCTGACTTGGAAGTCACCTTTACAAAATGGCCACCAGCACAATGTCCCCCATGCAATATGGCTGACTTGGAAGTCACCTATCCAATACAACCAGCACAATGTCCCCCAAGCAATATGGCTGACTTGGAAGTCACCTATACAAAACAACCAGCACAATGTCCCCCATGCAATATGGCTGATTTGGAAGTCACCTATACAACACAACCAGCACAATGTCCCCCATGCAATATAGCTGACTTGGAAGTCACCTATACAAGACAACCAGCACAATGTCCCAAATGCAATATGGCTGACTTGGAAGTCACCTATAGAACATGGCCACCAGCACAATTTCCCCCATGCAATATGGCTGACTTGGAAGTCACCTATACAACATGGCAACCAGCACAATGTCCCCCATGCAATATGGCTGACTTGGAAGTCACCTATACAATACAACCAGCACAATGTCCCCCAAGCAATATGGCTGACTTGGAAGTCACCTATACAAGACAACCAGCACAATGTCCCCCATGCAATATGGCTGACTTGGAAGTCACCTATAGACATGGCCACCAGCACAATGTCCCCCATGCAATATGGCTGACTTGGAAGTCACCTATACAATACAACCAGCACAATGTCCCCCATGCAATATGGCTGATTTGGAAGTCACCTATACAACACAACCAGCACAATGTCCCCCATGCAATATGGCTGCCTTGGAAGTCACCTATACAAGACAACCAGCACAATGTCCCCCATGCAATATGGCTGACTTGGAAGTCACCTATAGAACATGGCCACCAGCACAATGTCCCCCATGCAATATGGCTGACTTGGAAGTCACCTATACAACATGGCAACCAGCACAATGTCCCCCAAGCAATATGGCTGACTTGGAAGTCACCTATACAACATGGCAACCAGCACAATGTCCCCCAAGCAATATGGCTGACTTGGAAGTCACCTATAGAACATGGCAACCAGCACAATGTCCCCCAAGCAATATGGCTGACTTGGAAGTCACCTATACAACATGGCAACCAGCACAATGTCCCCCATGCAATATGGCTGACTTGGAAGTCACCTATAGAACATGGCCACCAGCACAATGTCCCCCATGCAACACGGCTGACTTGGAAGTCACCTATACAAGACAACCTGCACAATGTCCCCCATGCAATATGGCTGACTTGGAAGTCACCTATACAACACAACCAGCACAATGTCCCCCAAGCAATATGGCTCACTTGGAAGTCACCTATACAACATGGCAACCAGCACAATATCCCCCATGCAATATGGCTGACTTGGAAGTCATTTATACAACACAACCAGCACAATGTCCCCCATGCAATATGGCTGCCTTAGAAGTCACCTATACAAGACAACCAGCACAATGTCCCCCATGCAATATGGCTGACTTGGAAGTCACCTATAGAACATGGCCACCAGCACAATGTCCCCCATGCAACACGGCTGACTTGGAAGTCACCTATACAAGACAACCTGCACAATGTCCCCCATGCAATATGGCTGACTTGGAAGTCACCTATACAACACAACCAGCACAATGTCCCCCAAGCAATATGGCTCACTTGGAAGTCACCTATACAACATGGCAACCAGCACAATGTCCCCCATGCAATATGGCTGACTAAGTCACCTATACAACATGGCAACCAGCACAATGTCCCCCATGCAATATGGCTGACTTGAAAGTCACCTATACAATACAACCAGCACAATGTCCCCCAAGCAATATGGCTGACTTTGAAGTCACCTATACAAGACAACCAGCACAATGTCCCCCATACAATATGGCTGACTTGGAAGTCACCTATAGGACATGGCCACCAGCACAATGTCCCCCATGCAATATGGCTGACTTGGAAGTCACCTATACAATACAACCAGCACAATGTCCCAAATGCAATATGGCTGATTTGGAAGTCACCTATACAACACAACCAGCACAATGTCCCCCATGCAATATGGCTGACTTGGAAGTCACCTATACAAGACAACCAGCACAATGTCCCCCATGCAATATGGCTGACTTGGAAGTCACCTATAGAACATGGCCACCAGCACAATGTCCCCCATGCAATATGGCTGATTTGGAAGTCACCTATACAACACGGCACCCAGCACAATGTCCCCCAAGCAATATGGCTGACTTGGAAGTCACCTATACAACATGGCAACCAGCACAATGTCCCCCAAGCAATATGGCTGACTTGGAAGTCACCTATAGAACATGGCCACCAGCACAATGTCCCCCATGCAATATGGCTGACTTGGAAGTCACCTATACAACATGGCAACCAGCACAATGTCCCCCATGCAATATGGCTGACTTGGAAGTCACCTATACAATACAACCAGCACAATGTCCCCCATGCAATATGGCTGACTTGAAAGTCACCTATACAATACAACCAGCACAATGTCCCCCAAGCAATATGGCTGACTTTGAAGTCACCTATACAAGACAACCAGCACAATGTCCCCCATACAATATGGCTGACTTGGAAGTCACCTATAGGACATGGCCACCAGCACAATGTCCCCCATGCAATATGGCTGACTTGGAAGTCACCTATACAATACAACCAGCACAATGTCCCAAATGCAATATGGCTGATTTGGAAGTCACCTATACAACACAACCAGCACAATGTCCCCCATGCAATATGGCTGACTTGGAAGTCACCTATACAAGACAACCAGCACAATGTCCCCCATGCAATATGGCTGACTTGGAAGTCACCTATAGAACATGGCCACCAGCACAATGTCCCCCATGCAATATGGCTGATTTGGAAGTCACCTATACAACACGGCACCCAGCACAATGTCCCCCAAGCAATATGGCTGACTTGGAAGTCACCTATACAACATGGCAACCAGCACAATGTCCCCCAAGCAATATGGCTGACTTGGAAGTCACCTATAGAACATGGCCACCAGCACAATGTCCCCCATGCAATATGGCTGACTTGGAAGTCACCTATACAACATGACAACCAGCACAATGTCCCCCATGCAATATGGCTGACTTGGAAGTCACCTATACAATACAACCAGCACAATGTCCCCCATGCAATATGGCTGACTTGGAAGTCACCTATACAATACAACCAGCACAATGTCCCCCATGCAATATGGCTGATTTGGAAGTCACCTATACAACACAACCAACACAATGTCCCCCATGCAATATGGCTGACTTGGAAGTCACCTATACAAGACAACCAGCACAATGTCCCAAATGCAATATGGCTGACTTGGAAGTCACCTATAGAACATGGCCACCAGCACAATGTCCCCCATGCAATATGGCTGACTTGGAAGTCACCTATACAACATGGCAACCAGCACAATGTCCCCCATGCAATATGGCTGACTTGGAAGTCACCTATACAATACAACCAGCACAATGTCCCCCAAGCAATATGGCTGACTTGGAAGTCACCTATACAAGACAACCAGCACAATGTCCCCCATGCAATATGGCTGACTTGGAAGTCACCTATAGGACATGGCCACCAGCACAATGTCCCCCATGCAATATGGCTGACTTGGAAGTCACCTATACAATACAACCAGCACAATGTCCCCCATGCAATATGGCTGATTTGGAAGTCACCTATACAACACAACCAGCACAATGTCCCCCATGCAATATGGCTGCCTTGGAAGTCACCTATACAAGACAACCAGCACAATGTCCCCCATGCAATATGGCTGACTTGGAAGTCACCTATACAATACAACCAGCACAATGTCCCAAATGCAATATGGCTGATTTGGAAGTCACCTATACAACACAACCAGCACAATGTCCCCCATGCAATATGGCTGACTTGGAAGTCACCTATACAAGACAACCAGCACAATGTCCCCCATGCAATATGGCTGACTTGGAAGTCACCTATAGAACATGGCCACCAGCACAATGTCCCCCATGCAATATGGCTGATTTGGAAGTCACCTATACAACACGGCACCCAGCACAATGTCCCCCAAGCAATATGGCTGACTTGGAAGTCACCTATACAACATGGCAACCAGCACAATGTCCCCCAAGCAATATGGCTGACTTGGAAGTCACCTATAGAACATGGCCACCAGCACAATGTCCCCCATGCAATATGGCTGACTTGGAAGTCACCTATACAACATGGCAACCAGCACAATGTCCCCCATGCAATATGGCTGACTTGGAAGTCACCTATACAATACAACCAGCACAATGTCCCCCATGCAATATGGCTGACTTGAAAGTCACCTATACAATACAACCAGCACAATGTCCCCCAAGCAATATGGCTGACTTTGAAGTCACCTATACAAGACAACCAGCACAATGTCCCCCATACAATATGGCTGACTTGGAAGTCACCTATAGGACATGGCCACCAGCACAATGTCCCCCATGCAATATGGCTGACTTGGAAGTCACCTATACAATACAACCAGCACAATGTCCCAAATGCAATATGGCTGATTTGGAAGTCACCTATACAACACAACCAGCACAATGTCCCCCATGCAATATGGCTGACTTGGAAGTCACCTATACAAGACAACCAGCACAATGTCCCCCATGCAATATGGCTGACTTGGAAGTCACCTATAGAACATGGCCACCAGCACAATGTCCCCCATGCAATATGGCTGATTTGGAAGTCACCTATACAACACGGCACCCAGCACAATGTCCCCCAAGCAATATGGCTGACTTGGAAGTCACCTATACAACATGACAACCAGCACAATGTCCCCCAAGCAATATGGCTGACTTGGAAGTCACCTATAGAACATGGCCACCAGCACAATGTCCCCCATGCAATATGGCTGACTTGGAAGTCACCTATACAACATGACAACCAGCACAATGTCCCCCATGCAATATGGCTGACTTGGAAGTCACCTATACAATACAACCAGCACAATGTCCCCCATGCAATATGGCTGACTTGGAAGTCACCTATACAATACAACCAGCACAATGTCCCCCATGCAATATGGCTGATTTGGAAGTCACCTATACAACACAACCAACACAATGTCCCCCATGCAATATGGCTGACTTGGAAGTCACCTATACAAGACAACCAGCACAATGTCCCAAATGCAATATGGCTGACTTGGAAGTCACCTATAGAACATGGCCACCAGCACAATGTCCCCCATGCAATATGGCTGACTTGGAAGTCACCTATACAACATGGCAACCAGCACAATGTCCCCCATGCAATATGGCTGACTTGGAAGTCACCTATACAATACAACCAGCACAATGTCCCCCAAGCAATATGGCTGACTTGGAAGTCACCTATACAAGACAACCAGCACAATGTCCCCCATGCAATATGGCTGACTTGGAAGTCACCTATAGGACATGGCCACCAGCACAATGTCCCCCATGCAATATGGCTGACTTGGAAGTCACCTATACAATACAACCAGCACAATGTCCCCCATGCAATATGGCTGATTTGGAAGTCACCTATACAACACAACCAGCACAATGTCCCCCATGCAATATGGCTGCCTTGGAAGTCACCTATACAAGACAACCAGCACAATGTCCCCCATGCAATATGGCTGACTTGGAAGTCACCTATAGAACATGGCCACCAGCACAATGTCCCCCATGCAATATGGCTGACTTGGAAGTCACCTATACAACATGGCAACCAGCACAATGTCCCCCAAGCAATATGGCTGACTTGGAAGTCACCTATACAACATGGCAACCAGCACAATGTCCCCCAAGCAATATGGCTGACTTGGAAGTCACCTATAGAACATGGCAACCAGCACAATGTCCCCCAAGCAATATGGCTGACTTGGAAGTCACCTATACAACATGGCAACCAGCACAATGTCCCCCATGCAATATGGCTGACTTGGAAGTCACCTATAGAACATGGCCACCAGCACAATGTCCCCCATGCAACACGGCTGACTTGGAAGTCACCTATACAAGACAACCTGCACAATGTCCCCCATGCAATATGGCTGACTTGGAAGTCACCTATACAACACAACCAGCACAATGTCCCCCAAGCAATATGGCTCACTTGGAAGTCACCTATACAACATGGCAACCAGCACAATGTCCCCCATGCAATATGGCTGACTAAGTCACCTATACAACATGGCAACCAGCACAATGTCCCCCATGCAATATGGCTGACTTGGAAGTCACCTATACAATACAACCAGCACAATGTCCCCCAAGCAATATGGCTGACTTGGAAGTCACCTATACAAGACAACCGGCACAATGTCCCCCATGCAATATGGCTGACTTGGAAGTCACCTATAGGACATGGCCACCAGCACAATGTCCCCCATGCAATATGGCTGACTTGGAAGTCACCTATACAATACAACCAGCACAATGTCCCCTATGCAATATGGCTGATTTGGAAGTCACCTATACAACACAACCAGCACAATGTCCCCCATGCAATATGGCTGACTTGGAAGTCACCTATACAAGACAACCAGCACAATGTCCCCCATGCAATATGGATGACTTGGAAGTCACCTATAGAACATGGCCACCAGCACAATGTCCCCCATGGAATATGGCTGACTTGGAAGTCACCTATACAACACGGCAACCAGCACAATGTCCCCCAAGCAATATGGCTGACTTGGAAGTCACCTATACAACATGGCAACCAGCACAATGTCCCCCAAGCAATATGGCTGACTTGGAAGTCACCTATAGAACATGGCAACCAGCACAATGTCCCCCAGCAATATGGCTGACTTAAAAGTCACCTATACAAGACAACCAGCACAATTTCCCCCATGCAATATGGCAGACTTGGAAGTCACCTATAGGACATGGCAACCAGCACAATGTCCCCCATGCAATATGGCTGACTTGTAAGTCACCTATACAACATGGCAACCAGCACAATGTCCCCCATGCAATATGGCTGACTTGGAAGTCACCTATACAACATGGCAACCAGCACAATGTCCCCCATGCAATATGGCTGACTTGGAAGTCACCTTTACAAAATGGCCACCAGCACAATGTCCCCCAAGCAATATGGCTGACTTGGAAGTCACCTATACAAAACAACCAGCACAATGTCCCCCATGCAATATGGCTGATTTGGAAGTCACCTATACAACACAACCAGCACAATGTCCCCCATGCAATATAGCTGACTTGGAAGTCACCTATACAAGACAACCAGCACAATGTCCCAAATGCAATATGGCTGACTTGGAAGTCACCTATAGAACATGGCCACCAGCACAATTTCCCCCATGCAATATGGCTGACTTGGAAGTCACCTATACAACATGGCAACCAGCACAATGTCCCCCATGCAATATGGCTGACTTGGAAGTCACCTATACAATACAACCAGCACAATGTCCCCCAAGCAATATGGCTGACTTGGAAGTCACCTATACAAGACAACCAGCACAATGTCCCCCATGCAATATGGCTGACTTGGAAGTCACCTATAGACATGGCCACCAGCACAATGTCCCCCATGCAATATGGCTGACTTGGAAGTCACCTATACAATACAACCAGCACAATGTCCCCCATGCAATATGGCTGATTTGGAAGTCACCTATACAACACAACCAGCACAATGTCCCCCATGCAATATGGCTGCCTTGGAAGTCACCTATACAAGACAACCAGCACAATGTCCCCCATGCAATATGGCTGACTTGGAAGTCACCTATAGAACATGGCCACCAGCACAATGTCCCCCATGCAATATGGCTGACTTGGAAGTCACCTATACAACATGGCAACCAGCACAATGTCCCCCAAGCAATATGGCTGACTTGGAAGTCACCTATACAACATGGCAACCAGCACAATGTCCCCCAAGCAATATGGCTGACTTGGAAGTCACCTATAGAACATGGCAACCAGCACAATGTCCCCCAAGCAATATGGCTGACTTGGAAGTCACCTATACAACATGGCAACCAGCACAATGTCCCCCATGCAATATGGCTGACTTGGAAGTCACCTATAGAACATGGCCACCAGCACAATGTCCCCCATGCAACACGGCTGACTTGGAAGTCACCTATACAAGACAACCTGCACAATGTCCCCCATGCAATATGGCTGACTTGGAAGTCACCTATACAACACAACCAGCACAATGTCCCCCAAGCAATATGGCTCACTTGGAAGTCACCTATACAACATGGCAACCAGCACAATATCCCCCATGCAATATGGCTGACTAAGTCACCTATACAACATGGCAACCAGCACAATGTCCCCCATGCAATATGGCTGACTTGGAAGTCACCTATACAATACAACCAGCACAATGTCCCCCAAGCAATATGGCTGACTTGGAAGTCACCTATACAAGACAACCAGCACAATGTCCCCCATGCAATATGGCTGACTTGGAAGTCACCTATAGGACATGGCCACCAGCACAATGTCCCCCATGCAATATGGCTGACTTGGAAGTCACCTATACAATACAACCAGCACAATGTCCCCCATGCAATATGGCTGATTTGGAAGTCACCTATACAACACAACCAGCACAATGTCCCCCATGCAATATGGCTTACTTGGAAGTCACCTATACAAGACAACCAGCACAATGTCCCCCATGCAATATGGCTGACTTGGAAGTCACCTATAGAACATGGCCACCAGCACAATGTCCCCCATGCAATATGGCTGACTTGGAAGTCACCTATACAACACGTCAACCAGCACAATGTACCCCAAGCAATATGGCTGACTTGGAAGTCACCTATACAACAAGGCAATCAGCACATTGTCCCCCAAGCAATATGGCTGACTTGGAAGTCACCTATAGAACATGGCAACCAGCACAATGTCCCCCAGCAATATGGCTGACTTAAAAGTCACCTATACAAGACAACCAGCACAATTTCCCCCATGCAATATGGCAGACTTGGAAGTCACCTATAGGACATGGCAACCAGCACAATTTCCCCCATGCAATATGGCTGACTTGTAAGTCACCTATACAACATGGCAACCAGCACAATGTCCCCCATGCAATATGGCTGACTTGGAAGTCACCTATACAACATGGCAACCAGCACAATGTCCCCCATGCAATATGGCTGACTTGGAAGTCACCTTTACAAAATGGCCACCAGCACAATGTCCCCCATGCAATATGGCTGACTTGGAAGTCACCTATACAATACAACCAGCACATTGTCCCCCAAACAATATGGCTGACTTGGAAGTCACCTATACAAGACAACCAGCTCAATGTCCCCCATGCAATATGGCTGACTTGGAAGTCACCTATAGGACATGGCCACCAGCACAATGTCCCCCATGCAATATGGCTGACTTGGAAGTCACCTATACAATTCAACCAGCACAATGTCCCCCATGCAATATGGCTGATTTGGAAGTCACCTATACAACACAACCAGCACAATGTCCCCCATGCAATATGGCTGACTTGGAAGTCACCTATACAAGACAACCAGCACAATGTCCCCCATGCAATATGGCTGACTTGGAAGTCACCTATAGAACATGGCCACCAGCACAATGTCCCCCATGCAATATGGCTGACTTGGAAGTCACCTATACAACACGGCAACCAGCACAATGTCCCCCAAGCAATATGGCTGACTTGGAAGTCACCTATACAACATGGCAACCAGCACAATGTCCCCCAAGCAATATGGCTGACTTGGAAGTCACCTATACAACACAACCAGCACAATGTCCCCCATGCAATATGGCTGACTTGGAAGTCACCTATACAAGACAACCAGCACAATGTCCCCCATGCAATATGGCTGACTTGGAAGTCACCTATAGAACATGGCCACCAGCACAATGTCCCCCATGCAATATGGCTGACTTGGAAGTCACCTACACAACACGGCAACCAGCACAATGTCCCCCAAGCAATATGGCTGACTTGGAAGTCACCTATACAACATGGCAACCAGCACAATGTCCCCCAAGCAATATGGCTGACTTGGAAGTCACCTATAGAACATGGCAACCAGCACAATGTCCCCCAGCAATATGGCTGACTTAAAAGTCACCTATACAAGACAACCAGCACAATTTCCCCCATGCAATATGGCTGACTTGGAAGTCACCTATAGGACATGGCAACCAGCACAATGTCCCCCATGCAATATGGCTGACTTGTAAGTCACCTATACAACATGGCAACCAGCACAATGTCCCCCATGCAATATGGCTGACTTGGAAGTCACCTATACAACATGGCAACCAGCACAATGTCCCCCATGCAATATGGCTGACTTGGAAGTCACCTTTACAAAATGGCCACCAGCACAATGTCCCCCATGCAATATGGCTGACTTGGAAGTCACCTATACAATACAACCAGCACAATGTCCCCCATGCAACACGGCTGACTTGGAAGTCACCTATACAACACAACCAGCACAATGTCCCCCAAGCAATATGGCTCACTTGGAAGTCACCTATACAACATGGCAACCAGCACAATGTCCCCCATGCAATATGGCTGACTTGGAAGTCACCTATAGGACATGGCAACCAGCACAATGTCCCCCATGCAATATGGCTGACTTGGAAGTCACCTATAGAACATGGCCACCAGCACAATGTCCCCCAAGCAATATGGCTCACTTGGAAGGCACCTATACAATACAAACAGCACAATGTCCCCCATGCAATATGGCTGACTTGGAAGTCACCTATACAATACAACCAGCACAATGTCCCCCATGCAATATGGCTGACTTGGAAGTCACCTATACAACACAACCAGCACAATGTCCCCCCTGCAATATGGCTCACTTGGAAGTCACCTATACAACATGGCAACCAGCACAATGTCCCCCATGCAATATGGCTGACTTGGAAGTCACCTTTACAAAATGGCCACCAGCACAATGTCCCCCATGCAATATGGCTGACTTGGAAGTCACCTATACAATACAACCAGCACAATGTCCCCCATGCAACACGGCTGACTTGGAAGTCACCTATACAACACAACCAGCACAATGTCCCCCAAGCAATATGGCTCACTTGGAAGTCACCTATACAACATGGCAACCAGCACAATGTCCCCCATGCAATATGGCTGACTTGGAAGTCACCTATAGGACATGGCAACCAGCACAATGTCCCCCATGCAATATGGCTGACTTGGAAGTCACCTATAGAACATGGCCACCAGCACAATGTCCCCCAAGCAATATGGCTCACTTGGAAGGCACCTATACAATACAAACAGCACAATGTCCCCCATGCAATATGGCTGACTTGGAAGTCACCTATACAATACAACCAGCACAATGTCCCCCATGCAATATGGCTGACTTGGAAGTCACCTATACAACACAACCAGCACAATGTCCCCCCTGCAATATGGCTCACTTGGAAGTCACCTATACAACATGGCATCCAGCACAATGTCCCCCATGCAATATGGCTGACTTGGAAGTCACCTATACAACATGGCAACCAGCATAATGTCCTCCATGCAATATGGCTGACTTGGAAGTCACCTATACAACATGGCAACCAGCACAATGTCCCCCATGCAATATGGCTGACTTGGAAGTCACCTATACAAGAAACCAGCACAATGTCCCCATGCAATGTGGCTGACTTGAAAGTCACCTATAGAACATGGCCACCAGCACAATGTCCCCCATGCAATATGGCTGACTTGGAAGTCACCTATACAACATGGCAACCAGCACAATGTCCCCCAAGCAATATGGCTCACTTGGAAGTCACCTATAGAACATGGCAACCAGCACAATGTCCCCCAAGCAATATGGCTGACTTGGAAGTCACCTATACAACATGGCAACCAGCACAATGTCCCCCATGCAATATGGCTGACTTGGAAGTCACCTATAGAACATGGCCACCAGCACAATGTCCCCCATGCAACACGGCTGACTTGGAAGTCACCTATACAAGACAACCAGCACAATGTCCCCCATGCAATATGGCTGACTTGGACGTCACATATACAACACAACCAGCACAATGTCCCCCAAGCAATATGGCTCACTTGGAAGTCACCTATACAACATGGCAACCAGCACAATGTCCCCCATGCAATATGGCTGACTTGGAAGTCACCTATACAACATGGCAACCAGCACAATGTCCCCCATGCAATATGGCTGACTTGGAAGTCACCTATACAAGACAACCAGCACAATGTCCCCCATGCAATATGGCTGACTTGGAAGTCACCTATAGGACATGGCAACCAGCACAATGTCCCGCGATCAATATGGCTGACTTGGAAGTCACCTATACAAGGCAACCTGCACAATGTCCCAAATGCAATATGGCTGACTTAGAAGTCACCTATAGAACATGGCCACCAGCACAATGTCCCCCATGCAATATGGCTGACTTGGAAGTCACCTATACAACATGGCAACCAGCACAATGTCCCCCATGCAATATGGCTGACTTGGAAGTCACCTATACAATACAACCAGCACAATGTCCCCCAAGCAATATGGCTGACTTGGAAGTCACCTATACAAGACAACCAGCACAATGTCCCCCATGCAATATGGCTGACTTGGAAGTCACCTATAGGACATGGCCACCAGCACAATGTCCCCCATGCAATATGGCTGACTTGGAAGTCACCTATACAATACAACCAGCACAATGTCCCCCATGCAATATGGCTGACTTGGAAGTCACCTATACAATACAACCAGCACAATGTCCCCCATGCAATATGGCTGATTTGGAAGTCACCTATACAACACAACCAGCACAATGTCCCCCATGCAATATGGCTGACTTGGAAGTCACCTATACAAGACAACCAGCACAATGTCCCAAATGCAATATGGCTGACTTGGAAGTCACCTATAGAACATGGCCACCAGCACAATGTCCCCCATGCAATATGGCTGACTTGGAAGTCACCTATACAATACAACCAGCACAATGTCCCCCATGCAACACGGCTGACTTGGAAGTCACCTATACAAGACAACCAGCACAATGTCCCCCATGCAATATGGCTGACTTGGAAGTCACCTATACAACACAACCAGCACAATGTCCCCCAAGCAATATGGCTCACTTGGAAGTCACCTATACAACATGGCAACCAGCACAATGTCCCCCATGCAATATGGCTGACTTGGAAGTCACCTATAGGACATGGCAACCAGCACAATGTCCCCCATGCAATATGGCTGACTTGGAAGTCACCTATAGAACATGGCCACCAGCACAATGTCCCCCAAGCAATATGGCTCACTTGGAAGGCACCTATACAATACAAACAGCACAATGTCCCCCATGCAATATGGCTGACTTGGAAGTCACCTATACAATACAACCAGCACAATGTCCCCCATGCAATATGGCTGACTTGGAAGTCACCTATACAACACAACCAGCACAATGTCCCCCCTGCAATATGGCTCACTTGGAAGTCACCTATACAACATGGCATCCAGCACAATGTCCCCCATGCAATATGGCTGACTTGGAAGTCACCTATACAACATGGCAACCAGCATAATGTCCCCCATGCAATATGGCTGACTTGGAAGTCACCTATACAACATGGCAACCAGCACAATGTCCCCCATGCAATATGGCTGACTTGGAAGTCACCTATACAAGAAACCAGCACAATGTCCCCATGCAATGTGGCTCACTTGGAAGGCACCTATACAATACAAACAGCACAATGTCCCCCATGCAATATGGCTGACTTGGAAGTCACCTATACAATACAACCAGCACAATGTCCCCCATGCAATATGGCTGACTTGGAAGTCACCTATACAACACAACCAGCACAATGTCCCCCCTGCAATATGGCTCACTTGGAAGTCACCTATACAACATGGCATCCAGCACAATGTCCCCCATGCAATATGGCTGACTTGGAAGTCACCTATACAACATGGCAACCAGCATAATGTCCCCCATGCAATATGGCTGACTTGGAAGTCACCTATAGAACATGGCCACCAGCACAATGTCCCCCAAGCAATATGGCTCACTTGGAAGGCACCTATACAATACAAACAGCACAATGTCCCCCATGCAATATGGCTGACTTGGAAGTCACCTATACAATACAACCAGCACAATGTCCCCCATGCAATATGGCTGACTTGGAAGTCACCTATACAACACAACCAGCACAATGTCCCCCCTGCAATATGGCTCACTTGGAAGTCACCTATACAACATGGCATCCAGCACAATGTCCCCCATGCAATATGGCTGACTTGGAAGTCACCTATACAACATGGCAACCAGCATAATGTCCTCCATGCAATATGGCTGACTTGGAAGTCACCTATACAACATGGCAACCAGCACAATGTCCCCCATGCAATATGGCTGACTTGGAAGTCACCTATACAAGAAACCAGCACAATGTCCCCATGCAATGTGGCTGACTTGAAAGTCACCTATAGAACATGGCCACCAGCACAATGTCCCCCATGCAATATGGCTGACTTGGAAGTCACCTATACAACATGGCAACCAGCACAATGTCCCCCAAGCAATATGGCTCACTTGGAAGTCACCTATAGAACATGGCAACCAGCACAATGTCCCCCAAGCAATATGGCTGACTTGGAAGTCACCTATACAACATGGCAACCAGCACAATGTCCCCCATGCAATATGGCTGACTTGGAAGTCACCTATAGAACATGGCCACCAGCACAATGTCCCCCATGCAACACGGCTGACTTGGAAGTCACCTATACAAGACAACCAGCACAATGTCCCCCATGCAATATGGCTGACTTGGACGTCACATATACAACACAACCAGCACAATGTCCCCCAAGCAATATGGCTCACTTGGAAGTCACCTATACAACATGGCAACCAGCACAATGTCCCCCATGCAATATGGCTGACTTGGAAGTCACCTATACAACATGGCAACCAGCACAATGTCCCCCATGCAATATGGCTGACTTGGAAGTCACCTATACAAGACAACCAGCACAATGTCCCCCATGCAATATGGCTGACTTGGAAGTCACCTATAGGACATGGCAACCAGCACAATGTCCCGCGATCAATATGGCTGACTTGGAAGTCACCTATACAAGGCAACCTGCACAATGTCCCAAATGCAATATGGCTGACTTAGAAGTCACCTATAGAACATGGCCACCAGCACAATGTCCCCCATGCAATATGGCTGACTTGGAAGTCACCTATACAACATGGCAACCAGCACAATGTCCCCCATGCAATATGGCTGACTTGGAAGTCACCTATACAATACAACCAGCACAATGTCCCCCAAGCAATATGGCTGACTTGGAAGTCACCTATACAAGACAACCAGCACAATGTCCCCCATGCAATATGGCTGACTTGGAAGTCACCTATAGGACATGGCCACCAGCACAATGTCCCCCATGCAATATGGCTGACTTGGAAGTCACCTATACAATACAACCAGCACAATGTCCCCCATGCAATATGGCTGACTTGGAAGTCACCTATACAATACAACCAGCACAATGTCCCCCATGCAATATGGCTGATTTGGAAGTCACCTATACAACACAACCAGCACAATGTCCCCCATGCAATATGGCTGACTTGGAAGTCACCTATACAAGACAACCAGCACAATGTTCCAAATGCAATATGGCTGACTTGGAAGTCACCTATAGAACATGGCCACCAGCACAATGTCCCCCATGCAATATGGCTGACTTGGAAGTCACCTATACAATACAACCAGCACAATGTCCCCCATGCAACACGGCTGACTTGGAAGTCACCTATACAAGACAACCAGCACAATGTCCCCCATGCAATATGGCTGACTTGGAAGTCACCTATACAACACAACCAGCACAATGTCCCCCAAGCAATATGGCTCACTTGGAAGTCACCTATACAACATGGCAACCAGCACAATGTCCCCCATGCAATATGGCTGACTTGGAAGTCACCTATAGGACATGGCAACCAGCACAATGTCCCCCATGCAATATGGCTGACTTGGAAGTCACCTATAGAACATGGCCACCAGCACAATGTCCCCCAAGCAATATGGCTCACTTGGAAGGCACCTATACAATACAAACAGCACAATGTCCCCCATGCAATATGGCTGACTTGGAAGTCACCTATACAATACAACCAGCACAATGTCCCCCATGCAATATGGCTGACTTGGAAGTCACCTATACAACACAACCAGCACAATGTCCCCCCTGCAATATGGCTCACTTGGAAGTCACCTATACAACATGGCATCCAGCACAATGTCCCCCATGCAATATGGCTGACTTGGAAGTCACCTATACAACATGGCAACCAGCATAATGTCCCCCATGCAATATGGCTGACTTGGAAGTCACCTATACAACATGGCAACCAGCACAATGTCCCCCATGCAATATGGCTGACTTGGAAGTCACCTATACAAGAAACCAGCACAATGTCCCCATGCAATGTGGCTGACTTGAAAGTCACCTATAGAACATGGCCACCAGCACAATGTCCCCCATGCAATATGGCTGACTTGGAAGTCACCTATACAACATGGCAACCAGCACAATGTCCCCCAAGCAATATGGCTCACTTGGAAGTCACCTATAGAACATGGCAACCAGCACAATGTCCCCCAAGCAATATGGCTGACTTGGAAGTCACCTATACAACATGGCAACCAGCACAATGTCCCCCATGCAATATGGCTGACTTGGAAGTCACCTATAGAACATGGCCACCAGCACAATGTCCCCCATGCAACACGGCTGACTTGGAAGTCACCTATACAAGACAACCAGCACAATGTCCCCCATGCAATATGGCTGACTTGGACATCACCTATACAACACAACCAGCACAATGTCCCCCAAGCAATATGGCTCACTTGGAAGTCACCTATACAACATGGCAACCAGCACAATGTCCCCCATGCAATATGGCTGACTTGGAAGTCACCTATACAACATGGCAACCAGCACAATGTCCCCCATGCAATATGGCTGACTTGGAAGTCACCTATACAAGACAACCAGCACAATGTCCCCCATGCAATATGGCTGACTTGGAAGTCACCTATAGGACATGGCAACCAGCACAATGTCCCCCAATCAATATGGCTGACTTGGAAGTCACCTATACAAGGCAACCAGCACAATGTCCCAAATGCAATATGGCTGACTTAGAAGTCACCTATAGAACATGGCCACCACACAATGTCCCCCATGCAATATGGCTGACTTGGAAGTCACCTATACAACATGGCAACCAGCACAATGTCCCCCATGCAATATGGCTGACTTGGAAGTCACCTATACAATACAACCAGCACAATGTCCCCCAAGCAATATGGCTGACTTGGAAGTCACCTATACAAGACAACCAGCACAATGTCCCCCATGCAATATGGCTGACTTGGAAGTCACCTATAGGACATGGCCACCAGCACAATGTCCCCCATGCAATATGGCTGACTTGGAAGTCACCTATACAATACAACCAGCACAATGTCCCCCATGCAATATGGCTGACTTGGAAGTCACCTATACAATACAACCAGCACAATGTCCCCCATGCAATATGGCTGATTTGGAAGTCACCTATACAACACAACCAGCACAATGTCCCCCAAGCAATATGGCTGACTTGGAAGTCACCTATACAAGACAACCAGCACAATGTCCCCCATGCAATATGGCTGACTTGGAAGTCACCTATAGAACATGGCCACCAGCACAATGTCCCCCATGCAACACGGCTGACTTGGAAGTCACCTATACAAGACAACCAGCACAATGTCCCCCATGCAATATGGCTGACTTGGACGTCACCTATACAACACAACCAGCACAATGTCCCCCAAGCAATATGGCTCACTTGGAAGTCACCTATACAACATGGCAACCAGCACAATGTCCCCCATGCAATATGGCTGACTTGGAAGTCACCTATACAACATGGCAACCAGCACAATGTCCCCCATGCAATATGGCTGACTTGGAAGTCACCTATACAAGACAACCAGCACAATGTCCCCCATGCAATATGGCTGACTTGGAAGTCACCTATAGGACATGGCAACCAGCACAATGTCCCCCAATCAATATGGCTGACTTGGAAGTCACCTATACAAGGCAACCAGCACAATGTCTCAAATGCAATATGGCTGACTTAGAAGTCACCTATAGAACATGGCCACCAGCACAATGTCCCCCATGCAATATGGCTGACTTGGAAGTCACCTATACAACATGGCAACCAGCACAATGTCCCCCATGCAATATGGCTGACTTGGAAGTCACCTATACAATACAACCAGCACAATGTCCCCCAAGCAATATGGCTGACTTGGAAGTCACCTATACAAGACAACCAGCACAATGTCCCCCATGCAATATGGCTGACTTTTAAGTCACCTATAGGACATGGCCACCAGCACAATGTCCCCCATGCAATATGGCTGACTTGGAAGTCACCTATACAATACAACCAGCACAATGTCCCCCATGCAATATGGCTGACTTGGAAGTCACCTATACAATACAACCAGCACAATGTCCCCCATGCAATATGGCTGATTTGGAAGTCACCTATACAACACAACCAGCACAATGTCCCCCATGCAATATGGCTGACTTGGAAGTCACCTATACAAGACAACCAGCACAATGTCCCAAATGCAATATGGCTGACTTGGAAGTCACCTATAGAACATGGCCACCAGCACAATGTCCCCCATGCAATATGGCTGACTTGGAAGTCACCTATACAACATGGCAACCAGAACAATGTCCCCCATGCAATATGGCTGACTTGGAAGTCACCTATACAATACAACCAGCACAATGTCCCCCAAGCAATATGGCTGACTTGGAAGTCACCTATACAAGACAACCAGCACAATGTCCCCCATGCAATATGGCTGACTTGGAAGTCACCTATAGGACATGGCCACCAGCACAATGTCCCCCATGCAATATGGCTGACTTGGAAGTCATTTATACAATACAACCAGCACAATGTCCCCCATGCAATATGGCTGATTTGGAAGTCACCTATACAACACAACCAGCACAATGTCCCCCATGCAATTTGGCTGACTTGGAAGTCACCTATACAAGACAACCAGCACAATGTCCCCCATGCAATATGGCTGACTTGGAAGTCACCTATAGAACATGGCCACCAGCACAATGTCCCCCATGCAATATGGCTGACTTGGAAGTCACCTATACAACATGGCAACCAGCACAATGTCCCCCAAGCAATATGGCTGACTTGGAAGTCACCTATACAACATGGCAACCAGCACAATGTCCCCCAAGCAATATGGCTGACTTGGAAGTCACCTATACAAGGCAACCTGCACAATGTCCCAAATGCAATATGGCTGACTTAGAAGTCACCTATAGAACATGGCCACCAGCACAATGTCCCCCATGCAATATGGCTGACTTGGAAGTCACCTATACAACATGGCAACCAGCACAATGTCCCCCATGCAATATGGCTGACTTGGAAGTCACCTATACAATACAACCAGCACAATGTCCCCCAAGCAATATGGCTGACTTGGAAGTCACCTATACAAGACAACCAGCACAATGTCCCCCATGCAATATGGCTGACTTGGAAGTCACCTATAGGACATGGCCACCAGCACAATGTCCCCCATGCAATATGGCTGACTTGGAAGTCACCTATACAATACAACCAGCACAATGTCCCCCATGCAATATGGCTGACTTGGAAGTCACCTATACAATACAACCAGCACAATGTCCCCCATGCAATATGGCTGATTTGGAAGTCACCTATACAACACAACCAGCACAATGTCCCCCATGCAATATGGCTGACTTGGAAGTCACCTATACAAGACAACCAGCACAATGTCCCAAATGCAATATGGCTGACTTGGAAGTCACCTATAGAACATGGCCACCAGCACAATGTCCCCCATGCAATATGGCTGACTTGGAAGTCACCTATACAATACAACCAGCACAATGTCCCCCATGCAACACGGCTGACTTGGAAGTCACCTATACAAGACAACCAGCACAATGTCCCCCATGCAATATGGCTGACTTGGAAGTCACCTATACAACACAACCAGCACAATGTCCCCCACGCAATATGGCTGACTTGGAAGTCACCTATAGGACATGGCAACCAGCACAATGTCCCCCATGCAATATGGCTGACTTGGAAGTCACCTATAGAACATGGCCACCAGCACAATGTCCCCCAAGCAATATGGCTCACTTGGAAGGCACCTATACAATACAAACAGCACAATGTCCCCCATGCAATATGGCTGACTTGGAAGTCACCTATACAATACAACCAGCACAATGTCCCCCATGCAATATGGCTGACTTGGAAGTCACCTATACAACACAACCAGCACAATGTCCCCCCTGCAATATGGCTCACTTGGAAGTCACCTATACAACATGGCATCCAGCACAATGTCCCCCATGCAATATGGCTGACTTGGAAGTCACCTATACAACATGGCAACCAGCATAATGTCCCCCATGCAATATGGCTGACTTGGAAGTCACCTATACAACATGGCAACCAGCACAATGTCCCCCATGCAATATGGCTGACTTGGAAGTCACCTATACAAGAAACCAGCACAATGTCCCCATGCAATGTGGCTGACTTGAAAGTCACCTATAGAACATGGCCACCAGCACAATGTCCCCCATGCAATATGGCTGACTTGGAAGTCACCTATACAACATGGCAACCAGCACAATGTCCCCCAAGCAATATGGCTCACTTGGAAGTCACCTATAGAACATGGCAACCAGCACAATGTCCCCCAAGCAATATGGCTGACTTGGAAGTCACCTATACAACATGGCAACCAGCACAATGTCCCCCATGCAATATGGCTGACTTGGAAGTCACCTATAGAACATGGCCACCAGCACAATGTCCCCCATGCAACACGGCTGACTTGGAAGTCACCTATACAAGACAACCAGCACAATGTCCCCCATGCAATATGGCTGACTTGGACATCACCTATACAACACAACCAGCACAATGTCCCCCAAGCAATATGGCTCACTTGGAAGTCACCTATACAACATGGCAACCAGCACAATGTCCCCCATGCAATATGGCTGACTTGGAAGTCACCTATACAACATGGCAACCAGCACAATGTCCCCCATGCAATATGGCTGACTTGGAAGTCACCTATACAAGACAACCAGCACAATGTCCCCCATGCAATATGGCTGACTTGGAAGTCACCTATAGGACATGGCAACCAGCACAATGTCCCCCAATCAATATGGCTGACTTGGAAGTCACCTATACAAGGCAACCAGCACAATGTCCCAAATGCAATATGGCTGACTTAGAAGTCACCTATAGAACATGGCCACCAGCACAATGTCCCCCATGCAATATGGCTGACTTGGAAGTCACCTATACAACATGGCAACCAGCACAATGTCCCCCATGCAATATGGCTGACTTGGAAGTCACCTATACAATACAACCAGCACAATGTCCCCCAAGCAATATGGCTGACTTGGAAGTCACCTATACAAGACAACCAGCACAATGTCCCCCATGCAATATGGCTGACTTGGAAGTCACCTATAGGACATGGCCACCAGCACAATGTCCCCCATGCAATATGGCTGACTTGGAAGTCACCTATACAATACAACCAGCACAATGTCCCCCATGCAATATGGCTGACTTGGAAGTCACCTATACAATACAACCAGCACAATGTCCCCCATGCAATATGGCTGATTTGGAAGTCACCTATACAACACAACCAGCACAATGTCCCCCAAGCAATATGGCTGACTTGGAAGTCACCTATACAAGACAACCAGCACAATGTCCCCCATGCAATATGGCTGACTTGGAAGTCACCTATAGAACATGGCCACCAGCACAATGTCCCCCATGCAACACGGCTGACTTGGAAGTCACCTATACAAGACAACCAGCACAATGTCCCCCATGCAATATGGCTGACTTGGACGTCACCTATACAACACAACCAGCACAATGTCCCCCAAGCAATATGGCTCACTTGGAAGTCACCTATACAACATGGCAACCAGCACAATGTCCCCCATGCAATATGGCTGACTTGGAAGTCACCTATACAACATGGCAACCAGCACAATGTCCCCCATGCAATATGGCTGACTTGGAAGTCACCTATACAAGACAACCAGCACAATGTCCCCCATGCAATATGGCTGACTTGGAAGTCACCTATAGGACATGGCAACCAGCACAATGTCCCCCAATCAATATGGCTGACTTGGAAGTCACCTATACAAGGCAACCAGCACAATGTCTCAAATGCAATATGGCTGACTTAGAAGTCACCTATAGAACATGGCCACCAGCACAATGTCCCCCATGCAATATGGCTGACTTGGAAGTCACCTATACAACATGGCAACCAGCACAATGTCCCCCATGCAATATGGCTGACTTGGAAGTCACCTATACAATACAACCAGCACAATGTCCCCCAAGCAATATGGCTGACTTGGAAGTCACCTATACAAGACAACCAGCACAATGTCCCCCATGCAATATGGCTGACTTTTAAGTCACCTATAGGACATGGCCACCAGCACAATGTCCCCCATGCAATATGGCTGACTTGGAAGTCACCTATACAATACAACCAGCACAATGTCCCCCATGCAATATGGCTGACTTGGAAGTCACCTATACAATACAACCAGCACAATGTCCCCCATGCAATATGGCTGATTTGGAAGTCACCTATACAACACAACCAGCACAATGTCCCCCATGCAATATGGCTGACTTGGAAGTCACCTATACAAGACAACCAGCACAATGTCCCAAATGCAATATGGCTGACTTGGAAGTCACCTATAGAACATGGCCACCAGCACAATGTCCCCCATGCAATATGGCTGACTTGGAAGTCACCTATACAACATGGCAACCAGAACAATGTCCCCCATGCAATATGGCTGACTTGGAAGTCACCTATACAATACAACCAGCACAATGTCCCCCAAGCAATATGGCTGACTTGGAAGTCACCTATACAAGACAACCAGCACAATGTCCCCCATGCAATATGGCTGACTTGGAAGTCACCTATAGGACATGGCCACCAGCACAATGTCCCCCATGCAATATGGCTGACTTGGAAGTCATTTATACAATACAACCAGCACAATGTCCCCCATGCAATATGGCTGATTTGGAAGTCACCTATACAACACAACCAGCACAATGTCCCCCATGCAATTTGGCTGACTTGGAAGTCACCTATACAAGACAACCAGCACAATGTCCCCCATGCAATATGGCTGACTTGGAAGTCACCTATAGAACATGGCCACCAGCACAATGTCCCCCATGCAATATGGCTGACTTGGAAGTCACCTATACAACATGGCAACCAGCACAATGTCCCCCAAGCAATATGGCTGACTTGGAAGTCACCTATACAACATGGCAACCAGCACAATGTCCCCCAAGCAATATGGCTGACTTGGAAGTCACCTATAGAACATGGCAACCAGCACAATGTCCCCCAAGCAATATGGCTGACTTGGAAGTCACCTATACAACATGGCAACCAGCACAATGTCCCCCATCCAATATGGCTGACTTGGAAGTCACCTATAGAACATGGACACCAGCACAATGTCCCCCAAGCAATATGGCTCACTTGGAAGGCACCTATACAATACAAACAGCACAATGTCCCCCATGCAATATGGCTGACTTGGAAGTCACCTATACAATACAACCAGCACAATGTCCCCCATGCAATATGGCTGACTTGGAAGTCACCTATACAACACAACCAGCACAATGTCCCCCATGCAATATGGCTGACTTGGAAGTCACCTATACAACACAACCAGCACAATGTCCCCCATGCAATATGGCTCACTTGGAAGTCACCTATACAACATGGCATCCAGCACAATGTCCCCCATGCAATATGGCTGACTTGGAAGTCACCTATACAACATGGCAACCAGCACAATGTCCCCCATGCAATATGGCTGACTTGGAAGTCACCTATACAACATGGCAACCAGCACAATGTCCCCCATGCAATATGGCTGACTTGGAAGTCACCTATACAAGAAACCAGCACAATGTCCCCCATGCAATGTGGCTGTCTTGGAAGTCACCTATAGAACATGGCCACCAGCACAATGTCCCCCATGCAATATGGGTGACTTGGAAGTCACCTATACAACATGGCAACCAGCACAATGTCCCCCATGCAATATGGCTGACTTGAAAGTCACCTATACAAGACAACCAGCACAATGTCCCCCATGCAATATGGCTGACTTGGAAGTCACCTATAGAACATGGCCACCAGCACAATGTCCCCCATGCAATATGGCTGACTTGGAAGTCACCTATACAACATGGCAACCAGCACAATGTCCCCCAAGCAATATGGCTGACTTGGAAGTCACCTATACAACATGGCAACCAGCACAATGTCCCCCAAGCAATATGGCTGACTTGGAAGTCACCTATAGAACATGGCAACCAGCACAATGTCCCCCAAGCAATATGGCTGACTTGGAAGTCACCTATACAACATGGCAACCAGCACAATGTCCCCCATGCAATATGGCTGACTTGGAAGTCACCTATAGAACATGGACACCAGCACAATGTCCCCCAAGCAATATGGCTCACTTGGAAGGCACCTATACAATACAAACAGCACAATGTCCCCCATGCAATATGGCTGACTTGGAAGTCACCTATACAATACAACCAGCACAATGTCCCCCATGCAATATGGCTGACTTGGAAGTCACCTATACAACACAACCAGCACAATGTCCCCCATGCAATATGGCTGACTTGGAAGTCACCTATACAACACAACCAGCACAATGTCCCCCATGCAATATGGCTCACTTGGAAGTCACCTATACAACATGGCATCCAGCACAATGTCCCCCATGCAATATGGCTGACTTGGAAGTCACCTATACAACATGGCAACCAGCACAATGTCCCCCATGCAATATGGCTGACTTGGAAGTCACCTATACAACATGGCAACCAGCACAATGTCCCCCATGCAATATGGCTGACTTGGAAGTCACCTATACAAGAAACCAGCACAATGTCCCCCATGCAATGTGGCTGTCTTGGAAGTCACCTATAGAACATGGCCACCAGCACAATGTCCCCCATGCAATATGGCTGACTTGGAAGTCACCTATACAACATTGCAACCAGCACAATGTCCCACAAGCAATATGGCTCACTTGGAAGTCACCTATAGAAAATGGCAACCAGCACAATGTCCCCCAAGCAATATGGCTGACTTGGAAGTCACCTATACAACATGGCAACCAGCACAATGTCCCCCATGCAATATGGCTTACTTGGAAGTCACCTATAGAACATGGCCACCAGCACAATGTCCCCCATGCAACAGGGCTGACTTGGAAGTCACCTATACAAGACAACCAGCACAATGTCCCCCAAGCAATATGGCTGACTTGGAAGTCACCTATAGAACATGGCCACCAGCACAATGTCCCCCATGCAATATGGCTGACATGGAAGTCACCTATACAACATGGCAACCAGCACAATGTCCCCCATGCAATATGGCTGACTTGGAAGTCACCTATAGAACATGGCCACCAGCACAATGTCCCCCATGCAATATGGCTGACTTGGAAGTCACCTATACAACATGGCAACCAGCACAATGTCCCCCATGCAATATGGCTGACTTCGAAGTCACCTATACAACATGGCAACCAGCACAATGTCCCCCATGCAATATGGCTGACTTGGAAGTCACCTATACAAGAAACCAGCACAATGTCCCCCATGCAATGTGGCTGACTTGGAAGTCACCTATAGAACATGGCCACCAGCACAATGTCCCCCATGCAATATGGCTGACTTGGAAGTCACCTATACAACATTGCAACCAGCACAATGTCCCCCAAGCAATATGGCTCACTTGGAAGTCACCTATAGAACATGGCAACCAGCACAATGTCCCCCAAGCAATATGGCTGACTTGGAAGTCACCTATACAACATGGCAACCAGCACAATGTCCCCCATGCAATATGGCTGACTTGGAAGTCACCTATAGAACATTGCCACCAGCACAATGTCCCCCATGCAATATGGCTGACTTGGAAGTCACCTATACAACACAACCAGCACAATGTCCCCCATGCAATATGGCTGACTTGGAAGTCACCTATACAACACAACCAGCACAATGTCCCCCATGCAATATGGCTCACTTGGAAGTCACCTATACAACATGGCATCCAGCACAATGTCCCCCATGCAATATGGCTGACTTGGAAGTCACCTATACAACATGGCAACCAGCACAATGTCCCCCATGCAATATGGCTGACTTGGAAGTCACCTATACAACATGGCAACCAGCACAATGTCCCCCATGCAATATGGCTGACTTGGAAGTCACCTATACAAGAAACCAGCACAATGTCCCCCATGCAATGTGGCTGTCTTGGAAGTCACCTATAGAACATGGCCACCAGCACAATGTCCCCCATGCAATATGGGTGACTTGGAAGTCACCTATACAACATGGCAACCAGCACAATGTCCCCCATGCAATATGGCTTACTTGGAAGTCACCTATAGAACATGGCCACCAGCACAATGTCCCCCATGCAATATGGCTGACTTGGAAGTCATTTATACAATACAACCAGCACAATGTCCCCCATGCAATATGGCTGATTTGAAAGTCACCTATACAACACAACCAGCACAATGTCCCCCATGCAATATGGCTGACTTGAAAGTCACCTATACAAGACAACCAGCACAATGTCCCCCATGCAATATGGCTGACTTGGAAGTCACCTATAGAACATGGCCACCAGCACAATGTCCCCCATGCAATATGGCTGACTTGGAAGTCACCTATACAACATGGCAACCAGCACAATGTCCCCCAAGCAATATGGCTGACTTGGAAGTCACCTATACAACATGGCAACCAGCACAATGTCCCCCAAGCAATATGGCTGACTTGGAAGTCACCTATAGAACATGGCAACCAGCACAATGTCCCCCAAGCAATATGGCTGACTTGGAAGTCACCTATACAACATGGCAACCAGCACAATGTCCCCCATGCAATATGGCTGACTTGGAAGTCACCTATAGAACATGGACACCAGCACAATGTCCCCCAAGCAATATGGCTCACTTGGAAGGCACCTATACAATACAAACAGCACAATGTCCCCCATGCAATATGGCTGACTTGGAAGTCACCTATACAATACAACCAGCACAATGTCCCCCATGCAATATGGCTGACTTGGAAGTCACCTATACAACACAACCAGCACAATGTCCCCCATGCAATATGGCTGACTTGGAAGTCACCTATACAACACAACCAGCACAATGTCCCCCATGCAATATGGCTCACTTGGAAGTCACCTATACAACATGGCATCCAGCACAATGTCCCCCATGCAATATGGCTGACTTGGAAGTCACCTATACAACATGGCAACCAGCACAATGTCCCCCATGCAATATGGCTGACTTGGAAGTCACCTATACAACATGGCAACCAGCACAATGTCCCCCATGCAATATGGCTGACTTGGAAGTCACCTATACAAGAAACCAGCACAATGTCCCCCATGCAATGTGGCTGTCTTGGAAGTCACCTATAGAACATGGCCACCAGCACAATGTCCACCATGCAATATGGCTGACATGGAAGTCACCTATACAACATGGCAACCAGCACAATGTCCCCCATGCAATATGGCTGACTTGGAAGTCACCTATAGAACATGGCCACCAGCACAATGTCCCCCATGCAATATGGCTGACTTGGAAGTCACCTATACAACATGGCAACCAGCACAATGTCCCCCATGCAATATGGCTGACTTGGAAGTCACCTATACAACATGGCAACCAGCACAATGTCCCCCATGCAATATGGCTGACTTGGAAGTCACCTATACAAGAAACCAGCACAATGTCCCCCATGCAATGTGGCTGACTTGGAAGTCACCTATAGAACATGGCCACCAGCACAATGTCCCCCATGCAATATGGCTGACTTGGAAGTCACCTATACAACATTGCAACCAGCACAATGTCCCCCAAGCAATATGGCTCACTTGGAAGTCACCTATAGAACATGGCAACCAGCACAATGTCCCCCAAGCAATATGGCTGACTTGGAAGTCACCTATACAACATGGCAACCAGCACAATGTCCCCCATGCAATATGGCTGACTTGGAAGTCACCTATAGAACATTGCCACCAGCACAATGTCCCCCATGCAATATGGCTGACTTGGAAGTCACCTATACAACACAACCAGCACAATGTCCCCCATGCAATATGGCTGACTTGGAAGTCACCTATACAACACAACCAGCACAATGTCCCCCATGCAATATGGCTCACTTGGACGTCACCTATACAACATGGCATCCAGCACAATGTCCCCCATGCAATATGGCTGACTTGGAAGTCACCTATACAACATGGCAACCAGCACAATGTCCCCCATGCAATATGGCTGACTTGGAAGTCACCTATACAACATGGCAACCAGCAAAATGTCCCCCATGCAATATGGCTGACTTGGAAGTCACCTATACAAGAAACCAGCACAATGTCCCCCATGCAATGTGGCTGTCTTGGAAGTCACCTATAGAACATGGCCACCAGCACAATGTCCCCCATGCAATATGGGTGACTTGGAAGTCACCTATACAACATGGCAACCAGCGCAATGTCCCCCATGCAATATGGCTTACTTGGAAGTCACCTATAGAACATGGCCACCAGCACAATGTCCCCCATGCAATATGGCTGACTTGGAAGTCATTTATACAATACAACCAGCACAATGTCCCCCATGCAATATGGCTGATTTGAAAGTCACCTATACAACACAACCAGCACAATGTCCCCCATGCAATATGGCTGACTTGAAAGTCACCTATACAAGACAACCAGCACAATGTCCCCCATGCAATATGGCTGACTTGGAAGTCACCTATAGAACATGGCCACCAGCACAATGTCCCCCATGCAATATGGCTGACTTGGAAGTCACCTATACAACATGGCAACCAGCACAATGTCCCCCAAGCAATATGGCTGACTTGGAAGTCACCTATACAACATGGCAACCAGCACAATGTCCCCCAAGCAATATGGCTGACTTGGAAGTCACCTATAGAACATGGCAACCAGCACAATGTCCCCCAAGCAATATGGCTGACTTGGAAGTCACCTATACAACATGGCAACCAGCACAATGTCCCCCATGCAATATGGCTGACTTGGAAGTCACCTATAGAACATGGACACCAGCACAATGTCCCCCAAGCAATATGGCTCACTTGGAAGGCACCTATACAATACAAACAGCACAATGTCCCCCATGCAATATGGCTGACTTGGAAGTCACCTATACAATACAACCAGCACAATGTCCCCCATGCAATATGGCTGACTTGGAAGTCACCTATACAACACAACCAGCACAATGTCCCCCATGCAATATGGCTGACTTGGAAGTCACCTATACAACACAACCAGCACAATGTCCCCCATGCAATATGGCTCACTTGGAAGTCACCTATACAACATGGCATCCAGCACAATGTCCCCCATGCAATATGGCTGACTTGGAAGTCACCTATACAACATGGCAACCAGCACAATGTCCCCCATGCAATATGGCTGACTTGGAAGTCACCTATACAACATGGCAACCAGCACAATGTCCCCCATGCAATATGGCTGACTTGGAAGTCACCTATACAAGAAACCAGCACAATGTCCCCCATGCAATGTGGCTGTCTTGGAAGTCACCTATAGAACATGGCCACCAGCACAATGTCCCCCATGCAATATGGCTGACTTGGAAGTCACCTATACAACATTGCAACCAGCACAATGTCCCACAAGCAATATGGCTCACTTGGAAGTCACCTATAGAAAATGGCAACCAGCACAATGTCCCCCAAGCAATATGGCTGACTTGGAAGTCACCTATACAACATGGCAACCAGCACAATGTCCCCCATGCAATATGGCTTACTTGGAAGTCACCTATAGAACATGGCCACCAGCACAATGTCCCCCATGCAACACGGCTGACTTGGAAGTCACCTATACAAGACAACCAGCACAATGTCCCCCAAGCAATATGGCTGACTTGGAAGTCACCTATAGAACATGGCCACCAGCACAATGTCCCCCATGCAATATGGCTGACATGGAAGTCACCTATACAACATGGCAACCAGCACAATGTCCCCCATGCAATATGGCTGACTTGGAAGTCACCTATAGAACATGGCCACCAGCACAATGTCCCCCATGCAATATGGCTGACTTGGAAGTCACCTATACAACATGGCAACCAGCACAATGTCCCCCATGCAATATGGCTGACTTGGAAGTCACCTATACAACATGGCAACCAGCACAATGTCCCCCATGCAATATGGCTGACTTGGAAGTCACCTATACAAGAAACCAGCACAATGTCCCCCATGCAATGTGGCTGACTTGGAAGTCACCTATAGAACATGGCCACCAGCACAATGTCCCCCATGCAATATGGCTGACTTGGAAGTCACCTATACAACATTGCAACCAGCACAATGTCCCCCAAGCAATATGGCTCACTTGGAAGTCACCTATAGAACATGGCAACCAGCACAATGTCCCCCAAGCAATATGGCTGACTTGGAAGTCACCTATACAACATGGCAACCAGCACAATGTCCCCCATGCAATATGGCTGACTTGGAAGTCACCTATAGAACATTGCCACCAGCACAATGTCCCCCATGCAACACGGCTGACTTGGAAGTCACCTATACAAGACAACCAGCACAATGTCCCCCAAGCAATATGGCTGACTTGGAAGTCACCTATACAACACAACCAGCACAATGTCCCCCATGCAATATGGCTGACTTGGAAGTCACCTATAGGACATGGCCACCAGCACAATGTCCCCCATGCAATATGGCTGACTTGGAAGTCACCTATACAATACAACCAGCACAATGTCCCCCATGCAATATGGCTGACTTGGAAGTCACCTATACAATACAACCAGCACAATGTCCCCCATGCAATATGGCTGACTTGGAAGTCACCTATACAACACAACCAGCACAATGTCCCCCATGCAATATGGCTGACTTGGACGTCACCTATACAACACAACCAGCACAATGTCCCCCAAGCAATATGGCTCACTTGGAAGTCACCTATACAACATGGCAACCAGCACAATGTCCCCCATGCAATATGGCTGACTTGGAAGTCACCTATAGGACATGGCAACCAGCACAATGTCCCCCAATCAATATGGCTGACTTGGAAGTCACCTATACAAGGCAACCAGCACAATGTCTCAAATGCAATATGGCTGACTTAGAAGTCACCTATAGAACATGGCCACCAGCACAATGTCCCCCATGCAATATGGCTGACTTGGAAGTCACCTATACAACATGGCAACCAGCACAATGTCCCCCATGCAATATGGCTGACTTGGAAGTCACCTATACAATACAACCAGCACAATGTCCCCCAAGCAATATGGCTGACTTGGAAGTCACCTATACAAGACAACCAGCACAATGTCCCCCATGCAATATGGCTGACTTTTAAGTCACCTATAGGACATGGCCACCAGCACAATGTCCCCCATGCAATATGGCTGACTTGGAAGTCACCTATACAATACAACCAGCACAATGTCCCCCATGCAATATGGCTGACTTGGAAGTCACCTATACAATACAACCAGCACAATGTCCCCCATGCAATATGGCTGATTTGGAAGTCACCTATACAACACAACCAGCACAATGTCCCCCATGCAATATGGCTGACTTGGAAGTCACCTATACAAGACAACCAGCACAATGTCCCAAATGCAATATGGCTGACTTGGAAGTCACCTATAGAACATGGCCACCAGCACAATGTCCCCCATGCAATATGGCTGACTTGGAAGTCACCTATACAACATGGCAACCAGAACAATGTCCCCCATGCAATATGGCTGACTTGGAAGTCACCTATACAATACAACCAGCACAATGTCCCCCAAGCAATATGGCTGACTTGGAAGTCACCTATACAAGACAACCAGCACAATGTCCCCCATGCAATATGGCTGACTTGGAAGTCACCTATAGGACATGGCCACCAGCACAATGTCCCCCATGCAATATGGCTGACTTGGAAGTCATTTATACAATACAACCAGCACAATGTCCCCCATGCAATATGGCTGATTTGGAAGTCACCTATACAACACAACCAGCACAATGTCCCCCATGCAATTTGGCTGACTTGGAAGTCACCTATACAAGACAACCAGCACAATGTCCCCCATGCAATATGGCTGACTTGGAAGTCACCTATAGAACATGGCCACCAGCACAATGTCCCCCATGCAATATGGCTGACTTGGAAGTCACCTATACAACATGGCAACCAGCACAATGTCCCCCAAGCAATATGGCTGACTTGGAAGTCACCTATACAACATGGCAACCAGCACAATGTCCCCCAAGCAATATGGCTGACTTGGAAGTCACCTATAGAACATGGCAACCAGCACAATGTCCCCCAAGCAATATGGCTGACTTGGAAGTCACCTATACAACATGGCAACCAGCACAATGTCCCCCATCCAATATGGCTGACTTGGAAGTCACCTATAGAACATGGACACCAGCACAATGTCCCCCAAGCAATATGGCTCACTTGGAAGGCACCTATACAATACAAACAGCACAATGTCCCCCATGCAATATGGCTGACTTGGAAGTCACCTATACAATACAACCAGCACAATGTCCCCCATGCAATATGGCTGACTTGGAAGTCACCTATACAACACAACCAGCACAATGTCCCCCATGCAATATGGCTGACTTGGAAGTCACCTATACAACACAACCAGCACAATGTCCCCCATGCAATATGGCTCACTTGGAAGTCACCTATACAACATGGCATCCAGCACAATGTCCCCCATGCAATATGGCTGACTTGGAAGTCACCTATACAACATGGCAACCAGCACAATGTCCCCCATGCAATATGGCTGACTTGGAAGTCACCTATACAACATGGCAACCAGCACAATGTCCCCCATGCAATATGGCTGACTTGGAAGTCACCTATACAAGAAACCAGCACAATGTCCCCCATGCAATGTGGCTGTCTTGGAAGTCACCTATAGAACATGGCCACCAGCACAATGTCCCCCATGCAATATGGGTGACTTGGAAGTCACCTATACAACATGGCAACCAGCACAATGTCCCCCATGCAATATGGCTTACTTGGAAGTCACCTATAGAACATGGCCACCAGCACAATGTCCCCCATGCAATATGGCTGACTTGGAAGTCATTTATACAATACAACCAGCACAATGTCCCCCATGCAATATGGCTGATTTGAAAGTCACCTATACAACACAACCAGCACAATGTCCCCCATGCAATATGGCTGACTTGAAAGTCACCTATACAAGACAACCAGCACAATGTCCCCCATGCAATATGGCTGACTTGGAAGTCACCTATAGAACATGGCCACCAGCACAATGTCCCCCATGCAATATGGCTGACTTGGAAGTCACCTATACAACATGGCAACCAGCACAATGTCCCCCAAGCAATATGGCTGACTTGGAAGTCACCTATACAACATGGCAACCAGCACAATGTCCCCCAAGCAATATGGCTGACTTGGAAGTCACCTATAGAACATGGCAACCAGCACAATGTCCCCCAAGCAATATGGCTGACTTGGAAGTCACCTATACAACATGGCAACCAGCACAATGTCCCCCATGCAATATGGCTGACTTGGAAGTCACCTATAGAACATGGACACCAGCACAATGTCCCCCAAGCAATATGGCTCACTTGGAAGGCACCTATACAATACAAACAGCACAATGTCCCCCATGCAATATGGCTGACTTGGAAGTCACCTATACAATACAACCAGCACAATGTCCCCCATGCAATATGGCTGACTTGGAAGTCACCTATACAACACAACCAGCACAATGTTCCCCATGCAATATGGCTGACTTGGAAGTCACCTATACAACACAACCAGCACAATGTCCCCCATGCAATATGGCTCACTTGGAAGTCACCTATACAACATGGCATCCAGCACAATGTCCCCCATGCAATATGGCTGACTTGGAAGTCACCTATACAACATGGCAACCAGCACAATGTCCCCCATGCAATATGGCTGACTTGGAAGTCACCTATACAACATGGCAACCAGCACAATGTCCCCCATGCAATATGGCTGACTTGGAAGTCACCTATACAAGAAACCAGCACAATGTCCCCCATGCAATGTGGCTGTCTTGGAAGTCACCTATAGAACATGGCCACCAGCACAATGTCCCCCATGCAATATGGCTGACTTGGAAGTCACCTATACAACATTGCAACCAGCACAATGTCCCACAAGCAATATGGCTCACTTGGAAGTCACCTATACAACATGGCAACCAGCACAATGTCCCCCATGCAATATGGCTTACTTGGAAGTCACCTATAGAACATGGCCACCAGCACAATGTCCCCCATGCAACACGGCTGACTTGGAAGTCACCTATACAAGACAACCAGCACAATGTCCCCCAAGCAATATGGCTGACTTGGAAGTCACCTATAGAACATGGCCACCAGCACAATGTCCCCCATGCAATATGGCTGACATGGAAGTCACCTATACAACATGGCAACCAGCACAATGTCCCCCATGCAATATGGCTGACTTGGAAGTCACCTATAGAACATGGCCACCAGCACAATGTCCCCCATGCAATATGGCTGACTTGGAAGTCACCTTTACAACATGGCAACCAGCACAATGTCCCCCATGCAATATGGCTGACTTGGAAGTCACCTATACAACATGGCAACCAGCACAATGTCCCCCATGCAATATGGCTGACTTGGAAGTCACCTATACAAGAAACCAGCACAATGTCCCCCATGCAATGTGGCTGACTTGGAAGTCACCTATAGAACATGGCCACCAGCACAATGTCCCCCATGCAATATGGCTGACTTGGAAGTCACCTATACAACATTGCAACCAGCACAATGTCCCCCAAGCAATATGGCTCACTTGGAAGTCACCTATAGAACATGGCAACCAGCACAATGTCCCCCAAGCAATATGGCTGACTTGGAAGTCACCTATACAACATGGCAACCAGCACAATGTCCCCCATGCAATATGGCTGACTTGGAAGTCACCTATAGAACATTGCCACCAGCACAATGTCCCCCATGCAACACGGCTGACTTGGAAGTCACCTATACAAGACAACCAGCACAATGTCCCCCAAGCAATATGGCTGACTTGGAAGTCACCTATACAACACAACCAGCACAATGTCCCCCATGCAATATGGCTGACTTGGAAGTCACCTATAGGACATGGCCACCAGCACAATGTCCCCCATGCAATATGGCTGACTTTGAAGTCACCTATACAATACAACCAGCACAATGTCCCCCATGCAATATGGCTGACTTGGAAGTCACCTATACAATACAACCAGCACAATGTCCCCCATGCAATATGGCTGATTTGGAAGTCACCTATACAACACAACCAGCACAATGTCCCCCATGCAATATGGCTGACTTGGAAGTCACCTATACAAGACAACCAGCACAATGTCCCCCATGCAATATGGCTGACTTGGAAGTCACCTATAGAACATGGCCACCAGCACAATGTCCCCCATGCAATATGGCTGACTTGGAAGTCACCTATACAACATGGCAACCAGCACAATGTCCCCCAAGCAATATGGCTGACTTGGAAGTCACCTATAGAACATGGCAACCAGCACAATGTCCCCCAAGCAATATGGCTGACTTAAAAGTCACCTATACAAGACAACCAGCACAATTTCCCCCATGCAATATGGCTGACTTGGAAGTCACCTATAGGACATGGCAACCAGCACAATGTCCCCCATGCAATATGGCTGACTTGTAAGACACCTATACAACATGGCAACCAGCACAATGTCCCCCATGCAATATGGCTGACTTGGAAGTCACCTATACAACATGGCAACCAGCACAATGTCCCCCATGCAATATGGCTGACTTGGAAGTCACCTTTACAACATGGCCACCAGCACAATGTCCCCCATGCAATATGGATGACTTGGAAGTCACCTATACAATACAACCAGCACAATGTCCCCCATGCAACCCGGCTGACTTGGAAGTCACCTATACAAGACAACCAGCACAATGTCCCCCATGCAATATGGCTGACTTGGAAGTCACCGATACAACACAACCAGCACAATGTCCCCCAAGCAATATGGCTCACTTGGAAGTCACCTATACAACATGGCAACCAGCACAATGTCCCCCATGCAATATGGCTGACTTGGAAGTCACCTATAGGACATGGCAACCAGCACAATGTCCCCCATGCAATATGGCTGACTTGGAAGTCACCTATAGAACATGGCCACCAGCACAATGTCCCCCAAGCAATATGGCTCACTTGGAAGGCACCTATACAATACAAACAGCACAATGTCCCCCATGCAATATGGCTGAATTGGAAGTCACATATACAATACAACCAGCACAATGTCCCCCATGCAATATGGCTGACTTGGAAGTTACCTATACAACACAACCAGCACAATGTCCCCCATGCAATATGGCTGACTTGGAAGTCACCTATACAACACAACCAGCACAATGTCCCCCATGCAATATGGCTGACTTGGAAGTCACCTATACAATATGGCAACCAGCACAATGTCCCCCATGCAATATGGCTCACTTGGAAGTCACCTATAGAACATTGCCACCAGCACAATGTCCCCAATGCAATATGGCTGACTTGGAAGTCACCTATACAAGACAACCAGCACAATGTCCACCATGCAATATGGCTGACTTGAAAGTCACCTATAGAACATGGCAACCAGCACAATGTCCCCCAAGCAATATGGCTGACTTGGAAGTCACCTATACAACACAACCAGCACAATGTCCCCCATGTAATATGGCTGACTTGGAAGTCACCTATACAACACAACCAGCACAATGTCCCCCAAGCAATATGGCTGACTTGGAAGTCACCTATACAACACAACCAGCACAATGTCCCCCATGTAATATGGCTGACTTGGAAGTCACCTATACAACACAACCAGCACAATGTCCCCCATGCAATATGGCTCACTTGGAAGTCACCTATACAATACAACCAGCACAATGTCCCCCATGCAAAATGGCTGACTTGGAAGTCACCTATACAACACAACCAGCACAATGTCCCCCAAGCAATATGGCTCACTTGGAAGTCACCTATACAACATGGCAACCAGCACAATGTCCCCATGCAATATGGCTGACTTGGAAGTCACCTATACAACATGGCAACCAGCACAATGTCCCCCATGCAATATGGCTGACTTGGAAGTCACCTATACAAGACAACCAGCACAATGTCCCCCATGCAATATGGCTGACTTGGAAGTCACCTATAGGACATGGCAACCAGCACAATGTCCCCCAAGCAATATGGCTGACTTGGAAGTCACCTATACAAGACAACCAGCACAATGTCCCAAATGCAATATGGCTGACTTGGAAGTCACCTAGAGAACATGGCCACCAGCACAATGTCCCCCATGCAATATGGCTGATTTGGAAGTCACCTATACAACATGGCAACCAGCACAATGTCCCCCATGCAATATGGCTGACTTGGAAGTCACCTATACAATACAACCAGGACAATGTCCCCCAAGCAATATGGCTGACTTGGAAGTCACCTATACAAGACAACCAGCACAATGTCCCCCATGCAATATGGCTGACTTGGAAGTCACCTATAGGACATGGCCACCAGCACAATGTCCCCCATGCAATATGGCTGACTTGGAAGTCACCTATACAATACAACCAGCACAATGTCCCCCATGCAATATGGCTGACTTGGAAGTCACCTTTACAATACAACCAGCACAATGTCCCCCATGCAATATGGCTGACTTGGAAGTCACCTATACAACATGGCAACCAGCACAATGTCCCCCATGCAATATGGCTGACTTGGAAGTCACCTATACAATACAACCAGCACAATGTCCCCCAAGCAATATGGCTGGCTTGGAAGTCACCTATACAAGACAACCAGCACAATGTCCCCCATGCAATATGGCTGACTTGGAAGTCACCTATAGAACATGGCCACCAGCACAATGTCCCCCATGCAATATGGCTGACATGGAAGTCACCTATACAACATGGCAACCAGCACAATGTCCCCCATGCAATATGGCTGACTTGGAAGTCACCTATAGAACATGGCCACCAGCACAATGTCCCCCATGCAATATGGCTGACTTGGAAGTCACCTATACAACATGGCAACCAGCACAATGTCCCCCATGCAATATGGCTGACTTGGAAGTCACCTATACAACATGGCAACCAGCACAATGTCCCCCATGCAATATGGCTGACTTGGAAGTCACCTATACAAGAAACCAGCACAATGTCCCCCATGCAATGTGGCTGACTTGGAAGTCACCTATAGAACATGGCCACCAGCACAATGTCCCCCATGCAATATGGCTGACTTGGAAGTCACCTATACAACATTGCAACCAGCACAATGTCCCCCAAGCAATATGGCTCACTTGGAAGTCACCTATAGAACATGGCAACCAGCACAATGTCCCCCAAGCAATATGGCTGACTTGGAAGTCACCTATACAACATGGCAACCAGCACAATGTCCCCCATGCAATATGGCTGACTTGGAAGTCACCTATAGAACATTGCCACCAGCACAATGTCCCCCATGCAACACGGCTGACTTGGAAGTCACCTATACAAGACAACCAGCACAATGTCCCCCAAGCAATATGGCTGACTTGGAAGTCACCTATACAACACAACCAGCACAATGTCCCCCATGCAATATGGCTGACTTGGAAGTCACCTATAGGACATGGCCACCAGCACAATGTCCCCCATGCAATATGGCTGACTTGGAAGTCACCTATACAATACAACCAGCACAATGTCCCCCATGCAATATGGCTGACTTGGAAGTCACCTATACAATACAACCAGCACAATGTCCCCCATGCAATATGGCTGATTTGGAAGTCACCTATACAACACAACCAGCACAATGTCCCCCATGCAATATGGCTGACTTGGAAGTCACCTATACAAGACAACCAGCACAATGTCCCCCATGCAATATGGCTGACTTGGAAGTCACCTATAGAACATGGCCACCAGCACAATGTCCCCCATGCAATATGGCTGACTTGGAAGTCACCTATACAACATGGCAACCAGCACAATGTCCCCCAAGCAATATGGCTGACTTGGAAGTCACCTATAGAACATGGCAACCAGCACAATGTCCCCCAAGCAATATGGCTGACTTAAAAGTCACCTATACAAGACAACCAGCACAATTTCCCCCATGCAATATGGCTGACTTGGAAGTCACCTATAGGACATGGCAACCAGCACAATGTCCCCCATGCAATATGGCTGACTTGTAAGACACCTATACAACATGGCAACCAGCACAATGTCCCCCATGCAATATGGCTGACTTGGAAGTCACCTATACAACATGGCAACCAGCACAATGTCCCCCATGCAATATGGCTGACTTGGAAGTCACCTTTACAACATGGCCACCAGCACAATGTCCCCCATGCAATATGGATGACTTGGAAGTCACCTATACAATACAACCAGCACAATGTCCCCCATGCAACCCGGCTGACTTGGAAGTCACCTATACAAGACAACCAGCACAATGTCCCCCATGCAATATGGCTGACTTGGAAGTCACCGATACAACACAACCAGCACAATGTCCCCCAAGCAATATGGCTCACTTGGAAGTCACCTATACAACATGGCAACCAGCACAATGTCCCCCATGCAATATGGCTGACTTGGAAGTCACCTATAGGACATGGCAACCAGCACAATGTCCCCCATGCAATATGGCTGACTTGGAAGTCACCTATAGAACATGGCCACCAGCACAATGTCCCCCAAGCAATATGGCTCACTTGGAAGGCACCTATACAATACAAACAGCACAATGTCCCCCATGCAATATGGCTGAATTGGAAGTCACCTATACAATACAACCAGCACAATGTCCCCCATGCAATATGGCTGACTTGGAAGTTACCTATACAACACAACCAGCACAATGTCCCCCATGCAATATGGCTGACTTGGAAGTCACCTATACAACACAACCAGCACAATGTCCCCCATGCAATATGGCTGACTTGGAAGTCACCTATACAATATGGCAACCAGCACAATGTCCCCCATGCAATATGGCTCACTTGGAAGTCACCTATAGAACATTGCCACCAGCACAATGTCCCCAATGCAATATGGCTGACTTGGAAGTCACCTATACAAGACAACCAGCACAATGTCCACCATGCAATATGGCTGACTTGAAAGTCACCTATAGAACATGGCAACCAGCACAATGTCCCCCAAGCAATATGGCTGACTTGGAAGTCACCTATACAACACAACCAGCACAATGTCCCCCATGTAATATGGCTGACTTGGAAGTCACCTATACAACACAACCAGCACAATGTCCCCCAAGCAATATGGCTGACTTGGAAGTCACCTATACAACACAACCAGCACAATGTCCCCCATGTAATATGGCTGACTTGGAAGTCACCTATACAACACAACCAGCACAATGTCCCCCATGCAATATGGCTCACTTGGAAGTCACCTATACAATACAACCAGCACAATGTCCCCCATGCAAAATGGCTGACTTGGAAGTCACCTATACAACACAACCAGCACAATGTCCCCCAAGCAATATGGCTCACTTGGAAGTCACCTATACAACATGGCAACCAGCACAATGTCCCCATGCAATATGGCTGACTTGGAAGTCACCTATACAACATGGCAACCAGCACAATGTCCCCCATGCAATATGGCTGACTTGGAAGTCACCTATACAAGACAACCAGCACAATGTCCCCCATGCAATATGGCTGACTTGGAAGTCACCTATAGGACATGGCAACCAGCACAATGTCCCCCAAGCAATATGGCTGACTTGGAAGTCACCTATACAAGACAACCAGCACAATGTCCCAAATGCAATATGGCTGACTTGGAAGTCACCTAGAGAACATGGCCACCAGCACAATGTTCCCCATGCAATATGGCTGATTTGGAAGTCACCTATACAACATGGCAACCAGCACAATGTCCCCCATGCAATATGGCTGACTTGGAAGTCACCTATACAATACAACCAGGACAATGTCCCCCAAGCAATATGGCTGACTTGGAAGTCACCTATACAAGACAACCAGCACAATGTCCCCCATGCAATATGGCTGACTTGGAAGTCACCTATAGGACATGGCCACCAGCACAATGTCCCCCATGCAATATGGCTGACTTGGAAGTCACCTATACAATACAACCAGCACAATGTCCCCCATGCAATATGGCTGACTTGGAAGTCACCTTTACAATACAACCAGCACAATGTCCCCCATGCAATATGGCTGATTTGGAAGTCACCTATACAACACAACCAGCACAATGTCCCCCATGCAATATGGCTGACTTGGAAGTCACATATACAAGACAACCAGCACAATGTCCCAAATGCAATATGGCTGACTTGGAAGTCACCTATAGAACATGGCCACCAGCACAATGTCCCCCATGCAATATGGCTGACTTGGAAGTCACCTATACAACATGGCAACCAGTACAATGTCCCCCATGCAATATGGCTGACTTGGAAGTCACCTATGCAATACAACCAGCACAATGTCCCCCATGCAATATGGCTGACTTGGAAGTCACCTATACAACACAACCAGCACAATGTCCCCCATGCAATATGGCTGACTTGGAAGTCACCTATACAACACAACCAGCACAATGTCCCCCATGCAATATGGCTAACTTGGAAGTCACCTATAGAACATGGCAACCAGCACAATGTCCCCCAAGCAATATGGCTGACTTGGAAGTCACCTATACAACATGGCCACCAGCACAATGTCCCCCAAGCAATATGGCTCACTTGGAAGTCATCTATACAATACAACCAGCACAATGTCCCCCATGCAATATGGCTGACTTGGAAGTCACCTATAGAACATGGCCACCAGCACAATGTCCCCCAAGCAATATGGCTGACTTGGAAGTCACCTATAGAACATGGCAACCAGCAGAATGTCCCCCAAGCAATATGGCTGACTTGGAAGTCACCTATACAACACAACCAGCACAATGTCCCCCATGTAATATGGCTGACTTGGAAGTCACCTATACAACACAACCAGCACAATGTCCCCCATGCAATATGGCTCACTTGGAAGTCACCTATACAACATGGCAACCAGCACAATGTCCCCCATGCAATATGGCTGACTTGGAAGTCACCTATACAAGACAACCAGCACAATGTCCCCCATGCAATATGGCTGACTTGGAAGTCACCTATAGGACATGGCAACCAGCACAATGTCCCCCAAGCAATATGGCTGACTTGCAAGTCACCTATACAAGACAACCAGCACAATGTCCCAAATGCAATAAAGCTGACTTGGAAGTCACCTAGAGAACATGGCCACCAGCACAATGTCCCCCATGCAATATGGCTGATTTGGAAGTCACCTATACAACATGGCAACCAGCACAATGTCCCCCATGCAATATGGCTGACTTGGAAGTCACCTATACAATACAACCAGGACAATGTCCCCCAAGCAATATGGCTGACTTGGAAGTCACCTATACAAGACAACCAGCACAATGTCCCCCATGCAATATGGCTGACTTGGAAGTCACCTATAGGACATGTCCACCAGCACAATGTCCCCCATGCAATATGGCTGACTTGGAAGTCACCTATACAATACAACCAGCACAATGTCCCCCATGCAATATGGCTGACTTGGAAGTCACCTTTACAATACAACCAGCACAATGTCCCCCATGCAATATGGCTGATTTGGAAGTCACCTATACAACACAACCAGCACAATGTCCCCCATGCAATATGGCTGACTTGGAAGTCACATATACAAGACAACCAGCACAATGTCCCAAATGCAATATGGCTGACTTGGAAGTCACCTATAGAACATGGCCACCAGCACAATGTCCCCCATGCAATATGGCTGACTTGGAAGTCACCTATACAACATGGCAACCAGCACAATGTCCCCCATGCAATATGGCTGACTTGGAAGTCACCTATGCAATACAACCAGCACAATGTCCCCCATGCAATATGGCTGACTTGGAAGTCACCTATACAACACAACCAGCACAATGTCCCCCATGCAATATGGCTGACTTGGAAGTCACCTATACAACACAACCAGCACAATGTCCCCCATGCAATATGGCTAACTTGGAAGTCACCTATAGAACATGGCAACCAGCACAATGTCCCCCAAGCAATATGGCTGACTTGGAAGTCACCTATACAACATGGCCACCAGCACAATGTCCCCCAAGCAATATGGCTCACTTGGAAGTCATCTATACAATACAACCAGCACAATGTCCCCCATGCAATATGGCTGACTTGGAAGTCACCTATACAATACAACCAGCACAATGTCCCCCATGCAATATGGCTGACTTGGAAGTCACCTATACAACACAACCAGCACAATGTCCCCAATGCAATATGGCTGACTTGGAAGTCACCTATACAACATGGCAACCAGCACAATGTCCCCCATGCAATATGGCTGACTTGGAAGTCACCTATACAACATGGCAACCAGCACAATGTCCCCCATGCAATATGGCTGACTTGGAAGTCACCTATACAAGACAACCAGCACAATGTCCCCATGCAATATGGCTGACTTGGAAGTCACCTATAGAACATGGCCACCAGCACAATGTCCCCCATGCAATATGGCTGACTTGGAAGTCACCTATACAACATGGCAACCAGCACAATGTCCCCCAAGCAATATGGCTCACTTGGAAGTCACCTATACAACATGGCAACCAGCACAATGTCCCCCATGCAATATGGCTGACTTGGAAGTCACCTATAGAACATGGCCACCAGCACAATGTCCCCCATGCAACACGGCTGACTTGGAAGTCACCTATACAAGACAACCAGCACAATGTCCCCCATGCAATATGGCTGACTTGGAAGTCACCTATACAACACAACCAGCACAATGTCCCCCAAGCAATATGGCTCACTTGGAAGTCACCTATACAATATGGCAACCAGCACAATGTCCACCATGCAATATGGCTGACTTGGAAGTCACCTATACAACATGGCAACCAGCGCAATGTCCCCCATGCAATATGGCTGACTTGGAAGTCACCTATACAACACAACCAGCACAATGTCCCCCAAGCAATATGGCTCACTTGGAAGTCACCTATACAATATGGCAACCAGCACAATGTCCCCCAAGCAATATGGCTCACTTGGAAGTCACCTATACAACATGGCAACCAGCACAATGTCCCCCATGCAATATGGCTGACTTGGAAGTCACCTATAGAACATGGCCACCAGCACAATGTCCCCCATGCAACACGGCTGACTTGGAAGTCACCTATACAAGACAACCAGCACAATGTCCCCCATGCAATATGGCTGACTTGGAAGTCACCTATACAACACAACCAGCACAATGTCCCCCAAGCAATATGGCTCACTTGGAAGTCACCTATACAATATGGCAACCAGCACAATGTCCACCATGCAATATGGCTGACTTGGAAGTCACCTATACAACATGGCAACCAGCGCAATGTCCCCCATGCAATATGGCTGACTTGGAAGTCACCTATACAATACAACCAGCACAATGTCCCCCAGGCAATATGGCTGACTTGGAAGTCACCTATACAACATGGCAACCAGCACAATGTCCCCCAAGCAATATGGCTGACTTGGAAGTCACCTATACAACATGGCAACCAGCACAATGTCCCCCATGCAATATGGCTGACTTGGAAGTCAACTAAACAACATGGCAACCAGCACAATGTCCCCCATGCAATATGGCTGACTTGGAAGTCACCTATACAACATGGCAACCAGCACAATGTCCCCCATGCAATATGGCTGACTTGGAAGTCACCTATACAACATGGCCACCAGCACAATGCCCCCCATGCAATATGGCTGACTTGGAAGTCACCTATACAAGACAACCAGCACAATGTCCCCCATGCAATATGGCTGACTTGGAAGTCACCTATAGGACATGGCAACCAGCACAATGTCCCCCAAGCAATATGGCTGACTTGGAAGTCACCTATACATGACAACCAGCACAATGTCCCAAATGCAATATGGCTGACTTGGAAGTCACCTATAGAAAATGGCCACCAGCACAATGTCCCCCATGCAATATGGCTGACTTGGAAGTCACCTATACAATATGGCAACCAGCAAAATATCCCCCAAGCAATTTGGCTGACTTGGAAGTCACCTATAGAACATGGCCACCAGCACAATGTCCCCCAAGCAATATGGCTGACTTGGAAGTCACCTACAGAACATGGCAACCAGCACAATGTCCCCCAAGCAATATGGCTGACTTGGAAGTCACCTATACAAGACAACCAGCACAATGTCCCCCATGCAACACGGCTGACTTGGAAGTCACCTATACAAGACAACCAGCACAATGTCCCCCATGCAATATGGCTGACTTGGAAGTCACCTATACAACACAACCAGCACAATGTCCCCCAAGCAATATGGCTCACTTGGAAGTCACCTATACAACATGGCAACCAGCACAATGTCCCCCATGCAATATGGCTGACTTGGAAGTCACCTATACAATACAACCAGCACAATGTCCCCCAAGCAATATGGCTGACTTGGAAGTCACCTATAGAACATGGCCACCAGCACAATGTCCCCCATGCAATATGGCTGACTTGGAAGTCACCTATACAATACAACCAGCACAATGTCCCCCAAGCAATATGGCTGACTTGGAAGTCACCTATACAAGACAACCAGCACAATGTCCCAAATGCAATATGGCTGACTTGGAAGTCACCTATAGAACATGGCCACCAGCACAATGTCCCCCATGCAATATGGCTGACTTGGAAGTCACCTATACAACATGGCAACCAGCACAATGTCCCCCATGCAATATGGCTGACTTGGAAGTCACCTATGCAATACAACCAGCACAATGTCCCCCATGCAATATGGCTGACTTGGAAGTCACCTATACAACACAACCAGCACAATGTCCCCCATGCAATATGGCTGACTTGGAAGTCACCTATAGAACATGGCAACCAGCACAATGTCCCCCAAGCAATATGGCTGACTTGGAAGTCACCTATACAACATGGCCACCAGCACAATGTCCCCCAAGCAATATGGCTCACTTGGAAGTCACCTATACAATACAACCAGCACAATGTCCCCCATGCAATATGGCTGACTTGGAAGTCACCTATACAATACAACCAGCACAATGTCCCCAATGCAATATGGCTGACTTGGAAGTCACCTATACAACACAACCAGCACAATGTCCCCCATGCAATATGGCTGACTTGGAAGTCACCTATACAACATGGCAACCAGCATAATGTCCCCCATGCAATATGGCTGACTTGGAAGTCACCTATACAACATGGCAACCAGCACAATGTCCCCCATGCAATATGGCTGACTTGGAAGTCACCTATACAAGACAACCAGCACAATGTCCCCATGCAATATGGCTGACTTGGAAGTCACCTATACAACATGGCAACCAGCACAATGTCCCCCAAGCAATATGGCTCACTTGGAAGTCACCTATACAACATGGCAACCAGCACAATGTCCCCCATGCAATATGACTGACTTGGAAGTCACCTATAGAACATGGCCACCAGCACAATGTCCCCCATGCAACACGGCTGACTTGGAAGTCACCTATACAAGACAACCAGCACAATGTCCCCCATGCAATATGGCTGACTTGGAAGTCACCTATACAACACAACCAGCACAATGTCCCCCAAGCAATATGGCTCACTTGGAAGTCACCTATACAACATGGCAACCAGCACAATGTCCCCCATGCAATATGGCTGACTTGGAAGTCACCTATACAATACAACCAGCACAATGTCCCCCAGGCAATATGGCTGACTTGGAAGTCACCTATACAACATGGCAACCAGCACAATGTCCCCCAAGCAATATGGCTGACTTGGAAGTCACCTATACAACATGGCAACCAGCACAATGACCCCCATGCAATATGGCTGACTTGGAAGTCACCTAAACAACATCATGGCAACCAGCACAATGTCCCCCATGCAATATGGCTGACTTGGAAGTCACCTATACAACATGGCCACCAGCACAATGTCCCCCATGCAATATGGCTGACTTGGAAGTCACCTATACAAGACAACCAGCACAATGTCCCCCATGCAATATGGCTGACTTGGAAGTCACCTATAGGACATGGCAACCAGCACAATGTCCCCCAAGCAATATGGCTGACTTGGAAGTCACCTATATAAGACAACCAGCACAATGTCCCAAATGCAATATGGCTGACTTGGAAGTCACCTATAGAACATGGCCACCAGCACAATGTCCCCCATGCAATATGGCTGACTTGGAAGTCACCTATACAATATGGCAACCAGCAAAATGTCCCCCAAGCAATTTGGCTGACTTGGAAGTCACCTATAGAACATGGCCACCAGCACAATGTTCCCCAAGCAATATGGCTGACTTGGAAGTCACCTACAGAACATGGCAACCAGCACAATGTCCCCCAAGCAATATGGCTGACTTGGAAGTCACCTATACAAGACAACCAGCACAATGTCGCCCATGCAACACGGCTGACTTGGAAGTCACCTATACAAGACAACCAGCACAATGTCCCCCATGCAATATGGCTGACTTGGAAGTCACCTATACAACACAACCAGCACAATGTCCCCCAAGCAATATGGCTCACTTGGAAGTCACCTATACAACATGGCAACCAGAACAATGTCCCCCAAGCAATATGGCTCACTTGGAAGTCACCTATACAACATGGCAACCAGCACAATGTCCCCCATGCAATATGGCTGACTTGGAAGTCACCTATAGAACATGGCCACCAGCACAATGTCCCCCATGCAACACAGCTGACTTGGAAGTCACCTATACAAGACAACCAGCACAATGTCCCCCATGCAATATGGCTGACTTGGAAGTCACCTATACAACACAACCAGCACAATGTCCCCCAAGCAATATGGCTCACTTGGAAGTCACCTATACAACATGGCAACCAGCACAATGTCCCCCATGCAATATGGCTGACTTGGAAGTCACCTATACAACATGGCAACCAGCACAATGTCCCCCATGCAATATGGCTGACTTGGAAGTCACCTATAAAATACAACCAGCACAATGTCCCCCAGGCAATATGGCTGACTTGGAAGTCACCTATACAACATGGCAACCAGCACAATGTCCCCCAAGCAATATGGCTGACTTGGAAGTCACCTATACAACATGGCAACCAGCACAATGTCCCCCATGCAATATGGCTGACTTGGAAGTCACCTAAACAACATGGCAACCAGCACAATGTCCCCCATGCAATATGGCTGACTTGGAAGTCACCTATACAACATGGCAACCAGCACAATGTCCCCCATGCAATATGGCTGACTTGGAAGTCACCTATACAACATGGCCACCAGCACAATGTCCCCCATGCAATATGGCTGCCTTGGAAGTCACCTATACAAGACAACCAGCACAATGTCCCCCATGCAATATGGCTGACTTGGAAGTCACCTATAGGACATGGCAACCAGCACAATGTCCCCCAAGCAATATGGCTGACTTGGAAGTCACCTATACAAGACAACCAGCACAATGTCCCAAATGCAATATGGCTGACTTGGAAGTCACCTATAGAACATGGCCACCAGCACAATGTCCCCCATGCAATATGGCTGACTTGGAAGTCACCTATACAATATGGCAACCAGCAAAATGTCCCCCAAGCAATTTGGCTGACTTGGAAGTCACCTATAGAACATGGCCACCAGCACAATGTCCCCCAAGCAATATGGCTGACTTGGAAGTCACCTACAGAACATGGCAACCAGCACAATGTCCCCCAAGCAATATGGCTGACTTGGAAGTCACCTATACAAGACAACCAGCACAATGTCCCCCATGCAACACGGCTGACTTGGAAGTCACCTATACAAGGCAACCAGCACAATGTCCCCCATGCAATATGGCTGACTTGGAAGTCACCTATACAACACAACCAGCACAATGTCCCCCAAGCAATATGGCTCACTTGGAAGTCACCTATACAACATGGCAACCAGCACAATGTTCCCCATGCAATATGGCTGACTTGGAAGTCACCTATACAATACAACCAGCACAATGTCCCCCAAGCAATATGGCTGACTTGGAAGTCACCTATACAAGACAACCAGCACAATGTCCTCCATGCAATATGGCTGACTTGGAAGTCACCTATAGGACATGGCCACCAGCACAATGTCCCCCATGCAATATGGCTGACTTGGAAGTCACCTATACAATACAACCAGCACAATGTCCCCCATGCAATATGGCTGACTTGGAAGTCACCTATACAATACAACCAGCACAATGTCCCCCATGCAATATGGCTGATTTGGAAGTCACCTATACAACACAACCAGCACAATGTCCCCCATGCAATATGGCTGACTTGGAAGTCACATATACAAGACAACCAGCACAATGTCCCAAATGCAATATGGCTGACTTGGAAGTCACCTATAGAACATGGCCACCAGCACAATGTCCCCCATGCAATATGGCTGACTTGGAAGTCACCTATACAACATGGCAACCAGCACAATGTCCCCCATGCAATATGGCTGACTTGGAAGTCACCTATGCAATACAACCAGCACAATGTCCCCCATGCAATATGGCTGACTTGGAAGTCACCTATACAACACAACCAGCACAATGTCCCCCATGCAATATGGCTGACTTGGAAGTCACCTATACAACATGGCAACCAGCACAATGTCCCCCAAGCAATATGGCTGACTTGGAAGTCACCTATACAACATGGCCACCAGCACAATGTCCCCCAAGCAATATGGCTCACTTGGAAGTCACCTATACAATACAACCAGCACAATGTCCCCCATGCAATATGGCTGACTTGGAAGTCACCTATACAATACAACCAGCACAATGTCACCCATGCAATATGGCTGACTTGGAAGTCACCTATACAACACAACCAGCACAATGTTCCCCATGCAATATGGCTGACTTGGAAGTCACCTATACAACATGGCAACCAGCACAATGTCCCCCATGCAATATGGCTGACTTGGAAGTCACCTATACAAGACAACCAGCACAATGTCCCCATGCAATATGGCTGACTTGGAAGTCACCTATAGAACATGGCTACCAGCACAATGTCCCCCATGCAATATGGCTGACTTGGAAGTCACCTATACAACATGGCAACCAGCACAATGTCCCCCAAGCAATATGGCTCACTTGGAAGTCACCTATACAACATGGCAACCAGCACAATGTCCCCCATGCAATATGGCTGACTTGTAAGTCACCTATAGAACATGGCCACCAGCACAATGTCCCCCATGCAACACGGCTGACTTGGAAGTCACCTATACAAGACAACCAGCACAATGTCCCCCATGCAATATGGCTGACTTGGAAGTCACCTATACAACACAACCAGCACAATGTCCCCCAAGCAATATGGCTCACTTGGAAGTCACCTATACAACATGGCAACCAGCACAATGTCCCCCATGCAATATGGCTGACTTGGAAGTCACCTATACAATACAACCAGCACAATGTCCCCCAAGCAATATGGCTGACTTGGAAGTCACCTATAGAACATGGCCACCAGCACAATGTCCCCCATGCAATATGGCTGACTTGGAAGTCACCTATACAAGACAACCAGCACAATGTCCCCCATGCAATATGGCTGAATTGGAAGTCACCTATAGAACATGGCAACCAGCACAATGTCCCCCAAGCAATATGGCTGACTTGGAAGTCACCTATACAAGACAACCAGCACAATTTCCCCCATGCAATATGGCTGACTTGGAAGTCACCTATAGGACATGGCAACCAGCACAATGTCCCCCATGCAATATGGCTGACTTGGAAGTCACCTATACAATACAACCAGCACAATGTCCCCCATGCAATATGGCTGACTTGGAAGTCACCTATACAACATGGCAACCAGCACAATGTCCCCCATGCAATATGGCTGACTTGGAAGTCACCTATAGAACATGGCCACCAGCACAATGTCCCCCATGCAATATGGCTGACTTGGAAGTCACCTATACAACATGGCAACCAGCACAATGTCCCCCAAGCAATATGGCTGACTTGGAAGTCACCTATAGGACATGGCAACCAGCACAATGTCCCCCATGCAATATGGCTGACTTGGAAGTCACCTATAGAACATGGCCACCAGCACAATGTCCCCCAAGCAATATGGCTCACTTGGAAGTCACTTATACAATACAACCAGCACAATGTCCCCCATGCAATATGGCTGACTTGGAAGTCACCTATACAATACAACCAGCACAATGTCCCAAATGCAATATGGCTGACTTGGAAGTCACCTATAGAACATGGCCACCAGCACAATGTCCCCCATGCAATATGGCTGACTTGGAAGTCACCTATACAACATGGCAACCAGCACAATGTCCCCCATGCAATATGGCTGACTTGGAAGTCACCTATACAATACAACCAGCACAATGTCCCCCAAGCAATATGGCTGACTTGGAAGTCACCTATACAAGACAACCAGCACAATGTCCCCCATGCAATATGGCTGACTTGGAAGTCACCTATACAATACAACCAGCACAATGTCCCCCATGCAATATGGCTGATTTGGAAGTCACCTATACAACACAACCAGCAAAATTTCCCCCATGCAATATGGCTGACTTGGAAGTCACCTATACAATACAACCAGCACAATGTCCCCCATGCAATATGGCTGATTTGGAAGTCACCTATACAACACAACCAGCAAAATTTCCCCCATGCAATATGGCTGACTTGGAAGTCACCTATACAAGACAACCAGCACAATGTCCCAAATGCAATATGGCTGACTTGGAAGTCACCTATAGAACATGGCCACCAGCACAATGTCCCCCATGCAATATGGCTGACTTGGAAGTCACCTATACAACATGGCAACCAGCACAATTTCCCCAAAGCAATATGCTGACTTGGAAGTCACCTATACAAGACAACCAGCACAATGTCCCCCATGCAATATGGCTGACTTGGAAGTCACCTATAGGACATGGCCACCAGCACAATGTCCCCCATGCAATATGGCTGACTTGGAAGTCACCTATACAATACAACCAGTACAATGTCCCCCATGCAATATGGCTGACTTGGAAGTCACCTATACAATACAACCAGCACAATGTCCCCCAAGCAATATGGCTGACTTGGAAGTCACCTATAGAACATGGCCACCAGCACAATGTCCCCCAAGCAATATGGCTGACTTGGAAGTCACCTATAGAACATGGCAACCAGCACAATGTCCCCCAAGCAATATGGCTGACTTGGAAGTCACCTATAAAAGACAACCAGCACAATGTCCCCCATGCAATATGGCTGACTTGGAAGTCACCTATAGGACATGGCAAGCAGCACAATTTCCCCTATGCAATATGGCTGACTTGGAAGTCACCTATAGAACATGGCCACCAGCACAATGTCCCCCAAGCAATATGGCTCACTTGGAAGTCACCTATACAATACAACCAGCACAATGTCCCCCATGCAATATGGCTGACTTGGAAGTCACCTATACAATACAACCAGCACAATGTCCCAAATGCAATATGGCTGACTTGGAAGTCACCTATAGAACATGGCCACCAGCACAATGTCCCCCATGCAATATGGCTGACTTGGAAGTCACCTATACAATACAACCAGCACAATGTCCCCCAAGCAATATGGCTGACTTGGAAGTCACCTATACAAGACAACCAGCACAATGTCCCCCATGCAATATGGCTGACTTGGAAGTCACCTATACAATACAACCAGCACAATGTCCCCCATGCAATATGGCTGATTTGGAAGTCACCTATACAACACAACCAGCACAATGTCCCCCATGCAATATGGCTGACTTGGAATTCACCTATACAAGACAACCAGCACAATATCGCAAATGCAATATGGCTGACTTGGAAGTCACCTATACAACATGGCAACCAGCACAATGTCCCCCATGCAATATGGCTGACTTGGAAGTCACCTATACAATACAACCAGCACAATGTCCCCCAGGCAATATGGCTGACTTGGAAGTCACCTATACAAGACAACCAGCACAATGTCCCCCATGCAATATGGCTGACTTGGAAGTCACCTATAGGACATGGCCACCAGCACAATGTCCCCCATGCAATATGGCTGACTTGGAAGTCACCTATACAATACAACCAGCACAATGTCCCCCATGCAATATGGCTGATTTGGAAGTCACCTATACAACACAACCAGCACAATGTCCCCCATGCAATATGGCTGATTTGGAAGTCACCTTTACAACACAACCAGCACAATGTCCCCCATGCAATATGGCTGATTTGGAAGTCACCTATACAAGACAACCAGCACAATGTCCCCCATGCAATATGGCTGACTTGGAAGTCACCTATAGAACATGGCCACCAGCACAATGTCCCCCATGCAATATGGCTGACTTGGAAGTCACCTATACAACATGGCAACCAGCACAATGTCCCCCAAGCAATATGGCTGACTTGGAAGTCACCTATACAACATGGCAACCAGCACAATGTCCCCCAAGCAATATGGCTGACTTGGAAGTCACCTATAGAACATGGCAACCAGCACAATGTCCCCCAAGCAATATGGCTCACTTGGAAGTCACCTATACAATACAACCAGCACAATGTCCCCCATGCAATATGGCTGACTTGGAAGTCACCTATACAATACAACTAGCACAATGTCCAAAATGCAATATGGCTGACTTGGAAGTCACCTATAGAACATGGCCACCAGCACAATGTCCCCCATGCAATATGGCTGACTTGGAAGTCACCTATACAATACAACCAGCACAATGTCCCCCAAGCAATATGGCTGACTTGGAAGTCACCTATACAAGACAACCAGCACAATGTCCCCCATGCAATATCGCTGACTTGGAAGTCACCTATACAATACAACCAGCACAATATCCCAAATGCAATATGGCTGACTTGGAAGTCACCTATAGAACATGGCCACCAGCACAATGTCCCCCATGCAATATGGCTGACTTGGAAATCACCTATACAACATGGCAACCAGCACAATGTCCCCCATGCAATATGGCTGACTTGGAAGTCACCTATACAATACAACGAGCACAATGTCCCCCAGGCAATATGGCTGACTTGGAAGTCACCTATACAAGACAACCAGCACAATGTCCCCCATGCAATATGGCTGACTTGGAAGTCACCTATAGGACATGGCCACCAGCACAATGTCCCCCATGCAATATGGCTGACTTGGATGTCAGCTATACAATACAACCAGCAGAATGTCCCCCATGCAATGTGGCTGACTTGGAAGTCACCTATACAATACAACCAGCACAATGTCCCCCATGCAATATGGCTGATTTGGAAGTCACCTATACAACACAACCAGCACAATGTCCCCCATGCAATATGGCTGATTTGGAAGTCACCTATACAAGACAACCAGCACAATGTCCCCCATGCAATATGGCTGACTTGGAAGTCACCTATAGAACATGGCCACCAGCACAATGTCCCCCATGCAATATGGCTGACTTGGAAGTCACCTATACAACATGGCAACCAGCACAATGTCCCCCAAGCAATATGGCTGACTTCGAAGTCACCTATACAACATGGCAACCAGCACAATGTCCCCCAAGCAATATGGCTGACTTGGAAGTCACCTATAGAACATGGCAACCAGCACAATGTCCCCCAAGCAATATGGCTCACTTGGAAGTCACCTATACAATACAACCAGCACAATGTCCCCCATGCAATATGGCTGACTTGGAAGTCACCTATACAATACAACCAACACAATGTCCCAAATGCAATATGGCTGACTTGGAAGTCACCTATAGAACATGGCCACCAGCACAATGTCCCCCATGCAATATGGCTGACTTGGAAGTCACCTATACAATACAACCAGCACAATGTCCCCCATGCAATATGGCTGACTTGGAAGTCACCTATACAATACAACCAGCACAATGTCCCCCATGCAATATGGCTGATTTGGAAGTCACCTATACAACACAACCAGCACAATGTCCCCCATGCAATATGGCTGACTTGGAATTCACCTATACAAGACAACCAGCACAATATCCCAAATGCAATATGGCTGACTTGGAAGTCACCTATAGAACATGGCCACCAGCACAATGTCCCCCATGCAATATGGCTGACTTGGAAGTCACCTATACAACATGGCAACCAGCACAATGTCCCCCATGCAATATGGCTGACTTGGAAGTCACCTATACAATACAACCAGCACAATGTCCCCCATGCAATATGGCTGACTTGGAAGTCACCTATACAATACAACCAGCACAATGTCCCCCATGCAATATGGCTGATTTGGAAGTCACCTATACAACACAACCAGCACAATGTCCCCCATGCAATATGGCTGACTTGGAATTCACCTATACAAGACAACCAGCACAATATCCCAAATGCAATATGGCTGACTTGGAAGTCACCTATAGAACATGGCCACCAGCACAATGTCCCCCATGCAATATGGCTGACTTGGAAGTCACCTATACAACATGGCAACCAGCACATTGTCCCCCATGCAATATGGCTGACTTGGAAGTCACCTATACAATACAACCAGCACAATGTCCCCCAGGCAATATGGCTGACTTGGAAGTCACCTATACAAGACAACCAGCACAATGTCCCCCATGCAATATGGCTGACTTGGAAGTCACCTATACAATACAACCAGCAGAATGTCCCCCATGCAATATGGCTGACTTGGAAGTCACCTATACAATACAACCAGCACAATGTCCCAGATGCAATATGGCTGATTTGGAAGTCACCTATACAACACAACCAGCACAATGTCCCCCATGCAATATGGCTGACTTGGAAGTCACCTATACAAGACAACCAGCACAATGTCCCCCATGCAATATGGCTGACTTGGAAGTCACCTATGCAATACAACCAGCACAATGTCCCAGATGCAATATGGCTGATTTGGAAGTCACCTATACAACACAACCAGCACAATGTCCCCCATGCAATATGGCTGACTTGGAAGTCACCTATACAAGACAACCAGCACAATGTCCCCCATGCAATATGGCTGACTTGGAAGTCACCTATAGAACATGGCAACCAGCACAATGTCCCCCATGCAATATGGCTGACTTGGAAGTCACCTATACAATACAACCAGCACAATGTCCCCCATGCAATATGGCTGACTTGGAAGTCACCTATACAATACAACCAGCACAATGTCCCCCATGCAATATGGCTGATTTGGAAGTCACCTATACAACACAACCAGCACAATGTCCCCCATGCAATATGGCTGACTTGGAATTCACCTATACAAGACAACCAGCACAATATCCCAAATGCAATATGGCTGACTTGGAAGTCACCTATAGAACATGGCCACCAGCACAATGTCCCCCATGCAATATGGCTGACTTGGAAGTCACCTATACAACATGGCAACCAGCACAATGTCCCCCATGCAATATGGCTGACTTGGAAGTCACCTATACAATACAACCAGCACAATGTCCCCCAGGCAATATGGCTGACTTGGAAGTCACCTATACAAGACAACCAGCACAATGTCCCCCATGCAATATGGCTGACTTGGAAGTCACCTATACAATACAACCAGCAGAATGTCCCCCATGCAATATGGCTGACTTGGAAGTCACCTATACAATACAACCAGCACAATGTCCCAGATGCAATATGGCTGATTTGGAAGTCACCTATACAACACAACCAGCACAATGTCCCCCATGCAATATGGCTGACTTGGAAGTCACCTATACAAGACAACCAGCACAATGTCCCCCATGCAATATGGCTGACTTGGAAGTCACCTATGCAATACAACCAGCACAATGTCCCAGATGCAATATGGCTGATTTGGAAGTCACCTATACAACACAACCAGCACAATGTCCCCCATGCAATATGGCTGACTTGGAAGTCACCTATACAAGACAACCAGCACAATGTCCCCCATGCAATATGGCTGACTTGGAAGTCACCTATAGAACATGGCCACCAGCACAATGTCCCCCATGCAATATGGCTGACTTGGAAGTCACCTATACAACATGGCAACCAGCACAATGTCCCCCAAGCAATATGGCTGACTTGGAAGTCACCTATACAACATGGCAAGCAGCACAATGTCCCCCAAGCAATATGGCTGACTTGGAAGTCACCTATAGAACATGGCAACCAGCGCAATGTCCCCCAAGCAATATGGCTGACTTAAAAGTCACCTATACAAGACAACCAGCACAATTTCCCCCATGCAATATGGCTGACTTGGAAGTCACCTATAGGACATGGCAACCAGCACAATGTCCCCCATGCAATATGGCTGACTTGTAAGTCACCTATACAACATGGCAACCAGCACAATGTCCCCCATGCAATATGGCTGACTTGGAAGTCACCTATACAACATGGCAACCAGCACAATGTCCCCCATGCAATATGGCTGACTTGGAAGTCACCTTTACAACATGGCCACCAGCACAATGTCCCCCATGCAATATGGCTGACTTGGAAGTCACCTATACAAGACAACCAGCACAATGTCCCCCATGCAATATGGCTGACTTGGAAGTCACCTATACAACACAACCAGCACAATGTCCCCCAAGCAATATGGCTCACTTGGAAGTCACCTATACAACAGGGCAACCAGCACAATGTCCCCCATGCAATATGGCTGACTTGGAAGTCACCTATAGGACATGGCAACCAGCACAATGTCCCCCATGCAATATGGCTGACTTGGAAGTCACCTATAGAACATGGCCACCAGCACAATGTCCCCCAAGCAATATGGCTCACTTGGAAGTCACCTATACAATACAACCAGCACAATGTCCCCCATGCAATATGGCTGACTTGGAAGTCACCTATACAATACAACCAGCACAATGTCCCCAATGCAATATGGCTGACTTGGAAGTCACCTATACAACACAACCAGCACAATGTCCCCCATGCAATATGGCTGACTTGGAAGTCACCTATACAACACAACCAGCACAATGTCCCCCATGCAATATGGCTCACTTGGAAGACACCTATACAACATGGCATCCAGCACAATGTCCCCCATGCAATATGGCTGACTTGGAAGTCACCTATACAACATGGCAACCAGCACAATGTCCCCCATGCAATATGGCTGACTTGGAAGTCACCTATACAACATGGCAACCAGCACAATATCCCCCATGCAATATGGCTGACATGGAAGTCACCTATACAAGAAACCTGCACAATGTCCCCCATGCAATGTGGCTGACTTGGAAGTCACCTATAGAACATGGCCACCAGCACAATGTCCCCCATGCAATATGGCTGACTTGGAAGTCACCTATACAACATGGCAACCAGCACAATGTCCCCCAAGCAATATGGCTCACTTGGAAGTCACCTATAGAACATGGCAACCAGCACAATGTCCCCCAAGCAATATGGCTGACTTGGAAGTCACCTATACAACATGGCAACCAGCACAATGTCCCCCATGCAATATGGCTGACTTGGAAGTCACCTATAGAACATGGCCACCAGCACAATGTCCCCCATGCAACACGGCTGACTTGGAAGTCACCTATACAAGACAACCAGCACAATGTCCCCCATGCAATATGGCTGACTTGGAAGTCACCTATAGAACACAACCAGCACAATGTCCCCCAAGCAATATGGCTGACTTGGAAGTCACCTATACAACATGGCAACCAGCACAATGTCCCCCATGCAATATGGCTGACTTGGAAGTCACCTATACAAGACAACCAGCACAATGTCCCCCATGCAATATGGCTGACTTGGAAGTCACCTATAGCACATGGCAACCAGCACAATGTCCCCCAAGCAATATGGCTGACTTGGAAGTCACCGATACAAGACAACCAGCACAATGTCCCAAATGCAATATGGCTGACTTGGAAGTCACCTATAGAAAATGGCCACCAGCACAATGTCTCCCATGCAATATGGCTGACTTGGAAGTCACCTATACAATATGGCAACCAGCACAACGTCCCCTATGCAATATGGCTGACTTGGAAGTCATCTATACAATACAACCAGCACAATGTCCCCCAAGCAATATGGCTGACTTGGAAGTCACCTATACAACCAGCACAATGTTCCCCATGCAATATGGCTGACTTGGAAGTCACCTATAGAACATGGCAACCAGCACAATGTCCCCCAAGCAATATGGCTGACTTGGAAGTCACCTATACAACATGGCAACCAGCACAATGTCCCCCAAGCAATATGGCTCACTTGGAAGTCACCTATACAACAGGGCAACCAGCACAATGTCCCCCATGCAATATGGCTGACTTGGAAGTCACCTATAGGACATGGCAACCAGCACAATGTCCCCCATGCAATATGGCTGACTTGGAAGTCACCTATAGAACATGGCCACCAGCACAATGTCCCCCAAGCAATATGGCTCACTTGGAAGTCACCTATACAATACAACCAGCACAATGTCCCCCATGCAATATGGCTGACTTGGAAGTCACCTATACAATACAACCAGCACAATGTCCCCAATGCAATATGGCTGACTTGGAAGTCACCTATACAACACAACCAGCACAATGTCCCCCATGCAATATGGCTGACTTGGAAGTCACCTATACAACACAACCAGCACAATGTCCCCCATGCAATATGGCTCACTTGGAAGACACCTATACAACATGGCATCCAGCACAATGTCCCCCATGCAATATGGCTGACTTGGAAGTCACCTATACAACATGGCAACCAGCACAATGTCCCCCATGCAATATGGCTGACTTGGAAGTCACCTATACAACATGGCAACCAGCACAATATCCCCCATGCAATATGGCTGACATGGAAGTCACCTATACAAGAAACCTGCACAATGTCCCCCATGCAATGTGGCTGACTTGGAAGTCACCTATAGAACATGGCCACCAGCACAATGTCCCCCATGCAATATGGCTGACTTGGAAGTCACCTATACAACATGGCAACCAGCACAATGTCCCCCAAGCAATATGGCTCACTTGGAAGTCACCTATAGAACATGGCAACCAGCACAATGTCCCCCAAGCAATATGGCTGACTTGGAAGTCACCTATACAACATGGCAACCAGCACAATGTCCCCCATGCAATATGGCTGACTTGGAAGTCACCTATAGAACATGGCCACCAGCACAATGTCCCCCATGCAACACGGCTGACTTGGAAGTCACCTATACAAGACAACCAGCACAATGTCCCCCATGCAATATGGCTGACTTGGAAGTCACCTATAGAACACAACCAGCACAATGTCCCCCAAGCAATATGGCTGACTTGGAAGTCACCTATACAACATGGCAACCAGCACAATGTCCCCCATGCAATATGGCTGACTTGGAAGTCACCTATACAAGACAACCAGCACAATGTCCCCCATGCAATATGGCTGACTTGGAAGTCACCTATAGCACATGGCAACCAGCACAATGTCCCCCAAGCAATATGGCTGACTTGGAAGTCACCAATACAAGACAACCAGCACAATGTCCCAAATGCAATATGGCTGACTTGGAAGTCACCTATAGAAAATGGCCACCAGCACAATGTCTCCCATGCAATATGGCTGACTTGGAAGTCACCTATACAATATGGCAACCAGCACAACGTCCCCTATGCAATATGGCTGACTTGGAAGTCATCTATACAATACAACCAGCACAATGTCCCCCAAGCAATATGGCTGACTTGGAAGTCACCTATACAACCAGCACAATGTTCCCCATGCAATATGGCTGACTTGGAAGTCACCTATAGAACATGGCAACCAGCACAATGTCCCCCAAGCAATATGGCTGACTTGGAAGTCACCTATACAACATGGCAACCAGCACAATGTCCCCCATGCAATATGGCTGACTTGGAAGTCACCTATAGAACATGGCCACCAGCACAATGTCCCCCATGCAACACGGCTGACTTGGAAGTCACCTATACAAGACAACCAGCACAATGTCCCCCATGCAATATGGCTGACTTGGAAGTCACCTATAGAACACAACCAGCACAATGTCCCCCAAGCAATATGGCTGACTTGGAAGTCACCTATACAACATGGCAACCAGCACAATGTCCCCCATGCAATATGGCTGACTTGGAAGTCACCTATACAAGACAACCAGCACAATGTCCCCCATGCAATATGGCTGACTTGGAAGTCACCTATAGCACATGGCAACCAGCACAATGTCCCCCAAGCAATATGGCTGACTTGGAAGTCACCTATACAAGACAACCAGCACAATGTCCCAAATGCAATATGGCTGACTTGGAAGTCACCTATACAACATGGCAACCAGCACAACGTCCCCTATGCAATATGGCTGACTTGGAAGTCACCTATAGAACATGGCCACCAGCACAATGTCCCCCATGCAACACGGCTGACTTGGAAGTCACCTATACAAGACAACCAGCACAATGTCCCCCATGCAATATGGCTGACTTGGAAGTCACCTATACAATACAACCAGCACGATGTCCCCCATGCAATATGGCTGATTTGGAAGTCACCTATACAACACAACCAGCACAATGTCCCCCATGCAATATGGCTGACTTGGAAGTCACCTATACATGACAACCAGCACAATGTCCCAAATGCAATATGGCTGACTTGGAAGTCACCTATAGAACATGGCCACCAGCACAATGTCCCCCATGCAATATGGCTGACTTGGAAGTCACCTATACAACACAACCAGCACAATGTCCCCCATGCAATATGGCTGACTTGGAAGTCACCTATACAACACAACCAGCACAATGTCCCCCATGCAATATGGCTGACTTGGAAGTCACTTATAGAACATGGCAACCAGCACAATGTCCCCCAAGCAATATGGCTGACTTGGAAGTCACCTATACAACATGGCCACCAGCACAATGTCCCCCAAGCAATATGGCTCACTTGGAAGTCACCTATACAATACAACCAGCACAATGTCCCCCATGCAATATGGCTGACTTGGAAGTCACCTATACAATACAACCAGCACAATGTCCCCAAAGCAATATGGCTGACTTGGAAGTCACCTATACAAGACAACCAGCACAATGTCCCCATGCAATATGGCTGACTTGGAAGTCACCTATAGAACATGGCCACCAGCACAATGTCCCCCATGCAATATGGCTGACTTGGAAGTCACCTATACAACATGGCAACCAGCACAATGTCCCCCAAGCAATATGGCTCACTTGGAAGTCACCTATACAACATGGCAACCAGCACAATGTCGCCCATGCAATATGGCTGACTTGGAAGTCACCTATGGAACATGGCCACCAGCACAATGTCCCCCATGCAATATGGCTGACTTGGAAGTCACCTATACAACATGGCAACCAGCACAATGTCCCCCATGCAATATGGCTGACTTGGAAGTCACCTATGCAATACAACCAGCACAATGTCCCCCATGCAATATGGCTGACTTGGAAGTCACCTATACAACACAACCAGCACAATGTCCCCCATGCAATATGGCTGACTTGGAAGTCACCTATACAACACAACCAGCACAATGTCCCCCATGCAATATGGCTGACTTGGAAGTCACTTATAGAACATGGCAACCAGCACAATGTCCCCCAAGCAATATGGCTGACTTGGAAGTCACCTATACAACATGGCCACCAGCACAATGTCCCCCAAGCAATATGGCTCACTTGGAAGTCACCTATACAATACAACCAGCACAATGTCCCCCATGCAATATGGCTGACTTGGAAGTCACCTATACAATACAACCAGCACAATGTCCCCAAAGCAATATGGCTGACTTGGAAGTCACCTATACAAGACAACCAGCACAATGTCCCCATGCAATATGGCTGACTTGGAAGTCACCTATAGAACATGGCCACCAGCACAATGTCCCCCATGCAATATGGCTGACTTGGAAGTCACCTATACAACATGGCAACCAGCACAATGTCCCCCAAGCAATATGGCTCACTTGGAAGTCACCTATACAACATGGCAACCAGCACAATGTCCCCCATGCAATATGGCTGACTTGGAAGTCACCTATGGAACATGGCCACCAGCACAATGTCCCCCATGCAATATGGCTGACTTGGAAGTCACCTATACAACATGGCAACCAGCACAATGTCCCCCATGCAATATGGCTGACTTGGAAGTCACCTATACAATACAACCAGCACAATGTCCCCCAAGCAATATGGCTGACTTGGAAGTCACCTATACAAGACAACCAGCACAATGTCCCCCATGCAATATGCCTGACTTGGAAGTCACCTATACAATACAACCAGCACAATGTCCCCCATGCAATATGGCTGATTTGGAAGTCACCTATACAACACAACCAGCAAAAATTTCCCCCATGCAATATGGCTGACTTGGAAGTCACCTATACAAGACAACCAGCACAATGTCCCAAATGCAATATGGCTGACTTGGAAGTCACCTATAGAACATGGCCACCAGCACAATGTCCCCCATGCAATATGGCTGACTTGGAAGTCACCTATACAACATGGCAACCAGCACAATTTCCCCAAAGCAATATGCTGACTTGGAAGTCACCTATACAAGACAACCAGCACAATGTCCCCCATGCAATATGGCTGACTTGGAAGTCACCTATAGGATATGGCCACCAGCACAATGTCCCCCATGCAATATGGCTGACGTGGAAGTCACCTATACAATACAACCAGCACAATGTCCCCCATGCAATATGGCTGACTTGGAAGTCACCTATACAATACAACCAGCACAATGTCCCCCAAGCAATATGGCTGACTTGGAAGTCACCTATAGAACATGGCCACCAGCACAATGTCCCCCCAAGCAATATGGCTGACTTGGAAGTCACCTATAGAACATGGCAACCAGCACAATGTCCCCCAAGCAATATGGCTGACTTGGAAGTCACCTATACAAGACAACCAGCACAATGTCCCCCATGCAATATGGCTGACTTGGAAGTCACCTATAGGACATGGCAACCAGCACAATTTCCCCCATGCAATATGGCTGACTTGGAAGTCACCTATAGAACATGGCCACCAGCACAATGTCCCCCAAGCAATATGGCTCACTTGGAAGTCACCTATACAATACAACCAGCACAATGTCCCCCATGCAATATGGCTGACTTGGAAGTCACCTATACAATACAACCAGCACAATGTCCCAAATGCAATATGGCTGACTTGGAAGTCACCTATAGAACATGGCCACCAGCACAATGTCCCCCATGCAATATGGCTGACTTGGAAGTCACCCATACAACATGGCAACCAGCACAATGTCCCCCAAGCAATATGGCTCACTTGGAAGTTACCTATACAACATGGCAACCAGCACAATGTCCCCCATGCAATATGGCTGACTTGGAAGTCACCTATAGAACATGGCCACCAGCACAATGTCCCCCATGCAATATGGCTGACTTGGAAGTCACCTATACAACATGGCAACCAGCACAATGTCCCCCATGCAATATGGCTGACTTGGAAGTCACCTATACAATACAACCAGCACAATGTCCCCCAAGCAATATGGCTGACTTGGAAGTCACCTATACAAGACAACCAGCACAATTTCCCCCATGCAATATGGCTGACTTGGAAGTCACCTATACAATACAACCAGCACAATGTCCCCCATGCAATATGGCTGATTTGGAAGTCACCTATACAACACAACCAGCAAAATTTCCCCCATGCAATATGGCTGACTTGGAAGTCACCTATACAAGACAACCAGCACAATGTCCCAAATGCAATATGGCTGACTTGGAAGTCACCTATAGAACATGGCCACCAGCACAATGTCCCCCATGCCATATGGCTGACTTGGAAGTCACCTATACAACATGGCAACCAGCACAATTTCCCCAAAGCAATATGCTGACTTGGAAGTCACCTATACAAGACAACCAGCACAATGTCCCCCATGCAATATGGCTGACTTGGAAGTCACCTATAGGATATGGCCACCAGCACAATGCCCCCCATGCAATATGGCTGACTTGGAAGTCACCTATACAATACAACTAGCACAATGTCCCCCATGCAATATGGCTGACTTGGAAGTCACCTATACAATACAACCAGCACAATGTCCCCCAAGCAATATGGCTGACTTGGAAGTCACCTATAGAACATGGCCACCAGCACAATGTCCCCCAAGCAATATGGCTGACTTGGAAGTCACCTATAGAACATGGCAACCAGCACAATGTCCCCCAAGCAATATGGCTGACTTGGAAGTCACCTATACAAGACAACCAGCACAATGTCCCCCATACAATATGGCTGACTTGGAAGTCACCTATAGGACATGGCAACCAGCACAATTTCCCCCATGCAATATGGCTGACTTGGAAGTCACCTATAGGATATGGCCACCAGCACAATGTCCCCCATGCAATATGGCTGACTTGGAAGTCACCTATACAATACAACCAGCACAATGTCCCCCATGCAATATGGCTGACTTGGAAGTCACCTATACAATACAACCAGCACAATGCCCCCCAAGCAATATGGCTGACTTGGAAGTCACCTATAGAACATGGCCACCAGCACAATGTCCCCCCAAGCAATATGGCTGACTTGGAAGTCACCTATAGAACATGGCAACCAGCACAATGTCCCCCAAGCAATATTGCTGACTTGGAAGTCACCTATACAAGACAACCAGCCCAATGTCCCCCATGCAATATGGCTGACTTGGAAGTCACCTATAGGACATGGCAAACAGCACAATTTCCCCCATGCAATATGGCTGACTTGGAAGTCACCTATAGAACATGGCCACCAGCACAATGTCCCCCAAGCAATATGGCTCACTTGGAAGTCACCTATACAATACAACCAGCACAATGTCCCCCATGCAATATGGCTGACTTGGAAGTCACCTATACAATACAACCAGCACAATGTCCCAAATGCAATATGGCTGACTTGGAAGTCACCTATAGAACATGGCCACCAGCACAATGTCCCCCATGCAATATGGCTGACTTGGAAGTCACCTATACAACATGGCAACCAGCACAATGTCCCCCAAGCAATATGGCTCACTTGGAAGTCACCTATACAACATGGCAACCAGCACAATGTCCCCCATGTAATATGGCTGACTTGGAAGTCACCTATAAAACATGGCCACCAGCACAATGTCCCCCATGCAATATGGCTGACTTGGAAGTCACCTATACAACACAACCAGCACAATGTCCCCCATGCAATATGGCTGACTTGGAAGTCACTTATAGAACATGGCAACCAGCACAATGTCCCCCAAGCAATATGGCTGACTTGGAAGTCACCTATACAACATGGCCACCAGCACAATGTCCCCCAAGCAATATGGCTCACTTGGAAGTCACCTATACAATACAACCAGCACAATGTCCCCCATGCAATATGGCTGACTTGGAAGTCACCTATACAATACAACCAGCACAATGTCCCCAAAGCAATATGGCTGACTTGGAAGTCACCTATACAAGACAACCAGCACAATGTCCCCATGCAATATGGCTGACTTGGAAGTCACCTATAGAACATGGCCACCAGCACAATGTCCCCCATGCAATATGGCTGACTTGGAAGTCACCTATACAACATGGCAACCAGCACAATGTCCCCCAAGCAATATGGCTCACTTGGAAGTCACCTATACAACATGGCAACCAGCACAATGTCCCCCATGCAATATGGCTGACTTGGAAGTCACCTATGGAACATGGCCACCAGCACAATGTCCCCCATGCAATATGGCTGACTTGGAAGTCACCTATACAACATGGCAACCAGCACAATGTCCCCCATGCAATATGGCTGACTTGGAAGTCACCTATACAATACAACCAGCACAATGTCCCCCAAGCAATATGGCTGACTTGGAAGTCACCTATACAAGACAACCAGCACAATGTCCCCCATGCAATATGCCTGACTTGGAAGTCACCTATACAATACAACCAGCACAATGTCCCCCATGCAATATGGCTGATTTGGAAGTCACCTATACAACACAACCAGCAAAAATTTCCCCCATGCAATATGGCTGACTTGGAAGTCACCTATACAAGACAACCAGCACAATGTCCCAAATGCAATATGGCTGACTTGGAAGTCACCTATAGAACATGGCCACCAGCACAATGTCCCCCATGCAATATGGCTGACTTGGAAGTCACCTATACAACATGGCAACCAGCACAATTTCCCCAAAGCAATATGCTGACTTGGAAGTCACCTATACAAGACAACCAGCACAATGTCCCCCATGCAATATGGCTGACTTGGAAGTCACCTATAGGATATGGCCACCAGCACAATGTCCCCCATGCAATATGGCTGACGTGGAAGTCACCTATACAATACAACCAGCACAATGTCCCCCATGCAATATGGCTGACTTGGAAGTCACCTATACAATACAACCAGCACAATGTCCCCCAAGCAATATGGCTGACTTGGAAGTCACCTATAGAACATGGCCACCAGCACAATGTCCCCCCAAGCAATATGGCTGACTTGGAAGTCACCTATAGAACATGGCAACCAGCACAATGTCCCCCAAGCAATATGGCTGACTTGGAAGTCACCTATACAAGACAACCAGCACAATGTCCCCCATGCAATATGGCTGACTTGGAAGTCACCTATAGGACATGGCAACCAGCACAATTTCCCCCATGCAATATGGCTGACTTGGAAGTCACCTATAGAACATGGCCACCAGCACAATGTCCCCCAAGCAATATGGCTCACTTGGAAGTCACCTATACAATACAACCAGCACAATGTCCCCCATGCAATATGGCTGACTTGGAAGTCACCTATACAATACAACCAGCACAATGTCCCAAATGCAATATGGCTGACTTGGAAGTCACCTATAGAACATGGCCACCAGCACAATGTCCCCCATGCAATATGGCTGACTTGGAAGTCACCTATACAACATGGCAACCAGCACAATGTCCCCCAAGCAATATGGCTCACTTGGAAGTCACCTATACAACATGGCAACCAGCACAATGTCCCCCATGCAATATGGCTGACTTGGAAGTCACCTATAGAACATGGCCACCAGCACAATGTCCCCCATGCAATATGGCTGACTTGGAAGTCACCTATACAACATGGCAACCAGCACAATGTCCCCCATGCAATATGGCTGACTTGGAAGTCACCTATACAATACAACCAGCACAATGTCCCCCAAGCAATATGGCTGACTTGGAAGTCACCTATACAAGACAACCAGCACAATTTCCCCCATGCAATATGGCTGACTTGGAAGTCACCTATACAATACAACCAGCACAATGTCCCCCATGCAATATGGCTGATTTGGAAGTCACCTATACAACACAACCAGCAAAATTTCCCCCATGCAATATGGCTGACTTGGAAGTCACCTATACAAGACAACCAGCACAATGTCCCAAATGCAATATGGCTGACTTGGAAGTCACCTATAGAACATGGCCACCAGCACAATGTCCCCCATGCCATATGGCTGACTTGGAAGTCACCTATAGAACATGGCAACCAGCACAATGTCCCCCAAGCAATATGCTGACTTGGAAGTCACCTATACAAGACAACCAGCACAATGTCCCCCATGCAATATGGCTGACTTGGAAGTCACCTATAGGATATGGCCACCAGCACAATGCCCCCCATGCAATATGGCTGACTTGGAAGTCACCTATACAATACAACTAGCACAATGTCCCCCATGCAATATGGCTGACTTGGAAGTCACCTATACAATACAACCAGCACAATGTCCCCCAAGCAATATGGCTGACTTGGAAGTCACCTATAGAACATGGCCACCAGCACAATGTCCCCCAAGCAATATGGCTGACTTGGAAGTCACCTATAGAACATGGCAACCAGCACAATGTCCCCCAAGCAATATGGCTGACTTGGAAGTCACCTATACAAGACAACCAGCACAATGTCCCCCATACAATATGGCTGACTTGGAAGTCACCTATAGGACATGGCAACCAGCACAATTTCCCCCATGCAATATGGCTGACTTGGAAGTCACCTATAGGATATGGCCACCAGCACAATGTCCCCCATGCAATATGGCTGACTTGGAAGTCACCTATACAATACAACCAGCACAATGTCCCCCATGCAATATGGCTGACTTGGAAGTCACCTATACAATACAACCAGCACAATGCCCCCCAAGCAATATGGCTGACTTGGAAGTCACCTATAGAACATGGCCACCAGCACAATGTCCCCCCAAGCAATATGGCTGACTTGGAAGTCACCTATAGAACATGGCAACCAGCACAATGTCCCCCAAGCAATATTGCTGACTTGGAAATCACCTATACAAGACAACCAGCCCAATGTCCCCCATGCAATATGGCTGACTTGGAAGTCACCTATAGGACATGGCAACCAGCACAATTTCCCCCATGCAATATGGCTGACTTGGAAGTCACCTATAGAACATGGCCACCAGCACAATGTCCCCCAAGCAATATGGCTCACTTGGAAGTCACCTATACAATACAACCAGCACAATGTCCCCCATGCAATATGGCTGACTTGGAAGTCACCTATACAATACAACCAGCACAATGTCCCAAATGCAATATGGCTGACTTGGAAGTCACCTATAGAACATGGCCACCAGCACAATGTCCCCCATGCAATATGGCTGACTTGGAAGTCACCTATACAACATGGCAACCAGCACAATGTCCCCCAAGCAATATGGCTCACTTGGAAGTCACCTATACAACATGGCAACCAGCACAATGTCCCCCATGTAATATGGCTGACTTGGAAGTCACCTATAGAACATGGCCACCAGCACAATGTCCCCCATGCAATATGGCTGACTTGGAAGTCACCTATACAACATGGCAACCAGCACAATGTCCCCCATGCAATATGGCTGACTTGGAAGTCACCTATACAATACAACCAGCACAATGTCCCCCAAGCAATATGGCTGACTTGGAAGTCACCTATACAAGACAACCAGCACAATGTCCCCCATACAATATGGCTGACTTGGAAGTCACCTATAGGACATGGCAACCAGCACAATTTCCCCCATGCAATATGGCTGACTTGGAAGTCACCTATAGGATATGGCCACCTGCACAATGTCCCCCATGCAATATGGCTGACTTGGAAGTCACCTATACAATACAACCAGCACAATGTCCCCCATGCAATATGGCTGACTTGGAAGTCACCTATACAATACAACCAGCACAATGTCCCAAATGCAATATGGCTGACTTGGAAGTCACCTATAGAACATGGCCACCAGCACAATGTCCCCCATGCAATATGGCTGACTTGGAAGTCACCTATAGAACATGGCAACCAGCACAATGTCCCCCAAGCAATATGGCTGACTTGGAAGTCACCTATACAATACAACCAGCACAATGTCCCCCATGCAATATGGCTGACTTGGAAGTCACCTATACAATACAACCAGCACAATGTCCCAAATGCAATATGGCTGACTTGGAAGTCACCTATAGAACATGGCCACCAGCACAATGTCCCCCATGCAATATGGCTGACTTGGAAGTCACCTATACAACATGGCAACCAGCACAATGTCCCCCAAGCAATATGGCTCACTTGGAAGTCACCTATACAACATGGCAACCAGCACAATGTCCCCCATGTAATATGGCTGACTTGGAAGTCACCTATAGAACATGGCCACCAGCACAATGTCCCCCATGCAATATGGCTGACTTGGAAGTCACCTATACAACATGGCAACCAGCACAATGTCCCCCATGCAATATGGCTGACTTGGAAGTCACCTATACAATACAACCAGCACAATGTCCCCCAAGCAATATGGCTGACTTGGAAGTCACCTATACAAGACAACCAGCACAATGTCCCCCATACAATATGGCTGACTTGGAAGTCACCTATAGGACATGGCAACCAGCACAATTTCCCCCATGCAATATGGCTGACTTGGAAGTCACCTATAGGATATGGCCACCAGCACAATGTCCCCCATGCAATATGGCTGACTTGGAAGTCACCTATACAATACAACCAGCACAATGTCCCCCATGCAATATGGCTGACTTGGAAGTCACCTATACAATACAACCAGCACAATGTCCCAAATGCAATATGGCTGACTTGGAAGTCACCTATAGAACATGGCCACCAGCACAATGTCCCCCATGCAATATGGCTGACTTGGAAGTCACCTATAGAACATGGCAACCAGCACAATGTCCCCCAAGCAATATGGCTGACTTGGAAGTCACCTATACAAGACAACCAGCACAATGTCCCCCATACAATATGGCTGACTTGGAAGTCACCTATAGGACATGGCAACCAGCACAATTTCCCCCATGCAATATGGCTGACTTGGAAGTCACCTATAGGATATGGCCACCAGCACAATGTCCCCCATGCAATATGGCTGACTTGGAAGTCGCCTATACAATACAACCAGCACAATGTCCCCCATGCAATATGGCTGACTTGGAAGTCACCTATACAATACAACCAGCACAATGCCACCCAAGCAATATGGCTGACTTGGAAGTCACCTATAGAACATGGCCACCAGCACAATGTCCCCCCAAGCAATATGGCTGACTTGGAAGTCACCTATAGAACATGGCAACCAGCACAATGTCCCCCAAGCAATATTGCTGACTTGGAAGTCACCTATACAAGACAACCAGCCCAATGTCCCCCATGCAATATGGCTGACTTGGAAGTCACCTATAGGACATGGCAAACAGCACAATTTCCCCCATGCAATATGGCTGACTTGGAAGTCACCTATAGAACATGGCCACCAGCACAATGTCCCCCAAGCAATATGGCTCACTTGGAAGTCACCTATACAATACAACCAGCACAATGTCCCCCATGCAATATGGCTGACTTGGAAGTCACCTATACAATACAACCAGCACAATGTCCCAAATGCAATATGGCTGACTTGGAAGTCACCTATAGAACATGGCCACCAGCACAATGTCCCCCATGCAATATGGCTGACTTGGAAGTCACCTATACAACATGGCAACCAGCACAATGTCCCCCAAGCAATATGGCTCACTTGGAAGTCACCTATACAACATGGCAACCAGCACAATGTCCCCCATGTAATATGGCTGACTTGGAAGTCACCTATAGAACATGGCCACCAGCACAATGTCCCCCATGCAATATGGCTGACTTGGAAGTCACCTATACAACATGGCAACCAGCACAATGTCCCCCATGCAATATGGCTGACTTGGAAGTCACCTATACAATACAACCAGCACAATGTCCCCCAAGCAATATGGCTGACTTGGAAGTCACCTATACAAGACAACCAGCACAATGTCCCCCATGCAATATGGCTGACTTGGAAGTCACCTATACAATACAACCAGCACAATGTCCCCCATGCAATTTGGCTGACTTGGAAGTCACCTATACAATACAACCAGCACAATGTCCCCCATGCAATATGGCTGATTTGGAAGTCACCTATACAACACAACCAGCAAAATTTCCCCCATGCAATATGGCTGACTTGGAAGTCACCTATACAAGACAACCAGCACAATGTCCCAAATGCAATATGGCTGACTTGGAAGTCACCTATAGAACATGGCCACCAGCACAATGTCCCCCATGCAATATGGCTGACTTGGAAGTCACCTATACAACATGGCAACCAGCACAATTTCCCCAAAGCAATATGCTGACTTGGAAGTCACCTATACAAGACAACCAGCACAATGTCCCCCATGCAATATGGCTGACTTGGAAGTCACCTATAGGATATGGCCACCAGCACAATGCCCCCCATGCAATATGGCTGACTTGGAAGTCACCTATACAATACAACTAGCACAATGTCCCCCATGCAATATGGCTGACTTGGAAGTCACCTATACAATACAACCAGCACAATGTCCCCCAAGCAATATGGCTGACTTGGAAGTCACCTATAGAACATGGCCACCAGCACAATGTCCCCCAAGCAATATGGCTGACTTGGAAGTCACCTATAGAACATGGCAACCAGCACAATGTCCCCCAAGCAATATGGCTGACTTGGAAGTCACCTATACAAGACAACCAGCACAATGTCCCCCATACAATATGGCTGACTTGGAAGTCACCTATAGGACATGGCAACCAGCACAATTTCCCCCATGCAATATGGCTGACTTGGAAGTCACCTATAGGATATGGCCACCAGCACAATGTCCCCCATGCAATATGGCTGACTTGGAAGTCACCTATACAATACAACCAGCACAATGTCCCCCATGCAATATGGCTGACTTGGAAGTCACCTATACAATACAACCAGCACAATGCCCCCCAAGCAATATGGCTGACTTGGAAGTCACCTATAGAACATGGCCACCAGCACAATGTCCCCCCAAGCAATATGGCTGACTTGGAAGTCACCTATAGAACATGGCAACCAGCACAATGTCCCCCAAGCAATATTGCTGACTTGGAAGTCACCTATACAAGACAACCAGCCCAATGTCCCCCATGCAATATGGCTGACTTGGAAGTCACCTATAGGACATGGCCACCAGCACAATTTCCCCCATGCAATATGGCTGACTTGGAAGTCACCTATAGAACATGGCCACCAGCACAATGTCCCCCAAGCAATATGGCTCACTTGGAAGTCACCTATACAATACAACCAGCACAATGTCCCCCATGCAATATGGCTGACTTGGAAGTCACCTATACAATACAACCAGCACAATGTCCCAAATGCAATATGGCTCACTTGGAAGTCACCTATAGAACATGGCCACCAGCACAATGTCCCCCATGCAATATGGCTGACTTGGAAGTCACCTATACAACATGGCAACCAGCACAATGTCCCCCAAGCAATATGGCTCACTTGGAAGTCACCTATACAACATGGCAACCAGCACAATGTCCCCCATGCAATATGGCTGACTTGAAGTCACCTATACAACATGGCAACCAGCACAATGTCCCCCATGCAATATGGCTGACTTGGAAGTCACCTATACAATACAACCAGCACAATGTCCCCCAAGCAATATGGCTGACTTGGAAGTCACCTATACAAGACAACCAGCACAATGTCCCCCATGCAATATGGCTGACTTGGAAGTCACCTATACAATACAACCAGCACAATGTCCCCCATGCAATATGGCTGATTTGGAAGTCACCTATACAACACAACCAGCAAAATTTCCCCCATGCAATATGGCTGACTTGGAAGTCACCTATACAAGACAACCAGCACAATGTCCCAAATGCAATATGGCTGACTTGGAAGTCACCTATAGAACATGGCCACCAGCACAATGTCCCCCATGCAATATGGCTGACTTGGAAGTCACCTATACAACATGGCAACCGGCACAATTTCCCCAAAGCAATATGCTGACTTGGAAGTCACCTATACAAGACAACCAGCACAATGTCCCCCATGCAATATGGCTGACTTGGAAGTCACCTATAGGATATGGCCACCAGCACAATGTCCGCCATGCAATATGGCTGACTTGGAAGTCACCTATACAATACAACCAGCACAATGTCCCCCAAGCAATATGGCTGACTTGGAAGTCACCTATAGAACATGGCCACCAGCACAATGTCCCCCAAGCAATATGGCTGACTTGGAAGTCACCTATAGAACATGGCAACCAGCACAATGTCCCCCAAGCAATATGGCTGACTTGGAAGTCACCTATACAAGACAACCAGCACAATGTCCCCCATGCAATATGGCTGACTTGGAAGTCACCTATAGGACATGGCAACCAGCACAATTTCCCCCATGCAATATGGCTGACTTGGAAGTCACCTATAGAACATGGCCACCAGCACAATGTCCCCCAAGCAATATGGCTCACTTGGAAGTCACCTATACAATACAACCAGCACAATGTCCCCCATGCAATATGGCTGACTTGGAAGTCACCTATACAATACAACCAGCACAATGTCCCAAATGCAATATGGCTGACTTGGAAGTCACCTATAGAACATGGCCACCAGCAGAATGTCCCCCATGCAATATGGCTGACTTGGAAGTCACCTATACAACATGGCAACCAGCACAATGTCCCCCATGCAATATGGCTGACTTGGAAGTCACCTATACAATACAACCAGCACAATGTCCCCCAAGCAATATGGCTGACTTGGAAGTCACCTATACAAGACAACCAGCACAATGTCCCCCATGCAATATGGCTGACTTGGAAGTCACCTATACAATACAACCAGCACAATTTCCCCCATGCAATATGGCTGATTTGGAAGTCACCTATACAACACAACCAGCACAATGTCCCCCATGCAATATGGCTGACTTGGAATTCACCTATACAAGACAACCAGCACAATATCCCAAATGCAATATGGCTGACTTGGAAGTCACCTATAGAACATGGCCACCAGCACAATGTCCCCCATGCAATATGGCTGACTTGGAAGTCACCTATACAACATGGCAACCAGCACAATGTCCCCCATGCAATATGGCTGACTTGGAAGTCACCTATACAATACAACCAGCACAATGTCCCCCAAGCAATATGGCTGACTTGGAAGTCACCTATACAAGACAACCAGCACAATGTCCCCCATGCAATATGGCTGACTTGGAAGTCACCTATAGGACATGGCCACCAGCACAATGTCCCCAATGCAATATGGCTGACTTGGAAGTCTCCTATACAACATGGCCACCAGCACAATGTCCCCCAAGCAATATGGTTCACTTGGAAGTCACCTATACAATACAAGCAGCACAATGTCCCCCATGCAATATGGCTGACTTGGAAGTCACCTATACAATACAACCAGCACAATGTCCCCCATGCAATATGGCTGACTTGGAAGTCACCTATAAAACACAACCAGCACAATGTCCCCCATGCAATATGGCTGACTTGGAAGTCACCTATACAACATGGCAACCAGCACAATGTCCCCCATGCAATATGGCTGACTTGGAAGTCACCTATACAACATGGCAACCAGCACAATGTCCCCCATGCAATATGGCTGACTTGGAAGTCACCTATACAAGACAACCAGCACAATGTCCCCATGCAATATGGCTGACTGGGAAGTCACCTATAGAACATGGCCACCAGCACAATGTCCCCCATGCAATATGGCTGACTTGGAAGTCACCTATACAACATGGCAACCAGCACAATGTCCCCCAAGCAATATGGCTCACTTGGAAGTCACCTATACAACATGGCAACCAGCACAATGTCCCCCATGCAATATGGCTGACTTGGAAGTCACCTATAGAACATGGCCACCAGCACAATGTCCCCCATGCAACACGGCAGACTTGGAAGTCACCTATACAAGACAACCAGCACAATGTCCTCCATGCAATATGGCTGACTTGGAAGTCACCTATACAAGACAACCAGCACAATGTCCACCAAGCAATATGGCTGACTTGGAAGTCACCTATAGAACATGGCCACCAGCACAATGTCCCCCATGCAATATGGCTGACTTGGAAGTCACCTATACAACATGGCAACCAGCACAATGTCCCCCAAGCAATATGGCTCCCTTGGAAGTCACCTATACAACATGGCAACCAGCACAATGTCCCCCATGCAATATGGCTGACTTGGAAGTCACCTATAGAACATGGCCACCAGCACAATGTCCCCCATGCAACACGGCTGACTTGGAAGTCACCTATACAAGACAACCAGCACAATGTCCCCCATGCAATATGGCTGACTTGGAAGTCACCTATACAACACAACCAGCACAATGTCCCCCAAGCAATATGGCTCACTTGGAAGTCACCTATACAACATGGCAACCAGCACAATGTCCCCCATGCAATATGGCTGACTTGGAAGTCACCTATACAATACAACCAGCACAATGTCCCCCAGGCAATATGGCTGACTTGGAAGTCACCTATACAACATGGCAACCAGCACAATGTCCCCCATGCAATATGGCCGACTTGGAAGTCACCTATGCAACATGGCAACCAGCACAATGTCCCCCATGCAATATGGCTGACTTGGAAGTCACCTATACAATACAACCAGCACAATGTCCCCCAGGCAATATGGCTGACTTGGAAGTCACCTATACAACATGGCAACCAGCACAATGTCCCCCAAGCAATATGGCTCACTTGGAAGTCACCTATACAATACAACCAGCACAATGTCCCCCATTCAATATGGCTGACTTGGAAGTCACCTATACAATACAACCAGCACAATGTCCCCCATGCAATATGGCTGATTGGAAGTCACCTATACAACACAACCAGCACAATGTCCCCCATGCAATATGGCTGACTTGGAAGTCACCTATACAACATGGCAACCAGCACAATGTCCCCCATGCAATATGGCTGACTTGGAAGTCACCTATACAACATGGCAACCAGCACAATGTCCCCCATGCAATATGGCTGACTTGGAAGTCACCTATACAACACAACCAGCACAATGTCCCCCATGCAATATGGCTGACTTGGAAGTCACCTATACAACACAACCAGCACAATGTCCCCCATGCAATATGGCTAACTTGGAAGTCACCTATAGAACATGGCCACCAGCACAATGTCCCCCATGCAATATGGCTGACTTGGAAGTCACCTATACAACATGGCAACCAGCACAATGTCCCCCAAGCAATATGGCTCACTTGGAAGTCACCTATACAACATGGCAACCAGCACAATGTCCCCCATGCAATATGGCTGACTTGGAAGTCACCTATACAACATGGCCACCAGCACAATGTCCCCCATGCAATATGGCTGACTTGGAAGTCACCTATACAATACAACCAGCACAATGTCCCCCAGGCAATATGGCTGACTTGGAAGTCACCTATACAACATGGCAACCAGCACAATGTCCCCCAAGCAATATGGCTGACTTGGAAGTCACCTATACAACATGGCAACCAGCACAATGTCCCCCATGCAATATGGCTGACTTGGAAGTCACCTATCCAACATGGCAACCAGCACAATGTCCCCCATGCAATATGGCTGACTTGGAAGTCACCTATAGAACATGGCCACCAGCACAATGTCCCCCATGCAATATGGCTGACTTGGAAGTCACCTATAGAACATGGCAACCAGCACAATGTCCCCCAAGCAATATGGCTGACTTGGAAGTCACCTATACAACATGGCCACCAGCACAATGTCCCCCATGCAATATGGCTGACTTGGAAGTCACCTATACAAGACAACCAGCACAATGTCCACCATGCAATATGGCTGACTTGGAAGTCACCTATAGGACATGGCAACCAGCACAATGTCCCCCAAGCAATATGGCTGACTTGGAAGTCACCTATACAAGACAACCAGCACAATGTCCCCCAAGCAATATGGCTGAATTGGAAGTCACCTATAGAACATGGCCACCAGCACAATGTCCCCCAAGCAATATGGCTGACTTGGAAGTCACCTACAGAACATGGCAACCAGCACAATGTCCCCCAAGCAATATGGCTGACTTGGAAGTCACCTATACAAGACAACCAGCACAATGTCCCCCATGTAACACGGCTGACTTGGAAGTCACCTATACAAGACAACCAGCACAATGTCCCCCATGCAATATGGCTGACTTGGAAGTCACCTATACAACACAACCAGCACAATGTCCCCCAAGCAATATGGCTCACTTGGAAGTCACCTATACAACATGGCAACCAGCACAATGTCCCCCATGCAATATGGCTGACTTGGAAGTCACCTATACAATGCAACCAGCACAATGTCCCCCAAGCAATATGGCTGACTTGGAAGTCACCTATAGAACATGGCCACCAGCACAATGTCCCCCATGCAATATGGCTAACTTGGAAGTCACCTATACAAGACAACCAGCACAATGTCCCCCATGCAATATGGCTGACTTGGAAGTCAACTATAGAACATGGCCACCAGCACAATGTCCCCCATGCAATATGGCTGACTTGGAAGTCACCTATAGAACATGGCAACCAGCACAATGTCCCCCAAGCAATATGGCTGACTTGGAAGTCACCTATACAAGACAACCAGCACAATTTTCCCCATGCAATATGGCTGACTTGGAAGTCACCTATAGGACATGGCAACCAGCACAATGTCCCCCATGCAATATGGCTGACTTGGAAGTCACCTATACAATACAACCAGCACAATGTCCCCCATGCAATTTGGCTGACTTGGAAGTCACCTATACAACATGGCAACCAGCACAATGTCCCCCATGCAATATGGCTGACTTGGAAGTCACCTATACAACATGGCCACCAGCACAATGTCCCCCATGCAATATGGCTGACTTGGAAGTCACCTATACAAGACAACCAGCACAATGTCCACCATGCAATATGGCTGACTTGGAAGTCACCTATAGGACATGGCAACCAGCACAATGTCCCCCAAGCAATATGGCTGACTTGGAAGTCACCTATACAAGACAACCAGCACAATGTCCCAAATGCAATATGGCTGACTTGGAAGTCACCTATAGAACATGGCCACCAGCACAATGTCTCCCATGCAATATGGCTGACTTGGAAGTCACCTGTACAACATGGCAACCAGCACAATGTCCCCCAAGCAATATGGCTGACTTGGAAGTCACCTATAGAACATGGCCACCAGCACAATGTCCCCCAAGCAATATGGCTGACTTGGAAGTCACCAACAGAACATGGCAACCAGCACAATGTCCCCCAAGCAATATGGCTGACTTGGAAGTCACCTATACAAGACAACCAGCACAATGTCCCCCATGCAACACGGCTGACTTGGAAGTCACCTATACAAGACAACCAGCACAATGTCCCCCATGCAATATGGCTGACTTGGAAGTCACCTATAGAACATGGCCACCAGCACAATGTCCCCCATGCAACACGGCTGACTTGGAAGTCACCTATACAAGACAACCAGCACAATGTCCCCCATGCAATATGGCTGACTTGGAAGTCACCTATACAACACAACCAACACAATGTCCCCCAAGCAATATGGCTCACTTGGAAGTCACCTATACAACATGGCAACCAGCACAATGTCCCCCATGCAATATGGCTGACTTGGAAGTCACCTATACAACATGGCAACCAGCACAATGTCCCCCTTGCAATATGGCTGACTTGGAAGTCACCTATACAATACAACCAGCACAATGTCCCCCAGGCAATATGGCTGACTTGGAAGTCACCTATACAACATGGCAACCAGCACAATGTCCCCCAAGCAATATGGCTGACTTGGAAGTCACCTATACAACATGGCAACCAGCACAATGTCCCCCATGCAATATGGCTCACTTGGAAGTCACCTATACAACATGGCAACCAGCACAATGTCCCCCATGCAAGATGGCTGACTTGGAAGTCACCTATACAACATGGCAACCAGCACAATGTCCCCCATGCAATATGGCTGACTTGGAAGTCACCTATACAACATGGCCACCAGCACAATGTCCCCCATGCAATATGGCTGACTTGGAAGTCACCTATAGGACATTGCAACCAGCACAATGTCCCCCAAGCAATATGGCTGACTTGGAAGTCACCTATACAAGACAACCAGCACAATGTCCCAAATGCAATATGGCTGACTTGGAAGTCACCTATAGAACATGGCCACCAGCACAATGTCCCCCATGCAATATGGCTGACTTGGAAGTCACCTATACAACATGGTAACCAGCACAATGTCCCCCAAGCAATATGGCTGACTTGGAAGTCACCTATAGAACATGGCCACCAGCACAATGTCCCCCAAGCAATATGGCTGACTTGGAAGTCACCTACAGAACATGGCAACCAGCACAATGTCCCCCAAGCAATATGGCTGACTTGGAAGTCACCTATACAAGACAACCAGCACAATGTCCCCCATGCAACACGGCTGACTTGGAAGTCACCTATACAAGACAACCAGCACAATGTCCCCCATGCAATATGGCTGACTTGGAAGTCACCTTATACAACACAACCAGCACAATGTCCCCCAAGCAATATGGCTCACTTGGAATTCACCTATACAACATGGCAACCAGCACAATGTCCCCCATGCAATATGGCTGACTTGGAAGTCACCTATACAATACAACCAGCACAATGTCCCCCAAGCAATATGGCTGACTTGGAAGTCACCTATAGAACATGGCCACCAGCACAATGTCCCCCATGCAATATGGCTGACTTGGAAGTCACCTATAGAACATGGCCACCAGCACAATGTCCCCCATGCAATATGCTGACTTGGAAGTCACCTATAGAACATGGCAACCAGCACAATGTCCCCCAAGCAATATGGCTGACTTGGAAGTCACCTATACAAGACAACCAGCACAATTTCCCCCATGCAATATGGCTGACTTGGAAGTCACCTATAGGACATGGCAACCAGCACAATGTCCCCCATGCAATATGGCTGACTTGGAAGTCACCTATACAATACAACCAGCACAATGTCCCCCATGCAATATGGCTGACTTGGAAGTCACCTATACAACATGGCAACCAGCACAATGTCCCCCATGCAATATGGCTGACTTGGAAGTCACCTATAGAACATGGCCACCAGCACAATGTCCCCCATGCAATATGGCTGACTTGGAAGTCACCTATACAACATGGCAACCTGCACAATGTCCCCCAAGCAATATGGCTGACTTGGAAGTCACCTATAGAACATGGCCACCAGCACAATGTCCCCCAAGCAATATGGCTGACTTGGAAGTCACCTATAGAACATGGCAACCAGCACAATGTCCCCCAAGCAATATGGCTGACTTGGAAGTCACCTATACAAGACAACCAGCACAATGTCCCCCATGCAATATGGCTGACTTGGAAGTCACCTATAGGACATGGCAACCAGCACAATGTCCCCCATGCAATATGGCTGACTTGGAAGTCACCTATAGAACATGGCCACCAGCACAATGTCCCCCAAGCAATATGGCTCACTTGGAAGACACCTATACAATACAACCAGCACAATGTCCCCCATGCAATATGGCTGACTTGGAAGTCACCTAAACAATACAACCAGCACAATGTCTCAAATGCAATATGGCTGACTTGTAAGTCACCTATAGAACATGGCCACCAGCACAATGTCCCCCATGCAATATGGCTGACTTGAAAGTCACCTATACAACATGGCAACCAGCACAATGTCCCCCATGCAATATGGCTGACTTGGAAGTCACCTATACAATATAACCAGCACAATGTCCCCCAAGCAATATGGCTGACTTAGAAGTCACCTATACAAGACAACCAGCACAATGTCCCCCATGCAATATGGCTGACTTGGAAGTCACCTATACAATACAACCAGCACAATGTCCCCCATGCAATATGGCTGATTTGGAAGTCACCTATACAACACAACCAGCACAATGTCACCCATGCAATATGGATGACTTGGAAATCACCTATACAAGACAACCAGCACAATGTCACAAATGCAATATGGCTGACTTGGAAGTCACCTATAGAACATGGCCACCAGCACAATGTCCCCCATGCAATATGGCTGACTTGGAAGTCACCTATACAACATGGCAACCAGCACAATGTCCCCCATGCAATATGGCTGACTTGGAAGTCACCTATACAATACAACCAGCACAATGTCCCCAAAGCAATATGGCTGACTTGGAAGTCACCTATACAAGACAACCAGCACAATGTCCCCCATGCAATATGGCTGACTTGAAAGTCACCTATAGGACATGGCCACCAGCACAATGTCCCCCATGCAATATGGATGACTTGGAAGTCACCTATACAATACAACCAGCACAATGTCCCTCATGCAATATGGCTGACTTGGAAGTCACCTATACAACACAACCAGCACAATGTCCCCCAAGCAATATGGCTCACTTGGAAGTCACCTATACAACATGGCAACCAGCACAATGTCCCCCATGCAATATGGCTGACTTGGAAGTCACCTATACAATACAACCAGCACAATGTCCCCGAAGCAATATGGCTGACTTGGAAGTCACCTATAGAACATGGCCACCAGCACAATGTCCCCCATGCAATATGGCTGACTTGGAAGTCACCTATACAAGACAACCAGCACAATGTCCCCCATGCAATATGGCTGACTTGGAAGTCACCTATAGAACATGGCCACCAGCACAATGTCCCCCATGCAATATGGCTGACTTGGAAGTCACCTATAGAACATGGCAACCAGCACAATGTCCCCCAAGCAATATGGCTGACTTGGAAGTCACCTATACAAGACAACCAGCACAATTTCCCCCATGCAATATGGCTGACTTGGAAGTCACCTATAGGACATGGCAACCAGCACAATGTCCCCCATGCAATATGGCTGACTTGGAAGTCACCTATACAACACAACCAGCACAATGTCCCCCATGCAATATGGCTGACTTGGAAGTCACCTATACAACACAACCAGCACAATGTCCCCCATGCAATATGGCTAACTTGGAAGTCACCTATAGAACATGGCAACCAGCACAATGTCCCCCAAGCAATATGGCTGACTTGGAAGTCACCTATACAACATGGCCACCAGCACAATGTCCCCCAAGCAATATGGCTCACTTGGAAGTCACCTATACAATACAACCAGCACAATGTCCCCCATTCAATATGGCTGACTTGGAAGTCACCTATACAATATAACCAGCACAATGTCCCCCATGCAATATGGCTGATTGGAAGTCACCTATACAACACAACCAGCACAATGTCCCCCATGCAATATGGCTGACTTGGAAGTCACCTATACAACATGGCAACCAGCACAATGTCCCCCATGCAATATGGCTGACTTGGAAGTCACCTATACAACATGGCAACCAGCACAATGTCCCCCATGCAATATGGCTGACTTGGAAGTCACCTATACAAGACAACCAGCACAATGTCCCCATGCAATATGGCTGACTTGGAAGTCACCTATAGAACATGGCCACCAGCACAATGTCCCCCCATGCAATATGGCTGACTTGGAAGTCACCTATACAACATGGCAACCAGCACAATGTCCCCCAAGCAATATGGCTCACTTGGAAGTCACCTATACAACATGGCAACCAGCACAATGTCCCCCATGCAATATGGCTGACTTGGAAGTCACCTATAGAACATGGCCACCAGCACAATGTCCCCCATGCAACACGGCTGACTTGGAAGTCACCTATACAAGACAACCAGCACAATGTCCCCCATGCAATTTGGCTGACTTGGAAGTCACCTATACAACATGGCAACCAGCACAATGTCCCCCATGCAATATGGCTGACTTGGAAGTCACCTATACAACATGGCCACCAGCACAATGTCCCCCATGCAATATGGCTGACTTGGAAGTCACCTATACAAGACAACCAGCACAATGTCCACCATGCAATATGGCTGACTTGGAAGTCACCTATAGGACATGGCAACCAGCACAATGTCCCCCAAGCAATATGGCTGACTTGGAAGTCACCTATACAAGACAACCAGCACAATGTCCCAAATGCAATATGGCTGACTTGGAAGTCACCTATAGAACATGGCCACCAGCACAATGTCTCCCATGCAATATGGCTGACTTGGAAGTCACCTGTACAACATGGCAACCAGCACAATGTCCCCCAAGCAATATGGCTGACTTGGAAGTCACCTATAGAACATGGCCACCAGCACAATGTCCCCCAAGCAATATGGCTGACTTGGAAGTCACCAACAGAACATGGCAACCAGCACAATGTCCCCCAAGCAATATGGCTGACTTGGAAGTCACCTATACAAGACAACCAGCACAATGTCCCCCATGCAACACGGCTGACTTGGAAGTCACCTATACAAGACAACCAGCACAATGTCCCCCATGCAATATGGCTGACTTGGAAGTCACCTATACAACACAACCAGCACAATGTCCCCCAAGCAATATGGCTCACTTGGAAGTCACCTATACAACATGGCAACCAGCACAATGTCCCCCATGCAATATGGCTGACTTGGAAGTCACCTATACAATACAACCAGCACAATGTCCCCGAAGCAATATGGCTGACTTGGAAGTCACCTATAGAACATGGCCACCAGCACAATGTCCCCCATGCAATATGGCTGACTTGGAAGTCACCTATACAAGACAACCAGCACAATGTCCCCCATGCAATATGGCTGACTTGGAAGTCACCTATAGAACATGGCCACCAGCACAATGTCCCCCATGCAATATGGCTGACTTGGAAGTCACCTATAGAACATGGCAGCCAGCACAATGTCCCCCAAGCAATATGGCTGACTTGGAAGTCACCTATACAAGACAACCAGCACAATTTCCCCCATGCAATATGGCTGACTTGGAAGTCACCTATAGGACATGGCAACCAGCACAATGTCCCCCATGCAATATGGCTGACTTGGAAGTCACCTATACAACACAACCAGCACAATGTCCCCCATGCAATATGGCTGACTTGGAAGTCACCTATACAACACAACCAGCACAATGTCCCCCATGCAATATGGCTAACTTGGAAGTCACCTATAGAACATGGCAACCAGCACAATGTCCCCCAAGCAATATGGCTGACTTGGAAGTCACCTATACAACATGGCCACCAGCACAATGTCCCCCAAGCAATATGGCTCACTTGGAAGTCACCTATACAATACAACCAGCACAATGTCCCCCATTCAATATGGCTGACTTGGAAGTCACCTATACAATATAACCAGCACAATGTCCCCCATGCAATATGGCTGATTGGAAGTCACCTATACAACACAACCAGCACAATGTCCCCCATGCAATATGGCTGACTTGGAAGTCACCTATACAACATGGCAACCAGCACAATGTCCCCCATGCAATATGGCTGACTTGGAAGTCACCTATACAACATGGCAACCAGCACAATGTCCCCCATGCAATATGGCTGACTTGGAAGTCACCTATACAAGACAACCAGCACAATGTCCCCATGCAATATGGCTGACTTGGAAGTCACCTATAGAACATGGCCACCAGCACAATGTCCCCCCATGCAATATGGCTGACTTGGAAGTCACCTATACAACATGGCAACCAGCACAATGTCCCCCAAGCAATATGGCTCACTTGGAAGTCACCTATACAACATGGCAACCAGCACAATGTCCCCCATGCAATATGGCTGACTTGGAAGTCACCTATAGAACATGGCCACCAGCACAATGTCCCCCATGCAACACGGCTGACTTGGAAGTCACCTATACAAGACAACCAGCACAATGTCCCCCATGCAATATGGCTGACTTGGAAGTCACCTATACAAGACAACCAGCACAATGTCCCCCAAGCAATATGGCTGACTTGGAAGTCACCTATAGAACATGGCCACCAGCACAATGTCCCCCATGCAATATGGCTGACTTGGAAGTCACCTATACAACATGGCAACCAGCACAATGTCCCCCAAGCAATATGGCTCAATTGGAAGTCACCTATACAACATGGCAACCAGCACAATGTCCCCCATGCAATATGGCTGACTTGGAAGTCACCTATAGAACATGGCCACCAGCACAATGTCCCCCATGCAACACGGCTGACTTGGAAGTCACCTATACAACACAACCAGCACAATGTCCCCCAAGCAATATGGCTCACTTGGAAGTCACCTATACAACATGGCAACCAGCACAATGTCCCCCATGCAATATGGCTGACTTGGAAGTCACCTATACAACATGGCAACCAGCACAATGTCCCCCATGCAATATGGCTGACTTGGAAGTCACCTATACAATACAACCAGCACAATGTCCCCCAGGCAATATGGCTGACTTGGAAGTCACCTATACAACATGGCCACCAGCACAATGTCCCCCATGCAATATGGCTGACTTGGAAGTCACCTATAGAACATGGCCACCAGCACAATGTCCCCCATGCAACACGGCTGACTTGGAAGTCACCTATACAAGACAACCAGCACAATGTCCCCCATGCAATATGGCTGACTTGGAAGTCACCTATACAAAACAACCAGCACAATGTCCCCCAAGCAATATGGCTCACTTGGAAGTCACCTATACAACATGGCAACCAGCACAATGTCCCCCATGCAATATGGCTGACTTGGAAGTCACCTATGCAACATGGCAACCAGCACAATGTCCCCCATGCAATATGGCTGACTTGGAAGTCACCTATACAATACAACCAGCACAATGTCCCCCAGGCAATATGGCTGACTTGGAAGTCACCTATACAACATGGCAACCAGCACAATGTCCCCCATGCAATATGGCTGACTTGGAAGTCACCTATACAACATGGCAACCAGCACAATGTCCCCCATGCAATATGGCTGACTTGGAAGTCACCTATACAACATGGCAACCCTCACAATGTCCCCCATGCAATATGGCTGACTTGGAAGTCACCTATACAACATGGCCACCAGCACAATGTCCCCCATGCAATATGGCTGACTTGGAAGTCACCTATACAAGACAACCAGCACAATGTCCACCATGCAATATGGCTGACTTGGAAGTCACCTATAGGACATGGCAACCAGCACAATGTCCCCCAAGCAATATGGCTGACTTGGAAGTCACCTATACAAGACAACCAGCACAATGTCCCCCAAGCAATATGGCTGACTTGGAAGTCACCTATAGAACATGGCCACCAGCACAATGTCCCCCAAGCAATATGGCTGACTTGGAAGTCACCTACAGAACATGGCAACCAGCACAATGTCCCCCAAGCAATATGGCTGACTTGGAAGTCACCTATACAAGACAACCAGCACAATGTCCCCCATGTAACACGGCTGACTTGGAAGTCACCTATACAAGACAACCAGCACAATGTCCCCCATGCAATATGGCTGACTTGGAAGTCACCTATACAACACAACCAGCACAATGTCCCCCAAGCAATATGGCTCACTTGGAAGTCACCTATACAACATGGCAACCAGCACAATGTCCCCCATGCAATATGGCTGACTTGGAAGTCACCTATACAATGCAACCAGCACAATGTCCCCCAAGCAATATGGCTGACTTGGAAGTCACCTATAGAACATGGCCACCAGCACAATGTCCCCCATGCAATATGGCTAACTTGGAAGTCACCTATACAAGACAACCAGCACAATGTCCCCCATGCAATATGGCTGACTTGGAAGTCACCTATAGAACATGGCCACCAGCACAATGTCCCCCATGCAATATGGCTGACTTGGAAGTCACCTATAGAACATGGCAACCAGCACAATGTCCCCCAAGCAATATGGCTGACTTGGAAGTCACCTATACAAGACAACCAGCACAATTTTCCCCATGCAATATGGCTGACTTGGAAGTCACCTATAGGACATGGCAACCAGCACAATGTCCCCCATGCAATATGGCTGACTTGGAAGTCACCTATACAATACAACCAGCACAATGTCCCCCATGCAATTTGGCTGACTTGGAAGTCACCTATACAACATGGCAACCAGCACAATGTCCCCCATGCAATATGGCTGACTTGGAAGTCACCTATACAACATGGCCACCAGCACAATGTCCCCCATGCAATATGGCTGACTTGGAAGTCACCTATACAAGACAACCAGCACAATGTCCACCATGCAATATGGCTGACTTGGAAGTCACCTATAGGACATGGCAACCAGCACAATGTCCCCCAAGCAATATGGCTGACTTGGAAGTCACCTATACAAGACAACCAGCACAATGTCCCAAATGCAATATGGCTGACTTGGAAGTCACCTATAGAACATGGCCACCAGCACAATGTCCCCCATGCAATATGGCTGACTTGGAAGTCACCTGTACAACATGGCAACCAGCACAATGTCCCCCAAGCAATATGGCTGACTTGGAAGTCACCTATAGAACATGGCCACCAGCACAATGTCCCCCAAGCAATATGGCTGACTTGGAAGTCACCAACAGAACATGGCAACCAGCACAATGTCCCCCAAGCAATATGGCTGACTTGGAAGTCACCTATACAAGACAACCAGCACAATGTCCCCCATGCAACACGGCTGACTTGGAAGTCACCTATACAAGACAACCAGCACAATGTCCCCCATGCAATATGGCTGACTTGGAAGTCACCTATACAACACAACCAGCACAATGTCCCCCAAGCAATTTGGCTCACTTGGAAGTCACCTATACAACATGGCAACCAGCACAATGTCCCCCATGCAATATGGCTGACTTGGAAGTCACCTATACAATACAACCAGCACAATGTCCCCGAAGCAATATGGCTGACTTGGAAGTCACCTATAGAACATGGCCACCAGCACAATGTCCCCCATGCAATATGGCTGACTTGGAAGTCACCTATACAAGACAACCAGCACAATGTCCCCCATGCAATATGGCTGACTTGGAAGTCACCTATAGAACATGGCCACCAGCACAATGTCCCCCATGCAATATGGCTGACTTGGAAGTCACCTATAGAACATGGCAACCAGCACAATGTCCCCCAAGCAATATGGCTGACTTGGAAGTCACCTATACAAGACAACCAGCACAATTTCCCCCATGCAATATGGCTGACTTGGAAGTCACCTATAGGACATGGCAACCAGCACAATGTCCCCCATGCAATATGGCTGACTTGGAAGTCACCTATACAACACAACCAGCACAATGTCCCCCATGCAATATGGCTGACTTGGAAGTCACCTATACAACACAACCAGCACAATGTCCCCCATGCAATATGGCTAACTTGGAAGTCACCTATAGAACATGGCAACCAGCACAATGTCCCCCAAGCAATATGGCTGACTTGGAAGTCACCTATACAACATGGCCACCAGCACAATGTCCCCCAAGCAATATGGCTCACTTGGAAGTCACCTATACAATACAACCAGCACAATGTCCCCCATTCAATATGGCTGACTTGGAAGTCACCTATACAATACAACCAGCACAATGTCCCCCATGCAATATGGCTGATTGGAAGTCACCTATACAACACAACCAGCACAATGTCCCCCATGCAATATGGCTGACTTGGAAGTCACCTATACAACATGGCAACCAGCACAATGTCCCCCATGCAATATGGCTGACTTGGAAGTCACCTATACAACATGGCAACCAGCACAATGTCCCCCATGCAATATGGCTGACTTGGAAGTCACCTATACAAGACAACCAGCACAATGTCCCCATGCAATATGGCTGACTTGGAAGTCACCTATAGAACATGGCCACCAGCACAATGTCCCCCCATGCAATATGGCTGACTTGGAAGTCATCTATACAACATGGCAACCAGCACAATGTCCCCCAAGCAATATGGCTCACTTGGAAGTCACCTATACAACATGGCAACCAGCACAATGTCCCCCATGCAATATGGCTGACTTGGAAGTCACCTATAGAACATGGCCACCAGCACAATGTCCCCCATGCAACACGGCTGACTTGGAAGTCACCTATACAAGACAACCAGCACAATGTCCCCCATGCAATATGGCTGACTTGGAAGTCACCTATACAAGACAACCAGCACAATGTCCCCCAAGTAATATGGTTGACTTGGAAGTCACCTATAGAACATGGCCACCAGCACAATGTCCCCCATGCAATATGGCTGACTTGGAAGTCACCTATACAACATGGCAACCAGCACAATATCCCCCAAGCAATATGGCTCACTTGGAAGTCACCTATACAACATGGCAACCAGCACAATGTCCCCCATGCAATATGGCTGACTTGGAAGTCACCTATAGAACATGGCCACCAGCACAATGTCCCCCATGCAACACGGCTGACTTGGAAGTCACCTATACAACACAACCAGCACAATGTCCCCCAAGCAATATGGCTCACTTGGAAGTCACCTATACAACATGGCAACCAGCACAATGTCCCCCATGCAATATGGCTGACTTGGAAGTCACCTATACAACATGGCAACCAGCACAATGTCCCCCATGCAATATGGCTGACTTGGAAGTCACCTATACAATACAACCAGCACAATGTCCCCCAGGCAATATGGCTGACTTGGAAGTCACCTATACAACATGGCCACCAGCACAATGTCCCCCATGCAATATGGCTGACTTGGAAGTCACCTATACAATACAACCAGCACAATGTCCCCCAGGCAATATGGCTGACTTGGAAGTCACCTATACAACATGGCAACCAGCACAATGTCCCCCAAGCAATATGGCTGACTTGGAAGTCACCTATACAACATGGCAACCAGCACAATGTCCCCCATGCAATATGGCTGACTTGGAAGTCACCTATCCAACATGGCAACCAGCACAATGTCCCCCATGCAATATGGCTGACTTGGAAGTCACCTATAGAACATGGCCACCAGCACAATGTCCCCCATGCAATATGGCTGACTTGGAAGTCACCTATAGAACATGGCAACCAGCACAATGTCCCCCAAGCAATATGGCTGACTTGGAAGTCACCTATACAAGACAACCAGCACAATTTCCCCCATGCAATATGGCTGACTTGGAAGTCACCTATAGGACATGGCAACCAGCACAATGTCCCCCAAGCAATATGGCTGACTTGGAAGTCACCTATACAACACAACCAGCACAATGTCCCCCATGCAACACGGCTGACTTGGAAGTCACCTATACAAGACAACCAGCACAATGTCCCCCATGCAATATGGCTGACTTGGAAGTCACCTATACAACACAACCAGCACAATGTCCCCCAAGCAATATGGCTCACTTGGACGTCACCTATACAACATGGCAACCAGCACAATGTCCCCCATGCAATATGGCTGACTTGGAAGTCACCTATACAATACAACCAGCACAATGTCCCCCAAGCAATATGGCTGACTTGGAAGTCACCTATAGAACATGGCCACCAGCACAATGTCCCCCATGCAATATGGCTGACTTGGAAGTCAGCTATACAAGACAACCAGCACAATGTCCCCCATGCAATATGGCTGACTTGGAAGTCACCTATAGAACATGGCCACCAGCACAATGACCCCCATGCAATATGGCTGACTTGGAAGTCACCTATAGAACATGGCAACCAGCACAATGTCCCCCAAGCAATATGGCTGACTTGGAAGTCACCTATACAAGACAACCAGCACAATTTCCCCCATGCAATATGGCTGACTTGGAAGTCACCTATAGGACATGGCAACCAGCACAATGTCCCCCATGCAATATGGCTGTCTTGGAAGTCACCTATACAACACAACCAGCACAATGTCCCCCATGCAATATGGCTGACTTGGAAGTCACCTATACAACACAACCAGCACAATGTCCCCCATGCAATATGGCTAACTTGGAAGTCACCTATAGAACATGGCAACCAGCACAATGTCCCCCAAGCAATATGGCTGACTTGGAAGTCACCTATACAGCACAATGTCCCCCAAGCAATATGGCTCACTTGGAAGTCACCTATACAATACAACCAGCACAATGTCCCCCATGCAATATGGCTGACTTGGAAGTCACCTATACAATACAACCAGCACAATGTCACCCATGCAATATGGCTGACTTGGAAGTCACCTATACAACACAACCAGCACAATGTCCCCCATGCAATATGGCTGACTTGGAAGTCACCTATACAACATGGCAACCAGCACAATGTCCCCCATGCAATATGGCTGACTTGGAAGTCACCTATACAACATGGCAACCAGCACAATGTCCCCCATGCAATATGGCTGACTTGGAAGTCACCTATACAAGACAACCAGCACAATGTCCCCATGCAATATGGCTGACTTGGAAGTCACCTATAGAACATGGCCACCAGCACAATGTCCCCCATGCAATATGGCTGACTTGAAAGTCACCTATACAACATGGCAACCAGCACAATGTCCCCCAAGCAATATGGCTCACTTGGAAGTCACCTATACAACATGGCAACCAGCACAATGTCCCCCATGCAATATGGCTGACTTGGAAGTCACCTATAGAACATGGCCACCAGCACAATGTCTCCCATGCAACACGGCTGACTTGGAAGTCACCTATACAAGACAACCAGCACAATGTCCCCCATGCAATATGGCTGACTTGGAAGTCACCTATACAAGACAACCAGCACAATGTCCCCCAAGCAATATGGCTGACTTGGAAGTCACCTATAGAACATGGCCACCAGCACAATGTCCCCCATGCAATATGGCTGACTTGGAAGTCACCTATACAACATGGCAACCAGCACAATGTCCCCCAAGCAATATGGCTCACTTGGAAGTCACCTATACAACATGGCAACCAGCACAATGTCCCCCATGCAATATGGCTGACTTGGAAGTCACCTATAGAACATGGCCACCAGCACAATGTCCCCCATGCAACACGGCTGACTTGGAAGTCACCTATACAACACAACCAGCACAATGTCCCCCAAGCAATATGGCTCACTTGGAAGTCACCTATACAACATGGCAACCAGCACAATGTCCCCCATGCAATATGGCTGACTTGGAAGTCACCTATACAACATGGCAACCAGCACAATGTCCCCCATGCAATATGGCTGACTTGGAAGTCACCTATACAATACAACCAGCACAATGTCCCCCAGGCAATATGGCTGACTTGGAAGTCACCTATACAACACAACCAGCACAATGTCCCCCATGCAATATGGCTGACTTGGAAGTCACCTATACAACATGGCAACCAGCACAATGTCCCCCATGCAATATGGCTGACTTGGAAGTCACCTATACAACATGGCAACCAGCACAATGTCCCCCATGCAATATGGCTGACTTGGAAGTCACCTATACAAGACAACCAGCACAATGTCCCCATGCAATATGGCTGACTTGGAAGTCACCTATAGAACATGGCCACCAGCACAATGTCCCCCATGCAATATGGCTGACTTGAAAGTCACCTATACAACATGGCAACCAGCACAATGTCCCCCAAGCAATATGGCTCACTTGGAAGTCACCTATACAACATGGCAACCAGCACAATGTCCCCCATGCAATATGGCTGACTTGGAAGTCACCTATAGAACATGGCCACCAGCACAATGTCCCCCATGCAACACGGCTGACTTGGAAGTCACCTATACAAGACAACCAGCACAATGTCCCCCAAGCAATATGGCTGACTTGGAAGTCACCTATAGAACATGGCCACCAGCACAATGTCCCCCATGCAATATGGCTGACTTGGAAGTCACCTATACAACATGGCAACCAGCACAATGTCCCCCAAGCAATATGGCTCACTTGGAAGTCACCTATACAACATGGCAACGAGCACAATGTCCCCCATGCAATATGGCTGACTTGGAAGTCACCTATAGAACATGGCCACCAGCACAATGTCCCCCATGCAACACGGCTGACTTGGAAGTCACCTATACAACACAACCAGCACAATGTCCCCCAAGCAATATGGCTCACTTGGAAGTCACCTATACAACATGGCAACCAGCACAATGTCCCCCATGCAATATGGCTGACTTGGAAGTCACCTATACAGCACAATGTCCCCCAAGCAATATGGCTCACTTGGAAGTCACCTATACAATACAACCAGCACAATGTCCCCCATGCAATATGGCTGACTTGGAAGTCACCTATACAATACAACCAGCACAATGTCACCCATGCAATATGGCTGACTTGGAAGTCACCTATACAACACAACCAGCACAATGTCCCCCATGCAATATGGCTGACTTGGAAGTCACCTATACAACATGGCAACCAGCACAATGTCCCCCATGCAATATGGCTGACTTGGAAGTCACCTATACAACATGGCAACCAGCACAATGTCCCCCATGCAATATGGCTGACTTGGAAGTCACCTATACAAGACAACCAGCACAATGTCCCCATGCAATATGGCTGACTTGGAAGTCACCTATAGAACATGGCCACCAGCACAATGTCCCCCATGCAATATGGCTGACTTGGAAGTCACCTATACAATACAACCAGCACAATGTCACCCATGCAATATGGCTGACTTGGAAGTCACCTATACAACACAACCAGCACAATGTCCCCCATGCAATATGGCTGACTTGGAAGTCACCTATACAACATGGCAACCAGCACAATGTCCCCCATGCAATATGGCTGACTTGGAAGTCACCTATACAACATGGCAACCAGCACAATGTCCCCCATGCAATATGGCTGACTTGGAAGTCACCTATACAAGACAACCAGCACAATGTCCCCATGCAATATGGCTGACTTGGAAGTCACCTATAGAACATGGCCACCAGCACAATGTCCCCCATGCAACACGGCTGACTTGGAAGTCACCTATACAAGACAACCAGCACAATGTCCCCCAAGCAATATGGCTGACTTGGAAGTCACCTATAGAACATGGCCACCAGCACAATGTCCCCCATGCAATATGGCTGACTTGGAAGTCACCTATACAACATGGCAACCAGCACAATGTCCCCCAAGCAATATGGCTCACTTGGAAGTCACCTATACAACATGGCAACGAGCACAATGTCCCCCATGCAATATGGCTGACTTGGAAGTCACCTATAGAACATGGCCACCAGCACAATGTCCCCCATGCAACACGGCTGACTTGGAAGTCACCTATACAACACAACCAGCACAATGTCCCCCAAGCAATATGGCTCACTTGGAAGTCACCTATACAACATGGCAACCAGCACAATGTCCCCCATGCAATATGGCTGACTTGGAAGTCACCTATACAGCACAATGTCCCCCAAGCAATATGGCTCACTTGGAAGTCACCTATACAATACAACCAGCACAATGTCCCCCATGCAATATGGCTGACTTGGAAGTCACCTATACAATACAACCAGCACAATGTCACCCATGCAATATGGCTGACTTGGAAGTCACCTATACAACACAACCAGCACAATGTCCCCCATGCAATATGGCTGACTTGGAAGTCACCTATACAACATGGCAACCAGCACAATGTCCCCCATGCAATATGGCTGACTTGGAAGTCACCTATACAACATGGCAACCAGCACAATGTCCCCCATGCAATATGGCTGACTTGGAAGTCACCTATACAAGACAACCAGCACAATGTCCCCATGCAATATGGCTGACTTGGAAGTCACCTATAGAACATGGCCACCAGCACAATGTCCCCCATGCAATATGGCTGACTTGAAAGTCACCTATACAACATGGCAACCAGCACAATGTCCCCCAAGCAATATGGCTCACTTGGAAGTCACCTATACAACATGGCAACCAGCACAATGTCCCCCATGCAATATGGCTGACTTGGAAGTCACCTATAGAACATGGCCACCAGCACAATGTCTCCCATGCAACACGGCTGACTTGGAAGTCACCTATACAAGACAACCAGCACAATGTCCCCCATGCAATATGGCTGACTTGGAAGTCACCTATACAAGACAACCAGCACAATGTCCCCCAAGCAATATGGCTGACTTGGAAGTCACCTATAGAACATGGCCACCAGCACAATGTCCCCCATGCAATATGGCTGACTTGGAAGTCACCTATACAACATGGCAACCAGCACAATGTCCCCCAAGCAATATGGCTCACTTGGAAGTCACCTATACAACATGGCAACCAGCACAATGTCCCCCATGCAATATGGCTGACTTGGAAGTCACCTATAGAACATGGCCACCAGCACAATGTCCCCCATGCAACACGGCTGACTTGGAAGTCACCTATACAACACAACCAGCACAATGTCCCCCAAGCAATATGGCTCACTTGGAAGTCACCTATACAACATGGCAACCAGCACAATGTCCCCCATGCAATATGGCTGACTTGGAAGTCACCTATACAACATGGCAACCAGCACAATGTCCCCCATGCAATATGGCTGACTTGGAAGTCACCTATACAATACAACCAGCACAATGTCCCCCAGGCAATATGGCTGACTTGGAAGTCACCTATACAACACAACCAGCACAATGTCCCCCATGCAATATGGCTGACTTGGAAGTCACCTATACAACATGGCAACCAGCACAATGTCCCCCATGCAATATGGCTGACTTGGAAGTCACCTATACAACATGGCAACCAGCACAATGTCCCCCATGCAATATGGCTGACTTGGAAGTCACCTATACAAGACAACCAGCACAATGTCCCCATGCAATATGGCTGACTTGGAAGTCACCTATAGAACATGGCCACCAGCACAATGTCCCCCATGCAATATGGCTGACTTGAAAGTCACCTATACAACATGGCAACCAGCACAATGTCCCCCAAGCAATATGGCTCACTTGGAAGTCACCTATACAACATGGCAACCAGCACAATGTCCCCCATGCAATATGGCTCACTTGGAAGTCACCTATAGAACATGGCCACCAGCACAATGTCCCCCATGCAACACGGCTGACTTGGAAGTCACCTATACAAGACAACCAGCACAATGTCCCCCATGCAATATGGCTGACTTGGAAGTCACCTATACAAGACAACCAGCACAATGTCCCCCAAGCAATATGGCTGACTTGGAAGTCACCTATAGAACATGGCCACCAGCACAATGTCCCCCATGCAATATGGCTGACTTGGAAGTCACCTATACAACATGGCAACCAGCACAATGTCCCCCAAGCAATATGGCTCACTTGGAAGTCACCTATACAACATGGCAACCAGCACAATGTCCCCCATGCAATATGGCTGACTTGGAAGTCACCTATAGAACATGGCCACCAGCACAATGTCCCCCATGCAACACGGCTGACTTGGAAGTCACCTATACAACACAACCAGCACAATGTCCCCCAAGCAATATGGCTCACTTGGAAGTCACCTATACAACATGGCAACCAGCACAATGTCCCCCATGCAATATGGCTGACTTGGAAGTCACCTATACAACATGGCAACCAGCACAATGTCCCCCATGCAATATGGCTGACTTGGAAGTCACCTATACAATACAACCAGCACAATGTCCCCCAGGCAATATGGCTGACTTGGAAGTCACCTATACAACATGGCAACCAGCACAATGTCCCCCATGCAATATGGCTGACTTGGAAGTCACCTATACAATACAACCAGCACAATGTCCCCCAGGCAATATGGCTGACTTGGAAGTCACCTATACAACATGGCAACCAGCACAATGTCCCCCAAGCAATATGGCTGACTTGGAAGTCACCTATACAACATGGCAACCAGCACAATGTCCCCCATGCAATATGGCTGACTTGGAAGTCACCTATACAACATGGCAACCAGCACAATGTCCCCCATGCAATATGGCTGACTTGGAAGTCACCTATAGAACATGACCACCAGCACAATGTCCCCCATGCAATATGGCTGACTTGGAAGTCACCTATAGAACATGGCAACCAGCACAATGTCCCCCAAGCAATATGGCTGACTTGGAAGTCACCTATACAAGACAACCAGCACAATTTCCCCCATGCAATATGGCTGACTTGGAAGTCACCTATAGGACATGGCAACCAGCACAATGTCCCCCATGCAATATGGCTGACTTGGAAGTCACCTATACAACACAACCAGCACAATGTCCCCCATGCAATATGGCTGACTTGGAAGTCACCTATACAACACAACCAGCACAATGTCCCCCATGCAATATGGCTGACTTGGAAGTCACCTATAGAACATGACCACCAGCACAATGTCCCCCATGCAATATGGCTGACTTGGAAGTCACCTATAGAACATGGCAACCAGCACAATGTCCCCCAAGCAATATGGCTGACTTGGAAGTCACCTATACAAGACAACCAGCACAATTTCCCCCATGCAATATGGCTGACTTGGAAGTCACCTATAGGACATGGCAACCAGCACAATGTCCCCCATGCAATATGGCTGACTTGGAAGTCACCTATACAACACAACCAGCACAATGTCCCCCATGCAATATGGCTGACTTGGAAGTCACCTATACAACACAACCAGCACAATGTCCCCCATGCAATATGGCTAACTTGGAAGTCACCTATAGAACATGGCAACCAGCACAATGTCCCCCAAGCAATATGGCTGACTTGGAAGTCACCTATACAACATGGCCACCATGACAATGTCCCCCAAGCAATATGGCTCACTTGGAAGTCACCTATACAATAAAACCAGCACAATGTCCCCCATGCAATATGGCTGACTTGGAAGTCACCTATACAATACAACCAGCACAATGTCCCCCATGCAATATGGCTGACTTGGAAGTCACCTATACAACACAACCAGCACAATGTCCCCCATGCAATATGGCTGACTTGGAGGTCACCTATACAACATGGCAACCAGCACAATGTCCGCCATGCAATATGGCTGACTTGGAAGTCACCTATACAACATGGCAACCAGCACAATGTCCCCCATGCAATATGGCTGACTTGGAAGTCACCTATACAAGACAACCAGCACAATGTCCCCATGCAATATGGCTGACTTGGAAGTCACCTATAGAACATGGCCACCAGCACAATGTCCCCCATGCAATATGGCTGACTTGGAAGTCACCTATACAACATGGCAACCAGCACAATGTCCCCCAAGCAATATGGCTCACTTGGAAGTCACCTATACAACATGGCAACCAGCACAATGTTCCCCATGCAATATGGCTGACTTGGAAGTCACCTATAGAACATGGCCACCAGCACAATGTCCCCCATGCAACACGGCTGACTTGGAAGTCACCTATACAAGACAACCAGCACAATGTCTCCCATGCAATATGGCTGACTTGGAAGTCACCTATACATGACAACCAGCACAATGTCCCCCAAGCAATATGGCTGACTTGGAAGTCACCTATAGAAAATGGCCACCAGCACAATGTCCCCCATGCAATATGGCTGACTTGGAAGTCACCTATACAAGACAACCAGCACAATGTCCCCATGCAATATGGCTGACTTGGAAGTCACCTATAGAACATGGCCACCAGCACAATGTCCCCCATGCAATATGGCTGACTTGGAAGTCACCTATACAACATGGCAACCAGCACAATGTCCCCCAAGCAATATGGCTCACTTGGAAGTCACCTATACAACATGGCAACCAGCACAATGTCCCCCATGCAATATGGCTGACTTGGAAGTCACCTATAGAACATGGCCACCAGCACAATGTCCCCCATGCAACACGGCTGACTTGGAAGTCACCTATACAAGACAACCAGCACAATGTCCCCCATGCAATATGGCTGACTTGGAAGTCACCTATACAAGACAACCAGCACAATGTCCCCCAAGCAATATGGCTGACTTGGAAGTTACCTATAGAAAATGGCCACCAGCACAATGTCCCCCATGCAATATGGCTGACTTGGAAGTCACCTCTACAACATGGCAACCAGCACAATGTCCCCCAAGCAATATGGCTCACTTGGAAGTCACCTATACAACATGGCAACCAGCACAATGTCCCCCATGCAATATGGCTGACTTGGAAGTCACCTATAGAACATGGCCACCAGCACAATGTCCCCCATGCAACACGGCTGACTTGGAAGTCACCTATACAACACAACCAGCACAATGTCCCCCAAGCAATATGGCTCACTTGGAAGTCACCTATACAACATGGCAACCAGCACAATGTCCCCCATGCAATATGGCTGACTTAGAAGTCACCTATACAACATGGCAACCAGCACAATGTCCCCCATGCAATATGGCTGACTTGGAAGTCACCTATACAATACAACCAGCACAATGTCCCCCAGGCAATATGGCTGACTTGGAAGTCACCTATACAACATGGCAACCAGCACAATGTCCCCCATGCAATATGGCTGACTTGGAAGTCACCTATACAATACAACCAGCACAATGTCTCCCAGGCAATATGGCTGACTTGGAAGTCACCTATACAACATGGCAACCAGCACAATTTCCCCCAAGCAATATGGCTGACTTGGAAGTCACCTATACAACATGGCAACCAGCACAATGTCCCCCATGCAATATGGCTGACTTGGAAGTCACCTATACAACATGGCAACCAGCACAATGTCCCCCATGCAATATGGCTGACTTGGAAGTCACCTATACAACATGGCAACCAGCACAATGTCCCCCATGCAATATGGCTGACTTGGAAGTCACCTATACCAAATGGCCATCAGAACAATGTCCCCCATGCAATATGGCTGACTTGGAGGTCACCTATACAACATGGCAACCAGCACAATGTCCCCCATGCAATATGGCTGACTTGGAAGTCACCTATACAACATGGCAACCAGCACAATGTCCCCCATGCAATATGGCTGACTTGGAAGTCACCTATACAAGACAACCAGCACAATGTCCCCATGCAATATGGCTGACTTGGAAGTCACCTATAGAACATGGCCACCAGCACAATGTCCCCCATGCAATATGGCTGACTTGGAAGTCACCTATACAACATGGCAACCAGCACAATGTCCCCCAAGCAATATGGCTCACTTGGAAGTCACCTATACAACATGGCAACCAGCACAATGTCCCCCATGCAATATGGCTGACTTGGAAGTCACCTATAGAACATGGCCACCAGCACAATGTCCCCCATGCAACACGGCTGACTTGGAAGTCACCTATACAAGACAACCAGCACAATGTCCCCCATGCAATATGGCTGACTTGGAAGTCACCTATACAAGACAACCAGCACAATGTCCCCCAAGCAATATGGCTGACTTGGATGTCACCTATAGAAAATGGCCACCAGCACAATGTCCCCCATGCAATATGGCTGACTTGGAAGTCACCTCTACAACATGGCAACCAGAACAATGTCCCGCAAGCAATATGGCTCACTTGGAAGTCACCTATACAACATGGCAACCAGCACAATGTCCCCCATGCAATATGGCTGACTTGGAAGTCACCTATAGAACATGGCCACCAGCACAATGTCCCCCATGCAATATGGCTGACTTGGAAGTCACCTATAGGACATGGCAACCAGCACAATGTCCCCCAAGCAATATGGCTGACTTGGAAGTCACCTATACAAGACAACCAGCACAATGTCAGAAATGCAATATGGCTGACTTGGAAGTCACCTATAGAACATGGCCACCAGCACAATGTCCCCCATGCAATATGGCTGACTTGGAAGTCACCTGTTCAACATGGCAACCAGCACAATGTCCCCCAAGCAATATGGCTGACTTGGAAGTCACCTATAGAACATGGCCACCAGCACAATGTCCCCCAAGCAATATGGCTGACTTGGAAGTCACCTACAGAACATGGCAACCGGCACAATGTCCCGCAAGCAATATGGCTGACTTGGAAGTCAACTATACAAGACAACCAGCACAATGTCCCCCATGCAACACGGCTGACTTGGAAGTCACCTATACAACACAACCAGCACAATGTCCCCCAAGCAATATGGCTCAATTGGGAGTCACCTATACAACATGGCAACCAGCACAATGTCCCCCAAGCAATATGGCTCACTTGGAAGTCACCTATAGAACATGGCCACCAGCACAATGTCCCCCATGCAATATGGCTGACTTGGAAGTCACCTATACAAGACAACCAGCACAATGTCCCCCATGCAATATGGCTGACTTGGAAGTCACCTATAGAACATGGCCACCAGCACAATGTCCCCCATGCAATATGGCTGACTTGGAAGTCACCTATAGAACATGGCAACCAGCACAATGTAACCCAAGCAATATGGCTGACTTGGAAGTCACCTATACAAGACAACCAGCACAATTTCCCCCATGCAATATGGCTGACTTGGAAGTCACCTATAGGACATGGCAACCAGCACAATGTCCCCCATGCAATATGGCTGACTTGGAAGTCACCTATACAATACAACCAGCACAATGTCCCCCATGCAATTTGGCTGACTTGGAAGTCACCTATACAACATGGCAACCAGCACAATGTCCCCCATGCAATATGGCTGACTTGGAAGTCACCTACAGAACATGGCAACCGGCACAATGTCCCGCAAGCAATATGGCTGACTTGGAAGTCAACTATACAAGACAACCAGCACAATGTCCCCCATGCAACACGGCTGACTTGGAAGTCACCTATACAACACAACCAGCACAATGTCCCCCAAGCAATATGGCTCAATTGGAAGTCACCTATACAACATGGCAACCAGCACAATGTCCCCCAAGCAATATGGCTGACTTGGAAGTCACCTATAGAACATGGCCACCAGCACAATGTCCCCCATGCAATATGGCTGACTTGGAAGTCACCTATACAAGACAACCAGCACAATGTCCCCCATGCAATATGGCTGACTTGGAAGTCACCTATAGAACATGGCCACCAGCACAATGTCCCCCATGCAATATGGCTGACTTGGAAGTCACCTATAGAACATGGCAACCAGCACAATGTAACCCAAGCAATATGGCTGACTTGGAAGTCACCTATACAAGACAACCAGCACAATTTCCCCCATGCAATATGGCTGACTTGGAAGTCACCTATAGGACATGGCAACCAGCACAATGTCCCCCATGCAATATGGCTGACTTGGAAGTCACCTATACAATACAACCAGCACAATGTCCCCCATGCAATTTGGCTGACTTGGAAGTCACCTATACAACATGGCAACCAGCACAATGTCCCCCATGCAATATGGCTGACTTGGAAGTCACCTATAGAACATGGCCACCAGCACAATGTCCCCCAAGCAATATGGCTGACTTGGAAGTCACCTATAGAACATGGCCACCAGCACAATGTTCCCCAAGCAATATGGCTGACTTGGAAGTCATCTATAGAACATGGCAACCAGCACAATGTCCCCCAAGCAATATGGCTGACTTGGAAGTCACCTATACAAGACAACCAGCACAATGTCCCCCATGCAATATGGCTGACTTGGAAGTCACCTATAGGACATGGCAACCAGCACAATGTCCCCCATGCAATATGGCTGACTTGGAAGTCACCTATAGAACATGGCCACCAGCACAATGTCCGCCAAGCAATATGGCTCACTTGGAAGTCACCTATACAATACAACCAGCACAATGTCCCCCATGCAATATGGCTGACTTGGAAGTCACCTATACAATACAACCAGCACAATGTCCCAAATGCAACATGGCTGACTTGGAAGTCACCTATAGAACATGGCCACCAGCACAATGTCCCCCATGCAATATGGCTGACTTGGAAGTCACCTATACAACATGGCAACCAGCACAATGTCCCCCATGTAATATGGCTGACTTGGAAGTCACCTATACAATACAACCAGCACAATGTCCCCAAAGCAATATGGCTGACTTGGAAGTCACCTATACAAGACAACCAGCACAATGTCCCCCATGCAATATGGCTGACTTGGAAGTCACCTATACAATACAACCAGCACAATGTCCCCCATGCAATATGGCTGATTTGGAATTCACCTATACAACACAACCAGCACAATGTCCCCCATGCAATATGGCTGATTTGGAAGTCACCTATAGAACATGGCCACCAGCACAATGTCCCCCATGCAATATGGCTGACTTGGAAGTCACCTATACAACATGGCAACCAGCACAATGTCCCCTATGCAATATGGCTGACTTGGAAGTCACCTATACAATACAACCAGCACAATGTCCCCCAAGCAATATGGCTGACTTGGAAGTCACCTATACAAGACAACCAGCACAATGTCCCCCATGCAATATGGCTGACTTGGAAGTCACCTATAGGACATGGCCACCAGCACAATGTCCCCCATGCAATATGGCTGACTTGGAAGTCACCTATACAATACAACCAGCACAATGTCCCCCATGCAATATGGCTGACTTGGAAGTCACCTATACAATACAACCAGCACAATGTCCCCCATGCAATATGGCTGATTTGGAAGTCACCTATACAACACAACCAGCACAATGTCCCCTATGCAATATGGCTGACTTGGAAGTCACCTATACAAGACAACCAGCACAATGTCCCCCATGCAATATGGCTGACTTGGAAGTCACCTATAGAACATGGCCACCAGCCCAATGTCCCCCATGCAATATGGCTGACTTGGAAGTCACCTATACAACATGGCAACCAGCACAATGTCCCCCATGCAATATGGCTGACTTGGAAGTCACCTATAGAACATGGCCACCAGCACAATGTCCCCCATGCAACACGGCTGACTTGGAAGTCACCTATACAACACAACCAGCACAATGTCCCCCAAGCAATATGGCTCACTTGGAAGTCACCTATAACACATGGCAACCAGCACAATGTCCCCCATGCAATATGGCTGACTTAGAAGTCACCTATACAACATGGCAACCAGCACAATGTCCCCCATGCAATATGGCTGACTTGGAAGTCACCTATACAATACAACCAGCACAATGTCCCCCAGGCAATATGGCTGACTTGGAAGTCACCTATACAACATGGCAATCAGCACAATGTCCCCCATGCAATATGGCTGACTTGGAAGTCACCTATACAATACAACCAGCACAATGTCCCCCAGGCAATATGGCTGACTTGGAAGTCACCTATACAACATGGCAACCAGCACAATGTCCCCCAAGCAATATGGCTGACTTGGAAGTCACCTATACAACATGGCAACCAGCACAATGTCCCCCATGCAATATGGCTGACTTGGAAGTCACCTATACAACATGGCAACCAGCACAATGTCCCCCATGCAATATGGCTGACTTGGAAGTCACCTATACAACATGGCAACCAGCACAATGTCCCCCATGCAATATGGCTGACTTGGAAGTCACCTATACCACATGGCCACCAGCACAATGTCCCCCATGCAATATGGCTGACTTGGAAGTCACCTATACAAGACAACCAGCACAATGTCCACCATCAACATGGCAACCAGCACAATGTCCCCCATGCAATATGGCTGACTTGGAAGTCACCTATAGAACATGGCCACCAGCCCAATGTCCCCCATGCAATATGGCTGACTTGGAAGTCACCTATACAACATGGCAACCAGCACAATGTCCCCCATGCAATATGGCTGACTTGGAAGTCACCTATAGAACATGGCCACCAGCACAATGTCCCCCATGCAACACGGCTGACTTGGAAGTCACCTATACAACACAACCAGCACAATGTCCCCCAAGCAATATGGCTCACTTGGAAGTCACCTATAACACATGGCAACCAGCACAATGTCCCCCATGCAATATGGCTGACTTAGAAGTCACCTATACAACATGGCAACCAGCACAATGTCCCCCATGCAATATGGCTGACTTGGAAGTCACCTATACAATACAACCAGCACAATGTCCCCCAGGCAATATGGCTGACTTGGAAGTCACCTATACAACATGGCAATCAGCACAATGTCCCCCATGCAATATGGCTGACTTGGAAGTCACCTATACAATACAACCAGCACAATGTCCCCCAGGCAATATGGCTGACTTGGAAGTCACCTATACAACATGGCAACCAGCACAATGTCCCCCAAGCAATATGGCTGACTTGGAAGTCACCTATACAACATGGCAACCAGCACAATGTCCCCCATGCAATATGGCTGACTTGGAAGTCACCTATACAACATGGCAACCAGCACAATGTCCCCCATGCAATATGGCTGACTTGGAAGTCACCTATACAACATGGCAACCAGCACAATGTCCCCCATGCAATATGGCTGACTTGGAAGTCACCTATACCACATGGCCACCAGCACAATGTCCCCCATGCAATATGGCTGACTTGGAAGTCACCTATACAAGACAACCAGCACAATGTCCACCATCAACATGGCAACCAGCACAATGTCCCCCAAGCAATATGGCTGACTTGGAAGTCACCTATAGAACATGGCCACCAGCACAATGTCCCCCAAGCAATATGGCTGACTTGGAAGTCACCTACAGAACATGGCAACCGGCACAATGTCCCCCAAGCAATATGGCTGACTTGGAAGTCACCTATACAAGACAACCAGCACAATGTCCCCCATGCAACACGGCTGACTTGGAAGTCACCTATACAAGCCAACCAGCACAATGTCCCCCATGCAATATGGCTGACTTGGAAGTCACCTATACAACACAACCAGCACAATGTCTCCCAAGCAATATGGCTCAATTGGAAGTCACCTATACAACATGGCAACCAGCACAATGTCCCCCAAGCAATATGGCTGACTTGGAAGTCACCTATAGAACATGGCCACCAGCACAATGTCCCCCATGCAATATGGCTGACTTGGAAGTCACCTATACAAGACAACCAGCACAATGTCCCCCATGCAATATGGCTGACTTGGAAGTCACCTATAGAACATGGCCACCAGCACAATGTCCCCCATGCAATATGGCTGACTTGGAAGTCACCTATAGAACATGGCAACCAGCACAATGTAACCCAAGCAATATGGCTGACTTGGAAGTCACCTATACAAGACAACCAGCACAATTTCCCCCATGCAATATGGCTGACTTGGAAGTCACCTATAGGACATGGCAACCAGCACAATGTCCCCCATGCAATATGGCTGACTTGGAAGTCACCTATACAATACAACCAGCACAATGTCCCCCATGCAATTTGGCTGACTTGGAAGTCACCTATACAACATGGCAACCAGCACAATGTCCCCCATGCAATATGGCTGACTTGGAAGTCACCTATAGAACATGGCCACCAGCACAATGTCCCCCAAGCAATATGGCTGACTTGGAAGTCACCTATAGAACATGGCCACCAGCACAATGTCCCCCAAGCAATATGGCTGACTTGGAAGTCACCTATAGAACATGGCAACCAGCACAATGTCCCCCAAGCAATATGGCTGACTTGGAAGTCACCTATACAAGACAACCAGCACAATGTCCCCCATGCAATATGGCTGACTTGGAAGTCACCTATAGGACATGGCAACCAGCACAATGTCCCCCATGCAATATGGCTGACTTGGAAGTCACCTATAGAACATGGCCACCAGCACAATGTCTGCCAAGCAATATGGCTCACTTGGAAGTCACCTATACAATACAACCAGCACAATGTCCCCCATGCAATATGGCTGACTTGGAAGTCACCTATACAATACAACCAGCACAATGTCCCAAATGCAATATGGCTGACTTGGAAGTCACCTATAGAACATGGCCACCAGCACAATGTCCCCCATGCAATATGGCTGACTTGGAAGTCACCTATACAACATGGCAACCAGCACAATGTCCCCCATGTAATATGGCTGACTTGGAAGTCACCTATACAATACAACCAGCACAATGTCCCCAAAGCAATATGGCTGACTTGGAAGTCACCTATACAAGACAACCAGCACAATGTCCCCCATGCAATATGGCTGACTTGGAAGTCACCTATACAATACAACCAGCACAATGTCCCCCATGCAATATGGCTGATTTGGAATTCACCTATACAACACAACCAGCACAATGTCCCCCATGCAATATGGCTGACTTGGAAGTCACCTATAGAACATGGCCACCAGCACAATGTCCCCCATGCAATATGGCTGACTTGGAAGTCACCTATACAACATGGCAACCAGCACAATGTCCCCTATGCAATATGGCTGACTTGGAAGTCACCTATACAATACAACCAGCACAATGTCCCCCAAGCAATATGGCTGACTTGGAAGTCACCTATACAAGACAACCAGCACAATGTCCCCCATGCAATATGGCTGACTTGGAAGTCACCTATAGGACATGGCCACCAGCACAATGTCCCCCATGCAATATGGCTGACTTGGAAGTCACCTATACAATACAACCAGCACAATGTCCCCCATGCAATATGGCTGACTTGGAAGTCACCTATACAATACAACCAGCACAATGTCCCCCATGCAATATGGCTGATTTGGAAGTCACCTATACAACACAACCAGCACAATGTCCCCTATGCAATATGGCTGACTTGGAAGACACCTATACAAGACAACCAGCACAATGTCCCCCATGCAATATGGCTGACTTGGAAGTCACCTATAGAACATGGCCACCAGCCCAATGTCCCCCATGCAATATGGCTGACTTGGAAGTCACCTATACAACATGGCAACCAGCACAATGTCCCCCATGCAATATGGCTGACTTGGAAGTCACCTATAGAACATGGCCACCAGCACAATGTCCCCCAAGCAATATGGCTGACTTGGAAGTCACCTATAGAACATGGCCACCAGCACAATGTCCCCCAAGCAATATGGCTGACTTGGAAGTCACCTATAGAACATGGCAACCAGCACAATGTCCCCCAAGCAATATGGCTGACTTGGAAGTCACCTATACAAGACAACCAGCACAATGTCCCCCATGCAATATGGCTGACTTGGAAGTCACCTATAGGACATGGCAACCAGCACAATGTCCCCCATGCAATATGGCTGACTTGGAAGTCACCTATAGAACATGGCCACCAGCACAATGTCCGCCAAGCAATATGGCTCACTTGGAAGTCACCTATACAATACAACCAGCACAATGTCCCCCATGCAATATGGCTGACTTGGAAGTCACCTATACAATACAACCAGCACAATGTCCCAAATGCAATATGGCTGACTTGGAAGTCACCTATAGAACATGGCCACCAGCACAATGTCCCCCATGCAATATGGCTGACTTGGAAGTCACCTATACAACATGGCAACCAGCACAATGTCCCCCATGTAATATGGCTGACTTGGAAGTCACCTATACAATACAACCAGCACAATGTCCCCAAAGCAATATGGCTGACTTGGAAGTCACCTATACAAGACAACCAGCACAATGTCCCCCATGCAATATGGCTGACTTGGAAGTCACCTATAGAACATGGCCACCAGCCCAATGTCCCCCATGCAATATGGCTGACTTGGAAGTCACCTATACAACATGGCAACCAGCACAATGTCCCCCATGCAATATGGCTGACTTGGAAGTCACCTATAGAACATGGCCACCAGCACAATGTCCCCCAAGCAATATGGCTGACTTGGAAGTCACCTATAGAACATGGCCACCAGCACAATGTCCCCCAAGCAATATGGCTGACTTGGAAGTCACCTATAGAACATGGCAACCAGCACAATGTCCCCCAAGCAATATGGCTGACTTGGAAGTCACCTATACAAGACAACCAGCACAATGTCCCCCATGCAATATGGCTGACTTGGAAGTCACCTATAGGACATGGCAACCAGCACAATGTCCCCCATGCAATATGGCTGACTTGGAAGTCACCTATAGAACATGGCCACCAGCACAATGTCCGCCAAGCAATATGGCTCACTTGGAAGTCACCTATACAATACAACCAGCACAATGTCCCCCATGCAATATGGCTGACTTGGAAGTCACCTATACAATACAACCAGCACAATGTCCCAAATGCAATATGGCTGACTTGGAAGTCACCTATAGAACATGGCCACCAGCACAATGTCCCCCATGCAATATGGCTGACTTGGAAGTCACCTATACAACATGGCAACCAGCACAATGTCCCCCATGTAATATGGCTGACTTGGAAGTCACCTATACAATACAACCAGCACAATGTCCCCAAAGCAATATGGCTGACTTGGAAGTCACCTATACAAGACAACCAGCACAATGTCCCCCATGCAATATGGCTGACTTGGAAGTCACCTATACAATACAACCAGCACAATGTCCCCCATGCAATATGGCTGATTTGGAATTCACCTATACAACACAACCAGCACAATGTCCCCCATGCAATATGGCTGACTTGGAAGTCACCTATAGAACATGGCCACCAGCACAATGTCCCCCATGCAATATGGCTGACTTGGAAGTCACCTATACAACATGGCAACCAGCACAATGTCCCCTATGCAATATGGCTGACTTGGAAGTCACCTATACAATACAACCAGCACAATGTCCCCCAAGCAATATGGCTGACTTGGAAGTCACCTATACAAGACAACCAGCACAATGTCCCCCATGCAATATGGCTGACTTGGAAGTCACCTATAGGACATGGCCACCAGCACAATGTCCCCCATGCAATATGGCTGACTTGGAAGTCACCTATACAATACAACCAGCACAATGTCCCCCATGCAATATGGCTGACTTGGAAGTCACCTATACAATACAACCAGCACAATGTCCCCCATGCAATATGGCTGATTTGGAAGTCACCTATACAACACAACCAGCACAATGTCCCCTATGCAATATGGCTGACTTGGAAGACACCTATACAAGACAACCAGCACAATGTCCCCCATGCAATATGGCTGACTTGGAAGTCACCTATAGAACATGGCCACCAGCCCAATGTCCCCCATGCAATATGGCTGACTTGGAAGTCACCTATACAACATGGCAACCAGCACAATGTCCCCCATGCAATATGGCTGACTTGGAAGTCACCTATAGAACATGGCCACCAGCACAATGTCCCCCAAGCAATATGGCTGACTTGGAAGTCACCTATAGAACATGGCCACCAGCACAATGTCCCCCAAGCAATATGGCTGACTTGGAAGTCACCTATAGAACATGGCAACCAGCACAATGTCCCCCAAGCAATATGGCTGACTTGGAAGTCACCTATACAAGACAACCAGCACAATGTCCCCCATGCAATATGGCTGACTTGGAAGTCACCTATAGGACATGGCAACCAGCACAATGTCCCCCATGCAATATGGCTGACTTGGAAGTCACCTATAGAACATGGCCACCAGCACAATGTCCGCCAAGCAATATGGCTCACTTGGAAGTCACCTATACAATACAACCAGCACAATGTCCCCCATGCAATATGGCTGACTTGGAAGTCACCTATACAATACAACCAGCACAATGTCCCAAATGCAATATGGCTGACTTGGAAGTCACCTATAGAACATGGCCACCAGCACAATGTCCCCCATGCAATATGGCTGACTTGGAAGTCACCTATACAACATGGCAACCAGCACAATGTCCCCCATGTAATATGGCTGACTTGGAAGTCACCTATACAATACAACCAGCACAATGTCCCCAAAGCAATATGGCTGACTTGGAAGTCACCTATACAAGACAACCAGCACAATGTCCCCCATGCAATATGGCTGACTTGGAAGTCACCTATACAATACAACCAGCACAATGTCCCCCATGCAATATGGCTGATTTGGAATTCACCTATACAACACAACCAGCACAATGTCCCCCATGCAATATGGCTGACTTGGAAGTCACCTATAGAACATGGCCACCAGCACAATGTCCCCCATGCAATATGGCTGACTTGGAAGTCACCTATACAACATGGCAACCAGCACAATGTCCCCTATGCAATATGGCTGACTTGGAAGTCACCTATACAATACAACCAGCACAATGTCCCCCAAGCAATATGGCTGACTTGGAAGTCACCTATACAATACAACCAGCACAATGTCCCCCATGCAATATGGCTGATTTGGAAGTCACCTATACAACACAACCAGCACAATGTCCCCTATGCAATATGGCTGACTTGGAAGACACCTATACAAGACAACCAGCACAATGTCCCCCATGCAATATGGCTGACTTGGAAGTCACCTATAGAACATGGCCACCAGCCCAATGTCCCCCATGCAATATGGCTGACTTGGAAGTCACCTATACAAGCCAACCAGCACAATGTCCCCCATGCAATATGGCTGACTTGGAAGTCACCTATACAACACAAGTCACCTATACAATACAACCAGCACAATGTCCCCCATGCAATATGGCTGATTTGGAAGTCACCTATACAACACAACCAGCACAATGTCCCCTATGCAATATGGCTGACTTGGAAGACACCTATACAAGACAACCGGCACAATGTCCCCCAAGCAATATGGCTGACTTGGAAGTCACCTATACAAGACAACCAGCACAATGTCCTCCATGCAACACGGCTGACTTGGAAGTCACCTATACAAGCCAACCAGCACAATGTCCCCCCTGCAATATGGCTGACTTGGAAGTCACCTATACAACACAACCAGCACAATGTCCCCCAAGCAATATGGCTCAATTGGAAGTCACCTATACAACATGGCAACCAGCACAATGTCCCCCAAGCAATATGGCTGACTTGGAAGTCACCTATAGAACATGGCCACCAGCACAATGTCCCCCATGCAATATGGCTGACTTGGAAGTCACCTATACAAGACAACCAGCACAATGTCCCCCATGCAATATGGCTGACTTGGAAGTCACCTATAGAACATGGCCACCAGCACAATGTCCCCCATGCAATATGGCTGACTTGGAAGTCACCTATAGAACATGGCAACCAGCACAATGTAACCCAAGCAATATGGCTGACTTGGAAGTCACCTATACAAGACAACCAGCACAATTTCCCCCATGCAATATGGCTGACTTGGAAGTCACCTATAGGACATGGCAACCAGCACAATGTCCCCCATGCAATATGGCTGACTTGGAAGTCACCTATACAATACAACCAGCACAATGTCCCCCATGCAATTTGGCTGACTTGGAAGTCACCTATACAACATGGCAACCAGCACAATGTCCCCCATGCAATATGGCTGACTTGGAAGTCACCTATAGAACATGGCCACCAGCACAATGTCCCCCAAGCAATATGGCTGACTTGGAAGTCACCTATAGAACATGGCCACCAGCACAATGTCCCCCAAGCAATATGGATGACTTGGAAGTGACCTATAGAACATGGCAACCAGCACAATGTCCCCCAAGCAATATGGCTGACTTGGAAGTCACCTATACAAGACAACCAGCACAATGTCCCCCATGCAATATGGCTGACTTGGACGTCACCTATAGGACATGGCAACCAGCACAATGTCCCCCATGCAACACGGCTGACTTGGAAGTCACCTATACAAGCCAACCAGCACAATGTCCCCCATGCAATATGGCTGACTTGGAAGTCACCTATACAACATGGCAACCAGCACAATGTCCCCCAAGCAATATGGCTGACTTGGAAGTCACCTATAGAACATGGCCACCAGCACAATGTCCCCCATGCAATATGGCTGACTTGGAAGTCACCTATACAAGACAACCAGCACAATGTCCCCCATGCAATATGGCTGACTTGGAAGTCACCTATAGAACATGGCCACCAGCACAATGTCCCCCATGCAATATGGCTGACTTGGAAGTCACCTATAGAACATGGCAACCAGCACAATGTAACCCAAGCAATATGGCTGACTTGGAAGTCACCTATACAAGACAACCAGCACAATTTCCCCCATGCAATATGGCTGACTTGGAAGTCACCTATAGGACATGGCAACCAGCACAATGTCCCCCATGCAATATGGCTGACTTGGAAGTCACCTATACAATACAACCAGCACAATGTCCCCCATGCAATTTGGCTGACTTGGAAGTCACCTATACAACATGGCAACCAGCACAATGTCCCCCATGCAATATGGCTGACTTGGAAGTCACCTATAGAACATGGCCACCAGCACAATGTCCCCCAAGCAATATGGCTGACTTGGAAGTCACCTATAGGACATGGCAACCAGCACAATGTCCCCCAAGCAATATGGCTGACTTGGAAGTCACCTATACAAAACAACCAGCACAATGTCAGAAATGCAATATGGCTGACTTGGAAGTCACCTATAGAACATGGCCACCAGCACAATGTCCCCCATGCAATATGGCTGACTTGGAAGTCACCTGTTCAACATGGCAACCAGCACAATGTCCCCCAAGCAATATGGCTGACTTGGAAGTCACCTATAGAACATGGCCACCAGCACAATGTCCCCCAAGCAATATGGCTGACTTGGAAGTCACCTACAGAACATGGCAACCGGCACAATGTCCCCCAAGCAATATGGCTGACTTGGAAGTCACCTATACAAGACAACCAGCACAATGTCCCCCATGCAACACGGCTGACTTGGAAGTCACCTATACAAGCCAACCAGCACAATGTCCCCCATGCAATATGGCTGACTTGGAAGTCACCTATACAACACAACCAGCACAATGTCCCCCAAGCAATATGGCTCAATTGGAAGTCACCTATACAACATGGCAACCAGCACAATGTCCCCCAAGCAATATGGCTGACTTGGAAGTCACCTATAGAACATGGCCATCAGCACAATGTCCCCCATGCAATATGGCTGACTTGGAAGTCACCTATACAAGACAACCAGCACAATGTCCCCCATGCAATATGGCTGACTTGGAAGTCACCTATAGAACATTGCCACCAGCACAATGTCCCCCATGCAATATGGCTGACTTGGAAGTCACCTATAGAACATGGCAACCAGCACAATGTAACCCAAGCAATATGGCTGACTTGGAAGTCACCTATACAAGACAACCAGCACAATTTCCCCCATGCAATATGGCTGACTTGGAAGTCACCTATAGGACATTGCAACCAGCACAATGTCCCCCATGCAATATGGCTGACTTGGAAGTCACCTATACAATACAACCAGCACAATGTCCCCCATGCAATTTGGCTGACTTGGAAGTCACCTATACAACATGGCAACCAGCACAATGTCCCCCATGCAATATGGCTGACTTGGAAGTCACCTATAGAACATGGCCACCAGCACAATGTCCCCCAAGCAATATGGCTGACTTGGAAGTCACCTATAGAACATGGCCACCAGCACAATGTCCCCCAAGCAATATGGATGACTTGGAAGTGACCTATAGAACATGGCAACCAGCACAATGTCCCCCAAGCAATATGGCTGACTTGGAAGTCACCTATACAAGACAACCAGCACAATGTCCCCCATGCAATATGGCTGACTTGGAAGTCACCTATAGGACATGGCAACCAGCACAATGTCCCCCATGCAATATGGCTGACTTGGAAGTCACCTATAGAACATGGCCACCAGCACAATGTCCGCCAAGAAATATGGCTCACTTGGAAGTCACCTATACAATACAACCAGCACAATGTCCCCCATGCAATATGGCTGACTTGGAAGTCACCTATACAATACAACCAGCACAATGTCCCAAATGCAATATGGCTGACTTGGAAGTCACCTATAGAACATGGCCACCAGCACAATGTCCCCCATGCAATATGGCTGACTTGGAAGTCACCTATACAACATGGCAACCAGCACAATGTTCCCCATGTAATATGGCTGACTTGGAAGTCACCTATACAATACAACCAGCACAATGTCCCCAAAGCAATATGGCTGACTTGGAAGTCACCTATACAAGACAACCAGCACAATGTCCCCCATGCAATATGGCTGACTTGGAAGTCACCTATACAATACAACCAGCACAATGTCCCCCATGCAATATGGCTGATTTGGAATTCACCTATACAACACAACCAGCACAATGTCCCCCATGCAATATGGCTGACTTGGAAGTCACATATAGAACATGGCCACCAGCACAATGTCCCCCATGCAATATGGCTGACTTGGAAGTCACCTATACAACATGGCAACCAGCACAATGTCCCCTATGCAATATGGCTGACTTGGAAGTCACCTATACAATACAACCAGCACAATGTCCCCCAAGCAATATGGCTGACTTGGAAGTCACCTATACAAGACAACCAGCACAATGTCCCCCATGCAATATGGCTGACTTGGAAGTCACCTATAGGACATGGCCACCAGCACAATGTCACCCATGCAATATGGCTGACTTGGAAGTCACCTATACAATACAACCAGCACAATGTCCCCCATGCAATATGGCTGACTTGGAAGTCACCTATACAATACAACCAGCACAATGTCTCCCATGCAATATGGCTGATTTGGAAGTCACCTATACAACACAACCAGCACAATGTCCCCTATGCAATATGGCTGACTTGGAAGTCACCTATACAAGACAACCAGCACAATGTCCCCCATGCAATATGGCTGACTTGGAAGTCACCTATAGAACATGGCCACCAGCCCAATGTCCCCCATGCAATATGGCTGACTTGGAAGTCACCTATACAACATGGCAACCAGCACAATGTCCCCCATGCAATATGGCTGACTTGGAAGTCACCTATAGAACATGGCCACCAGCACAATGTAACCCATGCAATATGGCTGACTTGGAAGTCACCTATACAACATGGCAACCAGCACAATGTCCCCCAAGCAATATGGCTGACTTGAAAGTCACCTATAGAACATGGCCACCAGCACAATGTCCCCCAAGCAATATGGCTGACTTGGAAGTCACCTATAGAACATGGCAACCAGCACAATGTCCCCCAAGCAATATGGCTGACTTGGAAGTCACCTATACAAGACAACCATCACAATGTCCCCCATGCAATATGGCTGACTTGGAAGTCACCTATAGAACATGGCAACCAGCACAATGTCCCCCATGCAATATGGCTGACTTGGAAGTCACCTATAGAACATGGCCACCAGCACAATGTCCCCCAAGCAATATGGCTCACTTGGAAGTCACCTATACAATACAACCAGCACAATGTCCCCCATGCAATATGGCTGACTTGGAAGTCACCTATACAATACAACCAGCACAATGTCCCAAATGCAATATGGCTGACTTGGAAGTCACCTATAGAACATGGCCACCAGCACAATGTCCCCATGCAATTTGGCTGACTTGGAAGTCACCTATACAACATGGCAACCAGCACAATGTCCCCCATGCAATATGGCTGACTTGGAAGTCACCTATACAATACAACCATCACAATGTCCCCCAAGCAATATGGCTGACTTGGAAGTCACCTATACAAGACAACCAGCACAATGTCCCCCATGCAATATGGCTGACTTGGAAGTCACCTATACAATACAACCAGCACAATGTCCCCCATGCAATATGGCTGATTTGGAAGTCACCTATACAACACAACCAGCACAATGTCCCTCATGCAATATGGCTGACTTGGAAGTCACCTATACAAGACAATCATCACAATGTCCCAAATGCAATATGGCTGACTTGGAAGTCACCTATAGAACATGGCCACCAGCACAATGTCCCCCATGCAATATGGCTGACTTGGAAGTCACCTATACAACATGGCAACCAGCACAATGTCCCCCATGCAATATGGCTGACTTGGAAGTCACCTATACAATACAACCAGCACAATGTCCCCCAAGCAATATGGCTGACTTGGAAGTCACCTATACAAGACAACCAGCACAATGTCCCCCATGCAATATGGCTGACTTGGAAGTCACCTATAGGACATGGCCACCAGCACAATGTCCCCCATGCAATATGGCTGACTTGGAAGTCACCTATACAATACAACCCGCACAATGTCCCCCATGCAATATGGCTGACTTGGAAGTCACCTATACAAGACAACCAGCACAATGTCCCCCATGCAATATGGCTAACTTGGAAGTCACCTATAGAACATGGCCACCAGCACAATGTCCCCCATGCAATATGGCTGACTTGGAAGTCACCTATAGAACATGGCAACCAGCACAATGTCCCCCAAGCAATATGGCTGACTTGGAAGTCACCTATACAAGACAACCAGCACAATTTCCCCCATGCAATATGGCTGACTTGGAAGTCACCTATAGGACATGGCAACCAGCACAATGTCCCCCATGCAATATGGCTGACTTGGAAGTCACCTATACAATACAACCAGCACAATGTCCCCCATGCAATTTGGCTGACTTGGAAGTCACCTATACAACATGGCAACCAGCACAATGTCCCCCATGCAATATGGCTGACTTGGAAGTCACCTATAGAACATGGCCACCAGCACAATGTCCCCCATGCAATATGGCTGACTTGGAAGTCACCTATACAACATGGCAACCAGCACAATGTCCCCCAAGCAATATGGCTGACTTGGAAGTCACCTATAGAACATGGCCACCAGCACAATGTCCCCCAAGCAATATGGCTGACTTGGAAGTCACCTATAGAACATGGCAACCAGCACAATGTCCCCCAAGCAATATGGCTGACTTGGAAGTCACCTATAGGACATGGCAACCAGCACAATGTCCCCCATGCAATATGGCTGACTTGGAAGTCACCTATAGAACATGGCCACCAGCACAATGTCCGCAAAGCAATATCGCTCACTTGGAAGTCACCTATACAATACAACCAGCACAATGTCCCCCATGCAATATGGCTGACTTGGAAGTCACCTATACAATACAACCAGCACAATGTCCCAAATGCAATATGGCTGACTTGGAAGTCACCTATAGAACATGGCCACCAGCACAATGTCCCCCAAGCAATATGGCTGACTTGGAAGTCACCTATACAAGACAACCAGCACAATGTCCCCCATGCAATATGGCTGACTTGGAAGTCACCTATAGGACATGGCCACCAGCACAATGTCCCCCATGCAATATGGCTGACTTGTAAGTCACCTATACAATACAACCAGCACAATGTCCCCCATGCAATTTGGCTGACTTGGAAGTCACCTATACAAGACAACCAGCACAATGTCCCCCATGCAATATTGCTGACTTGGAAGTCACCTATAGAACATGGCCACCAGCACAATGTCCCCCATGCAATATGGCTGACTTGGAAGTCACCTATAGAACATGGCAACCAGCACAATGTCCCCCAAGCAATATGGCTGACTTGGAAGTCACCTATACAAGACAACCAGCACAATTTCCCCCATGCAATATGGCTGACTTGGAAGTCACCTATAGGACATGGCAACCAGCACAATGTCCCCCATGCAATATGGCTGACTTGGAAGTCACCTATACAATACAACCAGCACAATGTCCCCCATGCAATTTGGCTGACTTGGAAGTCACCTATACAACATGGCAACCAGCACAATGTCCCCCATGCAATATGGCTGACTTGGAAGTCACCTATAGAACATGGCCACCAGCACAATGTCCCCCATGCAATATGGCTGACTTGGAAGTCACCTATACAACATGGCAACCAGCACAATGTCCCCCAAGCAATATGGCTGACTTGGAAGTCACCTATAGAACATGGCCACCAGCACAATGTCCCCCAAGCAATATGGCTGACTTGGTAGTCACCTATAGAACATGGCAACCAGCACAATGTCCCCCAAGCAATATGGCTGACTTGGAAGTCACCTATACAAGACAACCAGCACAATGTCCCCCATGCAATATGGCTGACTTGGAAGTCACCTATAGGACATGGCAACCAGCACAATGTCCCCCATGCAATATGGCTGACTTGGAAGTCACCTATAGAACATGGCCACCAGCACAATGTCCGCCAAGCAATATGGCTCACTTGGAAGTCACCTATACAATACAACCAGCACAATGTCCCCCATGCAATATGGCTGACTTGGAAGTCACCTATACAATACAACCAGCACAATGTCCCAAATGCAATATGGCTGACTTGGAAGTCACCTATAGAACATAGCCACCAGCACAATGTCCCCCATGCAATATGGCTGACTTGGAAGTCACCTATACAACATGGCAACCAGCACAATGTCCCCCATGCAATATGGCTGACTTGGAAGTCACCTATACAATACAACCAGCACAATGTCCCCCATGCAATTTGGCTGACTTGGAAGTCACCTATACAACATGGCAACCAGCACAATGTCCCCCAAGCAATATGGCTGACTTGGAAGTCACCTATAGAACATGGCCACCAGCACAATGTCCCCCAAGCAATATGGCTGACTTGGCAGTCACCTATAGAACATGGCAACCAGCACAATGTCCCCCAAGCAATATGGCTGACTTGGAAGTCACCTATACAAGACAACCAGCACAATGTCCCCCATGCAATATGGCTGACTTGGAAGTTACCTATAGGACATGGCAACCAGCACAATGTCCCCCATGCAATATGGCTGACTTGGAAGTCACCTATAGAACATGGCCACCAGCACAATGTCCCCCATGCAATATGGCTGACTTGGAAGTCACCTATACAACATGGCAACCAGCACAATGTCCCCCAAGCAATATGGCTGACTTGGAAGTCACCTATAGAACATGGCCACCAGCACAATGTCCCCCAAGCAATATGGCTGACTTGGAAGTCACCTATAGAACATGGCAACCAGCACAATGTCCCCCAAGCAATATGGCTGACTTGGAAGTCACTTATACAAGACAACCAGCACAATGTCCCCCATGCAATATGGCTGACTTGGAAGTCACCTATAGGACATGGCAACCAGCACAATGTCCCCCATGCAATATGGCTGACTTGGAAGTCACCTATAGAATACAACCATCACAATGTCCCCAATGCAATATGGCTGACTTGGAAGTCACCTATACAAGACAACCAGCACAATGTCCCCCATGCAATATTGCTGACTTGGAAGTCACCTATAGAACATGGCCACCAGCACAATGTCCCCCATGCAATATGGCTGACTTGGAAGTCACCTATAGAACATGGCAACCAGCACAATGTCCCCCAAGCAATATGGCTGACTTGGAAGTCACCTATACAAGACAACCAGCACAATTTCCCCCATGCAATATGGCTGACTTGGAAGTCACCTATAGGACATGGCAACCAGCACAATGTCCCCCATGCAATATGGCTGACTTGGAAGTCACCTATACAATACAACCAGCACAATGTCCCCCATGCAATTTGGCTGACTTGGAAGTCACCTATACAACATGGCAACCAGCACAATGTCCCCCATGCAATATGGCTGACTTGGAAGTCACCTATAGAACATGACCACCAGCACAATGTCCCCCATGCAATATGGCTGACTTGGAAGTCACCTATACATCATGGCAACCAGCACAATGTCCCCCAAGCAATATGGCTGACTTGGAAGTCACCTATATAACATGGCCACCAGCACAATGTCCCCCAAGCAATATGGCTGACTTGGAAGTCACCTATAGAACATGGCAACCAGCACAATGTCCCCCAAGCAATATGGCTGACTTGGAAGTCACCTATACAAGACAACCAGCACAATGTCCCGCATGCAATATGGCTGACTTGGAAGTCACCTATAGGACATGGCAACTAGCACAATGTCCCCCATGCAATATGGCTGACTTGGAAGTCACCTATAGAACATGGCCACCAGCACAATGTCCGCCAAGCAATATGGCTCACTTGGAAGTCACCTATACAATACAACCAGCACAATGTCCCCCATGCAATATGGCTGACTTGGAAGTCACCTATACAATACAACCAGCACAATGTCCCAAATGCAATATGGCTGACTTGGAAGTCACCTATAGAACATAGCCACCAGCACAATGTCCCCCATGCAATATGGCTGACTTGGAAGTCACCTATACAACATGGCAACCAGCACAATGTCCCCCATGCAATATGGCTGACTTGGAAGTCACCTATACAATACAACCAGCACAATGTCCCCCATGCAATTTGGCTGACTTGGAAGTCACCTATACAACATGGCAACCAGCACAATGTCCCCCATGCAATATGGCTGACTTGGAAGTCACCTATAGAACATGGCCACCAGCACAATGTCCCCCATGCAATATGGCTGACTTGGAAGTCACCTATACAACATGGCAACTAGCACAATGTCCCCCAAGCAATATGGCTGACTTGGAAGTCACCTATACAAGACAACCAGCACAATGTCCCAAATGCAATATGGCTGACTTGGAAGTCACCTATAGAACATGGCCACCAGCACAATGTCCCCCATGCAATATGGCTGACTTGGAAGTCACCTGTACAACATGGCAACCAGCACAATGTCCCCCAAGCAATATGGCTGACTTGGAAGTCACCTATAGAACATGGCCACCAGCACAATGTCCCCCAAGCAATATGGCTGACTTGGAAGTCACCAACAGAACATGGCAACCAGCACAATGTCCCCCAAGCAATATGGCTGACTTGGAAGTCACCTATACAAGACAACCAGCACAATGTCCCCCATGCAACACGGCTGACTTGGAAGTCACCTATACAAGACAACCAGCACAATGTCCCCCATGCAATATGGCTGACTTGGAAGTCACCTATACAACACAACCAGCACAATGTCCCCCAAGCAATATGGCTCACTTGGAAGTCACCTATACAACATGGCAACCAGCACAATGTCCCCCATGCAATATGGCTGACTTGGAAGTCACCTATACAATACAACCAGCACAATGTCCCCGAAGCAATATGGCTGACTTGGAAGTCACCTATAGAACATGGCCACCAGCACAATGTCCCCCATGCAATATGGCTGACTTGGAAGTCACCTATACAAGACAACCTGCACAATGTCCCCCATGCAATATGGCTGACTTGGAAGTCACCTATAGAACATGGCCACCAGCACAATGTCCCCCATGCAATATGGCTGACTTGGAAGTCACCTATAGAACATGGCAACCAGCACAATGTCCCCCAAGCAATATGGCTGACTTGGAAGTCACCTATACAAGACAACCAGCACAATTTCCCCCATGCAATATGGCTGACTTGGAAGTCACCTATAGGACATGGCAACCAGCACAATGTCCCCCATGCAATATGGCTGACTTGGAAGTCACCTATACAACACAACCAGCACAATGTCCCCCATGCAATATGGCTGACTTGGAAGTCACCTATACAACACAACCAGCACAATGTCCCCCAAGCAATATGGCTGACTTGGAAGTCACCTATACAACATGGCCACCAGCACAATGTCCCCCAAGCAATATGGCTCACTTGGAAGTCACCTATACAATACAACCAGCACAATGTCCCCCATGCAATATGGCTGACTTGGAAGTCACCTATACAATACAACCAGCACAATGTCCCCCATGCAATATGGCTGATTGGAAGTCACCTATACAACACAACCAGCACAATGTCCCCCATGCAATATGGCTGACTTGGAAGTCACCTATACAACATGGCAACCAGCACAATGTCCCCCATGCAATATGGCTGACTTGGAAGTCACCTATAGAACATGGCCACCTGCACAATGTCCCCCATGCAACACGGATGACTTGGAAGTCACCTATACAAGACAACCAGCACAATGTCCCCCAAGCAATATGGCTGACTTGGAAGTCACCTATAGAACATGGCCACCAGCACAATGTCCCCCATGCAATATGGCTGACTTGGAAGTCACCTATACAACATGGCAACCAGCACAATGTCCCCCATGCAATATGGCTGACTTGGAAGTCACCTATACAATACAACCAGCACAATGTCCCCCAAGCAATATGGCTGACTTGGAAGTCACCTATACAAGACAACCAGCACAATGTCCCCCATGCAATATGGCTGACTTGGAAGTCACCTATAGGACATGGCCACCAGCACAATGTCCCCCATGCAATATGGCTGACTTGGAAGTCACCTATACAATACAACCCGCACAATGTCCCCCATGCAATATGGCTGACTTGGAAGTCACCTATACAAGACAACCAGCACAATGTCCCCCATGCAATATGGCTAACTTGGAAGTCACCTATAGAACATGGCCACCAGCACAATGTCCCCCATGCAATATGGCTGACTTGGAAGTCACCTATAGAACATGGCAACCAGCACAATGTCCCCCAAGCAATATGGCTGACTTGGAAGTCACCTATACAAGACAACCAGCACAATTTCCCCCATGCAATATGGCTGACTTGGAAGTCACCTATAGGACATGGCAACCAGCACAATGTCCCCCATGCAATATGGCTGACTTGGAAGTCACCTATACAATACAACCAGCACAATGTCCCCCATGCAATTTGGCTGACTTGGAAGTCACCTATACAACATGGCAACCAGCACAATGTCCCCCATGCAATATGGCTGACTTGGAAGTCACCTATAGAACATGGCCACCAGCACAATGTCCCCCATGCAATATGGCTGACTTGGAAGTCACCTATACAACATGGCAACCAGCACAATGTCCCCCAAGCAATATGGCTGACTTGGAAGTCACCTATAGAACATGGCCACCAGCACAATGTCCCCCAAGCAATATGGCTGACTTGGAAGTCACCTATAGAACATGGCAACCAGCACAATGTCCCCCAAGCAATATGGCTGACTTGGAAGTCACCTATAGGACATGGCAACCAGCACAATGTCCCCCATGCAATATGGCTGACTTGGAAGTCACCTATAGAACATGGCCACCAGCACAATGTCCGCAAAGCAATATCGCTCACTTGGAAGTCACCTATACAATACAACCAGCACAATGTCCCCCATGCAATATGGCTGACTTGGAAGTCACCTATACAATACAACCAGCACAATGTCCCAAATGCAATATGGCTGACTTGGAAGTCACCTATAGAACATGGCCACCAGCACAATGTCCCCCAAGCAATATGGCTGACTTGGAAGTCACCTATACAAGACAACCAGCACAATGTCCCCCATGCAATATGGCTGACTTGGAAGTCACCTATAGGACATGGCCACCAGCACAATGTCCCCCATGCAATATGGCTGACTTGTAAGTCACCTATACAATACAACCAGCACAATGTCCCCCATGCAATTTGGCTGACTTGGAAGTCACCTATACAAGACAACCAGCACAATGTCCCCCATGCAATATTGCTGACTTGGAAGTCACCTATAGAACATGGCCACCAGCACAATGTCCCCCATGCAATATGGCTGACTTGGAAGTCACCTATAGAACATGGCAACCAGCACAATGTCCCCCAAGCAATATGGCTGACTTGGAAGTCACCTATACAAGACAACCAGCACAATTTCCCCCATGCAATATGGCTGACTTGGAAGTCACCTATAGGACATGGCAACCAGCACAATGTCCCCCATGCAATATGGCTGACTTGGAAGTCACCTATACAATACAACCAGCACAATGTCCCCCATGCAATTTGGCTGACTTGGAAGTCACCTATACAACATGGCAACCAGCACAATGTCCCCCATGCAATATGGCTGACTTGGAAGTCACCTATAGAACATGGCCACCAGCACAATGTCCCCCATGCAATATGGCTGACTTGGAAGTCACCTATACAACATGGCAACCAGCACAATGTCCCCCAAGCAATATGGCTGACTTGGAAGTCACCTATAGAACATGGCCACCAGCACAATGTCCCCCAAGCAATATGGCTGACTTGGTAGTCACCTATAGAACATGGCAACCAGCACAATGTCCCCCAAGCAATATGGCTGACTTGGAAGTCACCTATACAAGACAACCAGCACAATGTCCCCCATGCAATATGGCTGACTTGGAAGTCACCTATAGGACATGGCAACCAGCACAATGTCCCCCATGCAATATGGCTGACTTGGAAGTCACCTATAGAACATGGCCACCAGCACAATGTCCGCCAAGCAATATGGCTCACTTGGAAGTCACCTATACAATACAACCAGCACAATGTCCCCCATGCAATATGGCTGACTTGGAAGTCACCTATACAATACAACCAGCACAATGTCCCAAATGCAATATGGCTGACTTGGAAGTCACCTATAGAACATAGCCACCAGCACAATGTCCCCCATGCAATATGGCTGACTTGGAAGTCACCTATACAACATGGCAACCAGCACAATGTCCCCCATGCAATATGGCTGACTTGGAAGTCACCTATACAATACAACCAGCACAATGTCCCCCATGCAATTTGGCTGACTTGGAAGTCACCTATACAACATGGCAACCAGCACAATGTCCCCCATGCAATATGGCTGACTTGGAAGTCACCTATAGAACATGGCCACCAGCACAATGTCCCCCATGCAATATGGCTGACTTTGAAGTCAACTATACAACATGGCAACCAGCACAATGTCCCCCAAGCAATATGGCTGACTTGGAAGTCACCTATAGAACATGGCCACCAGCACAATGTCCCCCAAGCAATATGGCTGACTTGGCAGTCACCTATAGAACATGGCAACCAGCACAATGTCCCCCAAGCAATATGGCTGACTTGGAAGTCACCTATACAAGACAACCAGCACAATGTCCCCCATGCAATATGGCTGACTTGGAAGTTACCTATAGGACATGGCAACCAGCACAATGTCCCCCATGCAATATGGCTGACTTGGAAGTCACCTATAGAACATGGCCACCAGCACAATGTCCCCCATGCAATATGGCTGACTTGGAAGTCACCTATACAACATGGCAACCAGCACAATGTCCCCCAAGCAATATGGCTGACTTGGAAGTCACCTATAGAACATGGCCACCAGCACAATGTCCCCCAAGCAATATGGCTGACTTGGAAGTCACCTATAGAACATGGCAACCAGCACAATGTCCCCCAAGCAATATGGCTGACTTGGAAGTCACTTATACAAGACAACCAGCACAATGTCCCCCATGCAATATGGCTGACTTGGAAGTCACCTATAGGACATGGCAACCAGCACAATGTCCCCCATGCAATATGGCTGACTTTGAAGTCACCTATAGAATACAACCATCACAATGTCCCCAATGCAATATGGCTGACTTGGAAGTCACCTATACAAGACAACCAGCACAATGTCCCCCATGCAATATTGCTGACTTGGAAGTCACCTATAGAACATGGCCACCAGCACAATGTCCCCCATGCAATATGGCTGACTTGGAAGTCACCTATAGAACATGGCAACCAGCACAATGTCCCCCAAGCAATATGGCTGACTTGGAAGTCACCTATACAAGACAACCAGCACAATTTCCCCCATGCAATATGGCTGACTTGGAAGTCACCTATAGGACATGGCAACCAGCACAATGTCCCCCATGCAATATGGCTGACTTGGAAGTCACCTATACAATACAACCAGCACAATGTCCCCCATGCAATTTGGCTGACTTGGAAGTCACCTATACAACATGGCAACCAGCACAATGTCCCCCATGCAATATGGCTGACTTGGAAGTCACCTATAGAACATGACCACCAGCACAATGTCCCCCATGCAATATGGCTGACTTGGAAGTCACCTATACATCATGGCAACCAGCACAATGTCCCCCAAGCAATATGGCTGACTTGGAAGTCACCTATATAACATGGCCACCAGCACAATGTCCCCCAAGCAATATGGCTGACTTGGAAGTCACCTATAGAACATGGCAACCAGCACAATGTCCCCCAAGCAATATGGCTGACTTGGAAGTCACCTATACAAGACAACCAGCACAATGTCCCGCATGCAATATGGCTGACTTGGAAGTCACCTATAGGACATGGCAACTAGCACAATGTCCCCCATGCAATATGGCTGACTTGGAAGTCACCTATAGAACATGGCCACCAGCACAATGTCCGCCAAGCAATATGGCTCACTTGGAAGTCACCTATACAATACAACCAGCACAATGTCCCCCATGCAATATGGCTGACTTGGAAGTCACCTATACAATACAACCAGCACAATGTCCCAAATGCAATATGGCTGACTTGGAAGTCACCTATAGAACATAGCCACCAGCACAATGTCCCCCATGCAATATGGCTGACTTGGAAGTCACCTATACAACATGGCAACCAGCACAATGTCCCCCATGCAATATGGCTGACTTGGAAGTCACCTATACAATACAACCAGCACAATGTCCCCCATGCAATTTGGCTGACTTGGAAGTCACCTATACAACATGGCAACCAGCACAATGTCCCCCATGCAATATGGCTGACTTGGAAGTCACCTATAGAACATGGCCACCAGCACAATGTCCCCCATGCAATATGGCTGACTTGGAAGTCACCTATACAACATGGCAACTAGCACAATGTCCCCCAAGCAATATGGCTGACTTGGAAGTCACCTATACAAGACAACCAGCACAATGTCCCAAATGCAATATGGCTGACTTGGAAGTCACCTATAGAACATGGCCACCAGCACAATGTCCCCCATGCAATATGGCTGACTTGGAAGTCACCTGTACAACATGGCAACCAGCACAATGTCCCCCAAGCAATATGGCTGACTTGGAAGTCACCTATAGAACATGGCCACCAGCACAATGTCCCCCAAGCAATATGGCTGACTTGGAAGTCACCAACAGAACATGGCAACCAGCACAATGTCCCCCAAGCAATATGGCTGACTTGGAAGTCACCTATACAAGACAACCAGCACAATGTCCCCCATGCAACACGGCTGACTTGGAAGTCACCTATACAAGACAACCAGCACAATGTCCCCCATGCAATATGGCTGACTTGGAAGTCACCTATACAACACAACCAGCACAATGTCCCCCAAGCAATATGGCTCACTTGGAAGTCACCTATACAACATGGCAACCAGCACAATGTCCCCCATGCAATATGGCTGACTTGGAAGTCACCTATACAATACAACCAGCACAATGTCCCCGAAGCAATATGGCTGACTTGGAAGTCACCTATAGAACATGGCCACCAGCACAATGTCCCCCATGCAATATGGCTGACTTGGAAGTCACCTATACAAGACAACCTGCACAATGTCCCCCATGCAATATGGCTGACTTGGAAGTCACCTATAGAACATGGCCACCAGCACAATGTCCCCCATGCAATATGGCTGACTTGGAAGTCACCTATAGAACATGGCAACCAGCACAATGTCCCCCAAGCAATATGGCTGACTTGGAAGTCACCTATACAAGACAACCAGCACAATTTCCCCCATGCAATATGGCTGACTTGGAAGTCACCTATAGGACATGGCAACCAGCACAATGTCCCCCATGCAATATGGCTGACTTGGAAGTCACCTATACAACACAACCAGCACAATGTCCCCCATGCAATATGGCTGACTTGGAAGTCACCTATACAACACAACCAGCACAATGTCCCCCAAGCAATATGGCTGACTTGGAAGTCACCTATACAACATGGCCACCAGCACAATGTCCCCCAAGCAATATGGCTCACTTGGAAGTCACCTATACAATACAACCAGCACAATGTCCCCCATGCAATATGGCTGACTTGGAAGTCACCTATACAATACAACCAGCACAATGTCCCCCATGCAATATGGCTGATTGGAAGTCACCTATACAACACAACCAGCACAATGTCCCCCATGCAATATGGCTGACTTGGAAGTCACCTATACAACATGGCAACCAGCACAATGTCCCCCATGCAATATGGCTGACTTGGAAGTCACCTATAGAACATGGCCACCTGCACAATGTCCCCCATGCAACACGGCTGACTTGGAAGTCACCTATACAAGACAACCAGCACAATGTCCCCCAAGCAATATGGCTGACTTGGAAGTCACCTATAGAACATGGCCACCAGCACAATGTCCCCCATGCAATATGGCTGACTTGGAAGTCACCTATACAACATGGCAACCAGCACAATGTCCCCCAAGCAATATGGCTCACTTGGAAGTCACCTATACAACATGGCAACCAGCACAATGTCCCCCATGCAATATGGCTGACTTGGAAGTCACCTATAGAACATGGCCACCAGCACAATGTCCCCCATGCAACACGGCTGACTTGGAAGTCACCTATACAACACAACCAGCACAATGTCCCCCAAGCAATATGGCTCACTTGGAAGTCACCTATACAACATGGCAACCAGCACAATGTCCCCCATGCAATATGGCTGACTTGGAAGTCACCTATACAACATGGCAACCAGCACAATGTCCCCCATGCAATATGGCTGACTTGGAAGTCACCTATACAATACAACCAGCACAATGTCCCTCAGGCAATATGGCTGACTTGGAAGTCACCTATACAACATGGCCACCAGCACAATGTCCCCCATGCAATATGGCTGACTTGGAAGTCACCTATACAATACAACCAGCACAATGTCCCCCAGGCAATATGGCTGACTTGGAAGTCACCTATACAACATGGCAACCAGCACAATGTCCCCCAAGCAATATGGCTGACTTGGAAGTCACCTATACAACATGGCAACCAGCACAATGTCCCCCATGCAATATGGCTGACTTGGAAGTCACCTATACAACATGGCAACCAGCACAATGTCCCCCATGCAATATGGCTGACTTGGAAGTCACCTATAGAACATGGCCACCAGCACAATGTCCCCCATGCAATATGGCTAACTTGGAAGTCACCTATAGAACATGGCAACCAGCACAATGTCCCCCAAGCAATATGGCTGACTTGGAAGTCACCTATACAAGACAACCAGCACAATTTCCCCCATGCAATATGGCTGACTTGGAAGTCACCTATAGGACATGGCAACCAGCACAATGTCCCCCAAGCAATATGGCTGACTTGGAAGTCACCTATACAACACAACCAGCACAATGTCCCCCATGCAACACGGCTGACTTGGAAGTCACCTATACAAGACAACCAGCACAATGTCCCCCATGCAATATGGCTGACTTGGAAGTCACCTATACAACACAACCAGCACAATGTCCCCCAAGCAATATGGCTCACTTGGAAGTCACCTATACAACATGGCAACCAGCACAATGTCCCCCATGCAATATGGCTGACTTGGAAGTCACCTATACAATACAACCAGCACAATGTCCCCCAAGCAATATGGCTGACTTGGAAGTCACCTATAGAACATGGCCACCAGCACAATGTCCCCCATGCAATAGGGCTGACTTGGAAGTCACCTATACAAGACAACCAGCACAATGTCCCCCATGCAATATGGCTGACTTGGAAGTCACCTATAGAACATGGCCACCAGCACAATGTCCCCCATGCAATATGGCTGACTTGGAAGTCACCTATAGAACATGGCAACCAGCACAATGTCCCCCAAGCAATATGGCTGACTTGGAAGTCACCTATACAAGACAACCAGCACAATTTCCCCCATGCAATATGGCTGACTTGGAAGTCACCTATAGGACATGGCAACCAGCACAATGTCCCCCATGCAATATGGCTGACTTGGAAGTCACCTATACAACACAACCAGCACAATGTCCCCCATGCAATATGGCTGACTTGGAAGTCACCTATACAACACAACCAGCACAATGTCCCCCATGCAATATGGCTAACTTGGAAGTCACCTATAGAACATGGCAACCAGCACAATGTCCCCCAAGCAATATGGCTGACTTGGAAGTCACCTATACAGCACAATGTCCCCCAAGCAATATGGCTCACTTGGAAGTCACCTATACAATACAACCAGCACAATGTCCCCCATGCAATATGGCTGACTTGGAAGTCACCTATACAATACAACCAGCACAATGTCCCCCATGCAATATGGCTGACTTGGAAGTCACCTTTACAACACAACCAGCACAATGTCCCCCATGCAATATGGCTGACTTGGAAGTCACCTATACAACATGGCAACCAGCACAATGTCCCCCATGCAATATGGCTGACTTGGAAGTCACCTATACAACATGGCAACCAGCACAATGTCCCCCATGCAATATGGCTGACTTGGAAGTCACCTATACAAGACAACCAGCACAATGTCCCCATGCAATATGGCTGACTTGGAAGTCACCTATAGAACATGGCCACCAGCACAATGTCCCCCATGCAATATGGCTGACTTGAAAGTCACCTATACAACATGGCAACCAGCACAATGTCCCCCAAGCAATATGGCTCACTTGGAAGTCACCTATACAACATGGCAACCAGCACAATGTCCCCCATGCAATATGGCTGACTTGGAAGTCACCTATAGAACATGGCCACCAGCACAATGTCCCCCATGCAACATGGCTGACTTGGAAGTCACCTATACAAGACAACCAGCACAATGTCCCCCATGCAATATGGCTGACTTGGAAGTCACCTATACAAGACAACCAGCACAATGTCCCCCAAGCAATATGGCTGACTTGGAAGTCACCTATAGAACATGGCCACCAGCACAATGTCCCCCATGCAATATGGCTGACTTGGAAGTCACCTTTACAACATGGCAACCAGCACAATGTCCCCCAAGCAATATGGCTCACTTGGAAGTCACCTATACAACATGGCAACCAGCACAATGTCCCCCATGCAATATGGCTGACTTGGAAGTCACCTATAGAACATGGCCACCAGCACAATGTCCCCCATGCAACACGGCTGACTTGGAAGTCACCTATACAACACAACCAGCACAATGTCCCCCAAGCAATATGGCTCACTTGGAAGTCACCTATACAACATGGCAACCAGCACAATGTCCCCCATGCAATATGGCTGACTTGGAAGTCACCTATACAACATGGCAACCAGCACAATGTCCCCCATGCAATATGGCTGACTTGGAAGTCACCTATACAATACAACCAGCACAATGTCCCCCAGGCAATATGGCTGACTTGGAAGTCACCTATACAACATGGCAACCAGCACAATGTCCCCCATGTAATATGGCTGACTTGGAAGTCACCTATACAATACAACCAGCACAATGTCCCCCAGGCAATATGGCTGACTTGGAAGTCACCTATACAACATGGCAACCAGCACAATGTCCCCCAAGCAATATGGCTGACTTGGAAGTCACCTATACAACATGGCAACCAGCACAATGTCCCCCATGCAATATGGCTGACTTGGAAGTCACCTATACAACATGGCAACCAGCACAATGTCCCCCATGCAATATGGCTGACTTGGAAGTCACCTATAGAACATGGCCACCAGCACAATGTCCCCCATGCAATATGGCTGACTTGGAAGTCACCTATAGAACATGGCAACCAGCACAATGTCCCCCAAGCAATATGGCTGACTTGGAAGTCACCTATACAAGACAACCAGCACAATTTCCCCCATGCAATATGGCTGACTTGGAAGTCACCTATAGGACATGGCAACCAGCACAATGTCCCCCATGCAATATGGCTGACTTGGAAGTCACCTATACAACACAACCAGCACAATGTCCCCCATGCAATATGGCTGACTTGGAAGTCACCTATACAACACAACCAGCACAATGTCCCCCATGCAATATTGCTAACTTGGAAGTCACCTATAGAACATGGCAACCAGCACAATGTCCCCCAAGCAATATGGCTGACTTGGAAGTCACCTATACAACATGGCCACCAGGACAATGTCCCCCAAGCAATATGGCTCACTTGGAAGTCACCTATACAATACAACCAGCACAATGTCCCCCATGCAATATGGCTGACTTGGAAGTCACCTATACAATACAACCAGCACAATGTCCCCCATGCAATATGGCTGACTTGGAAGTCACCTATACAACACAACCAGCACAATGTCCCCCATGCAATATGGCTGACTTGGAGGTCACCTATACAACATGGCAACCAGCACAATGTCCCCCATGCAATATGGCTGACTTGGAAGTCACCTATACAACATGGCAACCAGCACAATGTCCCCCATGCAATATGGCTGACTTGGAAGTCACCTATACAAGACAACCAGCACAATGTCCCCATGCAATATGGCTGACTTGGAAGTCACCTATAGAACATGGCCACCAGCACAATGTCCCCCATGCAATATGGCTGACTTGGAAGTCACCTATACAACATGGCAACCAGCACAATGTCCCCCAAGCAATATGGCTCACTTGGAAGTCACCTATACAACATGGCAACCAGCACAATGTCCCCCATGCAATATGGCTGACTTGGAAGTCACCTATAGAACATGGCCACCAGCACAATGTCCCCCATGCAACACGGCTGACTTGGAAGTCACCTATACAAGACAACCAGCACAATGTCCCCCATGCAATATGGCTGACTTGGAAGTCACCTATACAAGACAACCAGCACAATGTCCCCCAAGCAATATGGCTGACTTGGAAGTCACCTATAGAAAATGGCCACCAGCACAATGTCCCCCATGCAATATGGCTGACTTGGAAGTCACCTATACAAGACAACCAGCACAATGTCCCCATGCAATATGGCTGACTTGGAAGTCACCTATAGAACATGGCCACCAGCACAATGTCCCCCATGCAATATGGCTGACTTGGAAGTCACCTATACAACATGGCAACCAGCACAATGTCCCCCAAGCAATATGGCTGACTTGGAAGTCACCTATAGAACATGGCCACCAGCACAATGTCCCCCATGCAACACGGCTGACTTGGAAGTCACCTATACAAGACAACCAGCACAATGTCCCCCATGCAATATGGCTGACTTGGAAGTCACCTATACAAGACAACCAGCACAATGTCCCCCAAGCAATATGGCTGACTTGGAAGTCACCTATAGAAAATGGCAACCAGCACAATGTCCCCCATGCAATATGGCTGACTTGGAAGTCACCTATAGAACATGGCCACCAGCACAATGTCCCCCATGCAACACGGCTGACTTGGAAGTCACCTATACAAGACAACCAGCACAATGTCCCCCATGCAATATGGCTGACTTGGAAGTCACCTATAGAACATGGCCACCAGCACAATGTCCCCCATGCAATATGGCTGACTTGGAAGTCACCTATACAACATGGCAACCAGCACAATGTCCCCCATGCAATATGGCTGACTTGGAAGTCACCTATAGAACATGGCCACCAGCACAATGTCCCCCATGCAATATGGCTGACTTGGAAGTCACCTATAGAAAATGGCAACCAGCACAATGTCCCCCATGCAATATGGCTGACTTGGAAGTCACCTATAGAACATGGCCACCAGCACAATGTCCCCCATGCAACACGGCTGACTTGGAAGTCACCTATACAAGACAACCAGCACAATGTCCCCCATGCAATATGGCTGACTTGGAAGTCACCTATAGAACATGGCCACCAGCACAATGTCCCCCATGCAATATGGCTGACTTGGAAGTCACCTATACAACATGGCAACCAGCACAATGTCCCCCAAGCAATATGGCTGACTTGGAAGTCACCTATAGAACATGGCCACCAGCACAATGTCCCCCATGCAATATGGCTGACTTGGAAGTCACCTATACAACATGGCAACCAGCACAATGTCCCCCAAGCAATATGGCTGACTTGGAAGTCACCTATAGAACATGGCCACCAGCACAATGTCCCCCATGCAACACGGCTGACTTGGAAGTCACCTATACAAGACAACCAGCACAATGTCCCCCATGCAATATGGCTGACTTGGAAGTCACCTATACAAGACAACCAGCACAATGTCCCCCAAGCAATATGGCTGACTTGGAAGTCACCTATAGAAAATGGCAACCAGCACAATGTCCCCCATGCAATATGGCTGACTTGGAAGTCACCTATAGAACATGGCCACCAGCACAATGTCCCCCATGCAACACGGCTGACTTGGAAGTCACCTATACAAGACAACCAGCACAATGTCCCCCATGCAATATGGCTGACTTGGAAGTCACCTATAGAACATGGCCACCAGCACAATGTCCCCCATGCAATATGGCTGACTTGGAAGTCACCTATACAACATGGCAACCAGCACAATGTCCCCCATGCAATATGGCTGACTTGGAAGTCACCTATAGAACATGGCCACCAGCACAATGTCCCCCATGCAACACGGCTGACTTGGAAGTCACCTATACAAGACAACCAGCACAATGTCCCCCATGCAATATGGCTGACTTGGAAGTCACCTATACAAGACAACCAGCACAATGTCCCCCAAGCAATATGGCTGACTTGGAAGTCACCTATAGAAAATGGCCACCAGCACAATGTCCCCCATGCAATATGGCTGACTTGGAAGTCACCTATACAACATGGCCACCAGCACAATGTCCCCCATGCAATATGGCTGACTTGGAAGTCACCTATAGAACATGGCCACCAGCACAATGTCCCCCATGCAACACGGCTGACTTGGAAGTCACCTATACAAGACAACCAGCACAATGTCCCCCATGCAATATGGCTGACTTGGAAGTCACCTATACAAGACAACCAGCACAATGTCCCCCAAGCAATATGGCTGACTTGGAAGTCACCTATAGAAAATGGCCACCAGCACAATGTCCCCCATGCAATATGGCTGACTTGGAAGTCACCTATACAACATGGCAACCAGCACAATGTCCCCCAAGCAATATGGCTGACTTGGAAGTCACCTATAGAACATGGCCACCAGCACAATGTCCCCCATGCAACACGGCTGACTTGGAAGTCACCTATACAAGACAACCAGCACAATGTCCCCCATGCAATATGGCTGACTTGGAAGTCACCTATACAAGACAACCAGCACAATGTCCCCCAAGCAATATGGCTGACTTGGAAGTCACCTATAGAAAATGGCAACCAGCACAATGTCCCCCATGCAATATGGCTGACTTGGAAGTCACCTATAGAACATGGCCACCAGCACAATGTCCCCCATGCAACACGGCTGACTTGGAAGTCACCTATAGAACATGGCCACCAGCACAATGTCCCCCATGCAACACGGCTGACTTGGAAGTCACCTATACAAGACAACCAGCACAATGTCCCCCATGCAATATGGCTGACTTGGAAGTCACCTATAGAACATGGCCACCAGCACAATGTCCCCCATGCAACACGGCTGACTTGGAAGTCACCTATACAAGACAACCAGCACAATGTCCCCCATGCAATATGGCTGACTTGGAAGTCACCTATACAAGACAACCAGCACAATGTCCCCCAAGCAATATGGCTGACTTGGAAGTCACCTATAGAAAATGGCAACCAGCACAATGTCCCCCATGCAATATGGCTGACTTGGAAGTCACCTATAGAACATGGCCACCAGCACAATGTCCCCCATGCAACACGGCTGACTTGGAAGTCACCTATAGAACATGGCCACCAGCACAATGTCCCCCATGTAACACGGCTGACTTGGAAGTCACCTATACAAGACAACCAGCACAATGTCCCCCATGCAATATGGCTGACTTGGAAGTCACCTATAGAACATGGCCACCAGCACAATGTCCCCCATGCAATATGGCTAACTTGGAAGTCACCTATACAACATGGCAACCAGCACAATGTCCCCCATGCAATATGGCTGACTTGGAAGTCACCTATAGAACATGGCCACCAGCACAATGTCCCCCATGCAACACGGCTGACTTGGAAGTCACCTATACAAGACAACCAGCACAATGTCCCCCATGCAATATGGCTGACTTGGAAGTCACCTATACAAGACAACCAGCACAATGTCCCCCAAGCAATATGGCTGACTTGGAAGTCACCTATAGAAAATGGCCACCAGCACAATGTCCCCCATGCAATATGGCTGACTTGGAAGTCACCTATACAACATGGCCACCAGCACAATGTCCCCCATGCAATATGGCTGACTTGGAAGTCACCTATACAACATGGCAACCAGCACAATGTCCCCCAAGCAATATGGCTCACTTGGAAGTCACCTATACAACATGGCAACCAGCACAATGTCCCCCATGCAATATGGCTGACTTGGAAGTCACCTATAGAACATGGCCACCAGCACAATGTCCCCCATGCAACACGGCTGACTTGGAAGTCACCTATACAAGACAACCAGCACAATGTCCCCCATGCAATATGGCTGACTTGGAAGTCACCTATACAAGACAACCAGCACAATGTCCCCCAAGCAATATGGCTGACTTGGAAGTCACCTATAGAAAATGGCCACCAGCACAATGTCCCCCATGCAATATGGCTGACTTGGAAGTCACCTATACAAGACAACCAGCACAATGTCCCCATGCAATATGGCTGACTTGGAAGTCACCTATAGAACATGGCCACCAGCACAATGTCCCCCATGCAATATGGCTGACTTGGAAGTCACCTATACAACATGGCAACCAGCACAATGTCCCCCATGCAATATGGCTGACTTGGAAGTCACCTATAGAACATGGCCACCAGCACAATGTCCCCCATGCAACACGGCTGACTTGGAAGTCACCTATACAAGACAACCAGCACAATGTCCCCCATGCAATATGGCTGACTTGGAAGTCACCTATACAAGACAACCAGCACAATGTCCCCCAAGCAATATGGCTGACTTGGAAGTCACCTATAGAAAATGGCAACCAGCACAATGTCCCCCATGCAATATGGCTGACTTGGAAGTCACCTATAGAACATGGCCACCAGCACAATGTCCCCCATGCAACACGGCTGACTTGGAAGTCACCTATACAAGACAACCAGCACAATGTCCCCCATGCAATATGGCTGACTTGGAAGTCACCTATAGAACATGGCCACCAGCACAATGTCCCCCATGCAATATGGCTGACTTGGAAGTCACCTATACAACATGGCAACCAGCACAATGTCCCCCAAGCAATATGGCTGACTTGGAAGTCACCTATAGAACATGGCCACCAGCACAATGTCCCCCATGCAATATGGCTGACTTGGAAGTCACCTATACAACATGGCAACCAGCACAATGTCCCCCATGCAATATGGCTGACTTGGAAGTCACCTATAGAACATGGCCACCAGCACAATGTCCCCCATGCAACACGGCTGACTTGGAAGTCACCTATACAAGACAACCAGCACAATGTCCCCCATGCAATATGGCTGACTTGGAAGTCACCTATAGAACATGGCCACCAGCACAATGTCCCCCATGCAATATGGCTGACTTGGAAGTCACCTATACAACATGGCAACCAGCACAATGTCCCCCAAGCAATATGGCTGACTTGGAAGTCACCTATAGAACATGGCCACCAGCACAATGTCCCCCATGCAATATGGCTGACTTGGAAGTCACCTATACAACATGGCAACCAGCACAATGTCCCCCAAGCAATATGGCTGACTTGGAAGTCACCTATAGAACATGGCCACCAGCACAATGTCCCCCATGCAACACGGCTGACTTGGAAGTCACCTATACAAGACAACCAGCACAATGTCCCCCATGCAATATGGCTGACTTGGAAGTCACCTATACAAGACAACCAGCACAATGTCCCCCAAGCAATATGGCTGACTTGGAAGTCACCTATAGAAAATGGCAACCAGCACAATGTCCCCCATGCAATATGGCTGACTTGGAAGTCACCTATAGAACATGGCCACCAGCACAATGTCCCCCATGCAACACGGCTGACTTGGAAGTCACCTATACAAGACAACCAGCACAATGTCCCCCATGCAATATGGCTGACTTGGAAGTCACCTATAGAACATGGCCACCAGCACAATGTCCCCCATGCAATATGGCTGACTTGGAAGTCACCTATACAACATGGCAACCAGCACAATGTCCCCCATGCAATATGGCTGACTTGGAAGTCACCTATAGAACATGGCCACCAGCACAATGTCCCCCATGCAACACGGCTGACTTGGAAGTCACCTATACAAGACAACCAGCACAATGTCCCCCATGCAATATGGCTGACTTGGAAGTCACCTATACAAGACAACCAGCACAATGTCCCCCAAGCAATATGGCTGACTTGGAAGTCACCTATAGAAAATGGCCACCAGCACAATGTCCCCCATGCAATTTGGCTGACTTGGAAGTCACCTCTACAACATGGCAACCAGCACAATGTCCCCCAAGCAATATGGCTCACTTGGAAGTCACCTATACATCATGGCAACCAGTACAATGTCCCCCATGCAATATGGCTGACTTGGAAGTCACCTATAGAACATGGCCACCAGCACAATGTCCCCCATGCAACACGGCTGACTTGGAAGTCACCTATACAACACAACCAGCACAATGTCCCCCAAGCAATATGGCTCACTTGGAAGTCACCTATACAACATGGCAACCAGCACAATGTCCCCCATGCAATATGGCTGACTTAGAAGTCACCTATACAACATGGCAACCAGCACAATGTCCCCCATGCAATATGGCTGACTTGGAAGTCACCTATACAATACAACCAGCACAATGTCCCCCAGGCAATATGGCTGACTTGGAAGTCACCTATACAACATGGCAACCAGCACAATGTCCCCCATGCAATATGGCTGACTTGGAAGTCACCTATACAATACAACCAGCACAATGTCCCCCAGGCAATATGGCTGACTTGGAAGTCACCTATACAACATGGCAACCAGCACAATGTCCCCCAAGCAATATGGCTGACTTGGAAGTCACCTATACAACATGGCAACCAGCACAATGTCCCCCATGCAATATGGCTGACTTGGAAGTCACCTATACAACATGGCAACCAGCACAATGTCCGCCATGCAATATGGCTGACTTGGAAGTCACCTATACAACATGGCAACCAGCACAATGTCCCCCATGCAATATGGCTGACTTGGAAGTCACCTATACCACATGGCCACCAGCACAATGTCCCCCATGCAATATGGCTGACTTGGAGGTCACCTATACAACATGGCAACCAGCACAATGTCCCCCATGCAATATGGCTGACTTGGAAGTCACCTATACAACATGGCAACCAGCACAATGTCCCCCATGCAATATGGCTGACTTGGAAGTCACCTATACAAGACAACCAGCACAATGTCCCCATGCAATATGGCTGACTTGGAAGTCACCTATAGAACATGGCCACCAGCACAATGTCCCCCATGCAATATGGCTGACTTGGAAGTCACCTATACAACATGGCAACCAGCACAATGTCCCCCAAGCAATATGGCTCACTTGGAAGTCACCTATACAACATGGCAACCAGCACAATGTCCCCCATGCAATATGGCTGACTTGGAAGTCACCTATAGAACATGGCCACCAGCACAATGTCCCCCATGCAACACGGCTGACTTGGAAGTCACCTATACAAGACAACCAGCACAATGTCCCCCATGCAATATGGCTGACTTGGAAGTCACCTATACAAGACAACCAGCACAATGTCCCCATGCAATATGGCTGACTTGGAAGTCACCTATAGAACATGGCCACCAGCACAATGTCCCCCATGCAATATGGCTGACTTGGAAGTCACCTATACAACATGGCAACCAGCACAATGTCCCCCAAGCAATATGGCTCACTTGGAAGTCACCTATACAACATGGCAACCAGCACAATGTCCCCCATGCAATATGGCTGACTTGGAAGTCACCTATAGAACATGGCCACCAGCACAATGTCCCCCATGCAACACGGCTGACTTGGAAGTCACCTATACAAGACAACCAGCACAATGTCCCCCATGCAATATGGCTGACTTGGAAGTCACCTATACAAGACAACCAGCACAATGTCCCCCAAGCAATATGGCTGACTTGGAAGTCACCTATAGAAAATGGCCACCAGCACAATGTCCCCCATGCAATATGGCTGACTTGGAAGTCACCTCTACAACATGGCAACCAGAACAATGTCCCCCAAGCAATATGGCTCACTTGGAAGTCACCTATACAACATGGCAACCAGCACAATGTCCCCCATGCAATATGGCTGACTTGGAAGTCACCTATAGAACATGGCCACCAGCACAATGTCCCCCATGCAACACGGCTGACTTGGAAGTCACCTATACAACACAACCAGCACAATGTCCCCCAAGCAATATGGCTCACTTGGAAGTCACCTATACAACATGGCAACCAGCACAATGTCCCCCATGCAATATGGCTGACTTAGAAGTCACCTATACAACATGGCAACCAGCACAATGTCCCCCATGCAATATGGCTGACTTGGAAGTCACCTATACAATACAACCAGCACAATGTCCCCCAGGCAATATGGCTGACTTGGAAGTCACCTATACAACATGGCAACCAGCACAATGTCCCCCATGCAATATGGCTGACTTGGAAGTCACCTATACAATACAACCAGCACAATGTCCCCCAGGCAATATGGCTGACTTGGAAGTCACCTATACAACATGGCAACCAGCACAATGTCCCCCAAGCAATATGGCTGACTTGGAAGTCACCTATACAACATGGCAACCAGCACAATGTCCCCCATGCAATATGGCTGACTTGGAAGTCACCTATACAACATGGCAACCAGCACAATGTCCCCCATGCAATATGGCTGACTTGGAAGTCACCTATACAACATGGCAACCAGCACAATGTCCCCCATGCAATATGGCTGACTTGGAAGTCACCTATACCACATGGCCACCAGCACAATGTCCCCCATGCAATATGGCTGACTTGGAAGTCACCTATACAACATGGCAACCAGCACAATGTCCCCCAAGCAATATGGCTGACTTGGAAGTCACCTATAGAAAATGGCCACCAGCACAATGTCCCCCATGCAATTTGGCTGACTTGGAAGTCACCTCTACAACATGGCAACCAGCACAATGTCCCCCAAGCAATATGGCTCACTTGGAAGTCACCTATACAACATGGCAACCAGTACAATGTCCCCCATGCAATATGGCTGACTTGGAAGTCACCTATAGAACATGGCCACCAGCACAATGTCCCCCATGCAACACGGCTGACTTGGAAGTCACCTATACAACACAACCAGCACAATGTCCCCCAAGCAATATGGCTCACTTGGAAGTCACCTATACAACATGGCAACCAGCACAATGTCCCCCATGCAATATGGCTGACTTAGAAGTCACCTATACAACATGGCAACCAGCACAATGTCCCCCATGCAATATGGCTGACTTGGAAGTCACCTATACAATACAACCAGCACAATGTCCCCCAGGCAATATGGCTGACTTGGAAGTCACCTATACAACATGGCAACCAGCACAATGTCCCCCATGCAATATGGCTGACTTGGAAGTCACCTATACAATACAACCAGCACAATGTCCCCCAGGCAATATGGCTGACTTGGAAGTCACCTATAGAACATGGCCACCAGCACAATGTCCCCCATGCAACACGGCTGACTTGGAAGTCACCTATACAAGACAACCAGCACAATGTCCCCCATGCAATATGGCTGACTTGGAAGTCACCTATACAAGACAACCAGCACAATGTCCCCCAAGCAATATGGCTGACTTGGAAGTCACCTATAGAAAATGGCCACCAGCACAATGTCCCCCATGCAATATGGCTGACTTGGAAGTCACCTCTACAACATGGCAACCAGAACAATGTCCCCCAAGCAATATGGCTCACTTGGAAGTCACCTATACAACATGGCAACCAGCACAATGTCCCCCATGCAATATGGCTGACTTGGAAGTCACCTATAGAACATGGCCACCAGCACAATGTCCCCCATGCAACACGGCTGACTTGGAAGTCACCTATACAACACAACCAGCACAATGTCCCCCAAGCAATATGGCTCACTTGGAAGTCACCTATACAACATGGCAACCAGCACAATGTCCCCCATGCAATATGGCTGACTTAGAAGTCACCTATACAACATGGCAACCAGCACAATGTCCCCCATGCAATATGGCTGACTTGGAAGTCACCTATACAATACAACCAGCACAATGTCCCCCAGGCAATATGGCTGACTTGGAAGTCACCTATACAACATGGCAACCAGCACAATGTCCCCCATGCAATATGGCTGACTTGGAAGTCACCTATACAATACAACCAGCACAATGTCCCCCAGGCAATATGGCTGACTTGGAAGTCACCTATACAACATGGCAACCAGCACAATGTCCCCCAAGCAATATGGCTGACTTGGAAGTCACCTATACAACATGGCAACCAGCACAATGTCCCCCATGCAATATGGCTGACTTGGAAGTCACCTATACAACATGGCAACCAGCACAATGTCCCCCATGCAATATGGCTGACTTGGAAGTCACCTATACAACATGGCAACCAGCACAATGTCCCCCATGCAATATGGCTGACTTGGAAGTCACCTATACCACATGGCCACCAGCACAATGTCCCCCATGCAATATGGCTGACTTGGAAGTCACCTATACAACATGGCAACCAGCACAATGTCCCCCAAGCAATATGGCTGACTTGGAAGTCACCTATAGAAAATGGCCACCAGCACAATGTCCCCCATGCAATTTGGCTGACTTGGAAGTCACCTCTACAACATGGCAACCAGCACAATGTCCCCCAAGCAATATGGCTCACTTGGAAGTCACCTATACAACATGGCAACCAGTACAATGTCCCCCATGCAATATGGCTGACTTGGAAGTCACCTATAGAACATGGCCACCAGCACAATGTCCCCCATGCAACACGGCTGACTTGGAAGTCACCTATACAACACAACCAGCACAATGTCCCCCAAGCAATATGGCTCACTTGGAAGTCACCTATACAACATGGCAACCAGCACAATGTCCCCCATGCAATATGGCTGACTTAGAAGTCACCTATACAACATGGCAACCAGCACAATGTCCCCCATGCAATATGGCTGACTTGGAAGTCACCTATACAATACAACCAGCACAATGTCCCCCAGGCAATATGGCTGACTTGGAAGTCACCTATACAACATGGCAACCAGCACAATGTCCCCCATGCAATATGGCTGACTTGGAAGTCACCTATACAATACAACCAGCACAATGTCCCCCAGGCAATATGGCTGACTTGGAAGTCACCTATACAACATGGCAACCAGCACAATGTCCCCCAAGCAATATGGCTGACTTGGAAGTCACCTATACAACATGGCAACCAGCACAATGTCCCCCATGCAATATGGCTGACTTGGAAGTCACCTATACAACATGGCAACCAGCACAATGTCCGCCATGCAATATGGCTGACTTGGAAGTCACCTATACAACATGGCAACCAGCACAATGTCCCCCATGCAATATGGCTGACTTGGAAGTCACCTATACCACATGGCCACCAGCACAATGTCCCCCATGCAATATGGCTGACTTGGAGGTCACCTATACAACATGGCAACCAGCACAATGTCCCCCATGCAATATGGCTGACTTGGAAGTCACCTATACAACATGGCAACCAGCACAATGTCCCCCATGCAATATGGCTGACTTGGAAGTCACCTATACAAGACAACCAGCACAATGTCCCCATGCAATATGGCTGACTTGGAAGTCACCTATAGAACATGGCCACCAGCACAATGTCCCCCATGCAATATGGCTGACTTGGAAGTCACCTATACAACATGGCAACCAGCACAATGTCCCCCAAGCAATATGGCTCACTTGGAAGTCACCTATACAACATGGCAACCAGCACAATGTCCCCCATGCAATATGGCTGACTTGGAAGTCACCTATAGAACATGGCCACCAGCACAATGTCCCCCATGCAACACGGCTGACTTGGAAGTCACCTATACAAGACAACCAGCACAATGTCCCCCATGCAATATGGCTGACTTGGAAGTCACCTATACAAGACAACCAGCACAATGTCCCCCAAGCAATATGGCTGACTTGGAAGTCACCTATAGAAAATGGCCACCAGCACAATGTCCCCCATGCAATATGGCTGACTTGGAAGTCACCTCTACAACATGGCAACCAGAACAATGTCCCCCAAGCAATATGGCTCACTTGGAAGTCACCTATACAACATGGCAACCAGCACAATGTCCCCCATGCAATATGGCTGACTTGGAAGTCACCTATAGAACATGGCCACCAGCACAATGTCCCCCATGCAACACGGCTGACTTGGAAGTCACCTATACAACACAACCAGCACAATGTCCCCCAAGCAATATGGCTCACTTGGAAGTCACCTATACAACATGGCAACCAGCACAATGTCCCCCATGCAATATGGCTGACTTAGAAGTCACCTATACAACATGGCAACCAGCACAATGTCCCCCATGCAATATGGCTGACTTGGAAGTCACCTATACAATACAACCAGCACAATGTCCCCCAGGCAATATGGCTGACTTGGAAGTCACCTATACAACATGGCAACCAGCACAATGTCCCCCATGCAATATGGCTGACTTGGAAGTCACCTATACAATACAACCAGCACAATGTCCCCCAGGCAATATGGCTGACTTGGAAGTCACCTATACAACATGGCAACCAGCACAATGTCCCCCAAGCAATATGGCTGACTTGGAAGTCACCTATACAACATGGCAACCAGCACAATGTCCCCCATGCAATATGGCTGACTTGGAAGTCACCTATACAACATGGCAACCAGCACAATGTCCCCCATGCAATATGGCTGACTTGGAAGTCACCTATACAACATGGCAACCAGCACAATGTCCCCCATGCAATATGGCTGACTTGGAAGTCACCTATACCACATGGCCACCAGCACAATGTCCCCCATGCAATATGGCTGACTTGGAAGTCACCTATACAACATGGCAACCAGCACAATGTCCCCCATGCAATATGGCTGACTTGGAAGTCACCTATACAACATGGCAACCAGCACAATGTCCCCCATGCAATATGGCTGACTTGGAAGTCACCTATACAATACAACCAGCACAATGTCCCCCAGGCAATATGGCTGACTTGGAAGTCACCTATACAACATGGCAACCAGCACAATGTCCCCAATGCAATATGGCTGACTTGGAAGTCACCTATACAATACAACCAGCACAATGTCCCCCAGGCAATATGGCTGACTTGGAAGTCACCTATACAACATGGCAACCAGCACAATGTCCCCCAAGCAATATGGCTGACTTGGAAGTCACCTATACAACATGGCAACCAGCACAATGTCCCCCATGCAATATGGCTGACTTGGAAGTCACCTATACAACATGGCAACCAGCACAATGTCCGCCATGCAATATGGCTGACTTGGAAGTCACCTATACAACATGGCAACCAGCACAATGTCCCCCATGCAATATGGCTGACTTGGAAGTCACCTATACCACATGGCCACCAGCACAATGTCCCCCATGCAATATGGCTGACTTGGAGGTCACCTATACAACATGGCAACCAGCACAATGTCCCCCATGCAATATGGCTGACTTGGAAGTCACCTATACAACATGGCAACCAGCACAATGTCCCCCATGCAATATGGCTGACTTGGAAGTCACCTATACAAGACAACCAGCACAATGTCCCCATGCAATATGGCTGACTTGGAAGTCACCTATAGAACATGGCCACCAGCACAATGTCCCCCATGCAATATGGCTGACTTGGAAGTCACCTATACAACATGGCAACCAGCACAATGTCCCCCAAGCAATATGGCTCACTTGGAAGTCACCTATACAACATGGCAACCAGCACAATGTCCCCCATGCAATATGGCTGACTTGGAAGTCACCTATAGAACATGGCCACCAGCACAATGTCCCCCATGCAACACGGCTGACTTGGAAGTCACCTATACAAGACAACCAGCACAATGTCCCCCATGCAATATGGCTGACTTGGAAGTCACCTATACAAGACAACCAGCACAATGTCCCCCAAGCAATATGGCTGACTTGGAAGTCACCTATAGAAAATGGCCACCAGCACAATGTCCCCCATGCAATATGGCTGACTTGGAAGTCACCTCTACAACATGGCAACCAGAACAATGTCCCCCAAGCAATATGGCTCACTTGGAAGTCACCTATACAACATGGCAACCAGCACAATGTCCCCCATGCAATATGGCTGACTTGGAAGTCACCTATAGAACATGGCCACCAGCACAATGTCCCCCATGCAACACGGCTGACTTGGAAGTCACCTATACAACACAACCAGCACAATGTCCCCCAAGCAATATGGCTCACTTGGAAGTCACCTATACAACATGGCAACCAGCACAATGTCCCCCATGCAATATGGCTGACTTAGAAGTCACCTATACAACATGGCAACCAGCACAATGTCCCCCATGCAATATGGCTGACTTGGAAGTCACCTATACAATACAACCAGCACAATGTCCCCCAGGCAATATGGCTGACTTGGAAGTCACCTATACAACATGGCAACCAGCACAATGTCCCCCATGCAATATGGCTGACTTGGAAGTCACCTATACAATACAACCAGCACAATGTCCCCCAGGCAATATGGCTGACTTGGAAGTCACCTATACAACATGGCAACCAGCACAATGTCCCCCAAGCAAAATGGCTGACTTGGAAGTCACCTATACAACATGGCAACCAGCACAATGTCCCCCATGCAATATGGCTGACTTGGAAGTCACCTATACAACATGGCAACCAGCACAATGTCCCCCATGCAATATGGCTGACTTGGAAGTCACCTATACAACATGGCAACCAGCACAATGTCCCCCATGCAATATGGCTGACTTGGAAGTCACCTATACCACATGGCCACCAGCACAATGTCCCCCATGCAATATGGCTGACTTGGAAGTCACCTATACAAGACAACCAGCACAATGTCCACCATGCAATATGGCTGACTTGGAAGTCACCTATAGGACATGGCAACCAGCACAATGTCCCCCAAGCAATATGGCTGACTTGGAAGTCACCTATACAAGACAACCAGCACAATGTCAGAAATGCAATATGACTGACTTGGAAGTCACCTATAGAACATGGCCACCAGCACAATGTCCCCCATGCAATATGGCTGACTTGGAAGTCACCTGTTCAACATGGCAACCAGCACAATGTCCCCCAAGCAATATGGCTGACTTGGAAGTCACCTATAGAACATGGCCACCAGCACAATGTCCCCCAAGCAATATGGCTGACTTGGAAGTCACCTACAGAACATGGCAACCGGCACAATGTCCCCCAAGCAATATGGCTGACTTGGAAGTCACCTATACAAGACAACCAGCACAATGTCCCCAATGCAACACGGCTGACTTGGAAGTCACCAATACAAGCCAACCAGCACAATGTCCCCCATGCAATATGGCTGACTTGGAAGTCACCTATACAACACAACCAGCACAATGTCCCCCAAGCAATATGGCTCAATTGGAAGTCACCTATACAACATGGCAACCAGCACAATGTCCCCCAAGCAATATGGCTGACTTGGAAGTCACCTATAGAACATGGCCACCAGCACAATGTCCCCCATGCAATATGGCTGACTTGGAAGTCACCTATACAACATGGCAACCAGCACAATGTCCCCCATGCAATATGGCTGACTTGGAAGTCACCTATACAATACAACCAGCACAATGTCCCCCAGGCAATATGGCTGACTTGGAAGTCACCTATACAACATGGCAACCAGCACAATGTCCCCAATGCAATATGGCTGACTTGGAAGTCACCTATACAATACAACCAGCACAATGTCCCCCAGGCAATATGGCTGACTTGGAAGTCACCTATACAACATGGCAACCAGCACAATGTCCCCCAAGCAATATGGCTGACTTGGAAGTCACCTATACAACATGGCAACCAGCACAATGTCCCCCATGCAATATGGCTGACTTGGAAGTCACCTATACAACATGGCAACCAGCACAATGTCCGCCATGCAATATGGCTGACTTGGAAGTCACCTATACAACATGGCAACCAGCACAATGTCCCCCATGCAATATGGCTGACTTGGAAGTCACCTATACCACATGGCCACCAGCACAATGTCCCCCATGCAATATGGCTGACTTGGAGGTCACCTATACAACATGGCAACCAGCACAATGTCCCCCATGCAATATGGCTGACTTGGAAGTCACCTATACAACATGGCAACCAGCACAATGTCCCCCATGCAATATGGCTGACTTGGAAGTCACCTATACAAGACAACCAGCACAATGTCCCCATGCAATATGGCTGACTTGGAAGTCACCTATAGAACATGGCCACCAGCACAATGTCCCCCATGCAATATGGCTGACTTGGAAGTCACCTATACAACATGGCAACCAGCACAATGTCCCCCAAGCAATATGGCTCACTTGGAAGTCACCTATACAACATGGCAACCAGCACAATGTCCCCCATGCAATATGGCTGACTTGGAAGTCACCTATAGAACATGGCCACCAGCACAATGTCCCCCATGCAACACGGCTGACTTGGAAGTCACCTATACAAGACAACCAGCACAATGTCCCCCATGCAATATGGCTGACTTGGAAGTCACCTATACAAGACAACCAGCACAATGTCCCCCAAGCAATATGGCTGACTTGGAAGTCACCTATAGAAAATGGCCACCAGCACAATGTCCCCCATGCAATATGGCTGACTTGGAAGTCACCTCTACAACATGGCAACCAGAACAATGTCCCCCAAGCAATATGGCTCACTTGGAAGTCACCTATACAACATGGCAACCAGCACAATGTCCCCCATGCAATATGGCTGACTTGGAAGTCACCTATAGAACATGGCCACCAGCACAATGTCCCCCATGCAACACGGCTGACTTGGAAGTCACCTATACAACACAACCAGCACAATGTCCCCCAAGCAATATGGCTCACTTGGAAGTCACCTATACAACATGGCAACCAGCACAATGTCCCCCATGCAATATGGCTGACTTAGAAGTCACCTATACAACATGGCAACCAGCACAATGTCCCCCATGCAATATGGCTGACTTGGAAGTCACCTATACAATACAACCAGCACAATGTCCCCCAGGCAATATGGCTGACTTGGAAGTCACCTATACAACATGGCAACCAGCACAATGTCCCCCATGCAATATGGCTGACTTGGAAGTCACCTATACAATACAACCAGCACAATGTCCCCCAGGCAATATGGCTGACTTGGAAGTCACCTATACAACATGGCAACCAGCACAATGTCCCCCAAGCAAAATGGCTGACTTGGAAGTCACCTATACAACATGGCAACCAGCACAATGTCCCCCATGCAATATGGCTGACTTGGAAGTCACCTATACAACATGGCAACCAGCACAATGTCCCCCATGCAATATGGCTGACTTGGAAGTCACCTATACAACATGGCAACCAGCACAATGTCCCCCATGCAATATGGCTGACTTGGAAGTCACCTATACCACATGGCCACCAGCACAATGTCCCCCATGCAATATGGCTGACTTGGAAGTCACCTATACAAGACAACCAGCACAATGTCCACCATGCAATATGGCTGACTTGGAAGTCACCTATAGGACATGGCAACCAGCACAATGTCCCCCAAGCAATATGGCTGACTTGGAAGTCACCTATACAAGACAACCAGCACAATGTCAGAAATGCAATATGACTGACTTGGAAGTCACCTATAGAACATGGCCACCAGCACAATGTCCCCCATGCAATATGGCTGACTTGGAAGTCACCTGTTCAACATGGCAACCAGCACAATGTCCCCCAAGCAATATGGCTGACTTGGAAGTCACCTATAGAACATGGCCACCAGCACAATGTCCCCCAAGCAATATGGCTGACTTGGAAGTCACCTACAGAACATGGCAACCGGCACAATGTCCCCCAAGCAATATGGCTGACTTGGAAGTCACCTATACAAGACAACCAGCACAATGTCCCCAATGCAACACGGCTGACTTGGAAGTCACCAATACAAGCCAACCAGCACAATGTCCCCCATGCAATATGGCTGACTTGGAAGTCACCTATACAACACAACCAGCACAATGTCCCCCAAGCAATATGGCTCAATTGGAAGTCACCTATACAACATGGCAACCAGCACAATGTCCCCCAAGCAATATGGCTGACTTGGAAGTCACCTATAGAACATGGCCACCAGCACAATGTCCCCCATGCAATATGGCTGACTTGGAAGTCACCTATACAAGACAACCAGCACAATGTCCCCCATGCAATATGGCTGACTTGGAAGTCACCTATAGAACATGGCCACCAGCACAATGTCCCCCATGCAATATGGCTGACTTGGAAGTCACCTATACAATACAACCAGCACAATGTCCCCCAGGCAATATGGCTGACTTGGAAGTCACCTATACAACATGGCAACCAGCACAATGTCCCCCAAGCAATATGGCTGACTTGGAAGTCACCTATACAACATGGCAACCAGCACAATGTCCCCCATGCAATATGGCTGACTTGGAAGTCACCTATACAACATGGCAACCAGCACAATGTCCGCCATGCAATATGGCTGACTTGGAAGTCACCTATACAACATGGCAACCAGCACAATGTCCCCCATGCAATATGGCTGACTTGGAAGTCACCTATACCACATGGCCACCAGCACAATGTCCCCCATGCAATATGGCTGACTTGGAGGTCACCTATACAACATGGCAACCAGCACAATGTCCCCCATGCAATATGGCTGACTTGGAAGTCACCTATACAACATGGCAACCAGCACAATGTCCCCCATGCAATATGGCTGACTTGGAAGTCACCTATACAAGACAACCAGCACAATGTCCCCATGCAATATGGCTGACTTGGAAGTCACCTATAGAACATGGCCACCAGCACAATGTCCCCCATGCAATATGGCTGACTTGGAAGTCACCTATACAACATGGCAACCAGCACAATGTCCCCCAAGCAATATGGCTCACTTGGAAGTCACCTATACAACATGGCAACCAGCACAATGTCCCCCATGCAATATGGCTGACTTGGAAGTCACCTATAGAACATGGCCACCAGCACAATGTCCCCCATGCAACACGGCTGACTTGGAAGTCACCTATACAAGACAACCAGCACAATGTCCCCCATGCAATATGGCTGACTTGGAAGTCACCTATACAAGACAACCAGCACAATGTCCCCCAAGCAATATGGCTGACTTGGAAGTCACCTATAGAAAATGGCCACCAGCACAATGTCCCCCATGCAATATGGCTGACTTGGAAGTCACCTCTACAACATGGCAACCAGAACAATGTCCCCCAAGCAATATGGCTCACTTGGAAGTCACCTATACAACATGGCAACCAGCACAATGTCCCCCATGCAATATGGCTGACTTGGAAGTCACCTATAGAACATGGCCACCAGCACAATGTCCCCCATGCAACACGGCTGACTTGGAAGTCACCTATACAACACAACCAGCACAATGTCCCCCAAGCAATATGGCTCACTTGGAAGTCACCTATACAACATGGCAACCAGCACAATGTCCCCCATGCAATATGGCTGACTTAGAAGTCACCTATACAACATGGCAACCAGCACAATGTCCCCCATGCAATATGGCTGACTTGGAAGTCACCTATACAATACAACCAGCACAATGTCCCCCAGGCAATATGGCTGACTTGGAAGTCACCTATACAACATGGCAACCAGCACAATGTCCCCCATGCAATATGGCTGACTTGGAAGTCACCTATACAATACAACCAGCACAATGTCCCCCAGGCAATATGGCTGACTTGGAAGTCACCTATACAACATGGCAACCAGCACAATGTCCCCCAAGCAAAATGGCTGACTTGGAAGTCACCTATACAACATGGCAACCAGCACAATGTCCCCCATGCAATATGGCTGACTTGGAAGTCACCTATACAACATGGCAACCAGCACAATGTCCCCCATGCAATATGGCTGACTTGGAAGTCACCTATACAACATGGCAACCAGCACAATGTCCCCCATGCAATATGGCTGACTTGGAAGTCACCTATACCACATGGCCACCAGCACAATGTCCCCCATGCAATATGGCTGACTTGGAAGTCACCTATACAAGACAACCAGCACAATGTCCACCATGCAATATGGCTGACTTGGAAGTCACCTATAGGACATGGCAACCAGCACAATGTCCCCCAAGCAATATGGCTGACTTGGAAGTCACCTATACAAGACAACCAGCACAATGTCAGAAATGCAATATGACTGACTTGGAAGTCACCTATAGAACATGGCCACCAGCACAATGTCCCCCATGCAATATGGCTGACTTGGAAGTCACCTGTTCAACATGGCAACCAGCACAATGTCCCCCAAGCAATATGGCTGACTTGGAAGTCACCTATAGAACATGGCCACCAGCACAATGTCCCCCAAGCAATATGGCTGACTTGGAAGTCACCTACAGAACATGGCAACCGGCACAATGTCCCCCAAGCAATATGGCTGACTTGGAAGTCACCTATACAAGACAACCAGCACAATGTCCCCAATGCAACACGGCTGACTTGGAAGTCACCAATACAAGCCAACCAGCACAATGTCCCCCATGCAATATGGCTGACTTGGAAGTCACCTATACAACACAACCAGCACAATGTCCCCCAAGCAATATGGCTCAATTGGAAGTCACCTATACAACATGGCAACCAGCACAATGTCCCCCAAGCAATATGGCTGACTTGGAAGTCACCTATAGAACATGGCCACCAGCACAATGTCCCCCATGCAATATGGCTGACTTGGAAGTCACCTATACAAGACAACCAGCACAATGTCCCCCATGCAATATGGCTGACTTGGAAGTCACCTATAGAACATGGCCACCAGCACAATGTCCCCCATGCAATATGGCTGACTTGGAAGTCACCTATAGAACATGGCAACCAGCACAATGTAACCCAAGCAATATGGCTGACTTGGAAGTCACCTATACAAGACAACCAGCACAATTTCCCCCATGCAATATGGCTGACTTGGAAGTCACCTATAGGACATGGCAACCAGCACAATGTCCCCCATGCAATATGGCTGACTTGGAAGTCACCTATACAATACAACCAGCACAATGCCCCCCATGCAATTTGGCTGAATTGGAAGTCACCTATACAACATGGCAACCAGCACAATGTCCCCCATGCAATATGGCTGACTTGGAAGTCACCTATAGAACATGGCCACCAGCACAATGTCCCCCAAGCAATATGGCTGACTTGGAAGTCACCTATAGAACATGGCCACCAGCACAATGTCCCCCAAGCAATATGGCTGACTTGGAAGTCACCTATAGAACATGGCAACCAGCACAATGTCCCCCAAGCAATATGGCTGACTTGGAAGTCACCTATACAAGACAACCAGCACAATGTCCCCCATGCAATATGGCTGACTTGGAAGTCACCTATAGGACATGGCAACCAGCACAATGTCCCCCATGCAATATGGCTGACTTGGAAGTCACCTATAGAACATGGCCACCAGCACAATGTCCGCCAAGCAATATGGCTCACTTGGAAGTCACCTATACAATACAACCAGCACAATGTCCCCCATGCAATATGGCTGACTTGGAAGTCACCTATACAATACAACCAGCACAATGTCCCAAATGCAATATGGCTGACTTGGAAGTCACCTATAGAACATGGCCACCAGCACAATGTCCCCCATGCAATATGGCTGACTTGGAAGTCACCTATACAACATGGCAACCAGCACAATGTCCCCCATGTAATATGGCTGACTTGGAAGTCACCTATACAATACAACCAGCACAATGTCCCCAAAGCAATATGGCTGACTTGGAAGTCACCTATACAAGACAACCAGCACAATGTCCCCCATGCAATATGGCTGACTTGGAAGTCACCTATACAATACAACCAGCACAATGTCCCCCATGCAATATGGCTGATTTGGAATTCACCTATACAACACAACCAGCACAATGTCCCCCATGCAATATGGCTGACTTGGAAGTCACCTATAGAACATGGCCACCAGCACAATGTCCCCCATGCAATATGGCTGACTTGGAAGTCACCTATACAACATGGCAACCAGAACAATGTCCCCTATGCAATATGGCTGACTTGGAAGTCACCTATACAATACAACCAGCACAATGTCCCCCAAGCAATATGGCTGACTTGGAAGTCACCTATACAAGACAACCAGCACAATGTCCCCCATGCAATATGGCTGACTTGGAAGTCACCTATAGGACATGGCCACCAGCACAATGTCCCCCATGCAATATGGCTGACTTGGAAGTCACCTATACAATACAACCAGCACAATGTCCCCCATGCAATATGGCTGACTTGGAAGTCACCTATACAATACAACCAGCACAATGTCCCCCATGCAATATGGCTGATTTGGAAGTCACCTATACAACACAACCAGCACAATGTCCCCTATGCAATATGGCTGACTTGGAAGTCACCTATACAAGACAACCAGCACAATGTCCCCCATGCAATATGGCTGACTTGGAAGTCACCTATAGAACATGGCCACCAGCCCAATGTCCCCCATGCAATATGGCTGACTTGGAAGTCACCTATACAACATGGCAACCAGCACAATGTCCCCCATGCAATATGGCTGACTTGGAAGTCACCTATAGAACATGGCCACCAGCACAATGTAACCCATGCAATATGGCTGACTTGGAAGTCACCTATACAACATGGCAACCAGCACAATGTCCCCCAAGCAATATGGCTGACTTGAAAGTCACCTATAGAACATGGCCACCAGCACAATGTCCCCCAAGCAATATGGCTGACTTGGAAGTCACCTATAGAACATGGCAACCAGCACAATGTCCCCCAAGCAATATGGCTGACTTGGAAGTCACCTATACAAGACAACCAGCACAATGTCCCCCATGCAATATGGCTGACTTGGAAGTCACCTTTAGAACATGGCAACCAGCACAATGTCCCCCATGCAATATGGCTGACTTGGAAGTCACCTATAGAACATGGCCACCAGCACAATGTCCCCCAAGCAATATGGCTCACTTGGAAGTCACCTATACAATACAACCAGCACAATGTCCCCCATGCAATATGGCTGACTTGGAAGTCAACTATACAATACAACCAGCACAATGTCCCAAATGCAATATGGCTGACTTGGAAGTCACCTATAGAACATGGCCACCAGCACAATGTCCCCCATGCAATTTGGCTGACTTGGAAGTCACCTATACAACATGGCAACCAGCACAATGTCCCCCATGCAATATGGCTGACTTGGAAGTCACCTATACAATACAACCATCACAATGTCCCCCAAGCAATATGGCTGACTTGGAAGTCACCTATACAAGACAACCAGCACAATGTCCCCCATGCAATATGGCTGACTTGGAAGTCACCTATAGGACATGGCCACCAGCACAATGTCCCCCATGCAATATGGCTGACTTGGAAGTCACCTATACAATACAACCAGCACAATGTCCCCCATGCAATATGGCTGACTTGGAAGTCACCTATACAAGACAACCAGCACAATGTCCCCCATGCAATATGGCTGACTTGGAAGTCACCTATAGAACATGGCCACCAGCACAATGTCCCCCATGCAATATGGCTGACTTGGAAGTCACCTATAGAACATGGCAACCTGCACAATGTCCCCCAAGCAATATGGCTGACTTGGAAGTCACCTATACAAGACAACCAGCACAATTTCCCCCATGCAATATGGCTGACTTGGAAGTCACCTATAGGACATGGCAACCAGCACAATGTCCCCCATGCAATATGGCTGACTTGGAAGTCACCTATACAATACAACCAGCACAATGTCCCCCATGCAATTTGGCTGACTTGGAAGTCACCTATACAACATGGCAACCAACACAATGTCCCCCATGCAATATGGCTGACTTGGAAGTCACCTATAGAACATGGCCACCAGCGCAATGTCCCCCATGCAATATGGCTGACTTGGAAGTCACCTATACAACATGGCAACCAGCACAATGTCCCCCAAGCAATATGGCTGACTTGGAAGTCACCTATAGAACATGGCCACCAGCACAAGGTCCCCCAAGCAATATTGTTGACTTGGAAGTCACCTATAGAACATGGCAACCAGCACAATGTCCCCCAAGGAAAATATGGCTGACTTGGAAGTCACCTATACAAGACAACCAGCACAATGTCCCCCATGCAATATGGCTGACTTGGAAGTCACCTATAGGACATGGCAACCAGCACAATGTCCCCCATGCAATATGGCTGACTTGGAAGTCACCTATAGAACATGGCCACCAGCACAATGTCCGCCAAGCAATATGGCTCACTTGGAAGTCACCTATACAATACAACCAGCACAATGTCCCCCATGCAATAAGGCTGACTTGGAAGTCACCTATACAATACAACCAGCACAATGTCCCAAATGCAATATGGCTGACTTGGAAGTCACCTATAGAACATGGCCACCAGCACAATGTCCCCCAAGCAATATGGCTGACTTGGAAGTCACCTATACAAGACAACCAGCACAATGTCCCCCATGCAATATGGCTGACTTGGAAGTCACCTATAGGACATGGCCACCAGCACAATGTCCCCCATGCAATATGGCTGACTTGGAAGTCACCTATACAATACAACCAGCACAATGTCCCCCATGCAATATGGCTGACTTGGAAGTCACCTATACAAGACAACCAGCACAATGTCCCCCATGCAATATTGCTGACTTGGAAGTCACCTATAGAACATGGCCACCAGCACAATGTCCCCCATGCAATATGGCTGACTTGGAAGTCACCTATAGAACATGGCAACCAGCACAATGTCCCCCAAGCAATATGGCTGACTTGGACGTCACCTATACAAGACAACCAGCACAATTTCGCCCATGCAATATGGCTGACTTGGAAGTCACCTATAGGACATGGCAACCAGCACAATGTCCCCCATGCAATATGGCTGACTTGGAAGTCACCTATACAATACAACCAGCACAATGTCCCCCATGCAATTTGGCTGAGTTGGAAGTCACCTGTACAACATGGCAACCAGCACAATGTCCCCCATGCAATATGGCTGACTTGGAAGTCACCTATAGAACATGGCCACCAGCACAATGTCCCCCATGCAATATGGCTGACTTGGAAGTCACCTATACAACATGGCAACCAGCACAATGTCCCCCAAGCAATATGGCTGACTTGGAAGTCACCTATAGAACATGGCCACCAGCACAATGTCCCCCAAGCAATATGGCTGACTTGGAAGTCACCTATAGAACATGGCAACCAGCACAATGTCCCCCAAGCAATATGGCTGACTTGGAAGTCACCTATACAAGACAACCAGCACAATGTCCCCCATGCAATATGGCTGACTTGGAAGTCACCTATAGGACATGGCAACCAGCACAATGTCCCCCATGCAATATGGCTGACTTGGAAGTCACCTATAGAACATGGCCACCAGCACAATGTCCGCCAAGCAATATGGCTCACTTGGAAGTCACCTATACAATACAACCAGCACAATGTCCCCCATGCAATATGGCTGACTTGGAAGTCACCTATACAATACAACCAGCACAATGTCCCAAATGCAATATGGCTGACTTGGAAGTCACCTATAGAACATAGCCACCAGCACAATGTCCCCCATGCAATATGGCTGACTTGGAAGTCACCTATACAACATGGCAACCAGCACAATGTCCCCCATGCAATATGGCTGACTTGGAAGTCACCTATACAATACAACCAGCACAATGTCCCCCATGCAATTTGGCTGACTTGGAAGTCAACTATACAACATGGCAACCAGCACAATGTCCCCCATGCAATATGGCTGACTTGGAAGTCACCTATAGAACATGGCCACCAGCACAATGTCCCCCATGCAATATGGCTGATTTGGAAGTCACCTATACAACATGGCAACCAGCACAATGTCCCCCAAGCAATATGGCTGACTTGGAAGTCACCTATAGAACATGGCCACCAGCACAATGTCCCCCAAGCAATATGGCTGACTTGGAAGTCACCTATAGAACATGGCAACCAGCACAATGTCCCCCAAGCAATATGGCTGACTTGGAAGTCACCTATACAAGACAACCAGCACAATGTCCCCCATGCAATATGGCTGACTTGGAAGTCACCTATAGGACATGGCAACCAGCACAATGTCCCCCATGCAATATGGCTGACTTGGAAGTCACCTATAGAACATGGCCACCAGCACAATGTCCCCCATGCAATATGGCTGACTTGGAAGTCACCTATACAACATGGCAACCAGCACAATGTCCCCCAAGCAATATGGCTGACTTGGAAGTCACCTATAGAACATGGCCACCAGCACAATGTCCCCCAAGCAATATGGCTGACTTGGAAGTCACCTATAGAACATGGCAACCAGCACAATGTCCCCCAAGCAATATGGCTGACTTGGAAGTCACCTATACAAGACAACCAGCACAATGTCCCCCATGCAATATGGCTGACTTGGAAGTCACCTATAGGACATGGCAACCAGCACAATGTCCCCCATGCAATATGGCTGACTTGGAAGTCACCTATAGAACATGGCCACCAGCACAATGTCCGCCAAGCAATATTGCTCACTTGGAAGTCACCTATACAATACAACCAGCACAATGTCCCCCATGCAATATGGCTGACTTGGAAGTCACCTATACAATACAACCAGAACAATGTCCCAAATGCAATATGGCTGACTTGGAAGTCACCTATAGAACATGGCCACCAGCACAATGTCCCCCATGCAATATGGCTGACTTGGAAGTCACCTATACTACATGGCAACCAGCACAATGTCCCCCATGCAATATGGCTGACTTGGAAGTCACCTATACAATACAACCAGCACAATGTCCCCCAAGCAATATGGCTGACTTGGAAGTCACCTATACAAGACAACCAGCACAATGTCCCCCATGCAATATGGCTGACTTGGAAGTCACCTATAGGACATGGCCACCAGCACAATGTCCCCCATGCAATATGGCTGACTTGGAAGTCACCTATACAATACAACCAGCACAATGTCCCCCATGCAATATGGCTGACTTGGAAGTCACCTATACAAGACAACCAGCACAATGTCCCCCATGCAATATTGCTGACTTGGAAGTCACCTATAGAACATGGCCACCAGCACAATGTCCCCCATGCAATATGGCTGACTTGGAAGTCACCTATAGAACATGGCAACCAGCACAATGTCCCCCAAGCAATATGGCTGACTTGGAAGTCACCTATACAAGACAACCAGCACAATTTCCCCCATGCAATATGGCTGACTTGGAAGTCACCTATAGGACATGGCAACCAGCACAATGTCCCCCATGCAATATGGCTGACTTGGAAGTCACCTATACAATACAACCAGCACAATGTCCCCCATGCAATTTGGCTGACTTGGAAGTCACCTATACAACATGGCAACCAGCACAATGTCCCCCATGCAATATGGCTGACTTGGAAGTCACCTATAGAACATGACCACCAGCACAATGTCCCCCATGCAATATGGCTGACTTGGAAGTCACCTATACAACATGGCAACCAGCACAATGTCCCCCAAGCAATATGGCTGACTTGGAAGTCACCTATAGAACATGGCCACCAGCACAATGTCCCCCAAGCAATATGGCTGACTTGGAAGTCACCTATAGAACATGGCAACCAGCACAATGTCCCCCAAGCAATATGGCTGACTTGGAAGTCACCTATACAAGACAACCAGCACAATGTCCCCCATGCAATATGGCTGACTTGGAAGTCACCTATAGGACATGGCAACTAGCACAATGTCCCCCATGCAATATGGCTGACTTGGAAGTCACCTATAGAACATGGCCACCAGCACAATGTCCGCCAAGCAATATGGCTCACTTGGAAGTCACCTATACAATACAACCAGCACAATGTCCCCCATGCAATATGGCTGACTTGGAAGTCACCTATACAATACAACCAGCACAATGTCCCAAATGCAATATGGCTGACTTGGAAGTCACCTATAGAACATAGCCACCAGCACAATGTCCCCCATGCAATATGGCTGACTTGGATGTCACCTATACAACATGGCAACCAGCACAATGTCCCCCATGCAATATGGCTGACTTGGAAGTCACCTATACAACATGGCAACCAGCACAATGTCCCCCATGCAATATGGCTGACTTGGAAGTCACCTATAGAACATGGCCACCAGCACAATGTCCCCCATGCAATATGGCTGACTTGGAAGTCACCTATACAACATGGCAACCAGCACAATGTCCCCCAAGCAATATGGCTGACTTGGAAGTCACCAATAGAACATGGCCACCAGCACAATGTCCCCCAAGCAATATGGCTGACTTGGAAGTCACCTATAGAACATGGCAACCAGCACAATGTCCCCCAAGCAATATGGCTGACTTGGAAGTCACCTATACAAGACAACCAGCACAATGTCCCCCATGCAATATGGCTGACTTGGAAGTCACCTATAGGACATGGCAACCAGCACAATGTCCCCCATGCAATATGGCTGACTTGGAAGTCACCTATAGAACATGGCCACCAGCACAATGTCCGCCAAGCAATATTGCTCACTTGGAAGTCACCTATACAATACAACCAGCACAATGTCCCCCATGCAATATGGCTGACTTGGAAGTCACCTATACAATACAACCAGAACAATGTCCCAAATGCAATATGGCTGACTTGGAAGTCACCTATAGAACATGGCCACCAGCACAATGTCCCCCATGCAATATGGCTGACTTGGAAGTCACCTATACTACATGGCAACCAGCACAATGTCCCCCATGCAATATGGCTGACTTGGAAGTCACCTATACAATACAACCAGCACAATGTCCCCCAAGCAATATGGCTGACTTGGAAGTCACCTATACAAGACAACCAGCACAATGTCCCCCATGCAATATGGCTGACTTGGAAGTCACCTATAGGACATGGCCACCAGCACAATGTCCCCCATGCAATATGGCTGACTTGGAAGTCACCTATACAATACAACCAGCACAATGTCCCCCATGCAATATGGCTGACTTGGAAGTCACCTATACAAGACAACCAGCACAATGTCCCCCATGCAATATTGCTGACTTGGAAGTCACCTATAGAACATGGCCACCAGCACAATGTCCCCCATGCAATATGGCTGACTTGGAAGTCACCTATAGAACATGGCAACCAGCACAATGTCCCCCAAGCAATATGGCTGACTTGGAAGTCACCTATACAAGACAACCAGCACAATTTCCCCCATGCAATATGGCTGACTTGGAAGTCACCTATAGGACATGGCAACCAGCACAATGTCCCCCATGCAATATGGCTGACTTGGAAGTCACCTATACAATACAACCAGCACAATGTCCCCCATGCAATTTGGCTGACTTGGAAGTCACCTATACAACATGGCAACCAGCACAATGTCCCCCATGCAATATGGCTGACTTGGAAGTCACCTATACAACATGGCAACCAGCACAATGTCCCCCAAGCAATATGGCTGACTTGGAAGTCACCTATAGAACATGGCCACCAGCACAATGTCCCCCAAGCAATATGGCTGACTTGGAAGTCACCTATAGAACATGGCAACCAGCACAATGTCCCCCAAGCAATATGGCTGACTTGGAAGTCACCTATACAAGACAACCAGCACAATGTCCCCCATGCAATATGGCTGACTTGGAAGTCACCTATAGGATATGGCAACTAGCACAATGTCCCCCATGCAATATGGCTGACTTGGAAGTCACCTATAGAACATGGCCACCAGCACAATGTCCGCCAAGCAATATGGCTCACTTGGAAGTCACCTATACAATACAACCAGCACAATGTCCCCCATGCAATATGGCTGACTTGGAAGTCACCTATACAATACAACCAGCACAATGTCCCAAATGCAATATGGCTGACTTGGAAGTCACCTATAGAACATAGCCACCAGCACAATGTCCCCCATGCAATATGGCTGACTTGGATGTCACCTATACAACATGGCAACCAGCACAATGTCCCCCATGCAATATGGCTGACTTGGAAGTCACCTATACAACATGGCAACCAGCACAATGTCCCCCATGCAATATGGCTGACTTGGAAGTCACCTATAGAACATGGCCACCAGCACAATGTCCCCCATGCAATATGGCTGACTTGGAAGTCACCTATACAACATGGCAACCAGCACAATGTCCCCCAAGCAATATGGCTGACTTGGAAGTCACCAATAGAACATGGCCACCAGCACAATGTCCCCCAAGCAATATGGCTGACTTGGAAGTCACCTATAGAACATGGCAACCAGCACAATGTCCCCCAAGCAATATGGCTGACTTGGAAGTCACCTATACAAGACAACCAGCACAATGTCCCCCATGCAATATGGCTGACTTGGAAGTCACCTATAGGACATGGCAACCAGCACAATGTCCCCCATGCAATATGGCTGACTTGGAAGTCACCTATAGAACATGGCCACCAGCACAATGTCCGCCAAGCAATATGGCTCACTTGGAAGTCACCTATACAATACAACCAGCACAATGTCCCCCATGCAATATGGCTGACTTGGAAGTCACCTATACAATACAACCAGCACAATATCCCCCATGCAATATGGCTGACTTGGAAGTCACCTATACAAGACAACCAGCACAATGTCCCCCATGCAATATTGCTGACTTGGAAGTCACCTATAGAACATGGCCACCAGCACAATGTCCACCATGCAATATGGCTGACTTGGAAGTCACCTATAGAACATGGCAACCAGCACAATGTCCCCCAAGCAATATGGCTGACTTGGAAGTCACCTATACAAGACAACCAGCACAATTTCCCCCATGCAATATGGCTGACTTGGAAGTCACCTATAGGACATGGCAACCAGCACAATGTCCCCCATGCAATATGGCTGACTTGGAAGTCACCTATACAATACAACCAGCACAATGTCCCCCATGCAATTTGGCTGACTTGAAAGTCACCTATACAACATGGCAACCAGCACAATGTCCCCCATGCAATATGGCTGACTTAGAAGTCACCTATAGAACATGGCCACCAGCACAATGTCCCCCATGCAATATGGCTGACTTGGAAGTCACCTATACAACATGGCAACCAGCACAATGTCCCCCAAGCAATATGGCTGACTTGGAAGTCACCTATAGAACATGGCCACCAGCACAATGTCCCCCAAGCAAAATGGCTGACTTGGAAGTCACCTATAGAACATGGCAACCAGCACAATGTCCCCCAAGCAATATGGCTGACTTGGAAGTCACCTATACAAGACAACCAGCACAATGTCCCCCATGCAATATGGCTGACTTGGAAGTCACCTATAGGACATGGCAACCAGCACAATGTCCCCCATGCAATATGGCTGACTTGGAAGTCACCTATAGGACATGGCAACCAGCACAATGTCCCCCATGCAATATGGCTGACTTGGAAGTCACCTATAGAACATGGCCACCAGCACAATGTCCGCCAAGCAATATGGCTCACTTGGAAGTCACCTATACAATACAACCAGCACAATGTCCCCCATGCAATATGGCTGACTTGGAAGTCACCTATACAATACAACCAGCACAATGTCCCAAATGCAATATGGCTGACTTGGAAGTCACCTATAGAACATAGCCACCAGCACAATGTCCCCCATGCAATATGGCTGACTTGGAAGTCACCTATACAACATGGCAACCAGCACAATGTCCCCCATGCAATATGGCTGACTTGGAAGTCACCTATACAATACAACCAGCACAATGTCCCCGATGCAATTTGGCTGACTTGGAAGTCAACTATACAACATGGCAACCAGCACAATGTCCCCCATGCAATATGGCTGACTTGGAAGTCACCTATAGAACATGGCCACCAGCACAATGTCCCCCATGCAATATGGCTGACTTGGAAGTCACCTATACAACATGGCAACCAGCACAATGTCCCCCAAGCAATATGGCTGACTTGGAAGTCACCTATAGAACATGGCCACCAGCACAATGTCCCCCAAGCAATATGGCTGACTTGGAAGTCACCTATAGAACATGGCAACCAGCACAATGTCCCCCAAGCAATATGGCTGACTTGGAAGTCACCTATACAAGACAACCAGCACAATGTCCCCCATGCAATATGGCTGACTTGGAAGTCACCTATAGGACATGGCAACCAGCACAATGTCCCCCATGCAATATGGCTGACTTGGAAGTCACCTATAGAACATGGCCACCAGCACAATGTCCCCCATGCAATATGGCTGACTTGGAAGTCACCTATACAACATGGCAACCAGCACAATGTCCCCCAAGCAATATGGCTGACTTGGAAGTCACCTATAGAACATGGCCACCAGCACAATGTCCCCCAAGCAATATGGCTGACTTGGAAGTCACCTATAGAACATGGCAACCAGCACAATGTCCCCCAAGCAATATGGCTGACTTGGAAGTCACCTATACAAGACAACCAGCACAATGTCCCCCATGCAATATGGCTGACTTGGAAGTCACCTATAGGACATGGCAACCAGCACAATGTCCCCCATGCAATATGGCTGACTTGGAAGTCACCTATAGAACATGGCCACCAGCACAATGTCCGCCAAGCAATATTGCTCACTTGGAAGTCACCTATACAATACAACCAGCACAATGTCCCCCATGCAATATGGCTGACTTGGAAGTCACCTATACAATACAACCAGAACAATGTCCCAAATGCAATATGGCTGACTTGGAAGTCACCTATAGAACATGGCCACCAGCACAATGTCCCCCATGCAATATGGCTGACTTGGAAGTCACCTATACAACATGGCAACCAGCACAATGTCCCCCATGCAATATGGCTGACTTGGAAGTCACCTATACAATACAACCAGCACAATGTCCCCCAAGCAATATGGCTGACTTGGAAGTCACCTATACAAGACAACCAGCACAATGTCCCCCATGCAATATGGCTGACTTGGAAGTCACCTATAGGACATGGCCACCAGCACAATGTCCCCCATGCAATATGGCTGACTTGGAAGTCACCTATACAATACAACCAGCACAATGTCCCCCATGCAATATGGCTGACTTGGAAGTCACCTATACAAGACAACCAGCACAATGTCCCCCATGCAATATTGCTGACTTGGAAGTCACCTATAGAACATGGCCACCAGCACAATGTCCCCCATGCAATATGGCTGACTTGGAAGTCACCTATAGAACATGGCAACCAGCACAATGTCCCCCAAGCAATATGGCTGACTTGGAAGTCACCTATACAAGACAACCAGCACAATTTCCCCCATGCAATATGGCTGACTTGGAAGTCACCTATAGGACATGGCAACCAGCACAATGTCCCCCATGCAATATGGCTGACTTGGAAGTCACCTATACAATATAACCAGCACAATGTCCCCCATGCAATTTGGCTGACTTGGAAGTCACCTATACAACATGGCAACCAGCACAATGTCCCCCATGCAATATGGCTGACTTGGAAGTCACCTATAGAACATGACCACCAGCACAATGTCCCCCATGCAATATGGCTGACTTGGAAGTCACCTATACAACATGGCAACCAGCACAATGTCCCCCAAGCAATATGGCTGACTTGGAAGTCACCTATAGAACATGGCCACCAGCACAATGTCCCCCAAGCAATATGGTTGACTTGGAAGTCACCTATAGAACATGGCAACCAGCACAATGTCCCCCAAGCAATATGGCTGACTTGGAAGTCACCTATACAAGACAACCAGCACAATGTCCCCCATGCAATATGGCTGACTTGGAAGTCACCTATAGGACATGGCAACTAGCACAATGTCCCCCATGCAATATGGCTGACTTGGAAGTCACCTATAGAACATGGCCACCAGCACAATGTCCGCCAAGCAATATGGCTCACTTGGAAGTCACCTATACAATACAACCAGCACAATGTCCCCCATGCAATATGGCTGACTTGGAAGTCACCTATACAATACAACCAGCACAATGTCCCAAATGCAATATGGCTGACTTGGAAGTCACCTATAGAACATAGCCACCAGCACAATGTCCCCCATGCAATATGGCTGACTTGGATGTCACCTATACAACATGGCAACCAGCACAATGTCCCCCATGCAATATGGCTGACTTGGAAGTCACCTATACAACATGGCAACCAGCACAATGTCCCCCATGCAATATGGCTGACTTGGAAGTCACCTATAGAACATGGCCACCAGCACAATGTCCCCCATGCAATATGGCTGACTTGGAAGTCACCTATACAACATGGCAACCAGCACAATGTCCCCCAAGCAATATGGCTGACTTGGAAGTCACCTATAGAACATGGCCACCAGCACAATGTCCCCCAAGCAATATGGCTGACTTGGAAGTCACCTATAGAACATGGCAACCAGCACAATGTCCCCCAAGCAATATGGCTGACTTGGAAGTCACCTATACAAGACAACCAGCACAATGTCCCCCATGCAATATGGCTGACTTGGAAGTCACCTATAGGACATGGCAACCAGCACAATGTCCCCCATGCAATATGGCTGACTTGGAAGTCACCTATAGAACATGGCCACCAGCACAATGTCCGCCAAGCAATATGGCTCACTTGGAAGTCACCTATGCAATACAACCAGCACAATGTCCCCCATGCAATATTGCTGACTTGGAAGTCACCTATAGAACATGGCCACCAGCACAATGTCCCCCATGCAATATGGCTGACTTGGAAGTCACCTATAGAACATGGCAACCAGCACAATGTCCCCCAAGCAATATGGCTGACTTGGAAGTCACCTATACAAGACAACCAGCACAATTTCCCCCATGCAATATGGCTGACTTGGAAGTCACCTATAGGACATGGCAACCAGCACAATGTCCCCCATGCAATATGGCTGACTTGGAAGTCACCTATACAATACAACCAGCACAATGTCCCCCATGCAATTTGGCTGACTTGGAAGTCACCTATACAACATGGCAACCAGCACAATGTCCCCCATGCAATATGGCTGACTTGGAAGTCACCTATAGAACATGACCACCAGCACAATGTCCCCCATGCAATATGGCTGACTTGGAAGTCACCTATACAACATGGCAACCAGCACAATGTCCCCCAAGCAATATGGCTGACTTGGAAGTCACCTATAGAACATGGCCACCAGCACAATGTCCCCCAAGCAATATGGTTGACTTGGAAGTCACCTATAGAACATGGCAACCAGCACAATGTCCCCCAAGCAATATGGCTGACTTGGAAGTCACCTATACAAGACAACCAGCACAATGTCCCCCATGCAATATGGCTGACTTGGAAGTCACCTATAGGACATGGCAACTAGCACAATGTCCCCCATGCAATATGGCTGACTTGGAAGTCACCTATAGAACATGGCCACCAGCACAATGTCCGCCAAGCAATATGGCTCACTTGGAAGTCACCTATACAATACAACCAGCACAATGTCCCCCATGCAATATGGCTGACTTGGAAGTCACCTATACAATACAACCAGCACAATGTCCCAAATGCAATATGGCTGACTTGGAAGTCACCTATAGAACATAGCCACCAGCACAATGTCCCCCATGCAATATGGCTGACTTGGATGTCACCTATACAACATGGCAACCAGCACAATGTCCCCCATGCAATATGGCTGACTTGGAAGTCACCTATACAACATGGCAACCAGCACAATGTCCCCCATGCAATATGGCTGACTTGGAAGTCACCTATAGAACATGGCCACCAGCACAATGTCCCCCATGCAATATGGCTGACTTGGAAGTCACCTATACAACATGGCAACCAGCACAATGTCCCCCAAGCAATATGGCTGACTTGGAAGTCACCTATAGAACATGGCCACCAGCACAATGTCCCCCAAGCAATATGGCTGACTTGGAAGTCACCTATAGAACATGGCAACCAGCACAATGTCCCCCAAGCAATATGGCTGACTTGGAAGTCACCTATACAAGACAACCAGCACAATGTCCCCCATGCAATATGGCTGACTTGGAAGTCACCTATAGGACATGGCAACCAGCACAATGTCCCCCATGCAATATGGCTGACTTGGAAGTCACCTATAGAACATGGCCACCAGCACAATGTCCGCCAAGCAATATGGCTCACTTGGAAGTCACCTATGCAATACAACCAGCACAATGTCCCCCATGCAATATGGCTGACTTGGAAGTCACCTATACAATACAACCAGCACAATATCCCCCATGCAATATGGCTGACTTGGAAGTCACCTATACAAGACAACCAGCACAATGTCCCCCATGCAATATGGCTGACTTGGAAGTCACCTATAGGACATGGCAACCAGCACAATGTCCCCAAGCAATATGGCTGACTTGGAAGTCACCTATACAAGACAACCAGCACAATTTCCCCCATGCAATATGGCTGACTTGGAAGTCACCTATAGGACATGGCAACCAGCACAATGTCCCCCATGCAATATGGCTGACTTGGAAGTCACCTATACAATACAACCAGCACAATGTCCCCCATGCAATTTGGCTGACTTGAAAGTTACCTATACAACATGGCAACCAGCACAATGTCCCCCATGCAATATGGCTGACTTAGAAGTCACCTATAGAACATGGCCACCAGCACAATGTCCCCCATGCAATATGGCTGACTTGGAAGTCACCTATACAACATGGCAACCAGCACAATGTCCCCCAAGCAATATGGCTGACTTGGAAGTCACCTATAGAACATGGCCACCAGCACAATGTCCCCCAAGCAAAATGGCTGACTTGGAAGTCACCTATAGAACATGGCAACCAGCACAATGTCCCCCAAGCAATATGGCTGACTTGGAAGTCACCTATACAAGACAACCAGCACAATGTCCCCCATGCAATATCGCTGACTTGGAAGTCACCTATAGGACATGGCAACCAGCACAATGTCCCCCATGCAATATGGCTGACTTGGAAGTCACCTATAGAACATGGCCACCAGCACAATGTCCGCCAAGCAATATGGCTCACTTGGAAGTCACCTATACAATACAACCAGCACATTGTCCCCCATGCAATATGGCTGACTTGGAAGTCACCTATACAATACAACCAGCACAATGTCCCAAATGCAATATGGCTGACTTGGAAGTCACCTATAGAACATTGCCACCAGCACAATGTCCCCCATGCAATATGGCTGACTTGGAAGTCACCTATACAACATGGCAACCAGCACAATGTCCCCCATGCAATATGGCTGACATGGAAGTCACCTATACAATACAACCAGCACAATGTCCCCCAAGCAATATGGCTGACTTGGAAGTCACCTATACAAGACAACCAGCACAATGTCCCCCATGCAATATGGCTGACTTGGAAGTCACCTATACAATACAACCAGCACAATGTCCCCCATGCAATATGGCTGATTTGGAAGTCACCTATACAACACAACCAGCACAATGTCCCCCATGCAATATGGCTGACTTGGAAGTCACCTATACAAGACAACCAGCACAATGTCCCCCATGCAATATGGCTGACTTGGAAGTCACCTATAGAACATGGCCACCAGGACAATGTCCCCCATGCAATATGGCTGACTTGGAAGTCACCTATACAACATGGCAACCAGCACAATGTCCCCTATGCAATATGGCTGACTTGGAAGTCACCTATACAATACAACCAGCACAATGTCCCCCAAGCAATATGGCTGACTTGGAAGTCACCTATTCAAGACAACCAGCACAATGTCCCCCATGCAATATGGCTGACTTGGAAGTCACCTATAGGACATGGCCACCAGCACAATGTCCCCCATGCAATATGGCTGACTTGGAAGTCACCTATACAATACAACCAGCACAATGTCCCCCATGCAATATGGCTGACTTGGAAGTCACCTATACAATACAACCAGCACAATGTCCCCCATGCAATATGGCTGATTTGGAAGTCACCTATACAACACAACCAGCACAATGTCCGCCAAGCAATATGGCTCACTTGGAAGTCACCTATACAAGACAACCAGCACAATGTCCCCCATGCAATATGGCTGACTTGTAAGTCACCTAAAGGACATGGCCACCAGCACAATGTCCCCCATGCAATATGGCTGACTTGGAAGTCACATATACAATACAACCAGCACAATGTCCCCCATGCAATATGGCTGACTTGGAAGTCACCTATACAACATGGCAACCAGCACAATGTCCCCCATGCAATATGGCTGATTTGGACGTCACCTATACAACACAACCAGCACAATGTCCCCCATGCAATATGGCTGACTTGGAAGTCACCTATACAAGACAACCAGCACAATGTCCCCCATGCAATATGGCTGACTTGGAAGTCACCTATAGAACATGGCCACCAGCACAATGTCCCCCATGCAATATGGCTGACTTGGAAGTCACCTATAGAACATGGCCACCAGCACAATGTAACCCATGCAATATGGCTGACTTGGAAGTCACCTATACAACATGGCAACCAGCACAATGTCCCCCAAGCAATATGGCTGACTTGGAAGTCACCTATAGGACATGGCAACCAGCACAATGTCCCCCATGCAATATGGCTGACTTGGAAGTCACCTATAGAACATGGCCACCAGCACAATGTCCGCCAAGCAATATGGCTGAATTGGAAGTCACCTATAGGACATGGCAACCAGCACAATGTCCCCCATGCAATATGGCTGACTTGGAAGTCACCTATACAATACAACCAGCACAATGTCCCCCTTGCAATTTGGCTGACTTGGAAGTCACCTATACAACATGGCAACCAGCACAATGTCCCCCATGCAATATGGCTGACTTGGAAGTCACCTATAGAACATGGCCACCAGCACAATGTCCCCCATGCAATATGGCTGACTTGGAAGTCACCTATACAACATGGCAACCAGCACAATGTCCCCCATGCAATATGGCTGACATGGAAGTCACCTATACAATACAACCAGCACAATGTCCCCCAAGCAATATGGCTGACTTGGAAGTCACCTATACAAGACAACCAGCACAATGTCCCCCATGCAATATGGCTGACTTGGAAGTCACCTATACAATACAACCAGCACAATGTCCCCCATGCAATATGGCTGATTTGGAAGTCACCTATACAACACAACCAGCACAATGTCCCCCATGCAATATGGCTGACTTGGAAGTCACCTATACAAGACAACCAGCACAATGTCCCCCATGCAATATGGCTGACTTGGAAGTCACCTATAGAACATGGCCACCATCACAATGTCCCCCATGCAATATGGCTGACTTGGAAGTCACCTATACAACATGGCAACCAGCACAATGTCCCCTATGCAATATGGCTGACTTGGAAGTCACCTATACAATACAACCAGCACAATGTCCCCCAAGCAATATGGCTGACTTGGAAGTCACCTATACAAGACAACCAGCACAATGTCCCCCATGCAATATGGCTGACTTGGAAGTCACCTATAGGACATGGCCACCAGCACAATGTCCCCCATGCAATATGGCTGACTTGGAAGTCACCTATACAATACAACCAGCACAATGTCCCTCATGCAATATGGCTGACTTGGAAGTCACCTATACAATACAACCAGCACAATGTCCCCCATGCAATATGGCTGACTTGGAAGTCACCTATACAACATGGCAACCAGCACAATGTCCCCCATGCAATATGGCTGATTTGGAAGTCACCTATACAACACAACCAGCACAATGTCCCCCATGCAATATGGCTGACTTGGAAGTCACCTATACAAGACAACCAGCACAATGTCCCCCATGCAATATGGCTGACTTGGAAGTCACCTATAGAACATGGCCACCAGCACAATGTAACCCATGCAATATGGCTGACTTGGAAGTCACCTATACAACATGGCAACCAGCACAATGTCCCCCAAGCAATATGGCTGACTTGGAAGTCACCTATAGAACATGGCCACCAGCACAATGTCCCCCAAGCAATATGGCTGACTTGGAAGTCACCTATAGGACATGGCAACCAGCACAATGTCCCCCATGCAATATGGCTGACTTGGAAGTCACCTATAGAACATGGCCACCAGCACAATGTCCGCCAAGCAATATGGCTCACTTGGAAGTCACCTATACAATACAACCAGCACAATGTCCCCCATGCAATATGGCTGACTTGGAAGTCACCTATACAATACAACCAGCACAATGTCCCCCAAGCAATATGGCTGACTTGGAAGTCACCTATACAAGACAACCAGCACAATGTCCCCCATGCAATATGGCTGACTTGGAAGTCACCTATACAATACAACCAGCACAATGTCCCCCATGCAATATGGCTGATTTGGAAGTCACCTATACAACACAACCAGCACAATGTCCCCCATGCAATATGGCTGACTTGGAAGTCGCCTATACAAGACAACCAGCACAATGTCCCCCATGCAATATGGCTGACTTGGAAGTCACCTATAGGACATGGCCACCAGCACAATGTCCCCCAAGCAATATGGCTGACTTGGAAGTCACCTATACAATACAACCAGCACAATGTCCCCCATGCAATATGGCTGACTTGGAAGTCACCTATACAAGACAACGAGCACAATGTCCCCCATGCAATATGGCTGACTTGGAAGTCACCTATAGAACATGGCCACCAGCACAATGTCCCCCAAGCAATATGGCTGACTTGGAAGTCACCTATGCAAGACAACCAGCACAATTTCCCCCATGCAATATGGCTGACTTGGAAGTCACCTATAGGACATGGCAACCAGCACAATGTCCCCCATGCAATATGGCTGACTTGGAAGTCACCTATACAATACAACCAGCACAATGTCCACCCATGCTATTTGGCTGACTTGGAAGTCACCTATACAACATGGCAACCAGCACAATGTCCCCCATGCAATATGGCTGACTTGGAAGTCACCTATACAACATGGCAACCAGCACAATGTCCCCCAAGCAATATGGCTGACTTGGAAGTCACCTATAGAACATGGCCACCAGCACAATGTCCCCCAAGCAATATGGCTGACTTGGAAGTCACCTATAGAACATGGCAACCAGCACAATGTCCCCCAAGCAATATGGCTGACTTGGAAGTCACCTATACAAGACAACCAGCACAATGTCCCCCATGCAATATGGCTGACTTGGAAGTCACCTATAGGACATGGCAACCAGCACAATGTCCCCCATGCAATATGGCTGACTTGGAAGTCACCTATAGAACATGGCCACCAGCACAATGTCCGCCAAGCAATATGGCACACTTGGAAGTCACCTATACAATACAACCAGCACAATGTCCCAAATGCAATATGGCTGACTTGGAAGTCACCTATAGAACATGGCCACCAGCACAATGTCCCCCATGCAATATGGCTGACTTGGACGTCACCTATACAACATGGCAACCAGCACAATGTCCCCCATGCAATATGGCTGACATGGAAGTCACCTATACAATACAACCAGCACAATGTCCCCCAAGCAATATGGCTGACTTGGAAGTCACCTATACAAGACAACAAGCACAATGTCCCCCATGCAATATGGCTGACTTGGAAGTCCCCTATACAATACAACCAGCACAATGTCCCCCATGCAATATGGCTGATTTGGAAGTCGCCTATACAACACAACCAGCACAATGTCCCCCATGCAATATGGCTGACTTGGAAGTCACCTATACAAGACAACCAGCACAATGTCCCAAATGCAATATGGCTGACTTGGAAGTCACCTATAGAACATGGCCACCAGCACAATGTCCCCCATGCAATATGGCTGACTTGGAAGTCACCTATACAACATGGCAACCAGCACAATGTCCCCTATGCAATTTGGCTGACTTGGAAGTCACCTATACAATACAACCAGCACAATGTCCCCCAAGCAATATGGCTGACTTGGAAGTCACCTATACAAGACAACCAGCACAATGTCCCCCATGCAATATGGCTGACTTGGAAGTCACCTATAGGACATGGCCACCAGCACAATGTCCCCCATGCAATATGGCTGACTTGGAAGTCACCTATACAATACAACCAGCACAATGTCCCCCATGCAATATGGCTGACTTGGAAGTCACCTATACAATACAACCAGCACAATGTCCCCCATGCAATATGGCTGACTTGGAAGTCACCTATACAATACAACCAGCACAATGTCCCCCATGCAATATGGCTGACTTGGAAGTCACCTATAGAACATGGCCACCAGCACAATGTCCGCCAAGCAATATGGCTCACTTGGAAGTCACCTATACAATACAACCAGCACAATGTCCCCCATGCAATATGGCTGACTTGGAAGTCACCTATACAATACAACCAGCACAATGTCCCAAATGCAATATGGCTGACTTGGAAGTCACCTATAGAACATGGCCACCAGCACAATGTCCCCCATGCAATATGGCTGACTTGGAAGTCACCTATACAACATGGCAACCAGCACAATGTCCCCCATGCAATATGGCTGACTTGGAAGTCACCTATACAATACAACCAGCACAATGTCCCCCAAGCAATCTGGCTGACTTGGAAGTCACCTATACAAGACAACCAGCACAATGTCCCCCATGCAATATGGCTGACTTGGAAGTCACCTATACAATACAACCAGCACAATGTCCCCCATGCAATATGGCTGATTTGGAAGTCACCTATACAACACAACCAGCACAATGTCCCCCATGCAATATGGCTGACTTGGAAGTCACCTATACAAGACAACCAGCACAATGTCCCCCATGCAATATGGCTGACTTGGAAGTCACCTATAGGACATGGCCACCAGCACAATGTCCCCCATGCAATATGGCTGACTTGGAAGTCACCTATACAATACAACCAGCACAATGTCCCCCATGCAATATGGCTGACTTGGAAGTCACCTAAACAAGACAACCAGCACAATGTCCCCCATGCAATATGGCTGACTTGGAAGTCACCTATAGAACATGGCCACCAGCACAATGTCCCCCATGCAATATGGCTGACTTGGAAGTCACCTATAGAACATGGCAACCAGCACAATGTCCCCCAAGCAATATGGCTGACTTGGAAGTCACCTATACAAGACAACCAGCACAATTTCCCCCATGCAATATGGCTGACTTGGAAGTCACCTATAGAACATGGCCACCAGCACAATGTCCGCCAAGCAATATGGCTCACTTGGAAGTCACCTATACAATACAACCAGCACAATGTCCCCCATGCAATATGGCTGACTTGGAAGTCACCTAAACAAGACAACCAGCACAATGTCCCCCATGCAATATGGCTGACTTGGAAGTCACCTATAGAACATGGCCACCAGCACAATGTCCCCCATGCAATATGGCTGACTTGGAAGTCACCTATACAACATGGCAACCAGCACAATGTCCCCCATGCAATATGGCTGACTTGGAAGTCACCTATACAATACAACCAGCACAATGTCCCCCAAGCAATATGGCTGACTTGGAAGTCACCTATACAAGACAACCAGCACAATGTCCCCCATGCAATATGGCTGACTTGGAAGTCACCTATACAATACAACCAGCACAATGTCCCCCATGCAATATGGCTGATTTGGAAGTCACCTATACAACACAACCAGCACAATGTCCCCCATGCAATATGGCTGACTTGGAAGTCACCTATACAAGACAACCAGCACAATGTCCCCCATGCAATATGGCTGACTTGGAAGTCACCTATAGGACATGGCCACCAGCACAATGTCCCCCATGCAATATGGCTGACTTGGAAGTCACCTATATAACATGGCAACCAGCACAATGTCCCCCAAGCAATATGGCTGACTTGGAAGTCACCTATAGAACATGGCCACCAGCACAATGTCCCCCAAGCAATATGGCTGACTTGGAAGTCACCTATAGGACATGGCAACCAGCACAATGTCCCCCATGCAATATGGCTGACTTGGAAGTCACCTATAGAACATGGCCACCAGCACAATGTCCGCCAAGCAATATGGCTCACTTGGAAGTCACCTATACAATACAACCAGCACAATGTCCCCCATGCAATATGGCTGACTTGGAAGTCACCTATACAATACAACCAGCACAATGTCCCAAATGCAATATGGCTGAATTGGAAGTCACCTATAGAACATGGCCACCAGCACAATGTCCCCCATGCAATATGGCTGAATTGGAAGTCACCTATACAACATGGCAACCAGCACAATGTCCCCCATGCATTATGGCTGACTTGGAAGTCACCTATACAATACAACCAGCACAATGTCCCCCAAGCAATATGGCTGACTTGGAAGTCACCTATACAAGACAACCAGCACAATGTCCCCCATGCAATATGGCTGACTTGGAAGTCACCTATACAATACAACCAGCACAATGTCCCCCATGCAATATGGCTGATTTGGAAGTCACCTATACAACACAACCAGCACAATGTCCCCCATGCAATATGGCTGACTTGGAAGTCGCCTATACAAGACAACCAGCACAATGTCCCCCATGCAATATGGCTGACTTGGAAGTCACCTATAGGACATGGCCACCAGCACAATGTCCCCCAAGCAATATGGCTGACTTGGAAGTCACCTATACAATACAACCAGCACAATGTCCCCCATGCAATATGGCTGACTTGGAAGTCACCTATACAAGACAACGAGCACAATGTCCCCCATGCAATATGGCTGACTTGGAAGTCACCTATAGAACATGGCCACCAGCACAATGTCCCCCAAGCAATATGGCTGACTTGGAAGTCACCTATGCAAGACAACCAGCACAATTTCCCCCATGCAATATGGCTGACTTGGAAGTCACCTATAGGACATGGCAACCAGCACAATGTCCCCCATGCAATATGGCTGACTTGGAAGTCACCTATACAATACAACCAGCACAATGTCCACCCATGCTATTTGGCTGACTTGGAAGTCACCTATACAACATGGCAACCAGCACAATGTCCCCCATGCAATATGGCTGACTTGGAAGTCACCTATACAACATGGCAACCAGCACAATGTCCCCCAAGCAATATGGCTGACTTGGAAGTCACCTATAGAACATGGCCACCAGCACAATGTCCCCCAAGCAATATGGCTGACTTGGAAGTCACCTATAGAACATGGCAACCAGCACAATGTCCCCCAAGCAATATGGCTGACTTGGAAGTCACCTATACAAGACAACCAGCACAATGTCCCCCATGCAATATGGCTGACTTGGAAGTCACCTATAGGACATGGCAACCAGCACAATGTCCCCCATGCAATATGGCTGACTTGGAAGTCACCTATAGAACATGGCCACCAGCACAATGTCCGCCAAGCAATATGGCTCACTTGGAAGTCACCTATACAATACAACCAGCACAATGTCCCAAATGCAATATGGCTGACTTGGAAGTCACCTATAGAACATGGCCACCAGCACAATGTCCCCCATGCAATATGGCTGACTTGGAAGTCACCTATACAACATGGCAACCAGCACAATGTCCCCCATGCAATATGGCTGACATGGAAGTCACCTATACAATACAACCAGCACAATGTCCCCCAAGCAATATGGCTGACTTGGAAGTCACCTATACAAGACAACAAGCACAATGTCCCCCATGCAATATGGCTGACTTGGAAGTCCCCTATACAATACAACCAGCACAATGTCCCCCATGCAATATGGCTGAATTGGAAGTCGCCTATACAACACAACCAGCACAATGTCCCCCATGCAATATGGCTGACTTGGAAGTCACCTATACAAGACAACCAGCACAATGTCCCAAATGCAATATGGCTGACTTGGAAGTCACCTATAGAACATGGCCACCAGCACAATGTCCCCCATGCAATATGGCTGACTTGGAAGTCACCTATACAACATGGCAACCAGCACAATGTCCCCTATGCAATTTGGCTGACTTGGAAGTCACCTATACAATACAACCAGCACAATGTCCCCCAAGCAATATGGCTGACTTTGAAGTCACCTATACAAGACAACCAGCACAATGTCCCCCATGCAATATGGCTGACTTGGAAGTCACCTATAGGACATGGCCACCAGCACAATGTCCCCCATGCAATATGGCTGACTTGGAAGTCACCTATACAATACAACCAGCACAATGTCCCCCATGCAATATGGCTGACTTGGAAGTCACCTATACAATACAACCAGCACAATGTCCCCCATGCAATATGGCTGACTTGGAAGTCACCTATACAATACAACCAGCACAATGTCCCCCATGCAATATGGCTGACTTGGAAGTCACCTATAGAACATGGCCACCAGCACAATGTCCGCCAAGCAATATGGCTCACTTGGAAGTCACCTATACAATACAACCAGCACAATGTCCCCCATGCAATATGGCTGACTTGGAAGTCACCTATACAATACAACCAGCACAATGTCCCAAATGCAATATGGCTGACTTGGAAGTCACCTATAGAACATGGCCACCAGCACAATGTCCCCCATGCAATATGGCTGACTTGGAAGTCACCTATACAACATGGCAACCAGCACAATGTCCCCCATGCAATATGGCTGACTTGGAAGTCACCTATACAATACAACCAGCACAATGTCCCCCAAGCAATATGGCTGACTTGGAAGTCACCTATACAAGACAACCAGCACAATGTCCCCCATGCAATATGGCTGACTTGGAAGTCACCTATACAATACAACCAGCACAATGTCCCCCATGCAATATGGCTGATTTGGAAGTCACCTATACAACACAACCAGCACAATGTCCCCCATGCAATATGGCTGACTTGCAAGTCACCTATACAAGACAACCAGCACAATGTCCCCCATGCAATATGGCTGACTTGGAAGTCACCTATAGGACATGGCCACCAGCACAATGTCCCCCATGCAATATGGCTGACTTGGAAGTCACCTATACAATACAACCAGCACAATGTCCCCCATGCAATATGGCTGACTTGGAAGTCACCTAAACAAGACAACCAGCACAATGTCCCCCATGCAATATGGCTGACTTGGAAGTCACCTATAGAACATGGCCACCAGCACAATGTCCCCCATGCAATATGGCTGACTTGGAAGTCACCTATAGAACATGGCAACCAGCACAATGTCCCCCAAGCAATATGGCTGACTTGGAAGTCACCTATACAAGACAACCAGCACAATTTCCCCCATGCAATATGGCTGACTTGGAAGTCACCTATAGAACATGGCCACCAGCACAATGTCCGCCAAGCAATATGGCTCACTTGGAAGTCACCTATACAATACAACCAGCACAATGTCCCCATGCAATATGGCTGACTTGGAAGTCACCTAAACAAGACAACCAGCACAATGTCCCCCATGCAATATGGCTGACTTGGAAGTCACCTATAGAACATGGCCACCAGCACAATGTCCCCCATGCAATATGGCTGACTTGGAAGTCACCTATACAACATGGCAACCAGCACAATGTCCCCCATGCAATATGGCTGACTTGGAAGTCACCTATACAATACAACCAGCACAATGTCCCCCAAGCAATATGGCTGACTTGGAAGTCACCTATACAAGACAACCAGCACAATGTCCCCCATGCAATATGGCTGACTTGGAAGTCACCTATACAATACAACCAGCACAATGTCCCCCATGCAATATGGCTGATTTGGAAGTCACCTATACAACACAACCAGCACAATGTCCCCCATGCAATATGGCTGACTTGGAAGTCACCTATACAAGACAACCAGCACAATGTCCCCCATGCAATATGGCTGACTTGGAAGTCACCTATAGGACATGGCCACCAGCACAATGTCCCCCATGCAATATGGCTGACTTGGAAGTCACCTATACAATACAACCAGCACAATGTCCCCCATGCAATATGGCTGACTTGGAAGTCACCTAAACAAGACAACCAGCACAATGTCCCCCATGCAATATGGCTGACTTGGAAGTCACCTATAGAACATGGCCACCAGCACAATGTCCCCCATGCAATATGGCTGACTTGGAAGTCACCTATAGAACATGGCAACCAGCACAATGTCCCCCAAGCAATATGGCTGACTTGGAAGTCACCTATACAAGACAACCAGCACAATTTCCCTCATGCAATATGGCTGACTTGGAAGTCACCTATAGGACATGGCAACCAGCACAATGTCCCCCATGCAATATGGCTGACTTGGAAGTCACCTATACAATACAACCAGCACAATGTCCCCCATGCAATTTGGCTGACTTGGAAGTCACCTATACAACATGGCAACCAGCACAATGTCCCCCATGCAATATGGCTGACTTGGAAGTCACCTATAGAACATGGCCACCAGCACAATGTCCCCCATGCAATATGGCTGACTTGGAAGTCACCTATACAACATGGCAACCAGCACAATGTCCCCCAAGCAATATGGCTGACTTGGAAGTCACCTATAGGACATGGCCACCAGCACAATGTCCCCCATGCAATATGGCTGACTTGGAAGTCACCTATACAATACAACCAGCACAATGTCCCCCATGCAATATGGCTGACTTGGAAGTCACCTATACAATACAACCAGCACAATGTCCCCCATGCAATATGGCTGATTTGGAAGTCACCTATACAACACAACCAGCACAATGTCCCCTATGCAATATGGCTGACTTGGAAGTCACCTATACAAGACAACCAGCACAATGTCCCCCATGCAATATGGCTGACTTGGAAGTCACCTATAGAACATGGCCACCAGCCCAATGTCCCCCATGCAATATGGCTGACTTGGAAGTCACCTATACAACATGGCAACCAGCACAATGTCCCCCATGCAATATGGCTGACTTGGAAGTCACCTATAGAACATGGCCACCAGCACAATGTAACCCATGCAATATGGCTGACTTGGAAGTCACCTATACAACATGGCAACCAGCACAATGTCCCCCAAGCAATATGGCTGACTTGAAAGTCACCTATAGAACATGGCCACCAGCACAATGTCCCCCAAGCAATATGGCTGACTTGGAAGTCACCTATAGAACATGGCAACCAGCACAATGTCCCCCAAGCAATATGGCTGACTTGGAAGTCACCTATACAAGACAACCAGCACAATGTCCCCCATGCAATATGGCTGACTTGGAAGTCACCTATAGAACATGGCAACCAGCACAATGTCCCCCATGCAATATGGCTGACTTGGAAGTCACCTATAGAACATGGCCACCAGCACAATGTCCCCCAAGCAATATGGCTCACTTGGAAGTCACCTATACAATACAACCAGCACAATGTCCCCCATGCAATATGGCTGACTTGGAAGTCACCTATACAATACAACCAGCACAATGTCCCAAATGCAATATGGCTGACTTGGAAGTCACCTATAGAACATGGCCACCAGCACAATGTCCCCCATGCAATTTGGCTGACTTGGAAGTCACCTATACAACATGGCAACCAGCACAATGTCCCCCATGCAATATGGCTGACTTGGAAGTCACCTATACAATACAACCAGCACAATGTCCCCCAAGCAATATGGCTGACTTGGAAGTCACCTATACAAGACAACCAGCACAATGTCCCCCATGCAATATGGCTGACTTGGAAGTCACCTATACAATACAACCAGCACAATGTCCCCCATGCAATATGGCTGATTTGGAAGTCACCTATACAACACAACCAGCACAATGTACCTCATGCAATATGGCTGACTTGGAAGTCACCTATACAAGATAATCATCACAATGTCCCAAATGCAATATGGCTGACTTGGTAGTCACCTATAGAACATGGCCACCAGCACAATGTCCCCCATGCAATATGGCTGACTTGGAAGTCACCTATACAACATGGCAACCAGCACAATGTCCCCCATGCAATATGGCTGACTTGGAAGTCACCTATACAATACAACCAGCACAATGTCCCCCAAGCAATATGGCTGACTTGGAAGTCACCTATACAAGACAACCAGCACAATGTCCCCCATGCAATATGGCTGACTTGGAAGTCACCTATAGGACATGGCCACCAGCACAATGTCCCCCATGCAATATGGCTGACTTGGAAGTCACCTATACAAGACAACCAGCACAATGTCCCCGATGCAATATGGCTGACTTGGAAGTCACCTATAGAACATGGCCACCAGCACAATGTCCCCCATGCAATATGGCTGACTTGGAAGTCACCTATACAACATGGCAACCAGCACAATGTCCCCCAAGCAATATGGCTGACTTGGAAGTCACCTATAGGACATGGCCACCAGCACAATGTCCCCCATGCAATATGGCTGACTTGGAAGTCACCTATACAATACAACAAGCACAATGTCCCCCATGCAATTTGGCTGACTTGGAAGTCACCTATACAACATGGCAACCAGCACAATGTCCCCCATGCAATATGGCTGACTTGGAAGTCACCTATAGAACATGGCCACCAGCACAATGTCCCCCATGCAATATGGCTGACTTGGAAGTCACCTATACAACATGGCAACCAGCACAATGTCCCCCAAGCAATATGGCTGACTTGGAAGTCACCTATAGAACATGGCCACCAGCACAATGTCCCCCAAGCAATATGGCTGACTTGGAAGTCACATATAGAACATGGCAACCAGCACAATGTCCCCCAAGCAATATGGCTGACTTGGAAGTCACCTATACAAGACAACCAGCACAATGTCCCCCATGCAATATGGCTGACTTGGAAGTCACCTATAGGACATGGCAACCAGCACAATGTCCCCCATGCAATATGGCTGACTTGGAAGTCACCTATAGAACATGGCCACCAGCACAATGTCCGCCAAGCAATATGGCTCACTTGGAAGTCACCTATACAATTCAACCAGCACAATGTCCCCCATGCAATATGGCTGACTTGGAAGTCACCTATACAATACAACCAGCACAATGTCCCAAATGCAATATGGCTGACTTGGAAGTCACCTATAGAACATAGCCACCAGCACAATGTCCCCCATGCAATATGGCTGACTTGGAAGTCACCTATACAACATGGCAACCAGCACAATGTCCCCCATGCAATATGGCTGACTTGGAAGTCACCTATACAATACAACCAGCACAATGTCCCCCATGCAATTTGGCTGACTTGGAAGTCACCTATACAACATGGCAACCAGCACAATGTCCCCCAAGCAATATGGCTGACTTGGAAGTCACCTATAGAACATGGCCACCAGCACAATGTCCCCCAAGCAATATGGCTGACTTGGAAGTCACCTATAGAACATGGCAACCAGCACAATGTCCCCCAAGCAATATGGCTGACTTGGAAGTCACCTATACAAGACAACCAGCACAATGTCCCCCATGCAATATGGCTGACTTGGAAGTCCCTATAGGACATGGCAACCAGCACAATGTCCCCCATGCAATATGGCTGACTTGGAAGTCAACTATAGAACATGGCCACCAGCACAATGTCCGCCAAGCAATATGGCTCACTTGGAAGTCACCTATACAATACAACCAGCACAATGTCCCCCATGCAATATGGCTGACTTGGAAGTCACCTATACAATACAACCAGCACAATGTCCCAAATGTAATATGGCTGACTTGGAAGTCACCTATAGAACAAAGCCACCAGCACAATGTCCCCCATGCAATATGGCTGACTTGGAAGTCACCTATACAACATGGCAACCAGCACAATGTCCCCCATGCAATATGGCTGACTTGGAAGTCACCTATACAATACAACCAGCACAATGTCCCCCAAGCAATATGGCTGACTTGGAAGTCACCTATACAAGACAACCAGCACAATGTCCCCCATGCAATATGGCTGACTTGGAAGTCACCTATAGGACATGGCCACCAGCACAATGTCCCCCATGCAATATGGCTGACTTGGAAGTCACCTATACAATACAACCAGCACAATGTCCCCCATGCAATATGGCTGACTTGGAAGTCACCTATACAAGACAACCAGCACAATGTCCCCCATGCAATATTGCTGACTTGGAAGTCACCTATAGAACATGGCCACCAGCACAATGTCCCCCATGCAATATGGCTGACTTGGAAGTCACCTATAGAACATGGCAACCAGCACAATGTCCCCCAAGCAATATGGCTGACTTGGAAGTCACCTATACAAGACAACCAGCACAATTTCCCCCATGCAATATGGCTGACTTGGAAGTCACCTATAGGACATGGCAACCAGCACAATGTCCCCCATGCAATATGGCTGACTTGGAAGTCACCTATACAATACAACCAGCACAATGTCCCCCATGCAATTTGGCTGACTTGGAAGTCACCTATACAACATGGCAACCAGCACAATGTCCCCCATGCAATATGGCTGACTTGGAAGTCACCTATACAACATGGCAACCAGCACAATGTCCCCCATGCAATATGGCTGACTTGGAAGTCACCTATACAATACAACCAGCACAATGTCCCCCATGCAATTTGGCTGACTTGGAAGTCACCTATACAACATGGCAACCAGCACAATGTCCCCCAAGCAATATGGCTGACTTGGAAGTCACCTATAGAACATGGCCACCAGCACAATGTCCCCCAAGCAATATGGCTGACTTGGAAGTCACCTATAGAACATGGCAACCAGCACAATGTCCCCCAAGCAATATGGCTGACTTGGAAGTCACCTATACAAGACAACCAGCACAATGTCCCCCATGCAATATGGCTGACTTGGAAGTCACCTATAGGACATGGCAACCAGCACAATGTCCCCCATGCAATATGGCTGACTTGGAAGTCAACTATAGAACATGGCCACCAGCACAATGTCCGCCAAGCAATATGGCTCACTTGGAAGTCACCTATACAATACAACCAGCACAATGTCCCCCATGCAATATGGCTGACTTGGAAGTCACCTATACAATACAACCAGCACAATGTCCCAAATGTAATATGGCTGACTTGGAAGTCACCTATAGAACATGGCCACCAGCACAATGTCCCCCATGCAATATGGCTGACTTGGAAGTCACCTATACAACATGGCAACCAGCACAATGTCCCCCATGCAATATGGCTGACTTGGAAGTCACCTATACAATACAACCAGCACAATGTCCCCCAAGCAATATGGCTGACTTGGAAGTCACCTATACAAGACAACCAGCACAATGTCCCCCATGCAATATGGCTGACTTGGAAGTCACCTATAGGACATGGCCACCAGCACAATGTCCCCCATGCAATATGGCTGACTTGGAAGTCACCTATACAATACAACCAGCACAATGTCCCCCATGCAATATGGCTGACTTGGAAGTCACCTATACAAGACAACCAGCACAATGTCCCCCATGCAATATTGCTGACTTGGAAGTCACCTATAGAACATGGCCACCAGCACAATGTCCCCCATGCAATATGGCTGACTTGGAAGTCACCTATAGAACATGGCAACCAGCACAATGTCCCCCAAGCAATATGGCTGACTTGGAAGTCACCTATACAAGACAACCAGCACAATTTCCCCCATGCAATATGGCTGACTTGGAAGTCACCTATAGGACATGGCAACCAGCACAATGTCCCCCATGCAATATGGCTGACTTGGAAGTCACCTATACAATACAACCAGCACAATGTCCCCCATGCAATTTGGCTGACTTGGAAGTCACCTATACAACATGGCAACCAGCACAATGTCCCCCATGCAATATGGCTGACTTGGAAGTCACCTATAGAACATGGCCACCAGCACAATGTCCCCCATGCAATATGGCTGACTTGGAAGTCACCTATACAACATGGCAACCAGCACAATGTCCCCCAAGCAATATGGCTGACTTGGAAGTCACCTATAGAACATGGCCACCAGCACAATGTCCCCCAAGCAATATGGCTGACTTGGAAGTCACCTATAGAACATGGCAACCAGCACAATGTCCCCCAAGCAATATGGCTGACTTGGAAGTCACCTATACAAGACAACCAGCACAATGTCCCCCATGCAATATGGCTTACTTGGAAGTCACCTATAGGACATGGCAACCAGCACAATGTCCCCCATGCAATATGGCTGACTTGGAAGTCACCTATACAATACAACCAGCACAATGTCCCCCAAGCAATATGGCTGACTTGGAAGTCACCTATACAAGACAACCAGCACAATGTCCCCCATGCAATATGGCTGACTTGGAAGTCACCTATAGGACATGGCCACCAGCACAATGTCCCCCATGCAATATGGCTGACTTGGAAGTCACCTATACAATACAACCAGCACAATGTCCCCCATGCAATATGGCTGATTTGGAAGTCACCTATACAACACAACCAGCACAATGTCCGCCAAGCAATATGGCTCACTTGGAAGTCACCTATACAAGACAACCAGCACAATGTCCCCCATGCAATATGGCTGACTTGGAAGTCACCTAAAGGACATGGCCACCAGCACAATGTCCCCCATGCAATATGGCTGACTTGGAAGTCACATATACAATACAACCAGCACAATGTCCCCCATGCAATATGGCTGACTTGGAAGTCACCTATACAACATGGCAACCAGCACAATGTCCCCCATGCAATATGGCTGATTTGGAAGTCACCTATACAACACAACCAGCACAATGTCCCCCATGCAATATGGCTGACTTGGAAGTCACCTATACAAGACAACCAGCACAATGTCCCCCATGCAATATGGCTGACTTGGAAGTCACCTATAGAACTTGGCCACCAGCACAATGTCCCCCATGCAATATGGCTGACTTGGAAGTCACCTATACAACATGGCAACCAGCACAATGTCCCCTATGCAATATGGCTGACTTGGAAGTCACCTATACAATACAACCAGCACAATGTCCCCCAAGCAATATGGCTGACTTGGAAGTCACCTATACAAGACAACCAGCACAATGTCCCCCATGCAATATGGCTGACTTGGAAGTCACCTATAGGAGATGGCCACCAGCACAATGTCCCCCATGCAATATGGCTGACTTGGAAGTCACCTATACAATACAACCAGCACAATGTCTCCCATGCAATATGGCTGACTTGGAAGTCACCTATACAATACAACCAGCACAATGTCCCCCATGCAATATGGCTGATTTGGAAGTCACCTATACAACACAACCAGCACAATGTCTGCCAAGCAATATGGCTCACTTGGAAGTCACCTATACAAGACAACCAGCACAATGTCCCCCATGCAATATGGCTGACTTGGAAGTCACCTAAAGGACATGGCCACCAGCACAATGTCCCCCATGCAATATGGCTGACTTGGAAGTCACATATACAATACAACCAGCACAACGTCCCCCATGCAATATGGCTGACTTGGAAGTCACCTATACAACATGGCAACCAGCACAATGTCCCCTATGCAATATGGCTGCCTTGGAAGTCACCTATACAATACAACCAGCACAATGTCCCCCAAGCAATATGGCTGACTTGGAAGTCACCTATACAAGACAACCAGCACAATGTCCCCCATGCAATATGGCTGACTTGGAAGTCACCTATAGGACATGGCCACCAGCTCAATGTCCCCCATGCAATATGGCTGACTTGGAAGTCACCTATACAATACAACCAGCACAATGTCCCCCATGCAATATGGCTGACTTGGAAGTCACCTATACAATACAACCAGCACAATGTCCCCCATGCAATATGGCTGATTTGGAAGTCACCTATACAACACAACCAGCACAATGTCTGCCAAGCAATATGGCTCACTTGGAAGTCACCTATACAAAACAACCAGCACAATGTCCCCCATGCAATATGGCTGACTTGGAAGTCACCTAAAGGACATGGCCACCAGCACAATGTCCCCCATGCAATATGGCTGACTTGGAAGTCACATATACAATACAACCAGCACAACGTCCCCCATGCAATATGGCTGACTTGGAAGTCACCTATACAACATGGCAACCAGCACAATGTCCCCCATTCAATATGGCTGATTTGGAAGTCACCTATACAACACAACCAGCACAATGTCCCCCATGCAATATGGCTGACTTGGAAGTCACCTATACAAGACAACCAGCACAATGTCCCCCATGCAATATGGCTGACTTGGAAGTCACCTATAGAACATGGCCACCAGCACAATGTCCCCCATGCAATATGGCTGACTTGGAAGTCACCTATAGAACATGGCCACCAGCACAATGTAACCCATGCAATATGGCTGACTTGGAAGTCACCTATACAACATGGCAACCAGCACAATGTCCCCCAAGCAATATGGCTGACTTGGAAGTCACCTATAGAACATGGCCACCAGCACAATGTCCCCCAAGCAATATGGCTGACTTGGAAGTCACCTATAGGACATGGCAACCAGCACAATGTCCCCCATGCAATATGGCTGACTTGGAAGTCACCTATAGAACATGGCCACCAGCACAATGTCCGCCAAGCAATATGGCTCACTTGGAAGTCACCTATACAATACAACCAGCACAATGTTCCCCATGCAATATGGCTGACTTGGAAGTCACCTATACAATACAACCAGCACAATGTCCCAAATGCAATATGGCTGACTTGAAAGTCACCTATAGAACATGGCCACCAGCACAATGTCCCCCATGCAATATGGCTGACTTGGAAGTCACCTATAGAACATGGCAACCAGCACAATGTCCCCCAAGCAATATGGCTGACTTGGAAGTCACCTATACAAGACAACCAGCACAATTTCCCCCATGCAATATGGCTGACTTGGAAGTCACCTATAGGACATGGCAACCAGCACAATGTCCCCCATGCAATATGGCTGACTTGGAAGTCACCTATACAATACAACCAGCACAATGTCCCCCATGCAATTTGGCTGACTTGGAAGTCACCTATACAACATGGCAACCAGCACAATGTCCCCCATGCAATATGGCTGACTTGGAAGTCACCTATACAACATGGCAACCAGCACAATGTCCCCCATGCAATATGGCTGACTTGGAAGTCACCTATACAATACAACCAGCACAATGTCCCCCATGCAATTTGGCTGACTTGGAAGTCACCTATACAACATGGCAACCAGCACAATGTCCCCCAAGCAATATGGCTGACTTGGAAGTCACCTATAGAACATGGCCACCAGCACAATGTCCCCCAAGCAATATGGCTGACTTGGAAGTCACCTATAGAACATGGCAACCAGCACAATGTCCCCCAAGCAATATGGCTGACTTGGAAGTCACCTATACAAGACAACCAGCACAATGTCCCCCATGCAATATGGCTGACTTGGAAGTCACCTATAGGACATGGCAACCAGCACAATGTCCCCCATGCAATATGGCTGACTTGGAAGTCAACTATAGAACATGGCCACCAGCACAATGTCCGCCAAGCAATATGGCTCACTTGGAAGTCACCTATACAATACAACCAGCACAATGTCCCCCATGCAATATGGCTGACTTGGAAGTCACCTATACAATACAACCAGCACAATGTCCCAAATGTAATATGGCTGACTTGGAAGTCACCTATAGAACATGGCCACCAGCACAATGTCCCCCATGCAATATGGCTGACTTGGAAGTCACCTATACAACATGGCAACCAGCACAATGTCCCCCATGCAATATGGCTGACTTGGAAGTCACCTATACAATACAACCAGCACAATGTCCCCCAAGCAATATGGCTGACTTGGAAGTCACCTATACAAGACAACCAGCACAATGTCCCCCATGCAATATGGCTGACTTGGAAGTCACCTATAGGACATGGCCACCAGCACAATGTCCCCCATGCAATATGGCTGACTTGGAAGTCACCTATACAATACAACCAGCACAATGTCCCCCATGCAATATGGCTGACTTGGAAGTCACCTATACAAGACAACCAGCACAATGTCCCCCATGCAATATTGCTGACTTGGAAGTCACCTATAGAACATGGCCACCAGCACAATGTCCCCCATGCAATATGGCTGACTTGGAAGTCACCTATAGAACATGGCAACCAGCACAATGTCCCCCAAGCAATATGGCTGACTTGGAAGTCACCTATACAAGACAACCAGCACAATTTCCCCCATGCAATATGGCTGACTTGGAAGTCACCTATAGGACATGGCAACCAGCACAATGTCCCCCATGCAATATGGCTGACTTGGAAGTCACCTATACAATACAACCAGCACAATGTCCCCCATGCAATTTGGCTGACTTGGAAGTCACCTATACAACATGGCAACCAGCACAATGTCCCCCATGCAATATGGCTGACTTGGAAGTCACCTATAGAACATGGCCACCAGCACAATGTCCCCCATGCAATATGGCTGACTTGGAAGTCACCTATACAACATGGCAACCAGCACAATGTCCCCCAAGCAATATGGCTGACTTGGAAGTCACCTATAGAACATGGCCACCAGCACAATGTCCCCCAAGCAATATGGCTGACTTGGAAGTCACCTATAGAACATGGCAACCAGCACAATGTCCCCCAAGCAATATGGCTGACTTGGAAGTCACCTATACAAGACAACCAGCACAATGTCCCCCATGCAATATGGCTTACTTGGAAGTCACCTATAGGACATGGCAACCAGCACAATGTCCCCCATGCAATATGGCTGACTTGGAAGTCACCTATACAATACAACCAGCACAATGTCCCCCAAGCAATATGGCTGACTTGGAAGTCACCTATACAAGACAACCAGCACAATGTCCCCCATGCAATATGGCTGACTTGGAAGTCACCTATAGGACATGGCCACCAGCACAATGTCCCCCATGCAATATGGCTGACTTGGAAGTCACCTATACAATACAACCAGCACAATGTCCCCCATGCAATATGGCTGATTTGGAAGTCACCTATACAACACAACCAGCACAATGTCCGCCAAGCAATATGGCTCACTTGGAAGTCACCTATACAAGACAACCAGCACAATGTCCCCCATGCAATATGGCTGACTTGGAAGTCACCTAAAGGACATGGCCACCAGCACAATGTCCCCCATGCAATATGGCTGACTTGGAAGTCACATATACAATACAACCAGCACAATGTCCCCCATGCAATATGGCTGACTTGGAAGTCACCTATACAACATGGCAACCAGCACAATGTCCCCCATGCAATATGGCTGATTTGGAAGTCACCTATACAACACAACCAGCACAATGTCCCCCATGCAATATGGCTGACTTGGAAGTCACCTATACAAGACAACCAGCACAATGTCCCCCATGCAATATGGCTGACTTGGAAGTCACCTATAGAACTTGGCCACCAGCACAATGTCCCCCATGCAATATGGCTGACTTGGAAGTCACCTATACAACATGGCAACCAGCACAATGTCCCCTATGCAATATGGCTGACTTGGAAGTCACCTATACAATACAACCAGCACAATGTCCCCCAAGCAATATGGCTGACTTGGAAGTCACCTATACAAGACAACCAGCACAATGTCCCCCATGCAATATGGCTGACTTGGAAGTCACCTATAGGAGATGGCCACCAGCACAATGTCCCCCATGCAATATGGCTGACTTGGAAGTCACCTATACAATACAACCAGCACAATGTCCCCCATGCAATATGGCTGACTTGGAAGTCACCTATACAATACAACCAGCACAATGTCCCCCATGCAATATGGCTGATTTGGAAGTCACCTATACAACACAACCAGCACAATGTCTGCCAAGCAATATGGCTCACTTGGAAGTCACCTATACAAGACAACCAGCACAATGTCCCCCATGCAATATGGCTGACTTGGAAGTCACCTAAAGGACATGGCCACCAGCACAATGTCCCCCATGCAATATGGCTGACTTGGAAGTCACATATACAATACAACCAGCACAACGTCCCCCATGCAATATGGCTGACTTGGAAGTCACCTATACAACATGGCAACCAGCACAATGTCCCCTATGCAATATGGCTGCCTTGGAAGTCACCTATACAATACAACCAGCACAATGTCCCCCAAGCAATATGGCTGACTTGGAAGTCACCTATACAAGACAACCAGCACAATGTCCCCCATGCAATATGGCTGACTTGGAAGTCACCTATAGGACATGGCCACCAGCACAATGTCCCCCATGCAATATGGCTGACTTGGAAGTCACCTATACAATACAACCAGCACAATGTCCCCCATGCAATATGGCTGACTTGGAAGTCACCTATACAATACAACCAGCACAATGTCCCCCATGCAATATGGCTGATTTGGAAGTCACCTATACAACACAACCAGCACAATGTCTGCCAAGCAATATGGCTCACTTGGAAGTCACCTATACAAAACAACCAGCACAATGTCCCCCATGCAATATGGCTGACTTGGAAGTCACCTAAAGGACATGGCCACCAGCACAATGTCCCCCATGCAATATGGCTGACTTGGAAGTCACATATACAATACAACCAGCACAACGTCCCCCATGCAATATGGCTGACTTGGAAGTCACCTATACAACATGGCAACCAGCACAATGTCCCCCATTCAATATGGCTGATTTGGAAGTCACCTATACAACACAACCAGCACAATGTCCCCCATGCAATATGGCTGACTTGGAAGTCACCTATACAAGACAACCAGCACAATGTCCCCCATGCAATATGGCTGACTTGGAAGTCACCTATAGAACATGGCCACCAGCACAATGTCCCCCATGCAATATGGCTGACTTGGAAGTCACCTATACAACATGGCCACCAGCACAATGTAACCCATGCAATATGGCTGACTTGGAAGTCACCTATACAACATGGCAACCAGCACAATGTCCCCCAAGCAATATGGCTGACTTGGAAGTCACCTATAGAACATGGCCACCAGCACAATGTCCCCCAAGCAATATGGCTGACTTGGAAGTCACCTATAGGACATGGCAACCAGCACAATGTCCCCCATGCAATATGGCTGACTTGGAAGTCACCTATAGAACATGGCCACCAGCACAATGTCCGCCAAGCAATATGGCTCACTTGGAAGTCACCTATACAATACAACCAGCACAATGTTCCCCATGCAATATGGCTGACTTGGAAGTCACCTATACAATACAACCAGCACAATGTCCCAAATGCAATATGGCTGACTTGAAAGTCACCTATAGAACATGGCCACCAGCACAATGTCCCCCATGCAATATGGCTGAATTGGAAGTCACCTATAGGACATGGCAACCAGCACAATGTCCCCCATGCAATATGGCTGACTTGGAAGTCACCTATACAATACAACCAGCACAATGTCCCCCATGCAATTTGGCTGACTTGGAAGTCACCTATACAACATGGCAACCAGCACAATGTCCCCCATGCAATATGGCTGACTTGGAAGTCACCTATAGAACATGGCCACCAGCACAATGTCCCCTATGCAATATGGCTGACTTGGAAGTCACCTATACAACATGGCAACCAGCACAATGTCCGCCAAGCAATATGGCTGACTTGGAAGTCACCTATAGAACATGGCCACCAGCACAATGTCCCCCAAGCAATATGGCTGACTTGGAAGTCACCTATACAAGACAACCAGCACAATGTCCCCCATGCAATATGGCTGACTTGGAAGTCACCTATAGGACATGGCAACCAGCACAATGTCCCCCATGCAATATGGCTGACTTGGAAGTCACCTATAGAACATGGCCACCAGCACAATGTCCGCCAAGCAATATGGCTCACTTGGAAGTCACCTATACAATACAACCAGCACAATGTCCCCCATGCAATATGGCTGACTTGGAAGTCACCTATACAATACAACCAGCACAATGTCCCAAATGCAATATGGCTGACTTGGAAGTCACCTATAGAACATGGCCACCAGCACAATGTCCCCCATGCAATATGGCTGACTTGGAAGTCACCTATACAACATGGCAACCAGCACAATGTCCCCCATGCAATATGGCTGACATGGAAGTCACCTATACAATACAACCAGCACAATGTCCCCCAAGCAATATGGCTGACTTGGAAGTCACCTATACAAGACAACCAGCACAATGTCCCCCATGCAATATGGCTGACTTTGAAGTCACCTATACAATACAACCAGCACAATGTCCCCCATGCAATATGGCTGATTTGGAAGTCACCTATACAACACAACCAGCACAATGTCCCCCATGCAATATGGCTGACTTGGAAGTCACCTATACAAGACAACCAGCACAATGTCCCCCATGCAATATGGCTGACTTGGAAGTCACCTATAGAACATGGCCACCAGCACAATGTCCCCCATGCAATATGGCTGACTTGGAAGTCACCTATACAACATGGCAACCAGCACAATGTCCCCTATGCAATATGGCTGACTTGGAAGTCACCTATACAATACAACCAGCACAATGTCCCCCAAGCAATATGGCTGACTTGGAAGTCACCTATACAAGACAACCAGCACAATGTCCCCCATGCAATATGGCTGACTTGGAAGTCACCTATAGGACATGGCCACCAGCACAATGTCCCCCATGCAATATGGCTGACTTGGAAGTCACCTATACAATACAACCAGCACAATGTCCCCCATGCAATATGGCTGACTTGGAAGTCACCTATACAAGACAACCAGCACAATGTCCCCCATGCAATATGGCTGACTTGGAAGTCACCTATAGAACATGGCCACCAGCACAATGTCCCCCATGCAATATGGCTGACTTGGAAGTCACCTATAGAACATGGCCACCAGCACAATGTAACCCATGCAATATGGCTGACTTGGAAGTCACCTATACAACATGGCAACCAGCACAATGTCCCCCAAGCAATATGGCTGACTTGGAAGTCACCTATAGAACATGGCCACCAGCACAATGTCCCCCAAGCAATATGGCTGACTTGGAAGTCACCTATAGGACATGGCAACCAGCACAAAGTCCCCCATGCAATATGGCTGACTTGGAAGTCACCTATAGAACATGGCCACCAGCACAATGTCCGCCAAGCAATATGGCTCACTTGGAAGTCACCTATACAATACAACCAGCACAATGTCCCCCATGCAATATGGCTGACTTGGAAGTCACCTATACAATACAACCAGCACAATGTCCCAAATGCAATATGGCTGACTTGGAAGTCATCTATAGAACATGGCCACCAGCACAATGTCCCCCATGCAATATGGCTGAATTGGAAGTCACCTATACAACATGGCAACCAGCACAATGTCCCCCATGCAATATGGCTGACTTGGAAGTCACCTATACAATACAACCAGCACAATGTCCCCCAAGCAATATGGCTGACTTGGAAGTCACCTATACAAGACAACCAGCACAATGTCCCCCATGCAATATGGCTGACTTGGAAGTCACCTATACAATACAACCAGCACAATGTCCCTCATGCAATATGGCTGATTTGGAAGTCACCTATACAACACAACCAGCACAATGTCCCCCATGCAATATGGCTGACTTGGAAGTCACCTATACAAGACAACCGGCACAATGTCCCCCATGCAATATGGCTGACTTGGAAGTCACCTATAGGACATGGCCACCAGCACAATGTCCCCCATGCAATATGGCTGACTTGGAAGTCACCTATACAATACAACCAGCACAATGTCCCCCATGCAATATGGCTGACTTGGAAGTCACCTATACAAGACAACCAGCACAATGTCCCCCATGCAATATGGCTGACTTGGAAGTCACCTATAGAACATGGCCACCAGCACAATGTCCCCCATGCAATATGGCTGACTTGGAAGTCACCTATAGAACATGGCAACCAGCACAATGTCCCCCAAGCAATATGGCTGACTTGGAAGTCACCTATACAAGACAACCAGCACAATTTCCCCCATGCAATATGGCTGACTTGGAAGTCACCTATAGGACATGGCAACCAGCACAATGTCCCCCATGCAATATGGCTGACTTGGAAGTCACCTATACAATACAACCAGCACAATGTCACCCATGCAATTTGGCTGACTTGGAAGTCACCTATACAACATGGCAACCAGCACAATGTCCCCCATGCAATATGGCTGACTTGGAAGTCACCTATAGAACATGGCCACCAGCACAATGTCCCCCATGCAATATGGCTGACTTGGAAGTCACCTATACAACATGGCAACCAGCACAATGTCCCCCAAGCAATATGGCTGACTTGGAAGTCACCTATAGAACATGGCCACCAGCACAATGTCCCCCAAGCAATATGGCTGACTTGGAAGTCACCTATACAATACAACCAGCACAATGTCCCAAATGCAATATGGCTGACCTGGAAGTCATCTATAGAACATGGCCACCAGCACAATGTCCCCCATGCAATATGGCTGAATTGGAAGTCACCTATACAACATGGCAACCAGCACAATGTCCCCCATGCAATATGGCTGACTTGGAAGTCACCTATACAATACAACCAGCACAATTTCCCCCAAGCAATATGGCTGACTTGGAAGTCACCTATACAAGACAACCAGCACAATGTCCCCCATGCAATATGGCTGACTTGGAAGTCACCTATACAATACAACCAGCACAATGTCCCCCATGCAATATGGCTGATTTGGAAGTCACCTATACAACACAACCAGCACAATGTCCCCCATGCAATATGGCTGACTTGGAAGTCACCTATACAAGACAACCAGCACAATGTCCCCCATGCAATATGGCTGACTTGGAAGTCACCTATAGGACATGGCCACCAGCACAATGTCCCCCATGCAATATGGCTGACTTGGAAGTCACCTATACAATACAACCAGCACAATGTCCCCCATGCAATATGGCTGACTTGGAAGTCACCTATACAAGACAACCAGCACAATGTCCCCCATGCAATATGGCTGACTTGGAAGTCACCTATAGAACATGGCCACCAGCACAATGTCCCCCATGCAATATGGCTGACTTGGAAGTCACCTATAGAACATGGCAACCAGCACAATGTCCCCCAAGCAATATGGCTGACTTGGAAGTCACCTATACAAGACAACCAGCACAATTTCCCCCATGCAATATGGCTGACTTGGAAGTCACCTATAGGACATGGCAACCAGCACAATGTCCCCCATGCAATATGGCTGACTTGGAAGTCACCTATACAATACAACCAGCACAATGTCACCCATGCAATTTGGCTGACTTGGAAGTCACCTATACAACATGGCAACCAGCACAATGTCCCCCATGCAATATGGCTGACTTGGAAGTCACCTATAGAACATGGCCACCAGCACAATGTCCCCCATGCAATATGGCTGACTTGGAAGTCACCTATACAACATGGCAACCAGCACAATGTCCCCCAAGCAATATGGCTGACTTGGAAGTCACCTATAGAACATGGCCACCAGCACAATGTCCCCCAAGCAATATGGCTGACTTGGAAGTCACCTATAGAACATGGCAACCAGCACAATGTCCCCCAAGCAATATGGCTGACTTGGAAGTCACCTATACAAGACAACCAGCACAATGTCCCCCATGCAATATGGCTGACTTGGAAGTCACCTATAGGACATGGCAACCAGCAGAATGTCCCCCATGCAATATGGCTGACTTGGAAGTCAACTATAGAACATGGCCACCAGCACAATGTCCGCCAAGCAATATGGCTCACTTGGAAGTCACCTATAGAACATGGCCACCAGCACAATGTCCCCCATGCAATATGGCTGACTTGGAAGTCACCTATACAACATGGCAACCAGCACAATGTCCCCCATGCAATATGGCTGACATGGAAGTCACCTATACAATACAACCAGCACAATGTCCCCCAAGCAATATGGCTGACTTGGAAGTCACCTATACAAGACAACCAGCACAATGTCCCCCATGCAATATGGCTGACTTGGAAGTCACCTATACAATACAACCAGCACAATGTCCCCCATGCAATATGACTGATTTGGAAGTCGCCTATACAACACAACCAGCACAATGTCCCCCATGCAATATGGCTGACTTGGAAGTCACCTATACAAGACAACCAGCACAATGTCCCAAATGCAATATGGCTGACTTGGAAGTCACCTATAGAACATGGCCACCAGCACAATGTCCCCCATGCAATATGGCTGACTTGGAAGTCACCTATACAACATGGCAACCAGCACAATGTCCCCTATGCAATTTGGCTGACTTGGAAGTCACCTATACAATACAACCAGCACAATGTCCCCCAAGCAATATGGCTGACTTGGAAGTCACCTATACAAGACAACCAGCACAATGTCCCTCATGCAATATGGCTGACTTGGAAGTCACCTATAGGACATGGCCACCAGCACAATGTCCCCCATGCAATATGGCTGACTTGGAAGTCACCTATACAATACAACCAGCACAATGTCCCCCATGCAATATGGCTGACTTGGAAGTCACCTATACAATACAACCAGCACAATGTCCCCCATGCCATATGGCTGACTTGGAAGTCACCTATAGAACATGGCCACCAGCACAATGTCCGCCAAGCAATATGGCTCACTTGGAAGTCACCTATACAATACAACCAGCACAATGTCCCCCATGTAATATGGCTGACTTGGAAGTCACCTATACAATACAACCAGCACAATGTCCCAAATGCAATATGGCTGACTTGGAAGTCACCTACAGAACATGGCCACCAGCACAATGTCCCCCATGCAATATGGCTGACTTGGAAGTCACCTATACAACATGGCAACCAGCACAATGTCCCCCATGAAATATGGCTGACTTGGAAGTCACCTATACAATACAACCAGCACAATGTCCCCCAAGCAATATGGCTGACTTGGAAGTCACCTATACAAGACAACCAGCACAATGTCCCCCATGCAATATGGCTGACTTGGAAGTCACCTATACAATACAACCAGCACAATGTCCCCCATGCAATATGGCTGACTTGGAAGTCACCTATACAATACAACCAGCACAATGTCCCCCATGCAATATGGCTGACTTGGAAGTCACCTATAGAACATGGCCACCAGCACAATGTCCGCCAAGCAATATGGCTCACTTGGAAGTCACCTATACAATACAACCAGCACAATGTCCCCCATGCAATATGGCTGACTTGGAAGTCACCTATACAATACAACCAGCACAATGTCCCAAATGCAATATGGCTGACTTGGAAGTCACCTATAGAACATGGCCACCAGCACAATGTCCCCCATGCAATATGGCTGACTTGGAAGTCACCTATACAACATGGCAACCAGCACAATGTCCCCCATGCAATATGGCTGACTTGGAAGTCACCTATACAATACAACCAGCACAATGTCCCCCAAGCAATATGGCTGACTTGGAAGTCACCTATACAAGACAACCAGCACAATGTCCCCCATGCAATATGGCTGACTTGGAAGTCACCTATACAATACAACCAGCACAATGTCCCCCATGCAATATGGCTGATTTGGAAGTCACCTATACAACACAACCAGCACAATGTCCCCCATGCAATATGGCTGACTTGGAAGTCACCTATACAAGACAACCAGCACAATGTCCCCCATGCAATATGGCTGACTTGGAAGTCACCTATACAATACAACCAGCACAATGTCCCCCATGCAATATGGCTGACTTGGAAGTCACCTATACAATACTACCAGCACAATGTCCCCCATGCAATTTGGCTGACTTGGAAGTCACCTATACAACATGGCAACCAGCACAATGTCCCCCATGCAATATGGCTGACTTGGAAGTCACCTATAGAACATGGCCACCAGCACAATGTCCCCCATGCAATATGGCTGACTTGGAAGTCACCTATACAACATGGCAACCAGCACAATGTCCCCCAAGCAATATGGCTGACTTGGAAGTCACCTATAGAACATGGCCACCAGCACAATGTCCCCCAAGCAATATGGCAGACTTGGAAGTCACCTATAGAACATGGCAACCAGCACAATGTCCCCCAAGCAATATGGCTGACTTGGAAGTCACCTATACAAGACAACCAGCACAATGTCCCCCATGCAATATGGCTGACTTGGAAGTCACCTATAGGACATGGCAACCAGCACAATGTCCCCCATGCAATATGGCTGACTTGGAAGTCACCTATAGAACATGGCCACCAGCACAATGTCCACCAAGCAATATGGCTCACTTGGAAGTCACCTATACAATACAACCAGCACAATGTCCCCCATGCAATATGGCTGACTTGGAAGTCACCTATACAATACAACCAGCACAATGTCCCAAATGCAATATGGCTGACTTGGAAGTCACCTATAGAACATGGCCACCGGCACAATGTCCCCCATGCAATATGGCTGACTTGGAAGTCACCTATACAACATGGCAACCAGCACAATGTCCCCCATGCAATATGGCTGACATGGAAGTCACCTATACAATACAACCAGCACAATGTCCCCCAAGCAATATGGCTGACTTGGAAGTCACCTATACAAGACAACCAGCACAATGTCCCCCATGCAATATGGCTGACTTGGAAGTCACCTATACAATACAACCAGCACAATGTCCCCCATGCAATATGGCTGATTTGGAAGTCGCCTATACAACACAACCAGCACAATGTCCCCCATGCAATATGGCTGACTTGGAAGTCACCTATACAAGACAACCAGCACAATGTCCCAACTGCAATATGGCTGACTTGGAAGTCACCTATAGAACATGGCCACCAGCACAATGTCCCCCATGCAATATGGCTGACTTGGAAGTCACCTATACAACATGGCAACCAGCACAATGTCCCCTATGCAATTTGGCTGACTTGGAAGTCACCTATACAATACAACCAGCACAATGTCCCCCAAGCAATATGGCTGACTTGGAAGTCACCTATACAAGACAACCAGCACAATGTCCCCCATGCAATATGGCTGACTTGGAAGTCACCTATAGGACATGGCCACCAGCACAATGCCCCCCATGCAATATGGCTGACTTGGAAGTCACCTATACAATACAACCAGCACAATGTCCCCCATGCAATATGGTTGACTTGGAAGTCACCTATACAATACAACCAGCACAATGTCCCCCATGCAATATGGCTGACTTGGAAGTCACCTATAGGACATGGCCACCAGCACAATGTCCCCCATGCAATATGGCTGACTTGGAAGTCACCTATACAATACAACCAGCACAATGTCCCCCATGCAATATGGTTGACTTGGAAGTCACCTATACAATACAACCAGCACAATGTCCCCCATGCAATATGGCTGATTTGGTTGTCACCTATACAACACAACCAGCACAATGTCCCCCATGCAATATGGCTGACTTGGAAGTCACCTATACAAGACAACCAGCACAATGTCCCCAATGCAATATGGCTGGCTTGGAAGTCACCTATAGAACATGGCCACCAGCACAATGTCCCCCATGCAATATGGCTGACTTGGAAGTCACCTATAGAACATGGCCACCAGCACAATGTAACCCATGCAATATGGCTGACTTGTAAGTCACCTATACAACATGGCAACCAGCACAATGTCCCCCAAGCAATATGGCTGACTTGGAAGTCACCTATAGAACATGGCCACCAGCACAATGTCCCCCAAGCAATATGGCTGACTTGGAAGTCACCTATAGAACATGGCAACCAGCACAATGTCCCCCAAGCAATATGGCTGACTTGGAAGTCACCTATACAAGACAACCAGCACAATGTCCCCCATGCAATATGGCTGACTTGGAAGTCACCTATAGAACATGGCAACCAGCACAATGTCCCCCATGCAATATGGCTGACTTGGAAGTCACCTATAGAACATGGCCACCAGCACAATGTCCCCCAAGCAATATGGCTCACTTGGAAGTCACCTATACAATACAATCAGCACAATGTCCCAAATGCAATATGGCTGACTTGGAAGTCACCTATAGAACATGGCCACCAGCACAATGTCCCCCATGCAATATGGCTGACTTGGAAGCCACCTATACAACATGGCAACCAGCACAATGTCCCCCATGCAATATGGCTGACTTGGAAGTAAACTATACAATACAACCAGCACAATGTCCCCCAAGCAATATGGCTGACTTGGAAGTCACCTATACAAGACAACCAGCACAATGTCCCCCATGCAATATGGCTGACTTGGAAGTCACCTATACAACACAACCAGCACAATGTCCGCCAAGCAATATGGCTCACTTGGAAGTCACCTATACAAGACAACCAGCACAATGTCCCCCATGCAATATGGCTGACTTGAAAGTCACCTAAAGGACATGGCCACCAGCACAATGTCCCCCATGCAATATGGCTGACTTGGAAGTCACATATACAATACAACCAGCACAACGTTCCCCATGCAATATGGCTGACTTGGAAGTCACCTATACAACATGGCAACCAGCACAATGTCCCCCATGCAATATGGCTGATTTTGAAGTCACCTATACAACACAACCAGCACAATGTCCCCCATGCAATATGGCTGACTTGGAAGTCACCTATACAAGACAACCAGCACAATGTCCCCCATGCAATATGGCTGACTTGGAAGTCACCTATAGAACATGGCCACCAGCACAATGTCCCCCATGCAATATGGCTGACTTGGAAGTCACCTATAGAACATGGCCACCAGCACAATGTAACCCATGCAATATGGCTGACTTGGAAGTCACCTATACAACATGGCAACCAGCACAATGTCCCCCAAGCAATATGGCTGACTTGGAAGTCACCTATAGAACATGGCCACCAGCACAATGTCCCCCAAGCAATATGGCTGACTTGGAAGTCACCTATAGGACATGGCAACCAGCACAATGTCCCCCATGCAATATGGCTGACTTGGAAGTCACCTATAGAACATGGCCACCAGCACAATGTCCGCCAAGCAATATGGCTCACTTGGAAGTCACCTATACAATACAACCAGCACAATGTCCCCCATGCAATATGGCTGACTTGGAAGTCACCTATACAATACAACCAGCACAATGTCCCAAATGCAATATGGCTGACTTGAAAGTCACCTATAGAACATGGCCACCAGCACAATGTCCCCCATGCAATATGGCTGAATTGGAAGTCACCTATAGGACATGGCAACCAGCACAATGTCCCCCATGCAATATGGCTGACTTGGAAGTCACCTATACAATACAACCAGCACAATGTCCCCCATGCAATTTGGCTGACTTGGAAGTCACCTATACAACATGGCAACCAGCACAATATCCCCCATGCAATATGGCTGACTTGGAAGTCACCTATAGAACATGGCCACCAGCACAATGTCCCCCATGCAATATGGCTGACTTGGAAGTCACCTATACAACATGGCAACCAGCACAATGTCCCCCAAGCAATATGGCTGACTTGGAAGTCACCTATAGAACATGGCCACCAGCACAATGTCCCCCAAGCAATATGGCTGACTTGGAAGTCACCTATAGAACATGGCAACCAGCACAATGTCCCCCAAGCAATATGGCTGACTTGGAAGTCACCTATACAAGACAACCAGCACAATGTCCCCCATGCAATATGGCTGACTTGGAAGTCACCTATAGGACATGGCAACCAGCACAATGTCCCCCATGCAATATGGCTGACTTGGAAGTCACCTATAGAACATGGCCACCAGCACAATGTCCGCCAAGCAATATGGCTCACTTGGAAGTCACCTATACAATACAACCAGCACAATGTCCCCCATGCAATATGGCTGACTTGGAAGTCACCTATACAATACAACCAGCACAATGTCCCAAATGCAATATGGCTGACTTGGAAGTTACCTATAGAACATGGCCACCAGCACAGTGTCCCCCATGCAATATGGCTGACTTGGAAGTCACCTATACGACATGGCAACCAGCACAATGTCCCCCATGCAATATGGCTGACATGGAAGTCACCTATACAATACAACCAGCACAATGTCCCCCAAGCAATATGGCTGACTTGGAAGTCACCTATACAAGACAACCAGCACAATGTCCCCCATGCAATATGGCTGACTTGGAAGTCACCTATACAATACAACCAGCACAATGTCCCCCATGCAATATGACTGATTTGGAAGTCGCCTATACAACACAACCAGCACAATCTCCCCCATGCAATATGGCTGACTTGGAAGTCACCTATACAAGACAACCAGCACAATGTCCCAAATGCAATATGGCTGACTTGGAAGTCACCTATAGAACATGGCCACCAGCACAATGTCCCCCATGCAATATGGCTGACTTGGAAGTCACCTATACAACATGGCAACCAGCACAATGTCCCCTATGCAATTTGGCTGACTTGGAACTCACCTATACAATACAACCAGCACAATGTCCCCCAAGCAATATGGCTGACTTGGAAGTCACCTATACAAGACAACCAGCACAATGTCCCCCATGCAATATGGCTGACTTGGAAGTCACCTATAGGACATGGCCACCAGCACAATGTCCCCCATGCAATATGGCTGACTTGGAAGTCACCTATACAATACAACCAGCACAATGTCCCCCATGCAATATGGCTGACTTGGAAGTCACCTATACAATACAACCAGCACAATGTCCCCCATGCAATATGGCTGACTTGGAAGTCACCTATACAATACAACCAGCACAATGTCCCCAATGCAATATGGCTGACTTGGAAGTCACCTATAGAACATGGCCACCAGCACAATGTCCGCCAAGCAATATGGCTCACTTGGAAGTCACCTATACAATACAACCAGCACAATGTCCCCCATGCAATATGGCTGACTTGGAAGTCACCTATACAATACAACCAGCACAATGTCCCAAATGCAATATGGCTGACTTGGAAGTCACCTATAGAACATGGCCACCAGCACAATGTCCCCCATGCAATATGGCTGACTTGGAAGTCACCTATACAACATGGCAACCAGCACAATGTCCCCCATGCAATATGGCTGACTTGGAAGTCACCTATACAATACAACCAGCACAATGTCCCCCAAGCAATATGGCTGACTTGGAAGTCACCTATACAAGACAACCAGCACAATGTCCCCCATGCAATATGGCTGACTTGGAAGTCACCTATACAATACAACCAGCACAATGTCCCCCATGCAATATGGCTGATTTGGAAGTCACCTATACAACACAACCAGCACAATGTCCCCCATGCAATATGGCTGACTTGGAAGTCACCTATACAAGACAACCAGCACAATGTCCCCCATGCAATATGGCTGACTTGGAAGTCACCTATACAATACAACCAGCACAATGTCCCCCATGCAATATGGCTGACTTGGAAGTCACCTATACAAGACAACCAGCACAATGTCCCCCATGCAATATGGCTGACTTGGAAGTCACCTATAGAACATGGCCACCAGCACAATGTCCCCCATGCAATATGGCTGACTTGGAAGTCACCTATAGAACATGGCAACCAGCACAATGTCCCCCAAGCAATATGGCTGACTTGGAAGTCACCTATACAAGACAACCAGCACAATTTCCCCCATGCAATATGGCTGACTTGGAAGTCACCTATAGGACATGGCAACCAGCACAATGTCCCCCATGCAATATGGCTGACTTGGAAGTCACCTATACAATACAACCAGCACAATGTCCCCCATGCAATTTGGCTGACTTGGAAGTCACCTATACAACATGGCAACCAGCACAATGTCCCCCATGCAATATGGCTGACTTGGAAGTCACCTATAGAACATGGCCACCAGCACAATGTCCCCCATGCAATATGGCTGACTTGGAAGTCACCTATACAACATGGCAACCAGCACAATGTCCCCCAAGCAATATGGCTGACTTGGAAGTCACCTATAGAACATGGCCACCAGCACAATGTCCCCCAAGCAATATGGCTGACTTGGAAGTCACCTATAGAACATGGCAACCAGCACAATGTCCCCCAAGCAATATGGCTGACTTGGAAGTCACCTATACAAGACAACCAGCACAATGTCCCCCATGCAATATGGCTGACTTGGAAGTCACCTATAGGACATGGCAACCAGCACAATGTCCCCCATGCAATATGGCTGACTTGGAAGTCACCTATAGAACATGGCCACCAGCACAATGTCCACCAAGCAATATGGCTCACTTGGAAGTCACCTATACAATACAACCAGCACAATGTCCCCCATGCAATATGGCTGACTTGGAAGTCACCTATACAATACAACCAGCACAATGTCCCAAATGCAATATGGCTGACTTGGAAGTCACCTATAGAACATGGCCACCGGCACAATGTCCCCCATGCAATATGGCTGACTTGGAAGTCACCTATACAACATGGCAACCAGCACAATGTCCCCCATGCAATATGGCTGACATGGAAGTCACCTATACAATACAACCAGCACAATGTCCCCCAAGCAATATGGCTGACTTGGAAGTCACCTATACAAGACAACCAGCACAATGTCCCCCATGCAATATGGCTGACTTGGAAGTCACCTATACAATACAACCAGCACAATGTCCCCCATGCAATATGGCTGATTTGGAAGTCGCCTATACAACACAACCAGCACAATGTCCCCCATGCAATATGGCTGACTTGGAAGTCACCTATACAAGATAACCAGCACAATGTCCCAACTGCAATATGGCTGACTTGGAAGTCACCTATAGAACATGGCCACCAGCACAATGTCCCCCATGCAATATGGCTGACTTGGAAGTCACCTATACAACATGGCAACCAGCACAATGTCCCCTATGCAATTTGGCTGACTTGGAAGTCACCTATACAATACAACCAGCACAATGTCCCCCAAGCAATATGGCTGACTTGGAAGTCACCTATACAAGACAACCAGCACAATGTCCCCCATGCAATATGGCTGACTTGGAAGTCACCTATAGGACATGGCCACCAGCACAATGTCCCCCATGCAATATGGCTGACTTGGAAGTCACCTATACAATACAACCAGCACAATGTCCCCCATGCAATATGGTTGACTTGGAAGTCACCTATACAATACAACCAGCACAATGTCCCCCATGCAATATGGCTGATTTGGTTGTCACCTATACAACACAACCAGCACAATGTCCCCCATGCAATATGGCTGACTTGGAAGTCACCTATACAAGACAACCAGCACAATGTCCCCCATGCAATATGGCTGACTTGGAAGTCACCTATAGAACATGGCCACCAGCACAATGTCCCCCATGCAATATGGCTGACTTGGAAGTCACCTATAGAACATGGCCACCAGCACAATGTAACCCATGCAATATGGCTGACTTGGAAGTCACCTATACAACATGGCAACCAGCACAATGTCCCCCAAGCAATATGGCTGACTTGGAAGTCACCTATAGAACATGGCCACCAGCACAATGTCCCCCAAGCAATATGGCTGACTTGGAAGTCACCTATAGAACATGGCAACCAGCACAATGTCCCCCAAGCAATATGGCTGACTTGGAAGTCACCTATACAAGACAACCAGCACAATGTCCCCCATGCAATATGGCTGACTTGGAAGTTACCTATAGAACATGGCAACCAGCACAATGTCCCCCATGCAATATGGCTGACTTGGAAGTCACCTATAGAACATGGCCACCAGCACAATGTCCCCCAAGCAATATGGCTCACTTGGAAGTCACCTATACAATACAATCAGCACAATGTCCCAAATGCAATATGGCTGACTTGGAAGTCACCTATAGAACATGGCCACCAGCACAATGTCCCCCATGCAATATGGCTGACTTGGAAGCCACCTATACAACATGGCAACCAGCACAATGTCCCCCATGCAATATGGCTGACTTGGAAGTCACCTATACAAGACTACCAGCACAATGTCCCCCATGCAATATGGCTGACTTGGAAGTCACCTATACAATACAACCAGCACAATGTCCCCCAAGCAATATGGCTGACTTGGAAGTCACCTATACAAGACTACCAGCACAATGTCCCCCATGCAATATGGCTGACTTGGAAGTCACCTATACAATACAACCAGCACAATGTCCCCCATGCAATATGGCTGATTTGGAAGTCACCTATACAATACAACCAGCACAATGTCCCCCATGCAATATGGCTGATTTGGAAGTCACCTATACAACACAACCAGCACAATGTCCCCCATGCAATATGGCTGACTTGGAAGTCACCTATACAAGACAACCAGCACAATGTCCCCCATGCAATATGGCTGACTTGGAAGTCACCTATAGAACATGGCCACCAGCACAATGTCCCCCATGCAATATGGCTGACTTGGAAGTCACCTATACAAGACAACCAGCACAATGTCCCCCATGCAATATGGCTGACTTGGAAGTCACCTATACAATACAACCAGCACAATGTCCCCCATGCAATATGGCTGATTTGGAAGTCGCCTATACAACACAACCAGCACAATGTCCCCCATGCAATATGGCTGACTTGGAAGTCACCTATACAAGACAACCAGCACAATGTCCCAACTGCAATATGGCTGACTTGGAAGTCACCTATAGAACATGGCCACCAGCACAATGTCCCCCATGCAATATGGCTGACTTGGAAGTCACCTATACAACATGGCAACCAGCACAATGTCCCCTATGCAATTTGGCTGACTTGGAAGTCACCTATACAATACAACCAGCACAATGTCCCCCAAGCAATATGGCTGACTTGGAAGTCACCTATACAAGACAACCATCACAATGTCCCCCATGCAATATGGCTGACTTGGAAGTCACCTATAGGACATGGCCACCAGCACAATGTCCCCCATGCAATATGGCTGACTTGGAAGTCACCTATACAATACAACCAGCACAATGTCCCCCATGCAATATGGTTGACTTGGAAGTCACCTATACAATACAACCAGCACAATGTCCCCCATGCAATATGGCTGATTTGGTTGTCACCTATACAACACAACCAGCACAATGTCCCCCATGCAATATGGCTGACTTGGAAGTCACCTATACAAGACAACCAGCACAATGTCCCCCATGCAATATGGCTGACTTGGAAGTCACCTATAGAACATGGCCACCAGCACAATGTCCCCCATGCAATATGGCTGACTTGGAAGTCACCTATAGAACATGGCCACCAGCACAATGTAACCCATGCAATATGGCTGACTTGGAAGTCACCTATACAACATGGCAACCAGCACAATGTCCCCCAAGCAATATGGCTGACTTGGAAGTCACCTATAGAACATGGCCACCAGCACAATGTCCCCCAAGCAATATGGCTGACTTGGAAGTCACCTATAGAACATGGCAACCAGCACAATGTCCCCCAAGCAATATGGCTGACTTGGAAGTCACCTATACAAGACAACCAGCACAATGTCCCCCATGCAATATGGCTGACTTGGACGTCACCTATAGAACATGGCAACCAGCACAATGTCCCCCATGCAATATGGCTGACTTGGAAGTCACCTATAGAACATGGCCACCAGCACATTGTCCCCCAAGCAATATGGCTCACTTGGAAGTCACCTATACAATACAATCAGCACAATGTCCCAAATGCAATATGGCTGACTTGGAAGTCACCTATAGAACATGGCCACCAGCACAATGTCCCCCATGCAATATGGCTGACTTGGAAGCCACCTATACAACATGGCAACCAGCACAATGTCCCCCATGCAATATGGCTGACTTGGAAGTAAACTATACAATACAACCAGCACAATGTCCCCCAAGCAATATGGCTGACTTGGAAGTCACCTATACAAGACAACCAGCACAATGTCCCCCATGCAATATGGCTGACTTGGAAGTCACCTATACAACACAACCAGCACAATGTCCGCCAAGCAATATGGCTCACTTGGAAGTCACCTATACAAGACAACCAGCACGATGTCCCCCATGCAATATGGCTGACTTGGAAGTCACCTAAAGGACATGGCCACCAGCACAATGTCCCCCATGCAATATGGCTGACTTGGAAGTCACATATACAATACAACCAGCACAACGTCCCCCATGCAATATGGCTGACTTGGAAGTCACCTATACAACATGGCAACCAGCACAATGTCCCCCATGCAATATGGCTGATTTGGAAGTCACCTATACAACACAACCAGCACAATGTCCCCCATGCAATATGGCTGACTTGGAAGTCACCTATACAAGACAACCAGCACAATGTCCCCCATGCAATATGGCTGACTTGGAAGTCACCTATAGAACATGGCCACCAGCACAATGTCCCCCATGCAATATGGCTGACTTGGAAGTCACCTATAGAACATGGCCACCAGCACAATGTAACCCATGCAATATGGCTGACTTGGAAGTCACCTATACAACATGGCAACCAGCACAATGTCCCCCAAGCAATATGGCTGACTTGGAAGTCACCTATAGAACATGGCCACCAGCACAATGTCCCCCAAGCAATATGGCTGACTTGGAAGTCACCTATAGGACATGGCAACCAGCACAATGTCCCCCATGCAATATGGCTGACTTGGAAGTCACCTATAGAACATGGCCACCAGCACAATGTCCGCCAAGCAATATGGCTCACTTGGAAGTCACCTATACAATACAACCAGCACAATGTCCCCCATGCAATATGGCTGACTTGGAAGTCACCTATACAATACAACCAGCACAATGTCCCAAATGCAATATGGCTGACTTGAAAGTCACCTATAGAACATGGCCACCAGCACAATGTCCCCCATGCAATATGGCTGAATTGGAAGTCACCTATAGGACATGGCAACCAGCACAATGTCCCCCATGCAATATGGCTGACTTGGAAGTCACCTATACAATACAACCAGCACAATGTCCCCCATGCAATTTGGCTGACTTGGAAGTCACCTATACAACATGGCAACCAGCACAATGTCACCCATGCAATATGGCTGACATGGAAGTCACCTATACAATACAACCAGCACAATGTCCCCCAAGCAATATGGCTGACTTGGAAGTCACCTATACAAGACAACCAGCACAATGTTCCCCATGCAATATGGCTGACTTGGAAGTCACCTATACAATACAACCAGCACAATGTCCCCCATGCAATATGGCTGATTTGGAAGTCGCCTATACAACACAACCAGCACAATGTCCCCCATGCAATATGGCTGACTTGGAAGTCACCTATACAAGACAACCAGCACAATGTCCCAACTGCAATATGGCTGACTTGGAAGTCACCTATAGAACATGGCCACCAGCACAATGTCCCCCATGCAATATGGCTGACTTGGAAGTCACCTATACAACATGGCAACCAGCACAATGTCCCCTATGCAATTTGGCTGACTTGGAAGTCACCTATACAATACAACCAGCACAATGTCCCCCAAGCAATATGGCTGACTTGGAAGTCACCTATACAAGACAACCAGCACAATGTCCCCCATGCAATATGGCTGACTTGGAAGTCACCTATAGGACATGGCCACCAGCACAATGTCCCCCATGCAATATGGCTGACTTGGAAGTCACCTATACAATACAACCAGCACAATGTCCCCCATGCAATATGGTTGACTTGGAAGTCACCTATACAATACAACCAGCACAATGTCCCCCATGCAATATGGCTGATTTGGTTGTCACCTATACAACACAACCAGCACAATGTCCCCCATGCAATATGGCTGACTTGGAAGTCACCTATACAAGACAACCAGCACAATGTCCCCCATGCAATATGTCTGACTTGGAAGTCACCTATAGAACATGGCCACCAGCACAATGTCCCCCATGCAATATGGCTGACTTGGAAGTCACCTATAGAACATGGCCACCAGCACAATGTAACCCATGCAATATGGCTGACTTGGAAGTCACCTATACAACATGGCAACCAGCACAATGTCCCCCAAGCAATATGGCTGACTTGGAAGTCACCTATAGAACATGGCCACCAGCACAATGTCCCCCAAGCAATATGGCTGACTTGGAAGTCACCTATAGAACATGGCAACCAGCACAATGTCCCCCAAGCAATATGGCTGACTTGGAAGTCACCTATACAAGACAACCAGCACAATGTCCCCCATGCAATATGGCTGACTTGGAAGTTACCTATAGAACATGGCAACCAGCACAATGTCCCCCATGCAATATGGCTGACTTGGAAGTCACCTATAGAACATGGCCACCAGCACAATGTCCCCCAAGCAATATGGCTCACTTGGAAGTCACCTATACAATACAATCAGCACAATGTCCCAAATGCAATATGGCTGACTTGGAAGTCACCTATAGAACATGGCCACCGGCACAATGTCCCCCATGCAATATGGCTGACTTGGAAGTCACCTATACAACATGGCAACCAGCACAATGTCCCCCATGCAATATGGCTGACATGGAAGTCACCTATACAATACAACCAGCACAATGTCCCCCAAGCAATATGGCTGACTTGGAAGTCACCTATACAAGACAACCAGCACAATGTAACCCATGCAATATGGCTGACTTGGAAGTCACCTATACAACATGGCAACCAGCACAATGTCCCCCAAGCAATATGGCTGACTTGGAAGTCACCTATAGAACATGGCCACCAGCACAATGTCCCCCAAGCAATATGGCTGACTTGGAAGTCACCTATAGAACATGGCAACCAGCACAATGTCCCCCAAGCAATATGGCTGACTTGGAAGTCACCTATACAAGACAACCAGCACAATGTCCCCCATGCAATATGGCTGACTTGGAAGTTACCTATAGAACATGGCAACCAGCACAATGTCCCCCATGCAATATGGCTGACTTGGAAGTCACCTATAGAACATGGCCACCAGCACAATGTCCCCCAAGCAATATGGCTCACTTGGAAGTCACCTATACAATACAATCAGCACAATGTCCCAAATGCAATATGGCTGACTTGGAAGTCACCTATAGAACATGGCCACCGGCACAATGTCCCCCATGCAATATGGCTGACTTGGAAGTCACCTATACAACATGGCAAGCAGCACAATGTCCCCCATGCAATATGGCTGACATGGAAGTCACCTATACAATACAACCAGCACAATGTCCCCCAAGCAATATGGCTGACTTGGAAGTCACCTATACAAGACAACCAGCACAATGTCCCCCATGCAATATGGCTGACTTGGAAGTCACCTATACAATACAACCAGCACAATGTCCCCCATGCAATATGGCTGATTTGGAAGTCGCCTATACAACACAACCAGCACAATGTCCCCCATGCAATATGGCTGACTTGGAAGTCACCTATACAAGACAACCAGCACAATGTCCCAACTGCAATATGGCTGACTTGGAAGTCACCTATAGAACATGGCCACCAGCACAATGTCCCCCATGCAATATGGCTGACTTGGAAGTCACCTATACAACATGGCAACCAGCACAATGTCCCCTATGCAATTTGGCTGACTTGGAAGTCACCTATACAATACAACCAGCACAATGTCCCCCAAGCAATATGGCTGACTTGGAAGTCACCTATACAAGACAACCAGCACAATGTCCCCCATGCAATATGGCTGACTTGGAAGTCACCTATAGGACATGGCCACCAGCACAATGTCCCCCATGCAATATGGCTGACTTGGAAGTCACCTATACAATACAACCAGCACAATGTCCCCCATGCAATATGGTTGACTTGGAAGTCACCTATACAATACAACCAGCACAATGTCCCCCATGCAATATGGCTGATTTGGTTGTCACCTATACAACACAACCAGCACAATGTCCCCCATGCAATATGGCTGACTTGGAAGTCACCTATACAAGACAACCAGCACAATGTCCCCCATGCAATATGGCTGACTTGGAAGTCACCTATAGAACATGGCCACCAGCACAATGTCCCCCATGCAATATGGCTGACTTGGAAGTCACCTATAGAACATGGCCACCAGCACAATGTAACCCATGCAATATGGCTGACTTGGAAGTCACCTATACAACATGGCAACCAGCACAATGTCCCCCAAGCAATATGGCTGACTTGGAAGTCACCTATAGAACATGGCCACCAGCACAATGTCCCCCAAGCAATATGGCTGACTTGGAAGTCACCTATAGAACATGGCAACCAGCACAATGTCCCCCAAGCAATATGGTTGACTTGGAAGTCACCTATACAAGACAACCAGCACAATGTCCCCCATGCAATATGGCTGACTTGGAAGTTACCTATAGAACATGGCAACCAGCACAATGTCCCCCATGCAATATGGCTGACTTGGAAGTCACCTATAGAACATGGCCACCAGCACAATGTCCCCCAAGCAATATGGCTCACTTGGAAGTCACCTATACAATACAATCAGCACAATGTCCCAAATGCAATATGGCTGACTTGGAAGTCACCTATAGAACATGGCCACCAGCACAATGTCCCCCATGCAATATGGCTGAGTTGGAAGCCACCTATACAACATGGCAACCAGCACAATGTCCCCCATGCAATATGGCTGACTTGGAAGTAAACTATACAATACAACCAGCACAATGTCCCCCAAGCAATATGGCTGACTTGGAAGTCACCTATACAAGACAACCAGCACAATGTCCCCCATGCAATATGGCTGACTTGGAAGTCACCTATACAATACAACCAGCACAATGTCCCCCATGCAATATGGCTGATTTGGAAGTCACCTATACAATACAACCAGCACAATGTCCCCATTGCAATATGGCTGATTTGGAAGTCACCTATACAACACAACCAGCACAATGTCCCCCATGCAATATGGCTGACTTGGAAGTCACCTATACAAGACAACCAGCACAACGTCCCCCATGCAATATGGCTGACTTGGAAGTCACCTATAGAACATGGCCACCAGCACAATGTCCCCCATGCAATATGGCTGACTTGGAAGTCACCTATACAAGACAACCAGCACAATGTCCCCCATGCAATATGGCTGACTTGGAAGTCACCTATACAATACAACCAGCACAATGTCCCCCATGCAATATGGCTGATTTGGAAGGCGCCTATACAACACAACCAGCACAATTTCCCCCATGCAATATGGCTGACTTGGAAGTCACCTATACAAGACAACCAGCACAATGTCCCAACTGCAATATGGCTGACTTGGAAGTCACCTATAGAACATGGCCACCAGCACAATGTCCCCCATGCAATATGGCTGACTTGGAAGTCACCTATACAACATGGCAACCAGCACAATGTCCCCTATGCAATTTGGCTGACTTGGAAGTCACCTATACAATACAACCAGCACAATGTCCCCCAAGCAATATGGCTGACTTGGAAGTCACCTATACAAGACAACCAGCACAATGTCCCCCATGCAATATGGCTGACTTGGAAGTCACCTATAGGACATGGCCACCAGCACAATGTCCCCCATGCAATATGGCTGACTTGGAAGTCACCTATACAATACAACCAGCACAATGTCCCCCATGCAATATGGTTGACTTGGAAGTCACCTATACAATACAACCAGCACAATGTCCCCCATGCAATATGGCTGATTTGGTTGTCACCTATACAACACAACCAGCACAATGTCCCCCATGCAATATGGCTGACTTGGAAGTCACCTATACAAGACAACCAGCACAATGTCCCCCATGCAATATGGCTGACTTGGAAGTCACCTATAGAACATGGCCACCAGCACAATGTCCCCCATGCAATATGGCTGACTTGGAAGTCACCTATAGAACATGGCCACCAGCACAATGTAACCCATGCAATATGGCTGACTTGGAAGTCACCTATACAACATGGCAACCAGCACAATGTCCCCCAAGCAATATGGCTGACTTGGAAGTCACCTATAGAACATGGCCACCAGCACAATGTCCCCCAAGCAATATGGCTGACTTGGAAGTCACCTATAGAACATGGCAACCAGCACAATGTCCCCCAAGCAATATGGTTGACTTGGAAGTCACCTATACAAGACAACCAGCACAATGTCCCCCATGCAATATGGCTGACTTGGAAGTTACCTATAGAACATGGCAACCAGCACAATGTCCCCCATGCAATATGGCTGACTTGGAAGTCACCTATAGAACATGGCCACCAGCACAATGTCCCCCAAGCAATATGGCTCACTTGGAAGTCACCTATACAATACAATCAGCACAATGTCCCAAATGCAATATGGCTGACTTGGAAGTCACCTATAGAACATGGCCACCAGCACAATGTCCCCCATGCAATATGGCTGAGTTGGAAGCCACCTATACAACATGGCAACCAGCACAATGTCCCCCATGCAATATGGCTGACTTGGAAGTAAACTATACAATACAACCAGCACAATGTCCCCCAAGCAATATGGCTGACTTGGAAGTCACCTATACAAGACAACCAGCACAATGTCCCCCATGCAATATGGCTGACTTGGAAGTCACCTATACAATACAACCAGCACAATGTCCCCCATGCAATATGGCTGATTTGGAAGTCACCTATACAATACAACCAGCACAATGTCCCCATTGCAATATGGCTGATTTGGAAGTCACCTATACAACACAACCAGCACAATGTCCCCCATGCAATATGGCTGACTTGGAAGTCACCTATACAAGACAACCAGCACAACGTCCCCCATGCAATATGGCTGACTTGGAAGTCACCTATAGAACATGGCCACCAGCACAATGTCCCCCATGCAATATGGCTGACTTGGAAGTCACCTATACAAGACAACCAGCACAATGTCCCCCATGCAATATGGCTGACTTGGAAGTCACCTATACAATACAACCAGCACAATGTCCCCCATGCAATATGGCTGATTTGGAAGTCGCCTATACAACACAACCAGCACAATTTCCCCCATGCAATATGGCTGACTTGGAAGTCACCTATACAAGACAACCAGCACAATGTCCCAACTGCAATATGGCTGACTTGGAAGTCACCTATAGAACATGGCCACCAGCACAATGTCCCCCATGCAATATGGCTGACTTGGAAGTCACCTATACAACATGGCAACCAGCACAATGTCCCCTATGCAATTTGGCTGACTTGGAAGTCACCTATACAATACAACCAGCACAATGTCCCCAAAGCAATATGGCTGACTTGGAAGTCACCTATACAAGACAACCAGCACAATGTCCCCCATGCAATATGGCTGACTTGGAAGTCACCTATAGGACATGGCCACCAGCACAATGTCCCCCATGCAATATGGCTGACTTGGAAGTCACCTATACAATACAACCAGCACAATTTCCCCCATGCAATATGGTTGACTTGGAAGTCACCTATACAATACAACCAGCACAATGTCCCCCATGCAATATGGCTGATTTGGTTGTCACCTATACAACACAACCAGCACAATGTCCCCCATGCAATATGGTGACTTGGAAGTCACCTATACAAGACAACCAGCACAATGTCCCCCATGCAATATGGCTGACTTGGAAGTCACCTATAGAACATGGCCACCAGCACAATGTCCCCCAAGCAATATGGCTGACTTGGAAGTCACCTATAGAACATGGCCACCAGCACAATGTCCCCCAAGCAATATGGCTGACTTGGAAGTCACCTATAGAACATGGCAACCAGCACAATGTCCCCCAAGCAATATGGCTGACTTGGAAGTCACCTATACAAGACAACCAGCACAATGTCCCCAATGCAATATGGCTGACTTGGAAGTCACCTATAGAACATGGCAACCAGCACAATGTCCCCCATGCAATATGGCTGACTTGGAAGTCACCTATAGAACATGGCCACCAGCACAATGTCCCCCAAGCAATATGGCTCACTTGGAAGTCACCTATACAATACAATCAGCACAATGTGCCAAATGCAATATGGCTGACTTGGAAGTCACCTATAGAACATGGCCACCAGCACAATGTCCCCCATGCAATATGGCTGACTTGGAAGCCACCTATACAACATGGCAACCAGCACAATGTCCCCCATGCAATATGGCTGACTTGGAAGTAAACTATACAATACAACCAGCACAATGTCCCCCAAGCAATATGGCTGACTTGGAAGTCACCTATACAAGACAACCAGCACAATGTCCCCCATGCAATATGGCTGACTTGGAAGTCACCTATACAACACAACCAGCACAATGTCCGCCAAGCAATATGGCTCACTTGGAAGTCACCTATACAAGACAACCAGCACAATGTCCCCCATGCAATATGGCTGACTTGGAAGTCACCTAAAGGACATGGCCACCAGCACAATGTCCCCCATGCAATATGGCTGACTTGGAAGTCACCTATACAACATGGCAACCAGCACAATGTCCCCCATGCAATATGGCTGATTTGGAAGTCACCTATACAACACAACCAGCACAATGTCCCCCATGCAATATGGCTGACTTGGAAGTCACCTATACAAGACAACCAGCACAATGTCCCCCATGCAATATGGCTGACTTGGAAGTCACCTATAGAACATGGCCACCAGCACAATGTCCCCTATGCAATATGGCTGACTTGGAAGTCACCTATAGAACATGGCCACCAGCACAATGTAACCCATGCAATATGGCTGACTTGGAAGTCACCTATACAACATGGCAACCAGCACAATGTCCCCCAAGCAATATGGCTGACTTGGAAGTCACCTATAGAACATGGCCACCAGCACAATGTCCCCCAAGCAATATGGCTGACTTGGAAGTCACCTATAGGACATGGCAACCAGCACAATGTCCCCCATGCAATATGGCTGACTTGGAAGTCACCTATAGAACATGGCCACCAGCACAATGTCCGCCAAGCAATATGGCTCACTTGGAAGTCACCTATACAATACAACCAGCACAATGTCCCCCATGCAATATGGCTGACTTGGAAGTCACCTATACAATACAACCAACACAATGTCCCAAATGCAATATGGCTGACTTGAAAGTCACCTATAGAACATGGCCACCAGCACAATGTCCCCCATGCAATATGGCTGAATTGGAAGTCACCTATAGGACATGGCAACCAGCACAATGTCCCCCATGCAATATGGCTGACTTGGAAGTCACCTATACAATACAACCAGCACAATGTCCCCCATGCAATTTGGCTGACTTGGAAGTCACCTATACAACATGGCAACCAGCACAATGTCCCCCATGCAATATGGCTGGCTTGGAAGTCACCTATAGAACATGGCCACCAGCACAATGTCCCCCATGCAATATGGCTGACTTGGAAGTCACCTATACAACATGGCAACCAGCACAATGTCCCCCAAGCAATATGGCTGACTTGGAAGTCACCTATAGAACATGGCCACCAGCATAATGTCCCCCAAGCAATATGGCTGACTTGGAAGTCACCTATAGAACATGGCAACCAGCACAATGTCCCCCAAGCAATATGGCTGACTTGGAAGTCACCTATACAAGACAACCAGCACAATGTCCCCCATGCAATATGGCTGACTTGGAAGTCACCTATAGGACATGGCATCCAGCACAATGTCCCCCATGCAATATGGCTGACTTGGAAGTCACCTATAGAACATGGCCACCAGCACAATGTCCGCCAAGCAATATGGCTCACTTGGAAGTCACCTATACAATACAACCAGCACAATGTCCCCCTTGCAATATGGCTGACTTGGAAGTCACCTATACAATACAACCAGCACAATGTCCCAAATGCAATATGGCTGACTTGGAAGTCACCTATAGAACATGGCCACCAGCACAATGTCCCCCATGCAATATGGCTGACTTGGAAGTCACCTATACAACATGGCAACCAGCACAATGTCCCCCATGCAATATGGCTGACATGGAAGTCACCTATACAATACAACCAGCACAATGTCCCCCAAGCAATATGGCTGACTTGGAAGTCACCTATACAAGACAACCAGCACAATGTCCCCCATGCAATATGGCTGACTTGGAAGTCAACTATACAATACAACCAGCACAATGTCCCCCATGCAATATGGCTGATTTGGAAGTCACCTATACAACACAACCAGCACAATGTCCCCCATGCAATATGGCTGACTTGGAAGTCACCTATACAAGACAACCAGCACAATGTCCCCCATGCAATATGGCTGACTTGGAAGTCACCTATAGAACATGGCCACCAGCACAATGTCCCCCATGCAATATGGCTGACTTGGAAGTCACCTATACAACATGGCAACCAGCACAATGTCCCCTATGCAATATGGCTGACTTGGAAGTCACCTATACAATACAACCAGCACAATGTCCCCCAAGCAATATGGCTGACTTGGAAGTCACCTATACAAGACAACCAGCACAATGTCCCCCATGCAATATGGCTGACTTGGAAGTCACCTATAGGACATGGCCACCAGCACAATGTCCCCCATGCAATATGGCTGACTTGGAAGTCACCTATACAATACAACCAGCACAATGTCCCCCATGCAATATGGCTGACTTGGAAGTCACCTATACAATACAACCAGCACAATGTCCCCCATGCAATATGGCTGACTTGGAAGTCACCTATACAACATGGCAACCAGCACAATGTCCCGCATGCAATATGGCTGATTTGGAAGTCACCTTTACAACACAACCAGCACAATGTCCCCCATGCAATATGGCTGACTTGGAAGTCACCTATACAAGACAACCAGCACAATGTCCCCCATGCAATATGGCTGACTTGGAAGTCACCTATAGAACATGGCCACCAGCACAATGTCCCCCATGCAATATGGCTGACTTGGAAGTCACCTATAGAACATGGCCACCAGCACAATGTAACCCATGCAATATGGCTGACTTGGAAGTCACCTATACAACATGGCAACCAGCACAATGTCCCCCAAGCAATATGGCTGACTTGGAAGTCACCTATAGAACATGGCCACCAGCACAATGTCCCCCAAGCAATATGGCTGACTTGGAAGTCACCTATAGGACATGGCAACCAGCACAATGTCCCCCATGCAATATGGCTGACTTGGAAGTCACCTATGGAACATGGCCACCAGCACAATGTCCGCCAAGCAATATGGCTCACTTGGAAGTCACCTATACAATACAACCAGCACAATGTCCCCCATGCAATATGGCTGACTTGGAAGTCACCTATACAATACAACCAGCACAATGTCCCAAGTCCAATATGGCTGACTTGGAAGTCATCTATAGAACATGGCCACCAGCACAATGTCCCCCATGCAATATGGCTGAATTGGAAGTCACCTATACAACATGGCAACCAGCACAATGTCCCCCATGCAATATGGCTGACTTGGAAGTCACCTATACAATACAACCAGCACAATGTCCCCCAAGCAATATGGCTGACTTGGAAGTCACCTATACAAGACAACCAGCACAATGTCCCCCATGCAATATGGCTGACTTGGAAGTCACCTATACAATACAACCAGCACAATGTCCCCCATGCAATATGGCTGATTTGGAAGTCACCTATACAACACAACCAGCACAATGTCCCCCATGCAATATGGCTGACTTGGAAGTCACCTATACAAGACAACCAGCACAATGTCCCCCATGCAATATGGCTGACTTGGAAGTCACCTATAGGACATGGCCACCAGCACAATGTCCCCCATGCAATATGGCTGACTTGGAAGTCACCTATACAAGACAACCAACACAATGTCCCCCATGCAATATGGCTGACTTGGAAGTCACCTATAGAACATGGCCACCAGCACAATGTCCCCCATGCAATATGGCTGACTTGGAAGTCACCTATAGAACATGGCAACCAGCACAATGTCCCCCAAGCAATATGGCTGACTTGGAAGTCACCTATACAAGACAACCAGCACAATTTCCCCCATGCAATATGGCTGACTTGGAAGTCACCTATAGGACATGGCAACCAGCACAATGTCCCCCATGCAATATGGCTGACTTGGAAGTCACCTATACAATACAACCAGCACAATGTCACCCATGCAATTTGGCTGACTTGGAAGTCACCTATACAACATGGCAACCAGCACAATGTCCCCCATGCAATATGGCTGACTTGGAAGTCACCTATAGAACATGGCCACCAGCACAATGTCCCCCATGCAATATGGCTGACTTGGAAGTCACCTATACAACATGGCAACCAGCACAATGTCCCCCATGCAATATGGCTGACTTGGAAGTCACCTATAGAACATGGCAACCAGCACAATGTCCCCCAAGCAATATGGCTGACTTGGAAGTCACCTATACAATACAACCAGCACAATGTCCCCCATGCAATATGGCTGATTTGGAAGTCACCTATACAACACAACCAGCACAATGTCCCCCATGCAATATGGCTGACTTGGAAGTCACCTATACAAGACAACCAGCACAATGTCCCCCATGCAATATGGCTGACTTGGAAGTCACCTATAGGACATGGCCACCAGCACAATGTCCCCCATGCAATATGGCTGACTTGGAAGTCACCTATACAAGACAACCAACACAATGTCCCCCATGCAATATGGCTGACTTGGAAGTCACCTATAGAACATGGCCACCAGCACAATGTCCCCCATGCAATATGGCTGACTTGGAAGTCACCTATAGAACATGGCAACCAGCACAATGTCCCCCAAGCAATATGGCTGACTTGGAAGTCACCTATACAAGACAACCAGCACAATTTCCCCCATGCAATATGGCTGACTTGGAAGTCACCTATAGGACATGGCAACCAGCACAATGTCCCCCATGCAATATGGCTGACTTGGAAGTCACCTATACAATACAACCAGCACAATGTCACCCATGCAATTTGGCTGACTTGGAAGTCACCTATACAACATGGCAACCAGCACAATGTCCCCCATGCAATATGGCTGACTTGGAAGTCACCTATAGAACATGGCCACCAGCACAATGTCCCCCATGCAATATGGCTGACTTGGAAGTCACCTATACAACATGGCAACCAGCACAATGTCCCCCATGCAATATGGCTGACTTGGAAGTCACCTATAGAACATGGCAACCAGCACAATGTCCCCCAAGCAATATGGCTGACTTGGAAGTCACCTATACAAGACAACCAGCACAATGTCCCCCATGCAATATGGCTGACTTGGAAGTCACCTATAGGACATGGCAACCAGCACAATGTCCCCCATGCAATATGGCTGACTTGGAAGTCACCTATAGAACATGGCCACCAGCACAATGTCCGCCAAGCAATATGGCTCACTTGGAAGTCACCTATACAATACAACCAGCACAATGTCCCCCATGCAATATGGCTGACTTGGAAGTCACCTATACAATACAACCAGCACAATGTCCCAAATGCAATATGGCTGACTTGGAAGTCACCTATAGAACATGGCCACCAGCACAATGTCCCCCATGCAATATGGCTGACTTGGAAGTCACCTATACAACATGGCAACCAGCACAATGTCCCCCATGCAATATGGCTGACATGGAAGTCACCTATACAATACAACCAGCACAATGTCCCCCAAGCAATATGGCTGACTTGAAAGTCACCTATACAAGACAACCAGCACAATGTCCCCCATGCAATATGGCTGACTTGGAAGTCACCTATACAATACAACCAGCACAATGTCCCCCATGCAATATGACTGATTTGGAAGTCGCCTATACAACACAACCAGCACAATGTCCCCCATGCAATATGGCTGACTTGGAAGTCACCTATACAAGACAACCAGCACAATGTCCCAAATGCAATATGGCTGACTTGGAAGTCACCTATAGAACATGGCCACCAGCACAATGTCCCCCATGCAATATGGCTGACTTGGAAGTCACCTATACAACATGGCAACCAGCACAATGTCCCCTATGCAATTTGGCTGACTTGGAAGTCACCTATACAATACAACCAGCACAATGTCCCCCAAGCAATATGGCTGACTTGGAAGTCACCTATACAAGACAACCAGCACAATGTCCCCCATGCAATATGGCTGACTTGGAAGTCACCTATAGGACATGGCCACCAGCACAATGTCCCCCATTCAATATGGCTGACTTGGAAGTCACCTATACAATACAACCAGCACAATGTCCCCCATGCAATATGGCTGACTTAGAAGTCACCTATACAATACAACCAGCACAATGTCCCCCATGCAATATGGCTGACTTGGAAGTCACCTATACAATACAACCAGCACAATGTCCCCCATGCAATATGGCTGACTTGGAAGTCACCTATTGAACATGGCCACCAGCACAATGTCCGCCAAGCAATATGGCTCACTTGGAAGTCACCTATACAATACAACCAGCACAATGTCCCCCATGCAATATGGCTGACTTGGAAGTCACCTATACAATACAACCAGCACAATGTCCCAAATGCAATATGGCTGACTTGGAAGTCACCTATAGAACATGGCCACCAGCACAATGTCCCCCATGCAATATGGATGACTTGGAAGTCACCTATACAACATGGCAACCAGCACAATGTCCCCCATGCAATATGGCTGACTTGGAAGTCACCTATACAATACAACCAGCACAATGTCCCCCAAGCAATATGGCTGACTTGGAAGTCACCTATACAACACAACCAACACAATGTCCCCCATGCAATATGGCTGACTTGGAAGTCACCTATACAATACAACCAGCACAATGTCCCCCATGCAATATGGCTGATTTGGAAGTCACCTATACAACACAACCAGCACAATGTCCCCCATGCAATATGGCTGACTTGGAAGTCACCTATACAAGACAACCAGCACAATGTCCCCCATGCAATATGGCTGACTTGGAAGTCACCTATAGAACATGGCCACCAGCACAATGTCCCCCATGCAATATGGCTGACTTGGAAGTCACCTATACAAGACAACCAGCACAATGTCCCCCATGCAATATGGCTGACTTGGAAGTCACCTATAGAACATGGCCACCAGCACAATGTCCCCCATGCAATATGGCTGACTTGGAAGTCACCTATAGAACATGGCAACCAGCACAATGTCCCCCAAGCAATATGGCTGACTTGGAAGTCACCTATACAAGACAACCAGCACAATTTCCCCCATGCAATATGGCTGACTTGGAAGTCACCTATAGGACATGGCAACCAGCACAATGTCCCCCATGCAATATGGCTGACTTGGAAGTCACCTATACAATACAACCAGCACAATGTCCCCCATGCAATTTGGCTGACTTGGAAGTCACCTATACAACATGGCAACCAGCACAATGTCCCCCATGCAATATAGCTGACTTGGAAGTCACCTATAGAACATGGCCACCAGCACAATGTCCCCCATGCAATATGGCTGACTTGGAAGTCACCTATACAACATGGCAACCAGCACAATGTCCCCCAAGCAATATGGCTGACTTGGAAGTCACCTATAGAACATGGCCACCAGCACAATGTCCCCCAAGCAATATGGCTGACTTGGAAGTCACCTATAGAACATGGCAACCAGCACAATGTCCCCCAAGCAATATGGCTGACTTGGAAGTCACCTATACAAGACAACCAGCACAATGTCCCCCATGCAATATGGCTGACTTGGAAGTCACCTATAGGACATGGCAACCAGCACAATGTCCCCCATGCAATATGGCTGACTTGGAAGTCACCTATAGAACATGGCCACCAGCACAATGTCCACCAAGCAAATATGGCTCACTTGGAAGTCACCTATACAATACAACCAGCAAAATGTCCCAAATGCAATATGGCTGACTTGGAAGTCACCTATAGAACATGGCCACCGGCACAATGTCCCCCATGCAATATGGCTGACTTGGAAGTCACCTATACAACATGGCAACCAGCACAATGTCCCCCATGCAATATGGCTGACATGGAAGTCACCTATACAATACAACCAGCACAATGTCCCCCAAGCAATATGGCTGACTTGGAAGTCACCTATACAAGACAACCAGCACAATGTCCCCCATGCAATATGGCTGACTTGGAAGTCACCTATACAATACAACCAGCACAATGTCCCCCATGCAATATGGCTGATTTGGAAGTCGCCTATACAACACAACCAGCACAATGTCCCCCATGCAATATGGCTGACTTGGAAGTCACCTATACAAGACAACCAGCACAATGTCCCAACTGCAATATGGCTGACTTGGAAGTCACCTATAGAACATGGCCACCAGCACAATGTCCCCCATGCAATATGGCTGACTTGGAAGTCACCTATACAACATGGCAACCAGCACAATGTCCCCTATGCAATTTGGCTGACTTGGAAGTCACCTATACAATACAACCAGCACAATGTCCCCCAAGCAATATGGCTGACTTGGAAGTCACCTATACAAGACAACCAGCACAATGTCCCCCATGCAATATGGCTGACTTGGAAGTCACCTATAGGACATGGCCACCAGCACAATGTCCCCCATGCAATATGGCTGACTTGGAAGTCACCTATAAAATACAACCAGCACAATGTCCCCTATGCAATATGGTTGACTTGGAAGTCACCTATACAATACAACCAGCACAATGTCCCCCATGCAATATGGCTGATTTGGTTGTCACCTATACAACACAACCAGCACAATGTCCCCCATGCAATATGGCTGACTTGGAAGTCACCTATACAAGACAACCAGCACAATGTCCCCCATGCAATATGGCTGACTTGGAAGTCACCTATAGAACATGGCCACCAGCACAATGTCCCCCATGCAATATGGCTGACTTGGAAGTCACCTATAGAACATGGCCACCAGCACAATGTAACCCATGCAATATGGCTGACTTGGAAGTCACCTATACAACATGGCAACCAGCACAATGTCCCCCAAGCAATATGGCTGACTTGGAAGTCACCTATAGAACATGGCCACCAGCACAATGTCCCCCAAGCAATATGGCTGACTTGGAAGTCACCTATAGAACATGGCAACCAGCACAATGTCCCCCAAGCAATATGGCTGACTTGGAAGTCACCTATACAAGACAACCAGCACAATGTCCCCCATGCAATATGGCTGACTTGGAAGTCACCTATAGAACATGGCAACCAGCACAATGTCCCCCATGCAATATGGCTGACTTGGAAGTCACCTATAGAACATGGCCACCAGCACAATGTCCCCCAAGCAATATGGCTCACTTGGAAGTCACCTATACAATACAATCAGCACAATGTCCCAAATGCAATATGGCTGACTTGGAAGTCACCTATAGAACATGGCCACCAGAACAATGTCCCCCATGCAATATGGCTGACTTTGAAGCCACCTATACAACATGGCAACCAGCACAATGTCCCCCATGCAATATGGCTGACTTGGAAGTAAACTATACAATACAACCAGCACAATGTCCCCCAAGCAATATGGCTGACTTGGAAGTCACCTATACAAGACAACCAGCACAATGTCCCCCATGCAATATGGCTGACTTGGAAGTCACCTATACAATACAACCAGCACAATGTCCCCCATGCAATATGGCTGATTTGGAAGTCACCTATACAATACAACCAGCACAATGTCCCCCATGCAATATGGCTGATTTGGAAGTCACCTATACAACACAACCAGCACAATGTCCCCCATGCAATATGGCTGACTTGGAAGTCACCTATACAAGACAACCAGCACAATGTCCCCCATGCAATATGGCTGACTTGGAAGTCACCTATAGAACATGGCCACCAGCACAATGTCCCCCATGCAATATGGCTGACTTGGAAGTCACCTATAGAACATGGCCACCAGCACAATGTAACCCATGCAATATGGCTGACTTGGAAGTCACCTATACAACATGGCAACCAGCACAATGTCCCCCAAGCAATATGGCTGACTTGGAAGTCACCTATAGAACATGGCCACCAGCACAATGTCCCCCAAGCAATATGGCTGACTTGGAAGTCACCTATAGAACATGGCAACCAGCACAATGTCCCCCAAGCAATATGGCTGACTTGGAAGTCACCTATACAAGACAACCAGCACAATGTCCCCCATGCAATATGGCTGACTTGGAAGTCACCTATAGAACATGGCAACCAGCACAATGTCCCCCATGCAATATGGCTGACTTGGAAGTAACCTATAGAACATGGCCACCAGCACAATGTCCCCCAAGCAATATGGCTCACTTGGAAGTCACCTATACAATACAACCAGCACAATGTCCCCCATGCAATATGGCTGACTTGGAAGTCACCTATACAATACAACCAGCACAATGTCCCAAATGCAATATGGCTGACTTGGAAGTCACCTATAGAACATGGCCACCAGCACAATGTCCCCCATGAAATATGGCTGACTTGGAATGCACCTATACAACATGGCAACCAGCACAATGTCCCCCATGCAATATTGCTGACTTGGAAGTCACCTATACAATACAACCAGCACAATGTCCCCCAAGCAATATGGCTGACTTGGAAGTCACCTATACAAGACAACCAACACAATGTCCCCCATGCAATATGGCTGATTTTGAAGTCACCTATACAACACAACCAGCACAATGTCCCCCATGCAATATGGCTGACTTGGAAATCACCTATACAAGACAACCATCACAATGTCCCAAATGCAATATAGCTGACTTGGAAGTCACCTATAGAACATGGCCACCAGCACAATGTCCCCCATGCAAATATGGCTGACTTGGAAGTCACCTAAACAACATGGCAACCAGCACAATGTCCTCCATGCAATATGGCTGACTTGGAAGTCACCTATACAATACAACCAGCACAATGTCCCCCAAGCAATATGGCTGACTTGGAAGTCACCTATACAAGACAACCAGCACAATGTCCCCCATGCAATATGGCTGACTTGGAAGTCACCTATAGGACATGGCCACCAGCACAATGTCCCCCATGCAATATGGCTGACTTGGAAGTCACCTATACAATACAACCAGCACAATGTCCCCCATGCAATATGGCTGACTTGGAAGTCACCTATACAATACAACCAGCACAATGTCCCCCATGCAATATGGCTGATTTGGAAGTCACCTATATAACACAACCAGCACAATGTCTCCCATGCAATATGGCTGACTTGGAAGTCACCTATACAAGACAACCAGCACAATGTCCCCCATGCAATATGGCTGACTTGGAAGTCACGTATAGAACATGGCCACCAGCACAATGTCCCCCATGCAATATGGCTGACTTGGAAGTCACCTATACAACATGGCAACTAACACAATGTCCCCCAAGCAATATGGCTGACTTGGAAGTCACCTATACAACATGGCAACCAGCACAATGTCCCCCAAGCAATATGGCTGACTTGGAAGTCACCTATAGAACATGGCAACCAGCACAATGTCCCCCAAGCAATATGGCTGACTTAAAAGTCACCTATACAAGACAACCAGCACAATTTCCCCCATGCAATATGGCTGACTTGGACGTCACCTATAGGACATGGCAATAAGCACAATGTCCCCCAGGCAATATGGCTGACTTGTAAGTCACCTATACAACATGGCAACCAGCACAATGTCCCCCATGCAATATGGCTGACTTGGAAGTCACCTATACAACATGGCAACCAGCACAATGTCCCTCATGCAAAATGGCTGACTTGGAAGTCACCTTTACAACATGGCCACCAGCACAATGTCCCCCATGCAATATGGCTGACTTGGAAGTCACCTATAGGACATGGCAACCAGCACAATGTCCCCCATGCAATATGGCTGACTTGGAAGTCACCTATAGAACATGGCCACCAGCACAATGTCCCCCAAGCAATATGGCTCACTTGGAAGTCACCTATACAATACAACCAGCACAATGTCCCCCATGCAATATGGCTGACTTGGAAGTCACCTATACAATACAACCAGCACAATGTCCCCCATGCAATATGGCTGACTTGGAAGTCACCTATACAACACAACCTGCACAATGTCCCCCATGCAATATGGCTGACTTGGAAGTCACCTATACAACACAACCAGCACAATGTCCCCCATGCAATATGGCTCACTTGGAAGTCACCTATACAACATGGCATCCAGCACAATGTCCCCCATGCAATATGGCTGACTTGGAAGTCACCTATACAACATGGCAACCAGCACAATGTCCCCCATGCAATATGGCTGACTTGGAAGTCACCTATACAACATGGCAACCAGCACAATGTCCCCCATGCAATATGGCTGACTTCGAAGTCACCTATACAAGAAACCAGCACAATGTCCCCCATGCAATGTGGCTGACTTGGAAGTCACCTATAGAACATGGCCACCAGCACAATGTCCCCCATGCAATATGGCTGACTTGGAAGTCACCTATACAACATGGCAACCAGCACAATGTCCCCCATGCAATATGGCTGACTTGGAAGTCAGCTATACAATACAACCAGCACAATGTCCCCCAAGCAATATGGCTGACTTGGAAGTCACCTATACAAGACAACCAGCACAATGTCCCCCATGCAATATGGCTGACTTGGAAGTCACCTATAGGACATGGCCACCAGCACAATGTCCCCCATGCAATATGGCTGACTTGGAAGTCACCTATACAATACAACCAGCACAATGTCCCCCATGCAATATGGCTGACTTGGAAGTCACCTATACAATACAACCAGCACAATGTCCCCCATGCAATATGGCTGATTTGGAAGTCACCTATACAACACAACCAGCACAATGTCCCCCATGCAATATGGCTGACTTGGAAGTCACCTATACAAGACAACCAGCACAATGTCCCCCATGCAATATGGCTGACTTGGAAGTCACCTATAGAACATGGCCACCAGCACAATGTCCCCCATGCAATATGGCTGACTTGGAAGTCACCTATACAACATGGCAACCAGCACAATGTCCCCCATGCAATATGGCTGACTTGGAAGTCACCTATAGAACATGGCCACCAGCACAATGTCCCCCATGCAATATGGCTGACTTGGAAGTCACCTATACAACATGGCAACCAGCACAATGTCCCCCAAGCAATATGGCTGACTTGGAAGTCACCTATAGAACATGGCCACCAGCACAATGTCCCCCAAGCAATATGGCTGACTTGGAAGTCACCTATAGAACATGGCAACCAGCACAATGTCCCCCATGCAATATGGCTGACTTGGAAGTCACCTATACAACATGGCAACCAGCACAATGTCCCCCATGCAATATGGCTGACTTCGAAGTCACCTATACAAGAAACCAGCACAATGTCCCCCATGCAATGTGGCTGACTTGGAAGTCACCTATAGAACATGGCCACCAGCACAATGTCCCCCATGCAATATGGCTGACTTGGAAGTCACCTATACAACATGGCAACCAGCACAATGTCCCCCATGCAATATGGCTGACTTGGAAGTCAGCTATACAATACAACCAGCACAATGTCCCCCAAGCAATATGGCTGACTTGGAAGTCACCTATACAAGACAACCAGCACAATGTCCCCCATGCAATATGGCTGACTTGGAAGTCACCTATAGGACATGGCCACCAGCACAATGTCCCCCATGCAATATGGCTGACTTGGAAGTCACCTATACAATACAACCAGCACAATGTCCCCCATGCAATATGGCTGACTTGGAAGTCACCTATACAATACAACCAGCACAATGTCCCCCATGCAATATGGCTGATTTGGAAGTCACCTATACAACACAACCAGCACAATGTCCCCCATGCAATATGGCTGACTTGGAAGTCACCTATACAAGACAACCAGCACAATGTCCCCCATGCAATATGGCTGACTTGGAAGTCACCTATAGAACATGGCCACCAGCACAATGTCCCCCATGCAATATGGCTGACTTGGAAGTCACCTATACAACATGGCAACCAGCACAATGTCCCCCATGCAATATGGCTGATTTGGAAGTCACCTATAGAACATGGCCACCAGCACAATGTCCCCCATGCAATATGGCTGACTTGGAAGTCACCTATACAACATGGCAACCAGCACAATGTCCCCCAAGCAATATGGCTGACTTGGAAGTCACCTATAGAACATGGCCACCAGCACAATGTCCCCCAAGCAATATGGCTGACTTGGAAGTCACCTATAGAACATGGCAACCAGCACAATGTCCCCCAAGCAATATGGCTGACTTGGAAGTCACCTATACAAGACAACCAGCACAATGTCCCCCATGCAATATGGCTGACTTGGAAGTCACCTATAGGACATGGCAACCAGCACAATGTCCCCCATGCAATATGGCTGACTTGGAAGTCACCTATAGAACATGGCAACCAGCACAATGTCCCCCAAGCAATATGGCTGACTTGGAAGTTACCTATACAAGACAACCAGCACAATGTCCCCCATGCAATATGGCTGACTTGGAAGTCACCTATAGGACATGGCAACCAGCACAATGTCCCCCATGCAATATGGCTGACTTGGAAGTCACCTATAGAACATGGCCACCAGCACAATGTCCCCCAAGCAATATGGCTGATTTGGAAGTCACCTATACAACACAACCAGCACAATGTCCCCCATGCAATATGGCTGACTTGGAAATCACCTATACAAGACAACCATCACAATGTCCCAAATGCAATATGGCTGACTTGGAAGTCACCTATAGAACATGGCCACCAGCACAATGTCCCCCATGCAATATGGCTGACTTGGAAGTCACCTATACAACATGGTAACCAGCACAATGTCCCCCATGCAATATGGCTGACTTGGAAGTCACCTATACAATACAACCAGCACAATGTCCCCCAAGCAATATGGCTGACTTGGAAGTCACCTATACAAGACAACCAGCACAATGTCCCCCATGCAATATGGCTGACTTGGAAGTCACCTATAGGACATGGCCACCAGCACAATGTCCCCCGTGCAATATGGCTGACTTGGAAGTCACCTATACAATACAACCAGCACAATGTCCCCCATGCAATATGGCTGACTTGGAAGTCACCTATACAATACAACCAGCACAATGTCCCCCATGCAATATGGCTGATTTGGAAGTCACCTATATAACACAACCAGCACAATGTCCCCCATGCAATATGGCTGACTTGGACGTCACCTATAGGACATGGCAATAAGCACAATGTCCCCCAGGCAATATGGCTGACTTGTAAGTCACCTATACAACATGGCAACCAGCACAATGTCCCCCATGCAATATGGCTGACTTGGAAGTCACCTATACAACATGGCAACCAGCACAATGTCCCTCATGCAATATGGCTGACTTGGAAGTCACCTTTACAACATGGCCACCAGCACAATGTCCCCCATGCAATATGGCTGACTTGGAAGTCACCTATAGGACATGGCAACCAGCACAATGTCCCCCATGCAATATGGCTGACTTGGAAGTCACCTATAGAACATGGCCACCAGCACAATGTCCCCCAAGCAATATGGCTCACTTGGAAGTCACCTATACAATACAACCAGCACAATGTCCCCCATGCAATATGGCTGACTTGGAAGTCACCTATACAATACAACCAGCACAATGTCCCCCATGCAATATGGCTGACTTGGAAGTCACCTATACAACACAACCTGCACAATGTCCCCCATGCAATATGGCTGACTTGGAAGTCACCTATACAACACAACCAGCACAATGTCCCCCATGCAATATGGCTCACTTGGAAGTCACCTATACAACATGGCATCCAGCACAATGTCCCCCATGCAATATGGCTGACTTGGAAGTCACCTATACAACATGGCAACCAGCACAATGTCCCCCATGCAATATGGCTGACTTGGAAGTCACCTATACAACATGGCAACCAGCACAATGTCCCCCATGCAATATGGCTGACTTCGAAGTCACCTATACAAGAAACCAGCACAATGTCCCCCATGCAATGTGGCTGACTTGGAAGTCACCTATAGAACATGGCCACCAGCACAATGTCCTCCATGCAATATGGCTGACTTGGAAGTCACCTATACAACATGGCAACCAGCACAATGTCCCCCATGCAATATGGCTGACTTGGAAGTCAGCTATACAATACAACCAGCACAATGTCCCCCAAGCAATATGGCTGACTTGGAAGTCACCTATACAAGACAACCAGCACAATGTCCCCCATGCAATATGGCTGACTTGGAAGTCACCTATAGGACATGGCCACCAGCACAATGTCCCCCATGCAATATGGCTGACTTGGAAGTCACCTATACAATACAACCAGCACAATGTCCCCCATGCAATATGGCTGACTTGGAAGTCACCTATACAATACAACCAGCACAATGTCCCCCATGCAATATGGCTGATTTGGAAGTCACCTATACAACACAACCAGCACAATGTCCCCCATGCAATATGGCTGACTTGGAAGTCACCTATACAAGACAACCAGCACAATGTCCCCCATGCAATATGGCTGACTTGGAAGTCACCTATAGAACATGGCCACCAGCACAATGTCCCCCATGCAATATGGCTGACTTGGAAGTCACCTATACAACATGGCAACCAGCACAATGTCCCCCATGCAATATGGCTGACTTGGAAGTCACCTATAGAACATGGCCACCAGCACAATGTCCCCCATGCAATATGGCTGACTTGGAAGTCACCTATACAACATGGCAACCAGCACAATGTCCCCCAAGCAATATGGCTGACTTGGAAGTCACCTATAGAACATGGCCACCAGCACAATGTCCCCCAAGCAATATGGCTGACTTGGAAGTCACCTATAGAACATGGCAACCAGCACAATGTCCCCCAAGCAATATGGCTGACTTGGAAGTCACCTATACAAGACAACCAGCACAATGTCCCCCATGCAATATGGCTGACTTGGAAGTCACCTATAGGACATGGCAACCAGCACAATGTCCCCCATGCAATATGGCTGACTTGGAAGTCACCTATAGAACATGGCAACCAGCACAATGTCCCCCAAGCAATATGGCTGACTTGGAAGTTACCTATACAAGACAACCAGCACAATGTCCCCCATGCAATATGGCTGACTTGGAAGTCACCTATAGGACATGGCAACCAGCACAATGTCCCCCATGCAATATGGCTGACTTGGAAGTCACCTATAGAACATGGCCACCAGCACAATGTTCCCCAAGCAATATGGCTGATTTGGAAGTCACCTATACAACACAACCAGCACAATGTCCCCCATGCAATATGGCTGACTTGGAAATCACCTATACAAGACAACCATCACAATGTCCCAAATGCAATATGGCTGACTTGCAAGTCACCTATAGAACATGGCCACCAGCACAATGTCCCCCATGCAATATGGCTGACTTGGAAGTCACCTATACAACATGGTAACCAGCACAATGTCCCCCATGCAATATGGCTGACTTGGAAGTCACCTATACAATACAACCAGCACAATGTCCCCCAAGCAATATGGCTGACTTGGAAGTCACCTATACAAGAAAACCAGCACAATGTCCCCCATGCAATATGGCTGACTTGGAAGTCACCTATAGGACATGGCCACCAGCACAATGTCCCCCATGCAATATGGCTGACTTGGAAGTCACCTATACAATACAACCAGCACAATGTCCCCCATGCAATATGGCTGACTTGGAAGTCACCTATACAATACAACCAGCACAATGTCCCCCATGCAATATGGCTGATTTGGAAGTCACCTATATAACACAACCAGCACAATGTCCCCCATGCAATATGGCTGACTTGGAAGTCACCTATACAAGACAACCAGCACAATGTCCCCCATGCAATATGGCTGACTTGGAAGTCACCTATAGAACATGGCCACCAGCACAATGTCCGCCATGCAATATGGCTGACTTGGAAGTCACCTATACAACATGGCAACCAACACAATGTCCCCCAAGCAATATGGCTGACTTGGAAGTCACCTATACAACATGGCAACCAGCACAATGTCCCCCAAGCAATATGGCTGACTTGGAAGTCACCTATAGAACATGGCAACCAGCACAATGTCCCCCAAGCAATATGGCTGACTTAAAAGTCACCTATACAAGACAACCAGCACAATCTCCCCCATGCAATATGGCTGACTTGGACGTCACCTATAGGACATGGCAACAAGCACAATGTCCCCCATGCAATATGGCTGACTTGTAAGTCACCTATACAACATGGCAACCAGCACAACGTCCCCCATGCAATATGGCTGACTTGGAAGTCACCTATACAACATGGCAACCAGCACAATGTCCCTCATGCAATATGGCTGACTTGGAAGTCACCTTTACAACATGGCCACCAGCACAATGTCCCCCATGCAATATGGCTGACTTGGAAGTCACCTATAGGACATGGCAACCAGCACAATGTCCCCCATGCAATATGGCTGACTTGGAAGTCACCTATAGAACATGGCCACCAGCACAATGTCCCCCAAGCAATATGGCTCACTTGGAAGTCACCTATACAATACAACCAGCACAATGTCCCCCATGCAATATGGCTGACTTGGAAGTCACCTATACAATACAACCAGCACAATGTCCCCCATGCAATATGGCTGACTTGGACGTCACCTATAGGACATGGCAACAAGCACAATGTCCCCCATGCAATATGGCTGACTTGTAAGTCACCTATACAACATGGCAACCAGCACAATGTCCCCCATGCAATATGGCTGACTTGGAAGTCACCTATACAACATGGCAACCAGCACAATGTCCCTCATGCAATATGGCTGACTTGGAAGTCACCTTTACAACATGGCCACCAGCACAATGTCCCCCATGCAATATGGCTGACTTGGAAGTCACCTATAGGACATGGCAACCAGCACAATGTCCCCCATGCAATATGGCTGACTTGGAAGTCATCTATAGAACATGGCCACCAGCACAATGTCCCCCAAGCAATATGGCTCACTTGGAAGTCACCTATACAATACAACCAGCACAATGTCCCCCATGCAATATGGCTGACTTGGAAGTCACCTATACAATACAACCAGCACAATGTCCCCCATGCAATATGGCTGACTTGGAAGTCACCTATACAACACAACCTGCACAATGTCCCCCATGCAATATGGCTGACTTGGAAGTCACCTATACAAGACAACCAGCACAATGTCCCCCATGCAATATGGCTCACTTGGAAGTCACCTATACAACATGGCATCCAGCACAATGTCCCCCATGCAATATGGCTGACTTGGAAGTCACCTATACAACATGGCAACCAACACAATGTCCCCCATGCAATATGGCTGACTTGGAAGTCACCTATACAACATGGCAACCAGCACAATGTCCCCCATGCAATATGGCTGACTTCGAAGTCACCTATACAAGAAACCAGCACAATGTCCCCCATGCAATGTGGCTGACTTGGAAGTCACCTATAGAACATGGCCACCAGCACAATGTCCCCCATGCAATATGGCTGACTTGGAAGTCACCTATACAACATGGCAACCAGCACAATGTCCCCCATGCAATATGGCTCACTTGGAAGTCACCTATACAACATGGCAACCAGCACAATGTCCCTCATGCAATATGGCTGACTTGGAAGTCACCTTTACAACATGGCCACCAGCACAATGTCCCCCATGCAATATGGCTGACTTGGAAGTCACCTATAGGACATGGCAACCAGCACAATGTCCCCCATGCAATATGGCTGACTTGGAAGTCATCTATAGAACATGGCCACTAGCACAATGTCCCCCAAGCAATATGGCTCACTTGGAAGTCACCTATACAATACAACCAGCACAATGTCCCCCATGCAATATGGCTGACTTGGAAGTCACCTATACAATACAACCAGCACAATGTCCCCCATGCAATATGGCTGACTTGGAAGTCACCTATACAACACAACCTGCACAATGTCCCCCATGCAATATGGCTGACTTGGAAGTCACCTATACAAGACAACCAGCACAATGTCCCCCATGCAATATGGCTCACTTGGAAGTCACCTATACAACATGGCATCCAGCACAATGTCCCCCATGCAATATGGCTGACTTGGAAGTCACCTATACAACATGGCAACCAACACAATGTCCCCCATGCAATATGGCTGACTTGGAAGTCACCTATACAACATGGCAACCAGCACAATGTCCCCCATGCAATATGGCTGACTTCGAAGTCACCTATACAAGAAACCAGCACAATGTCCCCCATGCAATGTGGCTGACTTGGAAGTCACCTATAGAACATGGCCACCAGCACAATGTCCCCCATGCAATATGGCTGACTTGGAAGTCACCTATACAACATGGCAACCAGCACAATGTCCCCCATGCAATATGGCTCACTTGGAAGTCACCTATACAACATGGCATCCAACACAATGTCCCCCATGCAATATGGCTGACTTGGAAGTCACCTATACAACATGGCAACCAACACAATGTCCCCCATGCAATATGGCTGACTTGGAAGTCACCTATACAACATGGCAACCAGCACAATGTCCCCCATGCAATATGGCTGACTTCGAAGTCACCTATACAAGAAACCAGCACAATGTCCCCCATGCAATATGGCTGACTTGGAAGTCACCTATACAATACAACCAGCACAATGTCCCCCATGCAATATGGCTGACTTGGACGTCACCTATAGGACATGGCAACAAGCACAATGTCCCCCATGCAATATGGCTGACTTGTAAGTCACCTATACAACATGGCAACCAGCACAATGTCCCCCATGCAATATGGCTGACTTGGAAGTCACCTATACAACATGGCAACCAGCACAATGTCCCTCATGCAATATGGCTGACTTGGAAGTCACCTTTACAACATGGCCACCAGCACAATGTCCCCCATGCAATATGGCTGACTTGGAAGTCACCTATAGGACATGGCAACCAGCACAATGTCCCCCATGCAATATGGCTGACTTGGAAGTCATCTATAGAACATGGCCACCAGCACAATGTCCCCCAAGCAATATGGCTCACTTGGAAGTCACCTATACAATACAACCAGCACAATGTCCCCCATGCAATATGGCTGACTTGGAAGTCACCTATACAATACAACCAGCACAATGTCCCCCATGCAATATGGCTGACTTGGAAGTCACCTATACAACACAACCAGCACAATGTCCCCCATGCAATATGGCTGACTTGGAAGTCACCTATACAAGACAACCATCACAATGTCCCAAATGCAATATGGCTGACTTGGAAGTCACCAATAGAACATGGCCACCAGCACAATGTCCCCAATGCAATATGGCTGACTTGGAAGTCACCTATACAACATGGTAACCAGCACAATGTCCCCCATGCAATATGGCTGACTTGGAAGTCACCTATACAATACAACCAGCACAATGTCCCCCAAGCAATATGGCTGACTTGGAAGTCACCTATACAAGACAACCAGCACAATGTCCCCCATGCAATATGGCTGACTTGGAAGTCACCTATAGGACATGGCCACCAGCACAATGTCCCCCATGCAATATGGCTGACTTGGAAGTCACCTATACAATACAACCAGCACAATGTCCCCCATGCAATATGGCTGACTTGGAAGTCACCTATACAACACAACCTGCACAATGTCCCCCATGCAATATGGCTGACTTGGAAGTCACCTATACAAGACAACCAGCACAATGTCCCCCATGCAATATGGCTCACTTGGAAGTCACCTATACAACATGGCATCCAGCACAATGTCCCCCATGCAATATGGCTGACTTGGAAGTCACCTATACAACATGGCAACCAACACAATGTCCCCCATGCAATATGGCTGACTTGGAAGTCACCTATACAACATGGCAACCAGCACAATGTCCCCCATGCAATATGGCTGACTTCGAAGTCACCTATACAAGAAACCAGCACAATGTCCCCCATGCAATGTGGCTGACTTGGAAGTCACCTATAGAACATGGCCACCAGCACAATGTCCCCCATGCAATATGGCTGACTTGGAAGTCACCTATACAACATGGCAACCAGCACAATGTCCCCCATGCAATATGGCTGACTTGGAAGTCAGCTATACAATACAACCAGCACAATGTCCCCCAAGCAATATGGCTGACTTGGAAGTCACCTATACAAGACAACCAGCACAATGTCCCCCATGCAATATGGCTGACTTGGAAGTCACCTATAGGACATGGCCACCAGCACAATGTCCCCCATGCAATATGGCTGACTTGGAAGTCACCTATACAAGACAACCAGCACAATGTCCCCCATGCAATATGGCTGACTTGGAAGTCACCTATAGGACATGGCAACCAGCACAATGTCCCCCATGCAATATGGCTGACTTGGAAGTCACCTATAGAACATGGCAACCAGCACAATGTCCCCCAAGCAATATGGCTGACTTGGAAGTTACCTATACAAGACAACCAGCACAATGTCCCCCATGCAATATGGCTGACTTGGAAGTCACCTATAGGACATGGCAACCAGCACAATGTCCCCCATGCAATATGGCTGACTTGGAAGTCACCTATAGAACATGGCCACCAGCACAATGTCCCCCAAGCAATATGGCTGATTTGGAAGTCACCTATACAACACAACCAGCACAATGTCCCCCATGCAATATGGCTGACTTGGAAATCACCTATACAAGACAACCATCACAATGTCCCAAATGCAATATGGCTGACTTGGAAGTCACCTATAGAACATGGCCACCAGCACAATGTCCCCAATGCAATATGACTGACTTGGAAGTCACCTATACAACATGGTAACCAGCACAATATCCCCCATGCAATATGGCTGACTTGGAAGTCACCTATACAATACAACCAGCACAATGTCCCCCAAGCAATATGGCTGACTTGGAAGTCACCTATACAAGACAACCAGCACAATGTCCCCCATGCAATATGGCTGACTTGGAAGTCACCTATAGGACATGGCCACCAGCACAATGTCCCCCATGCAATATGGCTGACTTGGAATTCACCTATACAATACAACCAGCACAATGTCCCCCATGCAATATGGCTGACTTGAAAGTCACCTCTACAATACAACCAGCACAATGTCCCCCATGCAATATGGCTGATTTGGAAGTCACCTATATAACACAACCAGCACAATGTCCCCCATGCAATATGGCTGACTTGGAAGTCACCTATACAAGACAACCAGCACAATGTCCCCCATGCAATATGGCTGACTTGGAAGTCACCTATAGAACATGGCCACCAGCACAATGTCCCCCATGCAATATGGCTGACTTGGAAGTCACCTATACAACATGGCAACCAACACAATGTCCCCCAAGCAATATGGCTGACTTGGAAGTCACCTATACAACATGGCAACCAGCACAATGTCCTCCAAGCAATATGGCTGACTTGGAAGTCACCTATAGAACATGGCAACCAGCACAATGTCCCCCAAGCAAAATGGCTGACTTAAAAGTCACCTATACAAGACAACCAGCACAATTTCCCCCATGCAATATGGCTGACTTGGACGTCACCTATAGGACATGGCAACAAGCACAATGTCCCCCATGCAATATGGCTGACTTGTAAGTCACCTATACAACATGGCAACCAGCACAATGTCCCCCATGCAATATGGCTGACTTGGAAGTCACCTATACAACATGGCAACCAGCACAATGTCCCTCATGCAATATGGCTGACTTGGAAGTCACCTTTACAACATGGCCACCAGCACAATGTCCCCCATGCAATATGGCTGACTTGGAAGTCACCTATAGGACATGGCAACCAGCACAATGTCCCCCATGCAATATGGCTGACTTGGAAGTCACCTATAGAACATGGCCACCAGCACAATGTCCCCCAAGCAATATGGCTCACTTGGAAGTCACCTATACAATACAACCAGCACAATGTCCCCCATGCAATATGGCTGACTTGGAAGTCACCTATACAATACAACCAGCACAATGTCCCCCATGCAATATGGCTGACTTGGACGTCACCTATAGGACATGGCAACAAGCACAATGTCCCCCATGCAATATGGCTGACTTGTAAGTCACCTATACAACATGGCAACCAGCACAATGTCCCCCATGCAATATGGCTGACTTGGAAGTCACCTTTACAACATGGCCACCAGCACAATGTCCCCCATGCAATATGGCTGACTTGGAAGTCACCTATAGGACATGGCAACCAGCACAATGTCCCCCATGCAATATGGCTGACTTGGAAGTCATCTATAGAACATGGCCACCAGCACAATGTCCCCCAAGCAATATGGCTCACTTGGAAGTCACCTATACAATACAACCAGCACAATGTCCCCCATGCAATATGGCTGACTTGGAAGTCACCTATACAATACAACCAGCACAATGTCCCCCATGCAATATGGCTGACTTGGAAGTCACATATACAACACAACCTGCACAATGTCCCCCATGCAATATGGCTGACTTGGAAGTCACCTATACAACACAACCAGCACAATGTCCCCCATGCAATATGGCTCACTTGGAAGTCACCTATACAACATGGCATCCAGCACAATGTCCCCCATGCAATATGGCTGACTTGGAAGTCACCTATACAACATGGCAACCAACACAATGTCCCCCATGCAATATGGCTGACTTGGAAGTCACCTATACAACATGGCAACCAGCACAATGTCCCCCATGCAATATGGCTGACTTCGAAGTCACCTATACAAGAAACCAGCACAATGTCCCCCATGCAATGTGGCTGACTTGGAAGTCACCTATAGAACATGGCCACCAGCACAATGTCCCACATGCAATATGGCTGACTTGGAAGTCACCTATACAACATGGCAACCAGCACAATGTCCCCTATGCAATATGGCTGACTTGGAAGTCAGCTATACAATACAACCAGCACAATGTCCCCCAAGCAAAATGGCTGACTTGGAAGTCACCTATACAAGACAACCAGCACAATGTCCCCCATGCAATATGGCTGACTTGGAAGTCACCTATAGGACATGGCCACCAGCACAATGTCCCCCATGCAATATGGATGACTTGGAAGTCACCTATACAATACAACCAGCACAATGTCCCCCATGCAATATGGCTGACTTGGAAGTCACCTATACAATACAACCAGCACAATGTCCCCCATGCAATATGGCTGATTTGGAAGTCACCTATACAACACAACCAGCACAATGTCCCCCATGCAATATGGCTGACTTGGAAGTCACCTATACAAGACAACCAGCACAATGTCCCCCATGCAATATGGCTGACTTGGAAGTCACCTATAGAACATGGCCACCAGCACAATGTCCCCCATGCAATATGGCTGACTTGGAAGTCACCTATACAACATGGCAACCAGCACAATGTCCCTCATGCAATATGGCTGACTTGGAAGTCACCTATAGAACATGGCCACCAGCACAATGTCCCCCATGCAATATGGCTGACTTGGAAGTCACCTATACAACATGGCAACCAGCACAATGTCCCCCAAGCAATATGGCTGACTTGGAAGTCACCTATAGAACATGGCCACCAGCACAATGTCCCCCATGCAATATGGCTGACTTGGAAGTCACCTATACAACATGGCAACCAGCACAATGTCCCCCATGCAATATGGCTGACTTGGAAGTCACCTATAGAACATGGCCACCAGCACAATGTCCCCCATGCAATATGGCTGACTTGGAAGTCACCTATACAACATGGCAACCAGCACAATGTCCCCCAAGCAATATGGCTGACTTGGAAGTCACCTATAGAACATGGCCACCATCACAATGTCCCCCAAGCAATATGGCTGACTTGGAAGTCACCTATAGAACATGGCAACCAGCACAATGTCCCCCAAGCAATATGGCTGACTTGGAAGTCACCTATACAAGACAACCAGCACAATGTCCCCCATGCAATATGGCTGACTTGGAAGTCACCTATAGGACATGGCAACCAGCACAATGTCCCCCATGCAATATGGCTGACTTGGAAGTCACCTATAGAACATGGCCACCAGCACAATGTCCCCCAAGCAATATGGCTCACTTGGAAGTCACCTATACAATACAACCAGCACAATGTCCCCCATGCAATATGGCTGACTTGGAAGTCACCTATACAATACAACCAGCACAATGTCCCAAATGCAATATGGCTGACTTGGAAGTCACCTATAGAACATGGCCACCAGCACAATGTCCCCCATGCAATATGGCTGACTTGGAAGTCACCTATACAACATGGCAACCAGCACAATTTCCCCCATGCAATATGGCTGACTTGGAAGTCACCTATACAAGACAACCAGCACAATGTCCCCCATGCAATATGGCTGACTTGGAAGTCACCTATAGGACATGGCCACCAGCACAATGTCCCCCATGCAATATGGCTGACTTGGAAGTCACCTATACAATACAACCAGCACAATGTCCCCCATGCAATATGGCTGACTTGTAAGTCACCTATACAATACAACCAGCACAATGTCCCCCATGCAATATGGCTGATTTGGAAGTCACCTATACAACACAACCAGCACAATGTCCCCCATGCAATATGGCTGACTTGGAAGTCACCTATACAAGACAACCAGCACAATGTCCCCCATGCAATATGGCTGACTTGGAAGTCACCTATAGAACATGGCCACCAGCACAATGTCCCCCATGCAATATGGCTGACTTGGAAGTCACCTATACAACATGGCAACCAGCACAATGTCCCCCATGCAATATGGCTGACTTGGAAGTCACCTATAGAACATGGCCACCAGCACAATGTCCCCCATGCAATATGGCTGACTTGGAAGTCACCTATACAACATGGCAACCAACACAATGTCCCCCAAGCAATATGGCTGACTTGGAAGTCACCTATAGAACATGGCCACCAGCACAATGCCCCCCAAGCAATATGGCTGACTTGGAAGTCACCTATAGAACATGGCAACCAGCACAATGTCCCCCATGCAATATGGCTGACTTGGAAGTCACCTATAGGACATGGCAACCAGCACAATGTCCCCCATGCAATATGGCTGACTTGGAAGTCACCTATAGAACATGACCACCAGCACAATGTCCCCCAAGCAATATGGCTCACTTGGAAGTCACCTATACAATACAACCAGCACAATGTCCCCCATGCAATATGGCTGACTTGGAAGTCACCTATACAATACAACCAGCACAATGTCCCAAATGCAATATGGCTGACTTGGAAGTCACCTATAGAACATGGCCACCAGCACAATGTCCCCCATGCAATATGGCTGACTTGGAAGTCACCTATACAACATGGCAACCAGCACAATGTCCCCCATGCAATATGGCTGACTTGGAAGTCACCTATACAATACAACCAGCACAATGTCCCCCGAGCAATATGGCTTACTTGGAAGTCACATATACAAGACAACCAGCACAATGTCCCCCATGCAATATGGCTGATTTGGAAGTCACCTATACAATACAACCAGCACAATGTCCCCCATGCAATATGGCTGATTTGGAAGTCACCTATACAACACAACCATCACAATGTCCCCCATGCAATATGGCTGACTTGGAAGTCACCTATACAAGACAACCAGCACAATGTCCCAAATGCAATATGGCTGACTTGGAAGTCACCTATAGAACATGGTGACCAGCACAATGTCCCCCATGCAATATGGCTGACTTGGAAGTCACCTATACAACATGGCAACCAGTACAATGTCCCCCATGCAATATGGCTGACTTGGAAGTCACCTATACAATACAACCAGCACAATGTCCCCCAAGCAATATGGCTGACTTGGAAGTCACCTATACAAGACAACCAGCACAATGTCCCCCATGCAATATGGCTGACTTGGAAGTCACCTATAGGACATGGCCACCAGCACAATGTCCCCCATGCAATATGGCTGACTTGGAAGTCACCTATACAATACAACCAGCACAATGTCCCCCATGCAATATGGCTGACTTGGAAGTCACCTATACAATACAACCAGCACAATGTCCCCCATGCAATATGGCTGATTTGGAAGTCACCTATACAACACAACCAGCACAATGTCCCCCATGCAATATGGCTGACTTGGAAGTCACCTATACAAGACAACCAGCACAATCTCCCCCATGCAATATGGCTGACTTGGAAGTCACCTATAGAACATGGCCACCAGCACAATGTCCCCCATGCAATATGGCTGACTTGGAAGTCACCTATACAACATGGCAACCAGCACAATGTCCCCCAAGCAATATGGCTGACTTGGAAGTCACCTATACAACATGGCAACCAGCACAATGTCCCCCAAGCAATATGGCTGACTTGGACGTCACCTATAGAACATGGCAACCAGCACAATGTCCCCCAAGCAATATGGCTGACTTAAAAGTCACCTATACAAGACAACCAGCACAATTTCCCCCATGCAATATGGCTGACTTGGAAGTCACCTATAGGACATGGCAACCAGCACAATGTCCCCCATGCAATATGGCTGACTTGGAAGTCACCTATAGAACATGGCCACCAGCACAATGTCCCCCAAGCAATATGGCTCACTTGGAAGTCACCTATACAATACAACCAGCACAATGTCCCCCATGCAATATGGCTGACTTGGAAGTCACCTATACAATACAACCAGCACAATGTCCCAAATGCAATATGGCTGACTTGGAAGTCACCTATAGAACATGGCCACCAGCACAATGTCCCCCATGCAATATGGCTGACTTGGAAGTCACCTATACAACATGGCAACCAGCACAATGTCCCCCATGCAATATGGCTGACTTGGAAGTCACCTATACAATACAACCAGCACAATGTCCCCCGAGCAATATGGCTTACTTGGAAGTCACATATACAAGACAACCAGCACAATGTCCCCCATGCAATATGGCTGATTTGGAAGTCACCTATACAATACAACCAGCACAATGTCCCCCATGCAATATGGCTGATTTGGAAGTCACCTATACAACACAACCATCACAATGTCCCCCATGCAATATGGCTGACTTGGAAGTCACCTATACAAGACAACCAGCACAATGTCCCAAATGCAATATGGCTGACTTGGAAGTCACCTATAGAACATGGCGACCAGCACAATGTCCCCCATGCAATATGGCTGACTTGGAAGTCACCTATACAACATGGCAACCAGCACAATGTCCCCCATGCAATATGGCTGACTTGGAAGTCAACTATACAATACAACCAGCACAATGTCCCCCAAGCAATATGGCTGACTTGGAAGTCAACTAAACAATACAACCAGCACAATGTCCCCCAAGCAATATGGCTGACTTGGAAGTCACCTATACAAGACAACCAGCACAATGTCCCCCATGCAATATGGCTGACTTGGAAGTCACCTATAGGACATGGCCACCAGCACAATGTCCCCCATGCAATATGGCTGACTTGGAAGTCACCTATACAATACAACCAGCACAATGTCCCCCATGCAATATGGCTGACTTGGAAGTCACCTATACAATACAACCAGCACAATGTCCCCCAAGCAATATGGCTGACTTGGAAGTCACCTATACAACATGGCAACCAGCACAATGTCCCCCAAGCAATATGGCTGACTTGGACGTCACCTATAGAACATGGCAACCAGCACAATGTCCCCCAAGCAATATGGCTGACTTAAAAGTCACCTATACAAGACAACCAGCACAATTTCCCCCATGCAATATGGCTGACTTGGAAGTCACCTATAGGACATGGCAACCAGCACAATGTCCCCCATGCAATATGGCTGACTTGTAAGTCACCTATACAACATGGCAACCAGCACAATGTCCCCCATGCAATATGGCTTACTTGGAAGTCACCTATACAACATGGCAACCAGCACAATGTCCCCCATGCAATATGGCTGACTTGGAAGTCACCTTTACAACATGGCCACCAGCACAATGTCCCCCATGCAATATGGCTGACTTGGAAGTCACCTATAGGACATGGCAACCAGCACAATGTCCCCCATGCAATATGGCTGACTTGGAAGTCACCTATAGAACATGGCCACCAACACAATGTCCCCCAAGCAATATGGCTCATTTGGAAGTCACCTATACAATACAACCAGCACAATGTCCCCCATGCAATATGGCTGACTTGGAAGTCACCTATGCAATACAACCAGCACAATGTCCACCATGCAATATGGCTGACTTGGAAGTCACCTATACAACACAACCAGCACAATGTCCCCCATGCAATATGGCTGACTTGGAAGTCACCTATACAACATGGCATCCAGCACAATGTCCCCCATGCAATATGGCTGACTTGGAAGTCACCTATACAACATGGCAACCAGCACAATGTCCCCCATGCAATATGGCTGACTTGGAAGTCACCTATACAACATGGCAACCAGCACAATGTCCCCCATGCAATATGGCTGACTTGGAAGTCACCTATACAAGAAACCAGCACAATGTCCCCCATGCAATGTGGCTGACTTGGAAGTCACCTATAGAACATGGCCACCAGCACAATGTCCCCCATGCAATATGGCTGACTTGGAAGTCACCTATACAACATGGCAACCAGCACAATGTCCCCCAAGCAATATGGCTCACTTGGAAGTCACCTATAGAACATGGCAAAAAGCACAATGTCCCCCAAGCAATATGGCTGACTTGGAAGTCACCTATACAACATGGCAACCAGCACAATGTCCCCCATGCAATATGGCTGACTTGGAAGTCACCTATAGAACATGGCCACCAGCACAATGTCCCCCATGCAACACGGCTGACTTGGAAGTCACCTATACAAGACAACCAGCACAATGTCCCCCATGCAATATGGCTGACTTGGAAGTCACCTCTAGGACATGGCAACCAGCACAATGTCCCCCATGCAATATGGCTGACTTGGAAGTCACCTATAGAACATGGCCACCAGCACAATGTCCCCCAAGCAATATGGCTCACTTGGAAGTCACCTATACAATACAACCAGCACAATGTCCCCCATGCAATATGGCTGACTTGGAAGTCACCTATACAATACAACCAGCACAATGTCCCCCATGCAATATGGCTGACTTGGAAGTCACCTATACAACACAACCAGCACAATATCCCCCATGCAATATGGCTGACTTGGAAGTCACCTATACAACACAACCAGCACAATGTCCTCCATGCAATATGGCTCACTTGGAAGTCACCTATACAACATGGCATCCAGCACAATGTCCCCCATGCAATATGGCTGACTTGGAAGTCACCTATACAACATGGCAACCAGCACAATGTCCCCCATGCAATATGGCTGACTTGGAAGTCACCTATACAAGAAACCAGCACAATGTCCCCCATGCAATGTGGCTGACTTGGAAGTCACCTATAGAACATGGCCACCAGCACAATGTCCCCCATGCAATATGGCTGACTTGGAAGTCACCTATACAACATGGCAACCAGCACAATGTCCCCCAAGCAATATGGCTGACTTGGAAGTCACCTATACAACATGGCAACCAGCACAATGTCCCCGATGCAATATGGCTGACTTGGAAGTCACCTATACAACATGGCAACCAGCACAATGTCCCCCATGCAATATGGCTGACTCGGAAGTCACCTATACAACACAACCAGCACAATGTCCCCCAAGCAATATGGCTCACTTGGAAGTCACGTATACAACATGGCAACCAGCACAATGTCCCCCATGCAATATGGCTGACTTTGAAGTCACCTATACAACATGGCAACCAGCACAATGTCCCCCATGCAATATGGCTGACTTGGAAGTCACCTATACAAGACAACCAGCACAATGTCCCCCATGCAATATGGCTGACTTGGAAGTCACCTATAGGACATGGCAACCAGCACAATGTCCCCCAAGCAATATGGCTGACTTGGAAGTCACCTATACAAGGCAACCAGCACAATGTCCCAAATGCAATATGGCTGACTTGGAAGTCACCTATAGAACATGGCCACCAGCACAATGTCCCCCATGCAATATGGCTGACTTGGAAGTCACCTATACAACATGGCAACCAGCACAATGTCCCCCATGCAATATGGCTGACTTGGAAGTCACCTATACAATACAACCAGCACAATGTCCCCCAAGCAATATGGCTGACTTGGAAGTCACCTATACAAGACAACCAGCACAATGTCCCCCATGCAATATGGCTGACTTGGAAGTCACCTATACAACATGGCAACCAGCACAATGTCCCCCATGCAATATGGCTGACTTGGAAGTCACCTATACAACATGGCAACCAGCACAATGTCCCCCATGCAATGTGGCTGACTTGGAAGTCACCTATACAACATGGCAACCAGCACAATGTCCCCCAAGCAATATGACTCACTTGGAAGTCACCTATAGGACATGGCCACCAGCACAATGTCCCCCATGCAATATGGCTGACTTGGAAGTCACCTATACAATACAACCAGCACAATGTCCCCCATGCAATATGGCTGATTTGGAAGTCACCTATACAACACAACCAGCACAATGTCTCTGATGCAATATGGCTGACTTGGAAGTCACCTATACAAGACAACCAGCACAATGTCCCAAATGCAATATGGCTGACTTGGAGGTCACCTATAGAACATGGCCACCAGCACAATGTCCCCCATGCAATATGGCTGACTTGGAAGTCACCTATACAACATGGCAACCAGCACAATGTCCCCCATGCAATATGGCTGACTTGGAAGTCACCTATACAATACAACCAGCACAATGTCCCCCAAGCAATATGGCTGACTTGGAAGTCACCTATACAAGACAACCAGCACAATGTCCCCCATGCAATATGGCTGACTTGGAAGTCACCTATACAACATGGCAACCAGCACAATGTCCCCCATGCAATATGGCTGACTTGGAAGTCACCTATACAACATGGCAACCAGCACAATGTCCCCCATGCAATATGGCTGACTTGGAAGTCACCTATACAAGAAACCAGCACAATGTCCCCCATGCAATGTGGCTGACTTGGAAGTCACCTATAGAACATGGCCACCAGCACAATGTCCCCCATGCAATATGGCTGACTTGGAAGTCACATATACAACATGGCAACCAGCACAATGTCCCCCAAGCAATATGGCTCACTTGGAAGTCACCTATAGAACATGGCAAAAAGCACAATGTCCCCCAAGCAATATGGCTGACTTGGAAGTCACCTATACAACATGGCAACCAGCACAATGTCCCCCATGCAATATGGCTGACTTGGAAGTCACCTATAGAACATGGCCACCAGCACAATGTCCCCATGCAACACGGCTGACTTGGAAGTCACCTATACAAGATAACCAGCACAATGTCCCCCATGCAATATGGCTGACTTGGAAGTCACCTATAGGACATGGCAACCAGCACAATGTCCCCCAAGCAATATGGCTGACTTGGAAGTCACCTACAGAACATGGCAACCAGCACAATGTCCCCCAAGCAATATGGCTGACTTGGAAGTCACCTATACAAGACAACCAGCACAATGTCCCCCATGCAACACGGCTGACTTGGAAGTCACCTATACAAGACAACCAGCACAATGTCCCCCATGCAATATGGCTGACTTGGAAGTCACCTATACAACACAACCAGCACAATGTCCCCCAAGCAATATGGCTCACTTGGAAGTCACCTATACAACATGGCAACCAGCACAATGTCCCCCATGCAATATGGCTGACTCGGAAGTCACCTATACAACACAACCAGCACAATGTCCCCCAAGCAATATGGCTCACTTGGAAGTCACGTATACAACATGGCAACCAGCACAATGTCCCCCATGCAATATGGCTGACTTTGAAGTCACCTATACAACATGGCAACCAGCACAATGTCCCCCATGCAATATGGCTGACTTGGAAGTCACCTATACAAGACAACCAGCACAATGTCCCCCATGCAATATGGCTGACTTGGAAGTCACCTATAGGACATGGCAACCAGCACAATGTCCCCCAAGCAATATGGCTGACTTGGAAGTCACCTATACAAGACAACCAGCACAATGTCCCAAATGCAATATGGCTGACTTGGAAGTCACCTATAGAACATGGCCACCAGCACAATGTCCCCCATGCAATATGGCTGACTTGGAAGTCACCTATACAACATGGCAACCAGCACAATGTCCCCCATGCAATATGGCTGACTTGGAAGTCACCTATACAATACAACCAGCACAATGTCCCCCAAGCAATATGGCTGACTTGGAAGTCACCTATACAAGACAACCAGCACAATGTCCCCCATGCAATATGGCTGACTTGGAAGTCACCTATACAATACAACCAGCACAATGTCCCCCATGCAATATGGCTGATTTGGAAGTCACCTATACAACACAACCAGCACAATGTCTCCGATGCAATATGGCTGACTTGGAAGTCACCTATACAAGACAACCAGCACAATGTCCCAAATGCAATATGGCTGACTTGGAAGTCACCTATAGAACATGGCCACCAGCACAATGTCCCCCATGCAATATGGCTGACTTGGAAGTCACCTATACAACATGGCAACCAGCACAACGTCCCCCATGCAATATGGCTGACTTGGAAGTCACCTATACAATACAACCAGCACAATGTCCCCCAAGCAATATGGCTGGCTTGGAAGTCACCTATACAAGACAACCAGCACAATGTCCCCCATGCAATATGGCTGATTGGAAGTCACCTATACAACATGGCAACCAGCACAATGTCCCCCATGCAATATGGCTGACTTGGAAGTCACCTATACAACATGGCAACCAGCACAATGTCCCCCATGCAATATGGCTGACTTGGAAGTCACCTATACAAGAAACCAGCACAATGTCCCCCATGCAATGTGGCTGACTTGGAAGTCACCTATAGAACATGGCCACCAGCACAATGTCCCCCATGCAATATGGCTGACTTGGAAGTCACCTATACAACATGGCAACCAGCACAATGTCCCCCAAGCAATATGGCTCACTTGGAAGTCACCTATAGGACATGGCCACCAGCACAATGTCCCCCATGCAATATGGCTGACTTGGAATTCACCTATACAATACAACCAGCACAATGTCCCCCATGCAATATGGTTGATTTGGAAGTCACCTATACAACACAACCAGCACAATGTCTCTGATGCAATATGGCTGACTTGGAAGTCACCTATACAAGACAACCAGCACAATGTCCCAAATGCAATATGGCTGACTTGGAAGTCACCTATAGAACATGGCCACCAGCACAATGTCCCCCATGCAATATGGCTGACTTGGAAGTCACCTATACAACATGGCAACCAGCACAATGTCCCCCATGCAATATGGCTGACTTGGAAGTCACCTATACAAGACAACCAGCACAATGTCCCCCATGCAATATGGCTGACTTGGAAGTCACCTATACAACATGGCAACCAGCACAATGTCCCCCATGCAATATGGCTGACTTGGAAGTCACCTATACAACATGGCAACCAGCACAATGTCCCCCATGCAATATGGCTGACTTGGAAGTCACCTATACAAGAAACCAGCACAATGTCCCCCATGCAATGTGGCTGACTTGGAAGTCACCTATAAAACATGGCCACCAGCACAATGTCCCCCATCCAATATGGCTGACTTGGAAGTCACCTATACAACATGGCAACCAGCACAATGTCCCCCAAGCAATATGGCTCACTTGGAAGTCACCTATAGAACATGGCAAAAAGCACAATGTCCCCCAAGCAATATGGCTGACTTGGAAGTCACCTATACAACATGGCAACCAGCACAATGTCCCCCATGCAATATGGCTGACTTGGAAGTCACCTATAGAACATGGCCACCAGCACAATGTCCCCCATGCAACACGGCTGACTTGGAAGTCACCTATACAAGACAACCAGCACAATGTCCCCCATGCAACACGGCTGACTTGGAAGTCACCTATACAAGACAACCAGCACAATGTCCCCCATGCAATATGGCTGACTTGGAAGTCACCTATACAACACAACCAGCACAATGTCCCCCAAGCAATATGGCTCACTTGGAAGTCACCTATACAACATGGCAACCAGCACAATGTCCCCCATGCAATATGGCTGACTTGGAAGTCACCTATACAATACAACCAGCACAATGTCCCCCAAGCAATATGGCTGACTTGGAAGTCACCTATAGAACATGGCCACCAGCACAATGTCCCCCATGCAATATGGCTGACTTGGAAGTCACCTATACAAGACAACCAGCACAATGTCTCCCATGCAATATGGCTGACTTGGAAGTCACCTATAGAACATGGCCACCAGCACAATGTCCCCCATGCAATATGGCTGACTTGGAAGTCACCTATACAATACAACCAGCACAATGTCCCCCATGCAATATGGCTGACTTGGAAGTCACCTATACAACACAACCAGCACAATGTCCCCCAGGCAATATGGCTGACTTGGAAGTCACCTATACAACACAACCAGCACAATGTCCCCCATGCAATATGGCTCACTTGGAAGTCACCTATACAACATGGCATCCAGCACAATGTCCCCCATGCAATATGGCTGACTTGGAAGTCACCTATACAACATGGCAACCAGCACAATGTCCCCCATGCAATATGGCTGACTTGGAAGTCACCTATACAACATGGCAACCAGCACAATATCCCCCATGCAATATGGCTGACTTGGAAGTCACCTATACAAGAAACCAGCACAATGTCCCCCATGCAATGTGGCTGACTTGGAAGTCACCTATAGAACATGGCCACCAGCACAATGTCCCCCATGCAATATGGCTGACTTGGAAGTCACCTATACAACATGGCAACCAGCACAATATCCCCCAAGCAATATGGCTCACTTGGAAGTCACCTATAGAACATGGCAACCAGCACAATGTCCCCCAAGCAATATGGCTGACTTGGAAGTCACCTATACAACATGGCAACCAGCACAATGTCCCCCTTGCAATATGGCTGACCTGGAAGTCACTATAGAACATGGCCACCAGCACAATGTCCCCCATGCAACACGGCTGACTTGGAAGTCACCTATACAAGACAACCAGCACAATGTCCCCCATGCAATATGGCTGACTCGGAAGTCACCTATACAACACAACCATCACAATGTCCCCCAAGCAATATGGCTCACTTGGAAGTCACGTATACAACATGGCAACCAGCACAATGTCCCCCATGCAATATGGCTGACTTGGAAGTCACCTATACAACATGGCAACCAGCACAATGTCCCCCATGCAATATGGCTGACTTGGAAGTCACCTACACAAGACAACCAGCACAATGTCCCCCATGCAATATGGCTGACTTGGAAGTCACCTATAGGACATGCAACCAGCACAATGTCCCCCAAGCAATATGGCTGACTTGGAAGTCACCTATACAAGACAACCAGCACATTGTCCCAAATGCAATATGGCTGACTTAGAAGTCACCTATAGAACATGGCCACCAGCACAATGTCCCCCATGCAATATGGCTGACTTGGAAGTCACCTATACAACATGGCAACCAGCACAATGTCCCCCATGCAATATGGCTGACTTGGAAGTCACCTATACAAGACAACCAGCACAATGTCCCCCATGCAATATGGCTGACTTGGAAGTCACCTATAGGACATGGCCACCAGCACAATGTCCCCCATGCAATATGGCTGACTTGGAAGTCATCTATACAATACAACCAGCACAATGTCCCCCATGCAATATGGCTGACTTGGAAGTCACCTATACAATACAACCAGCACAATGTCCCCCATGCAATATGGCTGATTTGGAAGTCACCTATACAACACAACCAGCACAATGTCTCCCATGCAATATGGCTGACTTGGAAGTCACCTATACAAGACAACCAGCACAATGTCCCAAATGCAATATGGCTGACTTGGAAGTCACCTATAGAACATGGCCACCAGCACAATGTCCCCCATGCAATATGGCTGACTTGGAAGTCACCTATACAACATGGCAACCAGCACAATGTCCCCCATGCAATATGGCTGACTTGGAAGTCACCTATACAATACAACCAGCACAATGTCCCCCAAGCAATATGGCTGACTTGGAAGTCACTTATACAAGACAACCAGCACAATGTCCCCCATGCAATATGGCTCACTTGGAAGTCACCTATAGGACATGGCCACCAGCACAATGTCCCCCATGCAATATGGCTGACTTCGAAGTCACCTATACAATACAACCAGCACAATGTCCCCCATGCAATATGGCTGATTTGGAAGTCACCTATACAACACAACCAGCTCAATGTCCCCCATGCAATATGGCTGACTTGGAAGTCACCTATACAAGACAACCAGCACAATGTCCCCCATGCAATATGGCTGACTTGGAAGTCACCTATAGAACATGGCCACCAGCACAATGTCCCCCATGCAATATGGCTGACTTGGAAGTCACCTATACAACATGGCAACCAGCACAATGTCCCCCAAGCAATATGGCTGACTTGGAAGTCACCTATACAACATGGCAACCAGCACAATGTCCCCCAAGCAATATGGCTCACTTGGAAGTCACCTATAGAACATGGCAACCAGCACAATGTCCCCCAAGCAATATGGCTGACTTGGAAGTCACCTATACAACATGGCAACCAGCACAATGTCCCCCATGCAATATGGCTGACTTGGAAGTCACCTATAGAACATGGCCACCAGCACAATGTCCCCCATGCAACACGGCTGACTTGGAAGTCACCTATACAAGACAACCAGCACAATGTCCCCCATGCAATATGGCTGACTTGGAAGTCACCTATACAACACAACCAGCACAATGTCCCCCAAGCAATATGGCTCACTTGGAAGTCACCTATACAACATGGCAACCAGCACAATGTCCCCCATGCAATATGGCTGACTTGGAAGTCACCTATACAACATGGCAACCGGCACAATGTCCCCCATGCAATATGGCTGACTTGGAAGTCACCTATACAAGACAACCAGCACAATGTCCCCCATGCAATATGGCTGACTTGGAAGTCACCTATAGGACATGGCAACCAGCACAATGTCCCCCATGCAATATGGCTGACTTGGAAGTCACCTATACAAGATAACCAGCACAATGTCCCAAATGCAATATGGCTGACTTGGAAGTCACCTATAGAACATGGCCACCAGCACAATGTCCCCCATGCCACACGGCTGACTTGGAAGTCACCTATACAAGACAACCAGCACAATGTCCCCCATGCAATATGGCTGACTCGGAAGTCACCTATACCACACAACCAGCACAATGTCCCCCAATCAATATGGCTCACTTGGAAGTCACGTATACAACATGGCAACCAGCACAATGTCCCCCATGCAATATGGCTGACTTGGAAGTCACCTATACAACATGGCAACCAGCACAATGTCCCCCATGCAATATGGCTGACTTGGAAGTCACCTATTTAAGACAACCAGCACAATGTCTCCCATGCAATATGGCTGACTTGGAAGTCACCTATAGGACATGGCAACCAGCACAATGTCCCCCAAGCAATATGGCTGACTTGGAAGTCACCTATACAAGACAACCAGCACATTGTCCCAAATGCAATATGGCTGACTTGGAAGTCACCTATAGAACATGGCCACCAGCACAATGTCCCCCATACAATATGGCTGACTTGGAAGTCACCTATACAACATGGCAACCAGCACAATGTCCCCCATGCAATATGGCTGACTTGGAAGTCACCTATACAATACAACCAGCACAATGTCCCCCAAGCAATATGGCTGACTTGGAAGTCACCTATACAAGACAACCAGCACAATGTCCCCCATGCAATATGGCTGACTTGGAAGTCACCTATACAACATGGCAACCGGCACAATGTCCCCCATGCAATATGGCTGACTTGGAAGTCACCTATACAAGACAACCAGCACAATGTCCCCCATGCAATATGGCTGACTTGGAAGTCACCTATAGGACATGGCAACCAGCACAATGTCCCCCATGCAATATGGCTGACTTGGAAGTCACCTATACAAGATAACCAGCACAATGTCCCAAATGCAATATGGCTGACTTGGAAGTCACCTATAGAACATGGCCACCAGCACAATGTCCCCCATGCCACACGGCTGACTTGGAAGTCACCTATACAAGACAACCAGCACAATGTCCCCCATGCAATATGGCTGACTCGGAAGTCACCTATACCACACAACCAGCACAATGTCCCCCAATCAATATGGCTCACTTGGAAGTCACGTATACAACATGGCAACCAGCACAATGTCCCCCATGCAATATGGCTGACTTGGAAGTCACCTATACAACATGGCAACCAGCACAATGTCCCCCATGCAATATGGCTGACTTGGAAGTCACCTATTTAAGACAACCAGCACAATGTCTCCCATGCAATATGGCTGACTTGGAAGTCACCTATAGGACATGGCAACCAGCACAATGTCCCCCAAGCAATATGGCTGACTTGGAAGTCACCTATACAAGACAACCAGCACATTGTCCCAAATGCAATATGGCTGACTTGGAAGTCACCTATAGAACATGGCCACCAGCACAATGTCCCCCATACAATATGGCTGACTTGGAAGTCACCTATACAACATGGCAACCAGCACAATGTCCCCCATGCAATATGGCTGACTTGGAAGTCACCTATACAATACAACCAGCACAATGTCCCCCAAGCAATATGGCTGACTTGGAAGTCACCTATACAAGACAACCAGCACAATGTCCCCCATGCAATATGGCTGACTTGGAAGTCACCTATAGGACATGGCCACCAGCACAATGTCCCCCATGCAATATGGCTGACTTGGAAGTCACCTATACAATACAACCAGCACAATGTCCCCCATGCAATTTGGCTGACTTGGAAGTCACCTATACAATACAACCAGCACAATGTCCCCCATGCAATATTGCTGATTTGGAAGTCACCTATACAACACAACCAGCACAATGTCTCCCATGCAATATGGCTGACTTGGAAGTCACCTATACAAGACAACCAGCACAATGTCCCAAATGCAATATGGCTGACTTGGAAGTCACCTATAGAACATGGCCACCAGCACAATGTCCCCCATGCAATATGGCTGACTTGGAAGTCACCTATACAACATGGCAACCAGCACAATGTCCCCCATGCAATATGGCTGATTTGGAAGTCACCTATACAATACAACCAGCACAATGTCCCCTAAGCAATATGGCTGACTTGGAAGTCACCTATACAAGACAACCAGCACAATGTCCCCCATGCAATATGGCTCACTTGGAAGTCACCTATAGGACATGGCCACCAGCACAATGTCCCCCATGCAATATGGCTGACTTGGAAGTCACCTATACAATACAACCAGCACAATGTCCCCCATGCAATATGGCTGATTTGGAAGTCACCTATACAACACAACCAGCTCAATGTCCCACATGCAATATGGCTGACTTGGAAGTCACCTATACAAGACAACCAGCACAATGTCCCCCATGCAATATGGCTGACTTGGAAGTCACCTATACAAGACAACCAGCACAATGTCCCCCATGCAATATGGCTGACTTGGAAGTCACCTATAGAACATGGCCACCAGCACAATGTCCCCCATGCAATATGGCTGACTTGGAAGTCACCTATACAACATGGCAACCAGCACAATGTCCCCCAAGCAATATGGCTGACTTGGAAGTCACCTATACAACATGGCAACCAGCACAATGTCCCCCAAGCAATATGGCTCACTTGGAAGTCACCTATAGAACATGGCAACCAGCACAATGTCCCCCAAGCAATATGGCTGACTTGGAAGTCACCTATACAACATGGCAACCAGCCCAATGTCCCCCATGCAATATGGCTGACTTGGAAGTCACCTATACAACATGGCAACCGGCACAATGTCCCCCATGCAATATGGCTGACTTGGAAGTCACCTATACAAGACAACCAGCACAATGTCCCCCATGCAATATGGCTGACTTGGAAGTCACCTATAGGACATGGCAACCAGCACAATGTCCCCCATGCAATATGGCTGACTTGGAAGTCACCTATACAAGACAACCAGCACAATGTCCCAAATGCAATATGGCTGACTTGGAAGTCACCTATAGAACATGGCCACCAGCACAATGTCCCCCATGCAATATGGTTGACTTGGAAGTCACCTATACAACATGGCAACCAGCACAATGTCCCCCATTCAATATGGCTGACTTGGAAGTCACCTATACAATACAACCAGCACAATGTCCCCCAAGCAATATGGCTGACTTGGAAGTCACCTATACAAGACAACCAGCACAATGTCCCCCATGCAATATGGCTGACTTGGAAGTCACCTATAGGACATGGCCACCAGCACAATGTCCCCATGCAATATGGCTGACTTGGAAGTCACCTATACAATACAACCAGCACAATGTCCCCCATGCAATATGGCTGACTTGGAAGTCACCTATACAATACAACCAGCACAATGTCCCCCATGCAATATGGCTGATTTGGAAGTCACCTATACAACACAACCAGCACAATGTCCCCCATGCAATATGGCTGACTTGGAAGTCACCTATACAAGACAACCAGCACAATGTCCCAAATGCAATATGGCTGACTTGGAAGTCACCTATAGAACATGGCCACCAGCACAATGTCCCCCATGCAATATGGCTGACTTGGAAGTCACCTATACAACATGGCAACCAGCACAATGTCCCCCATGCAATATGGCTGACTTGGAATTCACCTATACAATACAACCAGAACAATGTCCCCCAAGCAATATGGCTGACTTGGAAGCCACCTATACAAGACAACCAGCACAATGTCCCCCATGCAATATGGCTGACTTGGAAGTCACCTATAGGACATGGCCACCAGCACAATGTCCCCATGCAATATGGCTGACTTGGAAGTCACCTATACAATACAACCAGCACAATGTCCCCCATGCAATATGGCTGACTTGGAAGTCACCTATACAATACAACCAGCACAATGTCCCCCATGCAATATGGCTGATTTGGAAGTCACCTATACAACACAACCAGCACAATGTCCCCCATGCAATATGGCTGACTTGGAAGTCACCTATAGAACATGGCCACCAGCACAATGTCCCCCATGCAATATGGCTGACTTGGAAGTCACCTATACAACATGGCAACCAGCACAATGTCCCCCATGCAATATGGCTGACTTGGAAGTCACCTATACAATACAACCAGCACAATGTCCCCCAAGCAATATGGCTGACTTGGAAGTCACCTATACAAGACAACCAGCACAATGTCCCCCATGCAATATGGCTCACTTGGAAGTAACCTATAGGACATGGCCACCAGCACAATGTCCCCCATGCAATATGGCTGACTTGGAAGTCACCTATACAATACAACCAGCACAATGTCCCCCATGCAATATGGCTGATTTGGAAGTCACCTATACAACACAACCAGCACAATGTCCCCCATGCAATATGGCTGACTTGGAAGTCACCTATACAAGACAACCAGCACAATGTCCCCCATGCAATATGGCTGACTTGGAAGTCACCTATAGAAAATGGCCACCAGCACAATGTCCCCCATGCAATATGGCTGACTTGGAAGTCACCTATACAACATGGCAACCAGCACAATGTCCCCCAAGCAATATGGCTGACTTGGAAGTCACCTATACAACATGGCAACCAGCACAATGTCCCCCAAGCAATATGGCTGACTTGGAAGTCACCTATAGAACATGGCAACCAGCACAATGTCCCCCAAGCAATATGGCTGACTTAAAAGTCACCTATACAAGACAACCAGCACAATTTCCCCCATGCAATATGGCTGACTTGGAAGTCACCTATAGGACATGGCAACCAGCACAATGTCCCCCATGCAATATGGCTGACTTGTAAGTCACCTATACAACATGGCAACCAGCACAATGTCCCCCATGCAATATGGCTGACTTGGAAGTCACCTATAGAACATGGCCACCAGCACAATGTCCCCCAAGCAATATGGCTGACTTGGAAGTCACCTATACAACATGGCCACCAGCACAATGTCCCCCATGCAACACGGCTGACTTGGAAGTCACCTATACAAGACAAGCAGCACAATGTCCCCCATGCAATATGGCAGACTTGGAAGTCACCTATACAACACAACCAGCACAATGTCCCCCAAGCAATATGGCTCACTTGGAAGTCACCTATACAACATGGCAACCAGCACAATGTCCCCCATGCAATATGGCTGACTTGGAAGTCACCTATACAACATGGCAACCAGCACAATGTCCCCCAAGCAATATGGCTGACTTGGAAGTCACCTATAGAACATGGCCACCAGCACAATGTCCCCCATGCAATATGGCTGACTTGGAAGTCACCTATACAAGACAACCAGCACAATGTCCCCCATGCAATATGGCTGACTTGGAAGTCACCTATAGAACATGGCCACCAGCACAATGTCCCCCAAGCAATATGGCTGACTTGGAAGTCACCTATACAACATGGCAACCAGCACAATGTCCCCCAAGCAATATGGCTGACTTGGAAGTCACCTATAGAACATGGCCACCAGCACAATGTCCCCCAAGCAATATGGCTGACTTGGAAGTCACCTATACAAGACAACCAGCACAATGTCCCCCATGCAATATGGCTGAATTGGAAGTCACCTATAGGACATGGCAACCAGCACAATGTCCCCCAAGCAATATGGCTGACTTGGAAGTCACCTATACAAGACAACCAGCACAATGTCCCCCATGCAATATGGCTGACTTGGAAGTCACCTATAGGACATGGCAACCAGCACAATGTCCCCCATGCAATATGGCTGACTTGGAAGTCACCTATACATACAACCAGCACAATGTCCCCCATGCAATATGGCTGACTTGGAAGTCACCTATACAATACAACCAGCACAATGTCCCCCATGCAATATGGCTGACTTGGAAGTCACCTAAATAAAATGGCAACCAGCACAATGTCCCCCAAGCAATATGGCTGACTTGGAAGTCACCTATACAATACAACCAGCACAATGTCCCCCATGCAATATGGCTGACTTGGAAGTCACCTATACAACACAACCAGCACAATGTCCCCCATGCAATATGGCTGACTTGGAAGTCACCTAAACAACACAACCAGCACAATGTCCCCCATGCAATATGGCTGACTTGGAAGTCACCTATAGAACATGGCCACCAGCACAATGTCCCCCATGCAATATGGCTCACTTGGAAGTCACCTATACAATACAACCAGCACAATGTCCCCCATGCAATATGGCTGACTTGGAAGTCACCTTTACAATACAACCAGCACAATGTCCCCCATGCAATATGGTTGACTTGGAAGTCACCTATACAACACAACCAGCACAATGTCCCCCATGCAATATGGCTGACTTGGAAGTCACCTATACAACACAACCAGCACAATGTCCCCCATGCAATATGGCTCACTTGAAAGTCACCTATACAACATGGCAACCAGCACAATGTCCCCCATGCAATATGGCTGACTTGGAAGTCACCTATACAACATAGCAACCAGCACAATGTCCCCCATGAAATATGGCTGACTTGGAAGTCACCTATACAACATGGCAACCAGCACAATTTCCCCCATGTAATATGGCTGACTTGGAAGTCACCTACACAAGACAACCAGCACAATGTCCTCCAAGCAATATGGCTGACTTGGAAGTCACCTATACAAGACAACCAGCACAATGTCCCCCATGCAATATGGCTGACTTGGAAGTCACCTATAGAAGACAACCAGCACAATGTCCTCCAAGCAATAAGACTGACTTGGAAGTCACCTATACAAGACAACCAGCACAATGTCCCCCATGCAACACGGCTGACTTGGAAGTCACCTATACAAGACAACCAGCACAATGTCCCCCATGCAATATGGCTCACTTGGAAGTCACCTATACAATACAACCAGCACAATGTCCCCCATGCAATATGGCTGACTTGGAAGTCACCTTTACAATACAACCAGCACAATGCCCCCCATGCAACACGGCTGACTTGGAAGTCACCTATACAAGACAAGCAGCACAATGTCCCCCATGCAATATGGCAGACTTGGAAGTCACCTATACAACACAACCAGCACAATGTCCCCCAAGCAATATGGCTCACTTGGAAGTCACCTATACAACATGGCAACCAGCACAATGTCCCCCATGCAATATGGCTGACTTGGAAGTCACCTATACAACATGGCAACCAGCACAATGTCCCCCAAGCAATATGGCTGACTTGGAAGTCACCTATAGAACATGGCCACCAGCACAATGTCCCCCATGCAATATGGCTGACTTGGAAGTCACCTATACAAGACAACCAGCACAATGTCCCCCATGCAATATGGCTGACTTGGAAGTCACCTATAGAACATGGCCACCAGCACAATGTCCCCCAAGCAATATGGCTGACTTGGAAGTCACCTATACAACATGGCAACCAGCACAATGTCCCCCAAGCAATATGGCTGACTTGGAAGTCACCTATAGAACATGGCCACCAGCACAATGTCCCCCAAGCAATATGGCTGACTTGGAAGTCACCTATACAAGACAACCAGCAAAATGTCCCCCATGCAATATGGCTGAATTGGAAGTCACCTATAGGACATGGCAACCAGCACAATGTCCCCCAAGCAATATGGCTGACTTGGAAGTCACCTATACAAGACAACCAGCACAATGTCCCCCATGCAATATGGCTGACTTGGAAGTCACCTATAGGACATGGCAACCAGCACAATGTCCCCCATGCAATATGGCTGACTTGGAAGTCACCTATACATACAACCAGCACAATGTCCCCCATGCAATATGGCTGACTTGGAAGTCACCTAAATAAAATGGCAACCAGCACAATGTCCCCCAAGCAATATGGCTGACTTGGAAGTCACCTATACAATACAACCAGCACAATGTCCCCCATGCAATATGGCTGACTTGGAAGTCACCTATACAACACAACCAGCACAATGTCCCCCATGCAATATGGCTGACTTGGAAGTCACCTAAACAACACAACCAGCACAATGTCCCCCATGCAATATGGCTGACTTGGAAGTCACCTATAGAACATGGCCACCAGCACAATGTCCCCCATGCAATATGGCTCACTTGGAAGTCACCTATACAATACAACCAGCACAATGTCCCCCATGCAATATGGCTGACTTGGAAGTCACCTTTACAATACAACCAGCACAATGTCCCCCATGCAATATGGTTGACTTGGAAGTCACCTATACAACACAACCAGCACAATGTCCCCCATGCAATATGGCTGACTTGGAAGTCACCTATACAACACAACCAGCACAATGTCCCCCATGCAATATGGCTCACTTGAAAGTCACCTATACAACATGGCAACCAGCACAATGTCCCCCATGCAATATGGCTGACTTTGAAGTCACCTATACAACATAGCAACCAGCACAATGTCCCCCATGAAATATGGCTGACTTGGAAGTCACCTATACAACATGGCAACCAGCACAATTTCCCCCATGTAATATGGCTGACTTGGAAGTCACCTACACAAGACAACCAGCACAATGTCCTCCAAGCAATATGGCTGACTTGGAAGTCACCTATACAAGACAACCAGCACAATGTCCCCCATGCAATATGGCTGACTTGGAAGTCACCTATAGAAGACAACCAGCACAATGTCCTCCAAGCAATAAGACTGACTTGGAAGTCACCTATACAAGACAACCAGCACAATGTCCCCCATGCAACACGGCTGACTTGGAAGTCACCTATACAAGACAACCAGCACAATGTCCCCCATGCAATATGGCTCACTTGGAAGTCACCTATACAATACAACCAGCACAATGTCCCCCATGCAATATGGCTGACTTGGAAGTCACCTTTACAATACAACCAGCACAATGTCCCCCATGCAATATGGTTGACTTGGAAGTCACCTATACAACACAACCAGCACAATGTCCCCCATGCAATATGGCAGACTTGGAAGTCACCTATACAACACAACCAGCACAATGTCCCCCAAGCAATATGGCTCACTTGGAAGTCACCTATACAACATGGCAACCAGCACAATGTCCCCCATGCAATATGGCTGACTTGGAAGTCACCTATACAACATGGCAACCAGCACAATGTCCCCCAAGCAATATGGCTGACTTGGAAGTCACCTATAGAACATGGCCACCAGCACAATGTCCCCCATGCAATATGGCTGACTTGGAAGTCACCTATACAAGACAACCAGCACAATGTCCCCCATGCAATATGGCTGACTTGGAAGTCACCTATAGAACATGGCCACCAGCACAATGTCCCCCAAGCAATATGGCTGACTTGGAAGTCACCTATACAACATGGCAACCAGCACAATGTCCCCCAAGCAATATGGCTGACTTGGAAGTCACCTATAGAACATGGCCACCAGCACAATGTCCCCCAAGCAATATGGCTGACTTGGAAGTCACCTATACAAGACAACCAGCACAATGTCCCCCATGCAATATGGCTGAATTGGAAGTCACCTATAGGACATGGCAACCAGCACAATGTCCCCCAAGCAATATGGCTGACTTGGAAGTCACCTATACAAGACAACCAGCACAATGTCCCCCATGCAATATGGCTGACTTGGAAGTCACCTATAGGACATGGCAACCAGCACAATGTCCCCCATGCAATATGGCTGACTTGGAAGTCACCTATACATACAACCAGCACAATGTCCCCCATGCAATATGGCTGACTTGGAAGTCACCTATACAATACAACCAGCACAATGTCCCCCATGCAATATGGCTGACTTGGAAGTCACCTAAATAAAATAGCAACCAGCACAATGTCCCCCAAGCAATATGGCTGACTTGGAAGTCACCTATACAATACAACCAGCACAATGTCCCCCATGCAATATGGCTGACTTGGAAGTCACCTATACAACACAACCAGCACAATGTCCCCCATGCAATATGGCTGACTTGGAAGTCACCTAAACAACACAACCAGCACAATGTCCCCCATGCAATATGGCTGACTTGGAAGTCACCTATAGAACATGGCCACCAGCACAATGTCCCCCATGCAATATGGCTCACTTGGAAGTCACCTATACAATACAACCAGCACAATGTCCCCCATGCAATATGGCTGACTTGGAAGTCACCTTTACAATACAACCAGCACAATGTCCCCCATGCAATATGGTTGACTTGTAAGTCACCTATACAACACAACCAGCACAATGTCCCCCATGCAATATGGCTGACTTGGAAGTCACCTATACAACACAACTAGCACAATGTCCCCCATGCAATATGGCTCACTTGAAAGTCACCTATACAACATGGCAACCAGCACAATGTCCCCCATGCAATATGGCTGACTTGGAAGTCACCTATACAACATAGCAACCAGCACAATGTCCCCCATGAAATATGGCTGACTTGGAAGTCACCTATACAACATGGCAACCAGCACAATTTCCCCCATGTAATATGGCTGACTTGGAAGTCACCTACACAAGACAACCAGCACAATGTCCTCCAAGCAATATGGCTGACTTGGAAGTCACCTATACAAGACAACCAGCACAATGTCCCCCATGCAATATGGCTGACTTGGAAGTCACCTATAGAAGACAACCAGCACAATGTCCTCCAAGCAATAAGACTGACTTGGAAGTCACCTATACAAGACAACCAGCACAATGTCCCCCATGCAACACGGCTGACTTGGAAGTCACCTATACAAGACAACCAGCACAATGTCCCCCATGCAATATGGCTCACTTGGAAGTCACCTATACAATACAACCAGCACAATGTCCCCCATGCAATATGGCTGACTTGGAAGTCACCTTTACAATACAACCAGCACAATGTCCCCCATGCAATATGGTTGACTTGGAAGTCACCTATACAACACAACCAGCACAATGTCCCCCATGCAATATGGCTGACTTGGAAGTCACCTATACAACACAACCAGCACAATGTCCCCCATGCAATATGGCTCACTTGAAAGTCACCTATACAACATGGCAACCAGCACAATGTCCCCCATGCAATATGGCTGACTTGGAAGTCACCTATACAACATAGCAACCAGCACAATGTCCCCCATGAAATATGGCTGACTTGGAAGTCACCTATACAACATGGCAACCAGCACAATTTCCCCCATGTAATATGGCTGACTTGGAAGTCACCTACACAAGACAACCAGCACAATGTCCTCCAAGCAATATGGCTGACTTGGAAGTCACCTATACAAGACAACCAGCACAATGTCCCCCATGCAATATGGCTGACTTGGAAGTCACCTATAGAAGACAACCAGCACAATGTCCTCCAAGCAATAAGACTGACTTGGAAGTCACCTATACAAGACAACCAGCACAATGTCCCCCATGCAACACGGCTGACTTGGAAGTCACCTATACAAGACAACCAGCACAATGTCCCCCATGCAATATGGCTGACTTGAAAGTCACCTATACAACACAACCAGCACAATGTCCCCCAAGCAATATGGCTCACTTGGAAGTCACCTATACAACATGGCAACCAGCACAATGTCCCCCATTCAATATGCCTGACTTGGAAGTCACCTATACAACATGGCAACCAGCACAATGTCCCCCATGCAATATGGCTGACTTGGAAGTCACCTATACAAGACAACCAGCACAATGTCCCCCATGCAATATGGCTGACTTGGAAGTCACCTATACAACATGGCAACCAGCACAATGTCCCCCATGCAATATGGCTGACTTGGAAGTCACCTTTACAATACAACCAGCACAATGTCCCCCAAGCAATATGGCTGACTTGGAAGTCACCTATAGAACATGGCCACCAGCACAATGTCCCCCATGCAATATGGCTGACTTGGAAGTCACCTATAGAACATGGCCACCAGCACAATGTCCCACATGCAATATGGCTGACTTGGAAGTCACCTATAGGACAATGCAACCAGCACAATGTCCCCCATGCAATATGGCTGACTTGGAAGTCACCTATAGAACATGGCCACCAGCACAATGTCCCCCATGCAATATGGCTGACTTGGACGTCACCTATACAACATGGCAACCTGCACAATGTCCCCCATGCATGCAATATGGCTGACTTGGAAGTCACCTATACCATACAACCAGCACAATGTCCCCCAAGCAATATGGCTGACTTGGAAGTCACCTATACAAGACAACCAGCACAATGTCCCCCATGCAATATGGCTGACTTGGAAGTCACCTATACGACATGGCCACCAGCACAATGTCCCCCATGCAATATGGCTGACTTGGAAGTCACCTATACAATACAACCAGCACAATGTCCCCCATGCAATATGGCTGACTTGGAAGTCACCTATACAATACAACCAGCACAATGTCCCCCATACAATATGGCTGATTTGGAAGTCACCTATACAACACAACCAGCACAATGTCCCCCATGCAATATGGCTGACTTGGAAGTCACCTATACAAGACAACCAGCACAATGTCCCCCATGCAATATGGCTGACTTGGAAGTCACCTATACAACATGGCAACCAGCACAATGTCCCCCATGCAATATGGCTGACTTGGAAGTCACCTATACAATACAACCAGCACAATGTCCCCCAAGCAATATGGCTGACTTGGAAGTCACCTATAGAACATGGCCACCAGCACAATGTCCCCCATGCAATATGGCTGACTTGGAAGTCACCTATAGAACATGGCCACCAGCACAATGTCCCACATGCAATATGGCTGACTTGGAAGTCACCTATAGGACAATGCAACCAGCACAATGTCCCCCATGCAATATGGCTGACTTGGAAGTCACCTATAGAACATGGCCACCAGCACAATGTCCCCCATGCAATATGGCTGACTTGGACGTCACCTATACAACATGGCAACCAGCACAATGTCCCCCATGCATGCATAATGGCTGACTTGGAAGTCACCTATACCATACAACCAGCACAATGTCCCCCAAGCAATATGGCTGACTTGGAAGTCACCTATACAAGACAACCAGCACAATGTCCCCCATGCAATATGGCTGACTTGGAAGTCACCTATACGACATGGCCACCAGCACAATGTCCCCCATGCAATATGGCTGACTTGGAAGTCACCTATATAATACAACCAGCACAATGTCCCCCATGCAATATGGCTGACTTGGAAGTCACCTATACAACACAACCAGCACAATGTCCCCCATGCAATATGGCTGACTTGGAAGTCACCTATACAAGACAACCAGCACAATGTCCCCCATGCAATATGGCTGACTTGGAAGTCACCTATACAACATGGCAACCAGCACAATGTCCCCCATGCAATATGGCTGACTTGGAAGTCACCTATACAATACAACCAGCACAATGTCCCCCAAGCAATATGGCTGACTTGGAAGTCACCTATAGAACATGGCCACCAGCACAATGTCCCCCATGCAATATGGCTGACTTGGAAGTCACCTATAGAACATGGCCACCAGCACAATGTCCCACATGCAATATGGCTGACTTGGAAGTCACCTATAGGACAATGCAACCAGCACAATGTCCCCCATGCAATATGGCTGACTTGGAAGTCACCTATAGAACATGGCCACCAGCACAATGTCCCCCATGCAATATGGCTGACTTGGACGTCACCTATACAACATGGCAACCAGCACAATGTCCCCCATGCATGCATAATGGCTGACTTGGAAGTCACCTATACCATACAACCAGCACAATGTCCCCCAAGCAATATGGCTGACTTGGAAGTCACCTATACAAGACAACCAGCACAATGTCCCCCATGCAATATGGCTGACTTGGAAGTCACCTATACGACATGGCCACCAGCACAATGTCCCCCATGCAATATGGCTGACTTGGAAGTCACCTATACAATACAACCAGCACAATGTCCCCCATGCAATATGGCTGACTTGGAAGTCACCTATACAATACAACCAGCACAATGTCCCCCATACAATATGGCTGATTTGGAAGTCACCTATACAACACAACCAGCACAATGTCCCCCATGCAATATGGCTGACTTGGAAGTCACCTATACAAGACAACCAGCACAATGTCCCAAATGCAATATGGCTGACTTGGAAGTCACCTATAGAACATGGCCACCAGCACAATGTCCCCCATGCAATATGGCTGACTTGGAAGTCACCTATATAACACAACCAGCACAATGTCCCCCAAGCAATATGGCTCACTTGGAAGTCACCTATACAACATGGCAACCAGCACAATGTCCCCCATGCAATATGCCTGACTTGGAAGTCACCTATACAACATGGCAACCAGCACAATGTCCCCCATGCAATATGGCTGACTTGGAAGTCACCTATACAAGACAACCAGCACAATGTCCCCCATGCAATATGGCTGACGTGGAAGTCACCTATACAACATGGCAACCAGCACAATGTCCCCCATGCAATATGGCTGACTTGGAAGTCACCTATACAATACAACCAGCACAATGTCCCCCAAGCAATATGGCTGACTTGGAAGTCACCTATAGAACATGGCCACCAGCACAATGTCTCCCATGCAATATGGCTGACTTGGAAGTCACCTATACAAGACAACCAGCACAATGTCCCCTATGCAATATGGCTGACTTTGAAGTCACCTATAGAACATGGCCACCAGCACAATGTCCCCCATGCAATATGGCTGACTTGGAAGTCACCTATAGGACAATGCAACCAGCACAATGTCCCCCATGCAATATGGCTGACTTGGAAGTCACCTATAGAACATGGCCACCAGCACAATGTCCCCCAAGCAATATGGCTCACTTGGAAGTCACCTATACAATACAACCAGCACAATGTCCCCCATGCAATATGGCTGACTTGGATGTCACCTATACAATACAACCAGCACAATGTCCCAAATGCAATATGGCTGACTTGGAAGTCACCTATAGAACATGGCCACCAGCACAATGTCCCCCATGCAATATGGCTGACTTGGAAGTCACCTATACAACATGGCAACCAGCACAATGTCCCCCATGCAATATGGCTGACTTGGAAGTCACCTATAAAATACAACCAGCACAATTTCCCCCAAGCAATATGGCTGACTTGGAAGTCACCTATACAAGACAACCAGCACAATGTCCCCCATGCAATATGGCTGACTCGGAAGTCACCTATACGACATGGCCACCAGCACAATGTCCCCCATGCAATATGGCTGACTTGGAAGTCACCTATACAATACAACCAGCACAATGTCCCCCATGCAATATGGCTGACTTGGAAGTCACCTATAGAACATGGCCACCAGCACAATGTCCCACATGCAATATGGCTGACTTGGAAGTCACCTATAGGACAATGCAACCAGCACAATGTCCCCCATGCAATATGGCTGACTTGGAAGTCACCTATAGAACATGGCCACCAGCACAATGTCCCCCATGCAATATGGCTGACTTGGACGTCACCTATACAACATGGCAACCAGCACAATGTCCCCCATGCATGCATAATGGCTGACTTGGAAGTCACCTATACCATACAACCAGCACAATGTCCCCCAAGCAATATGGCTGACTTGGAAGTCACCTATACAAGACAACCAGCACAATGTCCCCCATGCAATATGGCTGACTTATAAGTCACCTATACGACATGGCCACCAGCACAATGTCCCCCATGCAATATGGCTGACTTGGAAGTCACCTATACAATACAACCAGCACAATGTGCCCCAAGCAATATGGCTGACTTGGAAGTCACCTATACAAGACAACCAGCACAATGTCCCCCATGCAATATGGCTCACTTGGAAGTCACCTATAGGACATGGCCACCAGCACAATGTCCCCCATGCAATATGGCTGACTTGGAAGTCACCTATACAATACAACCAGCACAATGTCCCCCATGCAATATGGCTGATTTGGAAGTCACCTATACAACACAACCAGCACAATGTCCCCCATGCAATATGGCTGACTTGGAAGTCACCTATACAAGACAACCAGCACAATGTCCCCCATGCAATATGGCTGACTTGGAAGTCACCTATAGAAAATGGCCACCAGCACAATGTCCCCCATGCAATATGGCTGACTTGGAAGTCACCTATACAACATGGCAACCAGCACAATGTCCCCCAAGCAATATGGCTGACTTGGAAGTCACCTATACAACATGGCAACCAGCAAAATGTCCCCCAAGCAATATGGCTGACTTGGAAGTCACCTATAGAACATGGCAACCAGCACAATGTCCCCCAAGCAATATGGCTGACTTAAAAGTCACCTATACAAGACAACCAGCACAATTTCCCCCATGCAATATGGCTGACTTGGAAGTCACCTATAGGACACGGCAACCAGCACAATGTCCCCCATGCAATATGGCTGACTTGGAAGTCACCTATACAACACAACCAGCACAATGTCCCCCAAGCAATATGGCTCACTTGGAAGTCACCTATACAACATGGCAACCAGCACAATGTCCCCCATGCAATATGGCTGACTTGGAAGTCACCTATACAACATGGCAACCAGCACAATGTCCCCCAAGCAATATGGCTGACTTGGAAGTCACCTATAGAACATGGCCACCAGCACAATGTCCTCCATGCAATATGGCTGACTTGGAAGTCACCTATACAAGACAACCAGCACAATGTCCCCCATGCAATATGGCTGACTTGGAAGTCACCTATAGAACATGGCCACCAGCACAATGTCCCCCAAGCAATATGGCTGACTTGGAAGTCACCTATACAACATGGCAACCAGCACAATGTCCCCCAATCAATATGGCTGACTTGGAAGTCACCTATAGAACATGGCCACCAGCACAATGTCCCCCAAGCAATTTGGCTGACTTGGAAGTCACCTATAGAACATGGCAACCAGCACAATGTCCCCCAAGCAATATGGCTGACTTGGAAGTCACCTATACAAGACAACCAGCACAATGTCCCCCATGCAATATGGCTGACTTGGAAGTCACCTATAGGACATGGCAACCAGCACAATGTCCCCCATGCAATATGGCTGACTTGGAAGTCACCTATACATACAACCAGCACAATGTCCCCCATGCAATATGGCTGACTTGGAAGTCACCTATACAAGACAACCAGCACAATGTCCCCCATGCAATATGGCTGACGTGGAAGTCACCTATACAACATGGCAACCAGCACAATGTCCCCCATGCAATATGGCTGACTTGGAAGTCACCTATACAATACAACCAGCACAACGTCCCCCAAGCAATATGGCTGACTTGGAAGTCACCTATAGAACATGGCCACCAGCACAATGTCTCCCATGCAATATGGCTGACTTGGAAGTCACCTATAAAAGACAACCAGCACAATGTCCCCCATGCAATATGGCTGACTTTGAAGTCACCTATAGAACATGGCCACCAGCACAATGTCCCCCATGCAATATGGCTGACTTGGAAGTCACCTATAGGACAATGCAACAAGCACAATGTCCCCCATGCAATATGGCTGACTTGGAAGTCACCTATAGAACATGGCCACCAGCACAATGTCCCCCAAGCAATATGGCTCACTTGGAAGTCACCTATACAATACAACCAGCACAATGTCCCCCATGCAATATGGCTGACTTGGAAGTCACCTATACAATACAACCAGCACAATGTCCCAAATGCAATATGGATGACTTGGAAGTCACCTATAGAACATGGCCACCAGCACAATGTCCCCCATGCAATATGGCTGACTTGGAAGTCACCTATACAACATGGCAACCAGCACAATGTCCCCCATGCAATATGGCTGACTTGGAAGTCACCTATAAAATACAACCAGCACAATTTCCCCCAAGCAATATGGCTGACTTGGAAGTCACCTATACAAGACAACCAGCACAATGTCCCCCATGCAATATGGCTGACTTGGAAGTCACCTATACGACATGGCCACCAGCACAATGTCCCCCATGCAATATGGCTGACTTGGAAGTCACCTATACAATACAACCAGCACAATGTCCCCCATGCAATATGGCTGACTTGGAAGTCACCTATAGAACATGGCCACCAGCACAATGTCCCACATGCAATATGGCTGACTTGGAAGTCACCTATAGGACAATGCAACCAGCACAATGTCCCCCATGCAATATGGCTGACTTGGAAGTCACCTATAGAACATTGCCACCAGCACAATGTCCCCCATGCAATATGGCTGACTTGGACGTCACCTATACAACATGGCAACCAGCACAATGTCCCCCATGCATGCATAATGGCTGACTTGGAAGTCACCTATACCATACAACCAGCACAATGTCCCCCAAGCAATATGGCTGACTTGGAAGTCACCTATACAAGACAACCAGCACAATGTCCCCCATGCAATATGGCTGACTTGGAAGTCACCTATACGACATGGCCACCAGCACAATGTCCCCCATGCAATATGGCTGACTTGGAAGTCACCTATACAATACAACCAGCACAATGTCCCCCAAGCAATATGGCTGACTTGGAAGTCACCTATACAAGACAACCAGCACAATGTCCCCCATGCAATATGGCTCACTTGGAAGTCACCTATAGGACATGGCCACCAGCACAATGTCCCCCATGCAATATGGCTGACTTGGAAGTCACCTATACAATACAACCAGCACAATGTCCCCCATGCAATATGGCTGATTTGGAAGTCACCTATACAACACAACCAGCACAATGTCCCCCATGCAATATGGCTGACTTGGAAGTCACCTTTACAAGACAACCAGCACAATGTCCCCCATGCAATATGGCTGACTTGGAAGTCACCTATAGAAAATGGCCACCAGCACAATGTCCCCCATGCAATATGGCTGACTTGGAAGTCACCTATACAACATGGCAACCAGCACAATGTCCCCCAAGCAATATGGCTGACTTGGAAGTCACCTATACAACATGGCAACCAGCACAATGTCCCCCAAGCAATATGGCTGACTTGGAAGTCACCTATAGAACATGGCAACCAGCACAATGTCCCCCAAGCAATATGGCTGACTTAAAAGTCACCTATACAAGACAACCAGCACAATTTCCCCCATGCAATATGGCTGACTTGGAAGTCACCTATAGGACATGGCAACCAGCACAATGTCCCCCATGCAATATGGCTGACTTGTAAGTCACCTATACAACATGGCAACCAGCACAATGTCCCCCATGCAATATGACTGACTTGGAAGTCACCTATAGAACATGGCCACCAGCACAATGTCCCCCAAGCAATATGGCTGACTTGGAAGTCACCTATACAACATGGCCACCAGCACAATGTCCCCCATGCAACACGGCTGACTTGGAAGTCACCTATACAAGACAACCAGCACAATGTCCCCCATGCAATATGGCTGACTTGGAAGTCACCTATACAACACAACCAGCACAATGTCCCCCAAGCAATATGGCTCACTTGGAAGTCACCTATACAACATGGCAACCAGCACAATGTCCCCCATGCAATATGGCTGACTTGGAAGTCACCTATACAACATGGCAACCAGCACAATGTCCCCCAAGCAATATGGCTGACTTGGAAGTCACCTATAGAACATGGCCACCAGCACAATGTCCCCCATGCAATATGGCTGACTTGGAAGTCACCTATACAAGACAACCAGCACAATGTCCCCCATGCAATATGGCTGACTTGGAAGTCACCTATAGAACATGGCCACCAGCACAATGTCCCCCAAGCAATATGGCTGACTTGGAAGTCACCTATACAACATGGCAACCAGCACAATGTCCCCCAAGCAATATGGCTGACTTGGAAGTCACCTATAGAACATGGCCACCAGCACAATGTCCCACAAGCAATTTGGCTGACTTGGAAGTCACCTATAGAACATGGCAACCAGCACAATGTCCCCCAAGCAATATGGCTGACTTGGAAGTCACCTATACAAGACAACCAGCACAATGTTCCCCATGCAATATGGCTGACTTGGAAGTCACCTATAGGACATGGCAACCAGCACAATGTCCCCCATGCAATATGGCTGACTTGGAAGTCACCTATACATACAACCAGCACAATGTCCCCCATGCAATATGGCTGACTTGGAAGTCACCTATACAATACAACCAGCACAATGTCCCCCATGCAATATGGCTGACTTGGAAGTCACCTAAATAAAATGGCAACCAGCACAATGTCCCCCAAGCAATATGGCTGACTTGGAAGTCACCTATCCAAGACAACCAGCACAATGTCCCCCATGCAATATGGCTGACTTTGAAGTCACCTATACAATACAACCAGCACAATGTCCCCCATGCAATATGGCTGACTTGGAAGTCACCTATACAATACAACCAGCACAATGTCCCCCATGCAATATGGCTGACTTGGAAGTCACCTATACAACACAACCAGCACAATGTCCCCCATGCAATATGGCTGACTTGGAAGTCACCTAAACAACACAACCAGCACAATGTCCCCCATGCAATATGGCTGACTTGGAAGTCACCTATAGAACATGGCCACCAGCACAATGTCCCCCATGCAATATGGCTCACTTGGAAGTCACCTATACAATACAACCAGCACAATGTCCCCCATGCAATATGGCTGACTTGGAAGTCACCTTTACAATACAACCAGCACAATGTCCCCCATGCAATATGGCTGACTTGGAAGTCACCTATACAACACAACCAGCACAATGTCCCCCATGCAATATGGCTGACTTGGAAGTCACCTATACAACACAACCAGCACAATGTCCCCCATGCAATATGGCTCACTTGAAAGTCACCTATACAACATGGCAACCAGCACAATGTCCCCCATGCAATATGGCTGACTTGGAAGACACCTATACAACATGGCAACCAGCACAATGTCCCCCATGAAATATGGCTGACTTGGAAGTCACCTATACAACATGGCAACCAGCACAATTTCCCCCATGTAATATGGCTGACTTGGAAGTCACCTATACAAGACAACCAGCACAATGTCCTCCAAGCAATATGGCTGACTTGGAAGTCACCTATACAAGACAACCAGCACAATGTCCCCCATGCAATATGGCTGACTTGGAAGTCACCTATAGAAGACAACCAGCACAATGTCCTCCAAGCAATAAGACTGACTACAATGTCCCCCATGCAATATGGCTGACTTGGATGTCACCTATAGAACATGGCCACCAGCACAATGTCCCCCATGCAACACGGCTGACTTGGAAGTCACCTATACAATACAACCAGCACAATGTCCCCCATGCAATATGGCTGACTTGGAAGTCACCTATACAATACAACCAGCACAATGTCCCCCATGCAATATGGCTGACTTGGAAGTCACCTATACAACACAACCAGCACAATGTCCCCCATGCAATATGGCTGACTTGGAAGTCACCTATACAATACAACCAGCACAATGTCCCCCATGCAATATGGCTGAATTGGAAGTCACCTATACAAGACAACCAGCACAATGTCCCCCATGCAATATGGCTGACTTGGAAGTCACCTATACAACACAACCAGCACAATGTCCCCCAAGCAATATGGCTGACTTGGAAGTCACCTATAGAACATGGCAACCAGCACAATGTCCCCCAAGCAATATGGCTGACTTGGACGTCACCTATACAAGACAACCAGCACAATGTCCCCCATGCAATATGGCTGACTTGGAAGTCACCTATAGGACATGGCAACCAGCACAATGTCCCCCATGCAATATGGCTGACTTGGAAGTCACCTATACAATACAACCAGCACAATGTCCCCCATGCAATATGGCTGACTTGGAAGTCACCTATACAACACAACCAGCACAATGTCCTCCATTCAATATGGCTGACTTGGAAATCACCTAAACAACACAACCAGCACAATGTCCCCCATGCAATATGGCTGACTTGGAAGTCACCTATACAACATGGCAACCAGCACAATGTCCCCCATGCAATATGGCTGACATGGAAGTCACCTATACAACATGGCAACCAGCACAATGTCCCCCAAGCAATATGGCTGACTTGGAAGTCACCTATAGAACATGGCCACCAGCACAATGTCCCCCATGCAATATGGCTGACTTGGAAGTCACCTATACAAGACAACCAGCACAATGTCCCCCATGCAATATGGCTGACTTGGAAGTCACCTATAGAACATGGCCACCAGCACAATGTCCCCCATGCAATATGGCTGACTTGGAAGTCACCTATAGAACATGGCCACCAGCACAATGTCCCCCATGCAATATGGCTGACTTGGAAGTCACCTATACAACACAACCAGCACAATGTCCCCCATGCAATATGGCTGACTTGGAAGTCACCTATACAACACAACCAGCACAATGTCCCCCATGCAATATGGCTGACTTGGAAGTCACCTATAGAACATGGTAACCAGCACAATGTCCCCCAAGCAATATGGCTGACTTGGAAGTCACCTATACAAGACAACCAGCACAATGTCCCCCATGCAATATGGCTGACTTGGAAGTCACCTATAGGACATGGCAACCAGCACAATGTCCCCCATGCAATATGGCTGACTTGGAAGTCACCTATACAATACAACCAGCACAATGTCCCCCATGCAATATGGCTGACTTGGAAGTCACCTATACAATACAACCAGCACAATGTCCCCCATGCAATATGGCTGACTTGGAAGTCACCTATAAAACACAACCAGCACAATGTCCCCCATGCAATATGGCTGACTTGGAAGTCACCTATAGGACATGGCAACCAGCACAATGTCCCCCATGCAATATGGCTGACTTGGAAGTCACCTATACAATACAACCAGCACAATGTCCCCCATGCAATATGGCTGACTTGGAAGTCACCTATACAATACAACCAGCACAATGTCCCCCATGCAATATGGCTGACTTGGAAGTCACCTATAAAACACAACCAGCACAATGTCCCCCAAGCAATATGGCTGACTTGGAAGTCACCTATAGAACATGGCAACCAGCACAATGTCCCCCAAGCAATATGGCTGACTTGGACGTCACCTATACAAGACAACCAGCACAATGTCCACCATGCAATATGGCTGACTTGGAAGTCACCTATAGGACATGGCAACCAGCACAATGTCCCCCATGCAATATGGCTGACTTGGAAGTCACCTATCCAATACAACCAGCACAATGTCCCCCATGCAATATGGCTGACTTGGAAGTCACCTATACAATACAACCAGCACAATGTCCCCCATGCAATATGGCTGACTTGGAAGTCACCTATACAACACAACCAGCACAATGTCCCCCATGCAATATGGCTGACTTGGAAGTCACCTATACAACATGGCAACCAGCAGAATGTCCCCCATGCAATATGGCTGACTTGGAAGTCACCTATACGACATGGCAACCAGCACAATGTCCCCCATGCAATATGGCTGACTTGGAAGTCACCTATAGAACATGGCCACCAGCACAATGTCCCCAATGCAACACGGCTCACTTGGAAGTCACCTATACAATACAACCAGCACAATGTCCCCCATGCAATATGGCTGACTTGGAAGTCACCTATACAATACAACCAGCACAATGTCCCAAATGCAATATGGCTGACTTGGAAGTCACCTATAGAACATGGCCACCAGCACAATGTCCCCCATGCAATATGGCTGACTTGGAAGTCACCTATAGGACATGGCAACCAGCACAATGTCCCCCATGCAATATGGCTGACTTGGAAGTCACCTATACAATACAACCAGCACAATGTCCCCCATGCAATATGGCTGAATTGGAAGTCACCTATACAAGACAACCAGCACAATGTCCCCCATGCAATATGGCTGACTTGGAAGTCACCTATACAACACAACCAGCACAATGTCCCCCAAGCAATATGGCTGACTTGGAAGTCACCTATAGAACATGGCAACCAGCACAATGTCCCCCAAGCAATATGGCTGACTTGGACGTCACCTATACAAGACAACCAGCACAATGTCCCCCATGCAATATGGCTGACTTGGAAGTCACCTATAGGACATGGCAACCAGCACAATGTCCCCCATGCAATATGGCTGACTTGGAAGTCACCTATACAATACAACCAGCACAATGTCCCCCATGCAATATGGCTGACTTGGAAATCACCTAAACAACACAACCAGCACAATGTCCCCCATGCAATATGGCTGACTTGGAAGTCACCTATACAACATGGCAACCAGCACAATGTCCCCCATGCAATATGGCTGACTTGGAAGTCACCTATACAACATGGCAACCAGCACAATGTCCCCCAAGCAATATGGCTGACTTGGAAGTCACCTATAGAACATGGCCACCAGCACAATGTCCCCCATGCAATATGGCTGACTTGGAAGTCACCTATACAAGACAACCAGCACAATGTCCCCCATGCAATATGGCTGACTTGGAAGTCACCTATAGAACATGGCCACCAGCACAATGTCCCCCATGCAATATGGCTGACTTGGAAGTCACCTATAGAACATGGCCACCAGCACAATGTCCCCCATGCAATATGGCTGACTTGGAAGTCACCTATACAACACAACCAGCACAATGTCCCCCATGCAATATGGCTGACTTGGAAGTCACCTATACAACACAACCAGCACAATGTCCCCCATGCAATATGGCTGACTTGGAAGTCACCTATAGAACATGGTAACCAGCACAATGTCCCCCAAGCAATATGGCTGACTTGGAAGTCACCTATACAAGACAACCAGCACAATGTCCCCCATGCAATATGGCTGACTTGGAAGTCACCTATAGGACATGGCAACCAGCACAATGTCCCCCATGCAATATGGCTGACTTGGAAGTCACCTATACAATACAACCAGCACAATGTCCCCCATGCAATATGGCTGACTTGGAAGTCACCTATACAATACAACCAGCACAATGTCCCCCATGCAATATGGCTGACTTGAAAGTCACCTATAAAACACAACCAGCACAATGTCCCCCATGCAATATGGCTGACTTGGAAGTCACCTATAGGACATGGCAACCAGCACAATGTCCCCCATGCAATATGGCTGACTTGGAAGTCACCTATACAATACAACCAGCACAATGTCCCCCATGCAATATGGCTGACTTGGAAGTCACCTATACAATACAACCAGCACAATGTCCCCCATGCAATATGGCTGACTTGGAAGTCACCTATAAAACACAACCAGCACAATGTCCCCCAAGCAATATGGCTGACTTGGAAGTCACCTATAGAACATGGCAACCAGCACAATGTCCCCCAAGCAATATGGCTGACTTGGACGTCACCTATACAAGACAACCAGCACAATGTCCCCCATGCAATATGGCTGACTTGGAAGTCACCTATAGGACATGGCAACCAGCACAATGTCCCCCATGCAATATGGCTGACTTGGAAGTCACCTATCCAATACAACCAGCACAATGTCCCCCATGCAATATGGCTGACTTGGAAGTCACCTATACAATACAACCAGCACAATGTCCCCCATGCAATATGGCTGACTTGGAAGTCACCTATACAACACAACCAGCACAATGTCCCCCATGCAATATGGCTGACTTGGAAGTCACCTATACAACATGGCAACCAGCAGAATGTCCCCCATGCAATATGGCTGACTTGGAAGTCACCTATACGACATGGCAACCAGCACAATGTCCCCCATGCAATATGGCTGACTTGGAAGTCACCTATAGAACATGGCCACCAGCACAATGTCCCCAATGCAACACGGCTCACTTGGAAGTCACCTATACAATACAACCAGCACAATGTCCCCCATGCAATATGGCTGACTTGGAAGTCACCTATACAATACAACCAGCACAATGTCCCAAATGCAATATGGCTGACTTGGAAGTCACCTATAGAACATGGCCACCAGCACAATGTCCCCCATGCAATATGGCTGACTTGGAAGTCACCTATAGGACATGGCAACCAGCACAATGTCCCCCATGCAATATGGCTGACTTGGAAGTCACCTATACAATACAACCAGCACAATGTCCCCCATGCAATATGGCTGACTTGGAAGTCACCTATACAATACAACCAGCACAATGTCCCCCATGCAATATGGCTGACTTGGAAGTCACCTATAAAACACAACCAGCACAATGTCCCCCAAGCAATATGGCTGACTTGGAAGTCACCTATAGAACATGGCAACCAGCACAATGTCCCCCAAGCAATATGGCTGACTTGGACGTCACCTATACAAGACAACCAGCACAATGTCCCCCATGCAATATGGCTGACTTGGAAGTCACCTATAGGACATGGCAACCAGCACAATGTCCCCCATGCAATATGGCTGACTTGGAAGTCACCTATACAATACAACCAGCACAATGTCCCCCATGCAATATGGCTGACTTGGAAGTCACCTATACAATACAACCAGCACAATGTCCCCCATGCAATATGGCTGACTTGAAAGTCACCTATACAACACAACCAGCACAATGTCCCCCATGCAATATGGCTGACTTGGAAGTCACCTATACAACATGGCAACCAGCACAATGTCCCCCATGCAATATGGCTGACTTGGAAGTCACCTATACGACATGGCAACCAGCATAATGTCCCCCATGCAATATGGCTGACTTGGAAGTCACCTATAGAACATGGCCACCAGCACAATGTCCCCAATGCAACACGGCTGACTTGGAAGTCACCTATACAAGACAACCAGTACAATGTCCCCCATGCAATATGGCTGACTTGGAAGTCACCTATACAACATGGCAACCAGCACAATGTCGCCCATGCAATATGGCTGACTTGGATGTCACCTATAGAACATGGCCACCAGCACAATGTCCCCCATGCAACACGGCTGACTTGGAAGTCACCTATACAATACAACCAGCACAATGTCCCCCATGCAATATGGCTGACTTGGAAGTCACCTATACAATACAACCAGCACAATGTCCCCCATGCAATATGGCTGACTTGGAAGTCACCTATACAACATGGCAACCAGCACAATGTCCCCCATGCAATATGGCTGACTTGGAAGTCACCTATACAACATGGCAAACAGCACAATGTCCCCCATGCAATATGGCTGACTTGGAAGTCACCTATAGAACATGGCCACCAGCACAATGTCCCCAATGCAACACGGCTGACTTGGAAGTCACCTAAACAAGACAACCAGTACAATGTCCCCCATGCAATATGGCTGACTTGGAAGTCACCTATACAACATGGCAACCAGCACAATGTCCCCCATGCAATATGGCTGACTTGGATGTCACCTATAGAACATGGCCACCAGCACAATGTCCCCCATGCAACACGGCTGACTTGGAAGTCACCTATACAATACAACCAGCACAATGTCCCCCATGCAATATGGCTGACTTGGAAGTCACCTATACAATACAACCAGCACAATGTCCCCCATGCAATATGGCTGACTTGGAAGTCACCTATACAACACAACCAGCACAATGTCCCCCATGCAATATGGCTGACTTGGAAGTCACCTATACAATACAACCAGCACAATGTCACCCAAGCAATATGGCTGACTTGGAAGTCACCTATAGAACATGGCCACCAGCACAATGTCCCCCATGCAATATGGCTGACTTGGAAGTCACCTATACAACATGGCAACCAGCACAATGTCCCCCATGCAATATGGCTGACTTGGAAGTCACCTATACAACATGGAAACCAGCACAATGTCCCCCATGCAATATGGCTGACTTGGAAGTCACCTATAGAACATGGCCACCAGCACAATGTCCCCAATGCAACACGGCTGACTTGGAAGTCACCTATACAAGACAACCAGTACAATGTCCCCCATGCAATATGTCTGACTTGGAAGTCACCTATACAACATGGCAACCAGCACAATGTCCCCCATGCAATATGGCTGACTTGGATGTCACCTATAGAACATGGCCACCAGCACAATGTCCCCCATCCAACACGGCTGACTTGGAAGTCACCTATACAATACAACCAGCACAATGTCCCCCATGCAATATGGCTGACTTGGATGTCACCTATAGAACATGGCCACCAGCACAATGTCCCCCATGCAACACGGCTGACTTGGAAGTCACCTATACAATACAACCAGCACAATGTCCCCCATGCAATATGGCTGACTTGGAAGTCACCTATACAATACAACCAGCACAATGTCCCCCATGCAATATGGCTGAATTGGAAGTCACCTATACAAGACAACCAGCACAATGTCCCCCATGCAATATGGCTGACTTGGAAGTCACCTATACAACACAACCAGCACAATGTCCCCCAAGCAATATGGCTGACTTGGAAGTCACCTATAGAACATGGCAACCAGCACAATGTCCCCCAAGCAATATGGCTGACTTGGACGTCACCTATACAAGACAACCAGCACAATGTCCCCCATGCAATATGGCTGACTTGGAAGTCACCTATAGGACATGGCAACCAGCACAATGTCCCCCATGCAATATGGCTGACTTGGAAGTCACCTATACAATACAACCAGCACAATGTCCCCCATGCAATATGGCTGACTTGGAAGTCACCTATACAACACAACCAGCACAATGTCCCCCATTCAATATGGCTGACTTGGAAATCACCTAAACAACACAACCAGCACAATGTCCCCCATGCAATATGGCTGACTTGGAAGTCACCTATACAACATGGCAACCAGCACAATGTCCCCCATGCAATATGGCTGACTTGGAAGTCACCTATACAACATGGCAACCAGCACAATGTCCCCCAAGCAATATGGCTGACTTGGAAGTCACCTATAGAACATGGCCACCAGCACAATGTCCCCCATGCAATATGGCTGACTTGGAAGTCACCTATACAAGACAACCAGCACAATGTCCCCCATGCAATATGGCTGACTTGGAAGTCACCTATAGAACATGGCCACCAGCACAATGTCCCCCATGCAATATGGCTGACTTGGAAGTCACCTATAGAACATGGCCACCAGCACAATGTCCCCCATGCAATATGGCTGACTTGGAAGTCACCTATACAACACAACCAGCACAATGTCCCCCATGCAATATGGCTGACTTGGAAGTCACCTATACAACACAACCAGCACAATGTCCCCCATGCAATATGGCTGACTTGGAAGTCACCTATAGAACATGGTAACCAGCACAATGTCCCCCAAGCAATATGGCTGACTTGGAAGTCACCTATACAAGACAACCAGCACAATGTCCCCCATGCAATATGGCTGACTTGGAAGTCACCTATAGGACATGGCAACCAGCACAATGTCCCCCATGCAATATGGCTGACTTGGAAGTCACCTATACAATACAACCAGCACAATGTCCCCCATGCAATATGGCTGACTTGGAAGTCACCTATACAATACAACCAGCACAATGTCCCCCATGCAATATGGCTGACTTGGAAGTCACCTATAAAACACAACCAGCACAATGTCCCCCAAGCAATATGGCTGACTTGGAAGTCACCTATAGAACATGGCAACCAGCACAATGTCCCCCAAGCAATATGGCTGACTTGGAAGTCACCTTTACAACACAACCAGCACAATGTCCCCCATGCAATATGGCTGACTTGGAAGTCACCTATACAATACAACCAGCACAATGTCACCCAAGCAATATGGCTGACTTGGAAGTCACCTATAGAACATGGCCACCAGCACAATGTCCCCCATGCAATATGGCTGACTTGGAAGTCACCTATACAACATGGCAACCAGCACAATGTCCCCCATGCAATATGGCTGACTTGGAAGTCACCTATACAACATGGCAACCAGCACAATGTCCCCCATGCAATATGGCTGACTTGGAAGTCACCTATAGAACATGGCCACCAGCACAATGTCCCCAATGCAACACGGCTGACTTGGAAGTCACCTATACAAGACAACCAGTACAATGTCCCCCATGCAATATGTCTGACTTGGAAGTCACCTATACAACATGGCAACCAGCACAATGTCCCCCATGCAATATGGCTGACTTGGATGTCACCTATAGAACATGGCCACCAGCACAATGTCCCCCATGCAACACGGCTGACTTGGAAGTCACCTATACAATACAACCAGCACAATGTCCCCCATGCAATATGGCTGACTTGGAAGTCACCTATACAATACAACCAGCACAATGTCCCCCATGCAATATGGCTGACTTGGAAGTCACCTATACAACACAACCAGCACAATGTCCCCCATGCAATATGGCTGACTTGGAAGTCACCTATACAATACAACCAGCACAATGTCCCCCATGCAATATGGCTGAATTGGAAGTCACCTATACAAGACAACCAGCACAATGTCCCCCATGCAATATGGCTGACTTGGAAGTCACCTATACAACACAACCAGCACAATGTCCCCCAAGCAATATGGCTGACTTGGAAGTCACCTATAGAACATGGCAACCAGCACAATGTCCCCCAAGCAATATGGCTGACTTGGACGTCACCTATACAAGACAACCAGCACAATGTCCCCCATGCAATATGGCTGACTTGGAAGTCACCTATAGGACATGGCAACCAGCACAATGTCCCCCATGCAATATGGCTGACTTGGAAGTCACCTATAGAACATGGCAACCAGCACAATGTCCCCCAAGCAATATGGCTGACTTGGAAGTCACCTATACAAGACAACCAGCACAATGTCCCCCATGCAATATGGCTGACTTGGAAGTCACCTATAGGACATGGCAACCAGCACAATGTCCCCCATGCAATATGGCTGACTTGGAAGTCACCTATACAATACAACCAGCACAATGTCCCCCATGCAATATGGCTGACTTGGAAGTCACCTATACAATACAACCAGCACAATGTCCCCCATGCAATATGGCTGACTTGGAAGTCACCTATAAAACACAACCAGCACAATGTCCCCCAAGCAATATGGCTGACTTGGAAGTCACCTATAGAACATGGCAACCAGCACAATGTCCCCCAAGCAATATGGCTGACTTGGACGTCACCTATACAAGACAACCAGCACAATGTCCCCCATGCAATATGGCTGACTTGGAAGTCACCTATAGGACATGGCAACCAGCACAATGTCCCCCATGCAATATGGCTGACTTGGAAGTCACCTATACAATACAACCAGCACAATGTCCCCCATGCAATATGGCTGACTTGGAAGTCACCTATACAATACAACCAGCACAATGTCCCCCATGCAATATGGCTGACTTGGAAGTCACCTATACGACATGGCAACCAGCACAATGTCCCCCATGCAATATGGCTGACTTGGAAGTCACCTATAGAACATGGCCACCAGCACAATGTCCCCAATGCAACACGGCTGACTTGGAAGTCACCTATACAAGACAACCAGTACAATGTCCCCCATGCAATATGGCTGACTTGGAAGTCACCTATACAACATGGCAACCAGCACAATGTCGCCCATGCAATATGGCTGACTTGGATGTCACCTATAGAACATGGCCACCAGCACAATGTCCCCCATGCAACACGGCTGACTTGGAAGTCACCTATACAATACAACCAGCACAATGTCCCCCATGCAATATGGCTGACTTGGAAGTCACCTATACAATACAACCAGCACAATGTCCCCCATGCAATATGGCTGACTTGGAAGTCACCTATACAACACAACCAGCACAATGTCCCCCATGCAATATGGCTGACTTGGAAATCACCTATACAACACAACCAGCACAATGTCCCCCATGCAATATGGCTGACTTGGAAGTCACCTATACAACATGGCAACCAGCACAATGTCCCCCATGCAATATGGCTGACTTGGAAGTCACCTATACAACATGGCAACCAGCACAATGTCCCCCAAGCAATATGGCTGACTTGGAAGGCACCTATAGAACATGGCCACCAGCACAATGTCCCCCATGCAATATGGCTGACTTGGAAGTCACCTATACAAGACAACCAGCACAATGTCCCCCATGCAATATGGCTGACTTGGAAGTCACCTATAGAACATGGCCACCAGCACAATGTCCCCCATGCAATATGGCTGACTTGGAAGTCACCTATACAACACAACCAACACAATGTCCCCCATGCAATATGGCTGACTTGGAAGTCACCTATAGAACATGGCAACCAGCACAATGTCCCCCAAGCAATATGGCTGACTTGGAAGTCACCTATACAAGACAACCAGCACAATGTCCCCCATGCAATATGGCTGACTTGGAAGTCACCTATAGGACATGGCAACCAGCACAATGTCCCCCATGCAATATGGCTGACTTGGAAGTCACCTATACAACATGGCAACCAGCACAATGTCCCCCATGCAATATGGCTGACTTGGATGTCACCTATAGAACATGGCAACCAGCACAATGTCCCCCAAGCAATATGGCTGACTTGGAAGTCACCTATACAAGACAACCAGCACAATGTCCCCAATGCAACACGGCTGACTTGGAAGTCACCTATACAAGACAACCAGTACAATGTCCCCCATGCAATATGTCTGACTTGGAAGTCACCTATACAACATGGCAACCAGCACAATGTCCCCCATGCAATATGGCTGACTTGGATGTCACCTATAGAACATGGCCACCAGCACAATGTCCCCCATCCAACACGGCTGACTTGGAAGTCACCTATACAATACAACCAGCACAATGTCCCCCATGCAATATGGCTGACTTGGATGTCACCTATAGAACATGGCCACCAGCACAATGTCCCCCATGCAACACGGCTGACTTGGAAGTCACCTATACAATACAACCAGCACAATGTCCCCCATGCAATATGGCTGACTTGGAAGTCACCTATACAATACAACCAGCACAATGTCCCCCATGCAATATGGCTGAATTGGAAGTCACCTATACAAGACAACCAGCACAATGTCCCCCATGCAATATGGCTGACTTGGAAGTCACCTATACAACACAACCAGCACAATGTCCCCCAAGCAATATGGCTGACTTGGAAGTCACCTATAGAACATGGCAACCAGCACAATGTCCCCCAAGCAATATGGCTGACTTGGACGTCACCTATACAAGACAACCAGCACAATGTCCCCCATGCAATATGGCTGACTTGGAAGTCACCTATAGGACATGGCAACCAGCACAATGTCCCCCATGCAATATGGCTGACTTGGAAGTCACCTATACAATACAACCAGCACAATGTCCCCCATGCAATATGGCTGACTTGGAAGTCACCTATACAACACAACCAGCACAATGTCCCCCATTCAATATGGCTGACTTGGAAATCACCTAAACAACACAACCAGCACAATGTCCCCCATGCAATATGGCTGACTTGGAAGTCACCTATACAACATGGCAACCAGCACAATGTCCCCCATGCAATATGGCTGACTTGGAAGTCACCTATACAACATGGCAACCAGCACAATGTCCCCCAAGCAATATGGCTGACTTGGAAGTCACCTATAGAACATGGCCACCAGCACAATGTCCCCCATGCAATATGGCTGACTTGGAAGTCACCTATACAAGACAACCAGCACAATGTCCCCCATGCAATATGGCTGACTTGGAAGTCACCTATAGAACATGGCCACCAGCACAATGTCCCCCATGCAATATGGCTGACTTGGAAGTCACCTATAGAACATGGCCACCAGCACAATGTCCCCCATGCAATATGGCTGACTTGGAAGTCACCTATACAACACAACCAGCACAATGTCCCCCATGCAATATGGCTGACTTGGAAGTCACCTATACAACACAACCAGCACAATGTCCCCCATGCAATATGGCTGACTTGGAAGTCACCTATAGAACATGGTAACCAGCACAATGTCCCCCAAGCAATATGGCTGACTTGGAAGTCACCTATACAAGACAACCAGCACAATGTCCCCCATGCAATATGGCTGACTTGGAAGTCACCTATAGGACATGGCAACCAGCACAATGTCCCCCATGCAATATGGCTGACTTGGAAGTCACCTATACAATACAACCAGCACAATGTCCCCCATGCAATATGGCTGACTTGGAAGTCACCTATACAATACAACCAGCACAATGTCCCCCATGCAATATGGCTGACTTGGAAGTCACCTATAAAACACAACCAGCACAATGTCCCCCAAGCAATATGGCTGACTTGGAAGTCACCTATAGAACATGGCAACCAGCACAATGTCCCCCAAGCAATATGGCTGACTTGGAAGTCACCTTTACAACACAACCAGCACAATGTCCCCCATGCAATATGGCTGACTTGGAAGTCACCTATACAATACAACCAGCACAATGTCACCCAAGCAATATGGCTGACTTGGAAGTCACCTATAGAACATGGCCACCAGCACAATGTCCCCCATGCAATATGGCTGACTTGGAAGTCACCTATACAACATGGCAACCAGCACAATGTCCCCCATGCAATATGGCTGACTTGGAAGTCACCTATACAACATGGCAACCAGCACAATGTCCCCCATGCAATATGGCTGACTTGGAAGTCACCTATAGAACATGGCCACCAGCACAATGTCCCCAATGCAACACGGCTGACTTGGAAGTCACCTATACAAGACAACCAGTACAATGTCCCCCATGCAATATGTCTGACTTGGAAGTCACCTATACAACATGGCAACCAGCACAATGTCCCCCATGCAATATGGCTGACTTGGATGTCACCTATAGAACATGGCCACCAGCACAATGTCCCCCATGCAACACGGCTGACTTGGAAGTCACCTATACAATACAACCAGCACAATGTCCCCCATGCAATATGGCTGACTTGGAAGTCACCTATACAATACAACCAGCACAATGTCCCCCATGCAATATGGCTGACTTGGAAGTCACCTATACAACACAACCAGCACAATGTCCCCCATGCAATATGGCTGACTTGGAAGTCACCTATACAATACAACCAGCACAATGTCCCCCATGCAATATGGCTGAATTGGAAGTCACCTATACAAGACAACCAGCACAATGTCCCCCATGCAATATGGCTGACTTGGAAGTCACCTATACAACACAACCAGCACAATGTCCCCCAAGCAATATGGCTGACTTGGAAGTCACCTATAGAACATGGCAACCAGCACAATGTCCCCCAAGCAATATGGCTGACTTGGACGTCACCTATACAAGACAACCAGCACAATGTCCCCCATGCAATATGGCTGACTTGGAAGTCACCTATAGGACATGGCAACCAGCACAATGTCCCCCATGCAATATGGCTGACTTGGAAGTCACCTATAGAACATGGCAACCAGCACAATGTCCCCCAAGCAATATGGCTGACTTGGAAGTCACCTATACAAGACAACCAGCACAATGTCCCCCATGCAATATGGCTGACTTGGAAGTCACCTATAGGACATGGCAACCAGCACAATGTCCCCCATGCAATATGGCTGACTTGGAAGTCACCTATACAATACAACCAGCACAATGTCCCCCATGCAATATGGCTGACTTGGAAGTCACCTATACAATACAACCAGCACAATGTCCCCCATGCAATATGGCTGACTTGGAAGTCACCTATAAAACACAACCAGCACAATGTCCCCCAAGCAATATGGCTGACTTGGAAGTCACCTATAGAACATGGCAACCAGCACAATGTCCCCCAAGCAATATGGCTGACTTGGACGTCACCTATACAAGACAACCAGCACAATGTCCCCCATGCAATATGGCTGACTTGGAAGTCACCTATAGGACATGGCAACCAGCACAATGTCCCCCATGCAATATGGCTGACTTGGAAGTCACCTATACAATACAACCAGCACAATGTCCCCCATGCAATATGGCTGACTTGGAAGTCACCTATACAATACAACCAGCACAATGTCCCCCATGCAATATGGCTGACTTGGAAGTCACCTATACGACATGGCAACCAGCACAATGTCCCCCATGCAATATGGCTGACTTGGAAGTCACCTATAGAACATGGCCACCAGCACAATGTCCCCAATGCAACACGGCTGACTTGGAAGTCACCTATACAAGACAACCAGTACAATGTCCCCCATGCAATATGGCTGACTTGGAAGTCACCTATACAACATGGCAACCAGCACAATGTCGCCCATGCAATATGGCTGACTTGGATGTCACCTATAGAACATGGCCACCAGCACAATGTCCCCCATGCAACACGGCTGACTTGGAAGTCACCTATACAATACAACCAGCACAATGTCCCCCATGCAATATGGCTGACTTGGAAGTCACCTATACAATACAACCAGCACAATGTCCCCCATGCAATATGGCTGACTTGGAAGTCACCTATACAACACAACCAGCACAATGTCCCCCATGCAATATGGCTGACTTGGAAATCACCTATACAACACAACCAGCACAATGTCCCCCATGCAATATGGCTGACTTGGAAGTCACCTATACAACATGGCAACCAGCACAATGTCCCCCATGCAATATGGCTGACTTGGAAGTCACCTATACAACATGGCAACCAGCACAATGTCCCCCAAGCAATATGGCTGACTTGGAAGGCACCTATAGAACATGGCCACCAGCACAATGTCCCCCATGCAATATGGCTGACTTGGAAGTCACCTATACAAGACAACCAGCACAATGTCCCCCATGCAATATGGCTGACTTGGAAGTCACCTATAGAACATGGCCACCAGCACAATGTCCCCCATGCAATATGGCTGACTTGGAAGTCACCTATACAACACAACCAACACAATGTCCCCCATGCAATATGGCTGACTTGGAAGTCACCTATAGAACATGGCAACCAGCACAATGTCCCCCAAGCAATATGGCTGACTTGGAAGTCACCTATACAAGACAACCAGCACAATGTCCCCCATGCAATATGGCTGACTTGGAAGTCACCTATAGGACATGGCAACCAGCACAATGTCCCCCATGCAATATGGCTGACTTGGAAGTCACCTATACAATACAACCAGCACAATGTCCCCCATGCAATATGGCTGACTTGGAAGTCACCTATACAACACAACCAGCACAATGTCCCCCATGCAATATGGCTGACTTGGAAGTCACCTATACAACATGGCAACCAGCACAATGTCCCCCATGCAATATGGCTGACTTGGAAGTCACCTATACAACATGGCAACCAGCACAATGTCCCCCATGCAATATGGCTGACTTGGAAGCCACCTATAGAACATGGCCACCAGCACAATGTCCCCAATGCAACACGGCTGACTTGGAAGTCACCTATACAAGACAACCAGCACAATGTCCCCCATGCAATATGGCTGACTTGGAAGTCACGTATACAACATGGCAACCAGCACAATGTCCCCCATGCAATATGGCTGACTTGGATGTCACCTATAGAACATGGCCACCAGCACAATGTCCCCCATGCAACATGGCTGACTTGGAAGTCACCTATACAATACAACCAGCACAATGTCCCCCATGCAATATGGCTGACTTGGAAGTCACCTATACAATACAACCAGCACAATGTCCCCCATGCAATATGGCTGACTTGGAAGTCAGCTATACAACACAACCAGCACAATGTCCCCCATGCAATATGGCTGAATTGGAAGTCACCTATACAAGACAACCAGCACAATGTCCCCCATGCAATATGGCTGACTTGGAAGTCACCTATACAACACAACCAGCACAATGTCCCCCATGCAATATGGCTGACTTGGAAGTCACCTATAGGACATGGCAACCAGCACAATGTCCCCCATGCAATATGGCTGACTTGGAAGTCACCTATACAATACAACCAGCACAATGTCCCCCATGCAATATGGCTGACTTGGAAGTCACCTATACAACACAACCAGCACAATGTCCCCCATGCAATATGGCTGACTTGGAAATCACCTATACAACACAACCAGCACAATGTCCCCCATGCAATATGGCTGACTTGGAAGTCACCGACACAACATGGCAACCAGCACAATGTCCCCCATGCAATATGGCTGACTTGGAAGTCACCTATACAACATGGCAACCAGCACAATGTCCCCCAAGCAATATGGCTGACTTGGAAGTCACCTATAGAACATGGCCACCAGCACAATGTCCCCCATGCAATATGGCTGACTTGGAAGTCACCTATACAAGACAACCAGCACAATGTCCCCCATGCAATATGGCTGACTTGGAAGTCACCTATAGAACATGGCCACCAGCACAATGTCCCCCATGCAATATGGCTGACTTGGAAGTCACCTATAGAACATGGCCACCAGCACAATGTCCCCCATGCAATATGGCTGACTTGGAAGTCACCTATACAACACAACCACCACAATGTCCCCCATGCAATATGGCTGACTTAGAAGTCACCTATAGAACATGGCAACCAGCACAATGTCCCCCAAGCAATATGGCTGACTTGGAAGTCACCTATACAAGACAACCAGCACAATGTCCCCCATGCAATATGGCTGACTTGGAAGTCACCTATAGGACATGGCAACCAGCACAATGTCCCCCATGCAATATGGCTGACTTGGAAGTCACCTATACAATACAACCAGCACAATGTCCCCCATGCAATATGGCTGACTTGGAAGTCACCTATACAATACAACCAGCACAATGTCCCCCATGCAATATGGCTGACTTGGAAGTCACCTATACAATACAACCAGCACAATGTCCCCCATGCAATATGGCTGACTTGGAAGTCACCTATACAACACAACCAGCACAATGTCCCCCATGCAATATGGCTGACTTGGAAGTCACCTATACAACATGGCAACCAGCACAATGTCCCCCATGCAATATGGCTGACTTGGAAGTCACCTATACAACATGGCAACCAGCACAATGTCCCCCATGCAATATGGCTGACTTGGAAGTCACCTATAGAACATGGCCACCAGCACAATGTCCCCAATGCAACACGGCTGACTTGGAAGTCACCTATACAAGACAACCAGTACAATGTCCCCCATGCAATATGGCTGACTTGGAAGTCACCTATACAACATGGCAACCAGCACAATGTCCCCTATGCAATATGGCTGACTTGGATGTCACCTATAGAACATGGCCACCAGCACAATGTCCCCCATGCAACACGGCTGACTTGGAAGTCACCTATACAATACAACCAGCACAATGTCCCCCATGCAATATGGCTGACTTGGAAGTCACCTATACAATACAACCAGCACAATGTCCCCCATGCAATATGGCTGACTTGGAAGTCACCTATACAACACAACCAGCACAATGTCCCCCATGCAATATGGCTGACTTGGAAGTCACCTATAGGACATGGCAACCAGCACAATGTCCCCCATGCAATATGGCTGACTTGGAAGTCACCTATACAATACAACCAGCACAATGTCCCCCATGCAATATGGCTGACTTGGAAGTCACCTATACAACACAACCAGCACAATGTCCCCCATGCAATATGGCTGACTTGGAAATCACCTATACAACACAACCAGCACAATGTCCCCCATGCAATATGGCTGACTTGGAAGTAACCGACACAACATGGCAACCAGCACAATGTCCCCCATGCAATATGGCTGACTTGGAAGTCACCTATACAACATGGCAACCAGCACAATGTCCCCCAAGCAATATGGCTGACTTGGAAGTCACCTATAGAACATGGCCACCAGCACAATGTCCCCCATGCAATATGGCTGACTTGGAAGTCACCTATACAAGACAACCAGCACAATGTCCCCCATGCAATATGGCTGACTTGGAAGTCACCTATAGAACATGGCCACCAGCACAATGTCCCCCATGCAATATGGCTGACTTGTAAGTCACCTATAGAACATGGCCACCAGCACAATGTCCCCCATGCAATATGGCTAACTTGGAAGTCACCTATACAACACAACCAACACAATGTCCCCCATGCAATATGGCTGACTTAGAAGTCACCTATAGAACATGGCAACCAGCACAATGTCCCCCAAGCAATATGGCTGACTTGGAAGTCACCTATACAAGACAACCAGCACAATGTCCCCCATGCAATATGGCTGACTTGGAAGTCACCTATAGGACATGGCAACCAGCACAATGTCCCCCATGCAATATGGCTGACTTGGAAGTCACCTATACAATACAACCAGCACAATGTCCCCCATGCAATATGGCTGACTTGGAAGTCACCTATACAATACAACCAGCACAATGTCCCCCATGCAATATGGCTGACTTGGAAGTCACCTATACAATACAACCAGCACAATGTCCCCCATGCAATATGGCTGACTTGGAAGTCACCTATACAACACAACCAGCACAATGTCCCCCATGCAATATGGCTGACTTGGAAGTCACCTATACAACATGGCAACCAGCACAATGTCCCCCATGCAATATGGCTGACTTGGAAGTCACCTATACAACATGGCAACCAGCACAATGTCCCCCATGCAATATGGCTGACTTGGAAGTCACCTATAGAACATGGCCACCAGCACAATGTCCCCAATGCAACACGGCTGACTTGGAAGTCACCTATACAAGACAACCAGTACAATGTCCCCCATGCAATATGGCTGACTTGGAAGTCACCTATACAACATGGCAACCAGCACAATGTCCCCTATGCAATATGGCTGACTTGGATGTCACCTATAGAACATGGCCACCAGCACAATGTCCCCCATGCAACACGGCTGACTTGGAAGTCACCTATACAATACAACCAGCACAATGTCCCCCATGCAATATGGCTGACTTGGAAGTCACCTATACAATACAACCAGCACAATGTCCCCCATGCAATATGGCTGACTTGGAAGTCACCTATACAACACAACCAGCACAATGTCCCTCATGCAATATGGCTGACTTGGAAGTCACCTATACAACACAACCAGCACAATGTCCCCCATGTAATATGGCTGACTTGGAAGTCACCTATACAACACAACCAGCACAATGTCCCCCAAGCAATATGGCTCACTTGGAAGTCACCTATACAACATGGCAACCAGCACAATGTCCCCCATGCAATATGGCTGACTTGGAAGTCACCTATACAACATGGCAACCAGCACAATGTCCCCCAAGCAATATGGCTAACTTGGAAGTCACCTATACAACATGGTAACCAGCACAATGTCCCCCATGCAATATGGCTGACTTGGAAGTCACCTATAGAACATGGCCACCAGCCCAATGTCCCCCATGCAATATGGCTGACTTGGAAGTCACCTATACAACATGGCAACCAGCACAATGTCCCCCAAGGAATATGGCTGACTTGGAAGTCACCTATAGAACATGGCAACCAGCACAATGTCCCCCAAGCAATATGGCTGACTTGGAAGTCACCTATACAAGACAACCAGCACAATGTCCCCCATGCAATATGGCTGACTTGGAAGTCACCTATAGGACATGGCAACCAGCACAATGTCCCCCATGCAATATGGCTGACTTTGAAGTCACCTATACAATACAACCAGCACAATGTCCCCCATGCAATATGGCTAACTTGGAAGTCACCTATAGAACATGGCCACCAGCACAATGTCCCCCATGCAATATGGCTGACTTGGAAGTCACCTATAGAACATGGCAACCAGCACAATGACCCCCATGCAATATGGCTGACTTGGAAGTCACCTATACAATACAACCAGCACAATGTCCCCCATGCAATATGGCTGACTTGGAAGTCACCTATACAATACAACCAGCACAATGTCCCCCATGCAATATGGCTGACTTGGAAGTCACCTATACAACACAACCAGCACAATGTCCCCCATGCAATATGGCTGACTTGGAAGTCACCTATACAATACAACCAGCACAATGTCCCCCAAGCAATATGGCTGACTTGGAAGTCACCTATAGAACATGGCCACCAGCACAATGTCCCCCATGCAATATGGCTGAATTGGAAGTCACCTATACAAGACAACCAGCACAATGTCCCCCATGCAATATGGCTGACTTGGAAGTCACCTATACAACACAACCAGCACAATGTCCCCCAAGCAAAATGGCTGACTTGGAAGTCACCTATAGAACATGGCAACCAGCACAATGTCCCCCAAGCAATATGGCTGACTTGGACGTCACCTATAAAAGACAACCAGCACAATGTCCCCCATGCAATATGGCTGACTTGGAAGTCACCTATAGGACATGGCAACCAGCACAATGTCCCCCATGCAATATGGCTGACTTGAAAGTCACCAATACAACACAACAGGCATAATGTCCCCCATGCAATATGGCTGACTTGGAAGTCACCTATACAACATGGCAACCAGCACAATGTCCCCCATGCAATATGGCTGCCTTGGAAGTCACCTATACAACATGGCAACCAGCACAAGGTCCCCCATGCAATATGGCTGACTTGGAAGTCACCTATAGAACATGGCCACCAGCACAATGTCCCCAATGCAACACGGCTGACTTGGAAGTCACCTATACAAGACAACCAGTACAATGTCCCCCATGCAATATGGCTGACTTGGAAGTCACCTATAGAACATGGCCACCAGCACAATGTCCCCCATGCAATATGGCTGACTTGGAAGTCACCTATAGAACATGGCCACCAGCACAATGTCCCCCATGCAATATGGCTGACTTGGAAGTCACCTATACAACACAACCAACACAATGTCCCCCATGCAATATGGCTGACTTAGAAGTCACCTATAGAACATGGCAACCAGCACAATGTCCCCCAAGCAATATGGCTGACTTGGAAGTCACCTATACAAGACAACCAGCACAATGTCCCCCATGCAATATGGCTGACTTGGAAGTCACCTATAGGACATGGCAACCAGCACAATGTCCCCCATGCAATATGGCTGACTTGGAAGTCACCTATACAATACAACCAGCACAATGTCCCCCATGCAATATGGCTGACTTGGAAGTCACCTATACAATACAACCAGCACAATGTCCCCCATGCAATATGGCTGACTTGGAAGTCACCGACACAACATGGCAACCAGCACAATGTCCCCCATGCAATATGGCTGACTTGGAAGTCACCTATACAACATGGCAACCAGCACAATGTCCCCCAAGCAATATGGCTGACTTGGAAGTCACCTATAGAACATGGCCACCAGCACAATGTCCCCCATGCAAATTGGCTGACTTGGAAGTCACCTATACAAGACAACCAGCACAATGTCCCCCATGCAATATGGCTGACTTGGAAGTCACCTATAGAACATGGCCACCAGCACAATGTCCCCCATGCAATATGGCTGACTTGGAAGTCACCTATAGAACATGGCCACCAGCACAATGTCCCCCATGCAATATGGCTGACTTGGAAGTCACCTATACAACACAACCAACACAATGTCCCCCATGCAATATGGCTGACTTAGAAGTCACCTATAGAACATGGCAACCAGCACAATGTCCCCCAAGCAATATGGCTGACTTGGAAGTCACCTATACAAGACAACTAGCACAATGTCCCCCATGCAATATGGCTGACTTGGAAGTCACCTATAGGACATGGCAACCAGCACAATGTCCCCCATGCAAAATATGGCTGACTTGGAAGTCACCTATACAATACAACCAGCACAATGTCCCCCATGCAATATGGCTGACTTGGAAGTCACCTATACAATACAACCAGCACAATGTCCCCCATGCAATATGGCTGACTTGGAAGTCACCTATACAATACAACCAGCACAATGTCCCCCATGCAATATGGCTGACTTGGAAGTCACCTATACAACACAACCAGCACAATGTCCCCCATGCAATATGGCTGACTTGGAAGTCACCTATACAACATGGCAACCAGCACAATGTCCCCCATGCAATATGGCTGACTTGGAAGTCACCTATACAACATGGCAACCAGCACAATGTCCCCCATGCAATATGGCTGACTTGGAAGTCACCTATAGAACATGGCCACCAGCACAATGTCCCCAATGCAACACGGCTGACTTGGAAGTCACCTATACAAGACAACCAGTACAATGTCCCCCATGCAATATGGCTGACTTGGAAGTCACCTATACAACATGGCAACCAGCACAATGTCCCCTATGCAATATGGCTGACTTGGATGTCACCTATAGAACATGGCCACCAGCACAATGTCCCCCATGCAACACGGCTGACTTGGAAGTCACCTATACAATACAACCAGCACAATGTCCCCCATGCAATATGGCTGACTTGGAAGTCACCTATACAATACAACCAGCACAATGTCCCCCATGCAATATGGCTGACTTGGAAGTCACCTATACAACACAACCAGCACAATGTCCCCCATGCAATATGGCTGACTTGGAAGTCACCTATAGGACATGGCAACCAGCACAATGTCCCCCATGCAATATGGCTGACTTGGAAGTCACCTATACAATACAACCAGCACAATGTCCCCCATGCAATATGGCTGACTTGGAAGTCACCTATACAACACAACCAGCACAATGTCCCCCATGCAATATGGCTGACTTGGAAATCACCTATACAACACAACCAGCACAATGTCCCCCATGCAATATGGCTGACTTGGAAGTCACCGACACAACATGGCAACCAGCACAATGTCCCCCATGCAATATGGCTGACTTGGAAGTCACCTATACAACATGGCAACCAGCACAATGTCCCCCAAGCAATATGGCTGACTTGGAAGTCACCTATAGAACATGGCCACCAGCACAATGTCCCCCATGCAATATGGCTGACTTGGAAGTCACCTATACAAGACAACCAGCACAATGTCCCCCATGCAATATGGCTGACTTGGAAGTCACCTATAGAACATGGCCACCAGCACAATGTCCCCCATGCAATATGGCTGACTTGGAAGTCACCTATAGAACATGGCCACCAGCACAATGTCCCCCATGCAATATGGCTGACTTGGAAGTCACCTATACAACACAACCAACACAATGTCCCCCATGCAATATGGCTGACTTAGAAGTCACCTATAGAACATGGCAACCAGCACAATGTCCCCCAAGCAATATGGCTGACTTGGAAGTCACCTATACAAGACAACCAGCACAATGTCCCCCATGCAATATGGCTGACTTGGAAGTCACCTATAGGACATGGCAACCAGCACAATGTCCCCCATGCAATATGGCTGACTTGGAAGTCACCTATACAATACAACCAGCACAATGTCCCCCATGCAATATGGCTGACTTGGAAGTCACCTATACAATACAACCAGCACAATGTCCCCCATGCAATATGGCTGACTTGGAAGTCACCTATACAATACAACCAGCACAATGTCCCCCATGCAATATGGCTGACTTGGAAGTCACCTATACAACACAACCAGCACAATGTCCCCCATGCAATATGGCTGACTTGGAAGTCACCTATACAACATGGCAACCAGCACAATGTCCCCCATGCAATATGGCTGACTTGGAAGTCACCTATACAACATGGCAACCAGCACAATGTCCCCCATGCAATATGGCTGACTTGGAAGTCACCTATAGAACATGGCCACCAGCACAATGTCCCCAATGCAACACGGCTGACTTGGAAGTCACCTATACAAGACAACCAGTACAATGTCCCCCATGCAATATGGCTGACTTGGAAGTCACCTATACAACATGGCAACCAGCACAATGTCCCCTATGCAATATGGCTGACTTGGATGTCACCTATAGAACATGGCCACCAGCACAATGTCCCCCATGCAACACGGCTGACTTGGAAGTCACCTATACAATACAACCAGCACAATGTCCCCCATGCAATATGGCTGACTTGGAAGTCACCTATACAATACAACCAGCACAATGTCCCCCATGCAATATGGCTGACTTGGAAGTCACCTATACAACACAACCAGCACAATGTCCCCCATGCAATATGGCTGACTTGGAAGTCACCTATACAACACAACCAGCACAATGTCCCCCATGTAATATGGCTGACTTGGAAGTCACCTATACAACACAACCAGCACAATGTCCCCCAAGCAATATGGCTCACTTGGAAGTCACCTATACAACATGGCAACCAGCACAATGTCCCCCATGCAATATGGCTGACTTGGAAGTCACCTATACAACATGGCAACCAGCACAATGTCCCCCAAGCAATATGGCTAACTTGGAAGTCACCTATACAACATGGTAACCAGCACAATGTCCCCCATGCAATATGGCTGACTTGGAAGTCACCTATAGAACATGGCCACCAGCCCAATGTCCCCCATGCAATATGGCTGACTTGGAAGTCACCTATACAACATGGCAACCAGCACAATGTCCCCCAAGGAATATGGCTGACTTGGAAGTCACCTATAGAACATGGCAACCAGCACAATGTCCCCCAAGCAATATGGCTGACTTGGAAGTCACCTATACAAGACAACCAGCACAATGTCCCCCATGCAATATGGCTGACTTGGAAGTCACCTATAGGACATGGCAACCAGCACAATGTCCCCCATGCAATATGGCTGACTTTGAAGTCACCTATACAATACAACCAGCACAATGTCCCCCATGCAATATGGCTAACTTGGAAGTCACCTATAGAACATGGCCACCAGCACAATGTCCCCCATGCAATATGGCTGACTTGGAAGTCACCTATAGAACATGGCAACCAGCACAATGACCCCCATGCAATATGGCTGACTTGGAAGTCACCTATACAATACAACCAGCACAATGTCCCCCATGCAATATGGCTGACTTGGAAGTCACCTATACAATACAACCAGCACAATGTCCCCCATGCAATATGGCTGACTTGGAAGTCACCTATACAACACAACCAGCACAATGTCCCCCATGCAATATGGCTGACTTGGAAGTCACCTATACAATACAACCAGCACAATGTCCCCCAAGCAATATGGCTGACTTGGAAGTCACCTATAGAACATGGCCACCAGCACAATGTCCCCCATGCAATATGGCTGAATTGGAAGTCACCTATACAAGACAACCAGCACAATGTCCCCCATGCAATATGGCTGACTTGGAAGTCACCTATACAACACAACCAGCACAATGTCCCCCAAGCAAAATGGCTGACTTGGAAGTCACCTATAGAACATGGCAACCAGCACAATGTCCCCCAAGCAATATGGCTGACTTGGACGTCACCTATACAAGACAACCAGCACAATGTCCCCCATGCAATATGGCTGACTTGGAAGTCACCTATAGGACATGGCAACCAGCACAATGTCCCCCATGCAATATGGCTGACTTGAAAGTCACCAATACAACACAACCAGCATAATGTCCCCCATGCAATATGGCTGACTTGGAAGTCACCTATACAACACAACCAGCACAATGTCCCCCATGCAATATGGCTGACTTGGAAGTCACCTATACAACATGGCAACCAGCACAATGTCCCCCATGCAATATGGCTGACTTGGAAGTCACCTATACAACATGGCAACCAGCACAATGTCCCCCATGCAATATGGCTGACTTGGAAGTCACCTATAGAACATGGCCACCAGCACAATGTCCCCAATGCAACACGGCTGACTTGGAAGTCACCTATACAAGACAACGAGTACAATGTCCCCCATGCAATATGGCTGACTTGGAAGTCACCTATACAACATGGCAACCAGCACAATGTCCCCTATGCAATATGGCTGACTTGGATGTCACCTATAGAACATGGCCACCAGCACAATGTCCCCCATGCAACACGGCTGACTTGGAAGTCACCTATACAATACAACCAGCACAATGTCCCCCATGCAATATGGCTGACTTGGAAGTCACCTATACAATACAACCAGCACAATGTCCCCCATGCAATATGGCTGACTTGGAAGTCACCTATACAACACAACCAGCACAATGTCCCCCATGCAATATGGCTGACTTGGAAGTCACCTATACAACACAACCAGCACAATGTCCCCCATGTAATATGGCTGACTTGGAAGTCACCTATACAACACAACCAGCACAATGTCCCCCAAGCAATATGGCTCACTTGGAAGTCACCTATACAACATGGCAACCAGCACAATGTCCCCCATGCAATATGGCTGACTTGGAAGTCACCTATACAACATGGCAACCAGCACAATGTCCCCCAAGCAATATGGCTAACTTGGAAGTCACCTATACAACATGGTAACCAGCACAATGTCCCCCATGCAATATGGCTGACTTGGAAGTCACCTATAGAACATGGCCACCAGCCCAATGTCCCCCATGCAATATGGCTGACTTGGAAGTCACCTATACAACATGGCAACCAGCACAATGTCCCCCAAGGAATATGGCTGACTTGGAAGTCACCTATAGAACATGGCAACCAGCACAATGTCCCCCAAGCAATATGGCTGACTTGGAAGTCACCTATACAAGACAACCAGCACAATGTCCCCCATGCAATATGGCTGACTTGGAAGTCACCTATAGGACATGGCAACCAGCACAATGTCCCCCATGCAATATGGCTGACTTTGAAGTCACCTATACAATACAACCAGCACAATGTCCCCCATGCAATATGGCTAACTTGGAAGTCACCTATAGAACATGGCCACCAGCACAATGTCCCCCATGCAATATGGCTGACTTGGAAGTCACCTATAGAACATGGCAACCAGCACAATGACCCCCATGCAATATGGCTGACTTGGAAGTCACCTATACAATACAACCAGCACAATGTCCCCCATGCAATATGGCTGACTTGGAAGTCACCTATACAATACAACCAGCACAATGTCCCCCATGCAATATGGCTGACTTGGAAGTCACCTATACAACACAACCAGCACAATGTCCCCCATGCAATATGGCTGACTTGGAAGTCACCTATACAATACAACCAGCACAATGTCCCCCAAGCAATATGGCTGACTTGGAAGTCACCTATAGAACATGGCCACCAGCACAATGTCCCCCATGCAATATGGCTGAATTGGAAGTCACCTATACAAGACAACCAGCACAATGTCCCCCATGCAATATGGCTGACTTGGAAGTCACCTATACAACACAACCAGCACAATGTCCCCCAAGCAAAATGGCTGACTTGGAAGTCACCTATAGAACATGGCAACCAGCACAATGTCCCCCAAGCAATATGGCTGACTTGGACGTCACCTATACAAGACAACCAGCACAATGTCCCCCATGCAATATGGCTGACTTGGAAGTCACCTATAGGATATGGCAACCAGCACAATGTCCCCCATGCAATATGGCTGACTTGAAAGTCACCAATACAACACAACCAGCATAATGTCCCCCATGCAATATGGCTGACTTGGAAGTCACCTATACAACATGGCAACCAGCACAATGTCCCCCATGCAATATGGCTGCCTTGGAAGTCACCTATACAACATGGCAACCAGCACAAGGTCCCCCATGCAATATGGCTGACTTGGAAGTCACCTATAGAACATGGCCACCAGCACAATGTCCCCAATGCAACACGGCTGACTTGGAAGTCACCTATACAAGACAACCAGTACAATGTCCCCCATGCAATATGGCTGACTTGGAAGTCACCTATAGAACATGGCCACCAGCACAATGTCCCCCATGCAATATGGCTGACTTGGAAGTCACCTATAGAACATGGCCACCAGCACAATGTCCCCCATGCAATATGGCTGACTTGGAAGTCACCTATACAACACAACCAACACAATGTCCCCCATGCAATATGGCTGACTTAGAAGTCACCTATAGAACATGGCAACCAGCACAATGTCCCCCAAGCAATATGGCTGACTTGGAAGTCACCTATACAAGACAACCAGCACAATGTCCCCCATGCAATATGGCTGACTTGGAAGTCACCTATAGGACATGGCAACCAGCACAATGTCCCCCATGCAATATGGCTGACTTGGAAGTCACCTAAACAATACAACCAGCACAATGTCCCCCATGCAATATGGCTGACTTGGAAGTCACCTATACAATACAACCAGCACAATGTCCCCCATGCAATATGGCTGACTTGGAAGTCACCTATACAATACAACCAGCACAATGTCCCCCATGCAATATGGCTGACTTGGAAGTCACCTATACAACACAACCAGCACAATGTCCCCCATGCAATATGGCTGACTTGGAAGTCACCTATACAACATGGCAACCAGCACAATGTCCCCCATGCAATATGGCTGACTTGGAAGTCACCTATACAACATGGCAACCAGCACAATGTCCCCCATGCAATATGGCTGACTTGGAAGTCACCTATAGAACATGGCCACCAGCACAATGTCCCCAATGCAACACGGCTGACTTGGAAGTCACCTATACAAGACAACCAGTACAATGTCCCCCATGCAATATGGCTGACTTGGAAGTCACCTATACAACATGGCAACCAGCACAATGTCCCCTATGCAATATGGCTGACTTGGATGTCACCTATAGAACATGGCCACCAGCACAATGTCCCCCATGCAACACGGCTGACTTGGAAGTCACCTATACAATACAACCAGCACAATGTCCCCCATGCAATATGGCTGACTTGGAAGTCACCTATACAATACAACCAGCACAATGTCCCCCATGCAATATGGCTGACTTGGAAGTCACCTATACAACACAACCAGCACAATGTCCCCCATGCAATATGGCTGACTTGGAAGTCACCTATACAACACAACCAGCACAATGTCCCCCATGTAATATGGCTGACTTGGAAGTCACCTATACAACACAACCAGCACAATGTCCCCCAAGCAATATGGCTCACTTGGAAGTCACCTATACAACATGGCAACCAGCACAATGTCCCCCATGCAATATGGCTGACTTGGAAGTCACCTATACAACATGGCAACCAGCACAATGTCCCCCAAGCAATATGGCTAACTTGGAAGTCACCTATACAACATGGTAACCAGCACAATGTCCCCCATGCAATATGGCTGACTTGGAAGTCACCTATAGAACATGGCCACCAGCCCAATGTCCCCCATGCAATATGGCTGACTTGGAAGTCACCTATACAACATGGCAACCAGCACAATGTCCCCCAAGCAATATGGCTGACTTGGAAGTCACCTATAGAACATGGCAACCAGCACAATGTCCCCCAAGCAATATGGCTGACTTGGAAGTCACCTATACAAGACAACCAGCACAATGTTCCCCATGCAATATGGCTGACTTGGAAGTCACCTATAGGACATGGCAACCAGCACAATGTCCCCCATGCAATATGGCTGACTTTGAAGTCACCTATACAATACAACCAGCACAATGTCCCCCATGCAATATGGCTAACTTGGAAGTCACCTATAGAACATGGCCACCAGCACAATGTCCCCCATGCAATATGGCTGACTTGGAAGTCACCTATAGAACATGGCAACCAGCACAATGACCCCCATGCAATATGGCTGACTTGGAAGTCACCTATACAATACAACCAGCACAATGTCCCCCATGCAATATGGCTGACTTGGAAGTCACCTATACAATACAACCAGCACAATGTCCCCCATGCAATATGGCTGACTTGGAAGTCACCTATACAACACAACCAGCACAATGTCCCCCATGCAATATGGCTGACTTGGAAGTCACCTATACAATACAACCAGCACAATGTCCCCCAAGCAATATGGCTGACTTGGAAGTCACCTATAGAACATGGCCACCAGCACAATGTCCCCCATGCAATATGGCTGAATTGGAAGTCACCTATACAAGACAACCAGCACAATGTCCCCCATGCAATATGGCTGACTTGGAAGTCACCTATACAACACAACCAGCACAATGTCCCCCAAGCAAAATGGCTGACTTGGAAGTCACCTATAGAACATGGCAACCAGCACAATGTCCCCCAAGCAATATGGCTGACTTGGACGTCACCTATACAAGACAACCAGCACAATGTCCCCCATGCAATATGGCTGACTTGGAAGTCACCTATAGGACATGGCAACCAGCACAATGTCCCCCATTCAATATGGCTGACTTGAAAGTCACCAATACAACACAACCAGCATAATGTCCCCCATGCAATATGGCTGACTTGGAAGTCACCTATACAACATGGCAACCAGCACAATGTCCCCCATGCAATATGGCTGCCTTGGAAGTCACCTATACAACATGGCAACCAGCACAAGGTCCCCCATGCAATATGGCTGACTTGGAAGTCACCTATAGAACATGGCCACCAGCACAATGTCCCCAATGCAACACGGCTGACTTGGAAGTCACCTATACAAGACAACCAGTACAATGTCCCCCATGCAATATGGCTGACTTGGAAGTCACCTATACAACATGGCAACCAGCACAATGTCCCCCATGCAATATGGCTGACTTGGATGTCACCTATAGAACATGGCCACAAGCACAATGTCCCCCATGCAACACGGCTGACTTGGAAGTCACCTATACAATACAACCAGCACAATGTCCCCCATGCAATATGGCTGACTTGGAAGTCACCTATACAATACAACCAGCACAATGTCCCCCATGCAATATGGCTGACTTGGAAGTCACCTATACAACACAACCAGCACAATGTCCCCCATGCAATATGGCTGACTTGGAAGTCACCTATACAATACAACCAGCACAATGTCCCCCAAGCAATATGGCTGACTTGGAAGTCACCTATAGAACATGGCCACCAGCACAATGTCCCCCATGCAATATGGCTTAATTGGAAGTCACCTATACAAGACAACCAGCACAATGTCCCCCATGCAATATGGCTGACTTGGAAGTCACCTATACAATACAACCAGCACAATGTCCCCCATGCAATATGGCTGACTTGGAAGTCACCTATACAACACAACCAGCACAATGTCCCCCATGTAATATGGCTGACTTGGAAGTCACCTATACAACACAACCAGCACAATGTCCCCCAAGCAATATGGCTCACTTGGAAGTCACCTATACAACATGGCAACGATCACAATGTCCCCCATGCAATATGGCTCACTTGGAAGTCACCTATACAACATGGCAACCAGCACAATGTCCCCCATGCAATATGGCTGACTTGGAAGTCACCTATACAACATGGCAACCAGCACAATGTCCCCCAAGCAATATGGCTAACTTGGAAGTCACCTATACAACATGGCAACCAGCACAATGTCCCCCATGCAATATGGCTGACTTGGAAGTCACCTATAGAACATGGCCACCAGCACAATGTCCCCCATGCAATATGGCTGACTTGGAAGTCACCTATACAAGACAACCAGCACAATGTCCCCCATGCAATATGGCTGACTTGGAAGTCACCTATAGGACATGGCAACCAGCACAATGTCCCCCATGCAATATGGCTGACTTGGAAGTCACCTATACAATACAACCAGCACAATGTCCCCCATGCAATATGGCTGACTTGGAAGTCACCTATACAATACAACCAGCACAATGTCCCCCATGCAATATGGCTGACTTGGAAGTCACCTATACAATACAACCAGCACAATGTCCCCCATGCAATATGGCTGACTTGGAAGTCACCTATACAATACAACCAGCACAATGTCCCCCATGCAATATGGCTGACTTGGAAGTCACCTATACAACACAACCAGCACAATGTCCCCCATGCAATATGGCTGACTTGGAAGTCACCTATACAACATGGCAACCAGCACAATGTCCCCCATGCAATATGGCTGACTTGGAAGTCACCTATACAACATGGCAACCAGCACAATGTCCCCCATGCAATATGGCTGACTTGGAAGTCACCTATAGAACATGGCCACCAGCACAATGTCCCCAATGCAACACGGCTGACTTGGAAGTCACCTATACAAGACAACCAGTACAATGTCCCCCATGCAATATGGCTGACTTGGAAGTCACCTATACAACATGGCAACCAGCACAATGTCCCCTATGCAATATGGCTGACTTGGATGTCACCTATAGAACATGGCCACCAGCACAATGTCCCCCATGCAACACGGCTGACTTGGAAGTCACCTATACAATACAACCAGCACAATGTCCCCCATGCAATATGGCTGACTTGGAAGTCACCTATACAATACAACCAGCACAATGTCCCCCATGCAATATGGCTGACTTGGAAGTCACCTATACAACACAACCAGCACAATGTCCCCCATGCAATATGGCTGACTTGGAAGTCACCTATACAACACAACCAGCACAATGTCCCCCATGTAATATGGCTGACTTGGAAGTCACCTATACAACACAACCAGCACAATGTCCCCCAAGCAATATGGCTCACTTGGAAGTCACCTATACAACATGGAAACCAGCACAATGTCCCCCATGCAATATGGCTGACTTGGAAGTCACCTATACAACATGGCAACCAGCACAATGTCCCCCAAGCAATATGGCTAACTTGGAAGTCACCTATACAACATGGTAACCAGCACAATGTCCCCCATGCAATATGGCTGACTTGGAAGTCACCTATAGAACATGGCCACCAGCCCAATGTCCCCCATGCAATATGGCTGACTTGGAAGTCACCTATACAACATGGCAACCAGCACAATGTCCCCCAAGGAATATGGCTGACTTGGAAGTCACCTATAGAACATGGCAACCAGCACAATGTCCCCCAAGCAATATGGCTGACTTGGAAGTCACCTATACAAGACAACCAGCACAATGTCCCCCATGCAATATGGCTGACTTGGAAGTCACCTATAGGACATGGCAACCAGCACAATGTCCCCCATGCAATATGGCTGACTTTGAAGTCACCTATACAATACAACCAGCACAATGTCCCCCATGCAATATGGCTAACTTGGAAGTCACCTATAGAACATGGCCACCAGCACAATGTCCCCCATGCAATATGGCTGACTTGGAAGTCACCTATAGAACATGGCAACCAGCACAATGACCCCCATGCAATATGGCTGACTTGGAAGTCACCTATACAATACAACCAGCACAATGTCCCCCATGCAATATGGCTGACTTGGAAGTCACCTATACAATACAACCAGCACAATGTCCCCCATGCAATATGGCTGACTTGGAAGTCACCTATACAACACAACCAGCACAATGTCCCCCATGCAATATGGCTGACTTGGAAGTCACCTATACAATACAACCAGCACAATGTCCCCCAAGCAATATGGCTGACTTGGAAGTCACCTATAGAACATGGCCACCAGCACAATGTCCCCCATGCAATATGGCTGAATTGGAAGTCACCTATACAAGACAACCAGCACAATGTCCCCCATGCAATATGGCTGACTTGGAAGTCACCTATACAACACAACCAGCACAATGTCCCCCAAGCAAAATGGCTGACTTGGAAGTCACCTATAGAACATGGCAACCAGCACAATGTCCCCCAAGCAATATGGCTGACTTGGACGTCACCTATACAAGACAACCAGCACAATGTCCCCCATGCAATATGGCTGACTTGGAAGTCACCTATAGGACATGGCAACCAGCACAATGTCCCCCATGCAATATGGCTGACTTGAAAGTCACCAATACAACACAACCAGCATAATGTCCCCCATGCAATATGGCTGACTTGGAAGTCACCTATACAACACAACCAGCACAATGTCCCCCATGCAATATGGCTGACTTGGAAGTCACCTATACAACATGGCAACCAGCACAATGTCCCCCATGCAATATGGCTGACTTGGAAGTCACCTATACAACATGGCAACCAGCACAATGTCCCCCATGCAATATGGCTGACTTGGAAGTCACCTATAGAACATGGCCACCAGCACAATGTCCCCAATGCAACACGGCTGACTTGGAAGTCACCTATACAAGACAACCAGTACAATGTCCCCCATGCAATATGGCTGACTTGGAAGTCACCTATACAACATGGCAACCAGCACAATGTCCCCTATGCAATATGGCTGACTTGGATGTCACCTATAGAACATGGCCACCAGCACAATGTCCCCCATGCAACACGGCTGACTTGGAAGTCACCTATACAATACAACCAGCACAATGTCCCCCATGCAATATGGCTGACTTGGAAGTCACCTATACAATACAACCAGCACAATGTCCCCCATGCAATATGGCTGACTTGGAAGTCACCTATACAACACAACCAGCACAATGTCCCCCATGCAATATGGCTGACTTGGAAGTCACCTATACAACACAACCAGCACAATGTCCCCCATGTAATATGGCTGACTTGGAAGTCACCTATACAACACAACCAGCACAATGTCCCCCAAGCAATATGGCTCACTTGGAAGTCACCTATACAACATGGCAACCAGCACAATGTCCCCCATGCAATATGGCTGACTTGGAAGTCACCTATACAACATGGCAACCAGCACAATGTCCCCCAAGCAATATGGCTAACTTGGAAGTCACCTATACAACATGGTAACCAGCACAATGTCCCCCATGTAATATGGCTGACTTGGAAGTCACCTATAGAACATGGCCACCAGCCCAATGTCCCCCATGCAATATGGCTGACTTGGAAGTCACCTATACAACATGGCAACCAGCACAATGTCCCCCAAGGAATATGGCTGACTTGGAAGTCACCTATAGAACATGGCAACCAGCACAATGTCCCCCAAGCAATATGGCTGACTTGGAAGTCACCTATACAAGACAACCAGCACAATGTCCCCCATGCAATATGGCTGACTTGGAAGTCACCTATAGGACATGGCAACCAGCACAATGTCCCCCATGCAATATGGCTGACTTTGAAGTCACCTATACAATACAACCAGCACAATGTCCCCCATGCAATATGGCTAACTTGGAAGTCACCTATAGAACATGGCCACCAGCACAATGTCCCCCATGCAATATGGCTGACTTGGAAGTCACCTATAGAACATGGCAACCAGCACAATGACCCCCATGCAATATGGCTGACTTGGAAGTCACCTATACAATACAACCAGCACAATGTCCCCCATGCAATATGGCTGACTTGGAAGTCACCTATACAATACAACCAGCACAATGTCCCCCATGCAATATGGCTGACTTGGAAGTCACCTATACAACACAACCAGCACAATGTCCCCCATGCAATATGGCTGACTTGGAAGTCACCTATACAATACAACCAGCACAATGTCCCCCAAGCAATATGGCTGACTTGGAAGTCACCTATAGAACATGGCCACCAGCACAATGTCCCCCATGCAATATGGCTGAATTGGAAGTCACCTATACAAGACAACCAGCACAATGTCCCCCATGCAATATGGCTGACTTGGAAGTCACCTATACAACACAACCAGCACAATGTCCCCCAAGCAAAATGGCTGACTTGGAAGTCACCTATAGAACATGGCAACCAGCACAATGTCCCCCAAGCAATATGGCTGACTTGGACGTCACCTATACAAGACAACCAGCACAATGTCCCCCATGCAATATGGCTGACTTGGAAGTCACCTATAGGACATGGCAACCAGCACAATGTCCCCCATGCAATATGGCTGACTTGAAAGTCACCAATACAACACAACCAGCATAATGTCCCCCATGCAATATGGCTGACTTGGAAGTCACCTATACAACATGGCAACCAGCACAATGTCCCCCATGCAATATGGCTGCCTTGGAAGTCACCTATACAACATGGCAACCAGCACAAGGTCCCCCATGCAATATGGCTGACTTGGAAGTCACCTATAGAACATGGCCACCAGCACAATGTCCCCAATGCAACACGGCTGACTTGGAAGTCACCTATACAAGACAACCAGTACAATGTCCCCCATGCAATATGGCTGACTTGGAAGTCACCTATAGAACATGGCCACCAGCACAATGTCCCCCATGCAATATGGCTGACTTGGAAGTCACCTATAGAACATGGCCACCAGCACAATGTCCCCCATGCAATATGGCTGACTTGGAAGTCACCTATACAACACAACCAACACAATGTCCCCCATGCAATATGGCTGACTTAGAAGTCACCTATAGAACATGGCAACCAGCACAATGTCCCCCAAGCAATATGGCTGACTTGGAAGTCACCTATACAAGACAACCAGCACAATGTCCCCCATGCAATATGGCTGACTTGGAAGTCACCTATACAACACAACCAGCACAATGTCCCCCATGCAATATGGCTGACTTGGAAGTCACCTATACAACACAACCAGCACAATGTCCCCCATGTAATATGGCTGACTTGGAAGTCACCTATACAACACAACCAGCACAATGTCCCCCAAGCAATATGGCTCACTTGGAAGTCACCTATACAACATGGCAACCAGCACAATGTCCCCCATGCAATATGGCTGACTTGGAAGTCACCTATACAACATGGCAACCAGCACAATGTCCCCCAAGCAATATGGCTAACTTGGAAGTCACCTATACAACATGGTAACCAGCACAATGTCCCCCATGCAATATGGCTGACTTGGAAGTCACCTATAGAACATGGCCACCAGCCCAATGTCCCCCATGCAATATGGCTGACTTGGAAGTCACCTATACAACATGGCAACCAGCACAATGTCCCCCAAGGAATATGGCTGACTTGGAAGTCACCTATAGAACATGGCAACCAGCACAATGTCCCCCAAGCAATATGGCTGACTTGGAAGTCACCTATACAAGACAACCAGCACAATGTCCCCCATGCAATATGGCTGACTTGGAAGTCACCTATAGGACATGGCAACCAGCACAATGTCCCCCATGCAATATGGCTGACTTTGAAGTCACCTATACAATACAACCAGCACAATGTCCCCCATGCAATATGGCTAACTTGGAAGTCACCTATAGAACATGGCCACCAGCACAATGTCCCCCATGCAATATGGCTGACTTGGAAGTCACCTATAGAACATGGCAACCAGCACAATGACCCCCATGCAATATGGCTGACTTGGAAGTCACCTATACAATACAACCAGCACAATGTCCCCCATGCAATATGGCTGACTTGGAAGTCACCTATACAATACAACCAGCACAATGTCCCCCATGCAATATGGCTGACTTGGAAGTCACCTATACAACACAACCAGCACAATGTCCCCCATGCAATATGGCTGACTTGGAAGTCACCTATACAATACAACCAGCACAATGTCCCCCAAGCAATATGGCTGACTTGGAAGTCACCTATAGAACATGGCCACCAGCACAATGTCCCCCATGCAATATGGCTGAATTGGAAGTCACCTATACAAGACAACCAGCACAATGTCCCCCATGCAATATGGCTGACTTGGAAGTCACCTATACAACACAACCAGCACAATGTCCCCCAAGCAAAATGGCTGACTTGGAAGTCACCTATAGAACATGGCAACCAGCACAATGTCCCCCAAGCAATATGGCTGACTTGGACGTCACCTATACAAGACAACCAGCACAATGTCCCCCATGCAATATGGCTGACTTGGAAGTCACCTATAGGACATGGCAACCAGCACAATGTCCCCCATGCAATATGGCTGACTTGAAAGTCACCAATACAACACAACCAGCATAATGTCCCCCATGCAATATGGCTGACTTGGAAGTCACCTATACAACATGGCAACCAGCACAATGTCCCCCATGCAATATGGCTGCCTTGGAAGTCACCTATACAACATGGCAACCAGCACAAGGTCCCCCATGCAATATGGCTGACTTGGAAGTCACCTATAGAACATGGCCACCAGCACAATGTCCCCAATGCAACACGGCTGACTTGGAAGTCACCTATACAAGACAACCAGTACAATGTCCCCCATGCAATATGGCTGACTTGGAAGTCACCTATAGAACATGGCCACCAGCACAATGTCCCCCATGCAATATGGCTGACTTGGAAGTCACCTATAGAACATGGCCACCAGCACAATGTCCCCCATGCAATATGGCTGACTTGGAAGTCACCTATACAACACAACCAACACAATGTCCCCCATGCAATATGGCTGACTTAGAAGTCACCTATAGAACATGGCAACCAGCACAATGTCCCCCAAGCAATATGGCTGACTTGGAAGTCACCTATACAAGACAACCAGCACAATGTCCCCCATGCAATATGGCTGACTTGGAAGTCACCTATAGGACATGGCAACCAGCACAATGTCCCCCATGCAATATGGCTGACTTGGAAGTCACCTAAACAATACAACCAGCACAATGTCCCCCATGCAATATGGCTGACTTGGAAGTCACCTATACAATACAACCAGCACAATGTCCCCCATGCAATATGGCTGACTTGGAAGTCACCTATACAATACAACCAGCACAATGTCCCCCATGCAATATGGCTGACTTGGAAGTCACCTATACAACACAACCAGCACAATGTCCCCCATGCAATATGGCTGACTTGGAAGTCACCTATACAACATGGCAACCAGCACAATGTCCCCCATGCAATATGGCTGACTTGGAAGTCACCTATACAACATGGCAACCAGCACAATGTCCCCCATGCAATATGGCTGACTTGGAAGTCACCTATAGAACATGGCCACCAGCACAATGTCCCCAATGCAACACGGCTGACTTGGAAGTCACCTATACAAGACAACCAGTACAATGTCCCCCATGCAATATGGCTGACTTGGAAGTCACCTATACAACATGGCAACCAGCACAATGTCCCCTATGCAATATGGCTGACTTGGATGTCACCTATAGAACATGGCCACCAGCACAATGTCCCCCATGCAACACGGCTGACTTGGAAGTCACCTATACAATACAACCAGCACAATGTCCCCCATGCAATATGGCTGACTTGGAAGTCACCTATACAATACAACCAGCACAATGTCCCCCATGCAATATGGCTGACTTGGAAGTCACCTATACAACACAACCAGCACAATGTCCCCCATGCAATATGGCTGACTTGGAAGTCACCTATACAACACAACCAGCACAATGTCCCCCATGTAATATGGCTGACTTGGAAGTCACCTATACAACACAACCAGCACAATGTCCCCCAAGCAATATGGCTCACTTGGAAGTCACCTATACAACATGGCAACCAGCACAATGTCCCCCATGCAATATGGCTGACTTGGAAGTCACCTATACAACATGGCAACCAGCACAATGTCCCCCAAGCAATATGGCTAACTTGGAAGTCACCTATACAACATGGTAACCAGCACAATGTCCCCCATGCAATATGGCTGACTTGGAAGTCACCTATAGAACATGGCCACCAGCCCAATGTCCCCCATGCAATATGGCTGACTTGGAAGTCACCTATACAACATGGCAACCAGCACAATGTCCCCCAAGCAATATGGCTGACTTGGAAGTCACCTATAGAACATGGCAACCAGCACAATGTCCCCCAAGCAATATGGCTGACTTGGAAGTCACCTATACAAGACAACCAGCACAATGTTCCCCATGCAATATGGCTGACTTGGAAGTCACCTATAGGACATGGCAACCAGCACAATGTCCCCCATGCAATATGGCTGACTTTGAAGTCACCTATACAATACAACCAGCACAATGTCCCCCATGCAATATGGCTAACTTGGAAGTCACCTATAGAACATGGCCACCAGCACAATGTCCCCCATGCAATATGGCTGACTTGGAAGTCACCTATAGAACATGGCAACCAGCACAATGACCCCCATGCAATATGGCTGACTTGGAAGTCACCTATACAATACAACCAGCACAATGTCCCCCATGCAATATGGCTGACTTGGAAGTCACCTATACAATACAACCAGCACAATGTCCCCCATGCAATATGGCTGACTTGGAAGTCACCTATACAACACAACCAGCACAATGTCCCCCATGCAATATGGCTGACTTGGAAGTCACCTATACAATACAACCAGCACAATGTCCCCCAAGCAATATGGCTGACTTGGAAGTCACCTATAGAACATGGCCACCAGCACAATGTCCCCCATGCAATATGGCTGAATTGGAAGTCACCTATACAAGACAACCAGCACAATGTCCCCCATGCAATATGGCTGACTTGGAAGTCACCTATACAACACAACCAGCACAATGTCCCCCAAGCAAAATGGCTGACTTGGAAGTCACCTATAGAACATGGCAACCAGCACAATGTCCCCCAAGCAATATGGCTGACTTGGACGTCACCTATACAAGACAACCAGCACAATGTCCCCCATGCAATATGGCTGACTTGGAAGTCACCTATAGGACATGGCAACCAGCACAATGTCCCCCATTCAATATGGCTGACTTGAAAGTCACCAATACAACACAACCAGCATAATGTCCCCCATGCAATATGGCTGACTTGGAAGTCACCTATACAACATGGCAACCAGCACAATGTCCCCCATGCAATATGGCTGCCTTGGAAGTCACCTATACAACATGGCAACCAGCACAAGGTCCCCCATGCAATATGGCTGACTTGGAAGTCACCTATAGAACATGGCCACCAGCACAATGTCCCCAATGCAACACGGCTGACTTGGAAGTCACCTATACAAGACAACCAGTACAATGTCCCCCATGCAATATGGCTGACTTGGAAGTCACCTATACAACATGGCAACCAGCACAATGTCCCCCATGCAATATGGCTGACTTGGATGTCACCTATAGAACATGGCCACAAGCACAATGTCCCCCATGCAACACGGCTGACTTGGAAGTCACCTATACAATACAACCAGCACAATGTCCCCCATGCAATATGGCTGACTTGGAAGTCACCTATACAATACAACCAGCACAATGTCCCCCATGCAATATGGCTGACTTGGAAGTCACCTATACAACACAACCAGCACAATGTCCCCCATGCAATATGGCTGACTTGGAAGTCACCTATACAATACAACCAGCACAATGTCCCCCAAGCAATATGGCTGACTTGGAAGTCACCTATAGAACATGGCCACCAGCACAATGTCCCCCATGCAATATGGCTTAATTGGAAGTCACCTATACAAGACAACCAGCACAATGTCCCCCATGCAATATGGCTGACTTGGAAGTCACCTATACAATACAACCAGCACAATGTCCCCCATGCAATATGGCTGACTTGGAAGTCACCTATACAACACAACCAGCACAATGTCCCCCATGTAATATGGCTGACTTGGAAGTCACCTATACAACACAACCAGCACAATGTCCCCCAAGCAATATGGCTCACTTGGAAGTCACCTATACAACATGGCAACGATCACAATGTCCCCCATGCAATATGGCTCACTTGGAAGTCACCTATACAACATGGCAACCAGCACAATGTCCCCCATGCAATATGGCTGACTTGGAAGTCACCTATACAACATGGCAACCAGCACAATGTCCCCCAAGCAATATGGCTAACTTGGAAGTCACCTATACAACATGGCAACCAGCACAATGTCCCCCATGCAATATGGCTGACTTGGAAGTCACCTATAGAACATGGCCACCAGCACAATGTCCCCCATGCAATATGGCTGACTTGGAAGTCACCTATACAACATGGCAACCAGCACAATGTCCCCCAAGCAATATGGCTGACTTGTAAGTCACCTATAGAACATGGCAACCAGCACAATGTCCCCCAAGCAATATGGCTGACTTGGAAGTCACCTATACAAAACAACCAGCACAATGTCCCCCATGCAATATGGCTGACTTGGAAGTCACCTATAGGACATGGCAACCAGCACAATGTCCCCCATGCAATATGGCTGACTTGGAAGTCACCTATACAATACAACCAGCACAATGTCCCCCATGCAATATGGCTGACTTGGAAGTCACCTATACAATACAACCAGCACAATGTCCCCCATGCTATATGGCTGACTTCGAAGTCACCTATACAACACAACCAGCACAATGTCCCCCATGTAATATGGCTGACTTGGAAGTCACCTATACAACACAACCAGCACAATGTCCCCCAAGCAATATGGCTCACTTGGAAGTCACCTATACAACATGGCAACCAGCACAATGTCCCCCATGCAATATGGCTCACTTGGAAGTCACCTATACAACATGGCAACCAGCACAATGTCCCCCATGCAATATGGCTGACTTGGAAGTCACCTATACAACATGGCAACCAGCACAATGTCCCCCAAGCAATATGGCTGACTTGGAAGTCACCTATACAACATGGCAACCAGCACAATGTCCCCCATGCAATATGGCTGACTTGGACGTCACCTATACAACATGGCAACCAGCACAATGTCCCCCATGCAATATGGCTGACTTGGAAGTCACCTATAGAACATGGCCACCAGCACAATGTCCCCCATGCAATATGGCTGACTTGGAAGTCACCTATACAACATGGCAACCAGCACAATGTCCCCCATGCAATATGGCTGACTTGGAAGTCACCTATACAACATGGCAACCAGCACAATGTCCCCCATGCAATATGGCTGACTTGGAAGTCACCTATAGAACATGGCCACCAGCACAATGTCCCCCATGCAAAACGGCTGACTTGGAAGTCACCTATAGAACATGGCCACCAGCACAATGTCCCCCATGCAATATGGCTGACTTGGAAGTCACCTATAGAACATGGCCACCAGCACAATGTCTCCCATGCAACACGGCTGACTTGGAAGTCACCTATACAAGACAACCAGCACAATGTCCCCCATGCAATATGGCTGACTTGGAAGTCACGTATACAACACAACCAGCACAATGTCCCCCAAGCAATATGGCTCACTTGGAAGTCACCTATAGAACATGGCCAACAGCACAATGTCCCCCATGGAATATGGCTGACTTGGAAGTCACCTAAGCATAAGTTGCTGAATTAAGCCTATTTAATAAGCCTAAGTTGCTAAAATAAGCCTATTTAATGAGGCTATTTAATAAGTCTATTTAATGAGGCTATTTAATAAGTCTATTTAATAAGCCTATTTAATGAGACTATTTAATACGCCTATTTAATAAACCTATTTAATAAGTATTTAATGAGCCCATTTAATAAGTCTATTTAATAAGCCTGTTTAATAAGCCTTTTTAATAAGTATTTAATGAGCCTATTTAATAAGCCTAAGTTGCTGAAATAAGCCTATTTAATAAGCCTACGTTGCTGAACTAAGCCTATATAAAAAGGTCTATTTAATAAGTCTAAGTTACTGAAATAAACCTATTTAAAAATGCTATTTAATAAGCCTAAATTGCTGAAATAAACCTGATTAATAAGGCTATTTAATAAGCATAAGTTGCTGAAATAAGCCTATTTAATAAGCCTACGTTGCTGAACTAAGCCTATATAAAAAGGTCTATTTAATAAGTCTAAGTTGCTGAAATAAACCTATTTAAAAATGCTATTTAATAAGCCTAAATTGCTGAAATAAACCTGTTTAATAAGGCTATTTAATAAGCATAAGTTGCTGAAATAAGCCTATTTAATAATCCTAAGTTGCTGAAATAAGCCTATTTAATAAGGCTATTTAATAAGTCTAAGTTGCAGAAATAAACCTATTTAATAATGCTATTTAATACGCCTAAGTTGCTGAAATAAGCATATTTAATAAGCCTAAGTTGTAAAAAATAAGCCTATTTAATAGGCCTATCTAATAAGTCTAAGTTTCAGAAATGAGCATATTTCATAAGCATATTTAATGAGCCTAAGTTGCTGAAATGTCTATTTAATAAGTCGATTTAATAAGTCTAAGTTGCTAAAATAAGCCTATTTAATAAGGCTATTTAATAAGCCTAAGTTGCTGAAATAAGCCTATTTATTAAGGCTATTTAATGAGCCTAAGTTGCTGAAATAAGCCTATTTAAAAAGCCTAAGTTTCTGAACTAAGCCTATTTAAAAAGGTATATTTAATAAGTCTAAGTTGCTGAAATAAACCTATTTAAAAATGCTATTTAATACGCCTAAGTTGCTGAAATAAACCTGTTTAATAAGGCTATTTAATAAATGTAAGTTGCTGAAATAAGCTTATTTAATAAGCATAAGTTGCTGAAATAAGCCTATTTAATAAGGCTATTTCATAAGTCTACGTTGCTGAAATAAACCTATTTAATAAACCTAAGTTGCTAAAAAAGCCTATTTAATGAGGCTATTTAATAAGTCCATTTAATAAGCCTATTTAATAAGCCTATTTAATACGCCTATTTAATAAGCCTATTTAATAAATCTATTTAATACGCCTATTTAATAAACCTATTTAATAAGTATTTAATGAGCCTATATATTAAGTGTATTTAATACGCCTTTTTAATAAGCCTATTTAATAAAGTCTATTTAATAAGCCTATTTAATAAGTCTATTTAATAAGTCTATTTAATAAGCCTAATTAATAAGTATTTAATGAGCCTATTTAATAAGCCTATTTATTGAGCCTATTTAATAAGCCTATTTATTGAGCCTATTTAATAAGCCTATTTATTGAGCCTATTTAGTAAGCCTATTTATTGAGCGCATTTAATAAGCCTATTTAATAAGCCTATTTAATAAGTCTATTTAATAAGCCTATTTTATAAGCCTATTTAATAAGCCTATTTAATACGCCTATTTATTGAGCCTATTTAATAAGTCTATTTAATAAGCCTATTTAATAAGTATTTAATGAGCCTATTTAATAAGTCTATTTAATAAGCCTATTTAATAGGCCTATTTACTAAGTCTAAGTTGCTGAAATAAGCCTATTTAATAAGCCTAAGTTGCTAAAATAAGCCTATTTAATGAGGCTATTTAATAAGTCTATTTAATGAGGCTATTTAATAAGTCTATTTAATAAGCCTATTTAATAAGTATTTAACGAGCCTATTTAATAAGCCAATTTATTGAGCCTATTTAATAAGCCTATTAAATAAGCCTATTTAATAAGCCTATTTAATAAGTCTATTTAATAAGCCTATTTAATAAGCCTATTTAATAAGCCTATTAATTAAGCCTATTTAATGAGCCTATTTAATAAGCCTATTTATTGAACCTATTTAATAAGTCTATTTAATAAGCCTGTTTAATAAGCCTATTTAATAAGTATTTAATGAGCCTATTTAATAAGCCTAAGTTGCTGAATAAGCCTATTTAATAAGCCTAAGTTGCTGAAATAAGCCTATTTAATAAGCCTATTTAATAAGCCTAAGTTGCTGAAATAAGCCTATTTAATAAGCCTAAGTTGCTGAAATAAGGCTATTTAATAAGTCTAAGTTGCTGAAATAAGCCTATTTAATAAGCCTATGTTGCTGAAATAAGTATATTTAATAAGCATAAGTTGCTGAAATAAGCCTATTTAATAAGTCTAAGTTGCTGAAATAAGGCTATTTAATAAGTCTAAGTTGCTGAAATGAGCCTATTTAATCAGCGTAAGTTGCTGAAATAAGCCTATTTAATAAGCCCTAGTTGCTGAAATAAGCCTATTTAATGAGTCTAAGTTGCTGAAATAAGCCTATTTAATAAGCCTAAGTTGCTGAAATAAGCCTATTTAATAAGTCTAAGTTGCTGAAATAAGGCGATTTAATTAATTATTAAGCCTATTTAATTAATTATTAAATAGGCTTATTAAATAGACTTATTAAATAGACTTATTAAATAGGCGTATTAAATAGGCTTAATAAATAGGCTTATTAAATAGGCTCAATAAATAGGCTTAATAAATAGGCTTAATAAATAGGCTTATTAAATAGGCTCAATAAATAGGCTTAATAAATAGGCTCATTGAATACTCTTTAAATAGGCTTATTAAATAGACTTATTAAATAGACTTATTAAATAGGCTTATTAAATAGGCTTATTAAATAGGCTTATTAAATAGACTTATTAAATAGCCTCATTAAATAGGCTTATTTTAGCAACTTAGGCTTATTAAATAGGCTTATTTCAGCGACTTAGACTTATTAAATAGCCTTATTTCAGCAACTTAGGCTTATTAAATAGGCTCATTTCAGCAACTTAAGCTTATTAAATCGCCTTATTTCAGCAACTTAGACTTATTAAATAGGCTTATTTCAGCAACTTAGGCTTATTAAATAGGCTTATTTCAGCAACTTAGACTTATTAAATAGGCTTATTTCAGCAACTAGGGCTTATTAAATAGGCTTATTTCAGCAACTTACGCTGATTAAATAGGCTCATTTCAGCAACTTAGACTTATTAAATAGCCTTATTTCAGCAACTTAGACTTATTAAATAGGCTTATTTCAGCAACTTATGCTTATTAAATATACTTATTTCAGCAACATAGGCTTATTAAATAGGCTTATTTCAGCAACTTAGACTTATTAAATAGCCTTATTTCAGCAACTTAGGCTTATTAAATAGGCTTATTTCAGCAACTTAGGCTTATTACATAGGCTTATTTCAGCAACTTAGACTTAGTAAATAGCCTTATTTCAGCAACTTAGGCTTATTAAATAGGCTTATTTCAGCAACTTAGGCTTATTAAATAGGCTTATTTCAGCAACTTAGACTTTCTAAATAGGCTTATTTCAGCAACTTAGGCTTATTAAATAGGCTTATTCAGCAACTTAGGCTTATTAAATAGGCTTATTTCGGCAACTTAGGCTTATTAAATAGGCTCATTCAGAAACTTAGGCTTATTAAATAGGCTTATTTCAGCAACTTAGACTTATTAAATAGGCCTATTAAATAGACTTATTAAATAGGCTTATTTCAGCAACTTAGACTTATTAAATAGGCCTATTAAATAGGCTTATTAAATAGACTTATTAAACAGGCTCATTAAATAATTATTAAATAGGCTTGTTAAATAGGTTTATTAAATAGACTTATTAAATAGGCTCAATAAATAGGCTTATTAAATAGGCTTATTAAATAGGCTCAATAAATAGGCTTATTAAATAGGCTTATTAAATAGGCTTATTAAATAGACTTATTAAATAGGCTTATTAAATAGGCTCAATAAATAGGGTTATTAAATAGGCTCAATAAATAGGCTTATTAAATAGGCTCAATAAATAGGCTTATTAAATAGGCTCAATAAATAGGCTTATTAAATAGGCTCATTAAATACTTATTAAATAGACTTATTAAATAGACTCATTAAATAGGCTTATTAAATAGGCTTATTAAATAGGCTTATTAAATAGGCTTATTAAATAGACGTATTAAATAGCCTCATTAAATAGGCTTATTTTAGCAACTTAGGCTTATTAAATAGGTTTATTTCAGCAACTTAGACTTATTAAAGAGCCTTTTTAAATAGGCTTATTTCAGCAACTTAGGCTTATTTAATAAGCTTATTTCAGCAACTTATTCTTATTAAATAGCCTTATTAAACAGGTTTATTTCAGCAACTTAGGCTTATTAAATAGCATTTTTAAATAGGTTTATTTCAGCAACTTAGACTTATTAAATATACCTTTTAAAATAGGCTTAGTTCAGAAACTTAGGCTTATTAAATAGTCTTATTTCAGCAACTTAGGCTTATTAAATAGCCTTATTAAATAGGCTTATTCTGCAACTTAGGCTTATTAAATAGCCTTATTAAATATGCTTATTTCAGCAACTTAGACTTATTAAATAGGTTTATTCAGCAACTTAGGCTTATTAAATAGGCTTATTCAGCAACTTAGGCTTATTTAATAGGCTTATTTCAGCAACTTAGGCTTATTAAATAGGCTCATTCAGAAACTTAGGCTTATTAAATAAGCTTATTTCAGCAACTTAGACTTATTAAATAGGCCTATTAAATAGGCTTATTAAATAGGCTTATTTCAGCAACTTAGATTTATTAAAAAAGGCCTATTAAATAGGCTTATTAAATAGACTTATTAAATAGGCTCATTAAATACTTATTAAATAGGCTTATTAAATAGGCTTATTAAATAGACGTATTAAATAGGCTCAATAAATAGGCTTATTAAATAGGCTTATTAAATAGACTTATTAAATAGGCTCAATAAATCAGCTTATTAAATAGGCTTATTAAATAGGCTCAATAAATAGGCTTATTAAATAGGATTATTATATAGGCTTATTAAATAGACTTATTAAATCGGCTTATTAAATAGGCTCAATAAATAGGCTTATTAAATAGGCTCAATAAATATGCTTATTAAATAGGCTCAATAAATAGGCTTATTAAATAGGCCCAATAAATAGGCTTATTAAATAGGCTCATTAAATACTTATTAAATAGGCTTATTAAATAGGCTTATTAAATAGACTTATTAAATAGGCTTATTAAATAGACTTATTAAATAGTCTTATTAAAAAGGCTTATTAAATAGACTTATTAAATAGGCTCATTAAATACTCATTAAATATGTTTATTAAATAGGCTTATTAAATAGACTTATTAAATCGGCTTATTAAATAGGCTCAATAAATAGGCTTATTAAATAGGCTCAATAAATATGCTTATTAAATAGGCTCAATAAATAGGCTTATTAAATAGGCCCAATAAATAGGCTTATTAAATAGGCTCATTAAATACTTATTAAATAGGCTTATTAAATAGGCTTATTAAATAGACTTATTAAATAGGCTTATTAAATAGACTTATTAAATAGTCTTATTAAAAAGGCTTATTAAATAGGCTTATTAAATAGGCTTATTAAATAGACTTATTAAATAGCCTCATGAAATAGGCTTATTTTAGCAACTTAGGCTTATTAAATAGGTTTATTTCAGCAACTTAGACTTATTAAAGAGCCTTATTAAATAGGGTTATTTCAGCAACTTAGGCTTATTAAATAAGCTTATTTCAGCAACTTATGCTTATTTAATAGCCTTATTAAACAGGTTTATTTCAGCAACTTAGGCTTATTAAATAGCATTTTTAAATAGGTTTATTTCAGCAACTTAGACTTATTAAATATACCTTTTTAAATCGGCTTAGTTATGAAACTTAGGCTTATTAAATAGTCTTATTTCAGCAACTTAGGCTCATTAAATAGCCTTATGAAATAGGCTTATTTCAGCAACTTAGGCTTATTAAATAGCCGTATTAAATAGGCTTATTTCAGCAACTTAGACTTATTAAATAGGTTTATTCAGCAACTTAGGCTTATTAAATAGACTTATTCAGCAACTTAGGCTTATTAAATAGGCTTATTTCAGCAACTTAGACTTATTAAATAGGCCTATTAAATAGGCTTATTAAATAGGCTTATTTCAGCAACTTAGACTTATTAAATAGGCCTATTAAATAGGCTTATTAAATAGACTTATTAAATAGGCTCATTAAATACTTAAAAAATAGGCTTATTAAATAGGCTTATTAAATAGACTTATTAAATAGGCTCAATAAATCGGCTTATTAAATAGGCTTATTAAATAGGCTCAATAAATAGGCTTATTAAATAGGCTTATTAAATAGGCTTATTAAATAGACTTATTAAATCGGCTTATTAAATAGGCTCAATAAATAGGCTCAATAAATATGCTTATTAAATAGGCTCAATAAATAGGCTTATTAAATAGGCTCAATAAATAGGCTTATTAAATAGGCTCATTAAATACTTATTAAATAGGCTTATTAAATAGACTTATTAAATAGGTGTATTAATTAGGCTTATTAAATAGGCTTATTAAATAGGCTTATTAAATAGACTTATTAAATAGACTTATTAAATAGACTTATTAAATAGGCTCAATAAATAGGCTTATTAAATAGGCTCAATAAATAGGCTTATTAAATAGGCTCAATAAATAGGCTTATTAAATAGGCTCAATAAATAGGCTTATTAAATAGGCTCATTAAATACTTATTAAATAGACTTATTAAATAGACTCATTAAATAGGCTTATTAAATAGGCTTATTAAATAGGCTTATTAAATAGGCTTTTTAAATAGGCTTATTAAATAGACTCATTAAATCGGCTTATTAAATAGGCTCAATAAATAGGCTTATTAAATAGGCTCAATAAATATGCTTATTAAATAGGCTCAATAAATATGCTTATTAAATAGGCTCAATAAATAGGCTTATTAAAAAGGCTCATTAAATACTTATTAAATAGGCTTATTAAATAGACTTATTAAATAGACTTATTAAATAGGCTTATTAAATAGACTTATTAAATAGTCTTATTAAAAAGGCTTATTAAATAGACTTATTAAATAGGCTCATTAAATACTCATTAAATATGTTTATTAAATAGGTGTATTAATTAGGCTTATTAAATAGGCTTATTAAATAGGCTTATTAAATAGACTTATTAAATAGACTTATTAAATAGAATTATTAAATAGACTTATTAAATAGCCTCATGAAATAGGCTTATTTTAGCAACTTAGGCTTATTAAATAGGTTTATTTCAGCAACTTAGACTTATTAAAGAGCCTTATTAAATAGGCTTATTTCAGCAACTTAGGCTTATTAAATAAGCTTATTTCAGCAACTTATGCTTATTAAATAGCCTTATTAAACAGGTTTATTTCAGCAACTTAGGCTTATTAAATAGCATTTTTAAATAGGTTTATTTCAGCAACTTAGACTTATTAAATATACCTTTTTAAATAGGCTTAGTTCAGAAACTTAGGCTTATTAAATAGTCTTATTTCAGCAACTTAGGCTCATTAAATAGCCTTATGAAATAGGCTTATTTCAGCAACTTAGGCTTATTAAATAGCCGTATTAAATAGGCTTATTTCAGCAACTTAGACTTATTAAATAGGTTTATTCAGCAACTTAGGCTAATTAAATAGGCTTATTCAGCAACTTAGGCTTATTAAATAGGCTTATTTCAGCAACTTAGACTTATTAAATAGGCCTATTAAATAGGCTTATTAAATAGGCTTATTTCAGCAACTTAGACTTATTAAATAGGCCTATTAAATAGGCTTATTAAATAGACTTATTAAATAGGCTCATTAAATACTTATTAAATAGGGTTATTAAATAGGCTTATTAAATAGACTTATTAAATAGGCTCAATAAATCGGCTTATTAAATAGGCTTATTAAATAGGCTCAATAAATAGGCTTATTAAATAGGCTTATTAAATAGGTTTATTAAATATACTTATTAAATCAGCTTATTAAATAGGCTCAATAAATATGCTTATTAAATAGGCTCAATAAATAGGCTTATTAAATAGGCTCAATAAATAGGCTTATTAAATAGGCTCATTAAATACTTATTTAATAGGCTTATTAAATAGACTTATTAAATAGACTTTTTAAATAGTCTTATTAAATAGACTTATTAAATAGTCTTATTAAAAAGGCTTATTAAATAGACTTATTAAATAGGCTCATTAAATACTTATTAAATATGTTTATTAAATAGGTGTATTAATTAGGCTTATTAAATAGGCTTATTAAATAGGCTTATTAAATAGACTTATTAAATAGACTTATTAAATAGACTTATTAAATAGGCTCAATAAATAGGCTTATTAAATAGGCTCAATAAATATGCGTATTAAATAGGCTCAATAAATAGGCTTATTAAATAGGCTCAATAAATAGGCTTATTAAATAGGCTTATTAAATACTTATTAAATAGGCTTATTAAATAGACTTATTAAATAGTCTTATTAAAAAGGCTTATTAAATAGACTTATTAAATAGGCTCATTAAATACTCATTAAATATGTTTATTAAATAGGTGTATTAATTAGGCTTATTAAATAGGCTTATTAAATAGGCTTATTAAATAGACTTATTAAATAGACTTATTAAATAGACTTATTAAATAGCCTCATGAAATAGGCTTATTTTAGCAACTTAGGCTTATTAAATAGGTTTATGTCAGCAACTTAGACTTATTAAAGAGCCTTATTAAATAGGCTTATTTCAGCAACTTAGGCTTATTAAATAAGCTTATTTCAGCAACTTATGCTTATTAAATAGCCTTATTAAACAGGTTTATATCAGCAACTTAGGCTTATTAAATAGCATTTTTAAATAGGATTATTTCAGCAACTTAGACTTATTAAATATACCTTTTTAAATAGGCTTAGTTCAGAAACTTAGGCTTATTAAATAGTCTTATTTCAGCAACTTAGGCTCATTAAATAGCCTTATGAAATAGGCTTATTTCAGCAACTTAGGCTTATTAAATAGCCGTATTAAATAGGCTTATTTCAGCAACTTAGACTTATTAAATAGGTTTATTCAGCAACTTAGGCTAATTAAATAGGCTTATTCAGCAACTTAGGCTTATTAAATAGGCTTATTTCAGCAACTTAGACTTATTAAATAGGCCTATTAAATAGGCTTATTAAATAGGCTTATTTCAGCAACTTAGACTTATTAAATAGGCCTATTAAATAGGCTTATTAAATAGACTTATTAAATAGGCTCATTAAATACTTATTAAATAGGGTTATTAAATAGGCTTATTAAATAGACTTATTAAATAGGCTCAATAAATCGGCTTATTAAATAGGCTTATTAAATAGGCTCAATAAATAGGCTTATTAAATAGGCTTATTAAATAGGTTTATTAAATATACTTATTAAATCAGCTTATTAAATAGGCTCAATAAATATGCTTATTAAATAGGCTCAATAAATAGGCTTATTCAATAGGCTCAATAAATAGGCTTATTAAATAGGCTCATTAAATACTTATTTAATAGGCTTATTAAATAGACTTATTAAATAGACTTTTTAAATAGTCTTATTAAATAGACTTATTAAATAGTCTTATTAAAAAGGCTTATTAAATAGACTTATTAAATAGGCTCATTAAATACTTATTAAATATGTTTATTAAATAGGTGTATTAATTAGGCTTATTAAATAGGCTTATTAAATAGGCTTATTAAATAGACTTATTAAATAGACTTATTAAATAGACTTATTAAATAGGCTCAATAAATAGGCTTATTAAATAGGCTCAATAAATATGCTTATTAAATAGGCTCAATAAATAGGCTTATTAAATAGGCTCAATAAATAGGCTTATTAAATAGGCTTATTAAATACTTATTAAATAGGCTTATTAAATAGACTTATTAAATAGTCTTATTAAAAAGGCTTATTAAATAGACTTATTAAATAGGCTCATTAAATACTCATTAAATATGTTTATTAAATAGGTGTATTAATTAGGCTTATTAAATAGGCTTATTAAATAGGCTTATTAAATAGACTTATTAAATAGACTTATTAAATAGACTTATTAAATAGCCTCATGAAATAGGCTTATTTTAGCAACTTAGGCTTATTAAATAGGTTTATGTCAGCAACTTAGACTTATTAAAGAGCCTTATTAAATAGGCTTATTTCAGCAACTTAGGCTTATTAAATAAGCTTATTTCAGCAACTTATGCTTATTAAATAGCCTTATTAAACAGGTTTATATCAGCAACTTAGGCTTATTAAATAGCATTTTTAAATAGGATTATTTCAGCAACTTAGACTTATTAAATATACCTTTTTAAATAGGCTTAGTTCAGAAACTTAGGCTTATTAAATAGTCTTATTTCAGCAACTTAGGCTCATTAAATAGCCTTATGAAATAGGCTTATTTCAGCAACTTAGGCTTATTAAATAGCCGTATTAAATAGGCTTATTTCAGCAACTTAGACTTATTAAATAGGTTTATTCAGCAACTTAGGCTAATTAAATAGGCTTATTCAGCAACTTAGGCTTATTAAATAGGCTTATTTCAGCAACTTAGACTTATTAAATAGGCCTATTAAATAGGCTTATTAAATAGGCTTATTTCAGCAACTTAGACTTATTAAATAGGCCTATTAAATAGGCTTATTAAATAGACTTATTAAATAGGCTCATTAAATACTTATTAAATAGGGTTATTAAATAGGCTTATTAAATAGACTTATTAAATAGGCTCAATAAATCGGCTTATTAAATAGGCTTATTAAATAGGCTCAATAAATAGGCTTATTAAATAGGCTTATTAAATAGGTTTATTAAATATACTTATTAAATCAGCTTATTAAATAGGCTCAATAAATATGCTTATTAAATAGGCTCAATAAATAGGCTTATTCAATAGGCTCAATAAATAGGCTTATTAAATAGGCTCATTAAATACTTATTTAATAGGCTTATTAAATAGACTTATTAAATAGACTTTTTAAATAGTCTTATTAAATAGACTTATTAAATAGTCTTATTAAAAAGGCTTATTAAATAGACTTATTAAATAGGCTCATTAAATACTTATTAAATATGTTTATTAAATAGGTGTATTAATTAGGCTTATTAAATAGGCTTATTAAATAGGCTTATTAAATAGACTTATTAAATAGACTTATTAAATAGACTTATTAAATAGGCTCAATAAATAGGCTTATTAAATAGGCTCAATAAATATGCTTATTAAATAGGCTCAATAAATAGGCTTATTAAATAGGCTCAATAAATAGGCTTATTAAATAGGCTTATTAAATACTTATTAAATAGGCTTATTAAATAGACTTATTAAATAGTCTTATTAAAAAGGCTTATTAAATAGACTTATTAAATAGGCTCATTAAATACTCATTAAATATGTTTATTAAATAGGTGTATTAATTAGGCTTATTAAATAGGCTTATTAAATAGGCTTATTAAATAGACTTATTAAATAGCCTCATGAAATAGGCTTATTTTAGCAACTTAGGCTTATTAAATAGGTTTATGTCAGCAACTTAGACTTATTAAAGAGCCTTATTAAATAGGCTTATTTCAGCAACTTAGGCTTATTAAATAAGCTTATTTCAGCAACTTATGCTTATTAAATAGCCTTATTAAACAGGTTTATTTCAGCAACTTAGGCTTATTAAATAGCATTTTTAAATAGGATTATTTCAGCAACTTAGACTTATTAAATATACCTTTTTAAATAGGCTTAGTTCAGAAACTTAGGCTTATTAAATAGGCTTATTTCAGCAACTTAGACTTATTAAATAGGTTTATTCAGCAACTTAGGCTTATTAAATAGGCTTATTCAGCAACTTAGGCTTATTAAATAGGCTTATTAAATAGGCTTATTAAATAGACTTATTAAATAGACTTATTAAATAGACTTATTAAATAGCCTCATGAAATAGGCTTATTTCAGCAACTTAGACTTATTAAATAGCCTTATTTCAGCAACTTAGACTCATTAAATAGGCTTATTTCAGCAACTTAGGCTTATTAAATAGCCTTATTTCAGCAACTTAGTCTTATTAAATAGGCTTATTTCAGCAACTTAGGCTTATTAAATAGGCTTATTCAGCAACTTAGGCTTATTAAATAGGCTTATTTCAGCAACTTAGGCTTATTAAATAGGCTCATTCAGAAACTTAGGCTTATTAAATAGGCTTATTTCAGCAACTTAGACTTATTAAATAGGCCTATTAAATAGGCGTATTAAATAGACTTATTAAATAGGCTCATTAAATACTTATTAAATAGGCTTATTAAATAGGCTTATTAAATAGACATATTAAATAGGCTGAATAAATAGGCTCAATAAATAGGCTTATTAAATAGGCTCAGTAAATAGGCTTATTAAATAGGCTCAATAAATAGGCTTATTAAATAGGCTCATTAAATACTTATTAAATAGACTTATTAAATAGACTTATTACATAAGCTTATTAAATAGGCTTATTAAATAGGCTTATTAAATAGGCTTATTAAATAGACTTATTAAATAGCTCATTAAATAGGCTTATTTCAGCAACTTAGGCTTATTAAATAGCCTAATTAAGTAGGCTTATTTCAGCAACTTGGGCTTATTAAATAAGCTTATTTCAGCAACTTACGCTGATTAAAAAGGCTTATTTCAGCAACTTAGACTTATTAAATAGCCTTATTTCAGCAACTTAGACTCATTAAATAGGCTTATTTCAGCAACTTATGCTTATTAAATATACTTATTTCAGCAACTTAGGCTTATTAAATAGGCTTATTTCAGCAATTAGACTTATTAAATAGCCTTATTTCAGCAACTTAGTCTTATTAAATAGGCTTATTTCAGCAACTTAGGCTTATTAAATAGGCTTATTCAGCAACTTAGGCTTATTAAATAGGCTTATTTCAGCAACTTAGGCTTATTAAATAGGCTCATTCAGAAACTTAGGCTTATTAAATAGGCTTATTTCAGCAACTTAGACTTATTAAATAGGCCTATTAAATAGGCGTATTAAATAGACTTATTAAATAGGCTCATTAAATACTTATTAAATAGGCTTATTAAATAGGCTTATTAAATAGACATATTAAATAGGCTGAATAAATAGGCTTATTAAATAGGCTTATTAAATAGGCTCAATAAATAGGCTTATTAAATAGGCTTATTAAATAGACTTATTAAATAGGCTTATTAAATAGGCTCAATAAATAGGCTTATTAAATAGGCTCAGTAAATAGGCTTATTAAATAGGCTCAATAAATAGGCTTATTAAATAGGCTCATTAAATACTTATTAAATAGACTTATTAAATAGACTTATTACATAGGCTTATTAAATAGGCTTATTAAATAGGCTTATTAAATAGGCTTATTAAATAGACTTATTAAATAGCTCATTAAATAGGCTTATTTCAGCAACTTAGGCTTATTAAATAGCCTAATTAAGTAGGCTTATTTCAGCAACTTGGGCTTATTAAATAAGCTTATTTCAGCAACTTACGCTGATTAAAAAGGCTTATTTCAGCAACTTAGACTTATTAAATAGCCTTATTTCAGCAACCTAGACTCATTAAATAGGCTTATTTCAGCAACTTATGCTTATTAAATATACTTATTTCAGCAACTTAGGCTTATTAAATAGGCTTATTTCAGCAACTTAGACTTATTAAATAGCCTTATTTCAGCAACTTACGCTTATTAAATAGGCTTATTTCAGCAACTTAGACTTACTAAATAGGCTTATTTCAGCAACTTAGGCTTATTAAATAGGCTTATTCAGCAACTTAGGCTTATTAAATAGGCTTATTTCGGCAACTTAGGCTTATTAAATAGGCTCATTCAGAAACTTAAGCTTATTAAATAGGCTTATTTCAGCAACTTAGACTTACTAAATAGGCTTATTTCAGCAACTTAGGCTTATTAAATAGGCTTATTCAGCAACTTAGGCTTATTAAATAGGCTTATTTCGGCAACTTAGGCTTATTAAATAGGCTCATTCAGAAACTTAGGCTTATTAAATAGGCTTATTTCAGCAACTTAGACTTATTAAATAGGCCTGTTAAATAGGCTTATTAAATAGACTTATTAAACAGGCTCATTAAATAATTATTAAATAGGCTTGTTAAATAGGCGTATTAAATAGACTTATTAAATAGGCTTATTAAATAGGCTTATTAAATAGGCTCAATAAATAGGCTTATTAAATAGGCTTATTAAATAGGCTTATTAAATAGACTTATTAAATAGGCTTATTAAATAGGCTCAATAAATAGGCTTATTAAATAGGCTCAATAAATAGGCTTATTAAATAGGCTCAATAAATAGGCTTATTAAATAGGCTCAATAAATAGGCTTATTAAATAGGCTCATTAAATACTTATTAAATAGACTTATTAAATAGACTCATTAAATAGGCTTATTAAATAGGCTTATTAAATAGGCTTATTAAATAGGCTTATTAAATAGGCGTATTAAATACCCTCATTAAATAGGCTTATTTTATCAACTTAGGCTTATTAAATAGGTTTATTTCAGCAACTTAGACTTATTAAAGAGCCTTATTAAATAGGCTTATTTCAGCAACTTAGGCTTATTAAATAAGCTTATTTCAGCAACTTATTCTTATTAAATAGCCTTATTAAACAGGTTTATTTCAGCAACTTAGGCTTATTAAATAGCATTTTTAAATAGGTTTATTTCAGCAACTTAGACTTATTAAATATACCTTTTAAAATAGGCTTAGTTCAGAAACTTAGGCTTATTAAATAGTCTTATTTCAGCAACTTAGGCTCATTAAATAGCCTTATTAAATAGGCTTATTCAGCAACTTAGGCTTATTAAATAGCCTTATTAAATATGCTTATTTCAGCAACTTAGACTTATTAAATAGGTTTATTCAGCAACTTAGGCTTATTTAATAGGCTTATTTCAGCAACTTAGGCTTATTAAATAGGCTCATTCAGAAACTTAGGCTTATTAAATAAGCTTATTTCAGCAACTTAAACTTATTAAATAGGCCTATTAAATAGGCTTATTAAATAGGCTTATTTCAGCAACTTAGATTTATTAAAAAAAGGCCTATTAAATAGGCTTATTAAATAGACTTATTAAATAGGCTCATTAAATACTTATTAAATAGGCTTATTAAATAGGCTTATTAAATAGACTTATTAAATAGGCTTATTAAATAGACTTATTAAATAGTCTTATTAAAAAGGCTTATTAAGTAGACTTATTAAATAGGCTCATTAAATACTCATTAAATATGTTTATTAAATAGGTGTATTAATCAGGCTTATTAAATAGGCTTATTAAATAGGCTTATTAAATAGACTTATTAAATAGACTTATTAAATAGACTTATTAAATAGACTTATTAAATAGCCTCATGAAATAGGCTTATTTTAGCAACTTAGGCTTATTAAATAGGTTTATTTCAGCAACTTAGACTTATTAAAGAGCCTTATTAAATAGGCTTATTTCAGCAACTTAGGCTTATTAAATAAGCTTATTTCAGCAACTTATGCTTATTAAATAGCCTTATTAAACAGGTTTATTTCAGCAACTTAGGCTTATTAAATAGCATTTTTAAATAGGTTTATTTCAGCAACTTAGACTTATTAAATATACCTTTTTAAATAGGCTTAGTTCAGAAACTTAGGCTTATTAAATAGTCTTATTTCAGCAACTTAGGCTCATTAAATAGCCTTATGAAATAGGCTTATTTCAGCAACTTAGGCTTATTAAATAGCCGTATTAAATAGGCTTATTTTAGCAACTTAGACTTATTAAATAGGTTTATTCAGCAACTTAGGCTTATTAAATAGGCTTATTCAGCAACTTAGGCTTATTAAATAGGCTTATTTCAGCAACTTAGACTTATTAAATAGGCCTATTAAATAGGCTTATTAAATAGGCTTATTTCAGCAACTTAGACGTATTAAATAGGCCTATTAAATAGGCTTATTAAATAGACATATTAAATAGGCTCATTAAATACTTATTAAATAGGTTTATTAAATAGGCTTATTAAATAGACTTATTAAATAGGCTCAATAAATCGGCTTATTAAATAGGCTTATTAAATAGGCTCAATAAATAGGCATATTAAATAGGCTTAATAAATCGGCTTATTAAATAGGCTCAATAAATAGGCTTATTAAATAGGCTCAATAAATATGCTTATTAAATAGGCTCAATAAATAGGCTTATTAAATAGGCTCAATAAATAGGCTTATTAAATAGGCTCATTAAATACTTATTAAATAGGCTTATTAAATAGACTTATTAAATAGACTTATTAAATAGTCTTATTAAATAGACTTATTAAATAGTCTTATTAAAAAGGCTTATTAAATAGACTTATTAAATAGGCTCATTAAATACTTATTAAATATGTTTATTAAATAGGTGTATTAATTAGGCTTATTAAATAGGCTTATTAAATAGGCTTATTAAATAGACTTATTAAATAGACTTATTAAATAGACTTATTAAATAGACTTATTAAATAGCCTCATGAAATAGGCTTATTTTAGCAACTTAGGCTTATTAAATAGGTTTATTTCAGCAACTTAGACTTATTAAAGAGCCTTATTAAATAGGCTTATTTCAGCAACTTAGGCTTATTAAATATACTTATTTCAGCAACTTAGGCTTATTAAATAGGCTTATTTCAGCAACTTAGACTTATTAAATAGCCTTATTTCAGCAACTTAGGCTTATTAAATAGGCTTATTTCAGCAACTTAGGCTTATTATATAGCCTTATTTCAGCAACTTAGACTTATTAAATAGGCTTATTTCAGCAACTTAGGCTTATTAAATAGGCTTATTCAGCAACTTAGGCTTATTAAATAGGCTTATTTCAGCAAATTAGGCTTATTGAATAGGCTCATTCAGAAACTTAGGCTTATTAAATAGGCTTATTTCAGCAACTTAGACTTATTAAATAGGCCTATTAAATAGGCTTATTAAATAGACTTATTAAATAGGCTCATTAAATACTTATTAAATAGGTGTATTAAATAGGCTTATTAAATAGACTTATTAAATAGGCTCAATAAATAGGCTTATTAAATAGGCTTATTAAATAGACTTATTAAATAGGCTTATTAAATAGGCTCAATAAATAGGCTTATTAAATAGGCTCAATAAATAGGCTTATTAAATAGGCTCAATAAATAGGCTTATTAAATAGGCTCATTAAATACTTATTAAATAGACTTATTAAATAGACTTATTACATAGGCTTATTAAATAGGCTTATTAAATAGGCTTATTAAATAGGCTTATTAAATAGACTTATTAAATAGCTCATTAAATAGGCGTATTTCAGCAACTTAGGCTTATTAAATAGCCTTATTTCAGCAACTTACGCTTATTAAATAGGCTTATTTCAGCAACTTAGGCTTATTAAATAGCCTAATTAAGTAGGCTTATTTCAGCAACTTGGGCTTATTAAATAGGCTTATTTCAGCAACTTCCGCTGATTAAAAAGGCTTATTTCAGCAACTTAGACTTATTAAATAGCCTTTTTTCAGCAACCTAGACTCATTAAATAGACTTATTTCAGCAACTTATGCTTATTAAATATACTTATTTCAGCAACTTAGGCTTATTACATAGGCTTATTTCAGCAACTTAGACTTAGTAAATAGCCTTATTTCAGCAACTTAGGCTTATTAAATAGGCTTATTTCAGCAACTTAGGCTTATTAAATAGGCTTATTTCAGCAACTTAGACTTACTAAATATGCTTATTTCAGCAACTTAGGCTTATTAAATAGGCTTATTCAGCAACTTAGGCTTATTAAATAGGCTTATTTCGGCAACTTAGGCTTATTAAATAGGCTCATTCAGAAACTTAGGCTTATTAAATAGGCTTATTTCAGCAACTTAGACTTATTAAATAGGCCTATTAAATAGACTTATTAAATAGGCTTATTTCAGCAACTTAGACTTATTAAATAGGCCTATTAAATAGGCTTATTAAATAGACTTATTAAACAGGCTCATTAAATAATTATTAAATAGGCTTGTTAAATAGGCTTATTAAATAGACTTATTAAATAGGCTCAATAAATAGGCTTATTAAATAGGCTTATTAAATAGGCTCAATAAATAGGCTTATTAAATAGGCTTATTAAATAGGCTTATTAAATAGACTTATTAAATAGGCTTATTAAATAGGCTCAATAAATAGGGTTATTAAATAGGCTCAATAAATAGGCTTATTAAATAGGCTCAATAAATAGGCTTATTAAATAGGCTCAATAAATAGGCTTATTAAATAGGCTCATTAAATACTTATTAAATAGACTTATTAAATAGACTCATTAAATAGGCTTATTAAATAGGCTTATTAAATAGGCTTATTAAATAGGCTTATTAAATAGGCGTATTAAATACCCTCATTAAATAGGCTTATTTTTGCAACTTAGGCTTATTAAATAGGTTTATTTCAGCAACTTAGACTTATTAAAGAGCCTTATTAAATAGGCTTATTTCAGCAACTTAGGCTTATTAAATAAGCTTATTTCAGCAACTTATTCTTATTAAATAGCCTTATTAAACAGGTTTATTTCAGCAACTTAGGCTTATTAAATAGCATTTTTAAATAGGTTTATTTCAGCAACTTAGACTTATTAAATATACCTTTTAAAATAGGCTTAGTTCAGAAACTTAGGCTTATTAAATAGTCTTATTTCAGCAACTTAGGCTCATTAAATAGCCTTATTAAATAGGCTTATTCAGCAACTTAGGCTTATTAAATAGCCTTATTAAATATGCTTATTTCAGCAACTTAGACTTATTAAATAGGTTTATTCAGCAACTTAGGCTTATTTAATAGGCTTATTTCAGCAACTTAGGCTTATTAAATAGGCTCATTCAGAAACTTAGGCTTATTAAATAAGCTTATTTCAGCAACTTAAACTTATTAAATAGGCCTATTAAATAGGCTTATTAAATAGGCTTATTTCAGCAACTTAGATTTATTAAAAAAGGCCTATTAAATAGGCTTATTAAATAGACTTATTAAATAGGCTCATTAAATACTTATTAAATAGGCTTATTAAATAGGCTGATTAAATAGACTTATTAAATAGGCTTATTAAATAGACTTATTAAATAGTCTTATTAAAAAGGCTTATTAAGTAGACTTATTAAATAGGCTCATTAAATACTCATTAAATATGTTTATTAAATAGGTGTATTAATCAGGCTTATTAAATAGGCTTATTAAATAGGCTTATTAAATAGACTTATTAAATAGACTTATTAAATAGACTTATTAAATAGACTTATTAAATAGCCTCATGAAATAGGCTTATTTTAGCAACTTAGGCTTATTAAATAGGTTTATTTCAGCAACTTAGACTTATTAAAGAGCCTTATTAAATAGGCTTATTTCAGCAACTTAGGCTTATTAAATAAGCTTATTTCAGCAACTTATGCTTATTAAATAGCCTTATTAAACAGGTTTATTTCAGCAACTTAGGCTTATTAAATAGCATTTTTAAATAGGTTTATTTCAGCAACTTAGACTTATTAAATATACCTTTTTAAATAGGCTTAGTTCAGAAACTTAGGCTTATTAAATAGTCTTATTTCAGCAACTTAGGCTCATTAAATAGCCTTATGAAATAGGCTTATTTCAGCAACTTAGGCTTATTAAATAGCCGTATTAAATAGGCTTATTTTAGCAACTTAGGCTTATTAAATAGGCTTATTCAGCAACTTAGGCTTATTAAATAGGCTTATTTCAGCAACTTAGACTTATTAAATAGGCCTATTAAATAGGCTTATTAAATAGGCTTATTTCAGCAACTTAGACGTATTAAATAGGCCTATTAAATAGGCTTATTAAATAGACATATTAAATAGGCTCATTAAATACTTATTAAATAGGTTTATTAAATAGGCTTATTAAATAGACTTATTAAATAGGCTCAATAAATCGGCTTATTAAATAGGCTTATTAAATAGGCTCAATAAATAGGCATATTAAATAGGCTTAATAAATCGGCTTATTAAATAGGCTCAATAAATAGGCTTATTAAATAGGCTCAATAAATAGGCTTATTAAATAGGCTCAATAAATATGCTTATTAAATAGGCTCAATAAATAGGCTTATTAAATAGGCTCAATAAATAGGCTTATTAAATAGGCTCATTAAATACTTATTAAATAGGCTTATTAAATAGACTTATTAAATAGACTTATTAAATAGTCTTATTAAATAGACTTATTAAATAGTCTTATTAAAAAGGCTTATTAAATAGACTTATTAAATAGGCTCATTAAATACTTATTAAATATGTTTATTAAATAGGTGTATTAATTAGGCTTATTAAATAGGCTTATTAAATAGGCTTATTAAATAGACTTATTAAATAGACTTAGTAAATAGACTTATTAAATAGACTTATTAAATAGCCTCATGAAATAGGCTTATTTTAGCAACTTAGGCTTATTAAATAGGTTTATTTCAGCAACTTAGACTTATTAAAGAGCCTTATTAAATAGGCTTATTTCAGCAACTTAGGCTTATTAAATATACTTATTTCAGCAACTTAGGCTTATTAAATAGGCTTATTTCAGCAACTTAGACTTATTAAATAGCCTTATTTCAGCAACTTAGGCTTATTAAATAGGCTTATTTCAGCAACTTAGGCTTATTATATAGCCTTATTTCAGCAACTTAGGCTTATTATATAGCCTTATTTCAGCAACTTAGACTTATTAAATAGGCTTATTTCAGCAACTTAGACTTATTAAATAGGCCTATTAAATAGGCTTATTAAATAGACTTATTAAATAGGCTCATTAAATACTTATTAAATAGGTGTATTAAATAGGCTTATTAAATAGACTTATTAAATAGGCTCAATAAATAAGCTTATTAAATAGGCTTATTAAATAGACGTATTAAATAGGCTTATTAAATAGTCTCAATAAATAGGCTTATTAAATAGGCTCAATAAATAGGCTTATTAAATAGGCTCAATAAATAGGCTTATTAAATAGGCTCATTAAATACTTATTAAATAGACTTATTAAATAGACTTATTACATAGGCTTATTAAATAGGCTTATTAAATAGGCTTATTAAATAGGCTTATTAAATAGACTTATTAAATAGCTCATTAAATAGGCGTATTTCAGCAACTTAGGCTTATTAAATAGCCTTATTTCAGCAACTTACGCTTATTAAATAGGCTTATTTCAGCAACTTAGGCTTATTAAATAGCCTAATTAAGTAGGCTTATTTCAGCAACTTGGGCTTATTAAATAGGCTTATTTCAGCAACTTACGCTGATTAAAAAGGCTTATTTCAGCAACTTAGACTTATTAAATAGCCTTTTTTCAGCAACCTAGACTCATTAAATAGACTTATTTCAGCAACTTATGCTTAGTAAATAGCCTTATTTCAGCAACTTAGGCTTATTAAATAGGCTTATTTCAGCAACTTAGGCTTATTAAATAGGCTTATTTCAGCAACTTAGACTTACTAAATATGCTTATTTCAGCAACTTAGGCTTATTAAATAGGCTTATTCAGCAACTTAGGCTTATTAAATAGGCTTATTTCGGCAACTTAGGCTTATTAAATAGGCTCATTCAGAAACTTAGGCTTATTAAATAGGCTTATTTCAGCAACTTAGACTTATTAAATAGGCCTATTAAATAGACTTATTAAATAGGCTTATTTCAGCAACTTAGACTTATTAAATAGGCCTATTAAATAGGCTTATTAAATAGACTTATTAAACAGGCTCATTAAATAATTATTAAATAGGCTTGTTAAATAGGCTTATTAAATAGACTTATTAAATAGGCTCAATAAATAGGCTTATTAAATAGGCTTATTAAATAGGCTCAATAAATAGGCTTATTAAATAGGCTTATTAAATAGGCTTATTAAATAGACTTATTAAATAGGCTTATTAAATAGGCTCAATAAATAGGCTTATTAAATAGGCTCAATAAATAGGCTTATTAAATAGGCTCAATAAATAGGCTTATTAAATAGGCTCAATAAATAGGCTTATTAAATAGGCTCATTAAATACTTATTAAATAGACTTATTAAATAGACTCATTAAATAGGCTTATTAAATAGGCTTATTAAATAGGCTTATTAAATAGGCTTATTAAATAGACGTATTAAATAGCCTCATTAAATAGGCTTATTTTAGCAACTTAGGCTTATTAAATAGGTTTATTTCAGCAACTTAGACTTATTAAAGAGCCTTATTAAATAGGCTTATTTCAGCAACTTAGACTTATTAAATATACCTTTTAAAATAGGCTTAGTTCAGAAACTTAGGCTTATTAAATAGTCTTATTTCAGCAACTTAGGCTTATTAAATAGCCTTATTAAATAGGCTTATTCCGCAACTTAGGCTTATTAAATAGCCTTATTAAATATGCTTATTTCAGCAACTTAGACTTATTAAATAGGTTTATTCAGCAACTTAGGCTTATTAAATAGGCTTATTCAGCAACTTAGGCTTATTTAATAGGCTTATTTCAGCAACTTAGGCTTATTAAATAGGCTCATTCAGAAACTTAGGCTTATTAAATAAGCTTATTTCAGCAACTTAGACTTATTAAATAGGCCTATTAAATAGGCTTATTAAATAGGCTTATTTCAGCAACTTAGATTTATTAAAAAAGGCCTATTAAATAGGCTTATTAAATAGACTTATTAAATAGGCTCATTAAATACGTATTAAATAGGCTTATTAAATAGGCTTATTAAATAGACTTATTAAATAGGCTCAATAAATAGGCTTATTAAATAGGCTTATTAAATAGACTTATTAAATAGGCTCAATAAATCAGCTTATTAAATAGGCTTATTAAATAGGCTTATTAAATAGACTTATTAAATCGGCTTATTAAATAGGCTCAATAAATAGGCTTATTAAATAGGCTCAATAAATATGCTTATTAAATAGGCTCAATAAATAAGCTTATTAAATAGGCCCAATAAATAGGCTTATTAAATAGGCTCATTAAATACTTATTAAATAGGCTTATTAAATAGGCTTATTAAATAGACTTATTAAATAGGCTTATTAAATAGACTTATTAAATAGTCTTATTAAAAAGGCTTATTAAGTAGACTTATTAAATAGGCTCATTAAATACTCATTAAATATGTTTATTAAATAGGTGTATTAATTAGGCTTATTAAATAGGCTTATTAAATAGGCTTATTAAATAGACTTATTAAATAGACTTATTAAATAGACTTATTAAATAGACTTATTAAATAGCCTCATGAAATAGGCTTATTTTAGCAACTTAGGCTTATTAAATAGGTTTATTTCAGCAACTTAGACTTATTAAAGAGCCTTATTAAAAAGGGTTATTTCAGCAACTTAGGCATATTAAATAAGCTTATTTCAGCAACTTATGCTTATTTAATAGCCTTATTAAACAGGTTTATTTCAGCAACTTAGGCTTATTAAATAGCATTTTTAAATAGGTTTATTTCAGCAACTTAGACTTATTAAATATACCTTTTTAAATAGGCTTAGTTCAGAAACTTAGGCTTATTAAATAGTCTTATTTCAGCAACTTAGGCTCATTAAATAGCCTTATGAAATAGGCTTATTTCAGCAACTTAGGCTTATTAAATAGCCGTATTAAATAGGCTTATTTCAGCAACTTAGACTTATTAAATAGGTTTATTCAGCAACTTAGGCTTATTAAATAGACTTATTCAGCAACTTAGGATTATTAAATAGGCTTATTTCAGCAACTTAGACTTATTAAATAGGCCTATTAAATAGGTTTATTAAATAGGCTTATTTCAGCAACTTAGACTTATTAAATAGGCCTATTAAATAGGCTTATTAAATAGACTTATTAAATAGGCTCATTAAATACTTAATAAATAGGCTTATTAAATAGGCTTATTAAATAGATTTATTAAATAGGCTCAATAAATCGGCTTATTAAATAGGCTTATTAAATAGGCTCAATAAATAGGCTTATTAAATAGGCTTATTAAATAGGCTTATTAAATAGACTTATTAAATCGGCTTATTAAATAGGCTCAATAAATAGGCTCAATAAATATGCTTATTAAATAGGCTCAATAAATAGGCTTATTAAATAGGCTCAATAAATAGGCTTATTAAATAGGCTCATTAAATACTTATTAAATAGGCTTATTAAATAGACTTATTAAATAGACTTATTAAATAGTCTTATTAAATAGACTTATTAAATAGTCTTATTAAAAAGGCTTATTAAATAGACTTATTAAATAGGCTCATTAAATACTTATTAAATATGTTTATTAAATAGGTGTATTAATTGGGCTTATTAAATAGGCTTATTAAATAGGCTTATTAAATAGACTTATTAAATAGACTTATTAAATAGACTTATTAAATAGGCTCATTAAATAGGCTTATTAAATAGGCTCAATAAATAGGCTTATTAAATAGGCTCAATAAATAGGCTTATTAAATAGGCTCAATAAATAGGCTTATTAAATAGGCTCATTAAATACTTATTAAATAGACTTATTAAATAGACTCATTAAATAGGCTTATTAAATAGGCTTATTAAATAGGCTTATTAAATAGGCTTTTTAAATAGGCTTATTAAATAGACTCATTAAATCGGCTTATTAAATAGGCTCAATAAATAGGCTTATTAAATAGGCTCAATAAATATGCTTATTAAATAGGCTCAATAAATAGGCTTATTAAATAGGCTCATTAAATACTTATTAAATAGGCTTATTAAATAGACTTATTAAATAGACTTATTAAATAGGCTTATTAAATAGACTTATTAAATAGTCTTATTAAAAAGGCTTATTAAATAGACTTATTAAATAGGATCATTAAATACTCATTAAATATGTTTATTAAATAGGTGTATTAATTAGGCTTATTAAATAGGCTTATTAAATAGGCTTATTAAATAGACTTATTAAATAGACTTATTAAATAGAATTATTAAATAGACTTATTAAATAGTCTTATTAAAAAGGCTTATTAAATAGACTTATTAAATAGGATCATTAAATACTCATTAAATATGTTTATTAAATAGGTGTATTAATTAGGCTTATTAAATAGGCTTATTAAATAGGCTTATTAAATAGACTTATTAAATAGACTTATTAAATAGAATTATTAAATAGGCTTATTAAATAGGCTCAATAAATAGGCTTATTAAATAGGCTCAATAAATAGGCTTATTAAATAGGCTCAATAAATAGGCTTATTAAATAGGCTCAATAAATAGGCTTATTAAATAGGCTCATTAAATACTTATTAAATAGACTTATTAAATAGACTCATTAAATAGGCTTATTAAATAGGCTTATTAAATAGGCTTATTAAATAGGCTTATTAAATAGACGTATTAAATAGCCTCATTAAATAGGCTTATTTTAGCAACTTAGGCTTATTAAATAGGTTTATTTCAGCAACTTAGACTTATTAAAGAGCCTTATTAAATAGGCTTATTTCAGCAACTTAGACTTATTAAATAGTCTTATTTCAGCAACTTAGGCTTATTAAATAGCCTTATTAAATAGGCTTATTCCGCAACTTAGGCTTATTAAATAGCCTTATTAAATATGCTTATTTCAGCAACTTAGACTTATTAAATAGGTTTATTCAGCAACTTAGGCTTATTAAATAGGCTTATTCAGCAACTTAGGCTTATTTAATAGGCTTATTTCAGCAACTTAGGCTTATTAAATAGGCTCATTCAGAAACTTAGGCTTATTAAATAAGCTTATTTCAGCAACTTAGACTTATTAAATAGGCCTATTAAATAGGCTTATTTCAGCAACTTAGATTTATTAAAAAAGGCCTATTAAATAGGCTTATTAAATAGACTTATTAAATAGGCTCATTAAATACGTATTAAATAGGCTTATTAAATAGGCTTATTAAATAGACTTATTAAATAGGCTCAATAAATAGGCTTATTAAATAGGCTTATTAAATAGACTTATTAAATAGGCTCAATAAATCAGCTTATTAAATAGGCTTATTAAATAGGCTTATTAAATAGACTTATTAAATCGGCTTATTAAATAGGCTCAATAAATAGGCTTATTAAATAGGCTCAATAAATATGCTTATTAAATAGGCTCAATAAATAAGCTTATTAAATAGGCCCAATAAATAGGCTTATTAAATAGGCTCATTAAATACTTATTAAATAGGCTTATTAAATAGGCTTATTAAATAGACTTAATAAATAGGCTTATTAAATAGACTTATTAAATAGTCTTATTAAAAAGGCATATTAAATATACTTATTAAATAGGCTCATTAAATACTCATTAAATATGTTTATTAAATAGGTGTATTAATTAGGCTTATTAAATAGGCTTATTAAATAGGCTTATTAAATAGACTTATTAAATAGACTTATTAAATAGACTTATTAAATAGACTTATTAAATAGCCTCATGAAATAGGCTTATTTTAGCAACTTAGGCTTATTAAATAGGTTTATTTCAGCAACTTAGACTTATTAAAGAGCCTTATTAAATAGGGTTATTTCAGCAACTTAGGCTTATTAAATAAGCTTATTTCAGCAACTTATGCTTATTTAATAGCCTTATTAAACAGGTTTATTTCAGCAACTTAGGCTTATTAAATAGCATTTTTAAATAGGTTTATTTCAGCAACTTAGACTTATTAAATATACCTTTTTAAATAGGCTTAGTTCAGAAACTTAGGCTTATTAAATAGTCTTATTTCAGCAACTTAGGCTCATTAAATAGCCTTATGAAATAGGCTTATTTCAGCAACTTAGGCTTATTAAATAGCCGTATTAAATAGGCTTATTTCAGCAACTTAGACTTATTAAATAGGTTTATTCAGCAACTTAGGCTTATTAAATAGACTTATTCAGCAACTTAGGATTATTAAATAGGCTTATTTCAGCAACTTAGACTTATTAAATAGGCCTATTAAATAGGCTTATTAAATAGGCTTATTTCAGCAACTTAGACTTATTAAATAGGCCTATTAAATAGGCTTATTAAATAGACTTATTAAATAGGCTCATTAAATACTTAATAAATAGGCTTATTAAATAGGCTTATTAAATAGACTTATTAAATAGGCTCAATAAATCGGCTTATTAAATAGGCTTATTAAATAGGCTCAATAAATAGGCTTATTAAATAGGCTTATTAAATAGGCTTATTAAATAGACTTATTAAATCGGCTTATTAAATAGGCTCAATAAATAGGCTCAATAAATATTCTTATTAAATAGGCTCAATAAATAGGCTTATTAAATAGGCTCAATAAATAGGCTTATTAAATAGGCTCATTAAATACTTATTAAATAGGCTTATTAAATAGACTTATTAAATAGACTTATTAAATAGTCTTATTAAATAGACTTATTAAATAGTCTTATTAAAAAGGCTTATTAAATAGACTTATTAAATAGGTTCATTAAATACTTATTAAATATGTTTATTAAATAGGTGTATTAATTAGGCTTATTAAATAGGCTTATTAAATAGGCTTATTAAATAGACTTATTAAATAGACTTATTAAATAGACTTATTAAATAGGCTCATTAAATAGGCTTATTAAATAGGCTCAATAAATAGGCTTATTAAATAGGCTCAATAAATAGGCTTATTAAATAGGCTCAATAAATAGGCTTATTAAATAGGCTCATTAAATACTTATTAAATAGACTTATTAAATAGACTCATTAAATAGGCTTATTAAATAGGCTTATTAAATAGGCTTATTAAATAGGCTTTTTAAATAGGCTTATTAAATAGACTCATTAAATCGGCTTATTAAATAGGCACAATAAATAGGCTTATTAAATAGGCTCAATAAATATGCTTATTAAATAGGCTCAATAAATATGCTTATTAAATAGGCTCAATAAATAGGCTTATTAAATAGGCTCATTAAATACTTATTAAATAGGCTTATTAAATAGACTTATTAAATAGACTTATTAAATAGGCTTATTAAATAGACTTATTAAATAGTCTTATTAAAAAGGCTTATTAAATAGACTTATTAAATAGGATCATTAAATACTCATTAAATATGTTTATTAAATAGGTGTATTAATTAGGCTTATTAAATAGGCTTATTAAATAGGCTTATTAAATAGACTTATTAAATAGACTTATTAAATAGAATTATTAAATAGACTTATTAAATAGCCTCATGAAATAGGCTTATTTTAGCAACTTAGGCTTATTAAATAGGCTTATTTCAGCAACTTAGACTTATTAAATAGGCCTATTAAATAGGCTTATTAAATAGACTTATTAAATAGGCTCATTAAATACTTATTAAATAGGTGTATTAAATAGGCTTATTAAATAGACTTATTAAATAGGCTCAATAAATAGGCTTATTAAATAGGCTTATTAAATAGACTTATTAAATAGGCTTATTAAATAGGCTCAATAAATAGGCTTATTAAATAGGCTCAATAAATAGGCTTATTAAATAGGCTCAATAAATAGGCTTATTAAATAGGCTCATTAAATACTTATTAAATAGACTTATTAAATAGACTTATTACATAGGCTTATTAAATAGGCTTATTAAATAGGCTTATTAAATAGGCTTATTAAATAGACTTATTAAATAGCTCATTAAATAGGCGTATTTCAGCAACTTAGGCTTATTAAATAGCCTTATTTCAGCAACTTACGCTTATTAAATAGGCTTATTTCAGCAACTTAGGCTTATTAAATAGCCTAATTAAGTAGGCTTATTTCAGCAACTTGGGCTTATTAAATAGGCTTATTTCAGCAACTTCCGCTGATTAAAAAGGCTTATTTCAGCAACTTAGACTTATTAAATAGCCTTTTTTCAGCAACCTAGACTCATTAAATAGACTTATTTCAGCAACTTATGCTTATTAAATATACTTATTTCAGCAACTTAGGCTTATTACATAGGCTTATTTCAGCAACTTAGACTTAGTAAATAGCCTTATTTCAGCAACTTAGGCTTATTAAATAGGCTTATTTCAGCAACTTAGGCTTATTAAATAGGCTTATTTCAGCAACTTAGACTTACTAAATATGCTTATTTCAGCAACTTAGGCAATAAATAGGCTTATTAAATAGGCTTATTAATTAGGCTTATTAAATAGGTTTATTAAATAGACTTATTAAATAGGCTTATTAAATAGGCTCAATAAATAGGCTCATTAAATAGGCTCAATAAATAGGCTTATTAAATAGGCTCAATAAATAGGCTTATTAAATAGGCACATTAAATACTTATTAAATAGGCTTATTAAATAGACTTATTAAATAGACTTATTAAATAGGCTTATTAAATAGGCTTATTAAATAGGCTTATTAAAAAGGCTTATTAAATAGGCTTATTAAATAGGCTCATTAAATACTTATTAAATAGGTTTATTAAATAGGCGTATTAAATAGGCTTATTAAATAGGCTTATTAAATAGGCTTATTAAATAGACTTATTAAATAGCCTCATTAAATAGGCTTATTTTAGCAAATTACGCTTATTAAATAGGCTTATTTCAGCAACTTATTCTTATTAAATAAGCTAATTAAGTAGGCTTATTTCAGCAACTTGGGCTTATTAAATAGGCTTATTTCAGCAACTTACGCTGATTAAAAAGGCTTATTTCAGCAACTTAGGCTTATTAAATAGGCTTGTTCAGCAACTTAGGTTTATTAAATAGGCTTATTTCAGCAACTTAGGCTTATTAAATATGCTCATTCAGAAAATTAAGCTTATTAAATAGGCTTATTTCAGCAACTTAGACTTATTAAATAGGCCTATTAAATAGGCTTATTAAATAGGCTTATTTCAGCAACTTAGACTTATTAAATAGGTCTATTAAATAGGCTAATTAAATAGACTTATTAAATAGGCTCATTAAATACTTATTAAATAGGCTTATTAAATAGACTTATTAAATAGGCTTATTAAATAGGCTCAATAAATAGGCTTATTAAATAGGCTCAATAAATAGGCTTATTAAATAGGCTCAATAAATAGGCTTATTAAATAGGCTCAATAAATAGGCTTATTAAATAGGCTCATTAAATACTTATTAAATAGGCTTATTAAATAGACTTATTAAATAGACTTATTAAATAGGCTTATTAAATAGACTTATTAAATAGGCTTATTAAAAAGGCTTATTAAATAGACTTATTAAAAAGGCTCATTAAATACTTATTAAATATGTTTATTAAATAGGCGTATTAAATAGGCTTATTAAATAGGCTTATTAAATATGCTTATTAATAGGCTTATTAAATAGACTTATTAAATAGCCTCATTAAATAGGCTTATTTTAGCAACTTAGGCTTATTAAATAGGTTTATTTCAGCAACTTAGACTTATTAAATAGCCTTATTAAATAGGCTTATTTCAGCAACTTAGGCTTATTAAATAAGCTTATTTCAGCAACTTATGCTTATTAAATAGCCTTATTAAACAGGTTTATTTCAGCAACTTAGGCTTATTAAATAGCATTTTTAAATCAGCAACTTAGGCTCATTAAATAGACTTATTAAATAGGCTTATTTCAGCAACTTAGGCTTATTAAATATGCTCATTCAGAAAATTAAGCTTATTAAATAGGCCTATTAAATAGGCTTATTAAATAGGCTTATTTCAGCAACTTAGACTTATTAAATAGGTCTATTAAATAGGCTTATTAAATAGACTTATTAAATAGGCTCATTAAATACTTATTAAATAGGCTTATTAAATAGACTTATTAAATAGGCTTATTAAATAGGCTCAATAAATAGGCTTATTAAATAGGCTCAATAAATAGGCTTATTAAATAGGCTCAATAAATAGGCTTATTAAATAGGCTCAATAAATAGGCTTATTAAATAGGCTCATTAAATACTTATTAAATAGGCTTATTAAATAGACTTATTAAATAGCCTTATTAAATAGGCTTATTAAATAGACTTATTAAATAGGCTTATTAAAAAGGCTTATTAAATAGACTTATTAAAAAGGCTCATTAAATACTTACTAAATATGTTTATTAAATAGGCGTATTAAATAGGCTTATTAAATAGGCTTATTAAATAGGCTTATTAAATAGGCTTATTAAATAGACTTATTAAATAGCCTCATTAAATAGGCTTATTTTAGCAACTTAGGCTTATTAAATAGGTTTATTTCAGCAACTTAGACTTATTAAATAGCCTTATTAAATAGGCTTATTTCAGCAACTTAGGCTTATTAAATAACATTTTTAAATCAGCAACTTAGGCTTATTAAATAGCCTTATTAAACAGGTTTATTTCAGCAACTTAGGCTTATAAAATAGGCTTATATCAGCAACTTAAACTTATTAAATAGCCTTATTTCAGCAACTTAGGCTTATTAAATAGCCTTATTTCAGCAACTTAGACTTATTAAATAGGCTTATTCAGCAACTTAGGCTTATTAAATAGCCTTATTAAATAGGCTTATTTCAGTAACTTAGACTTATTAAATAGGTTTATTCATCAACTTAGGCTTATTAAATAGGCTTATTTCAGCAACTTAGACTTACTAAATATGCTTATTTCAGCAACTTAGGCAATAAATAGGCTTATTAAATAGGCTTATTAATTAGGCTTATTAAATAGGTTTATTAAATAGACTTATTAAATAGGCTTATTAAATAGGCTCAATAAATAGGCTCATTAAATAGGCTCAATAAATAGGCTTATTAAATAGGCTCAATAAATAGGCTTATTAAATAGGCACATTAAATACTTATTAAATAGGCTTATTAAATAGACTTATTAAATAGACTTATTAAATAGGCTTATTAAATAGGCTTATTAAATAGGCTTATTAAAAAGGCTTATTAAATAGGCTTATTAAATAGGCTCATTAAATACTTATTAAATAGGTTTATTAAATAGGCGTATTAAATAGGCTTATTAAATAGGCTTATTAAATAGGCTTATTAAGTAGACTTATTAAATAGCCTCATTAAATAGGCTTATTTTAGCAAATTACGCTTATTAAATAGGCTTATTTCAGCAACTTATTCTTATTAAATAAGCTAATTAAGTAGGCTTATTTCAGCAACTTGGGCTTATTAAATAGGCTTATTTCAGCAACTTACGCTGATTAAAAAGGCTTATTTCAGCAACTTAGGCTTATTAAATAGGCTTGTTCAGCAACTTAGGTTTATTAAATAGGCTTATTTCAGCAACTTAGGCTTATTAAATATGCTCATTCAGAAAATTAAGCTTATTAAATAGGCTTATTTCAGCAACTTAGACTTATTAAATAGGCCTATTAAATAGGCTTATTAAATAGGCTTATTTCAGCAACTTAGACTTATTAAATAGGTCTATTAAATAGGCTAATTAAATAGACTTATTAAATAGGCTCATTAAATACTTATTAAATAGGCTTATTAAATAGACTTATTAAATAGGCTTATTAAATAGGCTCAATAAATAGGCTTATTAAATAGGCTCAATAAATAGGCTTATTAAATAGGCTCAATAAATAGGCTTATTAAATAGGCTCAATAAATAGGCTTATTAAATAGGCTCATTAAATACTTATTAAATAGGCTTATTAAATAGACTTATTAAATAGACTTATTAAATAGGCTTATTAAATAGACTTATTAAATAGGCTTATTAAAAAGGCTTATTAAATAGACTTATTAAAAAGGCTCATTAAATACTTATTAAATATGTTTATTAAATAGGCGTATTAAATAGGCTTATTAAATAGGCTTATTAAATATGCTTATTAATAGGCTTATTAAATAGACTTATTAAATAGCCTCATTAAATAGGCTTATTTTAGCAACTTAGGCTTATTAAATAGGTTTATTTCAGCAACTTAGACTTATTAAATAGCCTTATTAAATAGGCTTATTTCAGCAACTTAGGCTTATTAAATAAGCTTATTTCAGCAACTTATGCTTATTAAATAGCCTTATTAAACAGGTTTATTTCAGCAACTTAGGCTTATTAAATAGCATTTTTAAATCAGCAACTTAGGCTCATTAAATAGACTTATTAAATAGGCTTATTTCAGCAACTTAGGCTTATTAAATATGCTCATTCAGAAAATTAAGCTTATTAAATAGGCCTATTAAATAGGCTTATTAAATAGGCTTATTAAATAGGCTCATTAAATACTTATTAAATAGGCTTATTAAATAGACTTATTAAATAGGCTTATTAAATAGGCTCAATAAATAGGCTTATTAAATAGGCTCAATAAATAGGCTTATTAAATAGGCTCAATAAATAGGCTTATTAAATAGGCTCAATAAATAGGCTTATTAAATAGGCTCATTAAATACTTATTAAATAGGCTTATTAAATAGACTTATTAAATAGCCTTATTAAATAGGCTTATTAAATAGACTTATTAAATAGGCTTATTAAAAAGGCTTATTAAATAGACTTATTAAAAAGGCTCATTAAATACTTACTAAATATGTTTATTAAATAGGCGTATTAAATAGGCTTATTAAATAGGCTTATTAAATAGGCTTATTAAATAGGCTTATTAAATAGACTTATTAAATAGCCTCATTAAATAGGCTTATTTTAGCAACTTAGGCTTATTAAATAGGTTTATTTCAGCAACTTAGACTTATTAAATAGCCTTATTAAATAGGCTTATTTCAGCAACTTAGGCTTATTAAATAACATTTTTAAATCAGCAACTTAGGCTTATTAAATAGCCTTATTAAACAGGTTTATTTCAGCAACTTAGGCTTATAAAATAGGCTTATATCAGCAACTTAAACTTATTAAATAGCCTTATTTCAGCAACTTAGGCTTATTAAATAGCCTTATTTCAGCAACTTAGACTTATTAAATAGGCTTATTCAGCAACTTAGGCTTATTAAATAGCCTTATTAAATAGGCTTATTTCAGTAACTTAGACTTATTAAATAGGTTTATTCATCAACTTAGGCTTATTAAATAGGCTTATTAAGCAACTTAGGCTTATTAAATAGGCTTATTTCAGCAACTTAGGCTTATAAATAGGCTCATTCAGCAACTTAGGCTTATTAAATAGGCTTATTTCAGCAACTTAGACTTATTAAATAGGACTATTATATAGGCTTATTAAATAGGCTTATTTCAGCAACTTAGACGTATTAAATAGGCCTATTAAATAGGCTTATTAAATAGGCTTATTAAATAGGCTTATTGCAGCAACTTAGGCTTATTAAACAGGCTTATTAAATAGGCTTATTTCAGCAACTTAGGCTTATTAAATAGGCTTATTTCAGCAACTTAGACTTATTAAATAGCCTTATTTCAGCAAATTACGCTTATTAAATAGGCTTATTTCAGCAACTTAGGCTTATTAAATAGCCTAATTAAGTAGGCTTATTTCAGCAACTTGGGCTTATTAAATAGGCTTATTTCAGCAACTTACGCTGATTAAAAAGGCTTATTTCAGCAACTTAGGCTTATTAAATAGGCTTGTTCAGCAACTTAGGCTTATTAAATAGGCTTATTTCAGCAACTTAGGCTAATTAAATAGGCTCATTCAGAAACTTAAGCTTATTAAATAGGCTTATTTCAGCAACTTAGACTTACTAAATAGGCTTATTTCAGCAACTTAGACTTATTAAATAGGTCTATTAAATAGGCTTATTAAATAGACTTATTAAATAGGCTCATTAAATACTTATTAAATAGGCTTATTAAATAGGCTTATTAAATAGACTTATTAAATAGGCTCAATAAATAGGCTTATTAAATAGGCTTATTAAATAGGCTCAATAAATAGGCTTATTAAATAGGCTTATTAAATAGACTTATTAAATAGGCTTATTAAATAGGCTCAATAAAGAGGCTTATTAAATAGGCTCAATAAATAGGCTAATTAAATAGGCTCAATAAATAGGCTTATTAAATAGGCTCAATAAATAGGCTTATTAAATAGGCTCATTAAATACTTATTAAATAGGCTTATTAAATAGACTTATTAAATAGACTTATTAAAAAGGCTTATTAAATAGACTTATTAAATAGGCTTATTAAAAAGGCTTATTAAATAGCCTCATTTCAGCAACTTAGACTTATTAAATAGGCTTATTTCAGCAACTTAGGCTTATTAAATAGGCTTATTCAGCAACTTAGGCTTATCAAATAGGCTTATTAAATAGGCTTATTTCAGCAACTTAGGCTTATTAAATAGGCTTATTCAGCAACTTAGGCTTATTAAATAGGCTCATTCAATACTTATTAAATAGGCTTATTAAACAGGCTTATTAAATAGGCTCATTAAATACTTATTAAATAGGCTTATTAAATAGGCTTATTAAATAGACTTATTAAATAGGCTCAATAAATAGGCTTATTAAATAGGCTTATTAAATAGGCTCAATAAATAGGCTTATTAAATAGGCTTATTAAATAGACTTATTAAATCGGTTTATTAAATAGGCCCAATATAGAGGCTTATTAAATAGGCTCAATAAATAGGCTTATTAAATAGGCTCAATAAATAGGCTTTTTAAATAGGCTCAATAAATAGGCTTATTAAATAGGCTCATTAAATACTTATTAAATAGGCTTATTAAATAGACTTATTAAATAGACTTATTAAAAAGGCTTATTAAATAGACTTTTTAAATAGGCTTATTAAAAAGGCTTATTAAATAGCCTTATTTCAGCAACGTAAACTTATTAAATAGGCTTATTTCAGCAACTTAGGCTTATTAAATAGGCTTATTCAGCAACTTAGGCTTATCAAATAGGCTTATTAAATAGGCTTATTTCAGCAACTTAGGCTTATTAAATAGGCTTATTCAGCAACTTAGGCTTATTAAATAGGCTCATTCAATACTTATTAAATAGGCTTATTAAACAGGCTTATTAAATAGACTCATTAAATAGGCTCAATAAATAGGCTTATTAAATAGGCTTATTAATTAGGCTTATTAAATAGGTTTATTAAATAGACTTATTAAATAGGCTTATTAAATAGGCTCAATAAATAGGCTCATTAAATAGGCTCAATAAATAGGCTTATTAAATAGGCTCAATAAATAGGCTTATTAAATAGGCTCATTAAATACTTTTTAAATAGACTTATTAAATAGACTTATTAAATAGGCTTATTAAATAGGCTTATTAAATAGGCTTATTAAAAAGGCTTATTAAATAGGCTTATTAAATAGGCTCATTAAATACTTATTAAATAGGTTTATTAAATAGGCGTATTAAATAGGCTTATTAAATAGGCTTATTAAATAGGCTTATTAAATAGGCTTATTAAATTGCCTCATTAAAATAGCGTTATTTCAGCAACTTAGACTTATTAAATAGGCTTATTCAGCAACTTAGGCTTATTAAATAGCCTTATTAAATAGGCTTATTTCAGCAACTTAGGCTTATTAAATAGGCTTATTTCAGCAACTTAGACTTATTAAAAAGGCTTATTTCAGCAACTTAGGCTTATTAAATAGGCTTATTCAGCAACTTAGGCTTATTAAATAGGCTTTTTTCAGCAACTTAGACTTATTAAATAGGCCTATTAAATAGGCTTATTAAATAGACTTATTAAATAGGCTCATTAAATACTTATTAAGTAGGCTTATTAACTAGACTTATTAAATAGACTTATTAAATAGGCTTATTAAATAGACTTATTAAATAGGCTTATTAAAAATGCTCATTAAATACTTATTAAATGTGTTTATTAAATAGGCGTATTAAATAGGCTTATTAAATAGGCTTATTAAATATACTTATTAAATAGGCTTATTAAATAGGCTCAATAAATAGGCTTATTAAATAGGCTCAATAAATAGGCTTATTAAATAGGCTCAATAAATAGGCTTATTAAATAGACTCAATAAATAGGCTTATTAAATAGGCTCATTAAATACTTATTAAATAGGCTTATCAAATAGACTTATTAAATAGCCTTATTAAATAGGCTTATTAAATAGACTTATTAAATAGGCTTAATAAAAAGGCTTATTAAATAGACATTAAAAAGGCTCATTAAATACTTATTAAATATGTTTATTAAATAGGCGTATTAAATAGGCTTATTAAATAGGCTTATTAAATAGGCTTATTAATTAGGCTTATTAAATAGACTTATTAAATAGCCTCATTAAATAGGCTTATTTTAGCAACTTAGACTTATTAAATAGGTTTATTTCAGCAACTTAGACTTATTAAATAGCCTTATTAAATAGGCTTATTTCAGCAACTTAGGCTTATTAAATAAGCTTATTTCAGCAACTTATGATTATTAAATAGCCTTATTAAACAGATTTATTTCAGCAACTTAGGCTTATTAAATAGCATTTTTAAATCAGCAACTTAGGCTCATTAAATAGCCTTATTAAATAGGATTATTTCAGCAACTTAGGCTTATTAAATAGGCTTATTTCAGCAACTTAAACTTATTAAATAGCCTTATTTCAGCAACTTAGGCTTATTAAATAGCCTTATTTCAGCAACGTAGACTTATTAAATAGGCTTATTCAGCAACTTAGGCTTATTAAATAGGCTTATTAAATAGGCTTATTTCAGCAACTTAGACTTATTAAATAGGTTTATTCAGCAACTTAGGCTTATTAAATAGGCTTATTAAGCAACTTAGGCTTATTAAATAGGCTTATTTCAGCAACTTAGGCTTATTAAATAGGCTCATTCAGCAACTTAGGCTTATTAAATAGGCTTATTTCAGCAACTTAGACTTATTAAATAGGACTATTATATAGGCTTATTAAATAGGCTTATTTCAGCAACTTAGACTTATTAAATAGGCCTATTAAATAGGCTTATTAAATAGGCTTATTAAATAGGCTTATTTCAGCAACTTAGGCTTATTAAACAGGCTAATTAAATAGGCTTATTTCAGCAACTTAGGCTTATTAAATAGGCTTATTTCAGCAACTTAGACTTATTAAATAGCCTTATTTCAGCAAATTACGCTTATTAAATAGGCTTATTTCAGCAACTTAGGCTTATTAAATAGACTAATTAAGTAGGCTTATTTCAGCAACTTGGGCTTATTAAATAGGCTTATTTCAGCAACTTACGCTGATTAAAAAATAAGCCTATTTAATAAGGCTATTTAATGAGCCTAAGTTTCTGATTTAAAAATGCTATTTAATAAGCCTAAGTTGCTGAAATAAATCTGTTTAATAAGGCTATTTAATAAGCATAAGTTGCTGAAATAAGCTTATTTAATAAGCCTAAGTTGCTGAAATAAGCCTATTTAATAAGGCTATTTAATAAGTCTAAGTTGCTGAAATAAACCTATTTAATAAGTCTAAGTTGCTAAAATAAGCCTATTTAATAAGCCTATTTAATAAGCCTATTTAATAAGCCTATTTAATAAGTCTATTTAATACGCCTATTTAATAAACATATTTAATAAGTATTTATTGAGCCTTTTTAATAAGTCTATTTAATAAGCCTTTTTATTAAGCCTATTTAATAAGTCTATTTAATGAGCCTATTTAATAAGCCTATTTATTGAGCCTATTTAATAAGCCTATTTATTGAGCCTATTTAATAAGCCTATTTATTGAGCCTATTTAATAAGCCTATTTATTGAGCCTATTTAATAAGCCTATTTAATAAGCCTATTTAATAAGCCTATTTAATAAGCCTATTTAATACGCCTATTTAATAAACACATTTAATAAGTATTTAATGAGCATTTTTAATAAGCCTATTTAATAAGTCTATTTAATAAGCCTATTTAATAAGTCTATTTAATAAGTCTAGTTAATAAGCCTACTTAATATGTATTTAATGAGCCTATTTAATAAGTCTATTTAATAAGCCTATTTAATAGGCCTATTTAATAAGTCTAAGTTGCTGAAAAAAGCCTATTTAGTAAGCCTAAGTTGCTGAATAAGGCTATTTAATAAGCCTAAGTTGCTGAAATAAGGCTATTTAATAAGCCTTTTTAATAAGCCTATTTATTGAGCCTATTTAATAAGCATATTTATTGAGCCTATTTAATAAGCCTATTTATTGAGCCTATTTAATAAGCCTATTTATTGAGCCTATTTAATAAGCCTATTTATTGAGCCTATTTAATAAGCCTATTTAATAAGTCTATTTAATAAGCCTATTTAATAAGCCTATTTATTGACCCTATTTAATAAGCCTATTTAATAAGCCTATTTATTGAGCCTATTTAATAAGTCTATTTAATACGCCTATTTAATAAGCCTATTTAATAAGTATTTAATGAGCCTATTTAAGAAGTCTATTTAATAAGCCTATTTAATAGACCTATTTAATAAGTCTAAGTTGCTGAAATAAGCCTATTTAATAAACCTATTTAATAGGCCTATTTAATAAGTCTAATTTGCTGAAATAAGCCTATTTAATAAGCCTAAGTTTCTGAATGAGCCTATTTAATAAGCCTAAGTTGCTGAAATAAGCCTATTTAATAAGCCTAAGTTGCTGAACAAGCCTATTTAATAAACCTAAGTTGCTGAAATAAGCCTATTTAAAAAGGTATATTTAATAAGTCTAAGCTGCTGAAATAAACCTATTTAAATATGCTATTTAATAAGCCTAAGTTGCTGAAATAAACCTGTTTAATAAGCCTATTTAATAAGCATAAGTTGCTGAAATAAGCTTATTTAATAAGCCTAAATTGCTGAAATAAGCCTATTTAATAAGGCTATTTAATAAGTCTAAGTTGCTGAAATAAACCTATTTAATAAGTCTAAGTTGCTAAAATAAGCCTATATAATGAAGCTATTTAATAAGTCTATTTAATAAGCCTATTTAATAAGCCTATTTAATAAGCCTATTTAATACGCCTATTTAATAAACATATTTAATAAGTATTTAATGAGCCTATTTAATAAGTCTATTTAATAAGCCTTTTTAATAAGCCTATTTAATAAGTCTATTTAATAAGCCTCTTTAATAAGTCTATTTAATAAGTCTATTTAATAAGCCTATTTAATAAGTATTTAATAAGCCGATTTAATAAGTCTATTTAATAAGCCTATTTAATAAGCCTATTTAATAAGCCTATTTATTGAGCCTATTTAATAAGTCTATTTAATAAGCCTATTTAATAAGCCTATTTAATGAGCCTATTTAATAAGTCTATTTAATAAGCCTATTTAATAGGCCTTTTTAATAAGTCTAAGTTGCTGAAATAAGCCTATTTAATAAGCCTATTTAATAGGCCTATTGAATAAGTCTAAGTTGCTGAAATAAGCCTATTTAATAAGCCTAAGTTTCTGAATGAGCTTATTTAATAAGCCTAAGTTGCTGAAATAAGCCTATTAAATAAGCCTAAGTTGCTGAATAAGCCTATTTAATAAGCCTAAGTTGCTGAATAAACCTATTTAATAAGTCTAAGTTGCTGAAATAAGCATATTTAATAAGGCTATTTAATAAGCCTAAGTTGCTGAATAAGCCTATTTAATAAGGCTATTTAATGAGCCTAAGTTGCTGAAATAAACCTGTTTAATAAGGCTATTTAATAAGAATAAGTTGCTGAAATAAGCTTATTTAATAAGCCTAAGTTGCTGAATAAGCCTATTTCATAAGCTTAAGTTGCTGAAATAAGCCTTTTTAATATGTCTCAGTTGCTGAAATAAACCTATTTAATAAGCCTAAGTTGCTGAAATAAGCCTATTTAAATAGGCTATTTAATAAGCCTAAGTTGCTGAATAAGCCTATTTAATAAGTCTAAGTTGCTGAAATAAGGCTATTTAATAAGCCTAAGTTGCTGAAATAAGCCTATTAAATAAGCCTAAGTTGTTGAATAAGCCTATTTAATAAGCCTAAGTTGCTGAATAAACCTATTTAATAAGTCTAAGTTGCTGAAATAAGCATATTTAATAAGGCTATTTAATAAGCCTAAGTTGCTGAATAAGCCTATTTAATAAGGCTATTTAATGAGCCTAAGTTGCTGAAATAAGCCTATTTAATAAGCCTAAGTTTCTGAACTAAGCCTATTTAAAAAGGTATATTTAATAAGTCTAAGCTGCTGAAATAAACCTATTTAAATATGCTATTTAATAAGCCTAAGTTGCTGAAATAAACCTGTTTAATAAGCCTATTTAATAAGCATAAGTTGCTGAAATAAGCTTATTTAATAAGCCTAAGTTGCTGAAATAAGCCTATTTAATAAGGCTATTTAATAAGTCTAAGTTGCTGAAATAAACCTATTTAATAAGTCTAAGTTGCTAAAATAAGCCTATATAATGAAGCTATTTAATAAGTCTATTTAATAAGCCTATTTAATAAGCCTATTTAATAAGCCTATTTAATACGCCTATTTAATAAACATATTTAATAAGTATTTAATGAGCCTATTTAATAAGTCTATTTAATAAGCCTTTTTAATAAGCCTATTTAATAAGTCTATTTAATAAGCCTCTTTAATAAGTCTATTTAATAAGTCTATTTAATAAGCCTATTTAATAAGTATTTAATAAGCCGATTTAATAAGTCTATTTAATAAGCCTATTTAATAAGCCTATTTAATAAGCCTATTTATTGAGCCTATTTAATAAGTCTATTTAATAAGCCTATTTAATAAGCCTATTTAATAAGCCTATTTAATACGCCTATTTAATAAACATATTTAATAAGTATTTAATGAGCCAATTTAATAAGTCTATTTAATAAGCCTTTTTAATAAGCCTATTTAATAAGTCTATTTAATAAGCCTCTTTAATAAGTCTATTTAATAAGTCTATTTAATAAGCCTATTTAATAAGTATTTAATAAGCCGATTTAATAAGTCTATTTAATAAGCCTATTTAATAAGCCTATTTAATAAGCCTATTTATTGAGCCTATTTAATAAGTCTATTTAATAAGCCTATTTAATAAGCCTATTTAATGAGCCTATTTAATAAGTCTATTTAATAAGCCTATTTAATAGGCCTTTTTAATAAGTCTAAGTTGCTGAAATAAGCCTATTTAATAAGCCTATTTAATAGGCCTATTGAATAAGTCTAAGTTCCTGAAATAAGCCTATTTAATAAGCCTAAGTTTCTGAATGAGCTTATTTAATAAGCCTAAGTTGCTGAAATAAGCCTATTAAATAAGCCTAAGTTGCTGAATAAGACTATTTAATAAGCCTAAGTTGCTGAATAAACCTGTTTAATAAGGCTATTTAATAAGAATAAGTTGCTGAAATAAGCTTATTTAATAAGCCTAAGTTGCTGAATAAGCCTATTTCATAAGCTTAAGTTGCTGAAATAAGCCTTTTTAATATGTCTCAGTTGCTGAAATAAGCCTATTTAATAAGCCTAAGTTGCTGAAATAAGCCTATTTAAATAGGCTATTTAATAAGCCTAAGTTGCTGAATAAGCCTATTTAATAAGTCTAAGTTGCTGAAATAAGGCTATTTAATAAGCCTAAGTTGCTGAAATAAGCCTATTTAATAAGCCTACGTTGGTGAACTAAGCCTATATAAAAAGGTCTATTTAATAAGTCTAAGTTGCTGAAAAAAACCTATTAAAAATGCTATTTAATAAGCCTAAATTGCTAGAAATAAACCTGTTTAATAAGGCTATTTAATAAGCATAAGTTGCTGAAATAAGCCTATTTAATAAGCCTAAGTTGCTGAAATAAGCCTATTTAATAAGGCTATTTAATAAGTCTAAGTTGCAGCAATGAACCTATTTAATAATGCTATTTAATACGCCTAATTTGCTTAAATAAGCATATTTAATAAGCCTAAGTTGCTAAAATAAGCCTATTTAATAGGCCTATCTAATAAGTCTAAGGTGCAGAAATAAGCATATTTCAAAAGCATATTTAATGAGCCTAAGTTGCTGAAATGTCTATTTAATAAGTCGGTTTAATAAGTCTAAGTTGCTAAAATAAGCCTATTTAATAAGGCTATTTAATAAGCCTAAGTTGCTGAAATAAGCCTATTTAATAAGGCTATTTAATAAGCCTAAGTTGCTGAATAAGCCTATTTAATGAGTCTAAGTTGCTGAAATAAGGCTATTTAATAAGCTTAAGTTGCTGAAATAAGCCTATTTAATAAGCCTCCGTTGGTGAACTAAGCCTATATAAAAAGGTCTATTTAATAAGTCTTAGTTGCTGAAAAAAAACTATTTAAAATGCTATTTAATAAGCCTAAATTGCTAGAAATAAACCTGTTTAATAAGGCTATTTAATAAGCATAAGTTGCTGAAATACGCCTATTTAATAAGCCTAAGTTGCTGAAATAAGCCTATTTAATAAGGCTATTTAATAAGTCTAAGTTGCAGAAATGAACCTATTTAATAATGCTATTTAATACGCCTAATTTGCTTAAATAAGCATATTTAATAAGCCTAAGTTGCTAAAATAAGCCTATTTAATAGGCCTATCTAATAAGTCTAAGTTGCAGAAATAAGCATATTTCATAAGCATATTTAATGAGCCTAAGTTGCTGAAATGTCTATTTAATAAGTCGGTTTAATAAGTCTAAGTTGCTAAAATAAGCCTATTTAATAAGGCTATTTAATAAGCCTAAGTTGCTGAAATAAGCCTATTTAATAAGGCTATTTAATGAGCCTAAGTTGCTGAAAAAAGCCTATTTAATAAGGCTATTTAATGAGCCTAAGTTGCTGAAATAAGCCTATTTAATAAGCCTACGTTTCTGAACTAAGCCTATTTAAAAATACTATTTAATAAGCCTAAGTTGCTGAAATAAACCTGTTTAATAAGGCTATTTAATAAGCATAAGTTGCTGAAATAAGCCTATTTAATAAGCCTGAGTTGCTGAAATAAGCCTATTTAATAAGGCTATTTAATAAGTCTAAGTTGCTGAAATAAACCTATTTAATAAGCCTAAGTTGCTAAAATAAGCCTATTTAATGAGGCTATTTAATAAGTCTATTTAATAAGCCTATTTAATAAGCCTATTTAATACGCCTATTAATAAGCGTATTTAATACGCCTATTTAATACACCTATTTAATAAGTATTTAATGACCCTATGTATTAAGTCTATTTAATAAGTCTATTTAATAAGCCTATTTAATAAGCCTATTTAATGAGCCTATTTAATAAGTCTATTTAATAAGCCTATTTAATAGGCCTTTTTAATAAGTCTAAGTTGCTGAAATAAGCCTATTTAATAAGCCTATTTAATAGGCCTATTGAATAAGTCTAAGTTCCTGAAATAAGCCTATTTAATAAGCCTAAGTTTCTGAATGAGCTTATTTAATAAGCCTAAGTTGCTGAAATAAGCCTATTAAATAAGCCTAAGTTGCTGAATAAGACTATTTAATAAGCCTAAGTTGCTGAATAAACCTATTTAATAAGTCTAAGTTGCTGAAATAAGCATATTTAATAAGGCTATTTAATAAGCCTAAGTTGCTGAATAAGCCTATTTAATAAGGCTATTTAATGAGCCTAAGTTGCTGAAATAAACCTGTTTAATAAGGCTATTTAATAAGAATAAGTTGCTGAAATAAGCTTATTTAATAAGCCTAAGTTGCTGAATAAGCCTATTTCATAAGCTTAAGTTGCTGAAATAAGCCTTTTTAATATGTCTCAGTTGCTGAAATAAGCCTATTTAATAAGCCTAAGTTGCTGAAATAAGCCTATTTAAATAGGCTATTTAATAAGCCTAAGTTGCTGAATAAGCCTATTTAATAAGTCTAAGTTGCTGAAATAAGGCTATTTAATAAGCCTAAGTTGCTGAAATAAGCCTATTTAATAAGCCTACGTTGGTGAACTAAGCCTATATAAAAAGGTCTATTTAATAAGTCTAAGTTGCTGAAAAAAACCTATTAAAAAATGCTATTTAATAAGCCTAAATTGCTAGAAATAAACCTGTTTAATAAGGCTATTTAATAAGCATAAGTTGCTGAAATAAGCCTATTTAATAAGCCTAAGTTGCTGAAATAAGCCTATTTAATAAGGCTATTTAATAAGTCTAAGTTGCAGCAATGAACCTATTTAATAATGCTATTTAATACGCCTAATTTGCTTAAATAAGCATATTTAATAAGCCTAAGTTGCTAAAATAAGCCTATTTAATAGGCCTATCTAATAAGTCTAAGGTGCAGAAATAAGCATATTTCAAAAGCATATTTAATGAGCCTAAGTTGCTGAAATGTCTATTTAATAAGTCGGTTTAATAAGTCTAAGTTGCTAAAATAAGCCTATTTAATAAGGCTATTTAATAAGCCTAAGTTGCTGAAATAAGCCTATTTAATAAGGCTATTTAATAAGCCTAAGTTGCTGAATAAGCCTATTTAATGAGTCTAAGTTGCTGAAATAAGGCTATTTAATAAGCTTAAGTTGCTGAAATAAGCCTATTTAATAAGCCTCCGTTGGTGAACTAAGCCTATATAAAAAGGTCTATTTAATAAGTCTTAGTTGCTGAAAAAAAACTATTTAAAATGCTATTTAATAAGCCTAAATTGCTAGAAATAAACCTGTTTAATAAGGCTATTTAATAAGCATAAGTTGCTGAAATACGCCTATTTAATAAGCCTAAGTTGCTGAAATAAGCCTATTTAATAAGGCTATTTAATAAGTCTAAGTTGCAGAAATGAACCTATTTAATAATGCTATTTAATACGCCTAATTTGCTTAAATAAGCATATTTAATAAGCCTAAGTTGCTAAAATAAGCCTATTTAATAGGCCTATCTAATAAGTCTAAGTTGCAGAAATAAGCATATTTCATAAGCATATTTAATGAGCCTAAGTTGCTGAAATGTCTATTTAATAAGTCGGTTTAATAAGTCTAAGTTGCTAAAATAAGCCTATTTAATAAGGCTATTTAATAAGCCTAAGTTGCTGAAATAAGCCTATTTAATAAGGCTATTTAATGAGCCTAAGTTGCTGAAAAAAGCCTATTTAATAAGGCTATTTAATGAGCCTAAGTTGCTGAAATAAGCCTATTTAATAAGCCTACGTTTCTGAACTAAGCCTATTTAAAAATACTATTTAATAAGCCTAAGTTGCTGAAATAAACCTGTTTAATAAGGCTATTTAATAAGCATAAGTTGCTGAAATAAGCCTATTTAATAAGCCTGAGTTGCTGAAATAAGCCTATTTAATAAGGCTATTTAATAAGTCTAAGTTGCTGAAATAAACCTATTTAATAAGCCTAAGTTGCTAAAATAAGCCTATTTAATGAGGCTATTTAATAAGTCTATTTAATAAGCCTATTTAATAAGCCTATTTAATACGCCTATTAATAAGCGTATTTAATACGCCTATTTAATACACCTATTTAATAAGTATTTAATGACCCTATGTATTAAGTCTATTTAATAAGCCTTTTTAATAAGCCTATTTAATAAGTTTATTTAATAAGCCTATTTAATAATCCTATTTAATATGCCTATTAATAAGCTTATTTAATACGCCTATTTAATACACCTATTTAATAAGTATTTAATGAGCCTATGTATTAAGTCTATTTAATAAGCCTATTTAATAGGCCTATTTAATAAGTCTAAGTTGCTGAAATAAGCCTATTTAATAAGCCTATTTAATAGGCCTATTTAATTAGTCTAAGTTGCAGAAATAAGCCTATTTAATAAGCCTAAGTTGTTGAATAAGGCTATTTAATAAGCCTAAGTTGCTGAATAAACCTATTTAATAAGTCTAAGTTGCTGAAATAAGCCTATTTAATAAGGCTATTTAATAAGCCTAAGTTGCTGAAATAAGCCTATTTAATAAGGCTATTTAATGAACCTAAGTTGCTGAAATAAGACTATTTAATAAGCCTAAGTTTCTGAACTAAGCCTATTTAAAAAGGTATATTTAATAAGTCTAAGTTGCTGAAATAAACCTATTTAAAAATGCTATTTAATAAGCCTAAGTTGCTGAAATAAACCTGTTTAATAAGGCTATTTAATAAACATAAGTTGCTGAAATAAGCTTATTTAATAAGCCTAAGTTGCAGAAATAAGCCTATTTAATAAGGCTCTTTAATAAGTCTAAGTTGCTGAAATAAACCTATTTAATAAGCCTAAGTTGCTAAAATAAGCCTATTTCATGAGGGTATTTAATAAGTCTATTTAATAAGTCTATTTAATAAGTCTATTTAATAAGTCTATTTAATAAGCCTAATTAATACACCTATTTAATAAACATATTTAATAAGTATTTAATGAGCCTATTTAATAAGTCTATTTAATAAGCCTTTTTAATAAGACTATTTAATAAGTCTATTTAATAAGACTATTTAATAAGTCTATTTAATAAGTCTATTTAATAAGCCTATTTAATAAGTATTTAATGAGCCTATTTAATAAGCCTATTTATTGAGCCTATTTAATAAGCCTATTTATTGAGCCTATTTAATAAGCATATTTATTGAGCCTATTTAATAAGCCTATTTATTGAGCCTATTTAATAAGCCGATTTAATAAGTCTATTTAATAAGCCTATTTAATAAGCCTATTTAATAAGCCTATTTATTGAGCCGATTTAATAAGCCTATTTAATAAGCCGATTTATTGAGCCTATTTAATAAGTCTATTTAATAAGCCTATTTAATAAGCCTATTTAATAAGTATTTAATGAGCCTATTTAATAAGTCTATTTAATAAGCCTATTTAATAGGCCTATTTAATAAGTCTAAGTTGCTGAAATAAGCCTATTTAATAAGCCTATTTAATAGGCCTATTTAATAAGTCTAAGTTGCTGAAATAAGCCTATTTAATAAGCCTAAGTTGCTGAATAAGCCTATTTAATAAGCCTAAGTTCCTGAATAAACCTATTTAATAAGTCTAAGTTGCTGAAATAAGCCTATTTAATACGGCTATTTAATATGCCTAAGTTGCTGAAATAAGCCTATTTCATAAGGCTATTTAATGAGCCTAAGTTGCTGAAATAAGACTATTTAATAAGTCTAAGTTTCTGAACTAAGCCTATTTAAAAAGGTATATTTAATAAGTCTAAGTTGCTGAAATAAACCTATTTAAAAATGCTATTTAATAAGCCTAAGTTGCTGAAATAAACCTGTTTAATAAGGCTATTTAATAAGCATAAGTTGCTGAAATAAGCTTATTTAATAAGCCTAAGTTGCTGAAATAAGCCTATTTAATAAGGCTCTTTAATAAGTGTAAGTTGCTGAAATAAACCTATTTAATAAGCCTAAGTTGCTAAAATAAGCCTATTTCATGAGGCTATTTAATAAGTCTATTTAATAAGTCTATTTAATAAGTCTCTTTAATAAGCCTATTTAATAAGCCTATTTAATAAGCCTAATTGATACACCTATTTAATACGCCTATTTAATACACCTATTTAATACGTATTTAATGAGCCTATGTATTAAGTCTATTTAATAAGCCTTTTTAATAAGCCTATTTAATAAGTCTATTTAATAAGCCTATTTAATAAGCCTATTTAATATGCCTATTAACAAGCTTATTTAATACGCCTATTTAATACACCTATTTAATAAGTATTTAATGAGCCTATGTATTAAGTCTATTTAATAAGCCATTTTAATAAGCCTATTTAATAAGTATTTAATGAGCCTATTTAATAAGCCTATTTATTGAGCCTATTTAATAAGCCTATTTATTGAGCCTATTTAATAAGACTATTTAATAAGCCTATTTAATGAGCCTATTTATTGAGCCTATTTAATAAGTCTATTTAATACGCCTATTTAATGAGCCTATTTAATAAGCCTATTTAATAAGCCTATTTATTGAGCCTATTTAATAAGTCTATTTAATAAGCCTATTTAATAAGCCTCTTTATTGAGCCTATTTAATAAGTCTATTTAATAAGCCTATTTAATAAGTATTTAATGAGCCTATTTAATCAGTCTATTTAATAGGCCTATTTAATAAGTCTAAGTTGCTGAAATAAGCCTATTTAATAAGCCTAAGTTTCTGAATGAGCCTATTTAATAAGCCTAAGTTGCTGAAATAAGCCTATTTAATAAGCCTAAGTTGCTGAATAAGCCTATTTAATAAGCCTAAGTTGCTGAATAAACCTATTTAATAAGTCTAAGTTGCTGAAATAAGCCTATTTAATAAGGCTATTTAATAAGCCTAAGTTGCTGAATAAGCCTATTTAATAAGTCTAAGTTTCTGAAATAAGGCTATTTAATAAGCCTAAGTTGCTGAAATAAGGCTATTTAATAAGTCTAAGTTGCTGAAATAAGCCTATTTAATAAGCCTAAGTTGCTGAAATAAGCCTATTTAATAAGGCTATTTAATGAGCCTAAGTTGCTGAAATAAGACTATTTAATAAGCCTGAGTTTCTGAACTAAGCCTATTTAAAAAGGTATATTTAATAAGTCTAAGTTGCTGAAATAAACCTATTTAAAATGCTATTTAATAAGCCTAAATTGCTGAAATAAACCTGTTTAATAAGGCTATTTAATAAGCATAAGTTGCTGAAATAAGCTTATTTAATAAGCCTAAGTTGCTGAAATAAGCCTATTTAATGAGGCTCTTTAATAAGTCTATTTAATAAGCCTATTTAATAAGCCTATTTAATAAGCCTATTTAATACGCCTATTTAATAAACACATTTAATAAGTATTTAATGAGCATTTTTAATAAGCCTATTTAAAAAGTCTATTTAATAAGCCTATTTAATAAGTCTATTTAATAAGCCTATTTAATACGCCTATTTAATAAACATATTTAATAAGTATTTAATGAGCCTATTTAATAAGTCTATTTAATAAGCCTTTTTAATAAGCCTATTTAATAAGTCTATTTAATAAGCCTATTTAATAAGTATTTAATGAGCCTATTTAATAAGTCTATTTAATAAGCCTTTTTAATAAACCTATTTAATAAGCCGATTTAATAAGTCTATTTAATAAGCCTATTTAATAAGCCTATTTAATAAGCCTATTTATTGAGCCTATTTAATAAGTCTATTTAATAAGCCTATTTAATAAGCCTATTTAATGAGCCTATTTAATAAGTCTATTTAATACGCCTAATTAATAGGCCTTTTTAATAAGTCTAAGTTGCTGAAATAAGCCTATTTAATAAGCCTATTGAATAGGCCTATTGAATAAGTCTAAGTTGCTGAAATAAGCCTATTTAATAAGCCTAAGTTTCTGAATGAGCCTATTTAATAAGCCTAAGTTGCTGAAATAAGCCTATTAAATAAGCCTAAGTTGCTGAATAAGCCTATTTAATAAGCCTAAGTTGCTGAAATAAGCCTATTTAATAAGCCTAAGTTTCTGAACTAAGCCTATTTAAAAAGGTATATTTAATAAGTCTAAGCTGCTGAAATAAACCTATTTAAATATGCTATTTAATAAGCCTAAGTTGCTGAAATAAACCTGTTTAATAAGCCTATTTAATAAGCATAAGTTGCTGAAATAAGCTTATTTAATAAGCCTAAGTTGCTGAAATAAGCCTATTTAATAAGGCTATTTAATAAGTCTAAGTTGCTGAAATAAACCTATTTAATAAGTCTAAGTTGCTAAAATAAGCCTATATAATGAAGCTATTTAATAAGTCTATTTAATAAGCCTATTTAATAAGCCTATTTAATAAGCCTATTTAATACGCCTATTTAATAAACATATTTAATAAGTATTTAATGAGCCTATTTAATAAGTCTATTTAATAAGCCTTTTTAATAAGCCTATTTAATAAGTCTATTTAATAAGCCTATTTAATAAGTCTATTTAATAAGCCTATTTAATAAACCTATTTAATAAGTATTTAATAAGCCGATTTAATAAGTCTATTTAATAAGCCTATTTAATAAGCCTATTTAATAAGCCTATTTATTGAGCCTATTTAATAAGTCTATTTAATAAGCCTATTTAATAAGCCTATTTAATGAGCCTATTTAATAAGTCTATTTAATAAGCCTATTTAATAGGCCTTTTTAATAAGTCTAAGTTGCTGAAATAAGCCTATTTAATAGGCCTATTGAATAAGTCTAAGTTGCTGAAATAAGCCTATTTAATAAGCCTAAGTTTCTGAATGAGCTTATTTAATAAGCCTAAGTTGCTGAAATACGCCTATTAAATAAGCCTAAGTTGCTGAATAAGCCTATTTAATAAGCCTAAGTTGCTGAATAAACCTATTTAATAAGTCTAAGTTGCTGAAATAAGCATATTTAATAAGGCTATTTAATAAGCCTAAGTTGCTGAATAAGCCTATTTAATAAGGCTATTTAATGAGCCTAAGTTGCTGAAATAAGACTATTTAATAAGCCTAAGTTTCTGAACTAAGCCTATATAAAAAGGTCTATTTAATAAGTCTAAGTTGCTGAAAAAAAACTATTTAAAATGCTATTTAATAAGCCTAAATTGCTAGAAATAAACCTGTTTAATAAGGCTATTTAATAAGCATAAGTTGCTGAAATAAGCCTATTTAATAAGCCTAAGTTGCTGAAATAAGCCTATTTAATAAGGCTATTTAATAAGTCTAAGTTGCAGAAATGAACCTATTTAATAATGCTATTTAATACGCCTAATTTGCTTAAATAAGCATATTTAATAAGCCTAAGTTGCTAAAATAAGCCTATTTAATAGGCCTATCTAATAAGTCTAAGTTGCAGAAATAAGCATATTTCATAAGCATATTTAATGAGCCTAAGTTGCTGAAATGTCTATTTAATAAGTCGGTTTAATAAGTCTAAGTTGCTAAAATAAGCCTATTTAATAAGGCTATTTAATAAGCCTAAGTTGCTGAAATAAGCCTATTTAATAAGGCTATTTAATGAGCCTAAGTTGCTGAAAAAAGCCTATTTAATAAGGCTATTTAATGAGCCTAAGTTGCTGAAATTAGCCTATTTAATAAGCCTAAGTTTCTGAACTAAGCCTATTTAAAAATATTATTTAATAAGCCTAAGTTGCTGAAATAAACCTGTTTAATAAGGCTATTTAATAAGCATAAGTTGCTGAAATAAGCCTATTTAATAAGCCTGAGTTGCTGAAATAAGCCTATTTAATAAGGCTATTTAATAAGTCTAAGTTGCTGAAATAAACCTATTTAATAAGCCTAAGTTGCTAAAATAAGCCTATTTAATGAGGCTATTTAATAAGTCTATTTAATAAGCCTATTTAATAAGCCTATTTAATACGCCTATTAATAAGCGTATTTAATACGCCTATTTAATACACCTATTTAATAAGTAATTAATGAGCCTATGTATTAAGTCTATTTAATAAGTCTTTTTAATAAGCCTATTTAATAAGTCTATTTAATAAGCCTATTTAATAATCCTATTTAATATGCCTATTAATAAGCTTATTTAATACGCCTATTTAATACACCTATTTAATAAGTATTTAATGAGCCTATGTATTAAGTCTATTTAATAAGCCTATTTAATAGGCCTATTTAATAAGTCTAAGTTGCTGAAATAAGCCTATTTAATAAGCCTATTTAATAGGCCTATTTAATTAGTCTAAGTTGCAGAAATAAGCCTATTTAATAAGCCTAAGTTGTTGAATAAGGCTATTTAATAAGCCTAAGTTGCTGAATAAACCTATTTAATAAGTCTAAGTTGCTGAAATAAGCCTATTTAATAAAGCTATTTAATGAGCCTAAGTTGCTGAAATAAGACTATTTAATAAGCCTAAGTTTCTGAACTAAGCCTATTTAAAAAGGTATATTTAATAAGTCTAAGTTGCTGAAATAAACCTATTTAAAAATGCTATTTAATAAGCCTAAGTTGCTGAAATAAACCTGTTTAATAAGGCTATTTAATAAGCATAAGTTGCTGAAATAAGCTTATTTAATAAGCCTAAGTTGCAGAAATAAGCCTATTTAATAAGGCTCTTTAATAAGTCTAAGTTGCTAAAATAAACCTATTTAATAAGCCTAAGTTGCTAAAATAAGCCTATTTCATGAGGCTATTTAATAAGTCTATTTAATAAGTCTATTTAATAAGTCTATTTAATAAGTCTATTTAATAAGCCTAATTAATACACCTATTTAATAAACATATTTAATAAGTATTTAATGAGCCTATTTAATAAGTCTATTTAATAAGCCTTTTTAATAAGACTATTTAATAAGTCTATTTAATAAGACTATTTAATAAGTCTATTTAATAAGTCTATTTAATAAGTATTTAATGAGCCTATTTAATAAGCCTATTTATTGAGCCTATTTAATAAGCCGATTTAATAAGTCTATTTAATAAGCCTATTTAATAAGCCTATTTAATAAGCCCATTTATTGAGCCTATTTAATAAGCCTATTTAATAAGCCGATTTATTGAGCCTATTTAATAAGTCTATTTAATAAGCCTATTTAATAAGCCTATTTAATAAGTATTTAATGAGCCTATTTAATAAGTCTATTTAATAAGCCTATTTAATAGGCCTATTTAATAAGTCTAAGTTGCTGAAATAAGCCTATTTAATAAGCCTATTTAATAGGCCTATTTAATAAGTCTAAGTTGCTGAAATAAGCCTATTTAATAAGCCTAAGTTGCTGAATAAGCCTATTTAATAAGCCTAAGTTGCTGAATAAACCTATTTAATAAGTCTAAGTTGCTGAAATAAGCCTATTTAATATGGCTATTTAATAAGCCTAAGTTGCTGAAATAAGCCTATTTCATAAGGCTATTTAATGAGCCTAAGTTGCTGAAATAAGACTATTTAATAAGCCTAAGTTTCTGAACTAAGCCTATTTAAAAAGGTATATTTAATAAGTCTAAGTTGCTGAAATAAACCTATTTAAAAATGCTATTTAATAAGCCTAAGTTGCTGAAATAAACCTGTTTAATAAGGCTATTTAATAAGCATAAGTTGCTGAAATAAGCTTATTTAATAAGCCTAAGTTGCTGAAATAAGCCTATTTAATAAGGCTCTTTAATAAGTCTAAGTTGCTGAAATAAACCTATTTAATAAGCCTAAGTTGCTAAAATAAGCCTATTTCATGAGGCTATTTAATAAGTCTATTTAATAAGTCTATTTAATAAGTCTATTTAATAAGTCTATTTAATAAGCCTATTTAATAAGCCTATTTAATAAGCCTAATTAATACACCTATTTAATAAACATATTTAATGAGTATTTAATGAGCCTATTTAATAAGTCTATTTAATAAGCCTTTTTAATAAGACTATTTAATAAGTCTATTTAATAAGCCTATTTAATAAGTCTATTTAATAAGTCTATTTAATAAGCCTATTTAATAAGTATTTAATGAGCCTATTTAATAAGCCTATTTATTGAGCCTATTTAATAAGCCTATTTATTGAGCTTATTTAATAAGCATATTTATTGAGCCTATTTAATAAGCCTATTTATTGAGCCTATTTAATAAGCCGATTTAATAAGTCTATTTAATAAGCCTATTTCATAAGCCTATTTAATAAGCCTATTTATTGAGCCTATTTAATAAGCCTATTTAATAAGCCGATTTATTGAGCCTATTTAATAAGTCTATTTAATAAGCCTATTTAATAAGCCTATTTAATAAGTATTTAATGAGCCTATTTAATAAGTCTATTTAATAAGCCTATTTAATAGGCCTTTTTTAATAAATCTAAGTTGCTGAAATAAGCCTATTTAATAAGCCTATTTAATAGGCCTATTTAATAAGTCTTAGTTGCTGAAATAAGCTTATTTAATAAGCCTAAGTTTCTGAATGAGCCTATTTAATAAGCCTAAGTTGCTGAAATAAGCCTATTAAATAAGCCTAAGTTGCTGAATAAGCCTATTTAATAAGCCTAAGTTGCTGAATAAACCTATTTAATAAGTCTAAGTTGCTGAAATAAGCATATTTAATAAGGCTATTTAATAAGCCTAAGTTGCTGAATAAGCCTATTTAATAAGCCTATTTAATAAGCCTAATTAATACACCTATTAAATAAACATATTTAATAAGTATTTAATGAGCCTATTTAATAAGTCTATTTAATAAGCCTTTTTAATAAAACTATTTAATAAGTCTATTTAATGAGACTATTTAATAAGTCTATTTAATAAGTCAATTTAATAAGCCTATATAATAAGTATTTAATGAGCCTATTTAATAAGCCTATTTATTGAGCCTATTTAATAAGCCTATTTATTGAGCCTATTTAATAAGCATATTTATTGAGCCTATTTAATAAGCCTATTTATTGAGCCAATTTAATAAGCCGATTTAATAAGTCTATTTAATAAGCCTATTTAATAAGCCTATTTAATAAGCCTATTTATTGAGCCTATTTAATAAGCCTATTTAATAAGCCGATTTATTGAGCCTATTTAATAAGTCTATTTAATAAGCCTATTTAATAAGCCTATATAATAAGTATTTAATGAGCCTATTTAATAAGTCTATTTAATAAGCCTAATTAATAGGCCTATGTAATAAGTCTAAGTTGCTGAAATAAGCCTATTTAATAAGCCTATTTAATAGGCCTATTTAATAAGTCTAAGTTGCTGAAATAAGCCTATTTAATAAGTCTAAGTTGCTGAAATAAACCTATTAAATACGCCTAAGTTGGTAAAATAAGCCTATTTAATTAGGAAATTTAATAAGTCTATTTAATAAGCCTATTTAATAAGCCTATTTAATAAGCCTATTTAATAAGCCTATTTAATAAGCCTATTTAATACGCCTATTTAATAAACATATTTAATAAGTATTTAATGAGCCTATTTAATAAGTCTATTTAATAAGCCTTTTTAATAAGCCTATTTAATAAGTCTATTTAATAAGCCTATTTAATAAGTCTATTTAATAAGTCTATTTAATAAGCCTATTTAATAAGTATTTAATGAGCCTATTTAATAAGCCTATTTATTGAGCCTATTTAATAAGCCTATTTATTGAGCCTATTTAATAAGCCTATTTATTGAGCCTATTTCATAAGCCTATTTATTGAGCCTATTTAATAAGCCTATTTAATAAGTCTATTTAATAAGCCTATTTAATAAGCCTATTTAATAAGCCTATTTATTGAGCCTATTTAATAAGCCTATTTAATAAGCCTATTTATTGAGCCTATTTAATAAGTCTATTTAATAAGCCTATTTAATAAGCCTATTTAATAAGTATTTAATGAGCCTATTTAATAAGTCTATTTAATAAGCCTATTTAATAGGCCTATTTAATAAGTCTAAGTTGCTGAAATAAGCCTATTTAATAAGCCTATTTAATAGGCCTATTTAATAAGTCTACGTTGCAGAAATTAACCTATTTAATAAGCCTAAGTTGCTGAATAAGGCTATTTAATAAGCCTAAGTTGCTGAAATAAGTCTATTTAATAAGCCTATTTAATAAGCCTATTTAATAAGTATTTAATGAGCCTATTTAATAAGTCTATTTAATAAGCCTATTTAATAGGCCTTTTTTAATAAATCTAAGTTGCTGAAATAAGCCTATTTAATAAGCCTATTTAATAGGCCTATTTAATAAGTCTTAGTTGCTGAAATAAGCTTATTTAATAAGCCTAAGTTTCTGAATGAGCCTATTTAATAAGCCTAAGTTGCTGAAATAAGCCTATTAAATAAGCCTAAGTTGCTGAATAAGCCTATTTAATAAGCCTAAGTTGCTGAATAAACCTATTTAATAAGTCTAAGTTGCTGAAATAAGCATATTTAATAAGGCTATTTAATAAGCCTAAGTTGCTGAATAAGCCTATTTAATAAGCCTATTTAATAAGCCTAATTAATACACCTATTTAATAAACATATTTAATAAGTATTTAATGAGCCTATTTAATAAGTCTATTTAATAAGCCTTTTTAATAAAACTATTTAATAAGTCTATTTAATGAGACTATTTAATAAGTCTATTTAATAAGTCAATTTAATAAGCCTATATAATAAGTATTTAATGAGCCTATTTAATAAGCCTATTTATTGAGCCTATTTAATAAGCCTATTTATTGAGCCTATTTAATAAGCATATTTATTGAGCCTATTTAATAAGCCTATTTATTGAGCCAATTTAATAAGCCGATTTAATAAGTCTATTTAATAAGCCTATTTAATAAGCCTATTTAATAAGCCTATTTATTGAGCCTATTTAATAAGCCTATTTAATAAGCCGATTTATTGAGCCTATTTAATAAGTCTATTTAATAAGCCTATTTAATAAGCCTATATAATAAGTATTTAATGAGCCTATTTAATAAGTCTATTTAATAAGCCTAATTAATAGGCCTATGTAATAAGTCTAAGTTGCTGAAATAAGCCTATTTAATAAGCCTATTTAATAGGCCTATTTAATAAGTCTAAGTTGCTGAAATAAGCCTATTTAATAAGTCTAAGTTGCTGAAATAAACCTATTAAATACGCCTAAGTTGGTAAAATAAGCCTATTTAATTAGGAAATTTAATAAGTCTATTTAATAAGCCTATTTAATAAGCCTATTTAATAAGCCTATTTAATAAGCCTATTTAATAAGCCTATTTAATACGCCTATTTAATAAACATATTTAATAAATATTTAATGAGCCTATTTAATAAGTCTATTTAATAAGCCTTTTTAATAAGCCTATTTAATAAGTCTATTTAATAAGCCTATTTAATAAGTCTATTTAATAAGTCTATTTAATAAGCCTATTTAATAAGTATTTAATGAGCCTATTTAATAAGCCTATTTATTGAGCCTATTTAATAAGCCTATTTATTGAGCCTATTTAATAAGCCTATTTATTGAGCCTATTTCATAAGCCTATTTATTGAGCCTATTTAATAAGCCTATTTAATAAGTCTATTTAATAAGCCTATTTAATAAGCCTATTTAATAAGCCTATTTATTGAGCCTATTTAATAAGCCTATTTAATAAGCCTATTTATTGAGCCTATTTAATAAGTCTATTTAATAAGCCTATTTAATAAGCCTATTTAATAAGTATTTAATGAGCCTATTTAATAAGTCTATTTAATAAGCCTATTTAATAGGCCTATTTAATAAGTCTAAGTTGCTGAAATAAGCCTATTTAATAAGCCTATTTAATAGGCCTATTTAATAAGTCTACGTTGCAGAAATTAACCTATTTAATAAGCCTAAGTTGCTGAATAAGGCTATTTAATAAGCCTAAGTTGCTGAAATAAGCCTATTTAATAAGGCTATTTAATGAGCCTAAGTTGCTGAAATAAGACTATTTAATAAGCCTAAGTTTCTGAACTAAGACTATTTAAAAAGGTATATTTAATAAGTCTAAGTTGCTGAAATAAACCTATTTAAAAATGCTATTTAATAAGCCTAAGTTGCTGAAATAAACCTGTTTAATAAGGCTATTTAATAAGCATAAGTTGCTGAAATAAGCTTATTTAATAAGCCTAAGTTGCTGAAATAAGCCTATTTAATAAGGCTCTTTAATACGTCTAAGTTGCTGAAATAAACCTATTTAATAAGCCTAAGTTGCTAAAATAAGCCTATTTCATGAGGCTATTTAATAAGTCTATTTAATAAGTCTATTTAATAATTCTATTTAATAAGCCTATTTAATAAGCCTATTTAATAAGCCTAATTAATACACCTATTTAATAAACATATTTAATAAGTATTTAATGAGCCTATTTAATAAGTCTATTTAATAAGCCTTTTTAATAAGACTATTTAATAAGTCTATTTAATAAGACTATTTAATAAGTCTATTTAATAAGTCTATTTAATGAGCCTATTTAATAAGTATTTAATGAGCCTATTTAATAAGCCTATTTATTGAGCCTATTTAATAAGCCTATTTATTGAGCCTATTTAATAAGCATATTTATTGAGCCTATTTAATAAGCCTATTTATTGAGCCTATTTAATAAGCTGATTTAATAAGTCTATTTAATAAGCCTATTTAATAAGCCTATTTAATAAGCCTATTTATTGAGCCTATTTAATAAGCCTATTTAATAAGCCGATTTATTGAGCCTATTTAATAAGTCTATTTAATAAGCCTATTTAATAAGCCTATTTAATAAGTATTTAATGAGCCTATTTAATAAGTCTATTTAATAATCCTATTTAATAGGCCTATTTAATAAGTCTAAGTTGCTGAAATAAGCCTATTTAATAAGCCTATTTAATAGGCCTATTTAATAAGTCTAAGTTGCTGAAATAAGCCTATTTAATAAGCCTAAGTTGCTGAATAAGCCTATTTAATAAGCCTAAGTTGCTGAATAAATCTATTTAATAAGTCTAAGTTGCTGAAATAAGCCTATTTAATACGGCTATTTAATAAGCCTAAGTTGCTGAAATAAGCCTATTTCATAAGGCTATTTAATGAGCCTAAGTTGCTGAAATAAGACTATTTAATAAGCCTAAGTTTCTGAACTAAGCCTATTTAGAATGGTATATTTAATAAGTCTAAGTTGCTGAAATAAACCTATTTAAAATGCTATTTAATAAGCCTAAGTTGCTAAAATAAACCTGTTTAATAAGGCTATTTAATAAGCATAAGTTGCTGAAATAAGCTTATTTAATAAGCCTAAGTTGCTGAAATAAGCCTCTTTAATAAGGCTCTTTAATAAGTCTAAGTTGCTGAAATAAACCTATTTAATAAGCCTAAGTTGCTAAAATAAGCCTATTTCATGAGGCTATTTAATAAGTCTATTTAATAAGTCTATTTAATAAGTCTATTTAATAAGTCTATTTAATAAGCCTATTTAATAAGCCTATTTAATAAGCCTAATTGATACACCTATTTAATAAACATATTTAATGAGTATTTAATGAGCCTATTTAATAAGTCTATTTAATAAGCCTTTTTAATAAGACTATTTAATAAGTCTATTTAATAAGCCTATTTAATAAGTCTATTTAATAAGTCTATTTAATAAGCCTATTTAATAAGTATTTAATGAGCCTATTTAATAAGCCTATTTATTGAGCCTATTTAATAAGCCTATTTATTGAGCCTATTTAATAAGCATATTTATTGAGCCTATTTAATAAGCCTATTTATTGAGCCTATTTAATAAGCCGATTTAATAAGTCTATTTAATAAGCCTATTTAATAAGCCTATTTAATAAGCCTATTTATTGAGCCTATTTAATAAGCCTATTTAATAAGCCTATTTAATAAGCCTATTTAATAAGCCTATTTATTGAGCCTATTTAATAAGCCTATTTAATAAGCCGATTTATTGAGCCTATTTAATAAGTCTATTTAATAAGCCTATTTAATAAGCCTATTTATTGAGCCTATTTAATAAGTCTATTTAATAAGCCTATTTAATAAGCCTATTTAATAAGTATTTAATGAGCCTATTTAATAAGTCTATTTAATAAGTCTATTTAATAAGTCTATTTAATAAGTCTATTTAATAAGCCTATTTAATAAGCCTATTTAATAAGCCTAATTAATACACCTATTTAATAAACATATTTAATGAGTATTTAATGAGCCTATTTAATAAGTCTATTTAATAAGCCTTTTTAATAAGACTATTTAATAAGTCTATTTAATAAGCCTATTTAATAAGTCTATTTAATAAGTCTATTTAATAAGCCTATTTAAAAAGTATTTAATGAGCCTATTTAATAAGCCTATTTATTGAGCCTATTTAATAAGCCTATTTATTGAGCCTATTTAATAAGCATATTTATTGAGCCTATTTAAGAAGCCTATTTATTGAGCCTATTTAATAAGCCGATTTAATAAGTCTATTTAATAAGCATATTTAATAAGCCTATTTAATAAGCCTATTTATTGAGCCTATTTAATAAGCCTATTTAATAAGCCGATTTATTGAGCCTATTTAATAAGTCTATTTAATAAGTCTATTTAATAAGCCTATTTATTGAGCCTATTTAATAATTCTATTTAATAAGCCTATTTAATAAGCCTATTTAATAAGTATTTAATGAGCCTATTTAATAAGTTTATTTAATAAGCCTATTTAATAGGCCTTTTTTAATAAATCTAAGTTGCTGAAATATGCCTATTTAATAAGCCTATTTAATAGGCCTAAGTTGCTGAATAAGCCTATTTAATAAGTCTAAGTTGCTGAATAAACCTATTTAATAAGTCTAAGTTGCTGAAATAAGCATATTTAATAAGGCTATTTAATAAGCCTAAGTTGCTGAATAAGAATATTTAATAAGGCTATTTAATGAGCCTAAGTTGCTGAAATAAGACTATTTAATAAGCCCAAGTTTCTGAACTAAGCCTATTTTAAAAGGTATATTTAATAAGTCTAAGTTGCTGAAATAAACCTATTTAAAAATGCTATTTAATAAGCCTAAGTTGCTGAAATAAACCTGTTTAATAAGGCTATTTAATAAGAATAAGTTGCTGAAATAAGCTTATTTAATAAGCCTAAGTTGCTGAAATAAGCCTATTTAATAAGGCTCTTTAATAAGTCTAAGTTGCTGAAATAAACCTATTTAATAAGCCTAAGTTGCTAAAATAAGCCTATTTAATGAGGCTATTTAATACGTCTATTTAATAAGCCTATTTAATAAGCCTATTTAATAAGCCTATTTAATAAGCCTATTTAATAAGCCTATTTATTGAGCCTATTTAATAAGTCTATTTAATAAGCCTATTTAATAAGTATTTAATGAGCCTATTTAATAAGTCTATTTAATAAGTCTATTTAATAAGTCTATTTAATAAGTCTATTTAATAAGCCTATTTAATAAGCCTATTTAATAAGCCTAATTAATACACCTATTTAATAAACATATTTAATGAGTATTTAATGAGCCTATTTAATAAGTCTATTTAATAAGCCTTTTTAATAAGACTATTTAATAAGTCTATTTAATAAGCCTATTTAATAAGTCTATTTAATAAGTCTATTTAATAAGCCTATTTAATAAGTATTTAATGAGCCTATTTAATAAGCCTATTTATTGAGCCTATTTAATAAGCCTATTTATTGAGCCTATTTAATAAGCATATTTATTGAGCCTATTTAATAAGCCTATTTATTGAGCCTATTTAATAAGCCGATTTAATAAGTCTATTTAATAAGCCTATTTAATAAGCCTATTTAATAAGCCTATTTATTGAGCCTATTTAATAAGCCTATTTAATAAGCCGATTTATTGAGCCTATTTAATAAGTCTATTTAATAAGCCTATTTAATAAGCCTATTTATTGAGCCTATTTAAAAAGTCTATTTAATAAGCCTATTTAATAAGCCTATTTAATAAGTATTTAATGAGCCTATTTAATAAGTCTATTTAATAAGTCTATTTAATAAGTCTATTTAATAAGTCTATTTAATAAGCCTATTTAATAAGCCTATTTAATAAGCCTAATTAATACACCTATTTAATAAACATATTTAATGAGTATTTAATGAGCCTATTTAATAAGTCTATTTAATAAGCTTTTTTAATAAGACTATTTAATAAGTCTATTTAATAAGCCTATTTAATAAGTCTATTTAATAAGTCTATTTAATAAGCCTATTTAATAAGTATTTAATGAGCCTATTTAATAAGCCTATTTATTGAGCCTATTTAATAAGCCTATTTATTGAGCCTATTTAATAAGCATATTTATTGAGCCTATTTAATAAGCCTATTTATTGAGCCTATTTAATAAGCCGATTTAATAAATCTATTTAATAAGCCTATTTAATAAGCCTATTTAATAAGCCTATTTATTGAACCTATTTAATAAGCCTATTTAATAAGCCGATTTATTGAGCCTATTTAATAAGTCTATTTAATAAGCCTATTTAATAAGCCTATTTACTGAGCCTATTTAATAAGTCTATTTAATAAGCCTATTTAAAAAGCCTATTTAATAAGTATTTAATGAGCCTATTTAATAAGTCTATTTAATAAGCATATTTAATAGGCCTTTTTTAATAAATCTAAGTTGCTGAAATAAGCCTATTTAATAAGCCTATTTAATAGGCCTATTTAATAAGTCTAAGTTGCTGAAATAAGCTTATTTAATAAGCCTACGTTTCTGAATGAGCCTATTTAATAAGCCTAAGTTGCTGAAATAAGCCTATTAAATAAGCCTAAGTTGCTGAATAAGCCTATTTAATAAGCCTAAGTTGCTGAATAAACCTATTTAATAAGTCTAAGTTGCTGAAATAAGCATATTTAATAAGGCTATTTAATAAGCCTAAGTTGCTGAATAAGCCTATTTAATAAGGCTATTTAATGAGCCTAAGTTGCTGAAATAAGACTATTTAATAAGCCTAAGTTTCTGAACTAAGCCTATTTTAAAAGGTATATTTAATAAGTCTAAGTTGCTGAAATAAACCTATTTAAAAATGCTATTTAATAAGCCTAAGTTGCTGAAATAAACCTGTTTAATAAGGCTATTTAATAAGAATAAGTTGCTGAAATAAGCTTATTTAATAAGCCTAAGTTGCTGAATTAAGCCTATTTAATAAGGCTCTTTAATAAGTCTAAGTTGCTGAAATAAACCTATTTAATAAGCCTAAGTTGCTAAAATAAGCCTATTTAATGAGGCTATTTAATATGTCTATTTAATAAGCCTATTTAATAAGCCTATTTAATAAGCCTATTTAATAAGCCTATTTAATAAGCCTATTTAATGAGTCTATTTAATAAGCCGATTTAATAAGTCTATTTAATAAGCCTATTTAATAAGCCTATTTATTGAGCCTATTTAATAAGCCTATTTATTGAGCCTATTTAATAAGCCTATTTATTGAGCCTATTTAATAAGCCTATTTATTGAGCCTATATAATAAGTCTATTTAATAAGTCTATTTAATAAGTCTATTTAATAAGAATATTTAATAAGCCTATTTAATAAGCCTAATTAATACACCTATTTAATAAACATATTTAATAAGTATTTAATGAGCCTATTTAATAAGTCTATTTAATAAGCCTTTTTAATAAGACTATTTAATAAGTCTATTTAATAAGACTATTTAATAAGTCTATTTAATAAGTCTATTTAATAAGCCTATTTAATAAGCCTATTTATTGAGCCTATTTAATAAGCCTATTTATTGAGCCTATTTAATAAGCATATTTATTGAGCCTATTTATTGAGCCTATTTAATAAGCTGATTTAATAAGTCTATTTAATAAGCCTATTTAATAAGCCTATTTAATAAGCCTATTTATTGAGCCTATTTAATAAGCCTATTTAATAAGCCGATTTATTGAGCCTATTTAATAAGTCTATTTAATAAGCCTATTTAATAAGCCTATTTAATGAGCCTATTTAATAAGTCTATTTAATAAGCCTATTTAATAGGCCTATTTAATAAGTCTAAGTTGCTGAAATAAGCCTATTTAATAAGCCTAAGTTGCTGAATAAGCCTATTTAATAAGCCTAAGTTGCTGAATAAACCTATTTAATAAGTCTAAGTTGCTGAAATAAGCCTATTTAATACGGCTATTTAATAAGCCTAAGTTGCTGAAATAAGCCTATTTCATAAGGCTATTTAATGAGCCTAAGTTGCTGAAATAAGACTATTTAATAAGCCTAAATTTCTGAACTAAGCCTATTTAAAAAGGTATATTTAATAAGTCTAAGTTGCTGAAATAAACCTATTAAAAATGCTATTTAATAAGCCTAAGTTGCTGAAATAAACTTGTTTAATAAGGCTATTTAATATGCATAAGTTGCTGAAATAAGCTTATTTAATAAGCCTAAGTTGCTGAAATAAGCCTATTTAATAAGGCTCTTTAATAAGTCTATTTAATAAGTCTATTTAATAAGTCTATTTAATAAGCCTATTTAATAAGCCTATTTAATAAGCCTAATTAATACACCTATTTAATAAACATATTTAATGAGTATTTAATGAGCCTATTTAATAAGTCTATTTAATAAGCCTTTTTAATAAGACTATTTAATAAGTTTATTTAATAAGCCTATTTAATAAGTCTATTTAATAAGTCTATTTAATACGCCTATTTAATAAGTATTTAATGAGCCTATTTAATAAGCCTATTTATTGAGCCTATTTAATAAGCCTATTTATTGAGCCTATTTAATAAGCATATTTATTGAGCCTATTTAATAAGCCTATTTATGGAGCCTATTTAATAAGCCGATTTAATGAGTCTATTTAATAAGCCTATTTAATAAGCCTATTTAATAAGCCTATTTAATAAGCCTATTTAATAAGCCTATTTAATGAGTCTATTTAATAAGTCTATTTAATAAGTATTTAATGAGCCTATTTAATAAGCCTATTTATTGAGCTAATTTAATAAGCATATTTATTGAGCCTATTTAATAAGCCTATTTATTGAGCCTATTTAATAAGCCTATTTATTGAGCCTATTTAATAAGTCTATTTAATAAGTATATTTAATAAGTCTATTTAATAAGCCAATTTAATAAGCCTATTTAATAAGCCTAATTAATACACCTATTTAATAAACATATTTAATAAGTATTTAATGAGCCTATTTAATAAGTCTATTTAATAAGCCTTTTTAATAAGACTATTTAATAAGTCTATTTAATAAGACTATTTAATAAGTCTATTTAATAAGTCTATTTAATAAGCCTATTTAATAAGTATTTAATGAGCCTATTTTATAAGCCTATTTATTGAGCCTATTTAATAAGCCTATTTATTGAGCCTATTTAATAAGCATATTTATTGAGCCTATTTATTGAGCCTATTTAATAAGCTGATTTAATAAGTCTATTTAATAAGCCTATTTAATAAGCCTATTTAATAAGCCTATTTATTGAGCCTATTTAATAAGCCTATTTAATAAGCCGATTTATTGAGCCTATTTAATAAGTCTATTTAATAAGCCTATTTAATAAGCCTATTTAATGAATATTTAATGAGCCTATTTAATAAGTCTATTTAATAAGCCTATTTAATAGGCCTATTTAATAAGTCTAAGTTGCTGAAATAAGCCTATTTAATAAGCCTATTTAATAGGCCTATTTAATAAGTCTAAGTTGCTGAAATAAGCCTATTTAATAAGCCTAAGTTGCTGAATAAGCCTATTTAATAAGCCTAAGTTGCTGAATAAACCTATTTAATAAGTCTAAGTTGCTGAAATAAGCATATTTAATAAGGCTATTTAATAAGCCTAAGTTGCTGAATAAGCCTATTTAATAAGGCTATTTAATGAGCCTAAGTTGCTGAAATAAGACTATTTAATAAGCCTAAGTTTCTGAACTAAGCCTATTTTAAAAGGTATATTTAATAAGTCTAAGTTGCTGAAATAAACCTATTTAAAAATGCTATTTAATAAGCCTAAGCTGCTGAAATAAACCTGTTTAATAAGGCTATTTAATAAGAATAAGTTGCTGAAATAAGCTTATTTAATAAGCCTAAGTTGCTGAAATAAGCCTATTTAATAAGCCTAAGTTGCTAAAATAAGCCTATTTAATGAGGCTATTTAATACGTCTATTTAATAAGCCTATTTAATAAGCCTATTTAATAAGCCTATTTAATAAGCCTATTTAATGAGTCTATTTAATAAGTCTATTTAATAGGTATTTAATGAGCCTATTTAATAAGCCTATTTATTGAGCCTATTTAATAAGCCTATTTATTGAGCCTATTTAATAAGCCTATTTATTGAGCCTATTTAATAAGCCTATTTATTGAGCCTATTTAATAAGCCTATTTAATAAGTCTATTTAATAAGCCTATTTAATAAGCCTATTTAATAAGCCTATTTATTGAGCCTATTTAATAAGCCTATTTAATAAGCCTATTTATTGAGCCTATTTAATAAGTCTATTTAATAAGCCTATTTAACAAGCCTATTTAATAATTATTTAATGAGCCTGTTTAATAAGTCTATTTAATAAGCCTATTTAATAGGCCTATTTAATAATTCTAAGTTGCTGAAATAAGCCTATTTAATAAGTCTATTTAATAGGCCTATTTAATAAGTCTAAGTTGCTGAAATAAGCCTATTTAATAAGCCTAAGTTTCTGAATGAGCCTATTTAATAAGCCTAAGTTGCCGAAATAAGCCTATTTAATAAGCCTAAGTTGCTGAATAAGCCTATTTAATAAGCCTAAGTTGCTGAAATAAGCCTATTTAGTAAGTCTATGTTGCTGAAATAAGCCTATTTAATAAGCCTAAGTTGCTGAAATAAGCCTATTTAATAAGCCTAAGTTGCTGAAATAAGGCTATTTACTAAGTCTAAGTTGCTGAAATAAGCCTATTTAATAAGCCAAAGTTGCTGAAATAAGTATATTTAATAAGCATAAGTTGCTGAAATAAGTCTATTTAATGAGTCTAGGTTGCTGAAATAAGGCTATTTAATAAGTCTAAGTTGCTGAAATAAGCCTTTTTAATCAGCGTAACTTGCTGAAATAAGCCTATTTAATAAGCCCAAGTTGCTGAAATAAGCCTACTTAATTAGGCTATTTAATAAGCCTAAGTTGCTGAAATAAGCCTATTTAATAAGCGTAAGTTGCTGAAATAAGGCTATTTAATAAGCCTAAGTTGCTGAAATACGCCTATTTAATGAGCTATTTAATAAGTCTATTTAATAAGCCTATTTAATAAGCCTATTTAATAAGCCTATTTAATAAGCCTATGTAATAAGTCTATTTAATAAGTCTATTTAATAAGCCTATTTAATACGCCTATTTAATAAGTATTTAATGAGCCTATTTAATAAGTCTATTTAATAAGCCTATTTAATAGGCCTATTTAATAAGTCTAAGTTGCTGAAATAAGCCTATTTAATAAGCCTAAGTTTCTGAATGAGCCTATTTAATAAGCCTAAGTTGCTGAAATAAGCCTATTTAATAAGCCTAAGTTGCTGAATAAGCCTATTTAATAAGCCTAAGTTGCTGAAATAAGCCTATTTAATAAGTCTAAGTTGCTGAAATAAGGCTATATAATAAGCCTAAGTTGCTGAAATAAGCCTATTTAATAAGCCTAAGTTGCTAAAATAAGGCTATTTAATGAGTCTAAGTTGCTGAAATAAGCCTATTTAATAAGCCTAAGTTGCTGAAATAAGTATATTTAATAAGCCTAAGTTGCTGAAATAAGCCTATTTAATAAGGCTCTTTAATAAGTCTAAGTTTCTGAAATAAACCTATTTAATAAGCCTAAGTTGCTAAAATAAGCCTATTTCATGAGGCTATTTCATGAGGCTATTTAATAAGTCTATTTAATAAGTCTATTTAATAAGTCTATTTAATAAGCCTATTTAATAAGCCTATTTAATAAGCCTAATTAATACACCTATTTAATAAACATATTTAATAAGTATTTAATGAGCCTATTTATTGAGCCTATTTAATAAGCTGATTTAATAAGTCTATTTAATAAGCCTATTTAATAAGCCTATTTAATAAGCCAATTTATTGAGCCTATTTAATAAGTCTATTTAATAAGCCTATTTAATAAACCTATTTAATAAGTATTTAATGAGCCTATTTAATATGTCTATTTAATAAGCCTATTTAATAGGCCTATTTAATAAGTCTAAGTTGCTGAAATAAGCCTATTTAATAAGCCTATTTAATAGGCCTATTTAATAAGTCTAAGTTGCTGAAATAAGCCTATTTAATAAGCCTAAGTTGCTGAATAAGCCTATTTAATAAGCCTAAGTTGCTGAATAAACCTATTTAATAAGTCTAAGTTGCTAAAATAAGCCTATTTAATACGGCTATTTAATAAGCCTAAGTTGCTGAAATAAGACTATTTAATAAGCCTAAGTTTCTGAACTAAGCCTATTTAAAAAGGTATATTTAATAAGTCTAAGTTGCTGAAATAAACCTATTTAAAAATGCTATTTAATAAGCCTAAGTTGCTGAAATAAACCTGTTTAATAAGGCTATTTAATAAGCATAAGTTGCTGAAATAAGCTTATTTAATAAGCCTAAGTTGCTGAAATAAGCCTATTTAATAAGGCTCTTTAATAAGTCTAAGTTGCTGAAATAAACCTATTTAATAAGCCTAAGTTGCTAAAATAAGCCTATTTCATGAGGCTATTTAATAAGTCTATTTAATAAGTCTATTTAATAAGTCTATTTAATAAGTCTATTTAATAAGCCTATTTAATAAGCCTATTTAATAAGCCTGATTAATACACCTATTTAATAAACATATTTAATGAGTATTTAATGAGCCTATTTAATAAGTCTACTTAATAAGCCTTTTTAATAAGACTATTTAATAAGTCTATTTAATAAGCCTATTTAATAAGTCTATTTAATAAGTCTATTTAATAAGCCTATTTAATAAGTATTTAATGAGCCTATTTAATAAGCCTATTTATTGAGCATATTTAATAAGCCTATTTATTGAGCCTATTTAATAAGCATATTTATTGAGCCTATTTAATAAGCCTATTTATTGAGCCTATTTAATAAGCCGATTTAATAAGTCTATTTAATAAGCCTATTTAATAAGCCTATTTAATAAGCCTATTTATTGAGCCTATTTAATAAGCCTATTTAATAAGCCGATTTATTGAGCCTATTTAATAAGTCTATTTAATAAGCCTATTTAATAAGCCTATTTATTGAGCCTATTTAATAAGTCTATTTAATAAGCCTATTTAATAAGCCTATTTAATAAGTATTTAATGAGCCTATTTAATAAGTCTATTTAATAAGCCTATTTAATAGGCCTTTTTTAATAAGTCTAAGTTGCTGAAATAAGCTTATTTAATAAGCCTAAGTTTCTGAATGAGCCTATTTAATAAGCCTAAGTTGCTGAAATAAGCCTATTAAATAAGCCTAAGTTGCTGAATAAGCCTATTTAATAAGCCTAAGTTGCTGAATAAACCTATTTAATAAGTCTAAGTTGCTGAAATAAGCATATTTAATAAGGCTATTTAATAAGCCTAAGTTGCTGAATAAGCCTATTTAATAAGGCTATTTAATGAGCCTAAGTTGCTGAAATAAGACTATTTAATAAGCCTAAGTTTCTGAACTAAGCCTATTTTAAAAGGTATATTTAATAAGTCTAAGTTGCTGAAATAAACCTATTTAAAAATGCTATTTAATAAGCCTAAGTTGCTGAAATAAACCTGTTTAATAAGGCTATTTAATAAGAATAAGTTGCTGAAATAAGCTTATTTAATAAGCCTAAGTTGCTGAAATAAGCCTATTTAATAAGGCTCTTTAATAAGTCTAAGTTGCTGAAATAAACCTATTTAATATGCCTAAGTTGCTAAAATAAGCCTATTTAATGAGGGTATTTAATTCGCCTATTTAATAAGCCTATTTAATAAGCCTATTTAATAAGCCTATTTAATAAGCCTATTTAATGAGTCTATTTAATAAGTCTATTTAATAAGTATTTAATGAGCCTATTTAATAAGCCTATTTATTGAGCCTATTTAATAAGCCTATTAATTGAGCCTATTTAATAAGCCTATTTATTGAGCCTATTTAATAAGCCTATTTATTGAGCCTATTTAATAAGCCTATTTATTGAGCCTATTTAATAAGCCTATTTAATAAGCCAATTTATTGAGCCTATTTAATTAGTCTATTTAATAAGCCTATTTAATAAACCTATTTAATAAGTATTTAATGAGCTTATTTAATATGTCTATTTAATAAGCCTATTTAATAGGCCTATTTAATAAGTCTAAGTTGCTGAAATAAGCCTATTTAATAAGCCTATTTAATAGGCCTATTTAATAAGTCTAAGTTGCTGAAATAAGCCTATTTAATAAGCCTAAGTTGCTGAATAAGCCTATTTAATAAGCCTATTTAATAGGCCTATTTAATAAGTCTAAGTTGCTGAAATAAGCCTATTTAATAAGCCTAAGTTGCTGAATAAGCCTATTTAATAAGCCTAAGTTGCTGAATAAACCTAGGCTTATTTTAGCAACTTAGGCTTATTAAATAGGCTTATTTCAGCAACTTAGACTTATTAAATAGCCTTATTTCAGCAACTTAGGCTTATTAAAAAGGCTCATTTCAGCAACTTAGGCTTATTAAATAGCCTTATTTCAGCAACGTAGACTTATTAAATAGGCTTATTCAGCAACTTAGGCTTATTAAATAGCCTTATTAAATAGGCATATTTTAGCAACTTAGGCTTATTAAATAGGCTTATTTCAGCAAATTAGACTTATTAAAAAGCCTTATTTCAGCAACTTAGGCTTATTAAATATGCTTATTTCAGCAACGTAGGCGTATTAAATAGCATTATTAAATAGGTTTATTTCTGCAACTTAGACTTATTAAATAGACTTATTAAATAGGCTTATTAAATAGGCTTATTAAATAGGCTTATTAAATAGGCTTATTAAATAGACTTATTAAATAGCCTCATTAAATAGGCTTATTTTAGCAACTTAGGCTTATTAAATAGGCTTATTTCAGCAACTTAGACTTATTAAATAGCCTTATTTCAGCAACTTAGGCTTATTAAATAGGCTTATTTCAGCAACTCAGGCTTATTAAATAGGCTCATTAAATACTTATTAAATAGGCTTATTAAATAGGCTTATTAAATAGACTTATTAAATAGGCTTATTAAATAGGCTTATTAAATAGGCTTAATAAATAGGCTTATTAAATAGGCTCAATAAACTTATTAAATAGACTTATTAAATAGGCATATTAAATAGGCTTATTAAATAGGCTTATTAAATAGGCTTATTAAATAGACTTATTAAATAGCCTCATTACATAGGCTTATTTTAGCAACTTAGGCTTATTAAATAGGCTTATTTCAGCAACTTAGACTTATTAAATAGCCTTATTTCAGCAACTTAGGCTTATTAAAAAGGCTCATTTCAGCAACTTAGGCTTATTAAATAGCCTTATTTCAGCAACGTAGACTTATTAAATAGGCTTATTCAGCAACTTAGGCGTATTAAATAGCCTTATTAAATAGGCATATTTTAGCAACTTAGGCTTATTAAATAGGCTTATTTCAGCAAATTAGACTTATTTAAAAAGCCTTATTTCAGCAACTTAGGTTTATTAAATATGCTTATTTCAGCAACGTAGGCATATTAAATAGCATTATTAAATGGGTTTATTTCTGCAACTTAGACTTATTAAATAGACTTATTAAATAGGCTTATTAAATAGGCTTATTAAATAGGCTTATTAAATAGGCTAATTAAATAGACTTATTAAATAGCCTCATTAAATAGGCTTATTTTAGCAACTTAGGCTTATTAAATAGGCTTATTTCAGCAACTTAGACTTATTAAATAGCCTTATTTCAGCAACTTAGGCTTATTAAATAGGCTCATTTCAGCAACTTAAGCTTATTAAATAGCCTTATTTTAGCAACTTAGACTTATTAAATAGGCTTATTTCAGCAACTTACGCTGATTAAATAGGCTCATTTCAGCAACTTAGACTTATTAAATAGCCTTATTTCAGCAACTTAGACTTATTAAATAGTCTTATTTCAGCAACTTATGCTTATTAAATATACTTATTTCAGCAACTTAGGCTTATTAAATAGGCTTATTTCATCAACTTAGACTTATTAAATAGCCTTATTTCAGCAACTTAGGCTTATTAGATAGGCTTATCTCAGCAACTTAGGCTTATTAAATCGCGTTATTTCAGCAACTTAGACTTATTAAATAGGCTTATTTTAGCAACTTAGGCTTATTAAATAGGCTTATTCAGCAACTTAGGCTTATTAAATAGGCTTATTAAATAGGCTTATTTCAGCAACTTAGGCTTATTAAATAGGCTAATTAAATACTTATTAAATAGGCTCATTAAACAGGCTTATTAAATAGACGTATTAAATAGGCTCAATAAATAGGCGTATTAAATAGGCTCATTAAATATGCTTAATAAATAGGCTTATCAACTAGGCTTATTAAATAGGCTCATTAAATAGGCTTATTAAATAGACTTATTAAATAGGCTTATTAAATAGGCTTATTAAATAGGCTTAATAAATAGGCTTATTAAATAGGCTCATTAAATACTTATTAAATAGGCGTATTAAATAGACTTATTAAATAGACTTATTAAATAGGCATATTAAATAGGCTTATTAAATAGGCTTATTAAATAGGCTTATTAAATAGACTTATTAAATAGCCTCATTAAATAGGCTTATTTTAGCAACTTAGACTTATTAAATAGGCTTATTTCAGCAACTTATACTTATTAAATAGACTTATTTCAGCAACTTAGGCTTATTAAATAGCCTTATTTCAGCAACTTAGACTTATTAAATAGGCTTATTCAGCAACTTAGGCTTATCAAATAGCCTTATTAAATAGACTTATTTGAGTAACTTAGGCTTATTAAATAGGCTTATTTCAGCAACTTAGACTTATTAAAAAGCCTTATTTCAGCAACTTAGTCTTATGAAATAGGCTTATTTCAGCAACTTAGGCTTATTAAACAGCCTTATTAAATAGACTTATTTCAGCAACTTGGGCTTATTAAATAGGCTTATTTCAGCAACTTAGACTTATTAAATAGGCTTATTAAATAGGCTTATTAAATAGACTTATTAAATAGGCGTATGAAATGGGCTCAATAAATAGGCTTATTAAATAGGCTCAATAAATAGGCTCATTAAATAGGCTCAATAAATAGGCTTATTAAATAGGCGCATTAAATACTTATTAAATAGGCTTATTAATTAGACTTATTAAATAGACTTATTAAATAGGCTTATTAATTAGACTTATTAAATAGGCTTATTAAAAAGGCTTATTAAATAGACTTATTAAATAGGTTTATTAAATAGGCGTATTAAATAGGCTCATTAAATAGGCTTATTAAATAGGCTTATTAAATAGGCTTATTAAATAGACTTATTAAATAGCCTCATTAAATAGGCTTATTTTAGCAACTTAGGCTTATTAAATAGGCTTAATTCAGCAACTTATGCTTATTAAATAGCCTTATTATATAGGCTTATTTCAGCAACTTAGGCTTAATAAAAAAGCTTATTTCAGCAACTTAGACTTATTAAATAGGCCTATTAAATAGGCTTATTAAATAGACTTATTAAATAGGCTCATTAAATACTTATTAAATAGGCTTATTAAATAGGCTTATTAAATAAACTTATTAAATAGGCTCAATAAATAGGCTTATTAAATAGGCTTATTAAATAGGCTTATTAAATAGGCTTATTAAATAGGCTCAATAAATAGGCTTACTAAATAGTCTCAATAAATAGGCTTATTAAATAGGCTCAATAAATAGGCTTATTAAATAGGCTCAATAAATAGGTTTATTAAATAGGCTCATTAAATAGACTTTATTAAATAGGCTTATTAATAAGGCTTATTAAATAGAATTAATAAATAGGCTCATTAAATACTTATGAAATAGGTTTATTAAATAGGCGTATTAAATAGGCTTATTAAATAGTCGTATTAAATAGGCTTATTAAATAGGCTTATTAAATGGACTTATTAAATAGCCTCATTAAATAGGCTTATTTTAGCAACTTAGGCTTATTTAATAGGTTTATTTCAGCAACTTAGACTTATTAAATAGCCTTATTAAATAGGCTTATTTCAGCAACTTAGGCTTATTAAATAGGCATATTTCAGCAACTTACGCTAATTAAATAGCCTTATTTCAGCAACTTAGGCTTATTAAAAAGGCTCATTTCAGCAACTTAGGCTTATTAAATCGCCTTATTTCAGCAACGTAGACTTATTAAATAGGCTTATTCAGCAACTTAGGCTTATTAAATAGCCTTATTAAATAGGCATATTTTAGCAACTTAGGCTTATTAAATCGGCGTTTTTCAGCAAATTAGACTTATTAAAAAGCCTTATTTCAGCAACTTAGGCTTACTAAATATGCTTATTTCAGCAAATTAGGCGTATTAAATAGCATTATTAAATAGGTTTATTTCTGCAACATAGACTTATTAAATAGACTTATTAAATAGGCTTATTAAATAGGCTTATTAAATAGGCTTATTAAATAGGCTTATTAAATAGACTTATTAAATAGCCTCATTAAATAGGCTTATTTTAGCAACTTAGGCTTATTAAATAGGCTTATTTCAGCAACGTAGACTTATTAAATAGGCTTATTCAGCAACTTAGGCTTATTAAATAGACTTATTAAATAGGCTTATTAAATAGGCTTATAAAATAGGCTTATTAAATAGGCTTATTAAATAGACTTATTAAATAGCCTCATTAAATTGGCTTATTTTAGCAACTTAGGCTTATTAAATAGGCTTATTTCAGCAACTTAGACTTATTAAATAGCCTTATTTCAGCAACTTAGGCTTATTAAATAGGCTTATTTCAGCAAGTTAGGCTTATTAAATAGCGTTATTTCAGCAACTTAGACTTATTAAATAGGCTTTTTTCAGCAACTTAGGCTTATTAAATAGTCTTATTCTGCAACTTAGGCTTATTAAATAGGCTTATTAAATAGGCTTATTTCAGCAACTCAGGCTTATTAAATAGGCTCATTAAATACTTATTAAATAGGCTTATTAAACAGGCTTATTAAATAGACTTATTAAATAGGCTCAATAAATAGGCTTATTAAATAGGCTCATTAAATATGCTTAATAAATAGGCTTTATAAATAGGCGTATTAAATAGGCTTATTAAATAGGCTTATTAAATAGACTTATTAAATAGGCTTATTAAATAGGCTTATTAAATAGGCTTAATAAATAGGCTTATTAAATAGGCTCAATAAACTTATTAAATAGACTTATTAAATAGGCATATTAAATAGGCTTATTAAATAGGCTTATTAAATAGGCTTATTAAATAGACTTATTAAATAGCCTCATTAAATAGGCTTATTTTAGCAACTTAGGCTTATTAAATAGCCTTATTAAATAGGCATATTTTAGCAACTTAGGCTTATTAAATAGGCTTATTTCAGCAAATTAGACTTATTTAAAAAGCCTTATTTCAGCAACTTAGGCTTATTAAATATGCTTATTTCAGCAACGTAGGCGTATTAAATAGCATTATTAAATAGGTTTATTTCTGCAACTTAGACTTATTAAATAGACTTATTAAATAGGCTTATTAAATAGGCTTATTAAATAGGCTTATTAAATAGGCTTATTAAATAGACTTATTAAATAGCCTCATTAAATAGGCTTATTTTAGCAACTTAGGCTTATTAAATAGGCTTATTTCAGCAACTTAGACTTATTAAATAGCCTTATTTCAGCAACTTAGGCTTATTAAATAGGCTCATTTCAGCAACTTAAGCTTATTAAATAACCTTATTTTAGCAACTTAGACTTATTAAATAGGCTTATTTCAGCAACTTACGCTGATTAAATAGGCTCATTTCAGCAACTTAAGCTTATTAAATAGCCTTATTTTAGCAACTTAGACTTATTAAATAGGCTTATTTCAGCAACTTACGCTGATTAAATAGGCTCATTTCAGCAACTTAGACTTATTAAATAGCCTTATTTCAGCAACTTAGACTTATTAAATAGGCTTATTTCAGCAACTTATGCTTATTAAATATACTTATTTCATCAACTTAGGCTTATTAAATAGGCTTATTTCATCAACTTAGACTTATTAAATAGCCTTATTTCAGCAACTTAGGCTTATTAGATAGGCTTATCTCAGCAATTTAGGCTTATTAAATAGCGTTATTTCAGCAACTTAGGCTTATTAAATAGGCTTATTCAGCAACTTAGGCTTATTAAATAGGCTTATTAAATAGGCTTATTTCAGCAACTTAGGCTTATTAAATAGGCTTATTCAGCAACTTAGGCTTATTAAATAGGCTTATTAAATACTTATTAAATAGGCTCATTAAACAGGCTTATTAAATAGACTTATTAAATAGGCTCAATAAATAGGCGTATTAAATAGGCTCATTAAATATGCTTAATAAATAGGCTTATCAACTAGGCTTATTAAATAGGCTCATTAAATAGACTTATTAAATAGGCTTATTAAATAGGCTTATTAAATAGGCTTAATAAATAGGCTTATTAAATAGGCTCAATAAATAGGCTTATTAAATAGGCTCATTAAATACTTATTAAATAGGCGTATTAAATAGACTTATTAAATAGACTTATTAAATAGGCATATTAAATAGGCTTATTAAATAGGCTTATTAAATAGGCTTATTAAATAGACTTATTAAATAGCCTCATTAAATAGGCTTATTTTAGCAACTTAGACTTATTAAATAGGCTTATTTCAGCAACTTAGACTTATTAAATAGACTTATTTCAGCAACTTAGGCTTATTAAAAAGGCTCATTTCAGCAACTTAGGCTTATTAAATAGCCTTATTTCAGCAACTTAGACTTATTAAATAGGCTTATTCAGCAACTTAGGCTTATCAAATAGCCTTATAAAATAGACTTATTTGAGTAACTTAGGCTTATTAAATAGGCTTATTTCAGCAACTTAGACTTATTAAAAAGCCTTATTTCAGCAACTTAGTCTTATGAAATAGGCTTATTTCAGCAACTTAGGCTTATTAAATAGCCTTATTTCAGCAACGTAGACTTATTAAATAGGCTTATTCAGCAACTTAGGCTTATTAAATAGCCTTATTAAATAGGCATATTTTAGCAACTTAGGCTTATTAAATAGACTTATTAAATAGGCTTATTAAATAGGCTTATAAAATAGGCTTATTAAATAGGCTTATTAAATAGACTTATTAAATAGCCTCATTAAATTGGCTTATTTTAGCAACTTAGGCTTATTAAATAGGCTTATTTCAGCAACTTAGACTTATTAAATAGCCTTATTTCAGCAACTTAGGCTTATTAAATAGGCTTATTTCAGCAACTTAGGCTTATTAAATAGCGTTATTTCAGCAACTTAGACTTATTAAATAGGCTTTTTTCAGCAACTTAGGCTTATTAAATAGGCTTATTCTGCAACTTAGGCTTATTAAATAGGCTTATTAAATAGGCTTATTTCAGCAACTCAGGCTTATTAAATAGGCTCATTAAATACTTATTAAATAGGCTTATTAAACAGGCTTATTAAATAGACTTATTAAATAGGCTCAATAAATAGGCTTATTAAATAGGCTCATTAAATATGCTTAATAAATAGGCTTATTAAATAGGCGTATTAAATAGGCTTATTAAATAGGCTTATTAAATAGACTTATTAAATAGGCTTATTAAATAGGCTTATTAAATAGGCTTAATAAATAGGCTTATTAAATAGGCTCAATAAACTTATTAAATAGACTTATTAAATAGGCATATTAAATAGGCTTATTAAATAGGCTTATTAAATAGGCTTATTAAATAGACTTATTAAATAGCCTCATTAAATAGGCTTATTTTAGCAACTTAGGCTTATTAAATAGGCTTATTTCAGCAACTTAGACTTATTAAATAGCCTTATTTCAGCAACTTAGGCTTATTAAAAAGGCTCATTTCAGCAACTTAGGCTTATTAAATAGCCTTATTTCAGCAACGTAGACTTATTAAATAGGCTTATTCAGCAACTTAGGCTTATTAAATAGCCTTATTAAATAGGCATATTTTAGCAACTTAGGCTTATTAAATAGGCTTATTTCAGCAAATTAGACTTATTAAAAAGCCTTATTTCAGCAACTTAGGCTTATTAAATATGCTTATTTCAGCAACGTAGGCGTATTAAATAGCATTATTAAATAGGTTTATTTCTGCAACTTAGACTTATTAAATAGACTTATTAAATAGGCTTATTAAATAGGCTTATTAAATAGGCTTATTAAATAGGCTTATTAAATAGACTTATTAAATAGCCTCATTAAATAGGCTTATTTTATCAACTTAGGCTTATTAAATAGGCTTATTTCAGCAACTTAGACTTATTAAATAGCCTTATTTCAGCAACTTAGGCTTATTAAATAGGCTTATTTCAGCAACTCAGGCTTATTAAATAGGCTCATTAAATACTTATTAAATAGGCTTATTAAATAGGCTTATTAAATAGACTTATTAAATAGGCTTATTAAATAGGCTTATTAAATAGGCTTAATAAATAGGCTTATTAAATAGGCTCAATAAACGTATTAAATAGACTTATCAACTAGGCTTATTAAATAGGCTCATTAAATAGACTTATTAAATAGGCTTATTAAATAGGCTTATTAAATAGGCTTAATAAATAGGCTTATAAAATAGGCTCAATAAATAGGCTTATTAAATAGGCTCATTAAATACTTATTAAATAGGCGTATTAAATAGACTTATTAAATAGACTTATTAAATAGGCATATTAAATAGGCTTATTAAATAGGCTTATTAAATAGGCTTATTAAATAGACTTATTAAATAGCCTCATTAAATAGGCTTATTTTAGCAACTTAGACTTATTAAATAGGCTTATTTCAGCAACTTAGACTTATTAAATAGACTTATTTCAGCAACTTAGGCTTATTAAAAAGGCTCATTTCAGCAACTTAGGCTTATTAAATAGCCTTATTTCAGCAACTTAGACTTATTAAATAGGCTTATTCAGCAACTTAGGCTTATCAAATAGCCTTATAAAATAGACTTATTTGAGTAACTTAGGCTTATTAAATAGGCTTATTTCAGCAACTTAGACTTATTAAAAAGCCTTATTTCAGCAACTTAGTCTTATGAAATAGGCTTATTTCAGCAACTTAGGCTTATTAAATAGCCTTATTTCAGCAACGTAGACTTATTAAATAGGCTTATTCAGCAACTTAGGCTTATTAAATAGCCTTATTAAATAGGCATATTTTAGCAACTTAGGATTATTAAATAGACTTATTAAATAGGCTTATTAAATAGGCTTATAAAATAAGCTTATTAAATAGGCTTATTAAATAGACTTATTAAATAGCCTCATTAAATTGGCTTATTTTAGCAACTTAGGCTTATTAAATAGGCTTATTTCAGCAACTTAGACTTATTAAATAGTCTTATTTCAGCAACTTAGGCTTATTAAATAGGCTTATTTCAGCAACTTAGGCTTATTAAATAGCGTTATTTCAGCAACTTAGACTTATTAAATAGGCTTTTTTCAGCAACTTTGGCTTATTAAATAGGCTTATTAAATAGACTTATTAAATAGCCTCATTAAATTGGCTTATTTTAGCAACTTAGGCTTATTAAATAGGCTTATTTCAGCAACTTAGACTTATTAAATAGTCTTATTTCAGCAACTTAGGCTTATTAAATAGGCTTATTTCAGCAACTTAGGCTTATTAAATAGCGTTATTTCAGCAACTTAGACTTATTAAATAGGCTTATTCTGCAACTTAGGCTTATTAAATAGGCTTATTAAATAGGCTTATTTCAGCAACTCAGGCTTATTAAATAGGCTCATTAAATACTTATTAAATAGGCTTATTAAACAGGCTTATTAAATAGACTTATTAAATAGGCTCAATAAATAGGCTTATTAAATAGGCTCATTAAATATGCTTAATAAATAGGCTTATTAAATAGGCGTATTAAATAGGCTTATTAAATAGGCTTATTAAATAGACTTATTAAATAGGCTTATTAAATAGGCTTATTAAATAGGCTTAATAAATAGGCTTATTAAATAGGCTCAATAAACTTATTAAATAGACTTATTAAATAGGCATATTAAATAGGCTTATTAAATAGGCTTATTAAATAGGCTTATTAAATAGACTTATTAAATAGCCTCATTAAATAGGCTTATTTTAGCAACTTAGGCTTATTAAATAGGCTTATTTCAGCAACTTAGACTTATTAAATAGCCTTATTTCAGCAACTTAGGCTTATTAAATAGGCTTATTTCAGCAACTTAGGCTTATTAAATAGCGTTATTTCAGCAACTTAGACTTATTAAATAGGCTTTTTTCAGCAACTTAGGCTTATTAAATAGGCTTATTCTGCAACTTAGGCTTATTAAATAGGCTTATTAAATAGGCTTATTTCAGCAACTCAGGCTTATTAAATAGGCTCATTAAATACTTATTAAATAGGCTTATTAAACAGGCTTATTAAATAGACTTATTAAATAGGCTCAATAAATAGGCTTATTAAATAGGCTCATTAAATATGCTTAATAAATAGGCTTATTAAATAGGCGTATTAAATAGGCTTATTAAATAGGCTTATTAAATAGACTTATTAAATAGGCTTATTAAATAGGCTTATTAAATAGGCTTATTAAATAGACTTATTAAATAGCCTCATTAAATAGGCTTATTTTAGCAACTTAGGCTTATTAAATAGGCTTATTTCAGCAACTTAGACTTATTAAATAGCCTTATTTCAGCAACTTAGGCTTATTAAAAAGGCTCATTTCAGCAACTTAGGCTTATTAAATAGCCTTATTTCAGCAACGTAGACATATTAAATAGGCTTATTCAGCAACTTAGGCTTATTAAATAGCCTTATTAAATAGGCATATTTTAGCAACTTAGGCTTATTAAATAGGCTTATTTCAGCAAATTAGACTTATTAAAAAGCCTTATTTCAGCAACTTAGGCTTATTAAATATGCTTATTTCAGCAACGTAGGCGTATTAAATAGCATTATTAAATAGGTTTATTTCTGCAACTTAGACTTATTAAATAGACTTATTAAATAGGCTTATTAAATAGGCTTATTAAATAGGCTTATTAAATAGGCTTATTAAATAGACTTATTAAATAGCCTCATTAAATAGGCTTATTTTAGCAACTTAGACTTATTAAATAGGCTTATTTCAGCAACTTAGACTTATTAAATAGACTTATTTCAGCAACTTAGGCTTATTAAAAAGGCTCATTTCAGCAACTTAGGCTTATTAAATAGCCTTATTTCAGCAACTTAGACTTATTAAATAGGCTTATTCAGCAACTTAGGCTTATCAAATAGCCTTATAAAATAGACTTATTTGAGTAACTTAGGCTTATTAAATAGGCTTATTTCAGCAACTTAGACTTATTAAAAAGCCTTATTTCAGCAACTTAGTCTTATGAAATAGGCTTATTTCAGCAACTTAGGCTTATTAAATAGCCTTATTTCAGCAACGTAGACTTATTAAATAGGCTTATTCAGCAACTTAGGCTTATTAAATAGCCTTATTAAATAGGCATATTTTAGCAACTTAGGATTATTAAATAGACTTATTAAATAGGCTTATTAAATAGGCTTATAAAATAAGCTTATTAAATAGGCTTATTAAATAGACTTATTAAATAGCCTCATTAAATTGGCTTATTTTAGCAACTTAGGCTTATTAAATAGGCTTATTTCAGCAACTTAGACTTATTAAATAGTCTTATTTCAGCAACTTAGGCTTATTAAATAGGCTTATTTCAGCAACTTAGGCTTATTAAATAGCGTTATTTCAGCAACTTAGACTTATTAAATAGGCTTTTTTCAGCAACTTAGGCTTATTAAATAGGCTTATTCTGCAACTTAGGCTTATTAAATAGGCTTATTAAATAGGCTTATTTCAGCAACTCAGGCTTATTAAATAGGCTCATTAAATACTTATTAAATAGGCTTATTAAACAGGCTTATTAAATAGACTTATTAAATAGGCTCAATAAATAGGCTTATTAAATAGGCTCATTAAATATGCTTAATAAATAGGCTTATTAAATAGGCGTATTAAATAGGCTTATTAAATAGGCTTATTAAATAGACTTATTAAATAGGCTTATTAAATAGGCTTATTAAATAGGCTTAATAAATAGGCTTATTAAATAGGCTCAATAAACTTATTAAATAGACTTATTAAATAGGCATATTAAATAGGCTTATTAAATAGGCTTATTAAATAGGCTTATTAAATAGACTTATTAAATAGCCTCATTAAATAGGCTTATTTTAGCAACTTAGGCTTATTAAATAGGCTTATTTCAGCAACTTAGACTTATTAAATAGCCTTATTTCAGCAACTTAGGCTTATTAAATAGGCTTATTTCAGCAACTTAGGCTTATTAAATAGCGTTATTTCAGCAACTTAGACTTATTAAATAGGCTTTTTTCAGCAACTTAGGCTTATTAAATAGGCTTATTCTGCAACTTAGGCTTATTAAATAGGCTTATTAAATAGGCTTATTTCAGCAACTCAGGCTTATTAAATAGGCTCATTAAATACTTATTAAATAGGCTTATTAAACAGGCTTATTAAATAGACTTATTAAATAGGCTCAATAAATAGGCTTATTAAATAGGCTCATTAAATATGCTTAATAAATAGGCTTATTAAATAGGCGTATTAAATAGGCTTATTAAATAGGCTTATTAAATAGACTTATTAAATAGGCTTATTAAATAGGCTTATTAAATAGGCTTATTAAATAGACTTATTAAATAGCCTCATTAAATAGGCTTATTTTAGCAACTTAGGCTTATTAAATAGGCTTATTTCAGCAACTTAGACTTATTAAATAGCCTTATTTCAGCAACTTAGGCTTATTAAAAAGGCTCATTTCAGCAACTTAGGCTTATTAAATAGCCTTATTTCAGCAACGTAGACTTATTAAATAGGCTTATTCAGCAACTTAGGCTTATTAAATAGCCTTATTAAATAGGCATATTTTAGCAACTTAGGCTTATTAAATAGGCTTATTTCAGCAACTTAGACTTATTAAATAGCCTTATTTCAGCAACTTAGGCTTATTAAATAGGCTTATTTCAGCAACTTAGGCTTATTAAATAGCGTTATTTCAGCAACTTAGACTTATTAAATAGGCTTTTTTCAGCAACTTAGGCTTATTAAATAGGCTTATTCTGCAACTTAGGCTTATTAAATAGGCTTATTAAATAGGCTTATTTCAGCAACTCAGGCTTATTAAATAGGCTCATTAAATACTTATTAAATAGGCTTATTAAACAGGCTTATTAAATAGACTTATTAAATAGGCTCAATAAATAGGCTTATTAAATAGGCTCATTAAATATGCTTAATAAATAGGCTTATTAAATAGGCGTATTAAATAGGCTTATTAAATAGGCTTATTAAATAGACTTATTAAATAGGCTTATTAAATAGGCTTATTAAATAGGCTTATTAAATAGACTTATTAAATAGCCTCATTAAATAGGCTTATTTTAGCAACTTAGGCTTATTAAATAGGCTTATTTCAGCAACTTAGACTTATTAAATAGCCTTATTTCAGCAACTTAGGCTTATTAAAAAGGCTCATTTCAGCAACTTAGGCTTATTAAATAGCCTTATTTCAGCAACGTAGACATATTAAATAGGCTTATTCAGCAACTTAGGCTTATTAAATAGCCTTATTAAATAGGCATATTTTAGCAACTTAGGCTTATTAAATAGGCTTATTTCAGCAAATTAGACTTATTAAAAAGCCTTATTTCAGCAACTTAGGCTTATTAAATATGCTTATTTCAGCAACGTAGGCGTATTAAATAGCATTATTAAATAGGTTTATTTCTGCAACTTAGACTTATTAAATAGACTTATTAAATAGGCTTATTAAATAGGCTTATTAAATAGGCTTATTAAATAGGCTTATTAAATAGACTTATTAAATAGCCTCATTAAATAGGCTTATTTTAGCAACTTAGGCTTATTAAATAGGCTTATTTCAGCAACTTAGACTTATTAAATAGCCTTATTTCAGCAACTTAGGCTTATTAAATAGGCTTATTTCAGCAACTCAGGCTTATTAAATCGGCTCATTAAATACTTATTAAATAGGCTTATTAAATAGGCTTATTAAATAGACTTATTAAATAGGCTTATTAAATAGGCTTATTAAATAGGCTTAATAAATAGGCTTATTAAATAGGCTCAATAAACGTATTAAATAGACTTATCAACTAGGCTTATTAAATAGGCTCATTAAATAGACTTATTAAATAGGCTTATTAAATAGGCTTATTAAATAGGCTTAATAAATAGGCTTATTAAATAGGCTCAATAAATAGGCTTATTAAATAGGCTCATTAAATACTTATTAAATAGGCGTATTAAATAGACTTATTAAATAGACTTATTAAATAGGCATATTAAATAGGCTTATTAAATAGGCTTATTAAATAGGCTTATTAAATAGACTTATTAAATAGCCTCATTAAATAGGCTTATTTTAGCAACTTAGACTTATTAAATAGGCTTATTTCACCAACTTAGACTTATTAAATAGACTTATTTCAGCAACTTAGGCTTATTAAAAAGGCTCATTTCAGCAACTTAGGCTTATTAAATAGCCTTATTTCAGCAACTTAGACTTATTAAATAGGCTTATTCAGCAACTTAGGCTTATCAAATAGCCTTATAAAATAGACTTATTTGAGTAACTTAGGCTTATTAAATAGGCTTATTTCAGCAACTTAGACTTATTAAAAAGCCTTATTTCAGCAACTTAGTCTTATGAAATAGGCTTATTTCAGCAACTTAGGCTTATTAAATAGCCTTATTTCAGCAACGTAGACTTATTAAATAGGCTTATTCAGCAACTTAGGCTTATTAAATAGCCTTATTAAATAGGCATATTTTAGCAACTTAGGCTTATTAAATAGACTTATTAAATAGGCGTATTAAATAGGCTTATAAAATAGGCTTATTAAATAGGCTTATTAAATAGACTTATTAAATAGCCTCATTAAATTGGCTTATTTTAGCAACTTAGGCTTATTAAATAGGCTTATTTCAGCAACTTAGACTTATTAAATAGCCTTATTTCAGCAACTTAGGCTTATTAAATAGGCTTATTTCAGCAACTTAGGCTTATTAAATAGCGTTATTTCAGCAACTTAGACTTATTAAATAGGCTTTTTTCAGCAACTTAGGCTTATTAAATAGGCTTATTCTGCAACTTAGGCTTATTAAATAGGCTTATTAAATAGGCTTATTTCAGCAACTCAGGCTTATTAAATAGGCTCATTAAATTAAATAGGCTTATTAAACAGGCTTATTAAATAGACTTATTAAATAGGCTCAATAAATAGGCTTATTAAATAGGCTCATTAAATATGCTTAATAAATAGGCTTATTAAATAGGCGTATTAAATAGGCTTATTAAATAGGCTTATTAAATAGACTTATTAAATAGGCTTATTAAATAGGCTTATTAAATAGGCTTAATAAATAGGCTTATTCAATAGGCTCAATAAACTTATTAAATAGACTTATTAAATAGGCATATTAAATAGGCTTATTAAATAGGCTTATTAAATAGGCTTATTAAATAGACTTATTAAATAGCCTCATTAAATAGGCTTATTTTAGCAACTTAGGCTTATTAAATAGGCTTATTTCAGCAACTTAGGCTTATTAAATAGCCTTATTTCAGCAACTTAGACTTATTAAATAGGCTTATTCAGCAACTTAGGCTTATCAAATAGCCTTATAAAATAGACTTATTTGAGTAACTTAGGCTTATTAAATAGGCTTATTTCAGCAACTTAGACTTATTAAAAAGCCTTATTTCAGCAACTTAGTCTTATGAAATAGGCTTATTTCAGCAACTTAGGCTTATTAAATAGCCTTATTTCAGCAACGTAGACTTATTAAATAGGCTTATTTTAGCAACTTAGGCTTATTAAATAGGCTTATTTCAGCAACTTAGACTTATTAAATAGCCTTATTTCAGCAACTTAGGCTTATTAAAAAGGCTCATTTCAGCAACTTAGGCTTATTAAATAGCCTTATTTCAGCAACGTAGACATATTAAATAGGCTTATTCAGCAACTTAGGCTTATTAAATAGCCTTATTAAATAGGCATATTTTAGCAACTTAGGCTTATTAAATAGGCTTATTTCAGCAAATTAGACTTATTAAAAAGCCTTATTTCAGCAACTTAGGCTTATTAAATATGCTTATTTCAGCAACGTAGGCGTATTAAATAGCATTATTAAATAGGTTTATTTCTGCAACTTAGACTTATTAAATAGACTTATTAAATAGGCTTATTAAATAGGCTTATTAAATAGGCTTATTAAATAGGCTTATTAAATAGACTTATTAAATAGCCTCATTAAATAGGCTTATTTTAGCAACTTAGGCTTATTAAATAGGCTTATTTCAGCAACTTAGACTTATTAAATAGCCTTATTTCAGCAACTTAGGCTTATTAAATAGGCTTATTTCAGCAACTCAGGCTTATTAAATAGGCTCATTAAATACTTATTAAATAGGCTTATTAAATAGGCTTATTAAATAGACTTATTAAATAGGCTTATTAAATAGGCTTATTAAATAGGCTTAATAAATAGGCTTATTAAATAGGCTCAATAAACGTATTAAATAGACTTATCAACTAGGCTTATTAAATAGGCTCATTAAATAGACTTATTAAATAGGCTTATTAAATAGGCTTATTAAATAGGCTTAATAAATAGGCTTATTAAATAGGCTCAATAAATAGGCTTATTAAATAGGCTCATTAAATACTTATTAAATAGGCGTATTAAATAGACTTATTAAATAGACTTATTAAATAGGCATATTAAATAGGCTTATTAAATAGGCTTATTAAATAGGCTTATTAAATAGACTTATTAAATAGCCTCATTAAATAGGCTTATTTTAGCAACTTAGACTTATTAAATAGGCTTATTTCACCAACTTAGACTTATTAAATAGACTTATTTCAGCAACTTAGGCTTATTAAAAAGGCTCATTTCAGCAACTTAGGCTTATTAAATAGCCTTATTTCAGCAACTTAGACTTATTAAATAGGCTTATTCAGCAACTTAGGCTTATCAAATAGCCTTATAAAATAGACTTATTTGAGTAACTTAGGCTTATTAAATAGGCTTATTTCAGCAACTTAGACTTATTAAAAAGCCTTATTTCAGCAACTTAGTCTTATGAAATAGGCTTATTTCAGCAACTTAGGCTTATTAAATAGCCTTATTTCAGCAACGTAGACTTATTAAATAGGCTTATTCAGCAACTTAGGCTTATTAAATAGCCTTATTAAATAGGCATATTTTAGCAACTTAGGCTTATTAAATAGACTTATTAAATAGGCGTATTAAATAGGCTTATAAAATAGGCTTATTAAATAGGCTTATTAAATAGACTTATTAAATAGCCTCATTAAATTGGCTTATTTTAGCAACTTAGGCTTATTAAATAGGCTTATTTCAGCAACTTAGACTTATTAAATAGCCTTATTTCAGCAACTTAGGCTTATTAAATAGGCTTATTTCAGCAACTTAGGCTTATTAAATAGCGTTATTTCAGCAACTTAGACTTATTAAATAGGCTTTTTTCAGCAACTTAGGCTTATTAAATAGGCTTATTCTGCAACTTAGGCTTATTAAATAGGCTTATTAAATAGGCTTATTTCAGCAACTCAGGCTTATTAAATAGGCTCATTAAATTAAATAGGCTTATTAAACAGGCTTATTAAATAGACTTATTAAATAGGCTCAATAAATAGGCTTATTAAATAGGCTCATTAAATATGCTTAATAAATAGGCTTATTAAATAGGCGTATTAAATAGGCTTATTAAATAGGCTTATTAAATAGACTTATTAAATAGGCTTATTAAATAGGCTTATTAAATAGGCTTAATAAATAGGCTTATTCAATAGGCTCAATAAACTTATTAAATAGACTTATTAAATAGGCATATTAAATAGGCTTATTAAATAGGCTTATTAAATAGGCTTATTAAATAGACTTATTAAATAGCCTCATTAAATAGGCTTATTTTAGCAACTTAGGCTTATTAAATAGGCTTATTTCAGCAACTTAGGCTTATTAAATAGCCTTATTTCAGCAACTTAGACTTATTAAATAGGCTTATTCAGCAACTTAGGCTTATCAAATAGCCTTATAAAATAGACTTATTTGAGTAACTTAGGCTTATTAAATAGGCTTATTTCAGCAACTTAGACTTATTAAAAAGCCTTATTTCAGCAACTTAGTCTTATGAAATAGGCTTATTTCAGCAACTTAGGCTTATTAAATAGCCTTATTTCAGCAACGTAGACTTATTAAATAGGCTTATTCAGCAACTTAGGCTTATTAAATAGCCTTATTAAATAGGCATATTTTAGCAACTTAGGCTTATTAAATAGACTTATTAAATAGGCTTATTAAATAGGCTTATAAAATAGGCTTATTAAATAGGCTTATTAAATAGACTTATTAAATAGCCTCATTAAATTGGCTTATTTTAGCAACTTAGGCTTATTAAATAGGCTTATTTCAGCAACTTAGACTTATTAAATAGCCTTATTTCAGCAACTTAGGCTTATTAAATAGGCTTATTTCAGCAACTTAGGCTTATTAAATAGCGTTATTTCAGCAACTTAGACTTATTAAATAGGCTTTTTTCAGCAACTTAGGCTTATTAAATAGGCTTATTCTGCAACTTAGGCTTATTAAATAGGCTTATTAAATAGGCTTATTTCAGCAACTCAGGCTTATTAAATAGGCTCATTAAATACTTATTAAATAGGCTTATTAAACAGGCTTATTAAATAGACTTATTAAATAGGCTCAATAAATAGGCTTATTAAATAGGCTCATTAAATATGCTTAATAAATAGGCTTATTAAATAGGCGTATTAAATAGGCTTATTAAATAGGCTTATTAAATAGACTTATTAAATAGGCTTATTAAATAGGCTTATTAAATAGGCTTAATAAATAGGCTTATTAAATAGGCTCAATAAACTTATTAAATAGACTTATTAAATAGGCATATTAAATAGGCTTATTAAATAGGCTTATTAAATAGGCTTATTAAATAGACTTATTAAATAGCCTCATTAAATAGGCTTATTTTAGCAACTTAGGCTTATTAAATAGGCTTATTTCAGCAACTTAGACTTATTAAATAGCCTTATTTCAGCAACTTAGGCTTATTAAAAAGGCTCATTTCAGCAACTTAGGCTTATTAAATAGCCTTATTTCAGCAACGTAGACTTATTAAATAGGCTTATTCAGCAACTTAGGCTTATTAAATAGCCTTATTAAATAGGCATATTTTAGCAACTTAGGCTTATTAAATAGGCTTATTTCAGCAAATTAGACTTATTAAAAAGCCTTATTTCAGCAACTTAGGCTTATTAAATATGCTTATTTCAGCAACGTAGGCGTATTAAATAGCATTATTAAATAGGTTTATTTCTGCAACTTAGACTTATTAAATAGACTTATTAAATAGGCTTATTAAATAGGCTTATTAAATAGGCTTATTAAATAGGCTTATTAAATAGACTTATTAAATAGCCTCATTAAATAGGCTTATTTTAGCAACTTAGGCTTATTAAATAGGCTTATTTCAGCAACTTAGACTTATTAAATAGCCTTATTTCAGCAACTTAGGCTTATTAAATAGGCTTATTTCAGCAACTCAGGCTTATTAAATAGGCTCATTAAATACTTATTAAATAGGCTTATTAAATAGGCTTATTAAATAGACTTATTAAATAGGCTTATTAAATAGGCTTATTAAATAGGCTTAATAAATAGGCTTATTAAATAGGCTCAATAAACGTATTAAATAGACTTATCAACTAGGCTTATTAAATAGGCTCATTAAATAGACTTATTAAATAGGCTTATTAAATAGGCTTATTAAATAGGCTTAATAAATAGGCTTATTAAATAGGCTCAATAAATAGGCTTATTAAATAGGCTCATTAAATACTTATTAAATAGGCGTATTAAATAGACTTATTAAATAGACTTATTAAATAGGCATATTAAATAGGCTTATTAAATAGGCTTATTAAATAGGCTTATTAAATAGACTTATTAAATAGCCTCATTAAATAGGCTTATTTTAGCAACTTAGACTTATTAAATAGGCTTATTTCAGCAACTTAGACTTATTAAATAGACTTATTTCAGCAACTTAGGCTTATTAAAAAGGCTCATTTCAGCAACTTAGGCTTATTAAATAGCCTTATTTCAGCAACTTAGACTTATTAAATAGGCTTATTCAGCAACTTAGGCTTATCAAATAGCCTTATAAAATAGACTTATTTGAGTAACTTAGGCTTATTAAATAGGCTTATTTCAGCAACTTAGACTTATTAAAAAGCCTTATTTCAGCAACTTAGTCTTATGAAATAGGCTTATTTCAGCAACTTAGGCTTATTAAATAGCCTTATTTCAGCAACGTAGACTTATTAAATAGGCTTATTCAGCAACTTAGGCTTATTAAATAGCCTTATTAAATAGGCATATTTTAGCAACTTAGGATTATTAAATAGACTTATTAAATAGGCTTATTAAATAGGCTTATAAAATAAGCTTATTAAATAGGCTTATTAAATAGACTTATTAAATAGCCTCATTAAATTGGCTTATTTTAGCAACTTAGGCTTATTAAATAGGCTTATTTCAGCAACTTAGACTTATTAAATAGTCTTATTTCAGCAACTTAGGCTTATTAAATAGGCTTATTTCAGCAACTTAGGCTTATTAAATAGCGTTATTTCAGCAACTTAGACTTATTAAATAGGCTTTTTTCAGCAACTTAGGCTTATTAAATAGGCTTATTCTGCAACTTAGGCTTATTAAATAGGCTTATTAAATAGGCTTATTTCAGCAACTCAGGCTTATTAAATAGGCTCATTAAATACTTATTAAATAGGCTTATTAAACAGGCTTATTAAATAGACTTATTAAATAGGCTCAATAAATAGGCTTATTAAATAGGCTCATTAAATATGCTTAATAAATAGGCTTATTAAATAGGCGTATTAAATAGGCTTATTAAATAGGCTTATTAAATAGACTTATTAAATAGGCTTATTAAATAGGCTTATTAAATAGGCTTAATAAATAGGCTTATTAAATAGGCTCAATAAACTTATTAAATAGACTTATTAAATAGGCATATTAAATAGGCTTATTAAATAGGCTTATTAAATAGGCTTATTAAATAGACTTATTAAATAGCCTCATTAAATAGGCTTATTTTAGCAACTTAGGCTTATTAAATAGGCTTATTTCAGCAACTTAGACTTATTAAATAGCCTTATTTCAGCAACTTAGGCTTATTAAATAGGCTTATTTCAGCAACTTAGGCTTATTAAATAGCGTTATTTCAGCAACTTAGACTTATTAAATAGGCTTTTTTCAGCAACTTAGGCTTATTAAATAGGCTTATTCTGCAACTTAGGCTTATTAAATAGGCTTATTAAATAGGCTTATTTCAGCAACTCAGGTTTATTAAATAGGCTCATTAAATACTTATTAAATAGGCTTATTAAACAGGCTTATTAAATAGACTTATTAAATAGGCTCAATAAATAGGCTTATTAAATAGGCTCATTAAATATGCTTAATAAATAGGCTTATTAAATAGGCGTATTAAATAGGCTTATTAAATAGGCTTATTAAATAGACTTATTAAATAGGCTTATTAAATAGGCTTATTAAATAGGCTTAATAAATAGGCTTATTAAATAGGCTCAATAAACTTATTAAATAGACTTATTAAATAGGCATATTAAATAGGCTTATTAAATAGGCTTATTAAATAGGCTTATTAAATAGACTTATTAAATAGCCTCATTAAATAGGCTTATTTTAGCAACTTAGGCTTATTAAATAGGCTTATTTCAGCAACTTAGACTTATTAAATAGCCTTATTTCAGCAACTTAGGCTTATTAAAAAGGCTCATTTCAGCAACTTAGGCTTATTAAATAGCCTTATTTCAGCAACGTAGACTTATTAAATAGGCTTATTCAGCAACTTAGGCTTATTAAATAGCCTTATTAAATAGGCATATTTTAGCAACTTAGGCTTATTAAATAGGCTTATTTCAGCAAATTAGACTTATTAAAAAGCCTTATTTCAGCAACTTAGGCTTATTAAATATGCTTATTTCAGCAACGTAGGCGTATTAAATAGCATTATTAAATAGGTTTATTTCTGCAACTTAGACTTATTAAATAGACTTATTAAATAGGCTTATTAAATAGGCTTATTAAATAGGCTTATTAAATAGGCTTATTAAATAGACTTATTAAATAGCCTCATTAAATAGGCTTATTTTAGCAACTTAGGCTTATTAAATAGGCTTATTTCAGCAACTTAGACTTATTAAATAGCCTTATTTCAGCAACTTAGGCTTATTAAATAGGCTTATTTCAGCAACTCAGGCTTATTAAATAGGCTCATTAAATACTTATTAAATAGGCTTATTAAATAGGCTTATTAAATAGACTTATTAAATAGGCTTATTAAATAGGCTTATTAAATAGGCTTAATAAATAGGCTTATTAAATAGGCTCAATAAACGTATTAAATAGACTTATCAACTAGGCTTATTAAATAGGCTCATTAAATAGACTTATTAAATAGGCTTATTAAATAGGCTTATTAAATAGGCTTAATAAATAGGCTTATTAAATAGGCTCAATAAATAGGCTTATTAAATAGGCTCATTAAATACTTATTAAATAGGCGTATTAAATAGACTTATTAAATAGACTTATTAAATAGGCATATTAAATAGGCTAATTAAATAGGCTTATTAAATAGGCTTATTAAATAGACTTATTAAATAGCCTCATTAAATAGGCTTATTTTAGCAACTTAGACTTATTAAATAGGCTTATTTCAGCAACTTAGACTTATTAAATAGACTTATTTCAGCAACTTAGGCTTATTAAAAAGGCTCATTTCAGCAACTTAGGCTTATTAAATAGCCTTATTTCAGCAACTTAGACTTATTAAATAGGCTTATTCAGCAACTTAGGCTTATCAAATAGCCTTATAAAATAGACTTATTTGAGTAACTTAGGCTTATTAAATAGGCTTATTTGAGCAACTTAGACTTATTAAAAAGCCTTATTTCAGCAACTTAGTCTTATGAAATAGGCTTATTTCAGCAACTTAGGCTTATTAAATAGCCTTATTTCAGCAACGTAGACTTATTAAATAGGCTTATTCAGCAACTTAGGCTTATTAAATAGCCTTATTAAATAGGCATATTTTAGCAACTTAGGCTTATTAAATAGACTTATTAAATAGGCGTATTAAATAGGCTTATAAAATAGGCTTATTAAATAGGCTTATTAAATAGACTTATTAAATAGCCTCATTAAATTGGCTTATTTTAGCAACTTAGGCTTATTAAATAGGCTTATTTCAGCAACTTAGACTTATTAAATAGCCTTATTTCAGCAACTTAGGCTTATTAAATAGGCTTATTTCAGCAACTTAGGCTTATTAAATAGCGTTATTTCAGCAACTTAGACTTATTAAATAGGCTTTTTTCAGCAACTTAGGCTTATTAAATAGGCTTATTCTGCAACTTAGGCTTATTAAATAGGCTTATTAAATAGGCTTATTTCAGCAACTCAGGCTTATTAAATAGGCTCATTAAATACTTATTAAATAGGCTTATTAAACAGGCTTATTAATTAGACTTATTAAATAGGCTCAATAAATAGGCTTATTAAATAGGCTCATTAAATATGCTTAATAAATAGGCTTATTAAATAGGCGTATTAAATAGGCTTATTAAATAGGCTTATTAAATAGACTTATTAAATAGGCTTATTAAATAGGCTTATTAAATAGGCTTAATAAATAGGCTTATTAAATAGGCTCAATAAACTTATTAAATAGACTTATTAAATAGGCATATTAAATAGGCTTATTAAATAGGCTTATTAAATAGGCTTATTAAATAGACTTATTAAATAGCCTCATTAAATAGGCTTATTTTAGCAACTTAGGCTTATTAAATAGGCTTATTTCAGCAACTTAGACTTATTAAATAGCCTTATTTCAGCAACTTAGGCTTATTAAATAGGCTTATTTCAGCAACTTAGGCTTATTAAATAGCGTTATTTCAGCAACTTAGACTTATTAAATAGGCTTTTTTCAGCAACTTAGGCTTATTAAATAGGCTTATTCTGCAACTTAGGCTTATTAAATAGGCTTATTAAATAGGCTTATTTCAGCAACTCAGGCTTATTAAATAGGCTCATTAAATACTTATTAAATAGGCTTATTAAACAGGCTTATTAAATAGACTTATTAAATAGGCTCAATAAATAGGCTTATTAAATAGGCTCATTAAATATGCTTAATAAATAGGTTTATTAAATAGGCGTATTAAATAGGCTTATTAAATAGGCTTATTAAATAGACTTATTAAATAGGCTTATTAAATAGGCTTATTAAATAGGCTTAATAAATAGGCTTATTAAATAGGCTCAATAAACTTATTAAATAGACTTATTAAATAGGCATATTAAATAGGCTTATTAAATAGGCTTATTAAATAGACTTATTAAATAGCCTCATTAAATAGGCTTATTTTAGCAACTTAGGCTTATTAAATAGGCTTATTTCAGCAACTTAGACTTATTAAATAGCCTTATTTCAGCAACTTAGGCTTATTAAAAAGGCTCATTTCAGCAACTTAGGCTTATTAAATAGCCTTATTTCAGCAACATAGACTTATTAAATAGGCTTATTCAGCAACTTAGGCTTATTAAATAGCCTTATTAAATAGGCATATTTTAGCAACTTAGGCTTATTAAATAGGCTTATTTCAGCAAATTAGACTTATTAAAAAGCCTTATTTCAGCAACTTAGGCTTATTAAATATGCTTATTTCAGCAACGTAGGCGTATTAAATAGCATTATTAAATAGGTTTATTTCTGCAACTTAGACTTATTAAATAGGCTTATTAAATAGGCTTATTAAATAGCCTCATTAAATAGGCTTATTTTAGCAACTTAGGCTTATTAAATAGGCTTATTTCAGCAACTTAGACTTATTAAATAGCCTTATTTCAGCAACTTAGGCTTATTAAATAGGCTTATTTCAGCAACTCAGGCTTATTAAATAGGCTCATTAAATACTTATTAAATAGGCTTATTAAATAGGCTTATTAAATAGACTTATTAAATAGGCTTATTAAATAGGCTTATTAAATAGGCTTAATAAATAGGCTTATTAAATAGGCTCAATAAACGTATTAAATAGACTTATTAAATAGGCATATTAAATAGGCTTATTAAATAGGCTTATTAAATAGGCTTATTAAATAGACTTATTAAATAGCCTCATTACATAGGCTTATTTTAGCAACTTAGGCTTATTAAATAGGCTTATTTCAGCAACTTAGACTTATTAAATAGCCTTATTTCAGCAACTTAGGCTTATTAAAAAGGCTCATTTCAGCAACTTAGGCTTATTAAATAGCCTTATTTCAGCAACGTAGACTTATTAAATAGGCTTATTCAGCAACTTAGGCGTATTAAATAGCCTTATTAAATAGGCATATTTTAGCAACTTAGGTTTATTAAATAAGCTTATTTCAGCAAATTAGACTTATTTAAAAAGCCTTATTTCAGCAACTTAGGTTTATTAAATATGCTTATTTCAGCAACGTAGGCATATTAAATAGCATTATTAAATGGGTTTATTTCTGCAACTTAGACTTATTAAATAGACTTATTAAATAGGCTTATTAAATAGGCTTATTAAATAGGCTTATTAAATAGGCTTATTAAATAGACTTATTAAATAGCCTCATTAAATAGGCTTATTTTAGCAACTTAGGCTTATTAAATAGGCTTATTTCAGCAACTTAGACTTATTAAATAGCCTTATTTCAGCAACTTAGGCTTATTAAATAGGCTCATTTCAGCAACTTAAGCTTATTAAATAGCCTTATTTTAGCAACTTAGACTTATTAAATAGGCTTATTTCAGCAACTTACGCTGATTAAATAGGCTCATTTCAGCAACTTAGACTTATTAAATAGCCTTATTTCAGCAACTTAGACTTATTAAATAGTCTTATTTCAGCAACTTATGCTTATTAAATATACTTATTTCAGCAACTTAGGCTTATTAAATAGGCTTATTTCATCAACTTAGACTTATTAAATAGCCTTATTTCAGCAACTTAGGCTTATTAGATAGGCTTATCTCAGCAACTTAGGCTTATTAAATCGCGTTATTTCAGCAACTTAGACTTATTAAATAGGCTTATTTTAGCAACTTAGGCTTATTAAATAGGCTTATTCAGCAACTTAGGCTTATTAAATAGGCTTATTAAATAGGCTTATTTCAGCAACTTAGGCTTATTAAATAGGCTAATTAAATACTTATTAAATAGGCTCATTAAACAGGCTTATTAAATAGACGTATTAAATAGGCTCAATAAATAGGCGTATTAAATAGGCTCATTAAATATGCTTAATAAATAGGCTTATCAACTAGGCTTATTAAATAGGCTCATTAAATAGGCTTATTAAATAGACTTATTAAATAGGCTTATTAAATAGGCTTATTAAATAGGCTTAATAAATAGGCTTATTAAATAGGCTCAATAAATAGGCTTATTAAATAGGCTCATTAAATACTTATTAAATAGGCGTATTAAATAGACTTATTAAATAGACTTATTAAATAGGCATATTAAATAGGCTTATTAAATAGGCTTATTAAATAGGCTTATTAAATAGACTTATTAAATAGCCTCATTAAATAGGCTTATTTTAGCAACTTAGACTTATTAAATAGGCTTATTTCAGCAACTTATACTTATTAAATAGACTTATTTCAGCAACTTAGGCTTATTAAAAAGGCTCATTTCAGCAACTTAGGCTTATTAAATAGCCTTATTTCAGCAACTTAGACTTATTAAATAGGCTTATTCAGCAACTTAGGCTTATCAAATAGCCTTATTAAATAGACTTATTTGAGTAACTTAGGCTTATTAAATAGGCTTATTTCAGCAACTTAGACTTATTAAAAAGCCTTATTTCAGCAACTTAGTCTTATGAAATAGGCTTATTTCAGCAACTTAGGCTTATTAAACAGCCTTATTAAATAGGCTTATTTCAGCAACTTGGGCTTATTAAATAGGCTTATTTCAGCAACTTAGACTTATTAAATAGGCTTATTAAATAGGCTTATTAAATAGACTTATTAAATAGGCGTATGAAATGGGCTCAATAAATAGGCTTATTAAATAGGCTCAATAAATAGGCTCATTAAATAGGCTCAATAAATAGGCTTATTAAATAGGCGCATTAAATACTTATTAAATAGGCTTATTAATTAGACTTATTAAATAGACTTATTAAATAGGCTTATTAATTAGACTTATTAAATAGGCTTATTAAAAAGGCTTATTAAATAGACTTATTAAATAGGTTTATTAAATAGGCGTATTAAATAGGCTCATTAAATAGGCTTATTAAATAGGCTTATTAAATAGGCTTATTAAATAGACTTATTAAATAGCCTCATTAAATAGGCTTATTTTAGCAACTTAGGCTTATTAAATAGGCTTAATTCAGCAACTTATGCTTATTAAATAGCCTTATTATATAGGCTTATTTCAGCAACTTAGGCTTAATAAATAAGCTTATTTCAGCAACTTAGACTTATTAAATAGGCCTATTAAATAGGCTTATTAAATAGACTTATTAAATAGGCTCATTAAATACTTATTAAATAGGCTTATTAAATAGGCTTATTAAATAAACTTATTAAATAGGCTCAATAAATAGGCTTATTAAATAGGCTTATTAAATAGGCTTATTAAATAGGCTTATTAAATAGGCTTATTAAATAGGCTCAATAAATAGGCTTACTAAATAGTCTCAATAAATAGGCTTATTAAATAGGCTCAATAAATAGGCTTATTAAATAGGCTCAATAAATAGGTTTATTAAATAGGCTCATTAAATAGACTTTATTAAATAGGCTTATTAATAAGGCTTATTAAATAGAATTAATAAATAGGCTCATTAAATACTTATGAAATAGGTTTATTAAATAGGCGTATTAAATAGGCTTATTAAATAGTCGTATTAAATAGGCTTATTAAATAGGCTTATTAAATGGACTTATTAAATAGCCTCATTAAATAGGCTTATTTTAGCAACTTAGGCTTATTAAATAGGTTTATTTCAGCAACTTAGACTTATTAAATAGCCTTATTAAATAGGCTTATTTCAGCAACTTAGGCTTATTAAATAGGCATATTTCAGCAACTTACGCTAATTAAATAGCCTTATTTCAGCAACTTAGGCTTATTAAAAAGGCTCATTTCAGCAACTTAGGCTTTTAAATCGCCTTATTTCAGCAACGTAGACTTATTAAATAGGCTTATTCAGCAACTTAGGCTTATTAAATAGCCTTATTAAATAGGCATATTTTAGCAACTTAGGCTTATTAAATCGGCGTTTTTCAGCAAATTAGACTTATTAAAAAGCCTTATTTCAGCAACTTAGGCTTATTAAATATGCTTATTTCAGCAAATTAGGTGTATTAAATAGCATTATTAAATAGGTTTATTTCTGCAACATAGACTTATTAAATAGACTTATTAAATAGGCTTATTAAATAGGCTTATTAAATAGGCTTATTAAATAGGCTTATTAAATAGACTTATTAAATAGCCTCATTAAATAGGCTTATTTTAGCAACTTAGGCTTATTAAATAGGCTTATTTCAGCAACTTAGACTTATTAAATAGACTTATTTCAGCAATTTAGGATTATTAAATAGGCTCATTTCAGCAACTTAAGCTTATTAAATAGCCTTATTTCAGCAACTTAGACTTATTAAATAGGCTTATTTCAGCAACTTATGCTTATTAAATATACTTATTTCAGCAACTTAGGCTTATTAAATAGGCTTATTTCAGCAACTTAGACTTATTAAATAGCCTTATTTCAGTAACTTAGGCTTATTAGATAGGCTTATCTCAGCAACTTAGGCTTATTAAATAGCGTTATTTCAGCAACTTAGACTTATTAAATAGGCTTATTTCATCAACTTAGGCTTATTAAATAGGTTTATTCAGCAACTTAGGCTTATTAAATAGGCTCATTAAATAGGCTTATTTCAGCAACTTAGGCTTATTAAATAGGCTTATTCAGCAACTTAGGCTTATTAAATAGGCTCATTAAATATTTATTAAATAGGCTCATTAAACAGGCTCATTAAATAGACTTATTAAATAGGCTCAATAAATAGGCTTATTAAATAGGCTCATTAAATATGCTTAATAAATAGGCTTATTAAATATGCTCAATAAATAGGCTTATTAAATAGGCTCATTAAATACTTATTAAATAGGCGTATTAAATAGACTTATTAAATAGACTTATTAAATAGGCATATTAAATAGGCTTATTAAATAGGCGTATTAAATAGGCTTATTAAATAGACTTATTAAATAGCCTCATTAAATAGGCTTATTTTAGCAACTTAGGCTTATTAAATAGGCTTATTTCAGCAACTTAGACTTATTAAATAGCCTTATTTCAGCAACTTAGGCTTATTAAAAAGGCTCATTTCAGCAACTTAGCCTTATTAAATAGCCTTATTTCAGCAACTTAGACTTATTAAATAGACCTTTTTATATAGGCTTAGTTCAGCAACGTAGGCTTATTAAATAGGCTTATTTCAGCAACTTATGCTTATTAAATAGCCTTATTAATCAGGTTTATTTCAGCAACTTAGGCGTATTAAATAGCATTTTTAAAAAGGTTTATTTCAGCAACTTAGACTTATTAAATAGACCTTTTTAAATAGGCTTATTTCAGCAACTTAGGCTCATTAAATAGCCTCATTAAATAGGCTTATTTTAGCAACTTAGACTTATTAAATCGACTTATTAAATAGACATTTCAGCAACTTAGGCTCATTTAATAGGCTAATGAAATATGCTTATTTCTGCAACTTAGACTTATTAGATAGGCCTATTAAATAGGCTTATTCAGCAACTTAGGCTTATCAAATAGCCTTATTAAATAGACTTATTTTAGCAACTTAGGCTTATTAAATAGGCTTATTTCAGCAACTTAGACTCATTAAAAAGCCTTATTTCAGCAACTTAGTCTTATGAAATTGGCTTATTTCAGGAACTTAGGCTTATTAAACAGCCTTATTAAATAGGCTTATTTCAGAAACTTGCGCTTATTAAATAGGCTTATTTCAGCAACTTAGACTTATTAAATAGGCTTATTAAATAGGCTTATTAAATAGACTTATTAAATAGGCGTATGAAATGGGCTCAATAAATAGGCTTATTAAATAGGCTCAATAAATAAGCTTATTAAATAGGCTCAATAAATAGGCTCATTAAATAGGCTCAATAAATAGGCTTATTAAATAGGCGCATTAAATACTTATTAAATAGGTTTATTAAATAGGTGTATTAAATAGGCTTATTAAATAGGCGTATTAAATAGGCTTATTAAATAAGCTTATTAAATGGACTTATTAAATAGCCTCATTAAATAGGCTTATTTTAGCAACTTAGGCTTATTAAATAGGTTTATTTCAGCAACTTAGACTTATTAAATATCCTTATTAAATAGGCTTATTTCAGCAACTTACGCTAATTAAATAGCCTTATTAAACAGGTTTATTTCAGCAACTTATGCTTATTAAATAGCATTTTTGAAAATAGGTTTATTTCAGCAACTTAGACTTATTAAATATACCTTTTTAAAAAGGCTTAGTTCAGAAACTTAGGCTTTTAAAATAGGCTTATTTCAGCAACTTAGGTTCATTAAATAGCCTTATTAAATAGGCTTATTTCAGCAACTTAGGCTTATTAAATAGGCTTATTAAATAGGCGTATTAAATGGACTTATTAAATAGCCTCATTAAATAGGCTTATTTTAGCAACTTAGGCTTATTAAATAGGTTTATTTCAGCAACTTAGACTTATTAAATAGCCTTATTAAATAGGCTTATTTCAGCAACTTAGGCTTATTAAATAGGCATATTTCAGCAACTTACGCTAATTAAATAGCCTTATTTCAGCAACTTAGGCTTATTAAAAAGGCTCATTTCAGCAACTTAGGCTTATTAAGTCGCCTTATTTCAGCAACGTAGACTTATTAAATAGGCTTATTCAGCAACTTAGGCTTATTAAATAGCCTTATTAAATAGGCATATTTTAGCAACTTAGGCTTATTAAATCGGCGTTTTTCAGCAAATTAGACTTATTAAAAAGCCTTATTTCAGCAACTTAGGCTTATTAAATATGCTTATTTCAGCAAATTAGGCGTATTAAATAGCTTTATTAAATAGGTTTATTTCTGCAACATAGACTTATTAAATAGACTTATTAAATAGGCTTATTAAATAGGCTTATTAAATAGGCTTATTAAATAGGCTTATTAAATAGACTTATTAAATAGCCTCATTAAATAGGCTTATTTTAGCAACTTAGGCTTATTAAATAGGCTTATTTCAGCAACTTAGACTTATTAAATAGACTTATTTCAGCAATTTAGGATTATTAAATAGGCTCATTTCAGCAACTTAAGCTTATTAAATAGCCTTATTTCAGCAACTTAGACTTATTAAATAGGCTTATTTCAGCAACTTATGCTTATTAAATATACTTATTTCAGCAACTTAGGCTTATTAAATAGGCTTATTTCAGCAACTTAGACTTATTAAATAGCCTTATTTCAGTAACTTAGGCTTATTAGATAGGCTTATCTCAGCAACTTAGGCTTATTAAATAGCGTTATTTCAGCAACTTAGACTTATTAAATAGCCTTATTTCATCAACTTACGCTTATTAAATAGGCTTATTTCAGCAACTTAGACTTATTAAATAGCCTTATTTCAGCAACTTAGGCTTATTAAATAGGCTTTTTTCAGCAACTTAGGCTTATTAAATAGCGTTATTTCAGCAACTTAGACTTATTAAATAGGCTTATTTCAGCAACTTAGGCTTATTAAATAGGCTTATTCAGCAACTTAGGCTTATTAAATAGGCTTATTAAATAGGCTTATTTCAGCAACTCAGGCTTATTAAATAGGCTTATTCAGCAACTTAGGCTTATTAAATAGCCTCATTAAATACTTATTAAATAGGCTTATTAAACAGGCTTATTAAATAGACTTATTAAATAGGCTCAATAAATAGGCTTATTAAATAAGCTCATTAAATCGGCTTAATAAATAGGCTTATTAAATAGGCTTATTAAATAGGCTTATTAAATAGGCTTATTAAATAGGCTCAATAAATAGGCTTAATAAATAGTCTCATTGAATACTCTTTAAATAGGCTTATTAAATAGACTTATTAAATAGATTTATTAAATAGGCTTATTAAATAGGCTTATTAAATAGGCTTATTAAATAGGCTTATTAAATAGACTTATTAAATAGCCTCATTAAATAGGCTTATTTTAGCAACTTAGGCTTATTAAATAGGCTTATTTCAGCAACTTAGACTTATTAAATAGCCTTATTTCAGCAACTTAGGCTTATTAAATAGGCTCATTTCAGCAACTTAAGCTTATTAAATAGCCTTATTTCAGCAACTTAGACTTATTAAATAGGCTTATTTCAGTAACTTAGGCTTATTAAATAGGCTTATTTCAGCAACTTACGCTGATTAAATAGGCTCATTTCAGCAACTTATGCTTATTAAATATACTTATTTCAGCAACATAGGCTTATTAAATAGGCTTATTTCAGCCACTTATACTTATTAAATAGCCTTATTTCAGCAACTTAGGCTTATTAAATAGGCTTATTACAGCAACTTAGGCTTATTAAATAGCGTTATTTCAGCAACTTAGACTTATTAAATAGGCTTATTTCAGCAACTTAGGCTTATTAAATAGCCTTATTAAATAGGCTTATTTCAGCAACTTGGGCTTATTAAATAGGCTTATTTCAGCAACTTAGGCTTAATAAAAATAGGCTTATTCAGCAACTTAGGCTTATTAAATAGGCTTATTAAATAGACTTATTTCAGCAACTTAGGCTTATTAAATAGGCTTATTCAGCAACTTAGGCTTATTAAATAGGCTCATTAAATATTTATTAAATAGGCTTATTAAACAGGCTTATTAAATAGACTTATTAAATAAACTCAATAAATAGGCTTATTAAATAGGCTCATTAAATCGGCTTAATAAATAGGCTTATTAAATAGGTTTATTAAATCGGCTTATTAAATAGGCTTATTAAATAAGCTCAATAAATAGGCTTAATAAATAGGCTCATTGAATACTCTTCAAATAGGCTTATTAAATAGACTTATTAAATAGATTTATTAAATAGGCTTATTAAATAGGCTTATTAAATAGGCTTATTAAATAGGCTTATTAAATAGACTTATTAAATAACCTCATTAAATAGGCTTATTTTAGCAACTTATGCTTATTAAATAGGCTTATTTCAGCAACTTAGACTTATTAAATAGGCTTATTTCAGCAACTTAGGCTTATTAAATAGGCTTATTCCAGCAACTTAGACATATTAAATAGCCTTATTTCATCAACTTACGCTTATTAAATAGGCTTATTTCAGCAACTTAGGCTTATTATATAGCCTTATTAAATAGGCTTATTTCAGCAACTTGGGCTTATTAAATAGGTTTATTTCAGCAACTTAGGCTTAATAAAAATAGGCTTATTCAGCAACTTAGGCTTATTAAATAGGCTTATTAAATAACCTTATTTTAGCAACTTAGGCTTATTAAAAAGGCTCATTTCAGCAACTTAGGCTTATTAAATAGCCTTATTTCAGCAACGTAGACTTATTAAATAGGCTTATTCAGCAACTTAGGCTTATTAAATAGCCTTATTAAATAGGCATATTTTAGCAACTTAGGCTTATTAAATAGGCTTATTTCAGCAAATTAGACTTATTAAAAAGCCTTATTTCAGCAACTTAGGCTTATTAAAAATGCTTATTTCAGCAACTTAGGCTTATTAAATAGGCTTATTTCAGCAACTTATGCTTATTAAATAGCCTTATTAAACAGGTTTATTTCAGCAATTTAGGCTTATTAAATAGCATTTTTAAATAGGTTTATTTCAGCAACTTAGACTTATTAAATAGACCTTTTTATATAGGCTTAGTTCAGCAACGTAGGCTTATTAAATAGGCTTATTTCAGTAACTTATGCTTATTAAATAGCCTTATTAATCAGGTTTATTTCAGCAACTTAGGCGTATTAAATAGCATTTTTAAATAGGTTTATTTCAGCAACTTAGACTTATTAAATAGACCTTTTTAAATAGGCTTAGTTCAGAAACTTAGGCTTATTAAATAGGCTTATTTCAGCAACTTAGGCTCATTAAATAGGCTTATTTCACCAACTTAGGTTTATTAAATAGCCTTATTAAATAGGCTTATTTTAGCAACTTAGACTTTTTAAATCGACTAGATAAATAGACATTTCAGCAAATTAGGCTCATTAAATAGGCTTATGAAATATGCTTATTTCTGCAACTTAGACGTATTAGATAGGCCTATTAAATAGGCTTATTTCAGCAACTCAGGCTTATTAAATAGGCTTATTCCAGCAACTTAGACTTATTAAATAGCCTTATTTCATCAACTTACGCTTATTAAATATGCTTATTTCAGCAACTTAGGCTTATTAAATAGCCTTATTAAATAGGCTTATTTCAGCAACTTGGGCTTATTAAATAGGCTTATTTCAGCAACTTAGGCTTAATAAAAATAGGCTTATTCAGCAACTTAGGCTTATTAAATAGGCTTATTAAAGAGACTTATTTCAGCAACTTAGGCTTATTAAATAGGCTTATTCAGCAACTTAGGCTTATTAAATAGGCTCATTAAATACTTATTAAATAGGCTTATTAAACAGGCTTATTAAATAGACTTATTAAATAGACTCAATAAATAGGCTTATTAAATAGGCTCATTAAATCGGCTTAATAAATAGGCTTATTAAATAGGTTTATTAAATTGGCTTATTAAATAGGCTTATTAAATAGGCTCAATAAATAGGCTTAATAAATAGGCTCATTGAATAATCTTTAAATAGGCTTATTAAATAGACTTATTAAATAGATTTATTAAATAGGCTTATTAAATAGGCTTATTAAATAGGCTTATTAAATAGGCTTATTAAATAGACTTATTAAATAACCTCATTAAATAGGCTTATTTTAGCAACTTAGGCTTATTAAATAGGCTTATTTCAGCAACTTAGATTTATTAAATAGGCTTATTTCAGCAACTTAGGCTTATTAAATAGGCTTTTTCCAGCAACTTAGACTTATTAAATAGCCTTATTTCAACAACTTACGCTTATTAAATAGGCTTATTTCAGCAACTTAGGCTTATTAAATAGCCTTATTAAATAGGCTTATTTCAGCAACTTGGGCTTATTAAATAGGCTTATTTCAGCAACTTAGGCTTAATAAAAATAGGCTTATTCAGCAACTTAGGCTTATTAAATAGGCTTATTAAATAGCCTTATTTCAGCAACTTAGGCTTATTAAAAAGGCTCATTTCAGCAACTTAGGCTTATTAAATAGCCTTATTTCAGCAATGTAGACTTATTAAATAGGCTTATTCAGCAACTTAGGCTTATTAAATAGCCTTATTCCAGCAACTTAGACTTATTAAATAGCCTTATTTCATCAACTTACGCTTATTAAATAGGCTTATTTCAGCAACTTAGGCTTATTAAATAGCCTTATTAAATAGGCTTATTTCAGCAACTTGGGCTTATTAAATAGGCTTATTTCAGCAACTTATGCTTATTAAATAGCCTTATTAAACAGGTTTATTTCAGCAATTTAGGCTTATTAAATAGCATTTTTAAATAGGTTTATTTCAGCAACTTAGACTTATTAAATAGACCTTTTTATATAGGCTTACTTCAGCAACGTAGGCTTATTAAATAGGCTTATTTCAGCAACTTATGCTTATTAAATAGTCTTATTAATCAGGTTTATTTCAGCAACTTATGCGTATTAAATAGCATTTTTAAATAGGTTTATTTCAGCAACTTATACTTATTAAATAGACCTTTTTAAATAGGCTTAGTTCAGAAACTTAGGCTTATTAAATAGGCTTATTTCAGCAACTTAGGCTCATTAAATAGGCTTATTTCACCAACTTAGGTTTATTAAATAGCCTTATTAAATAGGCTTATTTTAGCAACTTAGACTTATTAAATCGACTAGTTAAATAGACATTTCAGCAAATTAGGCTCATTAAATAGGCTTATGAAATATGCTTATTTCTGCAACTTAGACGTATTAGATAGGCCTATTAAATAGGCTTATTTCAGCAACTTAGGCTTATTAAATAGGCTTATTCCAGCAACTTAGACTTATTAAATAGCCTTATTTCATCAACTTACGCTTATTAAATAGGCTTATTTCAGCAACTTAGACTTATTAAATAGCCTTATTTCAGCAACTTAGGCTTATTAAATAGGCTTTTTTCAGCAACTTAGGCTTATTAAATAGCGTTATTTCAGCAACTTAAACTTATTAAATAGGCTTATTTCAGCAACTTAGGCTTATTAAATAGGCTTATTCAGCAACTTAGGCTTATTAAATAGGCTTATTAAATAGGCTTATTTCAGCAACTCAGGCTTATTAAATAGGCTTATTCAGCAACTTAGGCTTATTAAATAGCCTCATTAAATACTTATTAAATAGGCTTATTAAACAGGCTTATTAAATAGACTTATTAAATAGGCTCAATAAATAGGCTTATTAAATAAGCTCATTAAATCGGCTTAATAAATAGGCTTATTAAATAGGCTTATTAAATAGGCTTATTAAATAGGCTTATTAAATAGGCTCAATAAATAGGCTTAATAAATAGTCTCATTGAATACTCTTTAAATAGGCTTATTAAATAGACTTATTAAATAGATTTATTAAATAGGCTTATTAAATAGGCTTATTAAATAGGCTTATTAAATAGGCGTATTAAATAGACTTATTAAATAGCCTCATTAAATAGGCTTATTTTAGCAACTTAGGCTTATTAAATAGGCTTATTTCAGCAACTTAGACTTATTAAATAGCCTTATTTCAGCAACTTAGGCTTATTAAATAGGCTCATTTCAGCAACTTAAGCTTATTAAATAGCCTTATTTCAGCAACTTAGACTTATTAAATAGGCTTATTTCAGTAACTTAGGCTTATTAAATAGGCTTATTTCAGCAACTTACGCTGATTAAATAGGCTCATTTCAGCAACTTATGCTTATTAAATATACTTATTTCAGCAACATAGGCTTATTAAATAGGCTTATTTCAGCCACTTATACTTATTAAATAGCCTTATTTCAGCAACTTAGGCTTATTAAATAGGCTTATTTCAGCAACTTAGGCTTATTAAATAGCGTTATTTCAGCAACTTAGACTTATTAAATAGGCTTATTTCAGCAACTTAGGCTTATTAAATAGCCTTATTAAATAGGCTTATTTCAGCAACTTGGGCTTATTAAATAGGCTTATTTCAGCAACTTAGGCTTAATAAAAATAGGCTTATTCAGCAACTTAGGCTTATTAAATAGGCTTATTAAATAGACTTATTTCAGCAACTTAGGCTTATTAAATAGGCTTATTCAGCAACTTAGGCTTATTAAATAGGCTCATTAAATACTTATTAAATAGGCTTATTAAACAGGCTTATTAAATAGACTTATTAAATAAACTCAATAAATAGGCTTATTAAATAGGCTCATTAAATCGGCTTAATAAATAGGCTTATTAAATAGGTTTATTAAATCGGCTTATTAAATAGGCTTATTAAATAAGCTCAATAAATAGGCTTAATAAATAGGCTCATTGAATACTCTTCAAATAGGCTTATTAAATAGACTTATTAAATAGATTTATTAAATAGGCTTATTAAATAGGCTTATTAAATAGGCTTATTAAATAGGCTTATTAAATAGACTTATTAAATAACCTCATTAAATAGGCTTATTTTAGCAACTTATGCTTATTAAATAGGCTTATTTCAGCAACTTAGACTTATTAAATAGGCTTATTTCAGCAACTTAGGCTTATTAAATAGGCTTATTCCAGCAACTTAGACTTATTAAATAGCCTTATTTCATCAACTTACGCTTATTAAATAGGCTTATTTCAGCAACTTAGGCTTATTATATAGCCTTATTAAATAGGCTTATTTCAGCAACTTGGGCTTATTAAATAGGCTTATTTCAGCAACTTAGGCTTAATAAAAATAGGCTTATTCAGCAACTTAGGCTTATTAAATAGGCTTATTAAATAACCTCATTTTAGCAACTTAGGCTTATTAAAAAGGCTCATTTCAGCAACTTAGGCTTATTAAATAGCCTTATTTCAGCAACGTAGACTTATTAAATAGGCTTATTCAGCAACTTAGGCTTATTAAATAGCCTTATTAAATAGGCATATTTTAGCAACTTAGGCTTATTAAATAGGCTTATTTCAGCAAATTAGACTTATTAAAAAGCCTTATTTCAGCAACTTAGGCTTATTAAATATGCTTATTTCAGCAACTTAGGCTTATTAAATAGGCTTATTTCAGCAACTTATGCTTATTAAATAGCCTTATTAAACAGGTTTATTTCAGCAATTTAGGCTTATTAAATAGCATTTTTAAATAGGTTTATTTCAGCAACTTAGACTTATTAAATAGACCTTTTTATATAGGCTTAGTTCAGCAACGTAGGCTTATTAAATAGGCTTATTTCAGTAACTTATGCTTATTAAATAGCCTTATTAATCAGGTTTATTTCAGCAACTTAGGCGTATTAAATAGCATTTTTAAATAGGTTTATTTCAGCAACTTAGACTTATTAAATAGACCTTTTAAAATAGGCTTAGTTCAGAAACTTAGGCTTATTAAATAGGCTTATTTCAGCAACTTAGGCTCATTAAATAGGCTTATTTCACCAACTTAGGTTTATTAAATAGCCTTATTAAATAGGCTTATTTTAGCAACTTAGACTTTTTAAATCGACTAGATAAATAGACATTTCAGCAAATTAGGCTCATTAAATAGGCTTATGAAATATGCTTATTTCTGCAACTTAGACGTATTAGATAGGCCTATTAAATAGGCTTATTTCAGCAACTCAGGCTTATTAAATAGGCTTATTCCAGCAACTTAGACTTATTAAATAGCCTTATTTCATCAACTTACGCTTATCAAATATGCTTATTTCAGCAACTTAGGCTTATTAAATAGCCTTATTAAATAGGCTTATTTCAGCAACTTGGGCTTATTAAATAGGCTTATTTCAGCAACTTAGGCTTAATAAAAATAGGCTTATTCAGCAACTTAGGCTTATTAAATAGGCTTATTAAATAGACTTATTTCAGCAACTTAGGCTTATTAAATAGGCTTATTCAGCAACTTAGGCTTATTAAATAGGCTCATTAAATACTTATTAAATAGGCTTATTAAACAGGCTTATTAAATAGACTTATTAAATAGACTCAATAAATAGGCTTATTAAATAGGCTCATTAAATCGGCTTAATAAATAGGCTTATTAAATAGGTTTATTAAATTGGCTTATTAAATAGGCTTATTAAATAGGCTCAATAAATAGGCTTAATAAATAGGCTCATTGAATAATCTTTAAATAGGCTTATTAAATAGACTTATTAAATAGATTTATTAAATAGGCTTATTAAATAGGCTTATTAAATAGGCTTATTAAATAGGCTTATTAAATAGACTTATTAAATAACCTCATTAAATAGGCTTATTTTAGCAACTTAGGCTTATTAAATAGGCTTATTTCAGCAACTTAGATTTATTAAATAGGCTTATTTCAGCAACTTAGGCTTATTAAATAGGCTTTTTCCAGCAACTTAGACTTATTAAATAGCCTTATTTCATCAACTTACGCTTATTAAATAGGCTTATTTCAGCAACTTAGGCTTATTAAATAGCCTTATTAAATAGGCTTATTTCAGCAACTTGGGCTTATTAAATAGGCTTATTTCAGCAACTTAGGCTTAATAAAAATAGGCTTATTCAGCAACTTAGGCTTATTAAATAGGCTTATTAAATAGCCTTATTTCAGCAACTTAGGCTTATTAAAAGGCTCATTTCAGCAACTTAGGCTTATTAAATAGCCTTATTTCAGCAACGTAGACTTATTAAATAGGCTTATTCAGCAACTTAGGCTTATTAAATAGCCTTATTCCAGCAACTTAGACTTATTAAATAGCCTTATTTCATCAACTTACGCTTATTAAATAGGCTTATTTCAGCAACTTAGGCTTATTAAATAGCCTTATTAAATAGGTTTATTTCAGCAACTTGGGCTTATTAAATAGGCTTATTTCAGCAACTTATGCTTATTAAATAGCCTTATTAAACAGGTTTATTTCAGCAATTTAGGCTTATTAAATAGCATTTTTAAATAGGTTTATTTCAGCAACTTAGACTTATTAAATAGACCTTTTTATATAGGCTTAGTTCAGCAACGTAGGCTTATTAAATAGGCTTATTTCAGTAACTTATGCTTATTAAATAGCCTTATTAATCAGGTTTATTTCAGCAACTTAGGCGTATTAAATAGCATTTTTAAATAGGTTTATTTCAGCAACTTAGACTTATTAAATAGACCTTTTAAAATAGGCTTAGTTCAGAAACTTAGGCTTATTAAATAGGCTTATTTCAGCAACTTAGGCTCATTAAATAGGCTTATTTCACCAACTTAGGTTTATTAAATAGCCTTATTAAATAGGCTTATTTTAGCAACTTAGACTTTTTAAATCGACTAGATAAATAGACATTTCAGCAAATTAGGCTCATTAAATAGGCTTATGAAATATGCTTATTTCTGCAACTTAGACGTATTAGATAGGCCTATTAAATAGGCTTATTTCAGCAACTCAGGCTTATTAAATAGGCTTATTCCAGCAACTTAGACTTATTAAATAGCCTTATTTCATCAACTTACGCTTATTAAATATGCTTATTTCAGCAACTTAGGCTTATTAAATAGCCTTATTAAATAGGCTTATTTCAGCAACTTGGGCTTATTAAATAGGCTTATTTCAGCAACTTAGGCTTAATAAAAATAGGCTTATTCAGCAACTTAGGCTTATTAAATAGGCTTATTAAATAGACTTATTTCAGCAACTTAGGCTTATTAAATAGGCTTATTCAGCAACTTAGGCTTATTAAATAGGCTCATTAAATACTTATTAAATAGGCTTATTAAACAGGCTTATTAAATAGACTTATTAAATAGACTCAATAAATAGGCTTATTAAATAGGCTCATTAAATCGGCTTAATAAATAGGCTTATTAAATAGGTTTATTAAATTGGCTTATTAAATAGGCTTATTAAATAGGCTCAATAAATAGGCTTAATAAATAGGCTCATTGAATAATCTTTAAATAGGCTTATTAAATAGACTTATTAAATAGATTTATTAAATAGGCTTATTAAATAGGCTTATTAAATAGGCTTATTAAATAGGCTTATTAAATAGACTTATTAAATAACCTCATTAAATAGGCTTATTTTAGCAACTTAGGCTTATTAAATAGGCTTATTTCCGCAACTTAGATTTATTAAATAGGCTTATTTCAGCAACTTAGGCTTATTAAATAGGCTTTTTCCAGCAACTTAGACTTATTAAATAGCCTTATTTCATCAACTTACGCTTATTAAATAGGCTTATTTCAGCAACTTAGGCTTATTAAATAGCCTTATTAAATAGGCTTATTTCAGCAACTTGGGCTTATTAAATAGGCTTATTTCAGCAACTTAGGCTTAATAAAAATAGGCTTATTCAACAACTTAGGCTTATTAAATAGGCTTATTAAATAGCCTTATTTCAGCAACTTAGGCTTATTAAAAGGCTCATTTCAGCAACTTAGGCTTATTAAATAGCCTTATTTCAGCAACGTAGACTTATTAAATAGGCTTATTCAGCAACTTAGGCTTATTAAATAGCCTTATTCCAGCAACTTAGACTTATTAAATAGCCTTATTTCATCAACTTACGCTTATTAAATAGGCTTATTTCAGCAACTTAGGCTTATTAAATAGCCTTATTAAATAGGTTTATTAAATCGGCTTATTAAATAGGCTTATTAAATAAGCTCAATAAATAGGCTTAATAAATAGGCTCATTGAATACTCTTCAAATAGGCTTATTAAATAGACTTATTAAATAGATTTATTAAATAGGCTTATTAAATAGGCTTATTAAATAGGCTTATTAAATAGGCTTATTAAATAGACTTATTAAATAACCTCATTAAATAGGCTTATTTTAGCAACTTATGCTTATTAAATAGGCTTATTTCAGCAACTTAGACTTATTAAATAGGCTTATTTCAGCAACTTAGGCTTATTAAATAGGCTTATTCCAGCAACTTAGACTTATTAAATAGCCTTATTTCATCAACTTACGCTTATTAAATAGGCTTATTTCAGCAACTTAGGCTTATTATATAGCCTTATTAAATAGGCTTATTTAAGCAACTTGGGCTTATTAAATAGGCTTATTTCAGCAACTTAGGCTTAATAAAAATAGGCTTATTCAGCAACTTAGGCTTATTAAATAGGCTTATTAAATAACCTCATTTTAGCAACTTAGGCTTATTAAAAAGGCTCATTTCAGCAACTTAGGCTTATTAAATAGCCTTATTTCAGCAACGTAGACTTATTAAATAGGCTTATTCAGCAACTTAGGCTTATTAAATAGCCTTATTAAATAGGCATATTTTAGCAACTTAGGCTTATTAAATAGGCTTATTTCAGCAAATTAGACTTATTAAAAAGCCTTATTTCAGCAACTTAGGCTTATTAAATATGCTTATTTCAGCAACTTAGGCTTATTAAATAGGCTTATTTCAGCAACTTATGCTTATTAAATAGCCTTATTAAACAGGTTTATTTCAGCAATTTAGGCTTATTAAATAGCATTTTTAAATAGGTTTATTTCAGCAACTTAGACTTATTAAATAGACCTTTTTATATAGGCTTAGTTCAGCAACGTAGGCTTATTAAATAGGCTTATTTCAGTAACTTATGCTTATTAAATAGCATTTTTAAATAGGTTTATTTCAGCAACTTAGACTTATTAAATAGACCTTTTAAAATAGGCTTAGTTCAGAAACTTAGGCTTATTAAATAGGCTTATTTCAGCAACTTAGGCTCATTAAATAGGCTTATTTCACCAACTTAGGTTTATTAAATAGCCTTATTAAATAGGCTTATTTTAGCAACTTAGACTTTTTAAATCGACTAGATAAATAGACATTTCAGCAAATTAGGCTCATTAAATAGGCTTATGAAATATGCTTATTTCTGCAACTTAGACGTATTAGATAGGCCTATTAAATAGGCTTATTTCAGCAACTCAGGCTTATTAAATAGGCTTATTCCAGCAACTTATACTTATTAAATAGCCTTATTTCATCAACTTACGCTTATTAAATATGCTTATTTCAGCAACTTAGGCTTATTAAATAGCCTTATTAAATAGGCTTATTTCAGCAACTTGGGCTTATTAAATAGGCTTATTTCAGCAACTTAGGCTTAATAAAAATAGGCTTATTCAGCAACTTAGGCTTATTAAATAGGCTTATTAAATAGACTTATTTCAGCAACTTAGGCTTATTAAATAGGCTTATTCAGCAACTTAGGCTTATTAAATAGGCTCATTAAATACTTATTAAATAGGCTTATTAAACAGGCTTATTAAATAGACTTATTAAATAGACTCAATAAATAGGCTTATTAAATAGGCTCATTAAATCGGCTTAATAAATAGGCTTATTAAATAGGTTTATTAAATTGGCTTATTAAATAGGCTTATTAAATAGGCTCAATAAATAGGCTTAATAAATAGGCTCATTGAATAATCTTTAAATAGGCTTATTAAATAGACTTATTAAATAGATTTATTAAATAGGCTTATTAAATAGGCTTATTAAATAGGCTTATTAAATAGGCTTATTAAATAGACTTATTAAATAACCTCATTAAATAGGCTTATTTTAGCAACTTAGGCTTATTAAATAGGCTTATTTCAGCAACTTAGATTTATTAAATAGGCTTATTTCAGCAACTTAGGCTTATTAAATAGGCTTTTTCCAGCAACTTAGACTTATTAAATAGCCTTATTTCATCAACTTACGCTTATTAAATAGGCTTATTTCAGCAACTTAGGCTTATTAAATAGCCTTATTAAATAGGCTTATTTCAGCAACTTGGGCTTATTAAATAGGCTTATTTCAGCAACTTAGGCTTAATAAAAATAGGCTTATTCAGCAACTTAGGCTTATTAAATAGGCTTATTAAATAGCCTTATTTCAGCAACTTAGGCTTATTAAAAGGCTCATTTCAGCAACTTAGGCTTATTAAATAGCCTTATTTCAGCAACGTAGACTTATTAAATAGGCTTATTCAGCAACTTAGGCTTATTAAATAGCCTTATTCCAGCAACTTAGACTTATTAAATAGCCTTATTTCATCAACTTACGCTTATTAAATAGGCTTATTTCAGCAACTTAGGCTTATTAAATAGCCTTATTAAATAGGTTTATTTCAGCAACTTGGGCTTATTAAATAGGCTTATTTCAGCAACTTATGCTTATTAAATAGCCTTATTAAACAGGTTTATTTCAGCAATTTAGGCTTATTAAATAGCATTTTTAAATAGGTTTATTTCAGCAACTTAGACTTATTAAATATACCTTTTTATATAGGCTTAGTTCAGCAACGTAGGCTTATTAAATAGGCTTATTTCAGTAACTTATGCTTATTAAATAGCCTTATTAATCAGGTTTATTTCAGCAACTTAGGCGTATTAAATAGCATTTTTAAATAGGTTTATTTCAGCAACTTAGACTTATTAAATAGACCTTTTAAAATAGGCTTAGTTCAGAAACTTAGGCTTATTAAATAGGCTTATTTCAGCAACTTAGGCTCATTAAATAGGCTTATTTCACCAACTTAGGTTTATTAAATAGCCTTATTAAATAGGCTTATTTTAGCAACTTAGACTTTTTAAATCGACTAGATAAATAGACATTTCAGCAAATTAGGCTCATTAAATAGGCTTATGAAATATGCTTATTTCTGCAACTTAGACGTATTAGATAGGCCTATTAAATAGGCTTATTTCAGCAACTCAGGCTTATTAAATAGGCTTATTCCAGCAACTTAGACTTATTAAATAGCCTTATTTCATCAACTTACGCTTATTAAATATGCTTATTTCAGCAACTTAGGCTTATTAAATAGCCTTATTAAATAGGCTTATTTCAGCAACTTGGGCTTATTAAATAGGCTTATTTCAGCAACTTAGGCTTAATAAAAATAGGCTTATTCAGCAACTTAGGCTTATTAAATAGGCTTATTAAATAGACTTATTTCAGCAACTTAGGCTTATTAAATAGGCTTATTCAGCAACTTAGGCTTATTAAATAGGCTCATTAAATACTTATTAAATAGGCTTATTAAACAGGCTTATTAAATAGACTTATTAAATAGACTCAATAAATAGGCTTATTAAATAGGCTCATTAAATCGGCTTAATAAATAGGCTTATTAAATAGGTTTATTAAATTGGCTTATTAAATAGGCTTATTAAATAGGCTCAATAAATAGGCTTAATAAATAGGCTCATTGAATAATCTTTAAATAGGCTTATTAAATAGACTTATTAAATAGATTTATTAAATAGGCTTATTAAATAGGCTTATTAAATAGGCGTATTAAATAGGCTTATTAAATAGACTTATTAAATAACCTCATTAAATAGGCTTATTTTAGCAACTTAGGCTTATTAAATAGGCTTATTTCCGCAACTTAGATTTATTAAATAGGCTTATTTCAGCAACTTAGGCTTATTAAATAGGCTTTTTCCAGCAACTTAGACTTATTAAATAGCCTTATTTCATCAACTTACGCTTATTAAATAGGCTTATTTCAGCAACTTAGGCTTATTAAATAGCCTTATTAAATAGGCTTATTTCAGCAACTTGGGCTTATTAAATAGGCTTATTTCAGCAACTTAGGCTTAATAAAAATAGGCTTATTCAGCAACTTAGGCTTATTAAATAGGCTTATTAAATAGCCTTATTTCAGCAACTTAGGCTTATTAAAAGGCTCATTTCAGCAACTTAGGCTTATTAAATAGCCTTATTTCAGCAACGTAGACTTATTAAATAGGCTTATTCAGCAACTTAGGCTTATTAAATAGCCTTATTCCAGCAACTTAGACTTATTAAATAGCCTTATTTCATCAACTTACGCTTATTAAATAGGCTTATTTCAGCAACTTAGGCTTATTAAATAGCCTTATTAAATAGGTTTATTTCAGCAACTTGGGCTTATTAAATAGGCTTATTTCAACAACTTATGCTTATTAAATAGCCTTATTAAACAGGTTTATTTCAGCAATTTAGGCTTATTAAATAGCATTTTTAAATAGGTTTATTTCAGCAACTTAGACTTATTAAATAGACCTTTTTATATAGGCTTACTTCAGCAACGTAGGCTTATTAAATAGGCTTATTTCAGCAACTTATGCTTATTAAATAGTCTTATTAATCAGGTTTATTTCAGCAACTTATGCGTATTAAATATCATTTTTAAATAGGTTTATTTCAGCAACTTAGACTTATTAAATAGACCTTTTTATATAGGCTTAGTTCAGCAACGTAGGCTTATTAAATAGGCTTATTTCAGTAACTTATGCTTATTAAATGGCCTTATTAATCAGGTTTATTTCAGCAACTTAGGCGTATTAAATAGCATTTTTAAATAGGTTTATTTCAGCAACTTAGACTTATTAAATAGACCTTTTAAAATAGGCTTAGTTCAGAAACTTAGGCTTATTAAATAGGCTTATTTCAGCAACTTAGGCTCATTAAATAGGCTTATTTCACCAACTTAGGTTTATTAAATAGCCTTATTAAATAGGCTTATTTTAGCAACTTAGACTTTTTAAATCGACTAGATAAATAGACATTTCAGCAAATTAGGCTCATTAAATAGGCTTATGAAATATGCTTATTTCTGCAACTTAGACGTATTAGATAGGCCTATTAAATAGGCTTATTTCAGCAACTCAGGCTTATTAAATAGGCTTATTCCAGCAACTTAGACTTATTAAATAGCCTTATTTCATCAACTTACGCTTATTAAATATGCTTATTTCAGCAACTTAGGCTTATTAAATAGCCTTATTAAATAGGCTTATTTCAGCAACTTGGGCTTATTAAATAGGCTTATTTCAGCAACTTAGGCTTATTAAAAATAGGCTTATTCAGCAACTTAGGCTTATTAAATAGGCTTATTAAATAGACTTATTTCAGCAACTTAGGCTTATTAAATAGGCTTATTCAGCAACTTAGGCTTATTAAATAGGCTCATTAAATACTTATTAAATAGGCTTATTAAACAGGCTTATTAAATAGACTTATTAAATAGACTCAATAAATAGGCTTATTAAATAGGCTCATTAAATCGGCTTAATAAATAGGCTTATTAAATAGGTTTATTAAATTGGCTTATTAAATAGGCTTATTAAATAGGCTCAATAAATAGGCTTAATAAATAGGCTCATTGAATAATCTTTAAATAGGCTTATTAAATAGACTTATTAAATAGATTTATTAAATAGGCTTATTAAATAGGCTTAGTAAATAGGCTTATTAAATAGGCTTATTAAATAGACTTATTAAATAACCTCATTAAATAGGCTTATTTTAGCAACTTAGGCTTATTAAATAGGCTTATTTCCGCAACTTAGATTTATTAAATAGGCTTATTTCAGCAACTTAGGCTTATTAAATAGGCTTTTTCCAGCAACTTAGACTTATTAAATAGCCTCATTTCATCAACTTACGCTTATTAAATAGGCTTATTTCAGCAACTTAGGCTTATTAAATAGCCTTATTAAATAGGCTTATTTCAGCAACTTGGGCTTATTAAATAGGCTTATTTCAGCAACTTAGGCTTAATAAAAATAGGCTTATTCAGCAACTTAGGCTTATTAAATAGGCTTATTAAATAGCCTTATTTCAGCAACTTAGGCTTATTAAAAGGCTCATTTCAGCAACTTAGGCTTATTAAATAGCCTTATTTCAGCAACGTAGACTTATTAAATAGGCTTATTCAGCAACTTAGGCTTATTAAATAGCCTTATTCCAGCAACTTAGACTTATTAAATAGCCTTATTTCATCAACTTACGCTTATTAAATAGGCTTATTTCAGCAACTTAGGCTTATTAAATAGCCTTATTAAATAGGTTTATTTCAGCAACTTGGGCTTATTAAATAGGCTTATTTCAACAACTTATGCTTATTAAATAGCCTTATTAAACAGGTTTATTTCAGCAATTTAGGCTTATTAAATAGCATTTTTAAATAGGTTTATTTCAGCAACTTAGACTTATTAAATATACCTTTTTATATAGGCTTACTTCAGCAACGTAGGCTTATTAAATAGGCTTATTTCAGCAACTTATGCTTATTAAATAGTCTTATTAATCAGGTTTATTTCAGCAACTTATGCGTATTAAATATCATTTTTAAATAGGTTTATTTCAGCAACTTAGACTTATTAAATAGACCTTTTTAAATAGGCTTAGTTCAGAAACTTAGGCTTATTAAATAGGCTTATTTCAGCAACTTAGGCTCATTAAATAGGCTTATTTCACCAACTTAGGTTTATTAAATAGCCTTATTAAATAGGCTTATTTTAGCAACTTAGACTTATTAAATCGACTAGTTAAATAGACATTTCAGCAAATTAGGCTCATTAAATAGGCTTATGAAATATGCTTATTTCTGCAACTTAGACGTATTAGATAGGCCTATTAAATAGGCTTATTTCAGCAACTTAGGCTTATTAAATAGGCTTATTCCAGCAACTTAGACTTATTAAATAGCCTTATTTCATCAACTTACGCTTATTAAATAGGCTTATTTCAGCAACTTAGACTTATTAAATAGCCTTATTTCAGCAACTTAGGCTTATTAAATAGGCTTTTTTCAGCAACTTAGGCTTATTAAATAGCGTTATTTCAGCAACTTAGACTTATTAAATAGGCTTATTTCAGCAACTTAGGCTTATTAAATAGGCTTATTCAGCAACTTAGGCTTATTAAATAGGCTTATTAAATAGGCTTATTTCAGCAACTCAGGCTTATTAAATAGGCTTATTCAGCAACTTAGGCTTATTAAATAGCCTCATTAAATACTTATTAAATAGGCTTATTAAACAGGCTTATTAAATAGACTTATTAAATAGGCTCAATAAATAGGCTTATTAAATAAGCTCATTAAATCGGCTTAATAAATAGGCTTATTAAATAGGCTTATTAAATAGGCTTATTAAATAGGCTTATTAAATAGGCTCAATAAATAGGCTTAATAAATAGTCTCATTGAATACTCTTTAAATAGGCTTATTAAATAGACTTATTAAATAGATTTATTAAATAGGCTTATTAAATAGGCTTATTAAATAGGCTTATTAAATAGGCTTATTAAATAGACTTATTAAATAGCCTCATTAAATAGGCTTATTTTAGCAACTTAGGCTTATTAAATAGGCTTATTTCAGCAACTTAGACTTATTAAATAGCCTTATTTCAGCAACTTAGGCTTATTAAATAGGCTCATTTCAGCAACTTAAGCTTATTAAATAGCCTTATTTCAGCAACTTAGACTTATTAAATAGGCTTATTTCAGTAACTTAGGCTTATTAAATAGGCTTATTTCAGCAACTTACGCTGATTAAATAGGCTCATTTCAGCAACTTATGCTTATTAAATATACTTATTTCAGCAACATAGGCTTATTAAATAGGCTTATTTCAGCCACTTATACTTATTAAATAGCCTTATTTCAGCAACTTAGGCTTATTAAATAGGCTTATTTCAGCAACTTAGGCTTATTAAATAGCGTTATTTCAGCAACTTAGACTTATTAAATAGGCTTATTTCAGCAACTTAGGCTTATTAAATAGGCTCATTAAATACTTATTAAATAGGCTTATTAAACAGGCTTATTAAATAGACTTATTAAATAGGCTCTTTCAGCAACTTAGGCTTATTAAATAGCCTTATTAAATAGGCTTATTTCAGCAACTTGGGCTTATTAAATAGGCTTATTTTAGCAACTTACGCTGATTAAATAGGCTTATTTCAGCAACTTAGACTTATTAAATAGCCTTATTTCAGCAACTTAGACTTATTAAATAGGCTTATTTCAGCAACTTAGACTTATTAAATAGGCTTATTTCAGTAACTTAGACTTATTAAATAGCCTTATTTCAGCAACTTAGGCTTATTAAATAGGCTTATTTCACCAACTTAGGCTTATTAAATAGCCTTATTTCAGCAACTTAGACTTATTAAATAGGCTTATTTCAGCAACTTAGGCTTATTAAATAGGCTTATTCAGCAACTTAGGCTTATTAAATAGGCTTATTAAATAGGCTTATTTCAGCAACTTAGGCTTATTAAATAGGCTTATTCAGCAACTTAGGCTTATTAAATATGTTCATTAAATACTTATTAAATAGGCTTATTAAATAGGCATATTAAATAGGCTTATAAAATAGACTCATTAAATAGGCTTATTAAATAGGATAATTAAATAGGCTCAATAAATTGGCTTATTAAATAGGCTCAATAAATTGGCTTATTAAATAGGCTCATTAAATACTTATTAAATAGGCTTATTAAATAGGCTTATTAAATAGGCTTATTAAATAGACTTATTAAATAACCTCATTAAATAGGCTTATTTTAGCAACTTAGGCTTATTAAATAGGCTTATTTCAGCAACTTAGATTTATTAAATAGGCTTATTTCAGCAACTTAGGCTTATTAAATAGCCTTATTTCATCAACTTACGCTTATTAAATAGGCTTATTTCAGCAACTTAGGCTTATTAAATAGCCTTATTAAATAGGCTTATTTCAGCAACTTGTGCTTATTAAATAGGCTTATTTCAGCAAATTAGGCCTAATAAAAATAGGCTTATTCAGCAACTTAGGCTTATTAAATAGGCTTATTAAATAGCCTTATTTCAGCAACTTGGGCTTATTAAAAAGGCTCATTTCAGCAACTTAGGCTTATTAAATAGCCTTATTTCAGCAACGTAGACTTATTAAATAGGCTTATTCAGCAACTTATGCTTATTAAATAGCCTTATTCCAGCAACTTAGACTTATTAAATAGCCTTATTTCATCAACTTACGCTTATTAAATAGGCTTATTTCAGCAACTTAGGCTTATTAAATAGCCTCATTAAATAGGCTTATTTCAGCAACTTGGGCTTATTAAATAGGCTTATTTCAGCAACTTATGCTTATTAAATAGCCTTATTAAACAGGTTTATTTCAGCAATTTAGGCTTATTAAATAGCATTTTTAAATAGGTTTATTTCAGCAACTTAGACTTATTAAATAGACCTTTTTATATAGGCTTACTTCAGCAACGTAGGCTTATTAAATAGGCTTATTTCAGCAACTTATGCTTATTAAATAGACTTAATAATCAGGTTTATTTCAGCAACTTATGCGTATTAAATAGCATTTTTAAATAGGTTTATTTCAGCAACTTAGACTTATTAAATAGACCTTTTTAAATAGGCTTAGTTCAGAAACTTAGGCTTATTAAATAGGCTTATTTCAGCAACTTAGGCTCATTAAATAGGCTTATTTCACCAACTTAGGTTTATTAAATAGCCTTATTAAATAGGCTTATTTTAGCAACTTAGACTTATTAAATCGACTAGTTAAATAGACATTTCAGCAAATTAGGCTCATTAAATAGGCTTATGAAATATGCTTATTTCTGCAACTTAGACGTATTAGATAGGCCTATTAAATAGGCTTATTTCAGCAACTTAGGCTTATTAAATAGGCTTATTCCAGCAACTTAGACTTATTAAATAGCCTTATTTCATCAACTTACGCTTATTAAATAGGCTTATTTCAGCAACTTAGACTTATTAAATAACCTTATTTCAGCAACTTAGGCTTATTAAATAGGCTTTTTTCAGCAACTTAGGCTTATTAAATAGCGTTATTTCAGCAACTTAGACTTATTAAATAGGCTTATTTCAGCAACTTAGGCTTATTAAATAGGCTTATTCAGCAACTTAGGCTTATTAAATAGGCTTATTAAATAGGCTTATTTCAGCAACTCAGGCTTATTAAATAGGCTTATTCAGCAACTTAGGCTTATTAAATAGCCTCATTAAATACTTATTAAATAGGCTTATTAAACAGGCTTATTAAATAGACTTATTAAATAGGCTCAATAAATAGGCTTATTAAATAAGCTCATTAAATCGGCTTAATAAATAGGCTTATTAAATAGGCTTATTAAATAGGCTTATTAAATAGGCTTATTAAATAGGCTCAATAAATAGGCTTAATAAATAGTCTCATTGAATACTCTTTAAATAGGCTTATTAAATAGACTTATTAAATAGATTTATTAAATAGGCTTATTAAATAGGCTTATTAAATAGGCTTATTAAATAGGCTTATTAAATAGACTTATTAAATAGCCTCATTAAATAGGCTTATTTTAGCAACTTAGGCTTATTAAATAGGCTTATTTCAGCAACTTAGACTTATTAAATAGCCTTATTTCAGCAACTTAGGCTTATTAAATAGGCTCATTTCAGCAACTTAAGCTTATTAAATAGCCTTATTTCAGCAACTTAGACTTATTAAATAGGCTTATTTCAGTAACTTAGGCTTATTAAATAGGCTTATTTCAGCAACTTACGCTGATTAAATAGGCTCATTTCAGCAACTTATGCTTATTAAATATACTTATTTCAGCAACATAGGCTTATTAAATAGGCTTATTTCAGCCACTTATACTTATTAAATAGCCTTATTTCAGCAACTTAGGCTTATTAAATAGGCTTATTTCAGCAACTTAGGCTTATTAAATAGCGTTATTTCAGCAACTTAGACTTATTAAATAGGCTTATTTCAGCAACTTAGGCTTATTAAATAGGCTCATTAAATACTTATTAAATAGGCATATTAAACAGGCTTATTAAATAGACTTATTAAATAGGCTCTTTCAGCAACTTAGGCTTATTAAATAGCCTTATTAAATAGGCTTATTTCAGCAACTTGGGCTTATTAAATAGGCTTATTTTAGCAACTTACGCTGATTAAATAGGCTTATTTCAGCAACTTAGACTTATTAAATAGCCTTATTTCAGCAACTTAAACTTATTAAATAGGCTTATTTCAGCAACTTAGACTTATTAAATAGGCTTATTTCAGTAACTTAGACTTATTAAATAGCCTTATTTCAGCAACTTAGGCTTATTAAATAGGCTTATTTCACCAACTTAGGCTTATTAAATAGCCTTATTTCAGCAACTTAGACTTATTAAATAGGCTTATTTCAGAAACTTAGGCTTATTAAATAGGCTTATTCAGCAACTTAGGCTTATTAAATAGGCTTATTAAATAGGCTTATTTCAGCAACTTAGGCTTATTAAATAGGCTTATTCAGCAACTTAGGCTTATTAAATAGGCTCATTAAATACTTATTAAATAGGCTTATTAAATAGACTTATTAAATAGACTTATTAATAGGCTTATTAAATAGGCTTATTAAATAGGCTTATTAAATAGGTTTATTAAATAGACTTATTAAATAGCCTCATTAAATAGGCTTATTTTAGCAACTTAGGTTTATTAAATAGGCTCATTTCAGCAACTTAGGCCTATTAAATAGCCTTATTTCAGCAACTTAGACTTAATAAATTGGTTTATTCAGCAACTTAGGCTTATTAAATAGGCTTATTTAAGCAACTTAGACTTATTAAATAGGCCTATTAAATAGGCTTATTAAATAGACTTATTAAATAGGCTTATTAAAAAGGCTTATTAAATAGACTGAATAAATAGGCTCATTAAATATTTATTAAATAGGTTTATTAAATAGGCGTATTAAATAGGCTTGTTAAATAGGCGTATTAAATAGGCTTATTAAATAGGCTTATTAAATGGACTTATTAAATAGCCTCATTAAATAGGCTTATTTTAGCAAATTAGGCTTATTAAATAGGTTTATTTCAGCAACTTAGACTTATTAAATAGCCTTATTAAATAGGCTTATTTCAGCAACTTAGGCTTATTAAATAGGCTTATTTCAGCAACTTACGCTTATTAAATAGCCTTATTAATCAGGTTTATTTCAGCAACTTGGGCGTATTAAATCGGCTTATTTCAGCAACTTAGACTTATTAAATAGACCTTTTTAAATAGGCTTAGTTCAGAAACTTAGGCTTATTAAATCGGCTTATTTCAGCAACTTAGGCTCATTAAATAGCCTCATTAAATAGGCTTATTTCAGCAACTTAGGCTTATTAAATAGCCTTATTAAATAGGCTTATTTTAGCAACTTTGACTTATTAAATCGACTTATTAAATAGACATTTCAGCAACTTAGGCTCATTAAATAGGCTTATGAAATATGCTTATTTCTGCAACTTAGACTTATTAGATAGGCCTATTAAATAGGCTTATTTCAGCAAATTAGGCTTATTAAATAAGCTTATTTCAGCAACTTAGGCTTATTAAATAGGCCTATTTCAGCAACTTAGACTTATTAAATTGCCTTATTTCAGCAACTTACGCTTATTAAATAGGCTTCTTTCAGCAACTTAGGCTTATTAAATAGCCTTATTAAATAGGCTTATTTCAGCAACTTGGGCTTATTAAATAGGCTTATTTTAGCAACTTACGCTGATTAAATAGGCTTATTTCAGCAACTTAGACTTATTAAATAGCCTTATTTCAGCAACTTAGACTTATTAAATAGGCTTATTTCACCAACTTAGACTTATTAAATAGGCTTATTTCAGCAACTTAGACTTATTAAATTGCCTTATTTCAGCAACTTAGGCTTATTAAATAGGCTTATTTCAGCAACTTAGGCTTATTAAATAGCCTTATTTCAGCAACTTAGACTTATTAAATAGGCTTATTTCAGCAACTTAGGCTTATTAAATAGGCTTATTCAGCAACTTAGGCTTATTAAATAGGCTTATTAAATAGGCTTATTTCAGCAACTTAGGCTTATTAAATAGGCTTATTCAGCAACTTGGGCTTATTAAATAGGCTCATTAAATACTTATTAAATAGGCTTATTAAACAGGCTTATTAAATAGACTTATTAAATAGGTTCAATAAATAGGCTTATTAAATAGGCTCATTAAATAGGCTTAATTAATAGGCTTATTAAATAGGCTTATTAAATAGGCTTATTTAATTGGCTTAATAAATAGGCTCATTAAATAGGCTCGTTAAATACTTATTAAATAGGCGTATTAAATAGACTTATTAAATAGACTTATTAAATAGGCTTTTTAAATAGGCTCATTAAATAGGCTTATTAAATAGGCTTATTAAATAGACTTATTAAACAGCCTCATTAAATAGGCTTATTTTAGCAACATAGGCTTATTAAATAGGCTTATTTGAGCAACTTAGACTTATTAAAAAGGCTTATTTCAGCAACTTAGGCCTATGAAATAGGCTTTTCAGCAACTTAGGCTTATTAAATAGGCTTATTTCAGCAACTTAGACTTATTAAATAGGCCTATTAAATAGGCTTATTAAATAGACTGATTAAATAGGCTCATTAAATACTTATTAAATAGGCTTATTAAATAGGCTTATTAAATAGACTTATTAAATAGGCTCAATAAATAGGCTTATTAAATAGGCTTATTAAATAGGCTTATTTCAGCAACTTAGGCTTATTAAATAGGCCTATTTCAGCAACTTAGACTTATTAAATTGCCTTATTTCAGCAACTTATGCTTATTAAATAGGCTTCTTTCTGCAACTTAGGCTTATTAAATAGCCTTATTAAATAGGCTTATTTCAGCAACTTGGGCTTATTAAATAGGCTTATTTTAGCAACTTACGCTGATTAAATAGGCTTATTTCAGCAACTTAGACTTATTAAATAGCCTTATTTCAGCAACTTAGACTTATTAAATAGGCTTATTTCAGCAACTTAGACTTATTAAATAGGCTTATTTCAGCAACTTAGACTTATTAAATAGCCTTATTTCAGCAACTTAGGCTTATTAAATAGGCTTATTTCAGCAACTTAGGCTTATTAAATAGCCTTATTTCAGCAACTTAGACTTATTAAATAGGCTTATTTCAGCAACTTAGGCTTATTAAATAGGCTTATTCAGCAACTTAGGCTTATTAAATAGGCTTATTAAATAGGCTTATTTCAGCAACTTAGGCTTATTAAATAGGCTTATTCAGCAACTTGGGCTTATTAAATAGGCTCATTAAATACTTATTAAATAGGCTTATTAAACAGGCTTATTAAATAGACTTATTAAATAGGTTCAATAAATAGGCTTATTAAATAGGCTCATTAAATAGGCTTAATTAATAGGCTTATTAAATAGGCTTATTAAATAGGCTTATTTAATTGCCTTAATAAATAGGCTCATTAAATAGGCTCGTTAAATACTTAATAAATAGGCGTATTAAATAGACTTATTAAATAGACTTATTAAATAGGCTTTTTAAATAGGCTCATTAAATAGGCTTATTAAATAGGCTTATTAAATAGACTTATTAAACAGCCTCATTAAATAGGCTTATTTTAGCAACATAGGCTTATTAAATAGGCTTATTTCAGCAACTTAGACTTATTAAAAAGGCTTATTTCAGCAACTTAGGCCTATAAAATAGGCTTTTCAGCAACTTAGGCTTATTAAATAGGCTTATTTCAGCAACTTAGACTTATTAAATAGGCCTATTAAATAGGCTTATTAAATAGACTGATTAAATAGGCTCAATAAATAGGCTTATTAAATAGGCTTATTAAATAGGCTTATTAAATACTCTTATTAAATAGACTTATTAAATAGGTGTATTAAATAGGCTTAATAAATAGGCTTATTAAATAGGCTCAATAAATAGGCTTAATAAATAGGCTTAATAAATAGGCTTATTAAATAGGCTCAATAAATAGGCTTAATAAATAGGCTCATTGAATACTCTTTAAATAGGCTTATTAAATAGACTTATTAAATAGACTTGTTAAATAGGCTTATTAAATAGGCTTATTAAATATGCTTATTAAATAGACTTATTAAATAGCGTCATTAAATAGGCTTATTTTAGCAACTTAGGCTTATTAAATAGGCTTATTTCAGCAACTTAGACTTATTGAATAGCCTTATTTCAGCAACTTAGGCTTATTAAATAGGCTCATTTCAGCAACTTATGCTTATTAAATAGGCTTATTTCAGCAACTTAGACTTATTAAATAGGCCTATTAAATAGGCTTATTAAATAGACTTATTAAATAGGCTTATTAAAACGGCTTATTAAATAGACTTAATAAATATGCTCATTAAATACTTATTAAATAGGTTTATTAAATAGGCGTATTAAATAGGCTTATTAAATAGGCGTATTAAATAGGCTTATTAAATAGGCTTATTAAATGGACTTATTAAATAGCCTCATTAAATAGGCTTATTTTAGCAACTTAGGCTTATTAAATAGGTTTATTTCAGCAACTTAGACTTATTAAATAGCCTTATTAAATAGGCTTATTTCAGCAACTTAGGCTTATTAAATAGGCTTATTTCAGCAACTTACGCTTATTAAATAGCCTTATTAATCAGGTTTATTTCAGCAACTTGGTCGTATTAAATACCATTTTTAAATAGGTTTATTTCTGCAACTTAGACTTATTAAATTGACCGTTTTAAATAGGCTTAGTTCAGAAACTTAGGCTTATTAAATCGGCTTATTTCAGCAACTTAGGGCCATTAAATAGCCTCATTAAATAGGCTTATTTCAGCAACTTAGGCTTATTAAATAGCCTTATTAAATAGGCTTCTTTCAGCAACTTAGGCTTATTAAATAGCCTTATTAAATAGGCTTATTTCAGCAACTTGGGCTTATTAAATAGGCTTATTTCAGTAACTTACGCTGATTAAATAGGCTTATTTCTGCAACTTAGATTTATTAAATAGCCTTATTTCAGCAACTTAGACTTATTAAATAGGCTTATTTCAGCAACTTAGACTTATTAAATAGGCTTATTTCAGCAACTTAGACTTATTAAATAGCCTTATTTCAGCAACTTAGGCTTATTAAATAGGCTTATTTCAGCAACTTAGGCTTATTAAATAGCCTTATTTCAGCAACTTAGACTTATTAAATAGGCTTATTTCAGCAACTTACGCTTATTAAATAGGCTTATTCAGCAACTTAGGCGTATTAAATAGGCTTATTAAATAGGCTTATTTCAGCAACTTAGGCTTATTAAATAGGCTTATTCAGCAACTTGGGCTTATTAAATAGGCTCATTAAATACGTATTAAATAGGCTTATTAAACAGGCTTATTAAATAGACTTATTAAATAGGTTCAATAAATAGGCTTATTAAATAGGCTCATTAAATAGGCTTAATTAATAGGCTTATTAAATAGGCTTATTAAATAGGCTTATTAAATAGGCTTATTTAATTGGCTTAATAAATAGGCTTATTAAATAGGCTCAATAAATATGCTTATTAAATAGGCTCGTTAAATACTTATTAAATAGGCGTATTAAATAGACTTATTAAATAGACTTATTAAATAGGCTTTTTAAATAGGCTCATTAAATAGGCTTATTAAATAGGCTTATTAAATAGACTTATTAAACAGCCTCATTAAATAGGCTTATTTTAGCAACTTAGGCTTATTAAATAGGCTTATTTCAGCAACTTAGACTTATTAAAAAGGCTTATTTCAGCAACTTAGGCCTATGAAATAGGCTTTTCAGCAACTTAGGCTTATTAAATAGGCTTATTTCAGCAACTTAGACTTATTAAATAGGCCTATTAAATAGGTTTATTAAATAGACTGATTAAATAGGCTCATTAAATACTTATTAAATAGGCTTATTAAATAGGCTTATTAAATAGACTTATTAAATAGGCTCAATAAATAGGCATATTAAATAGGCTTATTAAATAGGCTTATTAAATAGGCTTATTAAATAGGCTCAATAAATAGGCTTAATAAATAGGCTTAATAAATAGGCTTATTAAATAGGCTCAATAAATAGGCTTAATAAATAGGCTCATTGAATACTCTTTAAATAGGCTTATTAAATAGACTTATTAAATAGACTTGTTAAATAGGCTTATTAAATAGGCTTATTAAATAGGCTTATTAAATAGGCTTATTAAATAGGCTTATTAAATAGGCTTATTAAATAGGCTTATTAAATAGACTTATTAAATAGCCTCATTAAATAGGCTTATTTTAGCAACTTAGGCTTATTAAATAGGCTTATTTCAGCAACTTAGACTTATTGAATAGCCTTATTTCAGCAACTTAGGCTTATTAAATAGGCTCATTTCAGCAACTTAGGCTTATTAAATAGCCTTATTTCAGCAACTTAGACTTATTAAATTGGTTTATTCAGCAACTTATGCTTATTAAATAAGCTTATTTCAGCAACTTAGAATTATTAAATAGGCCTATTAAATAGGCTTATTAAATAGACTTATTAAATAGGCTTATTAAAACGGCTTATTAAATAGACTTAATAAATAGGCTCATTAAATACTTATTAAATAGTTTTATTAAATAGGCGTATTAAATAGGCTTATTAAATAGGCGTATTAAATAGGCTTATTAAATAGGCTTATTAAATGGACTTATTAAATAGCCTCATTAAATAGGCTTATTTTAGCAACTTAGGCTTATTAAATAGGTTTATTTCAGCAACTTAGACTTATTAAATAGCCTTATTAAATAGGCTTATTTCAGCAACTTAGGCTTATTAAATAGGCTTATTTCAGCAACTTAGGCTTATTAAATAGGCCTATTTCAGCAACTTAGACTTATTAAATTGCCTTATTTCAGCAACTTACGCTTATTAAATAGGCTTCTTTCAGCAACTTAGGCTTATTAAATAGCCTTATTAAATAGGCTTATTTCAGCAACTTGGGCTTATTAAATAGGCTTATTTTAGCAACTTACGCTGATTAAATAGGCTTATTTCAGCAACTTAGACTTATTAAATAGCCTTATTTCAGCAACTTAGACTTATTAAATAGGCTTATTTCACCAACTTAGACTTATTAAATAGGCTTATTTCAGCAACTTAGACTTATTAAATAGCCTTATTTCAGCAACTTAGGCTTATTAAATAGGCTTATTTCAGCAACTTAGGCTTATTAAATAGCCTTATTTCAGCAACTTAGACTTATTAAATAGGCTTATTTCAGCAACTTAGGCTTATTAAATAGGCTTATTCAGCAACTTAGGCTTATTAAATAGGCTTATTAAATAGGCTTATTTCAGCAACTTAGGCTTATTAAATAGGCTTATTCAGCAACTTGGGCTTATTAAATAGGCTCATTAAATACTTATTAAATAGGCTTATTAAACAGGCTTATTAAATAGACTTATTAAATAGGTTCAATAAATAGGCTTATTAAATAGGCTCATTAAATTGGCTTAATTAATAGGCTTATTAAATAGGCTTATTAAATAGGCTTATTTAATTGGCTTAATAAATAGGCTCATTAAATAGGCTCGTTAAATACTTATTAAATAGGCGTATTAAATAGACTTATTAAATAGACTTATTAAATAGGCTTTTTAAATAGGTTCATTAAATAGGCTTATTAAATAGGCTTATTAAATAGACTTATTAAACAGCCTCATTAAATAGGCATATTTTAGCAACATAGGCTTATTAAATAGGCTTATTTCAGCAACTTAGACTTATTAAATAGCCTTATTTCAGCAACTTAGGCCTATGAAATAGGCTTTTCAGCAACTTAGGCTTATTAAATAGGCTTATTTCAGCAACTTAGACTTATTAAATAGGCCTATTAAATAGGCTTATTAAATAGACTGATTAAATAGGCTCATTAAATACTTATTAAATAGGCTTATTAAATAGGCTTATTAAATAGACTTATTAAATAGGCTCAATAAATAGGCTTATTAAATAGGCTTATTAAATAGGCTTATTAAATAGGCTTATTAAATAGACTTATTAAATAGGCGTATTAAATAGGCTTAATAAATAGGCTTATTAAATAGGCTCAATAAATAGGCTTAATAAATAGGCTTAATAAATAGGCTTATTAAATAGGCTCAATAAATAGGCTTAATAAATAGGCTCATTGAATACTCTTTAAATAGGCTTATTAAATAGACTTATTAAATAGACTTGTTAAATAGGCTTATTAAATAGGCTTATTAAATAGGCTTATTAAATAGACTTATTAAATAGCCTCATTAAATAGGCTTATTTTAGCAACTTAGGCTTATTAAATAGGCTTATTTCAGCAACTTAGACTTATTGAATAGCCTTATTTCAGCAACTTAGGCTTATTAAAAAGGCTCATTTCAGCAACTTAGGCTTATTAAATAGCCTTATTTCAGCAACTTAGACTTATTAAATTGGTTTATTCAGCAACTTATGCTTATTAAATAGGCTTATTTCAGCAACTTAGACTTATTAAATAGGCCTATTAAATAGGCTTATTAAATAGACTTATTAAATAGGCTTATTAAAACGGCTTATTAAATAGACTTAATAAATATGCTCATTAAATACTTATTAAATAGGTTTATTAAATAGGCGTATTAAATAGGCTTATTAAATAGGCGTATTAAATAGGCTTATTAAATAGGCTTATTAAATGGACTTATTAAATAGCCTCATTAAATAGGCTTATTTTAGCAACTTAGGCTTATTAAATAGGTTTATTTCAGCAACTTAGACTTATTAAATAGCCTTATTAAATAGGCTTATTTCAGCAACTTAGGCTTATTAAATAGGCTTATTTCAGCAACTTACGCTATTTAAATAGCCTTATTAATCAGGTTTATTTCAGCAACTTGGGCGTATTAAATACCATTTTTAAATAGGTTTATTTCAGCAACTTAGACTTATTAAATTGACCGTTTTAAATAGGCTTAGTTCAGAAACTTAGGCTTATTAAATCGGCTTATTTCAGCAACTTAGGGCCATTAAATAGCCTTATTAAATAGGCTTCTTTCAGCAACTTAGGCTTATTAAATAGCCTTATTAAATAGGCTTATTTCAGCAACTTGGGCTTATTAAATAGGCTTATTTCAGTAACTTACGCTGATTAAATAGGCTTATTTCTGCAACTTAGATTTATTAAATAGCCTTATTTCAGCAACTTAGACTTATTAAATAGGCTTATTTCAGCAACTTAGACTTATTAAATAGGCTTATTTCAGCAACTTAGACTTATTAAATAGCCTTATTTCAGCAACTTAGGCTTATTAAATAGGCTTATTTCAGCAACTTAGGCTTATTAAATAGCCTTATTTCAGCAACTTAGACTTATTAAATAGGCTTATTTCAGCAACTTACGCTTATTAAATAGGCTTATTCAGCAACTTAGGCGTATTAAATAGGCTTATTAAATAGGCTTATTTCAGCAACTTAGGCTTATTAAATAGGCTTATTCAGCAACTTGGGCTTATTAAATAGGCTCATTAAATACGTATTAAATAGGCTTATTAAACAGGCTTATTAAATAGACTTATTAAATAGGTTCAATAAATAGGCTTATTAAATAGGCTCATTAAATAGGCTTAATTAATAGGCTTATTAAATAGGCTTATTAAATAGGCTTATTAAATAGGCTTATTTAATTGGCTTAATAAATAGGCTTATTAAATAGGCTCAATAAATATGCTTATTAAATAGGCTCGTTAAATACTTATTAAATAGGCGTATTAAATAGACTTATTAAATAGACTTATTAAATAGGCTTTTTAAATAGGCTCATTAAATAGGCTTATTAAATAGGCTTATTAAATAGACTTATTAAACAGCCTCATTAAATAGGCTTATTTTAGCAACTTAGGCTTATTAAATAGGCTTATTTCAGCAACTTAGACTTATTAAAAAGGCTTATTTCAGCAACTTAGGCCTATGAAATAGGCTTTTCAGCAACTTAGGCTTATTAAATAGGCTTATTTCAGCAACTTAGACTTATTAAATAGGCCTATTAAATAGGTTTATTAAATAGACTGATTAAATAGGCTCATTAAATACTTATTAAATAGGCTTATTAAATAGGCTTATTAAATAGACTTATTAAATAGGCTCAATAAATAGGCATATTAAATAGGCTTATTAAATAGGCTTATTAAATAGGCTTATTAAATAGGCTCAATAAATAGGCTTAATAAATAGGCTTAATAAATAGGCTTATTAAATAGGCTCAATAAATAGGCTTAATAAATAGGCTCATTGAATACTCTTTAAATAGGCTTATTAAATAGACTTATTAAATAGACTTGTTAAATAGGCTTATTAAATAGGCTTATTAAATAGGCTTATTAAATAGGCTTATTAAATAGGCTTATTAAATAGGCTTATTAAATAGGCTTATTAAATAGACTTATTAAATAGCCTCATTAAATAGGCTTATTTTAGCAACTTAGGCTTATTAAATAGGCTTATTTCAGCAACTTAGACTTATTGAATAGCCTTATTTCAGCAACTTAGGCTTATTAAATAGGCTCATTTCAGCAACTTAGGCTTATTAAATAGCCTTATTTCAGCAACGTAGACTTATTAAATAGGCTTATTCAGCAACTTAGGCTTATTAAATAGCCTTATTAAATAGGCATATTTTAGCAACTTAGGCTTATTAAATAGGCTTATTTCAGCAAATTAGACTTATTAAAAAGCCTTATTTCAGCAACTTAGGCTTATTAAATATGCTTATTTCAGCAACTTAGGCTTATTAAATAGGCTTATTTCAGCAACTTATGCTTATTAAATAGCCTTATTAAACAGGTTTATTTCAGCAATTTAGGCTTATTAAATAGCATTTTTAAATAGGTTTATTTCAGCAACTTAGACTTATTAAATAGACCTTTTTATATAGGCTTAGTTCAGCAACGTAGGCTTATTAAATAGGCTTATTTCAGTAACTTATGCTTATTAAATAGCCTTATTAATCAGGTTTATTTCAGCAACTTAGGCGTATTAAATAGCATTTTTAAATAGGTTTATTTCAGCAACTTAGACTTATTAAATAGACCTTTTAAAATAGGCTTAGTTCAGAAACTTAGGCTTATTAAATAGGCTTATTTCAGCAACTTAGGCTCATTAAATAGGCTTATTTCACCAACTTAGGTTTATTAAATAGCCTTATTAAATAGGCTTATTTTAGCAACTTAGACTTTTTAAATCGACTAGATAAATAGACATTTCAGCAAATTAGGCTCATTAAATAGGCTTATGAAATATGCTTATTTCTGCAACTTAGACGTATTAGATAGGCCTATTAAATAGGCTTATTTCAGCAACTCAGGCTTATTAAATAGGCTTATTCCAGCAACTTAGACTTATTAAATAGCCTTATTTCATCAACTTACGCTTATCAAATATGCTTATTTCAGCAACTTAGGCTTATTAAATAGCCTTATTAAATAGGCTTATTTCAGCAACTTGGGCTTATTAAATAGGCTTATTTCAGCAACTTAGGCTTAATAAAAATAGGCTTATTCAGCAACTTAGGCTTATTAAATAGGCTTATTAAATAGACTTATTTCAGCAACTTAGGCTTATTAAATAGGCTTATTCAGCAACTTAGGCTTATTAAATAGGCTCATTAAATACTTATTAAATAGGCTTATTAAACAGGCTTATTAAATAGACTTATTAAATAGACTCAATAAATAGGCTTATTAAATAGGCTCATTAAATCGGCTTAATAAATAGGCTTATTAAATAGGTTTATTAAATTGGCTTATTAAATAGGCTTATTAAATAGGCTCAATAAATAGGCTTAATAAATAGGCTCATTGAATAATCTTTAAATAGGCTTATTAAATAGACTTATTAAATAGATTTATTAAATAGGCTTATTAAATAGGCTTATTAAATAGGCTTATTAAATAGGCTTATTAAATAGACTTATTAAATAACCTCATTAAATAGGCTTATTTTAGCAACTTAGGCTTATTAAATAGGCTTATTTCAGCAACTTAGATTTATTAAATAGGCTTATTTCAGCAACTTAGGCTTATTAAATAGGCTTTTTCCAGCAACTTAGACTTATTAAATAGCCTTATTTCATCAACTTACGCTTATTAAATAGGCTTATTTCAGCAACTTAGGCTTATTAAATAGCCTTATTAAATAGGCTTATTTCAGCAACTTGGGCTTATTAAATAGGCTTATTTCAGCAACTTAGGCTTAATAAAAATAGGCTTATTCAGCAACTTAGGCTTATTAAATAGGCTTATTAAATAGCCTTATTTCAGCAACTTAGGCTTATTAAAAGGCTCATTTCAGCAACTTAGGCTTATTAAATAGCCTTATTTCAGCAACGTAGACTTATTAAATAGGCTTATTCAGCAACTTAGGCTTATTAAATAGCCTTATTCCAGCAACTTAGACTTATTAAATAGCCTTATTTCATCAACTTACGCTTATTAAATAGGCTTATTTCAGCAACTTAGGCTTATTAAATAGCCTTATTAAATAGGTTTATTTCAGCAACTTGGGCTTATTAAATAGGCTTATTTCAGCAACTTATGCTTATTAAATAGCCTTATTAAACAGGTTTATTTCAGCAATTTAGGCTTATTAAATAGCATTTTTAAATAGGTTTATTTCAGCAACTTAGACTTATTAAATAGACCTTTTTATATAGGCTTAGTTCAGCAACGTAGGCTTATTAAATAGGCTTATTTCAGTAACTTATGCTTATTAAATAGCCTTATTAATCAGGTTTATTTCAGCAACTTAGGCGTATTAAATAGCATTTTTAAATAGGTTTATTTCAGCAACTTAGACTTATTAAATAGACCTTTTAAAATAGGCTTAGTTCAGAAACTTAGGCTTATTAAATAGGCTTATTTCAGCAACTTAGGCTCATTAAATAGGCTTATTTCACCAACTTAGGTTTATTAAATAGCCTTATTAAATAGGCTTATTTTAGCAACTTAGACTTTTTAAATCGACTAGATAAATAGACATTTCAGCAAATTAGGCTCATTAAATAGGCTTATGAAATATGCTTATTTCTGCAACTTAGACGTATTAGATAGGCCTATTAAATAGGCTTATTTCAGCAACTCAGGCTTATTAAATAGGCTTATTCCAGCAACTTAGACTTATTAAATAGCCTTATTTCATCAACTTACGCTTATTAAATATGCTTATTTCAGCAACTTAGGCTTATTAAATAGCCTTATTAAATAGGCTTATTTCAGCAACTTGGGCTTATTAAATAGGCTTATTTCAGCAACTTAGGCTTAATAAAAATAGGCTTATTCAGCAACTTAGGCTTATTAAATAGGCTTATTAAATAGACTTATTTCAGCAACTTAGGCTTATTAAATAGGCTTATTCAGCAACTTAGGCTTATTAAATAGGCTCATTAAATACTTATTAAATAGGCTTATTAAACAGGCTTATTAAATAGACTTATTAAATAGACTCAATAAATAGGCTTATTAAATAGGCTCATTAAATCGGCTTAATAAATAGGCTTATTAAATAGGTTTATTAAATTGGCTTATTAAATAGGCTTATTAAATAGGCTCAATAAATAGGCTTAATAAATAGGCTCATTGAATAATCTTTAAATAGGCTTATTAAATAGACTTATTAAATAGATTTATTAAATAGGCTTATTAAATAGGCTTATTAAATAGGCTTATTAAATAGGCTTATTAAATAGACTTATTAAATAACCTCATTAAATAGGCTTATTTTAGCAACTTAGGCTTATTAAATAGGCTTATTTCCGCAACTTAGATTTATTAAATAGGCTTATTTCAGCAACTTAGGCTTATTAAATAGGCTTTTTCCAGCAACTTAGACTTATTAAATAGCCTTATTTCATCAACTTACGCTTATTAAATAGGCTTATTTCAGCAACTTAGGCTTATTAAATAGCCTTATTAAATAGGCTTATTTCAGCAACTTGGGCTTATTAAATAGGCTTATTTCAGCAACTTAGGCTTAATAAAAATAGGCTTATTCAACAACTTAGGCTTATTAAATAGGCTTATTAAATAGCCTTATTTCAGCAACTTAGGCTTATTAAAAGGCTCATTTCAGCAACTTAGGCTTATTAAATAGCCTTATTTCAGCAACGTAGACTTATTAAATAGGCTTATTCAGCAACTTAGGCTTATTAAATAGCCTTATTCCAGCAACTTAGACTTATTAAATAGCCTTATTTCATCAACTTACGCTTATTAAATAGGCTTATTTCAGCAACTTAGGCTTATTAAATAGCCTTATTAAATAGGTTTATTAAATCGGCTTATTAAATAGGCTTATTAAATAAGCTCAATAAATAGGCTTAATAAATAGGCTCATTGAATACTCTTCAAATAGGCTTATTAAATAGACTTATTAAATAGATTTATTAAATAGGCTTATTAAATAGGCTTATTAAATAGGCTTATTAAATAGGCTTATTAAATAGACTTATTAAATAACCTCATTAAATAGGCTTATTTTAGCAACTTATGCTTATTAAATAGGCTTATTTCAGCAACTTAGACTTATTAAATAGGCTTATTTCAGCAACTTAGGCTTATTAAATAGGCTTATTCCAGCAACTTAGACTTATTAAATAGCCTTATTTCATCAACTTACGCTTATTAAATAGGCTTATTTCAGCAACTTAGGCTTATTATATAGCCTTATTAAATAGGCTTATTTAAGCAACTTGGGCTTATTAAATAGGCTTATTTCAGCAACTTAGGCTTAATAAAAATAGGCTTATTCAGCAACTTAGGCTTATTAAATAGGCTTATTAAATAACCTCATTTTAGCAACTTAGGCTTATTAAAAAGGCTCATTTCAGCAACTTAGGCTTATTAAATAGCCTTATTTCAGCAACGTAGACTTATTAAATAGGCTTATTCAGCAACTTAGGCTTATTAAATAGCCTTATTAAATAGGCATATTTTAGCAACTTAGGCTTATTAAATAGGCTTATTTCAGCAAATTAGACTTATTAAAAAGCCTTATTTCAGCAACTTAGGCTTATTAAATATGCTTATTTCAGCAACTTAGGCTTATTAAATAGGCTTATTTCAGCAACTTATGCTTATTAAATAGCCTTATTAAACAGGTTTATTTCAGCAATTTAGGCTTATTAAATAGCATTTTTAAATAGGTTTATTTCAGCAACTTAGACTTATTAAATAGACCTTTTTATATAGGCTTAGTTCAGCAACGTAGGCTTATTAAATAGGCTTATTTCAGTAACTTATGCTTATTAAATAGCATTTTTAAATAGGTTTATTTCAGCAACTTAGACTTATTAAATAGACCTTTTAAAATAGGCTTAGTTCAGAAACTTAGGCTTATTAAATAGGCTTATTTCAGCAACTTAGGCTCATTAAATAGGCTTATTTCACCAACTTAGGTTTATTAAATAGCCTTATTAAATAGGCTTATTTTAGCAACTTAGACTTTTTAAATCGACTAGATAAATAGACATTTCAGCAAATTAGGCTCATTAAATAGGCTTATGAAATATGCTTATTTCTGCAACTTAGACGTATTAGATAGGCCTATTAAATAGGCTTATTTCAGCAACTCAGGCTTATTAAATAGGCTTATTCCAGCAACTTATACTTATTAAATAGCCTTATTTCATCAACTTACGCTTATTAAATATGCTTATTTCAGCAACTTAGGCTTATTAAATAGCCTTATTAAATAGGCTTATTTCAGCAACTTGGGCTTATTAAATAGGCTTATTTCAGCAACTTAGGCTTAATAAAAATAGGCTTATTCAGCAACTTAGGCTTATTAAATAGGCTTATTAAATAGACTTATTTCAGCAACTTAGGCTTATTAAATAGGCTTATTCAGCAACTTAGGCTTATTAAATAGGCTCATTAAATACTTATTAAATAGGCTTATTAAACAGGCTTATTAAATAGACTTATTAAATAGACTCAATAAATAGGCTTATTAAATAGGCTCATTAAATCGGCTTAATAAATAGGCTTATTAAATAGGTTTATTAAATTGGCTTATTAAATAGGCTTATTAAATAGGCTCAATAAATAGGCTTAATAAATAGGCTCATTGAATAATCTTTAAATAGGCTTATTAAATAGACTTATTAAATAGATTTATTAAATAGGCTTATTAAATAGGCTTATTAAATAGGCTTATTAAATAGGCTTATTAAATAGACTTATTAAATAACCTCATTAAATAGGCTTATTTTAGCAACTTAGGCTTATTAAATAGGCTTATTTCAGCAACTTAGATTTATTAAATAGGCTTATTTCAGCAACTTAGGCTTATTAAATAGGCTTTTTCCAGCAACTTAGACTTATTAAATAGCCTTATTTCATCAACTTACGCTTATTAAATAGGCTTATTTCAGCAACTTAGGCTTATTAAATAGCCTTATTAAATAGGCTTATTTCAGCAACTTGGGCTTATTAAATAGGCTTATTTCAGCAACTTAGGCTTAATAAAAATAGGCTTATTCAGCAACTTAGGCTTATTAAATAGGCTTATTAAATAGCCTTATTTCAGCAACTTAGGCTTATTAAAAGGCTCATTTCAGCAACTTAGGCTTATTAAATAGCCTTATTTCAGCAACGTAGACTTATTAAATAGGCTTATTCAGCAACTTAGGCTTATTAAATAGCCTTATTCCAGCAACTTAGACTTATTAAATAGCCTTATTTCATCAACTTACGCTTATTAAATAGGCTTATTTCAGCAACTTAGGCTTATTAAATAGCCTTATTAAATAGGTTTATTTCAGCAACTTGGGCTTATTAAATAGGCTTATTTCAGCAACTTATGCTTATTAAATAGCCTTATTAAACAGGTTTATTTCAGCAATTTAGGCTTATTAAATAGCATTTTTAAATAGGTTTATTTCAGCAACTTAGACTTATTAAATATACCTTTTTATATAGGCTTAGTTCAGCAACGTAGGCTTATTAAATAGGCTTATTTCAGTAACTTATGCTTATTAAATAGCCTTATTAATCAGGTTTATTTCAGCAACTTAGGCGTATTAAATAGCATTTTTAAATAGGTTTATTTCAGCAACTTAGACTTATTAAATAGACCTTTTAAAATAGGCTTAGTTCAGAAACTTAGGCTTATTAAATAGGCTTATTTCAGCAACTTAGGCTCATTAAATAGGCTTATTTCACCAACTTAGGTTTATTAAATAGCCTTATTAAATAGGCTTATTTTAGCAACTTAGACTTTTTAAATCGACTAGATAAATAGACATTTCAGCAAATTAGGCTCATTAAATAGGCTTATGAAATATGCTTATTTCTGCAACTTAGACGTATTAGATAGGCCTATTAAATAGGCTTATTTCAGCAACTCAGGCTTATTAAATAGGCTTATTCCAGCAACTTAGACTTATTAAATAGCCTTATTTCATCAACTTACGCTTATTAAATATGCTTATTTCAGCAACTTAGGCTTATTAAATAGCCTTATTAAATAGGCTTATTTCAGCAACTTGGGCTTATTAAATAGGCTTATTTCAGCAACTTAGGCTTAATAAAAATAGGCTTATTCAGCAACTTAGGCTTATTAAATAGGCTTATTAAATAGACTTATTTCAGCAACTTAGGCTTATTAAATAGGCTTATTCAGCAACTTAGGCTTATTAAATAGGCTCATTAAATACTTATTAAATAGGCTTATTAAACAGGCTTATTAAATAGACTTATTAAATAGACTCAATAAATAGGCTTATTAAATAGGCTCATTAAATCGGCTTAATAAATAGGCTTATTAAATAGGTTTATTAAATTGGCTTATTAAATAGGCTTATTAAATAGGCTCAATAAATAGGCTTAATAAATAGGCTCATTGAATAATCTTTAAATAGGCTTATTAAATAGACTTATTAAATAGATTTATTAAATAGGCTTATTAAATAGGCTTATTAAATAGGCGTATTAAATAGGCTTATTAAATAGACTTATTAAATAACCTCATTAAATAGGCTTATTTTAGCAACTTAGGCTTATTAAATAGGCTTATTTCCGCAACTTAGATTTATTAAATAGGCTTATTTCAGCAACTTAGGCTTATTAAATAGGCTTTTTCCAGCAACTTAGACTTATTAAATAGCCTTATTTCATCAACTTACGCTTATTAAATAGGCTTATTTCAGCAACTTAGGCTTATTAAATAGCCTTATTAAATAGGCTTATTTCAGCAACTTGGGCTTATTAAATAGGCTTATTTCAGCAACTTAGGCTTAATAAAAATAGGCTTATTCAGCAACTTAGGCTTATTAAATAGGCTTATTAAATAGCCTTATTTCAGCAACTTAGGCTTATTAAAAGGCTCATTTCAGCAACTTAGGCTTATTAAATAGCCTTATTTCAGCAACGTAGACTTATTAAATAGGCTTATTCAGCAACTTAGGCTTATTAAATAGCCTTATTCCAGCAACTTAGACTTATTAAATAGCCTTATTTCATCAACTTACGCTTATTAAATAGGCTTATTTCAGCAACTTAGGCTTATTAAATAGCCTTATTAAATAGGTTTATTTCAGCAACTTGGGCTTATTAAATAGGCTTATTTCAACAACTTATGCTTATTAAATAGCCTTATTAAACAGGTTTATTTCAGCAATTTAGGCTTATTAAATAGCATTTTTAAATAGGTTTATTTCAGCAACTTAGACTTATTAAATAGACCTTTTTATATAGGCTTACTTCAGCAACGTAGGCTTATTAAATAGGCTTATTTCAGCAACTTATGCTTATTAAATAGTCTTATTAATCAGGTTTATTTCAGCAACTTATGCGTATTAAATATCATTTTTAAATAGGTTTATTTCAGCAACTTAGACTTATTAAATAGACCTTTTTATATAGGCTTAGTTCAGCAACGTAGGCTTATTAAATAGGCTTATTTCAGTAACTTATGCTTATTAAATGGCCTTATTAATCAGGTTTATTTCAGCAACTTAGGCGTATTAAATAGCATTTTTAAATAGGTTTATTTCAGCAACTTAGACTTATTAAATAGACCTTTTAAAATAGGCTTAGTTCAGAAACTTAGGCTTATTAAATAGGCTTATTTCAGCAACTTAGGCTCATTAAATAGGCTTATTTCACCAACTTAGGTTTATTAAATAGCCTTATTAAATAGGCTTATTTTAGCAACTTAGACTTTTTAAATCGACTAGATAAATAGACATTTCAGCAAATTAGGCTCATTAAATAGGCTTATGAAATATGCTTATTTCTGCAACTTAGACGTATTAGATAGGCCTATTAAATAGGCTTATTTCAGCAACTCAGGCTTATTAAATAGGCTTATTCCAGCAACTTAGACTTATTAAATAGCCTTATTTCATCAACTTACGCTTATTAAATATGCTTATTTCAGCAACTTAGGCTTATTAAATAGCCTTATTAAATAGGCTTATTTCAGCAACTTGGGCTTATTAAATAGGCTTATTTCAGCAACTTAGGCTTATTAAAAATAGGCTTATTCAGCAACTTAGGCTTATTAAATAGGCTTATTAAATAGACTTATTTCAGCAACTTAGGCTTATTAAATAGGCTTATTCAGCAACTTAGGCTTATTAAATAGGCTCATTAAATACTTATTAAATAGGCTTATTAAACAGGCTTATTAAATAGACTTATTAAATAGACTCAATAAATAGGCTTATTAAATAGGCTCATTAAATCGGCTTAATAAATAGGCTTATTAAATAGGTTTATTAAATTGGCTTATTAAATAGGCTTATTAAATAGGCTCAATAAATAGGCTTAATAAATAGGCTCATTGAATAATCTTTAAATAGGCTTATTAAATAGACTTATTAAATAGATTTATTAAATAGGCTTATTAAATAGGCTTAGTAAATAGGCTTATTAAATAGGCTTATTAAATAGACTTATTAAATAACCTCATTAAATAGGCTTATTTTAGCAACTTAGGCTTATTAAATAGGCTTATTTCCGCAACTTAGATTTATTAAATAGGCTTATTTCAGCAACTTAGGCTTATTAAATAGGCTTTTTCCAGCAACTTAGACTTATTAAATAGCCTCATTTCATCAACTTACGCTTATTAAATAGGCTTATTTCAGCAACTTAGGCTTATTAAATAGCCTTATTAAATAGGCTTATTTCAGCAACTTGGGCTTATTAAATAGGCTTATTTCAGCAACTTAGGCTTAATAAAAATAGGCTTATTCAGCAACTTAGGCTTATTAAATAGGCTTATTAAATAGCCTTATTTCAGCAACTTAGGCTTATTAAAAGGCTCATTTCAGCAACTTAGGCTTATTAAATAGCCTTATTTCAGCAACGTAGACTTATTAAATAGGCTTATTCAGCAACTTAGGCTTATTAAATAGCCTTATTCCAGCAACTTAGACTTATTAAATAGCCTTATTTCATCAACTTACGCTTATTAAATAGGCTTATTTCAGCAACTTAGGCTTATTAAATAGCCTTATTAAATAGGTTTATTTCAGCAACTTGGGCTTATTAAATAGGCTTATTTCAACAACTTATGCTTATTAAATAGCCTTATTAAACAGGTTTATTTCAGCAATTTAGGCTTATTAAATAGCATTTTTAAATAGGTTTATTTCAGCAACTTAGACTTATTAAATATACCTTTTTATATAGGCTTACTTCAGCAACGTAGGCTTATTAAATAGGCTTATTTCAGCAACTTATGCTTATTAAATAGTCTTATTAATCAGGTTTATTTCAGCAACTTATGCGTATTAAATATCATTTTTAAATAGGTTTATTTCAGCAACTTAGACTTATTAAATAGACCTTTTTAAATAGGCTTAGTTCAGAAACTTAGGCTTATTAAATAGGCTTATTTCAGCAACTTAGGCTCATTAAATAGGCTTATTTCACCAACTTAGGTTTATTAAATAGCCTTATTAAATAGGCTTATTTTAGCAACTTAGACTTATTAAATCGACTAGTTAAATAGACATTTCAGCAAATTAGGCTCATTAAATAGGCTTATGAAATATGCTTATTTCTGCAACTTAGACGTATTAGATAGGCCTATTAAATAGGCTTATTTCAGCAACTTAGGCTTATTAAATAGGCTTATTCCAGCAACTTAGACTTATTAAATAGCCTTATTTCATCAACTTACGCTTATTAAATAGGCTTATTTCAGCAACTTAGACTTATTAAATAGCCTTATTTCAGCAACTTAGGCTTATTAAATAGGCTTTTTTCAGCAACTTAGGCTTATTAAATAGCGTTATTTCAGCAACTTAGACTTATTAAATAGGCTTATTTCAGCAACTTAGGCTTATTAAATAGGCTTATTCAGCAACTTAGGCTTATTAAATAGGCTTATTAAATAGGCTTATTTCAGCAACTCAGGCTTATTAAATAGGCTTATTCAGCAACTTAGGCTTATTAAATAGCCTCATTAAATACTTATTAAATAGGCTTATTAAACAGGCTTATTAAATAGACTTATTAAATAGGCTCAATAAATAGGCTTATTAAATAAGCTCATTAAATCGGCTTAATAAATAGGCTTATTAAATAGGCTTATTAAATAGGCTTATTAAATAGGCTTATTAAATAGGCTCAATAAATAGGCTTAATAAATAGTCTCATTGAATACTCTTTAAATAGGCTTATTAAATAGACTTATTAAATAGATTTATTAAATAGGCTTATTAAATAGGCTTATTAAATAGGCTTATTAAATAGGCTTATTAAATAGACTTATTAAATAGCCTCATTAAATAGGCTTATTTTAGCAACTTAGGCTTATTAAATAGGCTTATTTCAGCAACTTAGACTTATTAAATAGCCTTATTTCAGCAACTTAGGCTTATTAAATAGGCTCATTTCAGCAACTTAAGCTTATTAAATAGCCTTATTTCAGCAACTTAGACTTATTAAATAGGCTTATTTCAGTAACTTAGGCTTATTAAATAGGCTTATTTCAGCAACTTACGCTGATTAAATAGGCTCATTTCAGCAACTTATGCTTATTAAATATACTTATTTCAGCAACATAGGCTTATTAAATAGGCTTATTTCAGCCACTTATACTTATTAAATAGCCTTATTTCAGCAACTTAGGCTTATTAAATAGGCTTATTTCAGCAACTTAGGCTTATTAAATAGCGTTATTTCAGCAACTTAGACTTATTAAATAGGCTTATTTCAGCAACTTAGGCTTATTAAATAGGCTCATTAAATACTTATTAAATAGGCTTATTAAACAGGCTTATTAAATAGACTTATTAAATAGGCTCTTTCAGCAACTTAGGCTTATTAAATAGCCTTATTAAATAGGCTTATTTCAGCAACTTGGGCTTATTAAATAGGCTTATTTTAGCAACTTACGCTGATTAAATAGGCTTATTTCAGCAACTTAGACTTATTAAATAGCCTTATTTCAGCAACTTAGACTTATTAAATAGGCTTATTTCAGCAACTTAGACTTATTAAATAGGCTTATTTCAGTAACTTAGACTTATTAAATAGCCTTATTTCAGCAACTTAGGCTTATTAAATAGGCTTATTTCACCAACTTAGGCTTATTAAATAGCCTTATTTCAGCAACTTAGACTTATTAAATAGGCTTATTTCAGCAACTTAGGCTTATTAAATAGGCTTATTCAGCAACTTAGGCTTATTAAATAGGCTTATTAAATAGGCTTATTTCAGCAACTTAGGCTTATTAAATAGGCTTATTCAGCAACTTAGGCTTATTAAATATGTTCATTAAATACTTATTAAATAGGCTTATTAAATAGGCATATTAAATAGGCTTATAAAATAGACTCATTAAATAGGCTTATTAAATAGGATAATTAAATAGGCTCAATAAATTGGCTTATTAAATAGGCTCAATAAATTGGCTTATTAAATAGGCTCATTAAATACTTATTAAATAGGCTTATTAAATAGGCTTATTAAATAGGCTTATTAAATAGACTTATTAAATAACCTCATTAAATAGGCTTATTTTAGCAACTTAGGCTTATTAAATAGGCTTATTTCAGCAACTTAGATTTATTAAATAGGCTTATTTCAGCAACTTAGGCTTATTAAATAGCCTTATTTCATCAACTTACGCTTATTAAATAGGCTTATTTCAGCAACTTAGGCTTATTAAATAGCCTTATTAAATAGGCTTATTTCAGCAACTTGTGCTTATTAAATAGGCTTATTTCAGCAAATTAGGCCTAATAAAAATAGGCTTATTCAGCAACTTAGGCTTATTAAATAGGCTTATTAAATAGCCTTATTTCAGCAACTTGGGCTTATTAAAAAGGCTCATTTCAGCAACTTAGGCTTATTAAATAGCCTTATTTCAGCAACGTAGACTTATTAAATAGGCTTATTCAGCAACTTATGCTTATTAAATAGCCTTATTCCAGCAACTTAGACTTATTAAATAGCCTTATTTCATCAACTTACGCTTATTAAATAGGCTTATTTCAGCAACTTAGGCTTATTAAATAGCCTCATTAAATAGGCTTATTTCAGCAACTTGGGCTTATTAAATAGGCTTATTTCAGCAACTTATGCTTATTAAATAGCCTTATTAAACAGGTTTATTTCAGCAATTTAGGCTTATTAAATAGCATTTTTAAATAGGTTTATTTCAGCAACTTAGACTTATTAAATAGACCTTTTTATATAGGCTTACTTCAGCAACGTAGGCTTATTAAATAGGCTTATTTCAGCAACTTATGCTTATTAAATAGACTTAATAATCAGGTTTATTTCAGCAACTTATGCGTATTAAATAGCATTTTTAAATAGGTTTATTTCAGCAACTTAGACTTATTAAATAGACCTTTTTAAATAGGCTTAGTTCAGAAACTTAGGCTTATTAAATAGGCTTATTTCAGCAACTTAGGCTCATTAAATAGGCTTATTTCACCAACTTAGGTTTATTAAATAGCCTTATTAAATAGGCTTATTTTAGCAACTTAGACTTATTAAATCGACTAGTTAAATAGACATTTCAGCAAATTAGGCTCATTAAATAGGCTTATGAAATATGCTTATTTCTGCAACTTAGACGTATTAGATAGGCCTATTAAATAGGCTTATTTCAGCAACTTAGGCTTATTAAATAGGCTTATTCCAGCAACTTAGACTTATTAAATAGCCTTATTTCATCAACTTACGCTTATTAAATAGGCTTATTTCAGCAACTTAGACTTATTAAATAACCTTATTTCAGCAACTTAGGCTTATTAAATAGGCTTTTTTCAGCAACTTAGGCTTATTAAATAGCGTTATTTCAGCAACTTAGACTTATTAAATAGGCTTATTTCAGCAACTTAGGCTTATTAAATAGGCTTATTCAGCAACTTAGGCTTATTAAATAGGCTTATTAAATAGGCTTATTTCAGCAACTCAGGCTTATTAAATAGGCTTATTCAGCAACTTAGGCTTATTAAATAGCCTCATTAAATACTTATTAAATAGGCTTATTAAACAGGCTTATTAAATAGACTTATTAAATAGGCTCAATAAATAGGCTTATTAAATAAGCTCATTAAATCGGCTTAATAAATAGGCTTATTAAATAGGCTTATTAAATAGGCTTATTAAATAGGCTTATTAAATAGGCTCAATAAATAGGCTTAATAAATAGTCTCATTGAATACTCTTTAAATAGGCTTATTAAATAGACTTATTAAATAGATTTATTAAATAGGCTTATTAAATAGGCTTATTAAATAGGCTTATTAAATAGGCTTATTAAATAGACTTATTAAATAGCCTCATTAAATAGGCTTATTTTAGCAACTTAGGCTTATTAAATAGGCTTATTTCAGCAACTTAGACTTATTAAATAGCCTTATTTCAGCAACTTAGGCTTATTAAATAGGCTCATTTCAGCAACTTAAGCTTATTAAATAGCCTTATTTCAGCAACTTAGACTTATTAAATAGGCTTATTTCAGTAACTTAGGCTTATTAAATAGGCTTATTTCAGCAACTTACGCTGATTAAATAGGCTCATTTCAGCAACTTATGCTTATTAAATATACTTATTTCAGCAACATAGGCTTATTAAATAGGCTTATTTCAGCCACTTATACTTATTAAATAGCCTTATTTCAGCAACTTAGGCTTATTAAATAGGCTTATTTCAGCAACTTAGGCTTATTAAATAGCGTTATTTCAGCAACTTAGACTTATTAAATAGGCTTATTTCAGCAACTTAGGCTTATTAAATAGGCTCATTAAATACTTATTAAATAGGCATATTAAACAGGCTTATTAAATAGACTTATTAAATAGGCTCTTTCAGCAACTTAGGCTTATTAAATAGCCTTATTAAATAGGCTTATTTCAGCAACTTGGGCTTATTAAATAGGCTTATTTTAGCAACTTACGCTGATTAAATAGGCTTATTTCAGCAACTTAGACTTATTAAATAGCCTTATTTCAGCAACTTAAACTTATTAAATAGGCTTATTTCAGCAACTTAGACTTATTAAATAGGCTTATTTCAGTAACTTAGACTTATTAAATAGCCTTATTTCAGCAACTTAGGCTTATTAAATAGGCTTATTTCACCAACTTAGGCTTATTAAATAGCCTTATTTCAGCAACTTAGACTTATTAAATAGGCTTATTTCAGAAACTTAGGCTTATTAAATAGGCTTATTCAGCAACTTAGGCTTATTAAATAGGCTTATTAAATAGGCTTATTTCAGCAACTTAGGCTTATTAAATAGGCTTATTCAGCAACTTAGGCTTATTAAATAGGCTCATTAAATACTTATTAAATAGGCTTATTAAATAGACTTATTAAATAGACTTATTAATAGGCTTATTAAATAGGCTTATTAAATAGGCTTATTAAATAGGTTTATTAAATAGACTTATTAAATAGCCTCATTAAATAGGCTTATTTTAGCAACTTAGGTTTATTAAATAGGCTCATTTCAGCAACTTAGGCCTATTAAATAGCCTTATTTCAGCAACTTAGACTTAATAAATTGGTTTATTCAGCAACTTAGGCTTATTAAATAGGCTTATTTAAGCAACTTAGACTTATTAAATAGGCCTATTAAATAGGCTTATTAAATAGACTTATTAAATAGGCTTATTAAAAAGGCTTATTAAATAGACTGAATAAATAGGCTCATTAAATATTTATTAAATAGGTTTATTAAATAGGCGTATTAAATAGGCTTGTTAAATAGGCGTATTAAATAGGCTTATTAAATAGGCTTATTAAATGGACTTATTAAATAGCCTCATTAAATAGGCTTATTTTAGCAAATTAGGCTTATTAAATAGGTTTATTTCAGCAACTTAGACTTATTAAATAGCCTTATTAAATAGGCTTATTTCAGCAACTTAGGCTTATTAAATAGGCTTATTTCAGCAACTTACGCTTATTAAATAGCCTTATTAATCAGGTTTATTTCAGCAACTTGGGCGTATTAAATCGGCTTATTTCAGCAACTTAGACTTATTAAATAGACCTTTTTAAATAGGCTTAGTTCAGAAACTTAGGCTTATTAAATCGGCTTATTTCAGCAACTTAGGCTCATTAAATAGCCTCATTAAATAGGCTTATTTCAGCAACTTAGGCTTATTAAATAGCCTTATTAAATAGGCTTATTTTAGCAACTTTGACTTATTAAATCGACTTATTAAATAGACATTTCAGCAACTTAGGCTCATTAAATAGGCTTATGAAATATGCTTATTTCTGCAACTTAGACTTATTAGATAGGCCTATTAAATAGGCTTATTTCAGCAAATTAGGCTTATTAAATAAGCTTATTTCAGCAACTTAGGCTTATTAAATAGGCCTATTTCAGCAACTTAGACTTATTAAATTGCCTTATTTCAGCAACTTACGCTTATTAAATAGGCTTCTTTCAGCAACTTAGGCTTATTAAATAGCCTTATTAAATAGGCTTATTTCAGCAACTTGGGCTTATTAAATAGGCTTATTTTAGCAACTTACGCTGATTAAATAGGCTTATTTCAGCAACTTAGACTTATTAAATAGCCTTATTTCAGCAACTTAGACTTATTAAATAGGCTTATTTCACCAACTTAGACTTATTAAATAGGCTTATTTCAGCAACTTAGACTTATTAAATTGCCTTATTTCAGCAACTTAGGCTTATTAAATAGGCTTATTTCAGCAACTTAGGCTTATTAAATAGCCTTATTTCAGCAACTTAGACTTATTAAATAGGCTTATTTCAGCAACTTAGGCTTATTAAATAGGCTTATTCAGCAACTTAGGCTTATTAAATAGGCTTATTAAATAGGCTTATTTCAGCAACTTAGGCTTATTAAATAGGCTTATTCAGCAACTTGGGCTTATTAAATAGGCTCATTAAATACTTATTAAATAGGCTTATTAAACAGGCTTATTAAATAGACTTATTAAATAGGTTCAATAAATAGGCTTATTAAATAGGCTCATTAAATAGGCTTAATTAATAGGCTTATTAAATAGGCTTATTAAATAGGCTTATTTAATTGGCTTAATAAATAGGCTCATTAAATAGGCTCGTTAAATACTTATTAAATAGGCGTATTAAATAGACTTATTAAATAGACTTATTAAATAGGCTTTTTAAATAGGCTCATTAAATAGGCTTATTAAATAGGCTTATTAAATAGACTTATTAAACAGCCTCATTAAATAGGCTTATTTTAGCAACATAGGCTTATTAAATAGGCTTATTTGAGCAACTTAGACTTATTAAAAAGGCTTATTTCAGCAACTTAGGCCTATGAAATAGGCTTTTCAGCAACTTAGGCTTATTAAATAGGCTTATTTCAGCAACTTAGACTTATTAAATAGGCCTATTAAATAGGCTTATTAAATAGACTGATTAAATAGGCTCATTAAATACTTATTAAATAGGCTTATTAAATAGGCTTATTAAATAGACTTATTAAATAGGCTCAATAAATAGGCTTATTAAATAGGCTTATTAAATAGGCTTATTTCAGCAACTTAGGCTTATTAAATAGGCCTATTTCAGCAACTTAGACTTATTAAATTGCCTTATTTCAGCAACTTATGCTTATTAAATAGGCTTCTTTCTGCAACTTAGGCTTATTAAATAGCCTTATTAAATAGGCTTATTTCAGCAACTTGGGCTTATTAAATAGGCTTATTTTAGCAACTTACGCTGATTAAATAGGCTTATTTCAGCAACTTAGACTTATTAAATAGCCTTATTTCAGCAACTTAGACTTATTAAATAGGCTTATTTCAGCAACTTAGACTTATTAAATAGGCTTATTTCAGCAACTTAGACTTATTAAATAGCCTTATTTCAGCAACTTAGGCTTATTAAATAGGCTTATTTCAGCAACTTAGGCTTATTAAATAGCCTTATTTCAGCAACTTAGACTTATTAAATAGGCTTATTTCAGCAACTTAGGCTTATTAAATAGGCTTATTCAGCAACTTAGGCTTATTAAATAGGCTTATTAAATAGGCTTATTTCAGCAACTTAGGCTTATTAAATAGGCTTATTCAGCAACTTGGGCTTATTAAATAGGCTCATTAAATACTTATTAAATAGGCTTATTAAACAGGCTTATTAAATAGACTTATTAAATAGGTTCAATAAATAGGCTTATTAAATAGGCTCATTAAATAGGCTTAATTAATAGGCTTATTAAATAGGCTTATTAAATAGGCTTATTTAATTGCCTTAATAAATAGGCTCATTAAATAGGCTCGTTAAATACTTAATAAATAGGCGTATTAAATAGACTTATTAAATAGACTTATTAAATAGGCTTTTTAAATAGGCTCATTAAATAGGCTTATTAAATAGGCTTATTAAATAGACTTATTAAACAGCCTCATTAAATAGGCTTATTTTAGCAACATAGGCTTATTAAATAGGCTTATTTCAGCAACTTAGACTTATTAAAAAGGCTTATTTCAGCAACTTAGGCCTATAAAATAGGCTTTTCAGCAACTTAGGCTTATTAAATAGGCTTATTTCAGCAACTTAGACTTATTAAATAGGCCTATTAAATAGGCTTATTAAATAGACTGATTAAATAGGCTCAATAAATAGGCTTATTAAATAGGCTTATTAAATAGGCTTATTAAATACTCTTATTAAATAGACTTATTAAATAGGTGTATTAAATAGGCTTAATAAATAGGCTTATTAAATAGGCTCAATAAATAGGCTTAATAAATAGGCTTAATAAATAGGCTTATTAAATAGGCTCAATAAATAGGCTTAATAAATAGGCTCATTGAATACTCTTTAAATAGGCTTATTAAATAGACTTATTAAATAGACTTGTTAAATAGGCTTATTAAATAGGCTTATTAAATATGCTTATTAAATAGACTTATTAAATAGCGTCATTAAATAGGCTTATTTTAGCAACTTAGGCTTATTAAATAGGCTTATTTCAGCAACTTAGACTTATTGAATAGCCTTATTTCAGCAACTTAGGCTTATTAAATAGGCTCATTTCAGCAACTTATGCTTATTAAATAGGCTTATTTCAGCAACTTAGACTTATTAAATAGGCCTATTAAATAGGCTTATTAAATAGACTTATTAAATAGGCTTATTAAAACGGCTTATTAAATAGACTTAATAAATATGCTCATTAAATACTTATTAAATAGGTTTATTAAATAGGCGTATTAAATAGGCTTATTAAATAGGCGTATTAAATAGGCTTATTAAATAGGCTTATTAAATGGACTTATTAAATAGCCTCATTAAATAGGCTTATTTTAGCAACTTAGGCTTATTAAATAGGTTTATTTCAGCAACTTAGACTTATTAAATAGCCTTATTAAATAGGCTTATTTCAGCAACTTAGGCTTATTAAATAGGCTTATTTCAGCAACTTACGCTTATTAAATAGCCTTATTAATCAGGTTTATTTCAGCAACTTGGTCGTATTAAATACCATTTTTAAATAGGTTTATTTCTGCAACTTAGACTTATTAAATTGACCGTTTTAAATAGGCTTAGTTCAGAAACTTAGGCTTATTAAATCGGCTTATTTCAGCAACTTAGGGCCATTAAATAGCCTCATTAAATAGGCTTATTTCAGCAACTTAGGCTTATTAAATAGCCTTATTAAATAGGCTTCTTTCAGCAACTTAGGCTTATTAAATAGCCTTATTAAATAGGCTTATTTCAGCAACTTGGGCTTATTAAATAGGCTTATTTCAGTAACTTACGCTGATTAAATAGGCTTATTTCTGCAACTTAGATTTATTAAATAGCCTTATTTCAGCAACTTAGACTTATTAAATAGGCTTATTTCAGCAACTTAGACTTATTAAATAGGCTTATTTCAGCAACTTAGACTTATTAAATAGCCTTATTTCAGCAACTTAGGCTTATTAAATAGGCTTATTTCAGCAACTTAGGCTTATTAAATAGCCTTATTTCAGCAACTTAGACTTATTAAATAGGCTTATTTCAGCAACTTACGCTTATTAAATAGGCTTATTCAGCAACTTAGGCGTATTAAATAGGCTTATTAAATAGGCTTATTTCAGCAACTTAGGCTTATTAAATAGGCTTATTCAGCAACTTGGGCTTATTAAATAGGCTCATTAAATACGTATTAAATAGGCTTATTAAACAGGCTTATTAAATAGACTTATTAAATAGGTTCAATAAATAGGCTTATTAAATAGGCTCATTAAATAGGCTTAATTAATAGGCTTATTAAATAGGCTTATTAAATAGGCTTATTAAATAGGCTTATTTAATTGGCTTAATAAATAGGCTTATTAAATAGGCTCAATAAATATGCTTATTAAATAGGCTCGTTAAATACTTATTAAATAGGCGTATTAAATAGACTTATTAAATAGACTTATTAAATAGGCTTTTTAAATAGGCTCATTAAATAGGCTTATTAAATAGGCTTATTAAATAGACTTATTAAACAGCCTCATTAAATAGGCTTATTTTAGCAACTTAGGCTTATTAAATAGGCTTATTTCAGCAACTTAGACTTATTAAAAAGGCTTATTTCAGCAACTTAGGCCTATGAAATAGGCTTTTCAGCAACTTAGGCTTATTAAATAGGCTTATTTCAGCAACTTAGACTTATTAAATAGGCCTATTAAATAGGTTTATTAAATAGACTGATTAAATAGGCTCATTAAATACTTATTAAATAGGCTTATTAAATAGGCTTATTAAATAGACTTATTAAATAGGCTCAATAAATAGGCATATTAAATAGGCTTATTAAATAGGCTTATTAAATAGGCTTATTAAATAGGCTCAATAAATAGGCTTAATAAATAGGCTTAATAAATAGGCTTATTAAATAGGCTCAATAAATAGGCTTAATAAATAGGCTCATTGAATACTCTTTAAATAGGCTTATTAAATAGACTTATTAAATAGACTTGTTAAATAGGCTTATTAAATAGGCTTATTAAATAGGCTTATTAAATAGGCTTATTAAATAGGCTTATTAAATAGGCTTATTAAATAGGCTTATTAAATAGACTTATTAAATAGCCTCATTAAATAGGCTTATTTTAGCAACTTAGGCTTATTAAATAGGCTTATTTCAGCAACTTAGACTTATTGAATAGCCTTATTTCAGCAACTTAGGCTTATTAAATAGGCTCATTTCAGCAACTTAGGCTTATTAAATAGCCTTATTTCAGCAACTTAGACTTATTAAATTGGTTTATTCAGCAACTTATGCTTATTAAATAAGCTTATTTCAGCAACTTAGAATTATTAAATAGGCCTATTAAATAGGCTTATTAAATAGACTTATTAAATAGGCTTATTAAAACGGCTTATTAAATAGACTTAATAAATAGGCTCATTAAATACTTATTAAATAGTTTTATTAAATAGGCGTATTAAATAGGCTTATTAAATAGGCGTATTAAATAGGCTTATTAAATAGGCTTATTAAATGGACTTATTAAATAGCCTCATTAAATAGGCTTATTTTAGCAACTTAGGCTTATTAAATAGGTTTATTTCAGCAACTTAGACTTATTAAATAGCCTTATTAAATAGGCTTATTTCAGCAACTTAGGCTTATTAAATAGGCTTATTTCAGCAACTTAGGCTTATTAAATAGGCCTATTTCAGCAACTTAGACTTATTAAATTGCCTTATTTCAGCAACTTACGCTTATTAAATAGGCTTCTTTCAGCAACTTAGGCTTATTAAATAGCCTTATTAAATAGGCTTATTTCAGCAACTTGGGCTTATTAAATAGGCTTATTTTAGCAACTTACGCTGATTAAATAGGCTTATTTCAGCAACTTAGACTTATTAAATAGCCTTATTTCAGCAACTTAGACTTATTAAATAGGCTTATTTCACCAACTTAGACTTATTAAATAGGCTTATTTCAGCAACTTAGACTTATTAAATAGCCTTATTTCAGCAACTTAGGCTTATTAAATAGGCTTATTTCAGCAACTTAGGCTTATTAAATAGCCTTATTTCAGCAACTTAGACTTATTAAATAGGCTTATTTCAGCAACTTAGGCTTATTAAATAGGCTTATTCAGCAACTTAGGCTTATTAAATAGGCTTATTAAATAGGCTTATTTCAGCAACTTAGGCTTATTAAATAGGCTTATTCAGCAACTTGGGCTTATTAAATAGGCTCATTAAATACTTATTAAATAGGCTTATTAAACAGGCTTATTAAATAGACTTATTAAATAGGTTCAATAAATAGGCTTATTAAATAGGCTCATTAAATTGGCTTAATTAATAGGCTTATTAAATAGGCTTATTAAATAGGCTTATTTAATTGGCTTAATAAATAGGCTCATTAAATAGGCTCGTTAAATACTTATTAAATAGGCGTATTAAATAGACTTATTAAATAGACTTATTAAATAGGCTTTTTAAATAGGTTCATTAAATAGGCTTATTAAATAGGCTTATTAAATAGACTTATTAAACAGCCTCATTAAATAGGCATATTTTAGCAACATAGGCTTATTAAATAGGCTTATTTCAGCAACTTAGACTTATTAAATAGCCTTATTTCAGCAACTTAGGCCTATGAAATAGGCTTTTCAGCAACTTAGGCTTATTAAATAGGCTTATTTCAGCAACTTAGACTTATTAAATAGGCCTATTAAATAGGCTTATTAAATAGACTGATTAAATAGGCTCATTAAATACTTATTAAATAGGCTTATTAAATAGGCTTATTAAATAGACTTATTAAATAGGCTCAATAAATAGGCTTATTAAATAGGCTTATTAAATAGGCTTATTAAATAGGCTTATTAAATAGACTTATTAAATAGGCGTATTAAATAGGCTTAATAAATAGGCTTATTAAATAGGCTCAATAAATAGGCTTAATAAATAGGCTTAATAAATAGGCTTATTAAATAGGCTCAATAAATAGGCTTAATAAATAGGCTCATTGAATACTCTTTAAATAGGCTTATTAAATAGACTTATTAAATAGACTTGTTAAATAGGCTTATTAAATAGGCTTATTAAATAGGCTTATTAAATAGACTTATTAAATAGCCTCATTAAATAGGCTTATTTTAGCAACTTAGGCTTATTAAATAGGCTTATTTCAGCAACTTAGACTTATTGAATAGCCTTATTTCAGCAACTTAGGCTTATTAAAAAGGCTCATTTCAGCAACTTAGGCTTATTAAATAGCCTTATTTCAGCAACTTAGACTTATTAAATTGGTTTATTCAGCAACTTATGCTTATTAAATAGGCTTATTTCAGCAACTTAGACTTATTAAATAGGCCTATTAAATAGGCTTATTAAATAGACTTATTAAATAGGCTTATTAAAACGGCTTATTAAATAGACTTAATAAATATGCTCATTAAATACTTATTAAATAGGTTTATTAAATAGGCGTATTAAATAGGCTTATTAAATAGGCGTATTAAATAGGCTTATTAAATAGGCTTATTAAATGGACTTATTAAATAGCCTCATTAAATAGGCTTATTTTAGCAACTTAGGCTTATTAAATAGGTTTATTTCAGCAACTTAGACTTATTAAATAGCCTTATTAAATAGGCTTATTTCAGCAACTTAGGCTTATTAAATAGGCTTATTTCAGCAACTTACGCTATTTAAATAGCCTTATTAATCAGGTTTATTTCAGCAACTTGGGCGTATTAAATACCATTTTTAAATAGGTTTATTTCAGCAACTTAGACTTATTAAATTGACCGTTTTAAATAGGCTTAGTTCAGAAACTTAGGCTTATTAAATCGGCTTATTTCAGCAACTTAGGGCCATTAAATAGCCTTATTAAATAGGCTTCTTTCAGCAACTTAGGCTTATTAAATAGCCTTATTAAATAGGCTTATTTCAGCAACTTGGGCTTATTAAATAGGCTTATTTCAGTAACTTACGCTGATTAAATAGGCTTATTTCTGCAACTTAGATTTATTAAATAGCCTTATTTCAGCAACTTAGACTTATTAAATAGGCTTATTTCAGCAACTTAGACTTATTAAATAGGCTTATTTCAGCAACTTAGACTTATTAAATAGCCTTATTTCAGCAACTTAGGCTTATTAAATAGGCTTATTTCAGCAACTTAGGCTTATTAAATAGCCTTATTTCAGCAACTTAGACTTATTAAATAGGCTTATTTCAGCAACTTACGCTTATTAAATAGGCTTATTCAGCAACTTAGGCGTATTAAATAGGCTTATTAAATAGGCTTATTTCAGCAACTTAGGCTTATTAAATAGGCTTATTCAGCAACTTGGGCTTATTAAATAGGCTCATTAAATACGTATTAAATAGGCTTATTAAACAGGCTTATTAAATAGACTTATTAAATAGGTTCAATAAATAGGCTTATTAAATAGGCTCATTAAATAGGCTTAATTAATAGGCTTATTAAATAGGCTTATTAAATAGGCTTATTAAATAGGCTTATTTAATTGGCTTAATAAATAGGCTTATTAAATAGGCTCAATAAATATGCTTATTAAATAGGCTCGTTAAATACTTATTAAATAGGCGTATTAAATAGACTTATTAAATAGACTTATTAAATAGGCTTTTTAAATAGGCTCATTAAATAGGCTTATTAAATAGGCTTATTAAATAGACTTATTAAACAGCCTCATTAAATAGGCTTATTTTAGCAACTTAGGCTTATTAAATAGGCTTATTTCAGCAACTTAGACTTATTAAAAAGGCTTATTTCAGCAACTTAGGCCTATGAAATAGGCTTTTCAGCAACTTAGGCTTATTAAATAGGCTTATTTCAGCAACTTAGACTTATTAAATAGGCCTATTAAATAGGTTTATTAAATAGACTGATTAAATAGGCTCATTAAATACTTATTAAATAGGCTTATTAAATAGGCTTATTAAATAGACTTATTAAATAGGCTCAATAAATAGGCATATTAAATAGGCTTATTAAATAGGCTTATTAAATAGGCTTATTAAATAGGCTCAATAAATAGGCTTAATAAATAGGCTTAATAAATAGGCTTATTAAATAGGCTCAATAAATAGGCTTAATAAATAGGCTCATTGAATACTCTTTAAATAGGCTTATTAAATAGACTTATTAAATAGACTTGTTAAATAGGCTTATTAAATAGGCTTATTAAATAGGCTTATTAAATAGGCTTATTAAATAGGCTTATTAAATAGGCTTATTAAATAGGCTTATTAAATAGACTTATTAAATAGCCTCATTAAATAGGCTTATTTTAGCAACTTAGGCTTATTAAATAGGCTTATTTCAGCAACTTAGACTTATTGAATAGCCTTATTTCAGCAACTTAGGCTTATTAAATAGGCTCATTTCAGCAACTTAGGCTTATTAAATAGCCTTATTTCAGCAACGTAGACTTATTAAATTGGTTTATTCAGCAACTTATGCTTATTAAATAAGCTTATTTCAGCAACTTAGAATTATTAAATAGGCCTATTAAATAGGCTTATTAAATAGACTTATTAAATAGGCTTATTAAAACGGCTTATTAAATAGACTTAATAAATAGGCTCATTAAATACTTATTAAATAGTTTTATTAAATAGGCGTATTAAATAGGCTTATTAAATAGGCGTATTAAATAGGCTTATTAAATAGGCTTATTAAATGGACTTATTAAATAGCCTCATTAAATAGGCTTATTTTAGCAACTTAGGCTTATTAAATAGGTTTATTTCAGCAACTTAGACTTATTAAATAGCCTTATTAAATAGGCTTATTTCAGCAACTTAGGCTTATTAAATAGGCTTATTTCAGCAACTTAGGCTTATTAAATAGGCCTATTTCAGCAACTTAGACTTATTAAATTGCCTTATTTCAGCAACTTACGCTTATTAAATAGGCTTCTTTCAGCAACTTAGGCTTATTAAATAGCCTTATTAAATAGGCTTATTTCAGCAACTTGGGCTTATTAAATAGGCTTATTTTAGCAACTTACGCTGATTAAATAGGCTTATTTCAGCAACTTAGACTTATTAAATAGCCTTATTTCAGCAACTTAGACTTATTAAATAGGCTTATTTCACCAACTTAGACTTATTAAATAGGCTTATTTCAGCAACTTAGACTTATTAAATAGCCTTATTTCAGCAACTTAGGCTTATTAAATAGGCTTATTTCAGCAACTTAGGCTTATTAAATAGCCTTATTTCAGCAACTTAGACTTATTAAATAGGCTTATTTCAGCAACTTAGGCTTATTAAATAGGCTTATTCAGCAACTTAGGCTTATTAAATAGGCTTATTAAATAGGCTTATTTCAGCAACTTAGGCTTATTAAATAGGCTTATTCAGCAACTTGGGCTTATTAAATAGGCTCATTAAATACTTATTAAATAGGCTTATTAAACAGGCTTATTAAATAGACTTATTAAATAGGTTCAATAAATAGGCTTATTAAATAGGCTCATTAAATTGGCTTAATTAATAGGCTTATTAAATAGGCTTATTAAATAGGCTTATTTAATTGGCTTAATAAATAGGCTCATTAAATAGGCTCGTTAAATACTTATTAAATAGGCGTATTAAATAGACTTATTAAATAGACTTATTAAATAGGCTTTTTAAATAGGTTCATTAAATAGGCTTATTAAATAGGCTTATTAAATAGACTTATTAAACAGCCTCATTAAATAGGCATATTTTAGCAACATAGGCTTATTAAATAGGCTTATTTCAGCAACTTAGACTTATTAAATAGCCTTATTTCAGCAACTTAGGCCTATGAAATAGGCTTTTCAGCAACTTAGGCTTATTAAATAGGCTTATTTCAGCAACTTAGACTTATTAAATAGGCCTATTAAATAGGCTTATTAAATAGACTGATTAAATAGGCTCATTAAATACTTATTAAATAGGCTTATTAAATAGGCTTATTAAATAGACTTATTAAATAGGCTCAATAAATAGGCTTATTAAATAGGCTTATTAAATAGGCTTATTAAATAGGCTTATTAAATAGACTTATTAAATAGGCGTATTAAATAGGCTTAATAAATAGGCTTATTAAATAGGCTCAATAAATAGGCTTAATAAATAGGCTTAATAAATAGGCTTATTAAATAGGCTCAATAAATAGGCTTAATAAATAGGCTCATTGAATACTCTTTAAATAGGCTTATTAAATAGACTTATTAAATAGACTTGTTAAATAGGCTTATTAAATAGGCTTATTAAATAGGCTTATTAAATAGACTTATTAAATAGCCTCATTAAATAGGCTTATTTTAGCAACTTAGGCTTATTAAATAGGCTTATTTCAGCAACTTAGACTTATTGAATAGCCTTATTTCAGCAACTTAGGCTTATTAAAAAGGCTCATTTCAGCAACTTAGGCTTATTAAATAGCCTTATTTCAGCAACTTAGACTTATTAAATTGGTTTATTCAGCAACTTATGCTTATTAAATAGGCTTATTTCAGCAACTTAGACTTATTAAATAGGCCTATTAAATAGGCTTATTAAATAGACTTATTAAATAGGCTTATTAAAACGGCTTATTAAATAGACTTAATAAATATGCTCATTAAATACTTATTAAATAGGTTTATTAAATAGGCGTATTAAATAGGCTTATTAAATAGGCGTATTAAATAGGCTTATTAAATAGGCTTATTAAATGGACTTATTAAATAGCCTCATTAAATAGGCTTATTTTAGCAACTTAGGCTTATTAAATAGGTTTATTTCAGCAACTTAGACTTATTAAATAGCCTTATTAAATAGGCTTATTTCAGCAACTTAGGCTTATTAAATAGGCTTATTTCAGCAACTTACGCTATTTAAATAGCCTTATTAATCAGGTTTATTTCAGCAACTTGGGCGTATTAAATACCATTTTTAAATAGGTTTATTTCAGCAACTTAGACTTATTAAATTGACCGTTTTAAATAGGCTTAGTTCAGAAACTTAGGCTTATTAAATCGGCTTATTTCAGCAACTTAGGGCCATTAAATAGCCTCATTAAATAGGCTTATTTCAGCAACTTAGGCTTATTAAATAGCCTTATTAAATAGGCTTCTTTCAGCAACTTAGGCTTATTAAATAGCCTTATTAAATAGGCTTATTTCAGCAACTTGGGTTTATTAAATAGGCTTATTTCAGTAACTTACGCTGATTAAATAGGCTTATTTCTGCAACTTAGATTTATTAAATAGCCTTATTTCAGCAACTTAGACTTATTAAATAGGCTTATTTCAGCAACTTAGACTTATTAAATAGGCTTATTTCAGCAACTTAGACTTATTAAATAGCCTTATTTCAGCAACTTAGGCTTATTAAATAGGCTTATTTCAGCAACTTAGGCAAATTAAATAGCCTTATTTCAGCAACTTAGACTTATTAAATAGGCTTATTTCAGCAACTTAGGCTTATTAAATAGGCTTATTCAGCAACTTAGGCTTATTAAATAGGCTTATTAAATAGGCTTATTTCAGCAACTTAGGCTTATTAAATAGGCTTATTCAGCAACTTGGACTTATTAAATAGGCTCATTAAATACGTATTAAATAGGCTTATTAAACAGGCTTATTAAATAGACTTATCAAATAGGTTCAATAAATAGGCTTATTAAATAGGCTCATTAAATAGGCTTAATTAATAGGCTTATTAAATAGGCTTATTAAATAGGCTTATTAAATAGGTGTATTAAATAGGCTTAATAAATAGGCTTATTAAATAGGCTCAATAAATAGGCTTAATAAATAGGCTTAATAAATAGGCTTATTAAATAGGCTCAATAAATAGGCTTAATAAATAGGCTCATTGAATACTCTTTAAATAGGCTTATTAAATAGACTTATTAAATAGACTTGTTAAATAGGCTTATTAAATAGGCTTATTAAATATGCTTATTAAATAGACTTATTAAATAGCGTCATTAAATAGGCTTATTTTAGCAACTTAGGCTTATTAAATAGGCTTATTTCAGCAACTTAGACTTATTGAATAGCCTTATTTCAGCAACTTAGGCTTATTAAATAGGCTCATTTCAGCAACTTATGCTTATTAAATAGGCTTATTTCAGCAACTTAGACTTATTAAATAGGCCTATTAAATAGGCTTATTAAATAGACTTATTAAATAGGCTTATTAAAACGGCTTATTAAATAGACTTAATAAATATGCTCATTAAATACTTATTAAATAGGTTTATTAAATAGGCGTATTAAATAGGCTTATTAAATAGGCGTATTAAATAGGCTTATTAAATAGGCTTATTAAATGGACTTATTAAATAGCCTCATTAAATAGGCTTATTTTAGCAACTTAGGCTTATTAAATAGGTTTATTTCAGCAACTTAGACTTATTAAATAGCCTTATTAAATAGGCTTATTTCAGCAACTTAGGCTTATTAAATAGGCTTATTTCAGCAACTTACGCTTATTAAATAGCCTTATTAATCAGGTTTATTTCAGCAACTTGGTCGTATTAAATACCATTTTTAAATAGGTTTATTTCTGCAACTTAGACTTATTAAATTGACCGTTTTAAATAGGCTTAGTTCAGAAACTTAGGCTTATTAAATCGGCTTATTTCAGCAACTTAGGGCCATTAAATAGCCTCATTAAATAGGCTTATTTCAGCAACTTAGGCTTATTAAATAGCCTTATTAAATAGGCTTCTTTCAGCAACTTAGGCTTATTAAATAGCCTTATTAAATAGGCTTATTTCAGCAACTTGGGCTTATTAAATAGGCTTATTTCAGTAACTTACGCTGATTAAATAGGCTTATTTCTGCAACTTAGATTTATTAAATAGCCTTATTTCAGCAACTTAGACTTATTAAATAGGCTTATTTCAGCAACTTAGACTTATTAAATAGGCTTATTTCAGCAACTTAGACTTATTAAATAGCCTTATTTCAGCAACTTAGGCTTATTAAATAGGCTTATTTCAGCAACTTAGGCTTATTAAATAGCCTTATTTCAGCAACTTAGACTTATTAAATAGGCTTATTTCAGCAACTTACGCTTATTAAATAGGCTTATTCAGCAACTTAGGCGTATTAAATAGGCTTATTAAATAGGCTTATTTCAGCAACTTAGGCTTATTAAATAGGCTTATTCAGCAACTTGGGCTTATTAAATAGGCTCATTAAATACGTATTAAATAGGCTTATTAAACAGGCTTATTAAATAGACTTATTAAATAGGTTCAATAAATAGGCTTATTAAATAGGCTCATTAAATAGGCTTAATTAATAGGCTTATTAAATAGGCTTATTAAATAGGCTTATTAAATAGGCTTATTTAATTGGCTTAATAAATAGGCTTATTAAATAGGCTCAATAAATATGCTTATTAAATAGGCTCGTTAAATACTTATTAAATAGGCGTATTAAATAGACTTATTAAATAGACTTATTAAATAGGCTTTTTAAATAGGCTCATTAAATAGGCTTATTAAATAGGCTTATTAAATAGACTTATTAAACAGCCTCATTAAATAGGCTTATTTTAGCAACTTAGGCTTATTAAATAGGCTTATTTCAGCAACTTAGACTTATTAAAAAGGCTTATTTCAGCAACTTAGGCCTATGAAATAGGCTTTTCAGCAACTTAGGCTTATTAAATAGGCTTATTTCAGCAACTTAGACTTATTAAATAGGCCTATTAAATAGGTTTATTAAATAGACTGATTAAATAGGCTCATTAAATACTTATTAAATAGGCTTATTAAATAGGCTTATTAAATAGACTTATTAAATAGGCTCAATAAATAGGCATATTAAATAGGCTTATTAAATAGGCTTATTAAATAGGCTTATTAAATAGGCTCAATAAATAGGCTTAATAAATAGGCTTAATAAATAGGCTTATTAAATAGGCTCAATAAATAGGCTTAATAAATAGGCTCATTGAATACTCTTTAAATAGGCTTATTAAATAGACTTATTAAATAGACTTGTTAAATAGGCTTATTAAATAGGCTTATTAAATAGGCTTATTAAATAGGCTTATTAAATAGGCTTATTAAATAGGCTTATTAAATAGACTTATTAAATAGCCTCATTAAATAGGCTTATTTTAGCAACTTAGGCTTATTAAATAGGCTTATTTCAGCAACTTAGACTTATTGAATAGCCTTATTTCAGCAACTTAGGCTTATTAAATAGGCTCATTTCAGCAACTTAGGCTTATTAAATAGCCTTATTTCAGCAACTTAGACTTATTAAATTGGTTTATTCAGCAACTTATGCTTATTAAATAAGCTTATTTCAGCAACTTAGAATTATTAAATAGGCCTATTAAATAGGCTTATTAAATAGACTTATTAAATAGGCTTATTAAAACGGCTTATTAAATAGACTTAATAAATAGGCTCATTAAATACTTATTAAATAGTTTTATTAAATAGGCGTATTAAATAGGCTTATTAAATAGGCGTATTAAATAGGCTTATTAAATAGGCTTATTAAATGGACTTATTAAATAGCCTCATTAAATAGGCTTATTTTAGCAACTTAGGCTTATTAAATAGGTTTATTTCAGCAACTTAGACTTATTAAATAGCCTTATTAAATAGGCTTATTTCAGCAACTTAGGCTTATTAAATAGGCTTATTTCAGCAACTTAGGCTTATTAAATAGGCCTATTTCAGCAACTTAGACTTATTAAATTGCCTTATTTCAGCAACTTACGCTTATTAAATAGGCTTCTTTCAGCAACTTAGGCTTATTAAATAGCCTTATTAAATAGGCTTATTTCAGCAACTTGGGCTTATTAAATAGGCTTATTTTAGCAACTTACGCTGATTAAATAGGCTTATTTCAGCAACTTAGACTTATTAAATAGCCTTATTTCAGCAACTTAGACTTATTAAATAGGCTTATTTCACCAACTTAGACTTATTAAATAGGCTTATTTCAGCAACTTAGACTTATTAAATAGCCTTATTTCAGCAACTTAGGCTTATTAAATAGGCTTATTTCAGCAACTTAGGCTTATTAAATAGCCTTATTTCAGCAACTTAGACTTATTAAATAGGCTTATTTCAGCAACTTAGGCTTATTAAATAGGCTTATTCAGCAACTTAGGCTTATTAAATAGGCTTATTAAATAGGCTTATTTCAGCAACTTAGGCTTATTAAATAGGCTTATTCAGCAACTTGGGCTTATTAAATAGGCTCATTAAATACTTATTAAATAGGCTTATTAAACAGGCTTATTAAATAGACTTATTAAATAGGTTCAATAAATAGGCTTATTAAATAGGCTCATTAAATTGGCTTAATTAATAGGCTTATTAAATAGGCTTATTAAATAGGCTTATTTAATTGGCTTAATAAATAGGCTCATTAAATAGGCTCGTTAAATACTTATTAAATAGGCGTATTAAATAGACTTATTAAATAGACTTATTAAATAGGCTTTTTAAATAGGTTCATTAAATAGGCTTATTAAATAGGCTTATTAAATAGACTTATTAAACAGCCTCATTAAATAGGCATATTTTAGCAACATAGGCTTATTAAATAGGCTTATTTCAGCAACTTAGACTTATTAAATAGCCTTATTTCAGCAACTTAGGCCTATGAAATAGGCTTTTCAGCAACTTAGGCTTATTAAATAGGCTTATTTCAGCAACTTAGACTTATTAAATAGGCCTATTAAATAGGCTTATTAAATAGACTGATTAAATAGGCTCATTAAATACTTATTAAATAGGCTTATTAAATAGGCTTATTAAATAGACTTATTAAATAGGCTCAATAAATAGGCTTATTAAATAGGCTTATTAAATAGGCTTATTAAATAGGCTTATTAAATAGACTTATTAAATAGGCGTATTAAATAGGCTTAATAAATAGGCTTATTAAATAGGCTCAATAAATAGGCTTAATAAATAGGCTTAATAAATAGGCTTATTAAATAGGCTCAATAAATAGGCTTAATAAATAGGCTCATTGAATACTCTTTAAATAGGCTTATTAAATAGACTTATTAAATAGACTTGTTAAATAGGCTTATTAAATAGGCTTATTAAATAGGCTTATTAAATAGACTTATTAAATAGCCTCATTAAATAGGCTTATTTTAGCAACTTAGGCTTATTAAATAGGCTTATTTCAGCAACTTAGACTTATTGAATAGCCTTATTTCAGCAACTTAGGCTTATTAAAAAGGCTCATTTCAGCAACTTAGGCTTATTAAATAGCCTTATTTCAGCAACTTAGACTTATTAAATTGGTTTATTCAGCAACTTATGCTTATTAAATAGGCTTATTTCAGCAACTTAGACTTATTAAATAGGCCTATTAAATAGGCTTATTAAATAGACTTATTAAATAGGCTTATTAAAACGGCTTATTAAATAGACTTAATAAATATGCTCATTAAATACTTATTAAATAGGTTTATTAAATAGGCGTATTAAATAGGCTTATTAAATAGGCGTATTAAATAGGCTTATTAAATAGGCTTATTAAATGGACTTATTAAATAGCCTCATTAAATAGGCTTATTTTAGCAACTTAGGCTTATTAAATAGGTTTATTTCAGCAACTTAGACTTATTAAATAGCCTTATTAAATAGGCTTATTTCAGCAACTTAGGCTTATTAAATAGGCTTATTTCAGCAACTTACGCTATTTAAATAGCCTTATTAATCAGGTTTATTTCAGCAACTTGGGCGTATTAAATACCATTTTTAAATAGGTTTATTTCAGCAACTTAGACTTATTAAATTGACCGTTTTAAATAGGCTTAGTTCAGAAACTTAGGCTTATTAAATCGGCTTATTTCAGCAACTTAGGGCCATTAAATAGCCTCATTAAATAGGCTTATTTCAGCAACTTAGGCTTATTAAATAGCCTTATTAAATAGGCTTCTTTCAGCAACTTAGGCTTATTAAATAGCCTTATTAAATAGGCTTATTTCAGCAACTTGGGTTTATTAAATAGGCTTATTTCAGTAACTTACGCTGATTAAATAGGCTTATTTCTGCAACTTAGATTTATTAAATAGCCTTATTTCAGCAACTTAGACTTATTAAATAGGCTTATTTCAGCAACTTAGACTTATTAAATAGGCTTATTTCAGCAACTTAGACTTATTAAATAGCCTTATTTCAGCAACTTAGGCTTATTAAATAGGCTTATTTCAGCAACTTAGGCAAATTAAATAGCCTTATTTCAGCAACTTAGACTTATTAAATAGGCTTATTTCAGCAACTTAGGCTTATTAAATAGGCTTATTCAGCAACTTAGGCTTATTAAATAGGCTTATTAAATAGGCTTATTTCAGCAACTTAGGCTTATTAAATAGGCTTATTCAGCAACTTGGACTTATTAAATAGGCTCATTAAATACGTATTAAATAGGCTTATTAAACAGGCTTATTAAATAGACTTATCAAATAGGTTCAATAAATAGGCTTATTAAATAGGCTCATTAAATAGGCTTAATTAATAGGCTTATTAAATAGGCTTATTAAATAGGCTTATTAAATAGGCTTATTAAATAGGCTTATTTCAGCAACTTAGGCTTATTAAATAGGCTTATTCAGCAACTTGGACTTATTAAATAGGCTCATTAAATACGTATTAAATAGGCTTATTAAACAGGCTTATTAAATAGACTTATCAAATAGGTTCAATAAATAGGCTTATTAAATAGGCTCATTAAATAGGCTTAATTAATAGGCTTATTAAATAGGCTTATTAAATAGACTTATTAAATAGGCTCAATAAATAGGCATATTAAATAGGCTTATTAAATAGGCTTATTAAATAGGCTTATTAAATAGGCTCAATAAATAGGCTTAATAAATAGGCTTAATAAATAGGCGTATTAAATAGGCTCAATAAATACGCTTAATAAATAGGCTCATTGAATACTCTTTAAATAGGCTTATTAAATAGACTTATTAAATAGACTTGTTAAATAGGCTTATTAAATAGGCTTATTAAATAGGCTTATTAAATAGGCTTATTACATAGGCTTATTAAATAGGCTTATTAAATAGGCTTATTAAATAGACTTATTAAATAGCCTCATTAAATAGCCTTATTTCAGCAACTTAGGCTTATTAAATAGGCTTATTTCAGCAACTTAGGCATATTAAATAGCCTTATTTCAGCAACTTAGACTTATTAAATAGGCTTATTTCAGCAACTTAGGCTTATTAAATAGGCTTATTCAGCAACTTAGGCTTATTAAATAGGCTTATTAAATAGGCTTATTTCAGCAACTTAGGCTTATTAAATAGGCTTATTCAGCAACTTGGACTTATTAAATAGGCTCATTAAATACGTATTAAATAGGCTTATTAAACAGGCTTATTAAATAGACTTATCAAATAGGTTCAATAAATAGGCTTATTAAATAGGCTCATTAAATAGGCTTAATTAATAGGCTTATTAAATAGGCTTATTAAATAGGCTTATTAAATAGGCTTATTTAATTGGCTTAATAAATAGGCTTATTAAATAGGCTCAATAAATATGCTTATTAAATAGGCTCGTTAAATACTTATTAAATAGGCGTATTAAATAGACTTATTAAATAGACTTATTAAATAGGCTTTTTAAATAGGCTCATTAAATAGGCTTATTAAATAGGCTTATTAAATAGACTTATTAAACAGCCTCATTAAATAGGCTTATTTTAGCAATTTAGGCTTATTAAATAGGCTTATTTCAGCAACTTAGACTTATTAAAAAGGCTTATTTCAGCAACTTAGGCCTATGAAATAGGCTTTTCAGCAACTTAGGCTTATTAAATAGGCTTATTTCAGCAACTTAGACTTATTAAATAGGCCTATTAAATAGGCTTATTAAATAGACTGATTAAATAGGCTCATTAAATACTTATTAAATAGGCTTATTAAATAGGCTTATTAAATAGACTTATTAAATAGGCTCAATAAATAGGCATATTAAATAGGCTTATTAAATAGGCTTATTAAATAGGCTTATTAAATAGGCTCAATAAATAGGCTTAATAAATAGGCTTAATAAATAGGCGTATTAAATAGGCTCAATAAATAGGCTTAATAAATAGGCTCATTGAATACTCTTTAAATAGGCTTATTAAATAGACTTATTAAATAGACTTGTTAAATAGGCTTATTAAATAGGCTTATTAAATAGGCTTATTAAATAGGCTTATTACATAGGCTTATTAAATAGGCTTATTAAATAGGCTTATTAAATAGACTTATTAAATAGCCTCATTAAATAGGCTTATTTTAGCAACTTAGGCTTATTAAATAGGCTTATTTCAGCAACTTAGACTTATTGAATAGCCTTATTTCAGCAACTTAGGCTTATTAAATAGGCTCATTTCAGCAACTTAGGCTTATTAAATAGCCTTATTTCAGCAACTTAGACTTATTAAATTGGTTTATTCAGCAACTTATGCTTATTAAATAGGCTTATTTCAGCAACTTAGACTTATTAAATAGGCCTATTAAATAGGCTTATTAAATAGACTTATTAAATAGGCTTATTAAAACGGCTTATTAAATAGACTTAATAAATATGCTCATTAAATACTTATTAAATAGGTTTATTAAATAGGCGTATTAAATAGGCTTATTAAATAGGCGTATTAAATAGGCTTATTAAATAGGCTTATTAAATGGACTTATTAAATAGCCTCATTAAATAGGCTTATTTTAGCAACTTAGGCTTATTAAATAGGTTTATTTCAGCAACTTAGACTTATTAAATAGCCTTATTAAATAGGCTTATTTCAGCAACTTAGGCTTATTAAATAGGCTTATTTCAGCAACTTACGCTTATTAAATAGCCTTATTAATCAGGTTTATTTCAGCAACTTGGGCGTATTAAATACCATTTTTAAATAGGTTTATTTCAGCAACTTAGACTTATTAAATTGACCGTTTTAAATAGGCTTAGTTCAGAAACTTAGGCTTATTAAATCGGCTTATTTCAGCAACTTAGGGCCATTAAATAGCCTCATTAAATAGGCTTATTTCAGCAACTTAGGCTTATTAAATAGCCTTATTAAATAGGCTTCTTTCAGCAACTTAGGCTTATTAAATAGCCTTATTAAATAGGCTTATTTCAGCAACTTGGGTTTATTAAATAGGCTTATTTCAGTAACTTACGCTGATTAAATAGGCTTATTTCTGCAACTTAGATTTATTAAATAGCCTTATTTCAGCAACTTAGACTTATTAAATAGGCTTATTTCAGCAACTTAGACTTATTAAATAGGCTTATTTCAGCAACTTAGACTTATTAAATAGGCTTATTTCAGCAACTTAGGCTTATTAAATAGGCTTATTCAGCAACTTAGGCTTATTAAATAGGCTTATTAAATAGGCTTATTTCAGCAACTTAGGCTTATTAAATAGGCTTATTCAGCAACTTGGGCTTATTAAATAGGCTCATTAAATACGTATTAAATAGGCTTATTAAACAGGCTTATTAAATAGACTTATTAAATAGGTTCAATAAATAGGCTTATTAAATAGGCTCATTAAATAGGCTTAATTAATAGGCTTATTAAATAGGCTTATTAAATAGGCTTATTAAATAGGCTTATTTAATTGGCTTAATAAATAGGCTTATTAAATAGGCTCAATAAATATGCTTATTAAATAGGCTCGTTAAATACTTATTAAATAGGCGTATTAAATAGACTTATTAAATAGACTTATTAAATAGGCTTTTTAAATAGGCTCATTAAATAGGCTTATTAAATAGGCTTATTAAATAGACTTATTAAACAGCCTCATTAAATAGGCTTATTTTAGCAACTTAGGCTTATTAAATAGGCTTATTTCAGCAACTTAGACTTATTAAAAAGGCTTATTTCAGCAACTTAGGCCTATGAAATAGGCTTTTCAGCAACTTAGACTTATTAAATAGGCCTATTAAATAGGCTTATTAAATAGACTGATTAAATAGGCTCATTAAATACTTATTAAATAGGCTTATTAAATAGGCTTATTAAATAGACTTATTAAATAGGCTCAATAAATAGGCATATTAAATAGGCTTATTAAATAGGCTTATTAAATAGGCTTATTAAATAGGCTCAATAAATAGGCTTAATAAATAGGCTTAATAAATAGGCTTATTAAATAGGCTCAATAAATAGGCTTAATAAATAGGCTCATTGAATACTCTTTAAATAGGCTTATTAAATAGACTTATTAAATAGACTTGTTAAATAGGCTTATTAAATAGGCTTATTAAATAGGCTTATTAAATAGGCTTATTAAATAGGCTTCTTAAATAGGCTTATTAAATAGGCTTATTAAATAGACTTATTAAATAGCCTCATTAAATAGGCTTATTTTAGCAACTTAGGCTTATTAAATAGGCTTATTTCAGCAACTTAGACTTATTGAATAGCCTTATTTCAGCAACTTAGGCTTATTAAATATGCTCATTTCAGCAACTTAGGCTTATTAAATAGCCTCATTTCAGCAACTTAGACTTATTAAATTGGTTTATTCAGCAACTTATGCTTATTAAATAGGCTTATTTCAGCAACTTAGACTTATTAAATAGGCCTATTAAATAGGCTTATTAAATAGACTTATTAAATAGGCTTATTAAAACGGCTTATTAAATAGACTTAATAAATAGGCTCATTAAATACTTATTAAATAGGTTTATTAAATAGGCGTATTAAATAGGCTTATTAAATAGGCGTATGAAATAGGCTTATTAAATAGGCTTATTAAATGGACTTATTAAATAGCCTCATTAAATAGGCTTATTTTAGCAACTTAGGCTTATTAAATAGGTTTATTTCAGCAACTTAGACTTATTAAATAGCCTTATTAAATAGGCTTATTTCAGCAACTTAGGCTTATTAAATAGGCTTATTTCAGCAACTTACGCTTATTAAATAGCCTTATTAATCAGGTTTATTTCAGCAACTTGGGCGTATTAAATACCATTTTTAAATAGGTTTATTTCAGCAACTTAGACTTATTAAATTGACCGTTTTAAATAGGCTTAGTTCAGAAACTTAGGCTTATTAAATCGGCTTATTTCAGCAACTTAGGGCCATTAAATAGCCTCATTAAATAGGCTTATTTCAGCAACTTAGGCTTATTAAATAGCCTTATTAAATAGGCTTCTTTCAGCAACTTAGGCTTATTAAATAGCCTTATTAAATAGGCTTATTTCAGCAACTTGGGCTTATTAAATAGGCTTATTTCAGCAACTTACGCTGATTAAATAGGCTTATTTCTGCAACTTAGATTTATTAAATAGCCTTATTTCAGCAACTTAGACTTATTAAATAGGCTTATTTCAGCAACTTAGACTTATTAAATAGGCTTATTTCAGCAACTTAGACTTATTAAATAGCCTTATTTCAGCAACTTAGGCTTATTAAATAGGCTTATTTCAGCAACTTAGGCTTATTAAATAGCCTTATTTCAGCAACTTAGACTTATTAAATAGGCTTATTTCAGCAACTTAGGCTTATTAAATAGGCTTATTCAGCAACTTAGGCTTATTAAATAGGCTTATTAAATAGGCTTATTTCAGCAACTTAGGCTTATTAAATAGGCTTATTCAGCAACTTGGGCTTATTAAATAGGCTCATTAAATACGTATTAAATAGGCTTATTAAACAGGCTTATTAAATAGACTTATTAAATAGGTTCAATAAATAGGCTTATTAAATAGGCTCATTAAATAGGCTTAATTAATAGGCTTATTAAATAGGCTTATTAAATAGGCTTATTAAATAGGCTTATTTAATTGGTTTAATAAATAGGCTTATTAAATAGGCTCAATAAATATGCTTATTAAATAGGCTCGTTAAATACTTATTAAATAGGCATATTAAATAGACTTATTAAATAGACTTATTAAATAGGCTTTTTAAATAGGCTTATTAAATAGGCTTATTAAATAGGCTTATTAAGTAGACTTATTAAACAGCCTCATTAAATAGGCTTATTTTAGCAACTTAGGCTTATTAAATAGGCTTATTTCAGCAACTTAGGCCTATGAAATAGGCTTTTCAGCAACTTAGGCTTATTAAATAGGCTTATTTCAGCAACTTAGACTTATTAAATAGGCCTATTAAATAGGCTTATTAAATAGACTGATTAAATAGGCTCATTAAATACTTATTAAATAGGCTTATTAAATAGGCTTATTAAATAGACTTATTAAATAGGCTCAATAAATAGGCATATTAAATAGGCTTATTAAATAGGCTTATTAAATAGGCTTATTAAATAGGCTCAATAAAAAGGCTTAATAAATAGGCTTAATAAATAGGCTTATTAAATAGGCTCAATAAATAGGCTTAATAAATAGGCTCATTGAATACTCTTTAAATAGGCTTATTAAATAGACTTATTAAATAGACTTGTTAAATAGGCTTATTAAATAGGCTTATTAAATAGGCTTATTAAATAGGCTTATTAAATAGGCTTATTAAATAGGCTTATTAAATAGGCTTATTAAATAGACTTATTAAATAGCCTCATTAAATAGGCTTATTTTAGCAACTTAGGCTTATTAAATAGGCTTATTTCAGCAACTTAGACTTATTGAATAGCCTTATTTCAGCAACTTAGGCTTATTAAATAGGCTCATTTCAGCAACTTAGGCTTATTAAATAGCCTTATTTCAGCAACTTTAGTCTTATTAAATTGGTTTATTCAGCAACTTATGCTTATTAAATAGGCTTATTTCAGCAACTTAGACTTATTAAATAGGCCTATTAAATAGGCTTATTAAATAGACTTATTAAATAGGCTTATTAAAACGGCTTATTAAATAGACTTAATAAATAGGCTCATTAAATACTTATTAAATAGGTTTATTAAATAGGCGTATTAAATAGGCTTATTAAATAGGCGTATTAAATAGGCTTATTAAATAGGCTTATTAAATGGACTTATTAAATAGCCTCATTAAATAGGCTTATTTTAGCAACTTAGGCTTATTAAATAGGTTTATTTCAGCAACTTAGACTTATTAAATAGCCTTATTAAATAGGCTTATTTCAGCAACTTAGGCTTATTAAATAGGCTTATTTCAGCAACTTACACTTATTAAATAGCCTTATTAATCAGGTTTATTTCAGCAACTTGGGCGTATTAAATACCATTTTTAAATAGGTTTATTTCAGCAACTTAGACTTATTAAATTGACCGTTTTAAATAGGCTTAGTTCAGAAACTTAGGCTTATTAAATCGGCTTATTTCAGCAACTTAGGGCCATTAAATAGCCTCATTAAATAGGCTTATTTCAGCAACTTAGGCTTATTAAATAGCTTATTAAATAGGCTTCTTTCAGCAACTTAGGCTTATTAAATAGCCTTATTAAATAGGCTTATTTCAGCAACTTGGGCTTATTAAATAGGCTTATTTCAGCAACTTACGCTGATTAAATAGGCTTATTTCTGCAACTTAGATTTATTAAATAGCCTTATTTCAGCAACTTAGACTTATTAAATAGGCTTATTTCAGCAACTTAGACTTATTAAATAGGCTTATTTCAGCAACTTAGACTTATTAAATAGCCTTATTTCAGCAACTTAGGCTTATTAAATAGGCTTATTTCAGCAACTTAGGCTTATTAAATAGCCTTATTTCAGCAACTTAGACTTATTAAATAAGCTTATTTCAGCAACTTAGGCTTATTAAATAGGCTTATTCAGCAACTTAGGCTTATTAAATAGGCTTATTAAATAGGCTTATTTCAGCAACTTAGGCTTATTAAATAGGCTTATTCAGCAACTTGGGCTTATTAAATAGGCTCATTAAATACGTGTTAAATAGGCTTATTAAACAGGCTTATTAAATAGACTTATTAAATAGGTTCAATAAATAGGCTTATTAAATAGGCTCATTAAATAGGCTTAATTAATAGGCTTATTAAATAGGCTTATTAAATAGGCTTATTAAATAGGCTTATTTAATTGGCTTAATAAATAGGCTTATTAAATAGGCTCAATAAATATGCTTATTAAATAAGCTCGTTAAATACTTATTAAATAGGCGTATTAAATAGACTTATTAAATAGACTTATTAAATAGGCTTTTTAAATAGGCTCATTAAATAGGCTTATTAAATAGGCTTATTAAATAGACTTATTAAACAGCCTCATTAAATAGGCTTATTTTAGCAACTTAGGCTTATTAAATAGGCTTATTTAATTGGTTTAATAAATAGGCTTATTAAATAGGCTCAATAAATATGCTTATTAAATAGGCTCGTTAAATACTTATTAAATAGGCATATTAAATAGACTTATTAAATAGACTTATTAAATAGGCTTTTTAAATAGGCTTATTAAATAGGCTTATTAAATAGGCTTATTAAGTAGACTTATTAAACAGCCTCATTAAATAGGCTTATTTTAGCAACTTAGGCTTATTAAATAGGCTTATTTCAGCAACTTAGGCCTATGAAATAGGCTTTTCAGCAACTTAGGCTTATTAAATAGGCTTATTTCAGCAACTTAGACTTATTAAATAGGCCTATTAAATAGGCTTATTAAATAGACTGATTAAATAGGCTCATTAAATACTTATTAAATAGGCTTATTAAATAGGCTTATTAAATAGACTTATTAAATAGGCTCAATAAATAGGCATATTAAATAGGCTTATTAAATAGGCTTATTAAATAGGCTTATTAAATAGGCTCAATAAAAAGGCTTAATAAATAGGCTTAATAAATAGGCTTATTAAATAGGCTCAATAAATAGGCTTAATAAATAGGCTCATTGAATACTCTTTAAATAGGCTTATTAAATAGACTTATTAAATAGACTTGTTAAATAGGCTTATTAAATAGGCTTATTAAATAGGCTTATTAAATAGGCTTATTAAATAGGCTTATTAAATAGGCTTATTAAATAGGCATATTAAATAGACTTATTAAATAGCCTCATTAAATAGGCTTATTTTAGCAACTTAGGCTTATTAAATAGGCTTATTTCAGCAACTTAGACTTATTGAATAGCCTTATTTCAGCAACTTAGGCTTATTAAATAGGCTCATTTCAGCAACTTAGGCTTATTAAATAGCCTTATTTCAGCAACTTTAGTCTTATTAAATTGGTTTATTCAGCAACTTATGCTTATTAAATAGGCTTATTTCAGCAACTTAGACTTATTAAATAGGCCTATTAAATAGGCTTATTAAATAGACTTATTAAATAGGCTTATTAAAACGGCTTATTAAATAGACTTAATAAATAGGCTCATTAAATACTTATTAAATAGGTTTATTAAATAGGCGTATTAAATAGGCTTATTAAATAGGCGTATTAAATAGGCTTATTAAATAGGCTTATTAAATGGACTTATTAAATAGCCTTATTAAATAGGCTTATTTCAGCAACTTAGGCTTATTAAATAGGCTTATTTCAGCAACTTACACTTATTAAATAGCCTTATTAATCAGGTTTATTTCAGCAACTTGGGCGTATTAAATACCATTTTTAAATAGGTTTATTTCAGCAACTTAGACTTATTAAATTGACCGTTTTAAATAGGCTTAGTTCAGAAACTTAGGCTTATTAAATCGGCTTATTTCAGCAACTTAGGGCCATTAAATAGCCTCATTAAATAGGCTTCTTTCAGCAACTTAGGCTTATTAAATAGCCTTATTAAATAGGCTTATTTCAGCAACTTGGGCTTATTAAATAGGCTTATTTCAGCAACTTACGCTGATTAAATAGGCTTATTTCTGCAACTTAGATTTATTAAATAGCCTTATTTCAGCAACTTAGACTTATTAAATAGGCTTATTTCAGCAACTTAGACTTATTAAATAGGCTTATTTCAGCAACTTAGACTTATTAAATAGCCTTATTTCAGCAACTTAGGCTTATTAAATAGGCTTATTTCAGCAACTTAGGCTTATTAAATAGCCTTATTTCAGCAACTTAGACTTATTAAATAAGCTTATTTCAGCAACTTAGGCTTATTAAATAGGCTTATTCAGCAACTTAGGCTTATTAAATAGGCTTATTAAATAGGCTTATTTCAGCAACTTAGGCTTATTAAATAGGCTTATTCAGCAACTTGGGCTTATTAAATAGGCTCATTAAATACGTATTAAATAGGCTTATTAAACAGGCTTATTAAATAGACTTATTAAATAGGTTCAATAAATAGGCTTATTAAATAGGCTCATTAAATAGGCTTAATTAATAGGCTTATTAAATAGGCTTATTAAATAGGCTTATTAAATAGGCTTATTTAATTGGCTTAATAAATAGGCTTATTAAATAGGCTCAATAAATATGCTTATTAAATAGGCTCGTTAAATACTTATTAAATAGGCGTATTAAATAGACTTATTAAATAGACTTATTAAATAGGCTTTTTAAATAGGCTCATTAAATAGGCTTATTAAATAGGCTTATTAAATAGACTTATTAAACAGCCTCATTAAATAGGCTTATTTTAGCAACTTAGGCTTATTAAATAGGCTTATTTCAGCAACTTAGACTTATTAAAAAGGCTTATTTCAGCAACTTAGGCCTATGAAATAGGCTTTTCAGCAACTTAGACTTATTAAATAGGCCTATTAAATAGGCTTATTAAATAGACTGATTAAATAGGCTCATTAAATACTTATTAAATAGGCTTATTAAATAGGCTTATTAAATAGACTTATTAAATAGGCTCAATAAATAGGCATATTAAATAGGCTTATTAAATAGGCTTATTAAATAGGCTTATTAAATAGGCTCAATAAATAGGCTTAATAAATAGGCTTAATAAATAGGCTTATTAAATAGGCTCAATAAATAGGCTTAATAAATAGGCTAATTGAATACTCTTTAAATAGGCTTATTAAATAGACTTATTAAATAGACTTGTTAAATAGGCTTATTAAATAGGCTTATTAAATAGGCTTATTAAATAGGCTTATTAAATAGGCTTATTAAATAGGCTTATTAAATAGGCTTATTAAATAGACTTATTAAATAGCCTCATTAAATAGGCTTATTTTAGCAACTTAGGCTTATTAAATAGGCTTATTTCAGCAACTTAGACTTATTGAATAGCCTTATTTCAGCAACTTAGGCTTATTAAATAGGCTCATTTCAGCAACTTAGGCTTATTAAATAGCCTCATTTCAGCAACTTAGACTTATTAAATTGGTTTATTCAGCAACTTATGCTTATTAAATAGGCTTATTTCAGCAACTTAGACTTATTAAATAGGCCTATTAAATAGGCTTATTAAATAGACTTATTAAATAGGCTTATTAAAACGGCTTATTAAATAGACTTAATAAATAGGCTCATTAAATACTTATTAAATAGGTTTATTAAATAGGCGTATTAAATAGGCTTATTAAATAGGCGTATGAAGTAGGCTTATTAAATAGGCTTATTAAATGGACTTATTAAATAGCCTCATTAAATAGGCTTATTTTAGCAACTTAGGCTTATTAAATAGGTTTATTTCAGCAACTTAGACTTATTAAATAGCCTTATTAAATAGGCTTATTTCAGCAACTTAGGCTTATTAAATAGGCTTATTTCAGCAACTTACGCTTATTAAATAGCCTTATTAATCAGGTTTATTTCAGCAACTTGGGCGTATTAAATACCATTTTTAAATAGGTTTATTTCAGCAACTTAGACTTATTAAATTGACCGTTTTAAATAGGCTTAGTTCAGAAACTTAGGCTTATTAAATCGGCTTATTTCAGCAACTTAGGGCCATTAAATAGCCTCATTAAATAGGCTTATTTCAGCAACTTAGGCTTATTAAATAGCCTTATTAAATAGGCTTCTTTCAGCAACTTAGGCTTATTAAATAGCCTCATTAAATAGGCTTATTTCAGCAACTTGGGCTTATTAAATAGGCTTATTTCAGCAACTTACGCTGATTAAATAGGCTTATTTCTGCAACTTAGATTTATTAAATAGCCTTATTTCAGCAACTTAGACTTATTAAATAGGCTTATTTCAGCAACTTAGACTTATTAAATAGGCTTATTTCAGCAACTTAGACTTATTAAATAGCCTTATTTCAGCAACTTAGGCTTATTAAATAGGCTTGTTTCAGCAACTTAGGCTTATTAAATAGCCTTATTTCAGCAACTTAGACTTATTAAATAGGCTTATTTCAGCAACTTAGGCTTATTAAATAGGCTTATTCAGCAACTTAGGCTTATTAAATAGGCTTATTAAATAGGCTTATTTCAGCAACTTAGGCTTATTAAATAGGCTTATTCAGCAACTTGGGCTTATTAAATAGGCTCATTAAATACGTATTAAATAGGCTTATTAAACAGGCTTATTAAATAGACTTATTAAATAGGTTCAATAAATAGGCTTATTAAATAGGCTCATTAAATAGGCTTAATTAATAGGCTTATTAAATAGGCTTATTAAATAGGCTTATTAAATAGGCTTATTTAATTGGTTTAATAAATAGGCTTATTAAATAGGCTCAATAAATATGCTTATTAAATAGGCTCGTTAAATACTTATTAAATAGGCATATTAAATAGACTTATTAAATAGACTTATTAAATAGGCTTTTTAAATAGGCTTATTAAATAGGCTTATTAAATAGGCTTATTAAATAGACTTATTAAACAGCCTCATTAAATAGGCTTATTTTAGCAACTTAGGCTTATTAAATAGGCTTATTTCAGCAACTTAGACTTATTAAAAAGGCTTATTTCAGCAACTTAGGCCTATGAAATAGGCTTTTCAGCAACTTAGGCTTATTAAATAGGCTTATTTCAGCAAATTAGACTTATTAAATAGGCCTATTAAATAGGCTTATTAAATAGACTGATTAAATAGGCTCATTAAATACTTATTAAATAGGCTTATTAAATAGGCTTATTAAATAGACTTATTAAATAGGCTCAATAAATAGGCATATTAAATAGGCTTATTAAATAGGCTTATTAAATAGGCTTATTAAATAGGCTCAATAAATAGGCTTAATAAATAGGCTTAATAAATAGGCTTATTAAATAGGCTCAATAAATAGGCTTAATAAATAGGCTCATTGAATACTCTTTAAATAGGCTTATTAAATAGACTTATTAAATAGACTTGTTAAATAGGCTTATTAAATAGGCTTATTAAATAGGCTTATTAAATAGGCTTATTAAATAGGCTTATTAAATAGGCTTATTAAATAGGCTTATTAAATAGACTTATTAAATAGCCTCATTAAATAGGCTTCTTTTAGCAACTTAGGCTTATTAAATAGGCTTATTTCAGCAACTTAGACTTATTGAATAGCCTTATTTCAGTAACTTAGGCTTATTAAATAGGCTCATTTCAGCAACTTAGGCTTATTAAATAGCCTTATTTCAGCAACTTAGACTTATTAAATTGGTTTATTCAGCAACTTATGCTTATTAAATAGGCTTATTTCAGCAACTTAGACTTATTAAATAGGCCTATTAAATAGGCTTATTAAATAGACTTATTAAATAGGCTTATTAAAAAGGCTTATTAAATAGACTTAATAAATAGGCTCATTAAATACTTATTAAATAGGTTTATTAAATAGGCGTATTAAATAGGCTTATTAAATAGGCGTATTAAATAGGCTTATTAAATAGGCTTATTAAATGGAATTATTAAATAGCCTCATTAAATAGGCTTATTTTAGCAACTTAGGCTTATTAAATAGGTTTATTTCAGCAACTTAGACTTATTAAATAGCCTTATTAAATAGGCTTATTTCAGCAACTTAGGCTTATTAAATAGGCTTATTTCAGCAACTTACACTTATTAAATAGCCTTATTAATCAGGTTTATTTCAGCAACTTAGGCGTATTAAATACCATTTTTAAATAGGTTTATTTCAGCAACTTAGACTTATTAAATTTACCGTTTTAAATAGGCTTAGTTCAGAAACTTAGGCTTATTAAATCGGCTTATTTCAGCAACTTAGGCCCATTAAATAGCCTCATTAAATAGGCTTATTTCAGCAACTTAGGCTTATTAAATAGCCTTATTAAATAGGCTTCTTTCAGCAACTTAGGCTTATTAAATAGCCTTATTAAATAGGCTTATTTCAGCAACTTGGGCTTATTAAATAGGCTTATTTCAGCAACTTACGCTGATTAAATAGGCTTTTTTCTGCAACGTAGATTTATTAAATAGCCTTATTTCAGCAACTTAGACTTATTAAATAGGCTTATTTCAGCAACTTAGACTTATTAAATAGGCTTATTTCAGCAACTTAGACTTATTAAATAGCCTTATTTCAGCAACTTAGGCTTATTAAATAGGCTTATTTCAGCAACTTAGGCTTATTAAATAGCCTTATTTCAGCAACTTAGACTTATTAAATAGGCTTATTTCAGCAACTTAGGCTTATTAAATAGGCTTATTCAGCAACTTAGGCTTATTAAATAGGCTTATTAAATAGGCTTATTTCAGCAACTTAGGCTTATTAAATAGGCTTATTCAGCAACTTGGGCTCATTAAATAGGCTCATTAAATACGTATTAAATAGGCTTATTAAACAGGCTTATTAAATAGACTTATTAAATAGGTTCAATAAATAGGCTTATTAAATAGGCTCATTAAATAGGCTTAATTAATAGGCTAATTAAATAGGCTTATTAAATAGGCTTATTAAATAGGCTTATTTAATTGGCTTAATAAATAGGCTTATTAAATAGGCTCAATAAATAGGCTTATTAAATAGGCTCGTTAAATACTTATTAAATAGGCGTATTAAATAGACTTATTAAATAGACTTATTAAATAGGCTTTTTAAATAGGCTCATTAAATAGGCTTATTAAATAGGCTTATTAAATAGACTTATTAAATAGCCTCATTAAATAGGCTTATTTTAGCAACTTAGGCTTATTAAATAGGCTTATTTCAGCAACTTAGACTTATTAAAAAGGCTTATTTCAGCAACTTAGGCCTATGAAATAGGCTTTTCACCAACTTAGGCTTATTAAATAGGCTTATTTCAGCAACTTAGACTTATTAAATAGGCCTATTAAATAGGCTTATTAAATAGACTGATTAAATAGGCTCATTAAATACTTATTAAATAGGCTTATTAAATAGGCTTATTAAATAGACTTATTAAATAGGCTCAATAAATAGGCTTATTAAATAGGCTTATTAAATAGGCTTATTTCAGCAACTTAGGCTTATTAAATAGGCCTATTTCAGCAACTTAGACTTATTAAATTGCCTTATTTCAGCAACTTATGCTTATTAAACAGGCTTCTTTCAGCAACTTAGGCTTATTAAATAGCCTTATTAAATAGGCTTATTTCAGCAACTTGGGCTTATTAAATAGGCTTATTTTAGCAACTTACGCTGATTAAATAGGCTTATTTCAGCAACTTAGACTTATTAAATAGCCTTATTTCAGCAACTTAGACTTATTAAATAGGCTTATTTCAGCAACTTAGACTTATTAAATAGGCTTATTTCAGCAACTTAGACTTATTAAATAGCCTTATTTCAGCAACTTAGGCTTATTAAATAGGCTTATTCAGCAACTTAGGCTTATTAAATAGGCTTATTAAATAGGCTTATTTCAGCAACTTAGGCTTATTAAATAGGCTTATTCAGCAACTTGGGCTTATTAAATAGGCTTATTTCAGCAACTTAGACTTATTAAATAGGCCTATTAAATAGGCTTATTAAATAGACTTATTAAATAGGCTTATTAAAAAGGCTTATTAAATAGACTTAATAAATAGGCTCATTAATACTTATTAAATAGGTTTATTAAATAGGCGTATTAAATAGGCTCATTAAATAGGCGTATTAAATAGGCTTATTAAATAGGCTTATTAAATTGACTTATTAAATAGCCTCATTAAATAGGCTTATTTTAGCAACTTAGGCTTATTAAATAGGTTTATGTCAGCAACTTAGACTTATTAAATAGGCTTATTCAGCAACTTAGGCTTATTAAATAGGCTTATTAAAAAGGCTTTTTTCAGCAACTTAGGCTTATTAAATAGGCTTATTCAGCAACTTGGGCTTATTAAATAGGCTCATTAAATACATATTAAATAGGCTTATTAAACAGGCTTATTAAATAGACTTATTAAATAGGTTCAATAAATAGGATTATTAAATAGGCTTATTAAATAGGCTCATTTCAGCAACTTAGGCTTATTAAATAGCCTTATTTCAGCAACTTAGACTTATTAAATTGGTTTATTCAGCAACTTATGCTTATTAAATAGGCTTATTTCAGCAACTTAGACTTATTAAATAGGCCTATTAAATAGGCTTATTAAATAGACTTATTAAATAGGCTTATTAAAAAGGCTTATTAAATAGACTTAATAAATAGGCTCATTAAATACTTATTAAATAGGTTTATTAAATAGGCGTATTAAATAGGCTTATTAAATAGGCGTATTATATAGGCTTATTAAATAGGCTTATTAAATGGACTTATTAAATAGCCTCATTAAATAGGCTTATTTTAGCAACTTAGGCTTATTAAATAGGTTTATTTCAGCAACTTAGACTTATTAAATAGCCTTATTAAATAGGCTTATTTCAGCAACTTAGGCTTATTAAATAGGCTTATTTCAGTAACTTACACTTATTAAATAGCCTTATTAATCAGGTTTATTTCAGCAACTTGGGCGTATTAAATACCATTTTTAAATAGGTTTATTTCAGCAACTTAGACTTATTAAATTGACAGTTTTAAATAGGCTTAGTTCAGAAACTTAGGCTTATTAAATCGGCTTATTTCAGCAACTTAGGCCCATTAAATAGCCTCATTAAATAGGCTTATTTCAGCAACTTAGGCTTATTAAATAGCCTTATTAAATAGGCTTCTTTCAGCAACTTAGGCTTATTAAATAGCCTTATTAAATAGGCTTATTTCAGCAACTTGGGCTTATTTAATAGGCTTATTTCAGCAACTTACGCTGATTAAATAGGCTTATTTCTGAAACTTAGATTTATTAAATAGCCTTATTTCAGCAACTTAGACTTATTAAATAGGCTTATTTCAGCAACTTAGACTTATTAAATAGGCTTATTTCAGCAACTTAGACTTATTAAATAGCCTTATTTCAGCAACTTAGGCTTATTAAATAGGCTTATTTCAGCAACTTAGGCTTATTAAATAGCCTTATTTCAGCAACTTAGACTTATTAAATAGGCTTATTTCAGCAACTTAGGCTTATTAACTAGGCTTATTCAGCAACTTAGGCTTATTAAATAGGCTTATTAAATAGGCTTATTTCAGCAACTTAGGCTTATTAAATAGGCTTATTCAGCAACTTGGGCTCATTAAATAGGCTCATTAAATACGTATTAAATAGGCTTATTAAACAGGCTTATTAAATAGACTTATTAAATAGGTTCAATAAATAGGCTTATTAAATAGGCTCATTAAATAGGCTTAATTAATAGGCTTATTAAATAGGCTTATTAAATAGGCTTATTAAATAGGCTTATTAAATAGGCTTATTTAATTGGCTTAATAAATAGGCTTATTAAATAGGCTCAATAAATAGGCTTATTAAATAGGCTCGTTAAATACTTATTAAATAGGCATATTAAATAGACTTATTAAATAGACTTATTAAATAGGCTTTTTAAATAGGCTCATTAAATAGGCTTATTAAATAGGCTTATTAAATAGACTTATTAAACAGCCTCATTAAATAGGCTTATTTTAGCAACTTAGGCTTATTAAATAGGCTTATTAAATAGGCTTATTTCAGCAACTTAGGCTTATTAAATAGGCCTATTTCAGCAACTTAGACTTATTAAATTGCCTTATTTCAGCAACTTATGCTTATTAAACAGGCTTCTTTCAGCAACTTAGGCTTATTAAATAGCCTTATTAAATAGGCTTATTTCAGCAACTTGGGCTTATTAAATAGGCTTATTTTAGCAACTTACACTGATTAAATAGGCTTATTTCAGCAACTTAGACTTATTAAATAGCCTTATTTCAGCAACTTAGACTTATTAAATAGGCTTATTTCAGCAACTTAGACTTATTAAATAGGCTTATTTCAGCAACTTAGACTTATTAAATAGCCTTATTTCAGCAACTTAGGCTTATTAAATAGGCTTATTCAGCAACTTAGGCTTATTAAATAGGCTTATTCAGCAACTTAGGCTTATTAAAAAGGCTTATTAAATAGGCTTATCTTAGCAACTTAGGCTTTTTAAATAGGTTTATTTCAGCAACTCAGACTTATTAAATAGCCTTATTAAATAGGATTATTTCAGCAACTTAGGCTTATTAAATAGCCTTATTAATCAGGTTTATTTCAGCAACTTGGGCGTATTAAATACCATTTTTAAATAGGTTTATTTCAGCAACTTAGACTTATTAAATAGACCTTTTTAAATAGGCTTAGTTCAGAAACTTAGGCTTATTAAATCGGCTTATTTCAGCAACTTAGTCTTATTAAATAGGCTTATTTCAGCAACTTAGGCTTATTAAATAGGCCTATTTCAGCAACTTAGACTTATTAAATAGCCTTATTTCAGCAACTTACGCTTATTAAATAGGCTTCTTTCAGCAACTTAGGCTTATTAAATAGCCTTATTAAATAGGCTTATTTCAGCAACTTGGGCTTATTAAATAGGCTTATTTTAGCAACTAACGCTGTTTAAATAGGCTTATTTCAGCAACTTAGACTTATTGAATAGCCTTATTTCAGCAACTTAGACTTATTAAATAGGCTTATTTCAGCAACTTAGACTTATTAAATAGGCTTATTTCAGCAACTTAGACTTATTAAATAGCCTTATTTCAGCAACTTAGGCTTATTAAATAGGCTTATTCAGCAACTTAGGCTTATTAAATAGGCTTATTAAATAGGCTTATTTCAGCAACTTAGGCTTATTAAATAGGCTTATTCAGCAACTTGGGCTCATTAAATAGGCTCATTAAATACGTATTAAATAGGCTTATTAAACAGGCTTATTAAATAGACTTATTAAATAGGTTCAATAAATAGGCTTATTAAATAGGCTCATTAAATAGGCTTAATTAATAGGCTTATTAAATAGGCTTATTAAATAGGCTTATTAAATAGGCTTATTAAATAGGCTTATTTAATTGGCTTAATAAATAGGCTTATTAAATAGGCTCAATAAATAGGCTTATTAAATAGGCTCGTTAAATACTTATTAAATAGGCATATTAAATAGACTTATTAAATAGACTTATTAAATAGGCTTTTTAAATAGGCTCATTAAATAGGCTTATTAAATAGGCTTATTAAATAGACTTATTAAACAGCCTCATTAAATAGGCTTATTTTAGCAACTTAGGCTTATTAAATAGGCTTATTAAATAGGCTTATTTCAGCAACTTAGGCTTATTAAATAGGCCTATTTCAGCAACTTAGACTTATTAAATTGCCTTATTTCAGCAACTTATGCTTATTAAACAGGCTTCTTTCAGCAACTTAGGCTTATTAAATAGCCTTATTAAATAGGCTTATTTCAGCAACTTGGGCTTATTAAATAGGCTTATTTTAGCAACTTACACTGATTAAATAGGCTTATTTCAGCAACTTAGACTTATTAAATAGCCTTATTTCAGCAACTTAGACTTATTAAATAGGCTTATTTCAGCAACTTAGACTTATTAAATAGGCTTATTTCAGCAACTTAGACTTATTAAATAGCCTTATTTCAGCAACTTAGGCTTATTAAATAGGCTTATTCAGCAACTTAGGCTTATTAAATAGGCTTATTCAGCAACTTAGGCTTATTAAAAAGGCTTATTAAATAGGCTTATCTTAGCAATTTAGGCTTTTTAAATAGGTTTATTTCAGCAACTCAGACTTATTAAATAGCCTTATTAAATAGGATTATTTCAGCAACTTAGGCTTATTAAATAGCCTTATTAATCAGGTTTATTTCAGCAACTTGGGCGTATTAAATACCATTTTTAAATAGGTTTATTTCAGCAACTTAGACTTATTAAATAAACCTTTTTAAATAGGCTTAGTTCAGAAACTTAGGCTTATTAAATCGGCTTATTTCAGCAACTTAGTCTTATTAAATAGGCTTATTTCAGCAACTTAGGCTTATTAAATAGGCCTATTTCAGCAACTTAGACTTATTAAATAGCCTTATTTCAGCAACTTACGCTTATTAAATAGGCTTCTTTCAGCAACTTAGGCTTATTAAATAGCCTTATTAAATAGGCTTATTTCAGCAACTTGGGCTTATTAAATAGGCTTATTTTAGCAACTAACGCTGTTTAAATAGGCTTATTTCAGCAACTTAGACTTATTGAATAGCCTTATTTCAGCAACTTAGACTTATTAAATAGGCTTATTTCAGCAACTTAGACTTATTAAATAGGCTTATTTCAGCAACTTAGACTTATTAAATAGCCTTATTTCAGCAACTTAGGCTTATTAAATAGGCTTATTTCAGCAACTTAGGCTTATTAAATAGCCTTATTTCAGCAACTTAGACTTATTAAATAGGCTTATTTCAGCAACTTAGGCTTATTAAATAGGCTTATTCAGCAACTTAGGCTTATTAAAAAGGCTTATTAAATAGGCTTATCTTAGCAACTTAGGCTTTTTAAATAGGTTTATTTCAGCAACTTAGACTTATTAAATAGCCTTATTAAATAGGATTATTTCAGCAACTTAGGCTTATTAAATAGGCTTATTTCAGCAATTTATGCTTATTAAATAGCCTTATTAAACAGGTTTATTTCAGCAACTTAGGCTTATTAAATAGCATTTTAAATAGGTTTATTTCAGCAACTTAGACTTATTAAACATACCTTTTTAAATAGGCTTAGTTCAGAAACTTCGGCTTATTAAACAGGCTTATTTTAGCAACTTAGGCGCATTAAATAGCCTTATTTCAGCAACTTAGGCGTATTAAATAGCCTTATTAAATAGGCTTATTTCAGCAACTTAGGCTTATTAAATAGCCTTATTTCAGCAACTTAGACTTATTCAATAGGCTTATTTCAGCAACTTAGGCTTATTAAATAGGCTTATTCAGCAACTTAGGCTTATTAAATAGGCTTATTTCAGCAACTTAGGTTTATTAAATAGCCTTATTTCAGCAACTTAGACTTATTAAATAGGCTTATTTCAGCAACTTAGGCGTATTAAATAGGCTTATTAAATAGGCGTATTAAATAGGCTTATTAAAAATTCTTATTAAATGGACTTATTAAATAGCCTCATTAAATCGGCTTATTTTAGCAACTTAGGCTTATTAAATAGGTTTATGTCAGCAACTTAGACTTATTAAATAGCCTTATTAAATAGGCTTATTTCAGCAACTTAGGCTTATTAAATAGGCTTATTTCAGCAACTTACGCTTATTAAATAGCCTTATTAATCAGGTTTATTTCAGCAACTTGGGCGTATTAAATACCATTTTTAAATAGGTTTATTTCAGCAACTTAGACTTATTAAATAGACCTTTTTAAATAGGCTTAGTTCAGAAACTTAGGCTTATTAAATCGGCTTTTTTCAGCAACTTAGGCTCATTAAATAGGCTTATTTCAGCAACTTAGGCTTATTAAATAGGCCTATTTCAGCAACTTAGACTTATTAAATAGCCTTATTTCAGCAACTTACGCTTATTAAATAGGCTTCTTTCAGCAACTTAGGCTTATTAAATAGCCTTATTAAATAGGCTTATTTCAGCAACTTGGGCTTATTAAATAGGCTTATTTTAGCAACTAACGCTGTTTAAATAGGCTTATTTCAGCAACTTAGACTTATTAAATAGCCTTATTTCAGCAACTTAGACTTATTAAATAGGCTTATTTCAGCAACTTAGACTTATTAAATAGGCTTATTTCAGCAACTTAGACTTATTAAATAGCCTTATTTCAGCAACTTAGGCTTATTAAATAGGCTTATTTCAGCAACTTAGGCTTATTAAATAGCCTTATTTCAGCAACTTAGACTTATTAAATAGGCTTATTTCAGCAACTTAGGCTTATTAAATAGGCTTATTCAGCAACTTAGGCTTATTAAAAAGGCTTATTAAATAGGCTTATCTTAGCAACTTAGGCTTTTTAAATAGGTTTATTTCACCAACTTAGACTTATTAAATAGCCTTATTAAATAGGCTTATTTTAGAAACTTTGACTTATTAAATCGACTTATTAAATAGACATTTCAGCAACTTAGGCTCATTAAATAGGCGTATGAAATATGCTTATTTCAGCAACTTAGGCTTATTAAATAGCCTTATTAAATAGGCTTCTTTCAGCAACTTAGGCTTATTAAATTGCCTTATTAAATAGGCTTATTTCAGCAACTTGGGCTTATTTAATACGCTTATTTCAGCAACTTACGCTGATTAAATAGGCTTATTTCTGCAACTTAGATTTATTAAATAGCCTTATTTCAGCAACTTAGACTTATTAAATAGGCTTATTTCAGCAACTTAGACTTATTAAATAGGCTTATTTCAGCAACTTAGACTTATTAAATAGCCTTATTTCAGCAACTTAGGCTTATTAAATAGGCTTATTTCAGCAACTTAGGCTTATTAAATAGCCTTATTTCAGCAACTTAGACTTATTAAATAGGCTTATTTCAGCAACTTAGGCTTATTAAATAGGCTTATTCAGCAACTTAGGCTTATTAAATAGGCTTATTAAATAGGCTTATTTCAGCAACTTAGGCTTATTAAATAGGCTTATTCAGCAACTTGGGCTCATTAAATAGGCTCATTAAATACGTATTAAATAGGCTTATTAAACAGGCTTATTAAATAGACTTATTAAATAGGTTCAATAAATAGGCTTATTAAATAGGCTCATTAAATAGGCTTAATTAATAGACTTATTAAATAGGCTTATTAAATAGGCTTATTAAATAGGCTTATTTAATTGGCTTAATAATTAGGCGTATTAAATAGGCTCAATAAATAGGCTTATTAAATAGGCTCGTTAAATACTTATTAAATAGGCGTATTAAATAGACTTATTAAATAGACTTATTAAATAGGCTTTTTAAATAGGCTCATTAAATAGGCTTATTAAATAGGCTTATTAAATAGACTTATTAAACAGCCTCATTAAATAGGCTTATTTTAGCAACTTAGTCTTATTAAATAGGCTTATTTCAGCAACTTAGACTTATTAAAAAGGCTTATTTCAGCAACTTAGGCCTATGAAATAGGCTTTTCACCAACTTAGGCTTATTAAAAAGGCTTATTAAATAGGCTTATCTTAGCAACTTAGGCTTTTTAAATAGGTTTATTTCAGCAACTTAGACTTATTAAATAGCCTTATTAAATAGGATTATTTCAGCAACTTAGGCTTATTAAATAGGCTTATTTCAGCAATTTATGCTTATTAAATAGCCTTATTAAACAGGTTTATTTCAGCAACTTAGGCTTATTAAATAGCATTTTAAATAGGTTTATTTCAGCAACTTAGACTTATTAAACATACCTTTTTAAATAGGCTTAGTTCAGAAACTTCGGCTTATTAAACAGGCTTATTTTAGCAACTTAGGCGCATTAAATAGCCTTATTTCAGCAACTTAGGCGTATTAAATAGCCTTATTAAATAGGCTTATTTCAGCAACTTAGGCTTATTAAATAGCCTTATTTCAGCAACTTAGACTTATTCAATAGGCTTATTTCAGCAACTTAGGCTTATTAAATAGGCTTATTCAGCAACTTAGGCTTATTAAAAAGGCTTATTAAATAGGCTTATCTTAGCAACTTAGGCTTTTTAAATAGGTTTATTTCAGCAACTTAGACTTATTAAATAGCCTTATTAAATAGGATTATTTCAGCAACTTAGGCTTATTAAATAGGCTTATTTCAGCAATTTATGCTTATTAAATAGCCTTATTAAACAGGTTTATTTCAGCAACTTAGGCTTATTAAATAGCATTTTAAATAGGTTTATTTCAGCAACTTAGACTTATTAAACATACCTTTTTAAATAGGCTTAGTTCAGAAACTTCGGCTTATTAAACAGGCTTATTTTAGCAACTTAGGCGCATTAAATAGCCTTATTTCAGCAACTTAGGCGTATTAAATAGCCTTATTAAATAGGCTTATTTCAGCAACTTAGGCTTATTAAATAGCCTTATTTCAGCAACTTAGACTTATTCAATAGGCTTATTTCAGCAACTTAGGCTTATTAAATAGGCTTATTCAGCAACTTAGGCTTATTAAATAGGCTTATTTCAGCAACTTAGGTTTATTAAATAGCCTTATTTCAGCAACTTAGACTTATTAAATAGGCTTATTTCAGCAACTTAGGCGTATTAAATAGGCTTATTAAATAGGCGTATTAAATAGGCTTATTAAAAATTCTTATTAAATGGACTTATTAAATAGCCTCATTAAATCGGCTTATTTTAGCAACTTAGGCTTATTAAATAGGTTTATGTCAGCAACTTAGACTTATTAAATAGCCTTATTAAATAGGCTTATTTCAGCAACTTAGGCTTATTAAATAGGCTTATTTCAGCAACTTACGCTTATTAAATAGCCTTATTAATCAGGTTTATTTCAGCAACTTGGGCGTATTAAATACCATTTTTAAATAGGTTTATTTCAGCAACTTAGACTTATTAAATAGACCTTTTTAAATAGGCTTAGTTCAGAAACTTAGGCTTATTAAATCGGCTTTTTTCAGCAACTTAGGCTCATTAAATAGGCTTATTTCAGCAACTTAGGCTTATTAAATAGGCCTATTTCAGCAACTTAGACTTATTAAATAGCCTTATTTCAGCAACTTACGCTTATTAAATAGGCTTCTTTCAGCAACTTAGGCTTATTAAATAGCCTTATTAAATAGGCTTATTTCAGCAACTTGGGCTTATTAAATAGGCTTATTTTAGCAACTAACGCTGTTTAAATAGGATTATTTCAGCAACTTAGACTTATTAAATAGCCTTATTTCAGCAACTTAGACTTATTAAATAGGCTTATTTCAGCAACTTAGACTTATTAAATAGGCTTATTTCAGCAACTTAGACTTATTAAATAGCCTTATTTCAGCAACTTAGGCTTATTAAATAGGCTTATTTCAGCAACTTAGGCTTATTAAATAGCCTTATTTCAGCAACTTAGACTTATTAAATAGGCTTATTTCAGCAACTTAGGCTTATTAAATAGGCTTATTCAGCAACTTAGGCTTATTAAAAAGGCTTATTAAATAGGCTTATCTTAGCAACTTAGGCTTTTTAAATAGGTTTATTTCACCAACTTAGACTTATTAAATAGCCTTATTAAATAGGCTTATTTTAGAAACTTTGACTTATTAAATCGACTTATTAAATAGACATTTCAGCAACTTAGGCTCATTAAATAGGCGTATGAAATATGCTTATTTCAGCAACTTAGGCTTATTAAATAGCCTTATTAAATAGGCTTCTTTCAGCAACTTAGGCTTATTAAATTGCCTTATTAAATAGGCTTATTTCAGCAACTTGGGCTTATTTAATACGCTTATTTCAGCAACTTACGCTGATTAAATAGGCTTATTTCTGCAACTTAGATTTATTAAATAGCCTTATTTCAGCAACTTAGACTTATTAAATAGGCTTATTTCAGCAACTTAGACTTATTAAATAGGCTTATTTCAGCAACTTAGACTTATTAAATAGCCTTATTTCAGCAACTTAGGCTTATTAAATAGGCTTATTTCAGCAACTTAGGCTTATTAAATAGCCTTATTTCAGCAACTTAGACTTATTAAATAGGCTTATTTCAGCAACTTAGGCTTATTAAATAGGCTTATTCAGCAACTTAGGCTTATTAAATAGGCTTATTAAATAGGCTTATTTCAGCAACTTAGGCTTATTAAATAGGCTTATTCAGCAACTTGGGCTCATTAAATAGGCTCATTAAATACGTATTAAATAGGCTTATTAAACAGGCTTATTAAATAGACTTATTAAATAGGTTCAATAAATAGGCTTATTAAATAGGCTCATTAAATAGGCTTAATTAATAGACTTATTAAATAGGCTTATTAAATAGGCTTATTAAATAGGCTTATTTAATTGGCTTAATAATTAGGCGTATTAAATAGGCTCAATAAATAGGCTTATTAAATAGGCTCGTTAAATACTTATTAAATAGGCGTATTAAATAGACTTATTAAATAGACTTATTAAATAGGCTTTTTAAATAGGCTCATTAAATAGGCTTATTAAATAGGCTTATTAAATAGACTTATTAAACAGCCTCATTAAATAGGCTTATTTTAGCAACTTAGTCTTATTAAATAGGCTTATTTCAGCAACTTAGACTTATTAAAAAGGCTTATTTCAGCAACTTAGGCCTATGAAATAGGCTTTTCACCAACTTAGGCTTATTAAAAAGGCTTATTTCAGCAACTTAGACTTATTAAATAGGCCTATTAAATAGGCTTATTAAATAGACTGATTAAATAGGCTCATTAAATACTTATTAAATAGGCTTATTAAATAGGCTTATTAAATAGACTTATTAAATAGGCTCAATAAATAGGCTTAATAAATAGGCTTAATAAATAGGCTTATTAAATAGGCTCAATAAATAGGCTTAATAAATAGGCTCATTGAATACTCTTTAAATAGGTTTATTAAATAGACTTATTAAATAGACTTGTTAAATAGGCTTATTAAATAGGCTTATTAAATAGGCTTATTAAATAGGCTTATTAAATAGGCTTATTAAATAGACTTATTAAATAGCCTCATTAAATAGGCTTATTTTAGCAACTTAGGCTTATTAAATAGTCTTATTTCAGCAACTTAGACTTATTGAATAGCCTTATTTCAGCAACTTAGGCTTATTAAATAGGCTCATTTCAGCAACTTAGGCTTATTAAATAGCCTTATTTCAGCAACTTAGACTTATTAAATTGGTTTATTCAGCAACTTAGGCTTATTAAATAGCCTTATTAAATAGGCTTATTTCAGCAACTTGGGCTTATTAAATAGGCTTATTTTAGCAACTAACGCTGTTTAAATAGGCTTATTTCAGCAACTTAGACTTATTAAATAGCCTTATTTCAGCAACTTAGACTTATTAAATAGGCTTATTTCAGCAACTTAGACTTATTAAATAGGCTTATTTCAGCAACTTAGACTTATTAAATAGCCTTATTTCAGCAACTTAGGCTTATTAAATAGGCTTATTTCAGCAACTTAGGCTTATTAAATAGCCTTATTTCAGCAACTTAGACTTATTAAATAGGCTTATTTCAGCAACTTAGGCTTATTAAATAGGCTTATTCAGCAACTTAGGCTTATTAAAAAGGCTTATTAAATAGGCTTATCTTAGCAACTTAGGCTTTTTAAATAGGTTTATTTCACCAACTTAGACTTATTAAATAGCCTTATTAAATAGGCTTATTTTAGAAACTTTGACTTATTAAATCGACTTATTAAATAGACATTTCAGCAACTTAGGCTCATTAAATAGCCTTATTAAATAGGCTTCTTTCAGCAACTTAGGCTTATTAAATTGCCTTATTAAATAGGCTTATTTCAGCAACTTGGGCTTATTTAATACGCTTATTTCAGCAACTTACGCTGATTAAATAGGCTTATTTCTGCAACTTAGATTTATTAAATAGCCTTATTTCAGCAACTTAGACTTATTAAATAGGCTTATTTCAGCAACTTAGACTTATTAAATTGGCTTATTTCAGCAACTTAGACTTATTAAATAGCCTTATTTCAGCAACTTAGGCTTATTAAATAGGCTTATTTCAGCAACTTAGGCTTATTAAATAGCCTTATTTCAGCAACTTAGACTTATTAAATAGGCTTATTTCAGCAACTTAGGCTTATTAAATAGGCTTATTCAGCAACTTAGGCTTATTAAATAGGCTTATTTCAGCAACTTAGGTTTATTAAATAGCCTTATTTCAGCAACTTAGACTTATTAAATAGGCTTATTTCAGCAACTTAGGCGTATTAAATAGGCTTATTAAATAGGCGTATTAAATAGGCTTATTAAAAATTCTTATTAAATGGACTTATTAAATAGCCTCATTAAATCGGCTTATTTTAGCAACTTAGGCTTATTAAATAGGTTTATGTCAGCAACTTAGACTTATTAAATAGCCTTATTAAATAGGCTTATTTCAGCAACTTAGGCTTATTAAATAGGCTTATTTCAGCAACTTACGCTTATTAAATAGCCTTATTAATCAGGTTTATTTCAGCAACTTGGGCGTATTAAATACCATTTTTAAATAGGTTTATTTCAGCAACTTAGACTTATTAAATAGACCTTTTTAAATAGGCTTAGTTCAGAAACTTAGGCTTATTAAATCGGCTTTTTTCAGCAACTTAGGCTCATTAAATAGGCTTATTTCAGCAACTTAGGCTTATTAAATAGGCCTATTTCAGCAACTTAGACTTATTAAATAGCCTTATTTCAGCAACTTACGCTTATTAAATAGGCTTCTTTCAGCAACTTAGGCTTATTAAATAGCCTTATTAAATAGGCTTATTTCAGCAACTTGGGCTTATTAAATAGGCTTATTTTAGCAACTAACGCTGTTTAAATAGGCTTATTTCAGCAACTTAGACTTATTAAATAGCCTTATTTCAGCAACTTAGACTTATTAAATAGGCTTATTTCAGCAACTTAGACTTATTAAATAGGCTTATTTCAGCAACTTAGACTTATTAAATAGCCTTATTTCAGCAACTTAGGCTTATTAAATAGGCTTATTTCAGCAACTTAGGCTTATTAAATAGCCTTATTTCAGCAACTTAGACTTATTAAATAGGCTTATTTCAGCAACTTAGGCTTATTAAATAGGCTTATTCAGCAACTTAGGCTTATTAAAAAGGCTTATTAAATAGGCTTATCTTAGCAACTTAGGCTTTTTAAATAGGTTTATTTCACCAACTTAGACTTATTAAATAGCCTTATTAAATAGGCTTATTTTAGAAACTTTGACTTATTAAATCGACTTATTAAATAGACATTTCAGCAACTTAGGCTCATTAAATAGGCGTATGAAATATGCTTATTTCAGCAACTTAGGCTTATTAAATAGCCTTATTAAATAGGCTTCTTTCAGCAACTTAGGCTTATTAAATTGCCTTATTAAATAGGCTTATTTCAGCAACTTGGGCTTATTTAATACGCTTATTTCAGCAACTTACGCTGATTAAATAGGCTTATTTCTGCAACTTAGATTTATTAAATAGCCTTATTTCAGCAACTTAGACTTATTAAATAGGCTTATTTCAGCAACTTAGACTTATTAAATAGGCTTATTTCAGCAACTTAGACTTATTAAATAGCCTTATTTCAGCAACTTAGGCTTATTAAATAGGCTTATTTCAGCAACTTAGGCTTATTAAATAGCCTTATTTCAGCAACTTAGACTTATTAAATAGGCTTATTTCAGCAACTTAGGCTTATTAAATAGGCTTATTCAGCAACTTAGGCTTATTAAATAGGCTTATTAAATAGGCTTATTTCAGCAACTTAGGCTTATTAAATAGGCTTATTCAGCAACTTGGGCTCATTAAATAGGCTCATTAAATACGTATTAAATAGGCTTATTAAACAGGCTTATTAAATAGACTTATTAAATAGGTTCAATAAATAGGCTTATTAAATAGGCTCATTAAATAGGCTTAATTAATAGACTTATTAAATAGGCTTATTAAATAGGCTTATTAAATAGGCTTATTTAATTGGCTTAATAATTAGGCGTATTAAATAGGCTCAATAAATAGGCTTATTAAATAGGCTCGTTAAATACTTATTAAATAGGCGTATTAAATAGACTTATTAAATAGACTTATTAAATAGGCTTTTTAAATAGGCTCATTAAATAGGCTTATTAAATAGGCTTATTAAATAGACTTATTAAACAGCCTCATTAAATAGGCTTATTTTAGCAACTTAGTCTTATTAAATAGGCTTATTTCAGCAACTTAGACTTATTAAAAAGGCTTATTTCAGCAACTTAGGCCTATGAAATAGGCTTTTCACCAACTTAGGCTTATTAAAAAGGCTTATTAAATAGGCTTATCTTAGCAACTTAGGCTTTTTAAATAGGTTTATTTCAGCAACTTAGACTTATTAAATAGCCTTATTAAATAGGATTATTTCAGCAACTTAGGCTTATTAAATAGGCTTATTTCAGCAATTTATGCTTATTAAATAGCCTTATTAAACAGGTTTATTTCAGCAACTTAGGCTTATTAAATAGCATTTTAAATAGGTTTATTTCAGCAACTTAGACTTATTAAACATACCTTTTTAAATAGGCTTAGTTCAGAAACTTCGGCTTATTAAACAGGCTTATTTTAGCAACTTAGGCGCATTAAATAGCCTTATTTCAGCAACTTAGGCGTATTAAATAGCCTTATTAAATAGGCTTATTTCAGCAACTTAGGCTTATTAAATAGCCTTATTTCAGCAACTTAGACTTATTCAATAGGCTTATTTCAGCAACTTAGGCTTATTAAATAGGCTTATTCAGCAACTTAGGCTTATTAAAAAGGCTTATTAAATAGGCTTATCTTAGCAACTTAGGCTTTTTAAATAGGTTTATTTCAGCAACTTAGACTTATTAAATAGCCTTATTAAATAGGATTATTTCAGCAACTTAGGCTTATTAAATAGGCTTATTTCAGCAATTTATGCTTATTAAATAGCCTTATTAAACAGGTTTATTTCAGCAACTTAGGCTTATTAAATAGCATTTTAAATAGGTTTATTTCAGCAACTTAGACTTATTAAACATACCTTTTTAAATAGGCTTAGTTCAGAAACTTCGGCTTATTAAACAGGCTTATTTTAGCAACTTAGGCGCATTAAATAGCCTTATTTCAGCAACTTAGGCGTATTAAATAGCCTTATTAAATAGGCTTATTTCAGCAACTTAGGCTTATTAAATAGCCTTATTTCAGCAACTTAGACTTATTCAATAGGCTTATTTCAGCAACTTAGGCTTATTAAATAGGCTTATTCAGCAACTTAGGCTTATTAAATAGGCTTATTTCAGCAACTTAGGTTTATTAAATAGCCTTATTTCAGCAACTTAGACTTATTAAATAGGCTTATTTCAGCAACTTAGGCGTATTAAATAGGCTTATTAAATAGGCGTATTAAATAGGCTTATTAAAAATTCTTATTAAATGGACTTATTAAATAGCCTCATTAAATCGGCTTATTTTAGCAACTTAGGCTTATTAAATAGGTTTATGTCAGCAACTTAGACTTATTAAATAGCCTTATTAAATAGGCTTATTTCAGCAACTTAGGCTTATTAAATAGGCTTATTTCAGCAACTTACGCTTATTAAATAGCCTTATTAATCAGGTTTATTTCAGCAACTTGGGCGTATTAAATACCATTTTTAAATAGGTTTATTTCAGCAACTTAGACTTATTAAATAGACCTTTTTAAATAGGCTTAGTTCAGAAACTTAGGCTTATTAAATCGGCTTTTTTCAGCAACTTAGGCTCATTAAATAGGCTTATTTCAGCAACTTAGGCTTATTAAATAGGCCTATTTCAGCAACTTAGACTTATTAAATAGCCTTATTTCAGCAACTTACGCTTATTAAATAGGCTTCTTTCAGCAACTTAGGCTTATTAAATAGCCTTATTAAATAGGCTTATTTCAGCAACTTGGGCTTATTAAATAGGCTTATTTTAGCAACTAACGCTGTTTAAATAGGATTATTTCAGCAACTTAGACTTATTAAATAGCCTTATTTCAGCAACTTAGACTTATTAAATAGGCTTATTTCAGCAACTTAGACTTATTAAATAGGCTTATTTCAGCAACTTAGACTTATTAAATAGCCTTATTTCAGCAACTTAGGCTTATTAAATAGGCTTATTTCAGCAACTTAGGCTTATTAAATAGCCTTATTTCAGCAACTTAGACTTATTAAATAGGCTTATTTCAGCAACTTAGGCTTATTAAATAGGCTTATTCAGCAACTTAGGCTTATTAAAAAGGCTTATTAAATAGGCTTATCTTAGCAACTTAGGCTTTTTAAATAGGTTTATTTCACCAACTTAGACTTATTAAATAGCCTTATTAAATAGGCTTATTTTAGAAACTTTGACTTATTAAATCGACTTATTAAATAGACATTTCAGCAACTTAGGCTCATTAAATAGGCGTATGAAATATGCTTATTTCAGCAACTTAGGCTTATTAAATAGCCTTATTAAATAGGCTTCTTTCAGCAACTTAGGCTTATTAAATTGCCTTATTAAATAGGCTTATTTCAGCAACTTGGGCTTATTTAATACGCTTATTTCAGCAACTTACGCTGATTAAATAGGCTTATTTCTGCAACTTAGATTTATTAAATAGCCTTATTTCAGCAACTTAGACTTATTAAATAGGCTTATTTCAGCAACTTAGACTTATTAAATAGGCTTATTTCAGCAACTTAGACTTATTAAATAGCCTTATTTCAGCAACTTAGGCTTATTAAATAGGCTTATTTCAGCAACTTAGGCTTATTAAATAGCCTTATTTCAGCAACTTAGACTTATTAAATAGGCTTATTTCAGCAACTTAGGCTTATTAAATAGGCTTATTCAGCAACTTAGGCTTATTAAATAGGCTTATTAAATAGGCTTATTTCAGCAACTTAGGCTTATTAAATAGGCTTATTCAGCAACTTGGGCTCATTAAATAGGCTCATTAAATACGTATTAAATAGGCTTATTAAACAGGCTTATTAAATAGACTTATTAAATAGGTTCAATAAATAGGCTTATTAAATAGGCTCATTAAATAGGCTTAATTAATAGACTTATTAAATAGGCTTATTAAATAGGCTTATTAAATAGGCTTATTTAATTGGCTTAATAATTAGGCGTATTAAATAGGCTCAATAAATAGGCTTATTAAATAGGCTCGTTAAATACTTATTAAATAGGCGTATTAAATAGACTTATTAAATAGACTTATTAAATAGGCTTTTTAAATAGGCTCATTAAATAGGCTTATTAAATAGGCTTATTAAATAGACTTATTAAACAGCCTCATTAAATAGGCTTATTTTAGCAACTTAGTCTTATTAAATAGGCTTATTTCAGCAACTTAGACTTATTAAAAAGGCTTATTTCAGCAACTTAGGCCTATGAAATAGGCTTTTCACCAACTTAGGCTTATTAAAAAGGCTTATTTCAGCAACTTAGACTTATTAAATAGGCCTATTAAATAGGCTTATTAAATAGACTGATTAAATAGGCTCATTAAATACTTATTAAATAGGCTTATTAAATAGGCTTATTAAATAGACTTATTAAATAGGCTCAATAAATAGGCTTAATAAATAGGCTTAATAAATAGGCTTATTAAATAGGCTCAATAAATAGGCTTAATAAATAGGCTCATTGAATACTCTTTAAATAGGTTTATTAAATAGACTTATTAAATAGACTTGTTAAATAGGCTTATTAAATAGGCTTATTAAATAGGCTTATTAAATAGGCTTATTAAATAGGCTTATTAAATAGACTTATTAAATAGCCTCATTAAATAGGCTTATTTTAGCAACTTAGGCTTATTAAATAGTCTTATTTCAGCAACTTAGACTTATTGAATAGCCTTATTTCAGCAACTTAGGCTTATTAAATAGGCTCATTTCAGCAACTTAGGCTTATTAAATAGCCTTATTTCAGCAACTTAGACTTATTAAATTGGTTTATTCAGCAACTTAGGCTTATTAAATAGCCTTATTAAATAGGCTTATTTCAGCAACTTGGGCTTATTAAATAGGCTTATTTTAGCAACTAACGCTGTTTAAATAGGCTTATTTCAGCAACTTAGACTTATTAAATAGCCTTATTTCAGCAACTTAGACTTATTAAATAGGCTTATTTCAGCAACTTAGACTTATTAAATAGGCTTATTTCAGCAACTTAGACTTATTAAATAGCCTTATTTCAGCAACTTAGGCTTATTAAATAGGCTTATTTCAGCAACTTAGGCTTATTAAATAGCCTTATTTCAGCAACTTAGACTTATTAAATAGGCTTATTTCAGCAACTTAGGCTTATTAAATAGGCTTATTCAGCAACTTAGGCTTATTAAAAAGGCTTATTAAATAGGCTTATCTTAGCAACTTAGGCTTTTTAAATAGGTTTATTTCACCAACTTAGACTTATTAAATAGCCTTATTAAATAGGCTTATTTTAGAAACTTTGACTTATTAAATCGACTTATTAAATAGACATTTCAGCAACTTAGGCTCATTAAATAGCCTTATTAAATAGGCTTCTTTCAGCAACTTAGGCTTATTAAATTGCCTTATTAAATAGGCTTATTTCAGCAACTTGGGCTTATTTAATACGCTTATTTCAGCAACTTACGCTGATTAAATAGGCTTATTTCTGCAACTTAGATTTATTAAATAGCCTTATTTCAGCAACTTAGACTTATTAAATAGGCTTATTTCAGCAACTTAGACTTATTAAATTGGCTTATTTCAGCAACTTAGACTTATTAAATAGCCTTATTTCAGCAACTTAGGCTTATTAAATAGGCTTATTTCAGCAACTTAGGCTTATTAAATAGCCTTATTTCAGCAACTTAGACTTATTAAATAGGCTTATTTCAGCAACTTAGGCTTATTAAATAGGCTTATTCAGCAACTTAGGCTTATTAAATAGGCTTATTAAATAGGCTTATTTCAGCAACTTAGGCTTATTAAATAGGCTTATTCAGCAACTTGGGCTCATTAAATAGGCTCATTAAATACGTATTAAATAGGCTTATTAAACAGGCTTATTAAATAGACTTATTAAATAGGTTCAATAAATAGGCTTATTAAATAGGCTCATTAAATAGGCTTAATTAATAGACTTATTAAATAGGCTTATTAAATAGGCTTATTAAATAGGCTTATTTAATTGGCTTAATAATTAGGCGTATTAAATAGGCTCAATAAATAGGCTTATTAAATAGGCTCGTTAAATACTTATTAAATAGGCGTATTAAATAGACTTATTAAATAGACTTATTAAATAGGCTTTTTAAATAGGCTCATTAAATAGGCTTATTAAATAGGCTTATTAAATAGACTTATTAAACAGCCTCATTAAATAGGCTTATTTTAGCAACTTAGGCTTATTAAATAGGCTTATTTCAGCAACTTAGACTTATTAAAAAGGCTTATTTCAGCAACTTAGGCCTATGAAATAGGCTTTTCACCAACTTAGGCTTATTAAAAAGGCTTATTTCAGCAACTTAGACTTATTAAATAGGCCTATTAAATAGGCTTATTAAATAGACTGATTAAATAGGCTCATTAAATACTTATTAAATAGGCTTATTAAATAGGCTTATTAAATAGACTTATTAAATAGGCTCAATAAATAGGCTTAATAAATAGGCTTAATAAATAGGCTTATTAAATAGGCTCAATAAATAGGCTTAATAAATAGGCTCATTGAATACTCTTTAAATAGGTTTATTAAATAGACTTATTAAATAGACTTGTTAAATAGGCTTATTAAATAGGCTTATTAAATAGGCTTATTAAATAGGCTTATTAAATAGGCTTATTAAATAGACTTATTAAATAGCCTCATTAAATAGGCTTATTTTAGCAACTTAGGCTTATTAAATAGTCTTATTTCAGCAACTTAGACTTATTGAATAGCCTTATTTCAGCAACTTAGGCTTATTAAATAGGCTCATTTCAGCAACTTAGGCTTATTAAATAGCCTTATTTCAGCAACTTAGACTTATTAAATTGGTTTATTCAGCAACTTAGGCTTATTAAATAGGCTTATTTCAGCAACTTAGACTTATTAAATAGGCCTATTAAATAGGCTTATTAAATAGACTTATTAAATAGGCTTATTAAAAAGGCTTATTAAATAGACTTAATAAATAGGCTCATTAATACTTATTAAATAGGTTTATTAAATAGGCGTATTAAATAGGCTTATTAAAGAGGCATATTAAATAGGCTTATTAAATAGGCTTATTAAATTGACTTATTAAATAGCCTCATTAAATAGGCTTATTTTAGCAACTTAGGCTTATTAAATAGGTTATGTCAGCAACTTAGACTTATTAAATAGCCTTATTAATCAGGTTTATTTCAGCAACTTGGGCGTATTAAATACCATTTTTAAATAGGTTTATTTCAGCAACTTAGACTTATTAAATAGACCTTTTTAAATAGGCTTAGTTCAGAAACTTAGGCTTATTAAATCGGCTTATTTCAGCAACTTAGGCTCATTAAATAGCCTCATTAAATAGGCTTATTTCAGCAACTTAGGCTTATTAAATAGCCTTATTAAATAGGCTTATTTTAGCAACTTTGACTTATTAAATCGACTTATTAAATAGACATTTCAGCAACTTAGGGTCATTAAATAGGCTTATGAAATATGCTTATTTCTGCAACTTAGACTTATTAGATAGGCCTATTAAATAGGCTTATTTCAGCAAATTAGGCTTATTAAATAGGCTTATTTCAGCAACTTAGGCTTATTAAATAGGCCTATTTCAGCAACTTAGACTTATTAAATTGCCTTATTTCAGCAACTTACGCTTATTAAATAGGCTTCTTTCAGCAACTTAGGCTTATTAAATAGCCTTATTAAATAGGCTTATTTCAGCAACTTGGGCTTATTAAATAGGCTTATTTTAGCAACTTAGGATTATTAAATAGGCATATTTCAGCAACTTAGGCTTATTAAATAGCCTTATTTCAGCAACTTAGACTTATTAAATAGGCTTATTTCAGCAACTTAGGCTTATTAAATAGGCTTATTCAGCAACTTAGGCTTATTAAATAGGCTTATTAAATAGGCTTATTTCAGCAACTTAGGCTTATTAAATAGGCTTTTTCAGCAACTTGGGCTTATTAAATAGGCTCATTAAATACGTATTAAATAGGCTTATTAAACAGGCTTATTAAATAGACTTATTAAATAGGTTCAATAAATAGGCTTATTAAATAGGCTTATTAAATAGGCTCATTTCAGCAACTTAGGCTTATTAAATAGCCTTATTTCAGCAACTTAGACTTATTAAATTGGTTTATTCAGCAACTTATGCTTATTAAATAGGCTTATTTCAGCAACTTAGACTTATTAAATAGGCCTATTAAATAGGCTTATTAAATAGACTTATTAAATAGGCTTATTAAAAAGGCTTATTAAATAGACTTAATAAATAGGCTCATTAAATACTTATTAAATAAATTTATTAAATAGGCGTATTAAATAGGCTTATTAAATAGGCGTATTAAATAGGCTTATTAAATAGGCTTATTAAATGGACTTATTAAATAGCCTCATTAAATAGGCTTATTTTAGCAACTTAGGCTTATTAAATAGGTTTATTTCAGCAACTTAGACTTATTAAATAGACCTTTTTAAATAGGCTTAGTTCAGAAACTTAGGCTTATTAAATCGGCTTATTTCAGCAACTTAGGCTCATTAAATAGCCTCATTAAATAGGCTTATTTCAGCAACTTAGGCTTATTAAATAGCCTTATTAAATAGGCTTATTTTAGCAACTTTGACTTATTAAATCGACTTATTAAATAGACATTTCAGCAACTTAGGGTCATTAAATAGGCTTATGAAATATGCTTATTTCTGCAACTTAGACTTATTAGATAGGCCTATTAAATAGGCTTATTTCAGCAAATTAGGCTTATTAAATAGGCTTATTTCAGCAACTTAGGCTTATTAAATAGGCCTATTTCAGCAACTTAGACTTATTAAATTGCCTTATTTCAGCAACTTACGCTTATTAAATAGGCTTCTTTCAGCAACTTAGGCTTATTAAATAGCCTTATTAAATAGGCTTATTTCAGCAACTTGGGCTTATTAAATAGGCTTATTTTAGCAACTTAGGATTATTAAATAGGCATATTTCAGCAACTTAGGCTTATTAAATAGCCTTATTTCAGCAACTTAGACTTATTAAATAGGCTTATTTCAGCAACTTAGGCTTATTAAATAGGCTTATTCAGCAACTTAGGCTTATTAAATAGGCTTATTAAATAGGCTTATTTCAGCAACTTAGGCTTATTAAATAGGCTTTTTCAGCAACTTGGGCTTATTAAATAGGCTCATTAAATACGTATTAAATAGGCTTATTAAACAGGCTTATTAAATAGACTTATTAAATAGGTTCAATAAATAGGCTTATTAAATAGGCTTATTAAATAGGCTCATTTCAGCAACTTAGGCTTATTAAATAGCCTTATTTCAGCAACTTAGACTTATTAAATTGGTTTATTCAGCAACTTATGCTTATTAAATAGGCTTATTTCAGCAACTTAGACTTATTAAATAGGCCTATTAAATAGGCTTATTAAATAGACTTATTAAATAGGCTTATTAAAAAGGCTTATTAAATAGACTTAATAAATAGGCTCATTAAATACTTATTAAATAAATTTATTAAATAGGCGTATTAAATAGGCTTATTAAATAGGCGTATTAAATAGGCTTATTAAATAGGCTTATTAAATGGACTTATTAAATAGCCTCATTAAATAGGCTTATTTTAGCAACTTAGGCTTATTAAATAGGTTTATTTCAGCAACTTAGACTTATTAAATAGCCTTATTAAATAGGCTTATTTCAGCAACTTAGGCTTATTAAATAGGCTTATTTCAGCAACTTACACTTATTAAATAGCCTTATTAATCAGGTTTATTTCAGCAACTTGGGCGTATTAAATACCATTTTTAAATAGGTTTATTTCAGCAACTTAGACTTATTAAATTGACCGTTTTAAATAGGCTTAGTTCAGAAACTTAGGCTTATTAAATTGGCTTATTTCAGCAACTTAGGCCCATTAAATAGCCTCATTAAATAGGCTTATTTCAGCAACTTAGGCTTATTAAATAGCCTTATTAAATAGGCTTCTTTCAGCAACTTAGGCTTATTAAATAGCCTTATTAAATAGGCTTATTTCAGCAACTTGGGCTTATTAAATAGGCTTATTTCAGCAACTTACGCTGATTAAATAGGCTTATTTCTGCAACTTAGATTTATTAAATAGCCTTATTTCAGCAACTTAGACTTATTAAATAGGCTTATATCAGCAACTTAGACTTATTAAATAGGCTTATTTCAGCAACTTAGACTTATTAAATAGGCTTATTAAATAGGCTTATTTCAGCAACTTAGGCTTATTAAATAGGCTTATTCAGCAACTTGGGCTCATTAAATAGGCTCATTAAATACGTATTAAATAGGCTTATTAAACAGGCTTATTAAATAGACTTATTAAATAGGTTCAATAAATAGGCTTATTAAATAGGCTCATTAAATAGGCTTAATTAATAGGCTAATTAAATAGGCTTATTAAATAGGCTTATTAAATAGGCTTATTTAATTGGCTTAATAAATAGGCTTATTAAATAGGCTCAATAAATAGGCTTATTAAATAGGCTCGTTAAATACTTATTAAATAGGCGTATTAAATAGACTTATTAAATAGACTTATTAAATAGGCTTTTTAAATAGGCTCATTAAATAGGCTTATTAAATAGGCTTATTAAATAGACTTATTAAACAGCCTCATTAAATAGGCTTATTTTAGCAACTTAGGCTTATTAAATAGGCTTATTTCAGCAACTTAGACTTATTAAATAGGCCTATTAAATAGGCTTATTAAATAGACTGATTAAATAGGCTCATTAAATACTTATTAAATAGGCTTATTAAATAGGCTTATTAAATAGACTTATTAAATAGGCTCAATAAATAGGCTTATTAAATAGGCTTATTAAATAGGCTTATTTCAGCAACTTAGGCCTATGAAATAGGCTTTTCACCAACTTAGGCTTATTAAATAGGCTTATTTCAGCAACTTAGACTTATTAAATAGGCCTATTAAATAGGCTTATTAAATAGACTGATTAAATAGGCTCATTAAATACTTATTAAATAGGCTTATTAAATAGGCTTATTAAATAGACTTATTAAATAGGCTCAATAAATAGGCTTATTAAATAGGCTTATTAAATAGGCTTATTTCAGCAACTTAGGCTTATTAAATAGGCCTATTTCAGCAACTTAGACTTATTAAATTGCCTTATTTCAGCAACTTATGCTTATTAAATAGGCTTCTTTCAGCAACTTAGGCTTATTAAATAGCCTTATTAAATAGGCTTATTTCAGCAACTTGGGCTTATTAAATAGGCTTATTTTAGCAACTTACGCTGATTAAATAGGCTTATTTCAGCAACTTAGACTTATTAAATAGCCTTATTTCAGCAACTTAGACTTATTAAATAGGCTTATTTCAGCAACTTAGACTTATTAAATAGGCTTATTTCAGCAACTTAGACTTATTAAATAGCCTTATTTCAGCAACTTAGGCTTATTAAATAGGCTTATTCAGCAACTTAGGCTTATTAAATAGGCTTAATAAATAGGCTTATTTCAGCAACTTAGGCTTATTAAATAGGCTTATTCAGCAACTTGGGCTTATTAAATAGGCTCATTAAATACTTATTAAATAGGCTTATTAAACAGGCTTATTAAATAGACTTATTAAATAGGTTCAATAAATAGGCTTATTAAATAGGCTCATTAAATAGGCTTAATTAATAGGCTTATTAAATAGGCTTATTAAATAGGCTTATTAAATAGGCTTATTTAATTGCCTTAATAAATAGGCTCATTAAATAGGCTCGTTAAATACTTATTAAATAGGCGTATTAAATAGACTTATTAAATAGACTTATTAAATAGGCTTTTTAAATAGGCTCATTAAATAGGCGTATTAAATAGGCTTATTAAATAGACTTATTAAACAACCTCATTAAATAGGCTTATTTTAGCAACATAGGCTTATTAAATAGGCTTATTTCAGCAACTTAAACTTATTAAAAAGGCTTATTTCAGCAACTTAGGCCTATGAAATAGGCTTTTCAGCAACTTAGGCTTATTAAATAGGCTTATTTCAGCAACTTAGACTTATTAAATAGGCCTATTAAATAGGCTTATTAAATAGACTGATTAAATAGGCTCATTAAATACTTATTAAATAGGCTTATTAAATAGGCTTATTAAATAGACTTATTAAATAGGCTCAATAAATAGGCTTGTTAAATAGGCTTATTAAATAGGCTTATTAAATAGGCTTATTAAATAGACTTATTAAATAGGCGTATTAAATAGGCTTAATAAATAGGCTTATTAAATAGGCTCAATAAATAGGCTTAATAAATAGGCTTAATAAATAGGCTTATTAAATAGGCTAAATAAATAGGCTTAATAAATAGGCTCATTGAATACTCTTTAAATAGGCTTATTTAATAGACTTATTAAACAGACTTGTTAAATAGGCTTATTAAATAGGCTTATTAAATAGGCTTATTAAATAGGCTTATTAAATAGACTTATTAAATAGCCTCATTAAATAGGCTTATTTTAGCAACTTAGGCTTATTAAATAGGCTTATTTCAGCAACTTAGACTTATTGAATAGCCTTATTTCACCAACTTAGGCTTGTTAAATAGGCTCATTTCAGCAACTTAGGCTTATTAAATAGCCTTATTTCAGCAACTTAGACTTATTAAATTGGTTTATTCAGCAACTTATGCTTATTAAATAGGCTTATTTCAGCAACTTAGACTTATTAAATAGGCCTATTAAATAGGCTTATTAAATAGACTTATTAAATAGGCTTATTAAAAAGGCTTATTAAATAGACTTAATAAATAGGCTCATTAAATACTTATTAAATAGGTTTATTAAATAGGCGTATTAAATAGGCTTATTAAATAGGCGTATTAAATAGGCTTATTAAATAGGCTTATTAAATGGACTTATTAAATAGCCTCATTAAATAGGCTTATTTTAGCAACTTAGGCTTATTAAATAGGTTTATTTCAGCAACTTAGACTTATTAAATAGCCTTATTAAATAGGCTTATTTCAGCAACTTAGGCTTATTAAATAGGCTTATTTTAGCAACTTACACTTATTAAATAGCCTTATTAATCAGGTTTATTTCAGCATCTTGGGCGTATTAAATACCATTTTTAAATAGGTTTATTTCAGCAACTTAGACTTATTAAATTGACCGTTTTAAATAGGCTTAGTTCAGAAACTTAGGCTTATTAAATCGGCTTATTTCAGCAACTTAGGCCCACTAAATAGCCTCATTAAATAGGCTTATTTCAGCAACTTAGGCTTATTAAATAACCTTATTAAATAGGCTTATTTGAGCAACTTTGACTTATTAAATCGACTTATTAAATAGACATTTCAGCAACTTAGGCTCATTAAATAGGCTTATGAAATATGCTTATTTCTGCAACTTAGATTATTAGATAGGCCTATTAAATAGGCTTATTTCAGCAACTTAGGCTTATTAAATAGGCTTATTTCAGCAACTTAGGCTTATTAAATAGGCCTATTTCAGCAACTTAGACTTATTAAATAGCCTTATTTCAGCAACTTACGCTTATTAAATAGGCTTCTTTCAGCAACTTAGGCTTATTAAATAGCCTTATTAAATAGGCTTATTTCAGCAACTTGGGCTTATTAAATAGGCTTATTTTAGCAACTAACACTGTTTAAATAGGCTTATTTCAGCAACTTAGACTTATTAAATAGCCTTATTTCAGCAACTTAGACTTATTAAATAGGCTTATTTCAGCAACTTAGACTTATTAAATAGGCTTATTTCAGCAACTTAGACTTATTAAATAGCCTTATTTCAGCAACTTAGGCTTATTAAATAGGCTTATTTCAGCAACTTAGGCTTATTAAATAGCCTTATTTCAGCAACTTAGACTTATTAAATAGGCTTATTTCAGCAACTTAGGCTTATTAAATAGGCTTATTCAGCAACTTAGGCTTATTAAAAAGGCTTATTAAATAGGCTTATTTTAGCAACTTAGGCTTTTTAAATAGGTTTATTTCAGCAACTTAGACTTATTAAATAGCCTTATTAAATAGGATTATTTCAGCAACTTAGGCTTATTAAATAGGCTTATTCAGCAACTTAGGCTTATTAAATAGGCTTATTAAATAGGCTTATTTCAGCAACTTAGGCTTATTAAATAGGCTTATTCAGCAACTTGGGCTTATTAAATAGGCTCATTAAATACGTATTAAATAGGCTTATTAAACAGGCTTATTAAATAGACTTATTAAATAGGTTCAATAAATAGGCTTATTAAATAGGCTTATTAAATAGGCTCATTTCAGCAACTTAGGCTTATTAAATAGCCTTATTTCAGCAACTTAGACTTATTAAATAGGCCTATTAAATAGGCTTATTAAATAGACTTATTAAATAGGCTTATTAAAAAGGCTTATTAAATAGACTTAATAAATAGGCTCATTAAATACTTATTAAATAAATTTATTAAATAGGCGTATTAAATAGGCTTATTAAATAGGCGTATTAAATAGGCTTATTAAATAGGCTTATTAAATGGACTTATTAAATAGCCTCATTAAATAGGCTTATTTTAGCAACTTAGGCTTATTAAATAGGTTTATTTAAGCAACTTAGACTTATTAAATAGCCTTATTAAATAGGCTTATTTCAGCAACTTAGGCTTATTAAATAGGCTTATTTCAGCAACTTACACTTATTAAATAGCCTTATTAATCAGGTTTATTTCAGCAACTTGGGCGTATTAAATACCATTTTTAAATAGGTTTATTTCAGCAACTTAGACTTATTAAATTGACCGTTTTAAATAGGCTTAGTTCAGAAACTTAGGCTTATTAAATTGGCTTATTTCAGCAACTTAGGCCCATTAAATAGCCTCATTAAATAGGCTTATTTCAGCAACTTAGGCTTATTAAATAGCCTTATTAAATAGGCTTCTTTCAGCAACTTAGGCTTATTAAATAGCCTTATTAAATAGGCTTATTTCAGCAACTTGGGCTTATTAAATAGGCTTATTTCAGCAACTTACGCTGATTAAATAGGCTTATTTCTGCAACTTAGATTTATTAAATAGCCTTATTTCAGCAACTTAGACTTATTAAATAGGCTTATATCAGCAACTTAGACTTATTAAATAGGCTTATTTCAGCAACTTAGACTTATTAAATAGGCTTATTAAATAGGCTTATTTCAGCAACTTAGGCTTATTAAATAGGCTTATTCAGCAACTTGGGCTCATTAAATAGGCTCATTAAATACGTATTAAATAGGCTTATTAAACAGGCTTATTAAATAGACTTATTAAATAGGTTCAATAAATAGGCTTATTAAATAGGCTCATTAAATAGGCTTAATTAATAGGCTAATTAAATAGGCTTATTAAATAGGCTTATTAAATAGGCTTATTTAATTGGCTTAATAAATAGGCTTATTAAATAGGCTCAATAAATAGGCTTATTAAATAGGCTCGTTAAATACTTATTAAATAGGCGTATTAAATAGACTTATTAAATAGACTTATTAAATAGGCTTTTTAAATAGGCTCATTAAATAGGCTTATTAAATAGGCTTATTAAATAGACTTATTAAACAGCCTCATTAAATAGGCTTATTTTAGCAACTTAGGCTTATTAAATAGGCTTATTTCAGCAACTTAGACTTATTAAATAGGCCTATTAAATAGGCTTATTAAATAGACTGATTAAATAGGCTCATTAAATACTTATTAAATAGGCTTATTAAATAGGCTTATTAAATAGACTTATTAAATAGGCTCAATAAATAGGCTTATTAAATAGGCTTATTAAATAGGCTTATTTCAGCAACTTAGGCCTATGAAATAGGCTTTTCACCAACTTAGGCTTATTAAATAGGCTTATTTCAGCAACTTAGACTTATTAAATAGGCCTATTAAATAGGCTTATTAAATAGACTGATTAAATAGGCTCATTAAATACTTATTAAATAGGCTTATTAAATAGGCTTATTAAATAGACTTATTAAATAGGCTCAATAAATAGGCTTATTAAATAGGCTTATTAAATAGGCTTATTTCAGCAACTTAGGCTTATTAAATAGGCCTATTTCAGCAACTTAGACTTATTAAATTGCCTTATTTCAGCAACTTATGCTTATTAAATAGGCTTCTTTCAGCAACTTAGGCTTATTAAATAGCCTTATTAAATAGGCTTATTTCAGCAACTTGGGCTTATTAAATAGGCTTATTTCAGCAACTTACGCTGATTAAATAGGCTTATTTCTGCAACTTAGATTTATTAAATAGCCTTATTTCAGCAACTTAGACTTATTAAATAGGCTTATATCAGCAACTTAGACTTATTAAATAGGCTTATTTCAGCAACTTAGACTTATTAAATAGGCTTATTAAATAGGCTTATTTCAGCAACTTAGGCTTATTAAATAGGCTTATTCAGCAACTTGGGCTCATTAAATAGGCTCATTAAATACGTATTAAATAGGCTTATTAAACAGGCTTATTAAATAGACTTATTAAATAGGTTCAATAAATAGGCTTATTAAATAGGCTCATTAAATAGGCTTAATTAATAGGCTAATTAAATAGGCTTATTAAATAGGCTTATTAAATAGGCTTATTTAATTGGCTTAATAAATAGGCTTATTAAATAGGCTCAATAAATAGGCTTATTAAATAGGCTCGTTAAATACTTATTAAATAGGCGTATTAAATAGACTTATTAAATAGACTTATTAAATAGGCTTTTTAAATAGGCTCATTAAATAGGCTTATTAAATAGGCTTATTAAATAGACTTATTAAACAGCCTCATTAAATAGGCTTATTTTAGCAACTTAGGCTTATTAAATAGGCTTATTTCAGCAACTTAGACTTATTAAATAGGCCTATTAAATAGGCTTATTAAATAGACTGATTAAATAGGCTCATTAAATACTTATTAAATAGGCTTATTAAATAGGCTTATTAAATAGACTTATTAAATAGGCTCAATAAATAGGCTTATTAAATAGGCTTATTAAATAGGCTTATTTCAGCAACTTAGGCCTATGAAATAGGCTTTTCACCAACTTAGGCTTATTAAATAGGCTTATTTCAGCAACTTAGACTTATTAAATAGGCCTATTAAATAGGCTTATTAAATAGACTGATTAAATAGGCTCATTAAATACTTATTAAATAGGCTTATTAAATAGGCTTATTAAATAGACTTATTAAATAGGCTCAATAAATAGGCTTATTAAATAGGCTTATTAAATAGGCTTATTTCAGCAACTTAGGCTTATTAAATAGGCCTATTTCAGCAACTTAGACTTATTAAATTGCCTTATTTCAGCAACTTATGCTTATTAAATAGGCTTCTTTCAGCAACTTAGGCTTATTAAATAGCCTTATTAAATAGGCTTATTTCAGCAACTTGGGCTTATTAAATAGGCTTATTTTAGCAACTTACGCTGATTAAATAGGCTTATTTCAGCAACTTAGACTTATTAAATAGCCTTATTTCAGCAACTTAGACTTATTAAATAGGCTTATTTCAGCAACTTAGACTTATTAAATAGGCTTATTTCAGCAACTTAGACTTATTAAATAGCCTTATTTCAGCAACTTAGGCTTATTAAATAGGCTTATTCAGCAACTTAGGCTTATTAAATAGGCTTATTAAATAGGCTTATTTCAGCAACTTAGGCTTATTAAATAGGCTTATTCAGCAACTTGGGCTTATTAAATAGGCTCATTAAATACTTATTAAATAGGCTTATTAAACAGGCTTATTAAATAGACTTATTAAATAGGTTCAATAAATAGGCTTATTAAATAGGCTCATTAAATTGGCTTAATTAATAGGCTTATTAAATAGGCTTATTAAATAGGCTTATTAAATAGGCTTATTTAATTGCCTTAATAAATAGGCTCATTAAATAGGCTCGTTAAATACTTATTAAATAGGCGTATTAAATAGACTTATTAAATAGACTTATTAAATAGGCTTTTTAAATAGGCTCATTAAATAGGCGTATTAAATAGGCTTATTAAATAGACTTATTAAACAGCCTCATTAAATAGGCTTATTTTAGCAACATAGGCTTATTAAATAGGCTTATTTCAGCAACTTAAACTTATTAAAAAGGCTTATTTCAGCAACTTAGGCCTATGAAATAGGCTTTTCAGCAACTTAGGCTTATTAAATAGGCTTATTTCAGCAACTTAGACTTATTAAATAGGCCTATTAAATAGGCTTATTAAATAGACTGATTAAATAGGCTCATTAAATACTTATTAAATAGGCTTATTAAATAGGCTTATTAAATAGACTTATTAAATAGGCTCAATAAATAGGCTTGTTAAATAGGCTTATTAAATAGGCTTATTAAATAGGCTTATTAAATAGACTTATTAAATAGGCGTATTAAATAGGCTTAATAAATAGGCTTATTAAATAGGCTCAATAAATAGGCTTAATAAATAGGCTTAATAAATAGGCTTATTAAATAGGCTCAATAAATAGGCTTAATAAATAGGCTCATTGAATACTCTTTAAATAGGCTTATTTAATAGACTTATTAAACAGACTTGTTAAATAGGCTTATTAAATAGGCTTATTAAATAGGCTTATTAAATAGGCTTATTAAATAGACTTATTAAATAGCCTCATTAAATAGGCTTATTTTAGCAACTTAGGCTTATTAAATAGGCTTATTTCAGCAACTTAGACTTATTGAATAGCCTTATTTCACCAACTTAGGCTTGTTAAATAGGCTCATTTCAGCAACTTAGGCTTATTAAATAGCCTTATTTCAGCAACTTAGACTTATTAAATTGGTTTATTCAGCAACTTATGCTTATTAAATAGGCTTATTTCAGCAACTTAGACTTATTAAATAGGCCTATTAAATAGGCTTATTAAATAGACTTATTAAATAGGCTTATTAAAAAGGCTTATTAAATAGACTTAATAAATAGGCTCATTAAATACTTATTAAATAGGTTTATTAAATAGGCGTATTAAATAGGCGTATTAAATAGGCGTATTAAATAGGCTTATTAAATAGGCTTATTAAATGGACTTATTAAATAGCCTCATTAAATAGGCTTATTTTAGCAACTTAGGCTTATTAAATAGGTTTATTTCAGCAACTTAGACTTATTAAATAGCCTTATTAAATAGGCTTATTTCAGCAACTTAGGCTTATTAAATAGGCTTATTTTAGCAACTTACACTTATTAAATAGCCTTATTAATCAGGTTTATTTCAGCAACTTGGGCGTATTAAATACCATTTTTAAATAGGTTTATTTCAGCAACTTAGACTTATTAAATTGACCGTTTTAAATAGGCTTAGTTCAGAAACTTAGGCTTATTAAATCGGCTTATTTCAGCAACTTAGGCCCACTAAATAGCCTCATTAAATAGGCTTATTTCAGCAACTTAGGCTTATTAAATAGCCTTATTAAATAGGCTTATTTGAGCAACTTTGACTTATTAAATCGACTTATTAAATAGACATTTCAGCAACTTAGGCTCATTAAATAGGCTTATGAAATATGCTTATTTCTGCAACTTAGATTATTAGATAGGCCTATTAAATAGGCTTATTTCAGCAACTTAGGCTTATTAAATAGGCTTATTTCAGCAACTTAGGCTTATTAAATAGGCCTATTTCAGCAACTTAGACTTATTAAATAGCCTTATTTCAGCAACTTACGCTTATTAAATAGGCTTCTTTCAGCAACTTAGGCTTATTAAATAGCCTTATTAAATAGGCTTATTTCAGCAACTTGGGCTTATTAAATAGGCTTATTTTAGCAACTAACACTGTTTAAATAGGCTTATTTCAGCAACTTAGACTTATTAAATAGCCTTATTTCAGCAACTTAGACTTATTAAATAGGCTTATTTCAGCAACTTAGACTTATTAAATAGGCTTATTTCAGCAACTTAGACTTATTAAATAGCCTTATTTCAGCAACTTAGGCTTATTAAATAGGCTTATTTCAGCAACTTAGGCTTATTAAATAGCCTTATTTCAGCAACTTTGACTTATTAAATAGGCTTATTTCAGCAACTTAGGCTTATTAAATAGGCTTATTCAGCAACTTAGGCTTATTAAAAAGGCTTATTAAATAGGCTTATTTTAGCAACTTAGGCTTTTTAAATAGGTTTATTTCAGCAACTTAGACTTATTAAATAGCCTTATTAAATAGGATTATTTCAGCAACTTAGGCTTATTAAATAGGCTTATTAAACAGGTTTATTTCAGCAACTTAGGCTTATTAAATAGCATTTTAAATAGGTTTATTTCAGCAACTTAGGCTTATTAAATAGCATTTTAAATAGGTTTATTTCAGCAACTTAGACTTATTAAATATACCTTTTTAAATAGGCTTAGTTCAGAAACTTCGGCTTATTAAATAGGCTTATTTTAGCAACTTAGGCGCATTAAATAGCCTTATTTCAGCAACTTAGGCGTATTAAATAGCCTTATTAAATAGGCTTATTTCAGCAACTTAGGCTTATTAAATAGCCTTATTTCAGCAACTTAGGCTTATTAAATAGGCTTATTTCAGCAACTTAGGCTTATTAAATAGCCTTATTTCAGCAACTTAGACTTATTAAATAGGCTTATTTCAGCAACTTAGGCTTATTAAATAGGCGTATTTTAGCAACATAGGCTTATTAAATAGGCTTATTTCAGCAACTTAGACTTATTGAATAGCCTTATTTCAGCAACTTAGGCTTGTTAAATAGGCTCATTTCAGCAACTTAGGCTTATTAAATAGCCTTATTTCAGCAACTTAGACTTATTAAATTGGTTTATTCAGCAACTTATGCTTATTAAATAGGCTTATTTCAGCAACTTAGACTTATTAAATAGGCCTATTAAATAGGCTTATTAAATAGACTTATTAAATAGGCTTATTAAAAAGGCTTATTAAATAGACTTAATAAATAGGCTCATTAAATACTTATTAAATAGGTTTATTAAATAGGCGTATTAAATAGGCTTATTAAATAGGCGTATTAAATAGCCTTATTAAATAGGCTTATTTCAGCAACTTAGGCTTATTAAATAGGCTTATTTTAGCAACTTACACTTATTAAATAGCCTTATTAATCAGGTTTATTTCAGCAACTTGGGCGTATTAAATACCATTTTTAAATAGGTTTATTTCAGCAACTTAGACTTATTAAATTGACCGTTTTAAATAGGCTTAGTTCAGAAACTTAGGCTTATTAAATCGGCTTATTTCAGCAACTTAGGCCCACTAAATAGCCTCATTAAATAGGCTTATTTCAGCAACTTAGGCTTATTAAATAGCCTTATTAAATAGGCTTATTTGAGCAACTTTGACTTATTAAATCGACTTATTAAATAGACATTTCAGCAACTTAGGCTCATTAAATAGGCTTATGAAATATGCTTATTTCTGCAACTTAGATTATTAGATAGGCCTATTAAATAGGCTTATTTCAGCAACTTAGGCTTATTAAATAGGCTTATTTCAGCAACTTAGGCTTATTAAATAGGCCTATTTCAGCAACTTAGACTTATTAAATAGCCTTATTTCAGCAACTTACGCTTATTAAATAGGCTTCTTTCAGCAACTTAGGCTTATTAAATAGCCTTATTAAATAGGCTTATTTCAGCAACTTGGGCTTATTAAATAGGCTTATTTTAGCAACTAACACTGTTTAAATAGGCTTATTTCAGCAACTTAGACTTATTAAATAGCCTTATTTCAGCAACTTAGACTTATTAAATAGGCTTATTTCAGCAACTTAGACTTATTAAATAGGCTTATTTCAGCAACTTAGACTTATTAAATAGCCTTATTTCAGCAACTTAGGCTTATTAAATAGGCTTATTTCAGCAACTTAGGCTTATTAAATAGCCTTATTTCAGCAACTTAGACTTATTAAATAGGCTTATTTCAGCAACTTAGGCTTATTAAATAGGCTTATTCAGCAACTTAGGCTTATTAAAAAGGCTTATTAAATAGGCTTATTTTAGCAACTTAGGCTTTTTAAATAGGTTTATTTCAGCAACTTAGACTTATTAAATAGCCTTATTAAATAGGATTATTTCAGCAACTTAGGCTTATTAAATAGGCTTATTTCAGCAATTTATGCTTATTAAATAGCCTTATTAAACAGGTTTATTTCAGCAACTTAGGCTTATTAAATAGCATTTTAAATAGGTTTATTTCAGCAACTTAGACTTATTAAATATACCTTTTTAAATAGGCTTAGTTCAGAAACTTCGGCTTATTAAATAGGCTTATTTTAGCAACTTAGGCGCATTAAATAGCCTTATTTCAGCAACTTAGGCGTATTAAATAGCCTTATTAAATAGGCTTATTTCAGCAACTTAGGCTTATTAAATAGCCTTATTTCAGCAACTTAGGCTTATTAAATAGGCTTATTTCAGCAACTTAGGCTTATTAAATAGCCTTATTTCAGCAACTTAGACTTATTAAATAGGCTTATTTCAGCAACTTAGGCTTATTAAATAGGCGTATTTTAGCAACATAGGCTTATTAAATAGGCTTATTTCAGCAACTTAGACTTATTGAATAGCCTTATTTCAGCAACTTAGGCTTGTTAAATAGGCTCATTTCAGCAACTTAGGCTTATTAAATAGCCTTATTTCAGCAACTTAGACTTATTAAATTGGTTTATTCAGCAACTTATGCTTATTAAATAGGCTTATTTCAGCAACTTAGACTTATTAAATAGGCCTATTAAATAGGCTTATTAAATAGACTTATTAAATAGGCTTATTAAAAAGGCTTATTAAATAGACTTAATAAATAGGCTCATTAAATACTTATTAAATAGGTTTATTAAATAGGCGTATTAAATAGGCTTATTAAATAGGCGTATTAAATAGGCTTATTAAATAGGCTTATTAAATGGACTTATTAAATAGCCTCATTAAATAGGCTTATTTTAGCAACTTAAGCTTATTAAATAGGTTTATTTCAGCAACTTAGACTTATTAAATAGCCTTATTAAATAGGCTTATTTCAGCAACTTAGGCTTATTAAATAGGCTTATTTTAGCAACTTACACTTATTAAATAGCCTTATTAATCAGGTTTATTTCAGCAACTTGGGCGTATTAAATACCATTTTTAAATAGGATTATTTCAGCAACTTAGACTTATTAAATTGACCGTTTTAAATAGGCTTAGTTCAGAAACTTAGGCTTATTAAATCGGCTTATTTCAGCAACTTAGGCCCATTAAATAGCCTCATTAAATAGGCTTTTTTCAGCAACTTAGGCTTATTAAATAGCCTTATTAAATAGGCTTATTTGAGCAACTTTGACTTATTAAATCGACTTATTAAATAGACATTTCAGCAACTTAGGCTCATTAAATAGGCTTATGAAATATGCTTATTTCTGCAACTTAGATTATTAGATAGGCCTATTAAATAGGCTTATTTCAGCAACTTAGGCTTATTAAATAGGCTTATTTCAGCAACTTAGGCTTATTAAATAGGCCTATTTCAGCAACTTAGACTTATTAAATAGCCTTATTTCAGCAACTTACGCTTATTAAATAGGCTTCTTTCAGCAACTTAGGTTTATTAAATAGCCTTATTAAATAGGCTTATTTCAGCAACTTGGGCTTATTAAATAGGCTTATTTTAGCAACTAACACTGTTTAAATAGGCTTATTTCAGCAACTTAGACTTATTAAATAACCTTATTTCAGCAACTTAGACTTATTAAATAGGCTTATTTCAGCAACTTAGACTTATTAAATAGGCTTATTTCAGCAACTTAGACTTATTAAATAGCCTTATTTCAGCAACTTAGACTTATTAAATAGGCTTATTTCAGCAACTTAGGCTTATTAAATAGGCTAATTCAGCAACTTAGGCTTATTAAAAAGGCTTATTAAATAGGCTTATTTTAGCAACTTAGGCTTTTTAAATAGGTTTATTTCAGCAACTTAGACTTATTAAATAGCCTTATTAAATAGGATTATTTCAGCAACTTAGGCTTATTAAATAGGCTTATTTCAGCAATTTATGCTTATTAAATAGCCTTATTAAACAGGTTTATTTCAGCAACTTAGGCTTATTAAATAGCATTTTAAATAGGTTTATTTCAGCAACTTAGACTTATTAAATATACCTTTTTAAATAGGCTTAGTTCAGAAACTTCGGCTTATTAAATAGGCTTATTTTAGCAACTTAGGCGCATTAAATAGCCTTATTTCAGCAACTTAGGCGTATTCAATAGCCTTATTAAATAGGCTTATTTCAGCAACTTAGGCTTATTAAATAGCCTTATTTCAGCAACTTAGGCTTATTAAATAGCCTTATTTCAGCAACTTAGACTTATTAAATTGGTTTATTCAGCAACTTATGCTTATTAAATAGGCTTATTTCAGCAACTTAGACTTATTAAATAGGCCTATTAAATAGGCTTATTAAATAGACTTATTAAATAGGCTTATTAAAAAGGCTTATTAAATAGACTTAATAAATAGGCTCATTAAATACTTATTAAATAGGTTTATTAAATAGGCGTATTAAATAGGCTTATTAAATAGGCGTATTAAATAGGCTTATTAAATAGGCTTATTAAATGGACTTATTAAATAGCCTCATTAAATAGGCTTATTTTAGCAACTTAGGCTTATTAAATAGGTTTATTTCAGCAACTTAGACTTATTAAATAGCCTTATTAAATAGGCTTATTTCAGCAACTTAGGCTTATTAAATAGGCTTATTTTAGCAACTTACACTTATTAAATAGCCTTATTAATCAGGTTTATTTCAGCAACTTGGGCGTATTAAATACCATTTTTAAATAGGTTTATTTCAGCAACTTAGACTTATTAAATTGACCGTTTTAAATAGGCTTAGTTCAGAAACTTAGGCTTATTAAATAGCCTTATTAAATAGGCTTATTTGAGCAACTTTGACTTATTAAATCGACTTATTAAATAGACATTTCAGCAACTTAGGCTCATTAAATAGGCTTATGAAATATGCTTATTTCTGCAACTTAGATTATTAGATAGGCCTATTAAATAGGCTTATTTCAGCAACTTAGGCTTATTAAATAGGCTTATTTCAGCAACTTAGGCTTATTAAATAGGCCTATTTCAGCAACTTAGACTTATTAAATAGCCTTATTTCAGCAACTTACGCTTATTAAATAGGCTTCTTTCAGCAACTTAGGCTTATTAAATAGCCTTATTAAATAGGCTTATTTCAGCAACTTGGGCTTATTAAATAGGCTTATTTTAGCAACTAACACTGTTTAAATAGGCTTATTTCAGCAACTTAGACTTATTAAATAGCCTTATTTCAGCAACTTAGACTTATTAAATAGGCTTATTTCAGCAACTTAGACTTATTAAATAGGCTTATTTCAGCAACTTAGACTTATTAAATAGCCTTATTTCAGCAACTTAGGCTTTTTAAATAGGCTTATTTCAGCAACTTAGGCTTATTAAATAGCCTTATTTCAGCAACTTAGACTTATTAAATAGGCTTATTTCAGCAACTTAGGCTTATTAAATAGGCTTATTCAGCAACTTAGGCTTATTAAAAAGGCTTATTAAATAGGCTTATTTTAGCAACTTAGGCTTTTTAAATAGGTTTATTTCAGCAACTTAGACTTATTAAATAGCCTTATTAAATAGGATTATTTCAGCAACTTAGGCTTATTAAATAGGCTTATTTCAGCAATTTATGCTTATTAAATAGCCTTATTAAACAGGTTTATTTCAGCAACTTAGGCTTATTAAATAGCATTTTAAATAGGTTTATTTCAGCAACTTAGACTTATTAAATATACCTTTTTAAATAGGCTTAGTTCAGAAACTTCGGCTTATTAAATAGGCTTATTTTAGCAACTTAGGCGCATTAAATAGCCTTATTTCAGCAACTTAGGCGTATTCAATAGCCTTATTAAATAGGCTTATTTCAGCAACTTAGGCTTATTAAATAGCCTTATTTCAGCAACTTAGGCTTATTAAATAGCCTTATTTCAGCAACTTAGACTTATTAAATTGGTTTATTCAGCAACTTATGCTTATTAAATAGGCTTATTTCAGCAACTTAGACTTATTAAATAGGCCTATTAAATAGGCTTATTAAATAGACTTATTAAATAGGCTTATTAAAAAGGCTTATTAAATAGACTTAATAAATAGGCTCATTAAATACTTATTAAATAGGTTTATTAAATAGGCGTTTTAAATAGGCTTATTAAATAGGCGTATTAAATAGGCTTATTAAATAGGCTTATTAAATGGACTTATTAAATAGCCTCATTAAATAGGCTTATTTTAGCAACTTAGGCTTATTAAATAGGTTTATTTCAGCAACTTAGACTTATTAAATAGCCTTATTAAATAGGCTTATTTCAGCAACTTAGGCTTATTAAATAGGCTTATTTTAGCAACTTACACTTATTAAATAGCCTTATTAATCAGGTTTATTTCAGCAACTTGGGCGTATTAAATACCATTTTTAAATAGGTTTATTTCAGCAACTTAGACTTATTAAATTGACCGTTTTAAATAGGCTTAGTTCAGAAACTTAGGCTTATTTAATCGGCTTATTTCAGCAACTTAGGCCCATTAAATAGCCTCATTAAATAGGCTTATTTCAGCAACTTAGGCTTATTAAATAGCCTTATTAAATAGGCTTATTTGAGCAACTTTGACTTATTAAATCGACTTATTAAATAGACATTTCAGCAACTTAGGCTCATTAAATAGGCTTATGAAATATGCTTATTTCTGCAACTTAGATTATTAGATAGGCCTATTAAATAGGCTTATTTCAGCAACTTAGGCTTATTAAATAGGCTTATTTCAGCAACTTAGGCTTATTAAATAGGCCTATTTCAGCAACTTAGACTTATTAAATAGCCTTATTTCAGCAACTTACGCTTATTAAATAGGCTTCTTTCAGCAACTTAGGCTTATTAAATAGCCTTATTAAATAGGCTTATTTCAGCAACTTGGGCTTATTAAATAGGCTTATTTTAGCAACTAACGCTGTTTAAATAGGCTTATTTCAGCAACTTAGACTTATTAAATAGCCTTATTTCAGCAACTTAGACTTATTAAATAGCCTTATTTCAGCAACTTAGGCTTTTTAAATAGGCTTATTTCAGCAACTTAGGCTTATTAAATAGCCTTATTTCAGCAACTTAGACTTATTAAATAGGCTTATTTCAGCAACTTAGGCTTATTAAATAGGCTTATTCAGCAACTTAGGCTTGTTAAAAAGGCTTATTAAATAGGCTTATTTTAGCAACTTAGGCTTTTTAAATATGTTTATTTCAGCAACTTAGACTTATTAAATAGCCTTATTAAATAGGATTATTTCAGCAACTTAGGCTTATTAAATAGGCTTATTTCAGCAATTTATGCTTATTAAATAGCCTTATTAAACAGGTTTATTTCAGCAACTTAGGCTTATTAAATAGCATTTTAAATAGGTTTATTTCAGCAACTTAGACTTATTAAATATACCTTTTTAAATAGGCTTAGTTCAGAAACTTCGGCTTATTAAATAGGCTTATTTTAGCAACTTAGGCGCATTAAATAGCCTTATTTCAGCAACTTAGGCGTATTCAATAGCCTTATTAAATAGGCTTATTTCAGCAACTTAGGCTTATTAAATAGCCTTATTTCAGCAACTTAGGCTTATTAAATAGCCTTATTTCAGCAACTTAGACTTATTAAATTGGTTTATTCAGCAACTTATGCTTATTAAATAGGCTTATTTCAGCAACTTAGACTTATTAAATAGGCCTATTAAATAGGCTTATTAAATAGACTTATTAAATAGGCTTATTAAAAAGGCTTATTAAATAGACTTAATAAATAGGCTCATTAAATACTTATTAAATAGGTTTATTAAATAGGCGTATTAAATAGGCTTATTAAATAGGCGTATTAAATAGGCTTATTAAATAGGCTTATTAAATGGACTTATTAAATAGCCTCATTAAATAGGCTTATTTTAGCAACTTAGGCTTATTAAATAGGTTTATTTCAGCAACTTAGACTTATTAAATAGCCTTATTAAATAGGCTTATTTCAGCAACTTAGGCTTATTAAATAGGCTTATTTTAGCAACTTACACTTATTAAATAGCCTTATTAATCAGGTTTATTTCAGCAACTTGGGCGTATTAAATACCATTTTTAAATAGGTTTATTTCAGCAACTTAGACTTATTAAATTGACCGTTTTAAATAGGCTTAGTTCAGAAACTTAGGCTTATTTAATCGGCTTATTTCAGCAACTTAGGCCCATTAAATAGCCTCATTAAATAGGCTTATTTCAGCAACTTAGGCTTATTAAATAGCCTTATTAAATAGGCTTATTTGAGCAACTTTGACTTATTAAATCGACTTATTAAATAGACATTTCAGCAACTTAGGCTCATTAAATAGGCTTATGAAATATGCTTATTTCTGCAACTTAGATTATTAGATAGGCCTATTAAATAGGCTTATTTCAGCAACTTAGGCTTATTAAATAGGCTTATTTCAGCAACTTAGGCTTATTAAATAGGCCTATTTCAGCAACTTCGACTTATTAAATAGCCTTATTTCAGCAACTTACGCTTATTAAATAGGCTTCTTTCAGCAACTTAGGCTTATTAAATAGGCTTATTTTAGCAACTAACGCTGTTTAAATAGGCTTATTTCAGCAACTTAGACTTATTAAATAGCCTTATTTCAGCAACTTAGACTTATTAAATAGGCTTATTTCAGCAACTTAGACTTATTAAATAGGCTTATTTCAGCAACTTAGACTTATTAAATAGCCTTATTTCAGCAACTTAGGCTTATTAAATAGGCTTATTTCAGCAACTTAGGCTTATTAAATAGCCTTATTTCAGCAACTTAGACTTATTAAATAGGCTTATTTCAGCAACTTAGGCTTATTAAATAGGCTTATTCAGCAACTTAGGCTTATTAAAAAGGCTTATTTCAGCAACTTAGGCTTATTAAATAGGCTTATTTTAGCAACTTAGGCTTTTTAAATAGGTTTATTTCAGCAACTTAGACTTATTAAATAGCCTTATTAAATAGGATTATTTCAGCAACTTAGGCTTATTAAATAGGCTTATTTCAGAAATTTATGCTTGTTAAATAGCCTTATTAAACAGGTTTATTTCAGCAACTTAGGCTTATTAAATAGCATTTTAAATAGGTTTATTTCAGCAACTTAGACTTATTAAATATACCTTTTTAAATAGGCTTAGTTCAGAAACTTCGGCTTATTAAATAGGCTTATTTTAGCAACTTAGGCGCATTAAATAGCCTTATTTCAGCAACTTAGGCGTATTAAATAGCCTTATTAAATAGGCTTATTTCAGCAACTTAGGCTTATTAAATAGCCTTATTTCAGCAACTTAGACTTATTCAATAGGCTTATTTCAGCAACTTAGGCTTATTAAATAGGCTTATTCAGCAACTTAGGCTTATTAAATAGGCTTATTTCAGCAACTTAGGTTTATTAAATAGCCTTATTTCAGCAACTTAGACTTATTAAATAGGCTTTTTTCAGCAACTTAGGCGTATTAAATAGGCTTATTAAATAGGCGTATTAAATAGGCTTATTAAAAATTCTCATTAAATGGACTTATTAAATAGCCTCATTAAATAGGCTTATTTTAGCAACTTAGGCTTATTAAATAGGTTTATGTCAGCAACTTACGCTTATTAAATAGCCTTATTAAATAGGATTATTTCAGCAACTTGGGCGTATTAAATACCATTTTTAAATAGGTTTATTTCAGCAACTTAGACTTATTAAATAGACCTTTTTAAATAGGCTTAGTTCAGAAACTTAGGCTTATTAAATCGGCTTATTTCAGCAACTTAGGCTCATTAAATAGCCTCATTAAATAGGCTTATTTCAGCAACTTAGGCTTATTAAATAGCCTTATTAAATAGGCTTATTTTAGAAACTTTGACTTATTAAATCGACTTATTAAATAGACATTTCAGCAACTTAGGCTCATTAAATAGGCTTATGAAATATGCTTATTTCTGCAACTTAGACTTATTAGATAGGCCTATTAAATAGGCTTATTTCAGCAACGTAGGCTTATTAAATAGGCTTATTTCAGCAACTTAGGCTTATTAAATAGCCTTATTTCAGCAACTTAGACTTATTAAATTGGTTTATTCAGCAACTTAGGCTTATTAAATAGGCTTATTTCAGCAACTTAGACTTATTAAATAGGCCTATTAAATAGGCTTATTAAATAGACTTATTAAATATGCTTATTAAAAAGGCTTATTAAATAGACTTAATAAATAGGCTCATTAATACTTATTAAATAGGTTTATTAAATAGGCGTATTAAATAGGCTTATTAAATAGGCGTATTAAATAGGCTTATTAAATAGGCTTATTAAATTGACTTATTAAATAGCCTCATTAAATAGGCTTATTTTAGCAACTTAGGCTTATTAAATAGGTTTATGTCAGCAACTTAGACTTATTAAATAGCCTTATTAAATAGGCTTATTTCAGCAACTTAGGCTTATTAAATAGCCTTATTAATCAGGTTTATTTCAGCAACTTGGGTGTATTAAATACCATTTTTAAATAGGTTTATTTCAGCAAATTAGACTTATTAAATAGACCTCTTTAAATAGGCTTAGTTCAGAAACTTAGGCTTATTAAATCGGCTTATTTCAGCAACTTAGACTTATTAAATAGGCCTATTAAATAGGCTTATTAAATAGACTTATTAAATAGGCTTATTAAAAAGGCTTATTAAATAGACTTAATAAATAGGCTCATTAAATACTTATTAAATAGGTTTATTAAATAGGCCTATTAAATAGGCTTATTAAATAGGCGTATTAAATAGGCTTATTAAATAGGCTTATTAAATGGACTTATTAAATAGCCTCATTAAATAGGCTTATTTTAGCAACTTAGGCTTATTAAATAGGTTTATTTCAGCAACTTAGACTTATTAAATAGCCTTATTAAATAGGCTTATTTCAGCAACTTAGGCTTATTAAATAGGCTTATTTCAGCAACTTACGCTTATTAAATAGCCTTATTAATCAGGTTTATTTCAGCAACTTGGGCGTATTAAATACCATTTTTAAATAGGTTTATTTCAGCAACTTAGACTTATTAAGTAGACCTTTTTAAATAGGCTTAGTTCAGAAACTTAGGCTTATTAAATCGGCTTATTTCAGCAACTTAGGCTCATTAAATAGCCTCATTAAATAGGCTTATTTCAGCAACTTAGGCTTATTAAATAGCCTTATTAAATAGGCTTATTTGAGCAACTTTGACTTATTAAATCGACTTATTAAATAGACATTTCAGCAACTTAGGCTCATTAAATAGGCTTATGAAATATGCTTATTTCTGCAACTTAGATTATTAGATAGGCCTATTAAATAGGCTTATTTCAGCAACTTAGGCTTATTAAATAGGCTTATTTCAGCAACTTAGGCTTATTAAATAGGCCTATTTCAGCAACTTAGACTTATTAAATAGCCTTATTTCAGCAACTTACGCTTATTAAATAGGCTTCTTTCAGCAACTTAGGCTTATTAAATAGCCTTATTAAATAGGCTTATTTCAGCAACTTGGGCTTATTAAATAGGCTTATTTTAGCAACTAACGCTGTTTAAATAGGTTTATTTCAGCAACTTAGACTTATTAAATAGCCTTATTTCAGCAACTTAGACTTATTAAATAGGCTTATTTCAGCAACTTAGACATTAAATAGGCTTATTTCAGCAACTTGGACTTATTAAATAGCCTTATTTCAGCAACTTAGGCTTATTAAATAGGCTTATTTCAGCAACTTAGGCTTATTAAATAGCCTTATTTCAGCAACTTACACTTATTAAATAGGCTTATTTCAGCAACTTAGGATTATTAAATAGGCTTATTCAGCAACTTAGGCTTATTAAAAAGGCTTATTAAATAGGCTTATTTTAGCAACTTAGGCTTTTTAAATAGGTTTATTTCAGCAACTTAGACTTATTAAATAGCCTTATTAAATAGGATTATTTCAGCAACTTAGGCTTATTAAATAGGCTTATTTCAGCAATTTATGCTTATTAAATAGCCTTATTAAACAGGTTTATTTCAGCAACTTAGGCTTATTAAATAGCATTTTAAATAGGTTTATTTCAGCAACTTAGACTTATTAAATATACCTTTTTAAATAGGCTTAGTTCAGAAACTTCGGCTTATTAAATAGGCTTATTTTAGCAACTTAGGCGCATTAAATAGCCTTATTTCAGCAACTTAGGCGTATTAAATAGCCTTATTAAATAGGCTTATTTCAGCAACTTAGGCTAATTAAATAGCCTTATTTCAGCAACTTAGACTTATTCAATAGGCTTATTTCAGCAACTTAGGCTTATTAAATAGGCTTATTCAGCAACTTAGGCTTATTAAATAGGCTTATTTCAGCAACTTAGGTTTATTAAATAGCCTTATTTCAGCAACTTAGACTTATTAAATAGGCTTTTTTCAGCAACTTAGGCGTATTAAATAGGCTTATTAAATAGGCGTATTAAATAGGCTTATTAAAAATTCTTATTAAATGGACTTATTAAATAGCCTCATTAAATAGGCTTATTTTAGCAACTTAGGCTTATTAAATAGGTTTATGTCAGCAACTTAGACTTATTAAATAGCCTTATTAAATAGGCTTATTTCAGCAACTTAGGCTTATTAAATAGGCTTATTTCAGCAACTTACGCTTATTAAATAGCCTTATTAATCAGGTTTATTTCAGCAACTTGGGCGTATTAAATACCATTTTTAAATAGGTTTATTTCAGCAACTTAGACTTATTAAATAGACCTTTTTAAATAGGCTTAGTTCAGAAACTTAGGCTTATTAAATCGGCTTATTTCAGCAACTTAGGCTCATTAAATAGCCTCATTAAATAGGCTTATTTCAGCAACTTAGGCTTATTAAATAGCCTTATTAAATAGGCTTATTTTAGAAACTTTGACTTATTAAATCGACTTATTAAATAGACATTTCAGCAACTTAGGCTCATTAAATAGGCTTATGAAATATGCTTATTTCTGCAACTTAGACTTATTAGATAGGCCTATTAAATAGGCTTATTTCAGCAACGTAGGCTTATTAAATAGGCTTATTTCAGCAACTTAGGCTTATTAAATAGCCTTATTTCAGCAACTTAGACTTATTAAATTGGTTTATTCAGCAACTTAGGCTTATTAAATAGGCTTATTTCAGCAACTTAGACTTATTAAATAGGCCTATTAAATAGGCTTATTAAATAGACTTATTAAATATGCTTATTAAAAAGGCTTATTAAATAGACTTAATAAATAGGCTCATTAATACTTATTAAATAGGTTTATTAAATAGGCGTATTAAATAGGCTTATTAAATAGGCGTATTAAATAGGCTTATTAAATAGGCTTATTAAATTGACTTATTAAATAGCCTCATTAAATAGGCTTATTTTAGCAACTTAGGCTTATTAAATAGGTTTATGTCAGCAACTTAGACTTATTAAATAGCCTTATTAAATAGGCTTATTTCAGCAACTTAGGCTTATTAAATAGCCTTATTAATCAGGTTTATTTCAGCAACTTGGGCGTATTAAATACCATTTTTAAATAGGTTTATTTCAGCAAATTAGACTTATTAAATATACCTCTTTAAATAGGCTTAGTTCAGAAACTTAGGCTTATTAAATCGGCTTATTTCAGCAACTTAGGCTCATTAAATAGCCTCATTAAATAGGCTTATTTCAGCAACTTAGGCTTATTAAATAGCCTTATTAAATAGGCTTATTTGAGCAACTTTGACTTATTAAATCGACTTATTAAATAGACATTTCAGCAACTTAGGCTCATTAAATAGGCTTATGAAATATGCTTATTTCTGCAACTTAGATTATTAGATAGGCCTATAAAATAGGCTTATTTCAGCAACTTAGGCTTATTAAATAGGCTTATTTCAGCAACTTAGGCTTATTAAATAGGCCTATTTCAGCAACTTAGACTTATTAAATAGCCTTATTTCAGCAACTTACGCTTATTAAATAGGCTTCTTTCAGCAACTTAGGCTTATTAAATAGCCTTATTAAATAGGCTTATTTCAGCAACTTGGGCTTATTAAATAGGCTTATTTTAGCTACTAACGCTGTTTAAATAGGTTTATTTCAGCAACTTAGACTTATTAAATAGCCTTATTTCAGCAACTTAGACTTATTAAATAAGCTTATTTCAGCAACTTAGACTTATTAAATAGGCTTATTTCAGCAACTTGGACTTATTAAATAGCCTTATTTCAGCAACTTAGGCTTATTAAATAGGCTTATTTCAGCAACTTAGGCTTATTAAATAGCCTTATTTCAGCAACTTAGACTTATTAAATAGGCTTATTTCAGCAACTTAGGCTTATTAAATAGGCTTATTCAGCAACTTAGGCTTATTAAAAAGGCTTATTAAATAGGCTTATTTTAGCAACTTAGGCTTTTTAAATAGGTTTATTTCAGCAACTTAGACTTATTAAATAGCCTTATTAAATAGGATTATTTCAGCAACTTAGGCTTATTAAATAGGCTTATTTCAGCAATTTATGCTTATTAAATAGCCTTATTAAACAGGTTTATTTCAGCAACTTAGGCTTATTAAATAGCATTTTAAATAGGTTTATTTCAGGAACTTAGACTTATTAAATATACCTTTTTAAATAGGCTTAGTTCAGAAACTTCGGCTTATTAAATAGGCTTATTTTAGCAACTTAGGCGCATTAAATAGCCTTATTTCAGCAACTTAGACTTATTCAATAGGCTTATTTCAGCAACTTAGGCTTATTAAATAGGCTTATTCAGCAACTTAGGCTTATTAAATAGGCTTATTTCAGCAACTTAGGTTTATTAAATAGCCTTATTTCAGCAACTTAGACTTATTAAATAGGCTTTTTTCAGCAACTTAGGCGTATTAAATAGGCTTATTAAATAGGCGTATTAAATAGGCTTATGAAAAATTATTATTAAATGGACTTATTAAATAGCCTCATTAAATAGGCTTATTTTAGCAACTTAGGCTTATTAAATAGGTTTATTTCAGCAACTTAGACTTATTAAATAGCCTTATTAAATAGGCTTATTTCAGCAACTTAGGCTTATTAAATAGGCTTATTTTAGCAACTTACACTTATTAAATAGCCTTATTAATCAGGTTTATTTCAGCAACTTGGGCGTATAAAATACCATTTTTAAATAGGTTTATTTCAGCAACTTAGACTTATTAAATTGACCGTTTTAAATAGGCTTAGTTCAGAAACTTAAGCTTATTTAATCGGCTTATTTCAGCAACTTAGGCCCATTAAATAGCCTCATTAAATAGGCTTATTTCAGCAACTTAGGCTTATTAAATAGCCTTATTAAATAGGCTTATTTGAGCAACTTTGACTTATTAAATCGACTTATTAAATAGACATTTCAGCAACTTAGGCTCATTAAATAGGCTTATGAAATATGCTTATTTCTGCAACTTAGACTTATTAGATAGGCCTATTAAATAGGCTTATTTCAGCAACTTAGGCTTATTAAATAGGCTTATTTCAGCAATTTATGCTTATTAAATAGCCTTATTAAACAGGTTTATTTCAGCAACTTAGGCTTATTAAATAGCATTTTAAATAGGTTTATTTCAGCAACTTAGACTTATTAAATAGGCTTATTTCAGCAATTTATGCTTATTAAATAGCCTTATTAAACAGGTTTATTTCAGCAACTTAGGCTTATTAAATAGCATTTTAAATAGGTTTATTTCAGCAACTTAGACTCATTAAATATACCTTTTTAAATAGGCTTAGTTCAGAAACTTCGGCTTATTAAATAGGCTTATTTTAGCAACTTAGGCGCATTAAATAGCCTTATTTCAGCAACTTAGGCGTATTAAATAGCCTTATTAAATAGGCTTATTTCAGCAACTTAGGCTTATTAAATAGCCTTATTTCAGCAACTTAGACTTATTCAATAGGCTTATTTCAGCAACTTAGGCTTATTAAATAGGCTTATTCAGCAACTTTGGCTTATTAAATAGGCTTATTTCAGCAACTTAGGTTTATTAAATAGCCTTATTTCAGCAACTTAGACTTATTAAATAGGCTTTTTTCAGCAACTTAGGCGTATTAAATAGGCTTATTAAATAGGCGTATTAAATAGGCTTATTAAAAATTCTTATTAAATGGACTTATTAAATAGCCTCATTAAATAGGCTTATTTTAGCAACTTAGGCTTATTAAATAGGTTTATTTCAGCAACTTAGACTTATTAAATAGCCTTATTAAATAGGCTTATTTCAGCAACTTAGGCTTATTAAATAGGCTTATTTCAGCAACTTAGGTTTATTAAATAGCCTTATTTCAGCAACTTAGACTTATTAAATAGGCTTTTTTCAGCAACTTAGGCGTATTAAATAGGCTTATTAAATAGGCGTATTAAATAGGCTTATTAAAAATTATTATTAAATGGACTTATTAAATAGCCTCATTAAATAGGCTTATTTTAGCAACTTAGGCTTATTAAATAGCATTTTAAATAGGTTTATTTCAGCAACTTAGACTTATTAAATAGGCTTATTTCAGCAATTTATGCTTATTAAATAGCCTTATTAATCAGGTTTATTTCAGCAACTTGGGCGTATAAAATACCATTTTTAAATAGGTTTATTTCAGCAACTTAGACTTATTAAATTGACCGTTTTAAATAGGCTTAGTTCAGAAACTTAGGCTTATTTAATCGGCTTATTTCAGCAACTTAGGCCCATTAAATAGCCTCATTAAATAGGCTTATTTCAGCAACTTAGGCTTATTAAATAGCCTTATTAAATAGGCTTATTTGAGCAACTTTGACTTATTAAATCGACTTATTAAATAGACATTTCAGCAACTTAGGCTCATTAAATAGGCTTATGAAATATGCTTATTTCTGCAACTTAGACTTATTAGATAGGCCTATTAAATAGGCTTATTTCAGCAACTTAGGCTTATTAAATAGGCTTATTTCAGCAATTTATGCTTATTAAATAGCCTTATTAAACAGGTTTATTTCAGCAACTTAGGCTTATTAAATAGCATTTTAAATAGGTTTATTTCAGCAACTTAGACTTATTAAATAGGCTTATTTCAGCAATTTATGCTTATTAAATAGCCTTATTAAACAGGTTTATTTCAGCAACTTAGGCTTATTAAATAGCATTTTAAATAGGTTTATTTCAGCAACTTAGACTTATTAAATATACCTTTTTAAATAGGCTTAGTTCAGAAACTTCGGCTTATTAAATAGGCTTATTTTAGCAACTTAGGCGCATTAAATAGCCTTATTAAATAGACATTTCAGCAACTTAGGCTCATTAAATAGGCTTATGAAATATGCTTATTTCTGCAACTTAGACTTATTAGATAGGCCTATTAAATAGGCTTATTTCAGCAACGTAGGCTTATTAAATAGGCTTATTTCAGCAACTTAGGCTTATTAAATAGCCTTATTTCAGCAACTTAGACTTATTCAATAGGCTTATTTCAGCAACTTAGGCTTATTAAATAGGCTTATTCAGCAACTTAGGCTTATTAAATAGGCTTATTTCAGCAACTTAGGTTTATTAAATAGCCTTATTTCAGCAACATAGACTTATTAAATAGGCTTTTTTCAGCAACTTAGGCGTATTAAATAGGCTTATTAAATAGGCGTATTAAATAGGCTTATGAAAAATTATTATTAAATGGACTTATTAAATAGCCTCATTAAATAGGCTTATTTTAGCAACTTAGGCTTATTAAATAGGTTTATTTCAGCAACTTAGACTTATTAAATAGCCTTATTAAATAGGCTTATTTCAGCAACTTAGGCTTATTAAATAGGCTTATTTTAGCAACTTACACTTATTAAATAGCCTTATTAATCAGGTTTATTTCAGCAACTTGGGCGTATAAAATACCATTTTTAAATAGGTTTATTTCAGCAACTTAGACTTATTAAATTGACCGTTTTAAATAGGCTTAGTTCAGAAACTTAGGCTTATTTAATCGGCTTATTTCAGCAACTTAGGCCCATTAAATAGCCTCATTAAATAGGCTTATTTCAGCAACTTAGGCTTATTAAATAGCCTTATTAAATAGGCTTATTTGAGCAACTTAGGCTTATTAAATAGGCTTATTTCAGCAACTTAGGTTTATTAAATAGCCTTATTTCAGCAACTTAGACTTATTAAATAGGCTTTTTTCAGCAACTTAGGCGTATTAAATAGGCTTATTAAATAGGCGTATTAAATAGGCTTATTAAAAATTATTATTAAATGGACTTATTAAATAGCCTCATTAAATAGGCTTATTTTAGCAACTTAGGCTTATTAAATAGCATTTTAAATAGGTTTATTTCAGCAACTTAGACTTATTAAATAGGCTTATTTCAGCAATTTATGCTTATTAAATAGCCTTATTAATCAGGTTTATTTCAGCAACTTGGGCGTATAAAATACCATTTTTAAATAGGTTTATTTCAGCAACTTAGACTTATTAAATTGACCGTTTTAAATAGGCTTAGTTCAGAAACTTAGGCTTATTTAATCGGCTTATTTCAGCAACTTAGGCCCATTAAATAGCCTCATTAAATAGGCTTATTTCAGCAACTTAGGCTTATTAAATAGCCTTATTAAATAGGCTTATTTGAGCAACTTTGACTTATTAAATCGACTTATTAAATAGACATTTCAGCAACTTAGGCTCATTAAATAGGCTTATGAAATATGCTTATTTCTGCAACTTAGACTTATTAGATAGGCCTATTAAATAGGCTTATTTCAGCAACTTAGGCTTATTAAATAGGCTTATTTCAGCAATTTATGCTTATTAAATAGCCTTATTAAACAGGTTTATTTCAGCAACTTAGGCTTATTAAATAGCATTTTAAATAGGTTTATTTCAGCAACTTAGACTTATTAAATAGGCTTATTTCAGCAATTTATGCTTATTAAATAGCCTTATTAAACAGGTTTATTTCAGCAACTTAGGCTTATTAAATAGCATTTTAAATAGGTTTATTTCAGCAACTTAGACTTATTAAATATACCTTTTTAAATAGGCTTAGTTCAGAAACTTCGGCTTATTAAATAGGCTTATTTTAGCAACTTAGGCGCATTAAATAGCCTTATTAAATAGACATTTCAGCAACTTAGGCTCATTAAATAGGCTTATGAAATATGCTTATTTCTGCAACTTAGACTTATTAGATAGGCCTATTAAATAGGCTTATTTCAGCAACTTAGGCTTATTAAATAGCCTTATTTCAGCAACTTAGACTTATTCAATAGGCTTATTTCAGCAACTTAGGCTTATTAAATAGGCTTATTCAGCAACTTAGGCTTATTAAATAGGCTTATTTCAGCAACTTAGGTTTATTAAATAGCCTTATTTCAGCAACTTAGACTTATTAAATAGGCTTTTTTCAGCAACTTAGGCGTATTAAATAGGCTTATTAAATAGGCGTATTAAATAGGCTTATGAAAAATTATTATTAAATGGACTTATTAAATAGCCTCATTAAATAGGCTTATTTTAGCAACTTAGGCTTATTAAATAGGTTTATTTCAGCAACTTAGACTTATTAAATAGCCTTATTAAATAGGCTTATTTCAGCAACTTAGGCTTATTAAATAGGCTTATTTTAGCAACTTACACTTATTAAATAGCCTTATTAATCAGGTTTATTTCAGCAACTTGGGCGTATAAAATACCATTTTTAAATAGGTTTATTTCAGCAACTTAGACTTATTAAATTGACCGTTTTAAATAGGCTTAGTTCAGAAACTTAGGCTTATTTAATCGGCTTATTTCAGCAACTTAGGCCCATTAAATAGCCTCATTAAATAGGCTTATTTCAGCAACTTAGGCTTATTAAATAGCCTTATTAAATAGGCTTATTTGAGCAACTTTGACTTATTAAATCGACTTATTAAATAGACATTTCAGCAACTTAGGCTCATTAAATAGGCTTATGAAATATGATTATTTCTGCAACTTAGACTTATTAGATAGGCCTATTAAATAGGCTTATTTCAGCAACTTAAGCTTATTAAATAGGCTTATTTCAGCAATTTATGCTTATTAAATAGCCTTATTAAACAGGTTTATTTCAGCAACTTAGGCTTATTAAATAGCATTTTAAATAGGTTTATTTCAGCAACTTAGACTTATTAAATAGGCTTATTTCAGCAATTTATGCTTATTAAATAGCCTTATTAAACAGGTTTAATTCAGCAACTTAGGCTTATTAAATAGCATTTTAAATAGGTTTATTTCAGCAACTTAGACTTATTAAATATACCTTTTTAAATAGGCTTAGTTCAGAAACTTCGGCTTATTAAATAGGCTTATTTTAGCAACTTAGGCGCATTAAATAGCCTTATTTCAGCAACTTAGGCGTATTAAATAGCCTTATTAAATAGGCTTATTTCAGCAACTTAGGCTTATTAAATAGCCTTATTTCAGCAACTTAGACTTATTCAATAGGCTTATTTCAGCAACTTAGGCTTATTAAATAGGCTTATTCAGCAACTTTGGCTTATTAAATAGGCTTATTTCAGCAACTTAGGTTTATTAAATAGCCTTATTTCAGCAACTTAGACTTATTAAATAGGCTTTTTTCAGCAACTTAGGCGTATTAAATAGGCTTATTAAATAGGCGTATTAAATAGGCTTATTAAAAATTCTTATTAAATGGACTTATTAAATAGCCTCATTAAATAGGCTTATTTTAGCAACTTAGGCTTATTAAATAGGTTTATTTCAGCAACTTAGACTTATTAAATAGCCTTATTAAATAGGCTTATTTCAGCAACTTAGGCTTATTAAATAGGCTTATTTCAGCAACTTAGGTTTATTAAATAGCCTTATTTCAGCAACTTAGACTTATTAAATAGGCTTTTTTCAGCAACTTAGGCGTATTAAATAGGCTTATTAAATAGGCGTATTAAATAGGCTTATTAAAAATTATTATTATATGGACTTATTAAATAGCCTCATTAAATAGGCTTATTTTAGCAACTTAGGCTTATTAAATAGGTTTATTTCAGCAACTTAGACTTATTAAATAGCCTTATTAAATAGGCTTATTTCAGCAACTTAGGCTTATTAAATAGGCTTATTTTAGCAACTTACACTTATTAAATAGCCTTATTAATCAGGTTTATTTCAGCAACTTGGGCGTATAAAATACCATTTTTAAATAGGTTTATTTCAGCAACTTAGACTTATTAAATTGACCGTTTTAAATAGGCTTAGTTCAGAAACTTAGGCTTATTTAATCGGCTTATTTCAGCAACTTAGGCCCATTAAATAGCCTCATTAAATAGGCTTATTTCAGCAACTTAGGCTTATTAAATAGCCTTATTAAATAGGCTTATTTGAGCAACTTTGACTTATTAAATCGACTTATTAAATAGACATTTCAGCAACTTAGGCTCATTAAATAGGCTTATGAAATATGCTTATTTCTGCAACTTAGACTTATTAGATAGGCCTATTAAATAGGCTTATTTCAGCAACTTAGGCTTATTAAATAGGCTTATTTCAGCAATTTATGCTTATTAAATAGCCTTATTAAACAGGTTTATTTCAGCAACTTAGGCTTATTAAATAGCATTTTAAATAGGTTTATTTCAGCAACTTAGACTTATTAAATAGGCTTATTTCAGCAATTTATGCTTATTAAATAGCCTTATTAAACAGGTTTATTTCAGCAACTTAGGCTTATTAAATAGCATTTTAAATAGGTTTATTTCAGCAACTTAGACTTATTAAATATACCTTTTTAAATAGGCTTAGTTCAGAAACTTCGGCTTATTAAATAGGCTTATTTTAGCAACTTAGGCGCATTAAATAGCCTTATTAAATAGACATTTCAGCAACTTAGGCTCATTAAATAGGCTTATGAAATATGCTTATTTCTGCAACTTAGACTTATTAGATAGGCCTATTAAATAGGCTTATTTCAGCAACGTAGGCTTATTAAATAGGCTTATTTCAGCAACTTAGGCTTATTAAATAGCCTTATTTCAGCAACTTAGACTTATTAAATTGGTTTATTCAGCAACTTAGGCTTATTAAATAGGCTTATTTCAGCAACTTAGACTTATTAAATAGGCCTATTAAATAGGCTTATTAAATAGACTTATTAAATATGCTTATTAAAAAGGCTTATTAAATAGACTTAACAAATAGGCTCATTAATACTTATTAAATAGGTTTATTAAATAGGCGTATTAAATAGGCTTATTAAATAGGCGTATTAAATAGGTTTATTAAATAGGCTTATTAAATTGACTTATTAAATAGCCTCATTAAATAGGCTTATTTTAGCAACTTAGGCTTATTAAATAGGTTTATGTCAGCAACTTAGACTTATTAAATAGCCTTATTAAATAGGCTTATTTCAGCAACTTAGGCTTATTAAATAGCCTTATTAATCAGGTTTATTTCAGCAACTTGGGTGTATTAAATACCATTTTTAAATAGGTTTATTTCAGCAAATTAGACTTATTAAATAGACCTCTTTAAATAGGCTTAGTTCAGAAACTTAGGCTTATTAAATCGGCTTATTTCAGCAACTTAGACTTATTAAATAGGCCTATTAAATAGGCTTATTAAATAGACTTATTAAATAGGCTTATTAAAAAGGCTTATTAAATAGACTTAATAAATAGGCTCATTAAATACTTATTAAATAGGTTTATTAAATAGGCCTATTAAATAGGCTTATTAAATAGGCGTATTAAATAGGCTTATTAAATAGGCTTATTAAATGGACTTATTAAATAGCCTCATTAAATAGGCTTATTTTAGCAACTTAGGCTTATTAAATAGGTTTATTTCAGCAACTTAGACTTATTAAATAGCCTTATTAAATAGGCTTATTTCAGCAACTTAGGCTTATTAAATAGGCTTATTTCAGCAACTTACGCTTATTAAATAGCCTTATTAATCAGGTTTATTTCAGCAACTTGGGCGTATTAAATACCATTTTTAAATAGGTTCATTTCAGCAACTTAGACTTATTAAGTAGACCTTTTTAAATAGGCTTAGTTCAGAAACTTAGGCTTATTAAATCGGCTTATTTCAGCAACTTAGGCTCATTAAATAGCCTCATTAAATAGGCTTATTTCAGCAACTTAGGCTTATTAAATAGCCTTATTAAATAGGCTTATTTGAGCAACTTTGACTTATTAAATCGACTTATTAAATAGACATTTCAGCAACTTAGGCTCATTAAATAGGCTTATGAAATATGCTTATTTCTGCAACTTAGATTATTAGATAGGCCTATTAAATAGGCTTATTTCAGCAACTTAGGCTTATTAAATAGGCTTATTTCAGCAACTTAGGCTTATTAAATAGGCCTATTTCAGCAACTTAGACTTATTAAATAGCCTTATTTCAGCAACTTACGCTTATTAAATAGGCTTCTTTCAGCAACTTAGGCTTATTAAATAGCCTTATTAAATAGGCTTATTTCAGCAACTTGGGCTTATTAAATAGGCTTATTTTAGCAACTAACGCTGTTTAAATAGGTTTATTTCAGCAACTTAGACTTATTAAATAGCCTTATTTCAGCAACTTAGACTTATTAAATAGCCTTATTTCAGCAACTTAGGCTTATTAAATAGGCTTATTTCAGCTACTTAGGCTTATTAAATAGCCTTATTTCAGCAACTTAGACTTATTAAATAGGCTTATTTCAGCAACTTAGGCTTATTAAATAGGCTTATTCAGCAACTTAGGCTTATTAAAAAGGCTTATTAAATAGGCTTATTTTAGCAACTTAGGCTTTTTAAATAGGTTTATTTCAGCAACTTAGACTTATTAAATAGCCTTATTAAATAGGATTATTTCAGCAACTTAGGCTTATTAAATAGGCTTATTTCAGCAATTTATGCTTATTAAATAGCCTTATTAAACAGGTTTATTTCAGCAACTTAGGCTTATTAAATAGCATTTTAAATAGGTTTATTTCAGCAACTTAGACTTATTAAATATACCTTTTTAAATAGGCTTAGTTCATAAACTTCGGCTTATTAAATAGTCTTATTTTAGCAACTTAGGCGCATTAAATAGCCTTATTTCAGCAACTTAGGCGTATTAAATAGTCTTATTAAATAGGCTTATTTCAGCAACTTAGGCTTATTAAATAGCCTTATTTCAGCAACTTAGACTTATTCAATAGGCTTATTTCAGCAACTTAGGCTTATTAAATAGGCTTATTCAGCAACTTAGGCTTATTAAATAGGCTTATTTCAGCAACTTAGGTTTATTAAATAGCCTTATTTCAGCAACTTAGACTTATTAAATAGGCTTTTTTCAGCAACTTAGGCGTATTAAATAGGCTTATTAAATAGGCGTATTAAATAGGCTTATTAAAAATTCTTATTAAATGGACTTATTAAATAGCCTCATTAAATAGGTTTATTTTAGCAACTTAGGCTTATTAAATAGCCTTATTAAATAGGCTTATTTTAGAAACTTTGACTTATTAAATCGACTTATTAAATAGACATTTCAGCAACTTAGGCTCATTAAATAGGCTTATGAAATATGCTTATTTCTGCAACTTAGACTTATTAGATAGGCCTATTAAATAGGCTTATTTCAGCAACGTAGGCTTATTAAATAGGCTTATTTCAGCAACTTAGGCTTATTAAATAGCCTTATTTCAGCAACTTAGACTTATTAAATTGGTTTATTCAGCAACTTAGGCTTATTAAATAGGCTTATTTCAGCAACTTAGACTTATTAAATAGGCCTATTAAATAGGCTTATTAAATAGACTTATTAAATATGCTTATTAAAAAGGCTAATTAAATAGACTTAATAAATAGGCTCATTAATACTTATTAAATAGGTTTATTAAATAGGCGTATTAAATAGGCTTATTAAATAGGCGTATTAAATAGGCTTATTAAATAGGCTTATTAAATTGACTTATTAAATAGCCTCATTAAATAGGCTTATTTTAGCAACTTAGGCTTATTAAATAGGTTTATGTCAGCAACTTAGACTTATTAAATAGCCTTATTAAATAGGCTTATTTCAGCAACGTAGGCTTATTAAATAGCCTTATTAATCAGGTTTATTTCAGCAACTTGGGTGTATTAAATACCATTTTTAAATAGGTTTATTTCAGCAAATTAGACTTATTAAATAGACCTCTTTAAATAGGCTTAGTTCAGAAACTTAGGCTTATTAAATCGGCTTATTTCAGCAACTTAGACTTATTAAATAGGCCTATTAAATAGGCTTATTAAATAGACTTATTAAATAGGCTTATTAAAAAGGCTTATTAAATAGACTTAATAAATAGGCTCATTAAATACTTATTAAATAGGTTTATTAAATAGGCCTATTAAATAGGCTTATTAAATAGGCGTATTAAATAGGCTTATTAAATAGGCTTATTAAATGGACTTATTAAATAGCCTCATTAAATAGGCTTATTTTAGCAACTTAGGCTTATTAAATAGGTTTATTTCAGCAACTTAGACTTATTAAATAGCCTTATTAAACAGGCTTATTTCAGCAACTTAGACTTATTAAGTAGACTTTTTTAAATAGGCTTAGTTCAGAAACTTAGGCTTATTAAATCGGCTTATTTCAGCAACTTAGGCTCATTAAATAGCCTCATTAAATAGGCTTATTTCAGCAACTTAGGCTTATTAAATAGCCTTATTAAATAGGCTTATTTGAGCAACTTTGACTTATTAAATCGACTTATTAAATAGACATTTCAGCAACTTAGGCTCATTAAATAGGCTTATGAAATATGCTTATTTCTGCAACTTAGATTATTAGATAGGCCTATTAAATAGGCTTATTTCAGCAACTTAGGCTTATTAAATAGGCTTATTTCAGCAACTTAGGCTTATTAAATAGGCCTATTTCAGCAACTTAGACTTATTAAATAGCCTTATTTCAGCAACTTACGCTTATTAAATAGGCTTCTTTCAGCAACTTAGGCTTATTAAATAGCCTTATTAAATAGGCTTATTTCAGCAACTTGGGCTTATTAAATAGGCTTATTTAGCAACTAACGCTGTTTAAATAGGTTTATTTCAGCAACTTAGACTTATTAAATAGCCTTATTTCAGCAACTTAGACTTATTAAATAGGCTTATTTCAGCAACTTAGACTTATTAAATAGGCTTATTTCAGCAACTTGGACTTATTAAATAGCCTTATTTCAGCAACTTAGGCTTATTAAATAGGCTTATTTCAGCTACTTAGGCTTATTAAATAGCCTTATTTCAGCAACTTAGACTTATTAAATAGGCTTATTTCAGCAACTTAGGCTTATTAAATAGGCTTATTCAGCAACTTAGGCTTATTAAAAAGGCTTATTAAATAGGCTTATTTTAGCAACTTAGGCTTTTTAAATAGGTTTATTTCAGCAACTTAGACTTATTAAATAGCCTTATTAAATAGGATTATTTCAGCAACTTAGGCTTATTAAATAGGCTTATTTCAGCAATTTATGCTTATTAAATAGCCTTATTAAACAGGTTTATTTCAGCAACTTAGGCTTATTAAATAGCATTTTAAATAGGTTTATTTCAGCAACTTAGACTTATTAAATATACCTTTTTAAATAGGCTTAGTTCATAAACTTCGGCTTATTAAATAGGCTTATTTTAGCAACTTAGGCGCATTAAATAGCCTTATTTCAGCAACTTAGGCGTATTAAATAGTCTTATTAAATAGGCTTATTTCAGCAACTTAGGCTTATTAAATAGCCTTATTTCAGCAACTTAGACTTATTCAATAGGCTTATTTCAGCAACTTAGGCTTATTAAATAGGCTTATTCAGCAACTTAGGCTTATTAAATAGGCTTATTTCAGCAACTTAGGTTTATTAAATAGCCTTATTTCAGCAACTTAGACTTATTAAATAGGCTTTTTTCAGCAACTTAGGCGTATTAAATAGGCTTATTAAATAGGCGTATTAAATAGGCTTATTAAAAATTCTTATTAAATGGACTTATTAAATAGCCTCATTAAATAGGCTTATTTTAGCAACTTAGGCTTATTAAATAGGTTTATGTCAGCAACTTAGACTTATTAAATAGCCTTATTAAATAGGCTTATTTCAGCAACTTAGGCTTATTAAATAGGCTTATTTCAGCAACTTACGCTTATTAAATAGCCTTATTAATCAGGTTTATTTCAGCAACTTGGGCGTATTAAATACCATTTTTAAATAGGTTTATTTCAGCAACTTAGACTTATTAAATAGACCTTTTTAAATAGGCTTAGTTCAGAAACTTAGGCTTATTAAATCGGCTTATTTCAGCAACTTAGGCTCATTAAATAGCCTCATTAAATAGGCTTATTTCAGCAACTTAGGCTTATTAAATAGCCTTATTAAATAGGCTTATTTTAGAAACTTTGACTTATTAAATCGACTTATTAAATAGACATTTCAGCAACTTAGGCTCATTAAATAGGCTTATGAAATATGCTTATTTCTGCAACTTAGACTTATTAGATAGGCCTATTAAATAGGCTTATTTCAGCAACGTAGGCTTATTAAATAGGCTTATTTCAGCAACTTAGGCTTATTAAATAGCCTTATTTCAGCAACTTAGACTTATTAAATTGGTTTATTCAGCAACTTAGGCTTATTAAATAGGCTTATTTCAGCAACTTAGACTTATTAAATAGGCCTATTAAATAGGCTTATTAAATAGACTTATTAAATATGCTTATTAAAAAGGCTTATTAAATAGACTTAATAAATAGGCTCATTAATACTTATTAAATAGGTTTATTAAATAGGCGTATTAAATAGGCTTATTAAATAGGCGTATTAAATAGGCTTATTAAATAGGCTTATTAAATTGACTTATTAAATAGCCTCATTAAATAGGCTTATTTTAGCAACTTAGGCTTATTAAATAGGCTTATTTCAGCAACTTAGGCTTATTAAATAGCCTTATTAATCAGGTTTATTTCAGCAACTTGGGTGTATTAAATACCATTTTTAAATAGGTTTATTTCAGCAAATTAGACTTATTAAATAGACCTCTTTAAATAGGCTTAGTTCAGAAACTTAGGCTTATTAAATCGGCTTATTTCAGCAACTTAGACTTATTAAATAGGCCTATTAAATAGGCTTATTAAATAGACTTATTAAATAGGCTTATTAAAAAGGCTTATTAAATAGACTTAATAAATAGGCTCATTAAATACTTATTAAATAGGTTTATTAAATAGGCCTATTAAATAGGCTTATTAAATAGGCGTATTAAATAGGCTTATTAAATAGGCTTATTAAATGGACTTATTAAATAGCCTCATTAAATAGGCTTATTTTAGCAACTTAGGCTTATTAAATAGGTTTATTTCAGCAACTTAGACTTATTAAATAGCCTTATTAAATAGGCTTATTTCAGCAACTTAGGCTTATTAAATAGGCTTATTTCAGCAACTTACGCTTATTAAATAGCCTTATTAATCAGGTTTATTTCAGCAACTTGGGCGTATTAAATACCATTTTTAAATAGGTTTATTTCAGCAACTTAGACTTATTAAGTAGACCTTTTTAAATAGGCTTAGTTCAGAAACTTAGGCTTATTAAATCGGCTTATTTCAGCAACTTAGGCTCATTAAATAGCCTCATTAAATAGGCTTATTTCAGCAACTTAGGCTTATTAAATAGCCTTATTAAATAGGCTTATTTGAGCAACTTTGACTTATTAAATCGACTTATTAAATATACATTTCAGCAACTTAGGCTCATTAAATAGGCTTATGAAATATGCTTATTTCTGCAACTTAGATTATTAGATAGGCCTATTAAATAGGCTTATTTCAGCAACTTAGGCTTATTAAATAGGCTTATTTCAGCAACTTAGGCTTATTAAATAGGCCTATTTCAGCAACTTAGACTTATTAAATAGCCTTATTTCAGCAACTTAAGCTTATTAAATAGGCTTCTTTCAGCAACTTAGGCTTATTAAATAGCCTTATTAAATAGGCTTATTTCAGCAACTTGGGCTTATTAAATAGGCTTATTTTAGCAACTAACGCTGTTTAAATAGGTTTATTTCAGCAACTTAGACTTATTAAATAGCCTTATTTCAGCAACTTAGACTTATTAAATAGGCTTATTTCAGCAACTTAGACTTATTAAATAGGCTTATTTCAGCAACTTGGACTTATTAAATAGCCTTATTTCAGCAACTTAGGCTTATTAAATAGGCTTATTTCAGCAACTTAGGCTTATTAAATAGCCTTATTTCAGCAACTTAGACTTATTAAATAGGCTTATTTCAGCCTACTTAGGCTTATTAAATAGGCTTATTCAGCGACTTAGGCTTATTAAAAAGGCTAATTAAATAGGCTTATTTTAGCAACTTAGGCTTTTTAAATAGGTTTATTTCAGCAACTTAGACTTATTAAATAGCCTTATTAAATAGGATTATTTCAGCAACTTAGGCTTATTAAATAGGCTTATTTCAGCAATTTATGCTTATTAAATAGCCATATTAAACAGGTTTATTTCAGCAACTTAGGCTTATTAAATAGCATTTTAAATAGGTTTATTTCAGCAACTTAGACTTATTAAATATACCTTTTTAAATAGGCTTAGTTCAGAAACTTCGGCTTATTAAATAGGCTTATTTTAGCAACTTAGGTGCATTAAATAGCCTTATTTCAGCAACTTAGGCGTATTAAATAGCCTTATTAAATAGGCTTATTTCAGCAACTTAGGCTTATTAAATAGCCTTATTTCAGCAACTTAGACTTATTCAATAGGCTTATTTCAGCAACTTAGGCTTATTAAATAGGCTTATTCAGCAACTTAGGCTTATTAAATAGGCTTATTTCAGCAACTTAGGTTTATTAAATAGCCTTATTTCAGCAACTTAGACTTATTAAATAGGCTTTTTTCAGCAACTTAGGCGTATTAAATAGGCTTATTAAATAGGCGTATTAAATAGGCTTATTAAAAATTCTTATTAAATGGACTTATTAAATAGCCTCATTAAATAGGCTTATTTTAGCAACTTAGGCTTATTAAATAGGTTTATGTCAGCAACTTAGACTTATTAAATAGCCTTATTAAATAGGCTTATTTCAGCAACTTAGGCTTATTAAATAGGCTTATTTCAGCAACTTACGCTTATTAAATAGCCTTATTAATCAGGTTTATTTCAGCAACTTGGGCGTATTAAATACCATTTTTAAATAGGTTTATTTCAGCAACTTAGACTTATTAAATAGACCTTTTTAAATAGGCTTAGTTCAGAAACTTAGGCTTATTAAATCGGCTTATTTCAGCAACTTAGGCTCATTAAATAGCCTCATTAAATAGGCTTATTTCAGCAACTTAGGCTTATTAAATAGCCTTATTAAATAGGCTTATTTTAGAAACTTTGACTTATTAAATCGACTTATTAAATAGACATTTCAGCAACTTAGGCTCATTAAATAGGCTTATGAAATATGCTTATTTCTGCAACTTAGACTTATTAGATAGGCCTATTAAATAGGCTTATTTCAGCAACGTAGGCTTATTAAATAGGCTTATTTCAGCAACTTAGGCTTATTAAATAGCCTTATTTCAGCAACTTAGACTTATTAAATTGGTTTATTCAGCAACTTAGGCTTATTAAATAGGCTTATTTCAGCAACTTAGACTTATTAAATAGGCCTATTAAATAGGCTTATTAAATAGACTTATTAAATATGCTTATTAAAAAGGCTTATTAAATAGACTTAATAAATAGGCTCATTAATACTTATTAAATAGGTTTATTAAATAGGCGTATTAAATAGGCTTATTAAATAGGCGCATTAAATAGGCTTATTAAATAGGCTTATTAAATTGACTTATTAAATAGCCTCATTAAATAGGCTTATTTTAGCAACTTAGGCTTATTAAATAGGTTTATGTCAGCAACTTAGAATTATTAAATAGCCTTATTAAATAGGCTTATTTCAGCAACTTAGGCTTATTAAATAGCCTTATTAATCAGGTTTATTTCAGCAACTTGGGCGTATTAAATACCATTTTTAAATAGGTTTATTTAAGCAAATTAGACTTATTAAATAGACCTCTTTAAATAGGCTTAGTTCAGAAACTTAGGCTTATTAAATCGGCTTATTTCAGCAACTTAGGCTCATTAAATAGCCTCATTAAATAGGCTTATTTCAGCAACTTAGGCTTATTAAATAGCCTTATTAAATAGGCTTATTTGAGCAACTTTGACTTATTAAATCGACTTATTAAATAGACATTTCAGCAACTTAGGCTCATTAAATAGGCTTATGAAATATGCTTATTTCTGCAACTTAGATTATTAGATAGGCCTATTAAATAGGCTTATTTCAGCAACTTAGGCTTATTAAATAGGCTTATTTCAGCAACTTAGGCTTATTAAATAGGCCTATTTCAGCAACTTAGACTTATTAAATAGCCTTATTTCAGCAACTTACGCTTATTAAATAGGCTTCTTTCAGCAACTTAGGCTTATTAAATAGCCTTATTAAATAGGCTTATTTCAGCAACTTAGACTTATTAAATAGGCTTATTTCAGCAACTTAGACTTATTAAATAGGCTTATTTCAGCAACTTGGACTTATTAAATAGCCTTATTTCAGCAACTTAGGCTTATTAAATAGGCTTATTTCAGCAACTTAGGCTTATTAAATAGCCTTATTTCAGCAACTTAGACTTATTAAATAGGCTTATTTCAGCCTACTTAGGCTTATTAAATAGGCTTATTCAGCAACTTAGGCTTATTAAAAAGGCTAATTAAATAGGCTTATTTTAGCAACTTAGGCTTTTTAAATAGGTTTATTTCAGCAACTTAGACTTATTAAATAGCCTTATTAAATAGGATTATTTCAGCAACTTAGGCTTATTAAATAGGCTTATTTCAGCAATTTATGCTTATTAAATAGCCTTATTAAACAGGTTTATTTCAGCAACTTAGGCTTATTAAATAGCATTTTAAATAGGTTTATTTCAGCAACTTAGACTTATTAAATATACCTTTTTAAATAGGCCTAGTTCAGAAACTTCGGCTTATTAAATAGGCTTATTTTAGCAACTTAGGCGCATTAAATAGCCTTATTTCAGCAACTTAGGCGTATTAAATAGCCTTATTAAATAGGCTTATTTCAGCAACTTAGGCTTATTAAATAGCCTTATCTCAGCAACTTAGACTTATTCAATAGGCTTATTTCAGCAACTTAGGCTTATTAAATAGGCTTATTCAGCAACTTAGGCTTATTAAATAGGCTTATTTCAGCAACTTAGGTTTATTAAATAGCCTTATTTCAGCAACTTAGACTTATTAAATAGGCTTTTTTCAGCAACTTAGGCGTATTAAATAGGCTTATTAAATAGGCGTATTAAATAGGCTTATTAAAAAATTCTTATTAAATGGACTTATTAAATAGCCTCATTAAATAGGCTTATTTTAGCAACTTAGGCTTATTAAATAGGTTTATGTCAGCAACTTAGACTTATTAAATAGCCTTATTAAATAGGCTTATTTCAGCAACTTAGGCTTATTAAATAGGCTTATTTCAGCAACTTACGCTTATTAAATAGCCTTATTAATCAGGTTTATTTCAGCAACTTGGGCGTATTAAATACCATTTTTAAATAGGTTTATTTCAGCAACTTAGACTTATTAAATAGACCTTTTTAAATAGGCTTAGTTCAGAAACTTAGGCTTATTAAATCGGCTTATTTCAGCAACTTAGGCTCATTAAATAGCCTCATTAAATAGGCTTATTTCAGCAACTTAGGCTTATTAAATAGCCTTATTAAATAGGCTTATTTTAGAAACTTTGACTTATTAAATCGACTTATTAAATAGACATTTCAGCAACTTAGGCTCATTAAATAGGCTTATGAAATATGCTTATTTCTGCAACTTAGACTTATTAGATAGGCCTATTAAATAGGCTTATTTCAGCAACGTAGGCTTATTAAATAGGCTTATTTCAGCAACTTAGGCTTATTAAATAGCCTTATTTCAGCAACTTAGACTTATTAAATTGGTTTATTCAGCAACTTAGGCTTATTAAATAGGCTTATTTCAGCAACTTAGACTTATTAAATAGGCCTATTAAATAGGCTTATTAAATAGACTTATTAAATATGCTTATTAAAAAGGCTTATTAAATAGACTTAATAAATAGGCTCATTAATACTTATTAAATAGGTTTATTAAATAGGCGTATTAAATAGGCTTATTAAATAGGCGCATTAAATAGGCTTATTAAATAGGCTTATTAAATTGACTTATTAAATAGCCTCATTAAATAGGCTTATTTTAGCAACTTAGGCTTATTAAATAGGTTTATGTCAGCAACTTAGACTTATTAAATAGCCTTATTAAATAGGCTTATTTCAGCAACTTAGGCTTATTAAATAGCCTTATTAATCAGGTTTATTTCAGCAACTTGGGCGTATTAAATACCATTTTTAAATAGGTTTATTTAAGCAAATTAGACTTATTAAATAGACCTCTTTAAATAGGCTTAGTTCAGAAACTTAGGCTTATTAAATCGGCTTATTTCAGCAACTTAGGCTCATTAAATAGCCTCATTAAATAGGCTTATTTCAGCAACTTAGGCTTATTAAATAGCCTTATTAAATAGGCTTATTTGAGCAACTTTGACTTATTAAATCGACTTATTAAATAGACATTTCAGCAACTTAGGCTCATTAAATAGGCTTATGAAATATGCTTATTTCTGCAACTTAGATTATTAGATAGGCCTATTAAATAGGCTTATTTCAGCAACTTAGGCTTATTAAATAGGCTTATTTCAGCAACTTAGGCTTATTAAATAGGCCTATTTCAGCAACTTAGACTTATTAAATAGCCTTATTTCAGCAACTTACGCTTATTAAATAGGCTTCTTTCAGCAACTTAGGCTTATTAAATAGCCTTATTAAATAGGCTTATTTCAGCAACTTAGACTTATTAAATAGGCTTATTTCAGCAACTTAGACTTATTAAATAGGCTTATTTCAGCAACTTGGACTTATTAAATAGCCTTATTTCAGCAACTTAGGCTTATTAAATAGGCTTATTTCAGCAACTTAGGCTTATTAAATAGCCTTATTTCAGCAACTTAGACTTATTAAATAGGCTTATTTCAGCCTACTTAGGCGTATTAAATAGGCTTATTCAGCAACTTAGGCTTATTAAAAAGGCTAATTAAATAGGCTTATTTTAGCAACTTAGGCTTTTTAAATAGGTTTATTTCAGCAACTTAGACTTATTAAATAGCCTTATTAAATAGGATTATTTCAGCAACTTAGGCTTATTAAATAGGCTTATTTCAGCAATTTATGCTTATTAAATAGCCTTATTAAACAGGTTTATTTCAGCAACTTAGGCTTATTAAATAGCATTTTAAATAGGTATATTTCAGCAACTTAGACTTATTAAATATACCTTTTTAAATAGGCCTAGTTCAGAAACTTCGGCTTATTAAATAGGCTTATTTTAGCAACTTAGGCGCATTAAATAGCCTTATTTCAGCAACTTAGGCGTATTAAATAGCCTTATTAAATAGGCTTATTTCAGCAACTTAGGCTTATTAAATAGCCTTATTTCAGCAACTTAGACTTATTCAATAGGCTTATTTCAGCAACTTAGGCTTATTAAATAGGCTTATTCAGCAACTTAGGCTTATTAAATAGGCTTATTTCAGCAACTTAGGTTTATTAAATAGCCTTATTTCAGCAACTTAGACTTATTAAATAGGCTTTTTTCAGCAACTTAGGCGTATTAAATAGGCTTATTAAATAGGCGTATTAAATAGGCTTATTAAAAATTCTTATTAAATAGACTTATTAAATAGCCTCATTAAATAGGCTTATTTTAGCAACTTAGGCTTATTAAATAGGTTTATGTCAGCAACTTAGACTTATTAAATAGCCTTATTAAATAGGCTTATTTCAGCAACTTAGGCTTATTAAATAGGCTTATTTCAGCAACTTACGCTTATTAAATAGCCTTATTAATCAGGTTTATTTCAGCAACTTGGGCGTATTAAATACCATTTTTAAATAGGTTTATTTCAGCAACTTAGACTTATTAAATAGACCTTTTTAAATAGGCTTAGTTCAGAAACTTAGGCTTATTAAATCGGCTTATTTCAGCAACTTAGGCTCATTAAATAGCCTCATTAAATAGGCTTATTTCAGCAACTTAGGCTTATTAAATAGCCTTATTAAATAGGCTTATTTTAGAAACTTTGACTTATTAAATCGACTTATTAAATAGACATTTCAGCAACTTAGGCTCATTAAATAGGCTTATGAAATATGCTTATTTCTGCAACTTAGACTTATTAGATAGGCCTATTAAATAGGCTTATTTCAGCAACGTAGGCTTATTAAATAGGCTTATTTCAGCAACTTAGGCTTATTAAATAGCCTTATTTCAGCAACTTAGACTTATTAAATTGGTTTATTCAGCAACTTAGGCTTATTAAATAGGCTTATTTCAGCAACTTAGACTTATTAAATAGGCCTATTAAATAGGCTTATTAAATAGACTTATTAAATATGCTTATTAAAAAGGCTTATTAAATAGACTTAATAAATAGGCTCATTAATACTTATTAAATAGGTTTATTAAATAGGCGTATTAAATAGGCTTATTAAATAGGTGCATTAAATAGGCTTATTAAATAGGCTTATTAAATTGACTTATTAAATAGCCTCATTAAATAGGCTTATTTTAGCAACTTAGGCTTATTAAATAGGTTTATGTCAGCAACTTAGACTTATTAAATAGCCTTATTAAATAGGCTTATTTCAGCAACTTAGGCTTATTAAATAGCCTTATTAATCAGGTTTATTTCAGCAACTTGGGCGTATTAAATACCATTTTTAAATAGGTTTATTTCAGCAAATTAGACTTATTAAATAGACCTCTTTAAATAGGCTTAGTTCAGAAACTTAGGCTTATTAAATCGGCTTATTTCAGCAACTTAGGCTCATTAAATAGCCTCATTAAATAGGCTTATTTCAGCAACTTAGGCTTATTAAATAGCCTTATTAAATAGGCTTATTTGATCAACTTTGACTTATTAAATCGACTTATTAAATAGACATTTCAGCAACTTAGGCTCATTAAATAGGCTTATGAAATATGCTTATTTCTGCAACTTAGATTATTAGATAGGCCTATTAAATAGGCTTATTTCAGCAACTTAGGCTTATTAAATAGGCTTATTTCAGCAACTTAGGCTTATTAAATAGGCCTATTTCAGCAACTTAGACTTATTAAATAGCCTTATTTCAGCAACTTACGCTTATTAAATAGGCTTCTTTCAGCAACTTAGGCTTATTAAATAGCCTTATTAAATAGGCTTATTTCAGCAACTTGGGCTTATTAAATAGGCTTATTTTAGCAACTAACGCTTTTTAAATAGGTTTATTTCAGCAACTTAGACTTATTAAATAGCCTTATTTCAGCAACTTAGACTTATTAAATAGGCTTATTTCAGCAACTTAGACTTATTAAATAGGCTTATTTCAGCAACTTGGACTTATTAAATAGCCTTATTTCAGCAACTTAGGCTTATTAAATAGGCTTATTTCAGCAACTTAGGCTTATTAAATAGCCTTATTTCAGCAACTTAGACTTATTAAATAGGCTTATTTCAGCAACTTAGGCTTATTAAATAGGCTTATTCAGCAACTTAGGCTTATTAAAAAGGCTTATTAAATAGGCTTATTTTAGCAACTTAGGCTTTTTAAATAGGTTTATTTCAGCAACTTAGACTTATTAAATAGCCTTATTAAATAGGCTTATTTCAGCAACTTAGGCTTATTAAATAGGCTTATTTCAGCAACTTACGCTTATTAAATAGCCTTATTAATCAGGTTTATTTCAGCAACTTGGGCGTATTAAATACCATTTTTAAATAGGTTTATTTCAGCAACTTAGACTTATTAAGTAGACCTTTTTAAATAGGCTTAGTTCAGAAACTTAGGCTTATTAAATCGGCTTATTTCAGCAACTTAGGCTCATTAAATAGCCTCATTAAATAGGCTTATTTCAGCAACTTAGGCTTATTAAATAGCCTTATTAAATAGGCTTATTTGAGCAACTTTGACTTATTAAATCGACTTATTAAATAGACATTTCAGCAACTTAGGCTCATTAAATAGGCTTATGAAATATGCTTATTTCTGCAACTTAGATTATTAGATAGGCCTATTAAATAGGCTTATTTCAGCAACTTAGGCTTATTAAATAGGCTTATTTCAGCAACTTAGGCTTATTAAATAGGCTTATTTCAGCAACTTAGGCTTATTAAATAGGCCTATTTCAGCAACTTAGACTTATTAAATAGCCTTATTTCAGCAACTTACGCTTATTAAATAGGCTTCTTTCAGCAACTTAGGCTTATTAAATAGCCTTATTAAATAGGCTTATTTCAGCAACAGGGCTTATTAAATAGGCTTATTTTAGCAACTAACGCTGTTTAAATAGGTTTATTTCAGCAACTTAGACTTATTAAATAGCCTTATTTCAGCAACTTAGACTTATTAAATAGGCTTATTTCAGCAACTTAGACTTATTAAATAGGCTTATTTCAGCAACTTGGACTTATTAAATAGCCTTATTTCAGCAACTTAGGCTTATTAAATAGGCTTATTTCAGCAACATAGGCTTATTAAATAGCCTTATTTCAGCAACTTAGACTTATTAAATAGGCTTATTTCAGCAACTTAGGCTTATTAAATAGGCTTATTCAGCAACTTAGGCTTATTAAAAAGGCTTATTAAATAGGCTTATTTTAGCAACTTAGGCTTTTTAAATAGGTTTATTTCAGCAACTTAGACTTATTAAATAGCCTTATTAAATAGGATTATTTCAGCAACTTAGGCTTATTAAATAGGCTTATTTCAGCAATTTATGCTTATTAAATAGCCTTATTAAACAGGTTTATTTCAGCAACTTAGGCTTATTAAATAGCATTTTAAATAGGTTTATTTCAGCAACTTAGACTTATTAAATATACCTTTTTAAATAGGCTTAGTTCAGAAACTTCGGCTTATTAAATAGGCTTATTTTAGCAACTTAGGCGCATTAAATAGCCTTATTTCAGCAACTTAGGCGTATTAAATAGCCTTATTAAATAGGCTTATTTCAGCAACTTAGGCTTATTAAATAGCCTTATTTCAGCAACTTAGACTTATTCAATAGGCTTATTTCAGCAACTTAGGCTTATTAAATAGGCTTATTCAGCAACTTAGGCTTATTAAATAGGCTTATTTCAGCAACTTAGGTTTATTAAATAGCCTTATTTCAGCAACTTAGACTTATTAAATAGGCTTTTTTCAGCAACTTAGGCGTATTAATTAGGCTTATTAAATAGGCGTATTAAATAGGCTTATTAAAAATTCTTATTAAATGGACTTATTAAATAGCCTCATTAAATAGGCTTATTTTAGCAACTTAGGCTTATTAAATAGGTTTATGTCAGCAACTTAGACTTATTAAATAGCCTTATTAAATAGGCTTATTTCAGCAACTTAGGCTTATTAAATAGGCTTATTTCAGCAACTTACGCTTATTAAATAGCCTTATTAATCAGGTTTATTTCAGCAACTTGGGCGTATTAAATACCATTTTTAAATAGGTTTATTTCAGCAACTTAGACTTATTAAATAGACCTTTTTAAATAGGCTTAGTTCAGAAACGTAGGCTTATTAAATCGGCTTATTTCAGCAACTTAGGCTCATTAAATAGCCTCATTAAATAGGCTTATTTCAGCAACTTAGGCTTATTAAATAGCCTTATTAAATAGGCTTATTTTAGAAACTTTGACTTATTAAATCGACTTATTAAATAGACATTTCAGCAACTTAGGCTCATTAAATAGGCTTATGAAATATGCTTATTTCTGCAACTTAGACTTATTAGATAGGCCTATTAAATAGGCTTATTTCAGCAACGTAGGCTTATTAAATAGGCTTATTTCAGCAACTTAGGCTTATTAAATAGGCCTATTTCAGCAACTTAGACTTATTAAATTGCCTTATTTCAGCAACTTACGCTTATTAAATAGGCTTCTTTCAGCAACTTAGGCTTATTAAATAGCCTTATTAAATAGGCTAATTTCAGCAACTTGTGCTTATTAAATAGGCTTATTTTAGCAACTTACGCTGATTAAATAGGCTTATTTCAGTAACTTAGACTTATTAAATAGCCTTATTTCAGCAACTTAGACTTATTAAATAGGTTTATTTCAGCAACTTAGACTTATTAAATAGGCTTATTTCAGCAACTTAGACTTATTAAATAGCCTTATTTCAGCAACTTAGGCTTATTAAATAGGCTTATTTCAGAAACTTAGACTTATTAAATAGCCTTATCTCAGCAACTTAGACTTATTCAATAGGCTTATTTCAGCAACTTAGGCTTATTAAATAGGCTTATTCAGCAACTTAGGCTTATTAAATAGGCTTATTTCAGCAACTTAGGTTTATTAAATAGCCTTATTTCAGCAACTTAGACTTATTAAATAGGCTTTTTTCAGCAACTTAGGCGTATTAAATAGGCTTATTAAATAGGCGTATTAAATAGGCTTATTAAAAATTCTTATTAAATGGACTTATTAAATAGCCTCATTAAATAGGCTTATTTTAGCAACTTAGGCTTATTAAATAGGTTTATGTCAGCAACTTAGACTTATTAAATAGCCTTATTAAATAGGCTTATTTCAGCAACTTAGGCTTATTAAATAGGCTTATTTCAGCAACTTACGCTTATTAAATAGCCTTATTAATCAGGTTTATTTCAGCAACTTGGGCGTATTAAATACCATTTTTAAATAGGTTTATTTCAGCAACTTAGACTTATTAAATAGACCTTTTTAAATAGGCTTAGTTCAGAAACTTAGGCTTATTAAATCGGCTTATTTCAGCAACTTAGGCTCATTAAATAGCCTCATTAAATAGGCTTATTTCAGCAACTTAGGCTTATTAAATAGCCTTATTAAATAGGCTTATTTTAGAAACTTTGACTTATTAAATCGACTTATTAAATAGACATTTCAGCAACTTAGGCTCATTAAATAGGCTTATGAAATATGCTTATTTCTGCAACTTAGACTTATTAGATAGGCCTATTAAATAGGCTTATTTCAGCAACGTAGGCTTATTAAATAGGCTTATTTCAGCAACTTAGGCTTATTAAATAGGCCTATTTCAGCAACTTAGACTTATTAAATTGCCTTATTTCAGCAACTTACGCTTATTAAATAGGCTTCTTTCAGCAACTTAGGCTTATTAAATAGCCTTATTAAATAGGCTTATTTCAGCAACTTGTGCTTATTAAATAGGCTTATTTTAGCAACTTACGCTGATTAAATAGGATTATTTCAGTAACTTAGACTTATTAAATAGCCTTATTTCAGCAACTTAGACTTATTAAATAGGTTTATTTCAGCAACTTAGACTTATTAAATAGGCTTATTTCAGCAACTTAGACTTATTAAATAGCCTTATTTCAGCAACTTAGGCTTATTAAATAGGCTTATTTAAGCAACTTAGGCTTATTAAATAGCCTTATTTCAGCAACTTAGACTTATTAAATAGGCTTATTTCAGCAACTTAGGCTTATTAAATAGGCTTATTCAGCAACTTAGGCTTATTAAATAGGCTTATTTAAGCAACTTTGGCTTATTAAATAGCCTTATTTCAGAAACTTAGACTTATTAAATAGGCTTATTTCAGCAACTTAGGCTTATTAAATAGGCTTATTCAGCAACTTAGGCTTATTAAATAGGCTTATTAAATAGGCTTATTTCAGCAACTTAGGCTTATTAAATAGGCTTATTCAGCAACTTGGGCTTATTAAATAGGCGCATTAAATACTTATTAAATAGGCTTATTAAACAGGCTTATTAAATAGACTTATTAAATAGGCTTATTAAATAGGCTTATTTAATTGGCTTAATAAATAGGCTTATTAAATAGGCTCAATAAATAGGCTTATTAAATAGGCTCGTTAAATACTTATTAAATAGGCGTATTAAATAGACGTATTAAATAGACTTATTAAATAGGCTTTTTAAATAGGCTCATTAAATAGGCTTATTAAATAGGCTTATTAAATAGACTTATTAAACAGCCTCATTAAATAGGCTTACTTTAGCAACTTAGGCTTATTAAATAGGCTTATTTCAGCAACTTAGACTTATTAAAAAGGCTTATTTCAGCAACTTAGGCCTATGAAATAGGCTTTTCAGCAATTTAGGCTTATTAAATAGGCTTATTTCAGCAACTTAGACTTATTAAATAGGCCTATTAAATAGGCTTATTAAATAGACTGATTAAATAGGCTCATTAAATACTTATTAAATAGGCTTATTAAATAGACTTATTAAATAGGCTCAATAAATAGGCTTATTAAATAGGTTTATGTCAGCAACTTACGCTTATTAAATAGCCTTATTAATCAGGTTTATTTCAGCAACTTGGGCGTATTAAATACCATTTTAAATAGGTTTATTTCAGCAACTTAGACTTATTAAATAGACCTTTTTAAATAGGCTTAGTTCAGAAACTTAGGCTTATTAAATCGGCTTATTTCAGCAACTTAGGCTCATTAAATAGCCTCATTAAATAGGCTTATTTCAGCAACTTAGGCTTATTAAATAGCCTTATTAAATAGGCTTATTTTAGAAACTTTGACTTATTAAATCGACTTATTAAATAGACATTTCAGCAACTTAGGCTCATTAAATAGGCTTATGAAATATGCTTATTTCTGCAACTTAGACTTATTAGATAGGCCTATTAAATAGGCTTATTTCAGCAACGTAGGCTTATTAAATAGGCTTATTTCAGCAACTTAGGCTTATTAAATAGCCTTATTTCAGCAACTTAGACTTATTAAATTGGTTTATTCAGCAACTTAGGCTTATTAAATAGGCTTATTTCAGCAACTTAGACTTATTAAATAGGCCTATTAAATAGGCTTATTAAATAGACTTATTAAATATGCTTATTAAAAAGGCTTATTAAATAGACTTAATAAATAGGCTCATTAATACTTATTAAATAGGTTCATTAAATAGGCGTATTAAATAGGCTTATTAAATAGGCGTATTAAATAGGCTTATTAAATAGGCTTATTAAATGGACTTATTAAATAGCCTCATTAAATAGGCTTATTTTAGCAACTTAGGCTTATTAAATAGGTTTATTTCAGCAACTTAGACTTATTAAATAGCCTTATTAAATAGGCTTATTTCAGCAACTTAGGCTTATTAAATAGGCTTATTTCAGCAACTTACGCTTATTAAATAGCCTTATTAATCAGGTTTATTTCAGCAACTTGGGCGTATTAAATACCATTTTTAAATAGGTTTATTTCAGCAACTTAGACTTATTAAGTAGACCTTTTTAAATAGGCTTAGTTCAGAAACTTAGGCTTATTAAATCGGCTTATTTCAGCAACTTAGGCTCATTAAATAGCCTCATTAAATAGGCTTATTTCAGCAACTTAGGCTTATTAAATAGCCTTATTAAATAGGCTTATTTGAGCAACTTTGACTTATTAAATCGACTTATTAAATAGACATTTCAGCAACTTAGGCTCATTAAATAGGCTTATGAAATATTCTTATTTCTGCAACTTAGATTATTAGATAGGCCTATTAAATAGGCTTATTTCAGCAACTTAGGCTTATTAAATAGGCTTATTTCAGCAACTTAGGCTTATTAAATAGGCCTATTTCAGCAACTTACGCTTATTAAATAGGCTTCTTTCAGCAACTTAGGCTTATTAAATAGCCTTATTAAATAGGCTTATTTCAGCAACTTGGGCTTATTAAATAGGCTTATTTTAGTAACTAACGCTGTTTAAATAGGTTTATTTCAGCAACTTAGACTTATTAAATAGCCTTATTTCAGCAACGTAGGCTTATTAAATAGGCTTATTTCAGCAACTTAGACTTATTAAATAGGCTTATTTCAGCAACTTGGACTTATTAAATAGCCTTATTTCAGCAACTTAGGCTTATTAAATAGGCTTATTTCAGCAACTTAGGCTTATTAAATAGCCTTATTTCAGCAACTTAGACTTATTAAATAGGCTTATTTCAGCAACTTAGGCTTATTAAATAGGCTTATTCAGCAACTTAGGCTTATTAAAAAGGCTTATTAAATAGGCTTATTTTAGCAACTTAGGCTTTTTAAATAGGTTTATTTCAGCAACTTAGACTTATTAAATAGCCTTATTAAATAGGATTATTTCAGCAACTTAGGCTTATTAAATAGGCTTATTTCAGCAATTGATGCTTATTAAATAGCCTTATTAAACAGGTTTATTTCAGCAACTTAGGCTTATTAAATAGCATTTTAAATAGGTTTATTTCAGCAACTTAGACTTATTAAATATACCTTTTTAAATAGGCTTAGTTCAGAAACTTCGGCTTATTAAATAGGCTTATTTTAGCAACTTAGGCGCATTAAATAGCCTTATTTCAGCAACTTAGGCGTATTAAATAGCCTTATTAAATAGGCATATTTCAGCAACTTAGGCTTATTAAATAGCCTTATTTCAGCAACTTAGACTTATTCAATAGGCTTATTTCAGCAACTTAGGCTTATTAAATAGGCTTATTCAGCAACTTAGGCTTATTAAATAGGCTTATTTCAGCAACTTAGGTTTATTAAATAGCCTTATTTCAGCAACTTAGACTTATTAAATAGGCTTTTTTCAGCAACTTAGGCGTATTAAATAGGCTTATTAAATAGGCGTATTAAATAGGCTTATTAAAAATTCTTATTAAATGGACTTATTAAATAGCCTCATTAAATAGGCTTATTTTAGCAACTTAGGCTTATTAAATAGGTTTATGTCAGCAACTTAGACTTATTAAATAGCCTTATTAAATAGGCTTATTTCAGCAACTTAGGCTTATTAAATAGACTTATTTCAGCAACTTACGCTTATTAAATAGCCTTATTAATCAGGTTTATTTCAGCAACTTGGGCGTATTAAATACCATTTTTAAATAGGTTTGTTTCAGCAACTTAGACTTATTAAATAGACCTTTTTAAATAGGCTTAGTTCAGAAACTTAGGCTTATTAAATCGGCTTATTTCAGCAACTTAGGCTCATTAAATAGCCTCATTAAATAGGCTTATTTCAGCAACTTAGGCTTATTAAATAGCCTTATTAAATAGGCTTATTTTAGAAACTTTGACTTATTAAATCGACTTATTAAATAGACATTTCAGCAACTTAGGCTAATTAAATAGGCTTATGAAATATGCTTATTTCTGCAACTTAGACTTATTAGATAGGCCTATTAAATAGGCTTATTTCAGCAACGTAGGCTTATTAAATAGGCTTATTTCAGCAACTTAGGCTTATTAAATAGGCCTATTTCAGCAACTTAGACTTATTAAATTGCCTTATTTCAGCAACTTACGCTTATTAAATAGGCTTCTTTCAGCAACTTAGGCTTATTAAATAGCCTTATTAAATAGGCTTATTTCAGCAACTTGTGCTTATTAAATAGGCTTATTTTAGCAACTTACGCTGATTAAATAGGCTTATTTCAGTAACTTAGACTTATTAAATAGCCTTATTTCAGCAACTTAGACTTATTAAATAGGTTTATTTCAGCAACTTAGACTTATTAAATAGGCTTATTTCAGCAACTTAGACTTATTAAATAGCCTTATTTCAGCAACTTAGGCTTATTAAATAGGCTTATTTAAGCAACTTAGGCTTATTAAATAGCCTTATTTCAGCAACTTAGACTTATTAAATAGGCTTATTTCAGCAACTTAGGCTTATTAAATAGGCTTATTCAGCAACTTAGGCTTATTAAATAGGCTTATTTAAGCAACTTAGGCTTATTAAATAGCCTTATTTCAGAAACTTAGACTTATTAAATAGGCTTATTTCAGCAACTTAGGCTTATTAAATAGGCTTATTCAGCAACTTAGGCTTATTAAATAGGCTTATTAAATAGGCTTATTTCAGCAACTTAGGCTTATTAAATAGGCTTATTCAGCAACTTGGGCTTATTAAATAGGCTCATTAAATACTTATTAAATAGGCTTATTAAACAGGCTTATTAAATAGACTTATTAAATAGGTTCAATAAATAGGCTTATTAAATAGGCTCATTAAATAGGCTTAATTAATAGGCTTATTAAATAGCCTTATTAAATAGGCTTATTAAATAGACTTATTAAATAGGCTTATTAAATAGGCTTATTTAATTGGCTTAATAAATAGGCTTATTAAATAGGCTCAATAAATAGGCTTATTAAATAGGCTCGTTAAATACTTATTAAATAGGCTTATTAAATAGACTTATTAAATAAGCTTATTAAATAGGCTTATTTAATTGGCTTAATAAATAGGCTTATTAAATAGGCTCAATAAATAGGCTTATTAAATAGGCTCATTAAATACTTATTAAATAGGCGTATTAAATAGACGTATTAAATAGACTTATTAAATAGGCTTTTTAAATAGGCTCATTAAATAGGCTTATTAAATAGGCTTATTAAATAGACTTATTAAACAGCCTCATTAAATAGGCTTACTTTAGCAACTTAGGCTTATTAAATAGGCTTATTTCAGCAACTTAGACTTATTAAAAAGGCTTATTTCAGCAACTTAGGCCAATGAAATAGGCTTTTCAGCATATTAGGCTTATTAAATAGGCTTATTTCAGCAACTTAGACTTATTAAATAGGCCTATTAAATAGGCTTATTAAATAGACTGATTAAATAGGCTCATTAAATACTTATTAAATAGGCTTATTAAATAGACTTATTAAATAGGCTCAATAAATAGGCTTATTAAATAGGCTTATTAAATAGGCTTATTAAATAGGCTTATTAAATAGACTTATTAAATAGGCGTATTAAATAGGCTTAATAAATAGGCTTATTAAATAGGCTCAATAAATAAGCTTAATAAATAGGCTTAATAAATAGGCTTATTAAATAGGCTCAATAAATAGGCTTAATAAATAGGCTCATTGAATACTCTTTAAATAGGCTTATTAAATAGACTTATTAAATTGACTTGTTAAATAGGCTTATTAAATAGGCTTATTAAATAGACTTATTAAATAGCCTCATTAAATAGGCTTATTTTAGCAACTTAGGCTTATTAAATAGGCTTATTTCAGCAACTTAGTCTTATTGAATAGCCTTATTTCAGCAACATATGCTTATTAAATAGGCTCATTTCAGCAACTTAGGCTTATTAAATAGCCTTATTTCAGCAACTTAGACTTATTAAATTGGTTTATTCAGCAACTTAGGCTTATTAAATAGGCTTATTTCAGCAACTTAGACTTATTAAATAGGCCTATTAAATAGGTTTATTAAATAGGCTTATTAAATAGGCTTATTAAATAGACTTATTAAATAGGCTCAATAAATAGGCTTATTAAATAGGCTTATTAAATAGGCTCATTAAATAGGCTTATTAAATAGACTTATTAAATAGGCGTATTAAATAGGCTTAATAAATAGGCTTATTAAATAGGCTCAATAAATAGGTTTAATAAATATGCTTAATAAATAGGCTTATTAAATAGGCTCAATAAATAGGCTTAATAAATAGGCTCATTGAATACTCTTTAAATAGGCTTATTAAATAGACTTATTAAATGGACTTGTTAAATAGTCTTATTAAATAGGCTTATTAAATAGGCTTATTAAATAGGCTTATTAAATAGGCTTATTAAATAGCCTTATTAAATAGGCTTATTTCAGCAACTTGTGCTTATTAAATAGGCTTATTTTAGCAACTTACGCTGATTAAATAGGATTATTTCAGTAACTTAGACTTATTAAATAGCCTTATTTCAGCAACTTAGACTTATTAAATAGGTTTATTTCAGCAACTTAGACTTATTAAATAGGCTTATTTCAGCAACTTAGACTTATTAAATAGCCTTATTTCAGCAACTTAGGCTTATTAAATAGGCTTATTTAAGCAACTTAGGCTTATTAAATAGCCTTATTTCAGCAACTTAGACTTATTAAATAGGCTTATTTCAGCAACTTAGGCTTATTAAATAGGCTTATTCAGCAACTTAGGCTTATTAAATAGGCTTATTTAAGCAACTTTGGCTTATTAAATAGCCTTATTTCAGCAACTTAGGCTTATTAAATAGGCTTATTAAATAGGCTTATTTCAGCAACTTAGGCTTATTAAATAGGCTTATTCAGCAACTTGGGCTTATTAAATAGGCGCATTAAATACTTATTAAATAGGCTTATTAAACAGGCTTATTAAATAGACTTATTAAATAGGCTTATTAAATAGGCTTATTTAATTGGCTTAATAAATAGGCTTATTAAATAGGCTCAATAAATAGGCTTATTAAATAGGCTCGTTAAATACTTATTAAATAGGCGTATTAAATAGACGTATTAAATAGACTTATTAAATAGGCTTTTTAAATAGGCTCATTAAATAGGCTTATTAAATAGGCTTATTAAATAGACTTATTAAACAGCCTCATTAAATAGGCTTACTTTAGCAACTTAGGCTTATTAAATAGGCTTATTTCAGCAACTTAGGCCTATGAAATAGGCTTTTCAGCAATTTAGGCTTATTAAATAGGCTTATTTCAGCAACTTAGACTTATTAAATAGGCCTATTAAATAGGCTTATTAAATAGACTGATTAAATAGGCTCATTAAATACTTATTAAATAGGCTTATTAAATAGACTTATTAAATAGGCTCAATAAATAGGCTTATTAAATAGGTTTATGTCAGCAACTTACGCTTATTAAATAGCCTTATTAATCAGGTTTATTTCAGCAACTTGGGCGTATTAAATACCATTTTAAATAGGTTTATTTCAGCAACTTAGACTTATTAAATAGACCTTTTTAAATAGGCTTAGTTCAGAAACTTAGGCTTATTAAATCGGCTTATTTCAGCAACTTAGGCTCATTAAATAGCCTCATTAAATAGGCTTATTTCAGCAACTTAGGCTTATTAAATAGCCTTATTAAATAGGCTTATTTTAGAAACTTTGACTTATTAAATCGACTTATTAAATAGACATTTCAGCAACTTAGGCTCATTAAATAGGCTTATGAAATATGCTTATTTCTGCAACTTAGACTTATTAGATAGGCCTATTAAATAGGCTTATTTCAGCAACGTAGGCTTATTAAATAGGCTTATTTCAGCAACTTAGGCTTATTAAATAGCCTTATTTCAGCAACTTAGACTTATTAAATTGGTTTATTCAGCAACTTAGGCTTATTAAATAGGCTTATTTCAGCAACTTAGACTTATTAAATAGGCCTATTAAATAGGCTTATTAAATAGACTGATTAAATAGGCTCATTAAATACTTATTAAATAGGCTTATTAAATAGACTTATTAAATAGGCTCAATAAATAGGCTTATTAAATAGGCTTATTAAATAGGCTTATTAAATAGGCTTATTAAATAGACTTATTAAATAGGCGTATTAAATAGGCTTAATAAATAGGCTTATTAAATAGGCTCAATAAATAAGCTTAATAAATAGGCTTAATAAATAGGCTTATTAAATAGGCTCAATAAATAGGCTTAATAAATAGGCTCATTGAATACTCTTTAAATAGGCTTATTAAATAGACTTATTAAATTGACTTGTTAAATAGGCTTATTAAATAGGCTTATTAAATAGACTTATTAAATAGCCTCATTAAATAGGCTTATTTTAGCAACTTAGGCTTATTAAATAGGCTTATTTCAGCAACTTAGTCTTATTGAATAGCCTTATTTCAGCAACATATGCTTATTAAATAGGCTCATTTCAGCAACTTAGGCTTATTAAATAGCCTTATTTCAGCAACTTAGACTTATTAAATTGGTTTATTCAGCAACTTAGGCTTATTAAATAGGCTTATTTCAGCAACTTAGACTTATTAAATAGGCCTATTAAATAGGTTTATTAAATAGGCTTATTAAATAGGCTTATTAAATAGACTTATTAAATAGGCTCAATAAATAGGCTTATTAAATAGGCTTATTAAATAGGCTCATTAAATAGGCTTATTAAATAGACTTATTAAATAGGCGTATTAAATAGGCTTAATAAATAGGCTTATTAAATAGGCTCAATAAATAGGTTTAATAAATATGCTTAATAAATAGGCTTATTAAATAGGCTCAATAAATAGGCTTAATAAATAGGCTCATTGAATACTCTTTAAATAGGCTTATTAAATAGACTTATTAAATGGACTTGTTAAATAGTCTTATTAAATAGGCTTATTAAATAGGCTTATTAAATAGGCTTATTAAATAGGCTTATTAAATAGCCTTATTAAATAGGCTTATTTCAGCAACTTGTGCTTATTAAATAGGCTTATTTTAGCAACTTACGCTGATTAAATAGGATTATTTCAGTAACTTAGACTTATTAAATAGCCTTATTTCAGCAACTTAGACTTATTAAATAGGTTTATTTCAGCAACTTAGACTTATTAAATAGGCTTATTTCAGCAACTTAGACTTATTAAATAGCCTTATTTCAGCAACTTAGGCTTATTAAATAGGCTTATTTAAGCAACTTAGGCTTATTAAATAGCCTTATTTCAGCAACTTAGACTTATTAAATAGGCTTATTTCAGCAACTTAGGCTTATTAAATAGGCTTATTCAGCAACTTAGGCTTATTAAATAGGCTTATTTAAGCAACTTTGGCTTATTAAATAGCCTTATTTCAGCAACTTAGGCTTATTAAATAGGCTTATTAAATAGGCTTATTTCAGCAACTTAGGCTTATTAAATAGGCTTATTCAGCAACTTGGGCTTATTAAATAGGCGCATTAAATACTTATTAAATAGGCTTATTAAACAGGCTTATTAAATAGACTTATTAAATAGGCTTATTAAATAGGCTTATTTAATTGGCTTAATAAATAGGCTTATTAAATAGGCTCAATAAATAGGCTTATTAAATAGGCTCGTTAAATACTTATTAAATAGGCGTATTAAATAGACGTATTAAATAGACTTATTAAATAGGCTTTTTAAATAGGCTCATTAAATAGGCTTATTAAATAGGCTTATTAAATAGACTTATTAAACAGCCTCATTAAATAGGCTTACTTTAGCAACTTAGGCTTATTAAATAGGCTTATTTCAGCAACTTAGGCCTATGAAATAGGCTTTTCAGCAATTTAGGCTTATTAAATAGGCTTATTTCAGCAACTTAGACTTATTAAATAGGCCTATTAAATAGGCTTATTAAATAGACTGATTAAATAGGCTCATTAAATACTTATTAAATAGGCTTATTAAATAGACTTATTAAATAGGCTCAATAAATAGGCTTATTAAATAGGTTTATGTCAGCAACTTACGCTTATTAAATAGCCTTATTAATCAGGTTTATTTCAGCAACTTGGGCGTATTAAATACCATTTTAAATAGGTTTATTTCAGCAACTTAGACTTATTAAATAGACCTTTTTAAATAGGCTTAGTTCAGAAACTTAGGCTTATTAAATCGGCTTATTTCAGCAACTTAGGCTCATTAAATAGCCTCATTAAATAGGCTTATTTCAGCAACTTAGGCTTATTAAATAGCCTTATTAAATAGGCTTATTTTAGAAACTTTGACTTATTAAATCGACTTATTAAATAGACATTTCAGCAACTTAGGCTCATTAAATAGGCTTATGAAATATGCTTATTTCTGCAACTTAGACTTATTAGATAGGCCTATTAAATAGGCTTATTTCAGCAACGTAGGCTTATTAAATAGGCTTATTTCAGCAACTTAGGCTTATTAAATAGCCTTATTTCAGCAACTTAGACTTATTAAATTGGTTTATTCAGCAACTTAGGCTTATTAAATAGGCTTATTTCAGCAACTTAGACTTATTAAATAGGCCTATTAAATAGGCTTATTAAATAGACTTATTAAATATGCTTATTAAAAAGGCTTATTAAATAGACTTAATAAATAGGCTCATTAATACTTATTAAATAGGTTCATTAAATAGGCGTATTAAATAGGCTTATTAAATAGGCGTATTAAATAGGCTTATTAAATAGGCTTATTAAATTGACTTATTAAATAGCCTCATTAAATAGGTTTATTTTATCAACTTAGGCTTATTAAATAGGTTTATGTCAGCAACTTAGACTTATTAAATAGCCTTATTAAATAGGCTTATTTCAGCAACTTAGGCTTATTAAATAGCCTTATTAATCAGGTTTATTTTAGCAACTTGGGCGTATTAAATACCATTTTTAAATAGGTTTATTTCAGCAAATTAGACTTATTAAATAGACCTCTTTAAATAGGCTTAGTTCAGAAACTTAGGCTTATTAAATCGGCTTATTTCAGCAACTTAGACTTATTAAATAGGCCTATTAAATAGGCTTATTAAATAGACTTATTAAATAGGCTTATTAAAAAGGCTTATTAAATAGACTTAATAAATAGGCTCATTAAATACTTATTAAATAGGTTTATTAAATAGGCCTATTAAATAGGCTTATTAAATAGGCGTATTAAATAGGCTTATTAAATAGGCTTATTAAATGGACTTATTAAATAGCCTCATTAAATAGGCTTATTTTAGCAACTTAGGCTTATTAAATAGGTTTATTTCAGCAACTTAGACTTATTAAATAGCCTTATTAAATAGGCTTATTTCAGCAACTTAGGCTTATTAAATAGGCTTATTTCAGCAACTTACGCTTATTAAATAGCCTTATTAATCAGGTTTATTTCAGCAACTTGGGCGTATTAAATACCATTTTTAAATAGGTTTATTTCAGCAACTTAGACTTATTAAGTAGACCTTTTTAAATAGGCTTAGTTCAGAAACTTAGGCTTATTAAATCGGCTTATTTCAGCAACTTAGGCTCATTAAATAGCCTCATTAAATAGGCTTATTTCAGCAACTTAGGCTTATTAAATAGCCTTATTAAATAGGCTTATTTGAGCAACTTTGACTTATTAAATCGACTTATTAAATAGACATTTCAGCAACTTAGGCTCATTAAATAGGCTTATGAAATATTCTTATTTCTGCAACTTAGATTATTAGATAGGCCTATTAAATAGGCTTATTTCAGCAACTTAGGCTTATTAAATAGGCTTATTTCAGCAACTTAGGCTTATTAAATAGGCCTATTTCAGCAACTTACGCTTATTAAATAGGCTTCTTTCAGCAACTTAGGCTTATTAAATAGCCTTATTAAATAGGCTTATTTCAGCAACTTGGGCTTATTAAATAGGCTTATTTTAGTAACTAACGCTGTTTAAATAGGTTTATTTCAGCAACTTAGACTTATTAAATAGCCTTATTTCAGCAAATTAGACTTATTAAATAGGCTTATTTCAGCAACTTAGACTTATTAAATAGGCTTATTTCAGCAACTTGGACTTATTAAATAGCCTTATTTCAGCAACTTAGGCTTATTAAATAGGCTTATTTCAGCAACTTAGGCTTATTAAATAGCCTTATTTCAGCAACTTAGACTTATTAAATAGGCTTATTTCAGCAACTTAGGCTTATTAAATAGGCTTATTCAGCAACTTAGGCTTATTAAAAAGGCTTATTAAATAGGCTTATTTTAGCAACTTAGGCTTTTTAAATAGGTTTATTTCAGCAACTTAGACTTATTAAATAGCCTTATTAAATAGGATTATTTCAGCAACTTAGGCTTATTAAATAGGCTTATTTCAGCAATTGATGCTTATTAAATAGCCTTATTAAACAGGTTTATTTCAGCAACTTAGGCTTATTAAATAGCATTTTAAATAGGTTTATTTCAGCAACTTAGACTTATTAAATATACCTTTTTAAATAGGCTTAGTTCAGAAACTTCGGCTTATTAAATAGGCTTATTTTAGCAACTTAGGCGCATTAAATAGCCTTATTTCAGCAACTTAGGCGTATTAAATAGCCTTATTAAATAGGCATATTTCAGCAACTTAGGCTTATTAAATAGCCTTATTTCAGCAACTTAGACTTATTCAATAGGCTTATTTCAGCAACTTAGGCTTATTAAATAGGCTTATTCAGCAACTTAGGCTTATTAAATAGGCTTATTTCAGCAACTTAGGTTTATTAAATAGCCTTATTTCAGCAACTTAGACTTATTAAATAGGCTTTTTTCAGCAACTTAGGCGTATTAAATAGGCTTATTAAATAGGCGTATTAAATAGGCTTATTAAAAATTCTTATTAAATGGACTTATTAAATAGCCTCATTAAATAGGCTTATTTTAGCAACTTAGGCTTATTAAATAGGTTTATGTCAGCAACTTAGACTTATTAAATAGCCTTATTAAATAGGCTTATTTCAGCAACTTAGGCTTATTAAATAGGCTTATTTCAGCAACTTACGCTTATTAAATAGCCTTATTAATCAGGTTTATTTCAGCAACTTGGGCGTATTAAATACCATTTTTAAATAGGTTTGTTTCAGCAACTTAGACTTATTAAATAGACCTTTTTAAATAGGCTTAGTTCAGAAACTTAGGCTTATTAAATCGGCTTATTTCAGCAACTTAGGCTCATTAAATAGCCTCATTAAATAGGCTTATTTCAGCAACTTAGGCTTATTAAATAGCCTTATTAAATAGGCTTATTTTAGAAACTTTGACTTATTAAATCGACTTATTAAATAGACATTTCAGCAACTTAGGCTCATTAAATAGGCTTATGAAATACGCTTATTTCTGCAACTTAGACTTATTAGATAGGCCTATTAAATAGGCTTATTTCAGCAACGTAGGCTTATTAAATAGGCTTATTTCAGCAACTTAGGCTTATTAAATAGGCCTATTTCAGCAACTTAGACTTATTAAATTGCCTTATTTCAGCAACTTACGCTTATTAAATAGGCTTCTTTCAGCAACTTAGGCTTATTAAATAGCCTTATTAAATAGGCTTATTTCAGCAACTTGTGCTTATTAAATAGGCTTATTTTAGCAACTTACGCTGATTAAATAGGCTTATTTCAGTAACTTAGACTTATTAAATAGCCTTATTTCAGCAACTTAGACTTATTAAATAGGTTTATTTCAGCAACTTAGACTTATTAAATAGGCTTATTTCAGCAACTTAGACTTATTAAATAGCCTTATTTCAGCAACTTAGGCTTATTAAATAGGCTTATTTAAGCAACTTAGGCTTATTAAATAGCCTTATTTCAGCAACTTAGACTTATTAAATAGGCTTATTTCAGCAACTTAGGCTTATTAAATAGGCTTATTCAGCAACTTAGGCTTATTAAATAGGCTTATTTAAGCAACTTAGGCTTATTAAATAGCCTTATTTCAGAAACTTAGACTTATTAAATAGGCTTATTTCAGCAACTTAGGCTTATTAAATAGGCTTATTCAGCAACTTAGGCTTATTAAATAGGCTTATTAAATAGGCTTATTTCAGCAACTTAGGCTTATTAAATAGGCTTATTCAGCAACTTGGGCTTATTAAATAGGCTCATTAAATACTTATTAAATAGGCTTATTAAACAGGCTTATTAAATAGACTTATTAAATAGGTTCAATAAATAGGCTTATTAAATAGGCTCATTAAATAGGCTTAATTAATAGGCTTATTAAATAGCCTTATTAAATAGGCTTATTAAATAGACTTATTAAATAAGCTTATTAAATAGGCTTATTTAATTGGCTTAATAAATAGGCTTATTAAATAGGCTCAATAAATAGGCTTATTAAATAGGCTCATTAAATACTTATTAAATAGGCGTATTAAATAGACGTATTAAATAGACTTATTAAATAGGCTTTTTAAATAGGCTCATTAAATAGGCTTATTAAATAGGCTTATTAAATAGACTTATTAAACAGCCTCATTAAATAGGCTTACTTTAGCAACTTAGGCTTATTAAATAGGCTTATTTCAGCAACTTAGACTTATTAAAAAGGCTTATTTCAGCAACTTAGGCCAATGAAATAGGCTTTTCAGCATATTAGGCTTATTAAATAGGCTTATTTCAGCAACTTAGGCCTATTAAATAGGCTTATTAAATAGACTGATTAAATAGGCTCATTAAATACTTATTAAATAGGCTTATTAAATAGACTTATTAAATAGGCTCAATAAATAGGCTTATTAAATAGGCTTATTAAATAGGCTTATTAAATAGGCTTATTAAATAGACTTATTAAATAGGCGTATTAAATAGGCTTAATAAATAGGCTTATTAAATAGGCTCAATAAATAAGCTTAATAAATAGGCTTAATAAATAGGCTTATTAAATAGGCTCAATAAATAGGCTTAATAAATAGGCTCATTGAATACTCTTTAAATAGGCTTATTAAATAGACTTATTAAATTGACTTGTTAAATAGGCTTATTAAATAGGCTTATTAAATAGACTTATTAAATAGCCTCATTAAATAGGCTTATTTTAGCAACTTAGGCTTATTAAATAGGCTTATTTCAGCAACTTAGTCTTATTGAATAGCCTTATTTCAGCAACATATGCTTATTAAATAGGCTCATTTCAGCAACTTAGGCTTATTAAATAGCCTTATTTCAGCAACTTAGACTTATTAAATTGGTTTATTCAGCAACTTAGGCTTATTAAATAGGCTTATTTCAGCAACTTAGACTTATTAAATAGGCCTATTAAATAGGTTTATTAAATAGGCTTATTAAATAGGCTTATTAAATAGACTTATTAAATAGGCTCAATAAATAGGCTTATTAAATAGGCTTATTAAATAGGCTCATTAAATAGGCTTATTAAATAGACTTATTAAATAGGCGTATTAAATAGGCTTAATAAATAGGCTTATTAAATAGGCTCAATAAATAGGTTTAATAAATATGCTTAATAAATAGGCTTATTAAATAGGCTCAATAAATAGGCTTAATAAATAGGCTCATTGAATACTCTTTAAATAGGCTTATTAAATAGACTTATTAAATGGACTTGTTAAATAGTCTTATTAAATAGGCTTATTAAATAGGCTTATTAAATAGGCTTATTAAATAGGCTTATTAAATAGACTTATTAAATAGCCTCATTAAATAGGCTTATTTTAGCAACTTAGGCTTATTAAATAGGCTTATTTCAGCAACTTATACTTATTGAATAGCCTTATTTCAGCAACTTAGGCTTATTAAATAGGCTCATTTCAGCAACTTAGGCTTATTAAATAGCCTTATTTCAGCAACTTAGACTTATTAAATTGGTTTGTTCAGCAACTTAGGCTTATTAAATAGGCTTATTTCAGCAACTTAGACTTATTAAATAGGCTTATTAAATAGGCTTATTAAATAGACTTATTAAATAGGCTTATTAAAAAGGCTTATTAAATAGATTTAATAAATAGGCTCATTAAATACTTATTAAATAGGTTTATTAAATAGGCCTATTAAATAGGCTTATTAAATAGGCGTATTAAATAGGCTTATTAAATAGGCTTATTAAATGGACTTATTAAATAGCCTCATTAAATAGGCTTATTTCAGCAACTTAGACTTATTGAATAGCCTTATTTCAGCAACTTAGGCTTATTAAATAGGCTCATTTCAGCAACTTAGGCTCATTAAATAGCCTTATTTCAGCAACTTAGACTTATTAAATAGGCCTATTAAATAGGTTTATTAAATAGGCTTATTAAATAGGCTTATTAAATAGGCTCAATAAATAGGCTTAATAAATAGGCTCATTGAATACTCTTTAAATAGGCTTATTAAATAGACTTATTAAATGGACTTGTTAAATAGGCTTATTAAATAGGCTTATTAAATAGGCTTATTTCAGCAACTTAGGTTTATTAAATAGCCTTATTTCAGCAACTTAGACTTATTAAATAGGCTTTTTTCAGCAACTTAGGCGTATTAAATAGGCTTATTAAATAGGCGTATTAAATAGGCTTATTAAAAATTCTTATTAAATGGACTTATTAAATAGCCTCATTAAATAGGCTTATTTTAGCAACTTAGGCTTATTAAATAGCCTTATTTCAGCAACTTAGACTTATTCAATAGGCTTATTTCAGCAACTTAGGCTTATTAAATAGGCTTATTCAGCAACTTAGGCTTATTAAATAGGCTTATTTCAGCAACTTAGGTTTATTAAATAGCCTTATTTCAGCAACTTAGACTTATTAAATAGGCTTTTTTCAGCAACTTAGGCGTATTAAATAGGCTTATTAAATAGGCGTATTAAATAGGCTTATTAAAAATTCTTATTAAATGGACTTATTAAATAGCCTCATTAAATAGGCTTATTTTAGCAACTTAGGCTTATTAAATAGGTTTATGTCAGCAACTTAGACTTATTAAATAGCCTTATTAAATAGGCTTATTTCAGCAACTTAGGCTTATTAAATAGGCTTATTTCAGCAACTTACGCTTATTAAATAGCCTTATTAATCAGGTTTATTTCAGCAACTTGGGCGTATTAAATACCATTTTTAAATAGGTTTGTTTCAGCAACTTAGACTTATTAAATAGACCTTTTAAATAGGCTTAGTTCAGAAACTTAGGCTTATTAAATCGGCTTATTTCAGCAACTTAGGCTCATTAAATAGCCTCATTAAATAGGCTTATTTCAGCAACTTAGGCTTATTAAATAGCCTTATTAAATAGGCTTATTTTAGAAACTTTGACTTATTAAATCGACTTATTAAATAGACATTTCAGCAACTTAGGCTCATTAAATAGGCCTATTTCAGCAACTTAGACTTATTAAATTGCCTTATTTCAGCAACTTATGCTTATTAAATAGGCTTCTTTCAGCAACTTAGGCTTATTAAATAGCCTTATTAAATAGGCTTATTTCAGCAACTTGTGCTTATTAAATAGGCTTATTTTAGCAACATACGCTGATTAAATAGGCTTATTTCAGTAACTTAGACTTATTAAATAGCCTTATTTCAGCAACTTAGACTTATTAAATAGGTTTATTTCAGCAACTTAGACTTATTAAATAGGCTTATTTCAGCAACTTAGACTTATTAAATAGCCTTATTTCAGCAACTTAGGCTTATTAAATAGGCTTATTTAAGCAACTTAGGCTTATTAAATAGCCTTATTTCAGCAACTTAGACTTATTAAATAGGCTTATTTCAGCAACTTAGGCTTATTAAATAGGCTTATTCAGCAACTTAGGCTTATTAAATAGGCTTATTTAAGCAACTTAGGCTTATTAAATAGCCTTATTTCAGAAACTTAGACTTATTAAATAGGCTTATTTCAGCAACTTAGGCTTATTAAATAGGCTTATTCAGCAACTTAGGCTTATTAAATAGGCTTATTAAATAGGCTTATTTCAGCAACTTAGGCTTATTAAATAGGCTTATTCAGCAACTTGGGCTTATTAAATAGGCTCATTAAATACTTATTAAATAGGCTTATTAAACAGGCTTATTAAATAGACTTATTAAATAGGTTCAATAAATAGGCTTATTAAATAGGCTCATTAAATAGGCTTAATTAATAGGCTTATTAAATAGCCTTATTAAATAGGCTTATTAAATAGACTTATTAAATAAGCTTATTAAATAGGCTTATTTAATTGGCTTAATAAATAGGCTTATTAAATAGGCTCAATAAATAGGCTTATTAAATAGGCTCATTAAATACTTATTAAATAGGCGTATTAAATAGACGTATTAAATAGACTTATTAAATAGGCTTTTTAAATAGGCTCATTAAATAGGCTTATTAAATAGGCTTATTAAATAGACTTATTAAACAGCCTCATTAAATAGGCTTACTTTAGCAACTTAGGCTTATTAAATAGGCTTATTTCAGCAACTTAGACTTATTAAAAAGGCTTATTTCAGCAACTTAGGCCAATGAAATAGGCTTTTCAGCATATTAGGCTTATTAAATAGGCTTATTTCAGCAACTTAGACTTATTAAATAGGCCTATTAAATAGGCTTATTAAATAGACTGATTAAATAGGCTCATTAAATACTTATTAAATAGGCTTATTAAATAGACTTATTAAATAGGCTCAATAAATAGGCTTATTAAATAGGCTTATTAAATAGGCCTATTAAATAGGCTTATTAAATAGACTTATTAAATAGGCGTATTAAATAGGCTTAATAAATAGGCTTATTAAATAGGCTCAATAAATAAGCTTAATAAATAGGCTTAATAAATAGGCTTATTAAATAGGCTCAATAAATAGGCTTAATAAATAGGCTCATTGAATACTCTTTAAATAGGCTTATTAAATAGACTTATTAAATTGACTTGTTAAATAGGCTTATTAAATAGGCTTATTAAATAGACTTATTAAATAGCCTCATTAAATAGGCTTATTTTAGCAACTTAGGCTTATTAAATAGGCTTATTTCAGCAACTTAGTCTTATTGAATAGCCTTATTTCAGCAACATATGCTTATTAAATAGGCTCATTTCAGCAACTTAGGCTTATTAAATAGCCTTATTTCAGCAACTTAGACTTATTAAATTGGTTTATTCAGCAACTTAGGCTTATTAAATAGGCTTATTTCAGCAACTTAGACTTATTAAATAGGCCTATTAAATAGGTTTATTAAATAGGCTTATTAAATAGGCTTATTAAATAGACTTATTAAATAGGCTCAATAAATAGGCTTATTAAATAGGCTTATTAAATAGGCTCATTAAATAGGCTTATTAAATAGACTTATTAAATAGGCGTATTAAATAGGCTTAATAAATAGGCTTATTAAATAGGCTCAATAAATAGGTTTAATAAATATGCTTAATAAATAGGCTTATTAAATAGGCTCAATAAATAGGCTTAATAAATAGGCTCATTGAATACTCTTTAAATAGGCTTATTAAATAGACTTATTAAATGGACTTGTTAAATAGTCTTATTAAATAGGCTTATTAAATAGGCTTATTAAATAGGCTTATTAAATAGGCTTATTAAATAGACTTATTAAATAGCCTCATTAAATAGGCTTATTTTAGCAACTTAGGCTTATTAAATAGGCTTATTTCAGCAACTTATACTTATTGAATAGCCTTATTTCAGCAACTTAGGCTTATTAAATAGGCTCATTTCAGCAACTTAGGCTTATTAAATAGCCTTATTTCAGCAACTTAGACTTATTAAATTGGTTTGTTCAGCAACTTAGGCTTATTAAATAGGCTTATTTCAGCAACTTAGACTTATTAAATAGGCCTATTAAATAGGCTTATTAAATAGACTTATTAAATAGGCTTATTAAAAAGGCTTATTAAATAGATTTAATAAATAGGCTCATTAAATACTTATTAAATAGGTTTATTAAATAGGCCTATTAAATAGGCTTATTAAATAGGCGTATTAAATAGGCTTATTAAATAGGCTTATTAAATGGACTTATTAAATAGCCTCATTAAATAGGCTTATTTCAGCAACTTAGACTTATTGAATAGCCTTATTTCAGCAACTTAGGCTTATTAAATAGGCTCATTTCAGCAACTTAGGCTCATTAAATAGCCTTATTTCAGCAACTTAGACTTATTAAATAGGCCTATTAAATAGGTTTATTAAATAGGCTTATTAAATAGGCTTATTAAATAGGCTCAATAAATAGGCTTAATAAATAGGCTCATTGAATACTCTTTAAATAGGCTTATTAAATAGACTTATTAAATGGACTTGTTAAATAGGCTTATTAAATAGGCTTATTAAATAGGCTTATTTCAGCAACTTAGGTTCATTAAATAGCCTTATTTCAGCAACTTAGACTTATTAAATAGGCTTTTTTCAGCAACTTAGGCTTATTAAATAGGCTTATTAAATAGGCGTATTAAATAGGCTTATTAAAAATTCTTATTAAATGGACTTATTAAATAGCCTCATTAAATAGGCTTATTTTAGCAACTTAGGCTTATTAAATAGGTTTATGTCAGCAACTTAGACTTATTAAATAGCCTTATTAAATAGGCTTATTTCAGCAACTTAGGCTTATTAAATAGGCTTATTTCAGCAACTTACGCTTATTAAATAGCCTTATTAATCAGGTTTATTTCAGCAACTTGGGCGTATTAAATAGCATTTTTAAATAGGTTTATTTCAGCAACTTAGACTTATTAAATAGACCTTTTTAAATAGGCTTAGTTCAGAAACTTAGGCTTATTAAATCGGCTTATTTCAGCAACTTAGGCTCATTAAATAGCCTTATTAAATAGGCTTATTTCAGCAACTTAGGCTTATTAAATAGCCTTATTAAATAGGCTTATTTTAGAAACTTTGACTTATTAAATCGACTTATTAAATAGACATTTCAGCAACTTAGGCTCATTAAATAGGCTTATGAAATATGCTTATTTCTGCAACTTAGACTTATTAGATAGGCCTATTAAATAGGCTTATTTCAGCAACGTAGGCTTATTAAATAGGCTTATTTCAGCAACTTAGGCTTATTAAATAGCCTTATTTCAGCAACTTAGACTTATTAAATTGGTTTATTCAGCAATTTAGGCTTATTAAATAGGCTTATTTCAGCAACTTAGACTTATTAAATAGGCCTATTAAATAGGCTTATTAAATAGACTTATTAAATATGCTTATTAAAAAGGCTTATTAAATAGACTTAATAAATAGGCTCATTAATACTTATTAAATAGGTTTATTAAATAGGCGTATTAAATAGGCTTATTAAATAGGCGTATTAAATAGGCTTATTAAATAGGCTTATTAAATTGACTTATTAAATAGCCTCATTAAATAGGCTTATTTTAGCAACTTAGGCTTATTAAATAGGTTTATGTCAGCAACTTAGACTTATTAAATAGCCTCATTAAATAGGCTTATTTCAGCAACTTAGGCTTATTAAATAGCCTTATTAATCAGGTTTATTTCAGCAACTTGGGCGTATTAAATACCATTTTTAAATAGGTTTATTTCAGCAAATTAGACTTATTAAATAGACCTCTTTAAATAGGCTTAGTTCAGAAACTTAGGCTTATTAAATCGGCTTATTTCAGCAACTTAGACTTATTAAATAGGCCTATTAAATAGGCTTATTAAATAGACTTATTAAATAGGCTTATTAAAAAGGTTTATTAAATAGACTTAATAAATAGGTTCATTAAATACGTATTAAATAGGTTTATTAAATAGGCCTATTAAATAGGCTTATTAAATAGGCGTATTAAATAGGCTTATTAAATAGGCTTATTAAATGGACTTATTAAATAGCCTCATTAAATAGGCTTATTTTAGCAACTTAGGCTTATTAAATAGGTTCATTTCAGCAACTTAGACTTATTAAATAGCCTTATTAAATAGGCTTATTTCAGCAACTTAGGCTTATTAAATAGGCTTATTTCAGCAACTTACGCTTATTAAATAGCCTTATTAATCAGGTTTATTTCAGCAACTTGGGTGTATTAAATACCATTTTTAAATAGGTTTATTTCAGCAACTTAGACTTATTAAGTAGACCTTTTTAAATAGGCTTAGTTCAGAAACTTAGGCTTATTAAATCGGCCTATTTCAGCAACTTAGGCTCATTAAATAGCCTCATTAAATAGGCTTATTTCAGCAACTTAGGCTTATTAAATAGCCTTATTAAATAGGCTTATTTGAGCAACTTTGACTTATTAAATCGACTTATTAAATAGACATTTCAGCAACTTAGGCTCATTAAATAGGCTTATGAAATATGCTTATTTCTGCAACTTAGATTATTAGATAGGCCTATTAAATAGGCTTATTTCAGCAACTTAGGCTTATTAAATAGGCTTATTTCAGCAACTTAGGCTTATTAAATAGGCCTATTTCAGCAACTTAGACTTATTAAATAGCCTTATTTCAGCAACTTACGCTTATTAAATAGGCTTCTTTCAGCAACTTAGGCTTATTAAATAGCCTTATTAAATAGGCTTATTTCAGCAACTTGGGCTTATTAAATAGGCTTATTTTAGCAACTAACGCTGTTTAAATAGGTTTATTTCAGCAACTTAGACTTATTAAATAGGCTTATTTCAGCAACTTAGACTTATTAAATAGGCTTATTTCAGCAACTTGGACTTATTAAATAGCCTTATTTCAGCAACTTAGGCTTATTAAATAGGCTTATTTCAGCAACTTAGGCTTATTAAATAGCCTTATTTCAGCAACTTAGACTTATTAAATAGGCTTATTTCAGCAACTTAGGCTTATTAAATAGGATTATTCAGCAACTTAGGCTTATTAAAAAGGCTTATTAAATAGGCTTATTTTAGCAACTTAGGCTTTTTAAATAGGTTTATTTCAGCAACTTAGACTTATTAAATAGCCTTATTAAATAGGATTATTTCAGCAACTTAGGCTTATTAAATAGGCTTATTTCAGCAATTTATGCTTATTAAATAGCCTTATTAAACAGGTTTATTTCAGCAACTTAGACTTATTAAATAGGCTTATTTCAGCAACTTAGGCTTATTAAATAGGCTTATTCAGCAACTTAGGCTTATTAAAAAGGCTTATTAAATAGGCTTATTTTAGCAACTTAGGCTTTTTAAATAGGTTTATTTCAGCAACTTAGACTTATTAAATAGCCTTATTAAATAGGCTTATTTTAGAAACTTTGACTTATTAAATCGACTTATTAAATAGACATTTCAGCAACTTAGGCTCATTAAATAGGCTTATGAAATATGCTTATTTCTGCAACTTAGACTTATTAGATAGGCCTATTAAATAGGCTTATTTCAGCAACGTAGGCTTATTAAATAGGCTTATTTCAGCAACTTAGGCTTATTAAATAGCCTTATTTCAGCAACTTAGACTTATTAAATTGGTTTATTCAGCAATTTAGGCTTATTAAATAGGCTTATTTCAGCAACTTAGACTTATTAAATAGGCCTATTAAATAGGCTTATTAAATAGACTTATTAAATATGCTTATTAAAAAGGCTTATTAAATAGACTTAATAAATAGGCTCATTAATACTTATTAAATAGGTTTATTAAATAGGCGTATTAAATAGGCTTATTAAATAGGCGTATTAAATAGGCTTATTAAATAGGCTTATTAAATTGACTTATTAAATAGCCTCATTAAATAGGCTTATTTTAGCAACTTAGGCTTATTAAATAGGTTTATGTCAGCAACTTAGACTTATTAAATAGCCTTATTAAATAGGCTTATTTCAGCAACTTAGGCTTATTAAATAGCCTTATTAATCAGGTTTATTTCAGCAACTTGGGCGTATTAAATACCATTTTTAAATAGGTTTATTTCAGCAAATTAGACTTATTAAATAGACCTCTTTAAATAGGCTTAGTTCAGAAACTTAGGCTTATTAAATCGGCTTATTTCAGCAACTTAGACTTATTAAATAGGCCTATTAAATAGGCTTATTAAATAGACTTATTAAATAGGCTTATTAAAAAGGTTTATTAAATAGACTTAATAAATAGGCTCATTAAATACTTATTAAATAGGTTTATTAAATAGGCCTATTAAATAGGCTTATTAAATAGGCGTATTAAATAGGCTTATTAAATAGGCTTATTAAATGGACTTATTAAATAGCCTCATTAAATAGGCTTATTTTAGCAACTTAGGCTTATTAAATAGGTTCATTTCAGCAACTTAGACTTATTAAATAGCCTTATTAAATAGGCTTATTTCAGCAACTTAGGCTTATTAAATAGGCTTATTTCAGCAACTTACGCTTATTAAATAGCCTTATTAATCAGGTTTATTTCAGCAACTTGGGTGTATTAAATACCATTTTTAAATAGGTTTATTTCAGCAACTTAGACTTATTAAGTAGACCTTTTTAAATAGGCTTAGTTCAGAAACTTAGGCTTATTAAATCGGCTTATTTCAGCAACTTAGGCTCATTAAATAGCCTCATTAAATAGGCTTATTTCAGCAACTTAGGCTTATTAAATAGCCTTATTAAATAGGCTTATTTGAGCAACTTTGACTTATTAAATCGACTTATTAAAAAGACATTTCAGCAACTTAGGCTCATTAAATAGGCTTCTGAAATATGCTTATTTCTGCAACTTAGATTATTAGATAGGCCTATTAAATAGGCTTATTTCAGCAACTTAGGCTTATTAAATAGGCTTATTTCAGCAACTTAGGCTTATTAAATAGGCCTATTTCAGCAACTTAGACTTATTAAATAGCCTTATTTCAGCAACTTACGCTTATTAAATAGGCTTCTTTCAGCAACTTAGGCTTATTAAATAGCCTTATTAAATAGGCTTATTTCAGCAACTTGGGCTTATTAAATAGGCTTATTTTAGCAACTAACGCTGTTTAAATAGGTTTATTTCAGCAACTTAGACTTATTAAATAGGCTTATTTCAGCAACTTAGACTTATTAAATAGGCTTATTTCAGCAACTTGGACTTATTAAATAGCCTTATTTCAGCAACTTAGGCTTATTAAATAGGCTTATTTCAGCAACTTAGGCTTATTAAATAGCCTTATTTCAGCAACTTAGACTTATTAAATAGGCTTATTTCAGCAACTTAGGCTTATTAAATAGGCTTATTCAGCAACTTAGGCTTATTAAAAAGGCTTATTAAATAGGCTTATTTTAGCAACTTAGGCTTTTTAAATAGGTTTATTTCAGCAACTTAGACTTATTAAATAGCCTTATTAAATAGGCTTATTTCAGCAACTTAGGCTTATTAAATAGGCTTATTTCAGCAACTTACGCTTATTAAATAGCCTTATTAATCAGGTTTATTTCAGCAACTTGGGCGTATTAAATACCATTTTTAAATAGGTTTATTTCAGCAACTTAGACTTATTAAATAGACCTTTTTAAATAGGCTTAGTTCAGAAACTTAGGCTTATTAAATCGGCTTATTTCAGCAACTTAGGCTCATTAAATAGCCTCATTAAATACGCTTATTTCAGCAACTTAGGCTTATTAAATAGCCTTATTAAATAGGCTTATTTTAGAAACTTTGACTTATTAAATCGACTTATTAAATAGACATTTCAGCAACTTAGGCTCATTAAATAGGCTTATGAAATATGCTTATTTCTGCAACTTAGACTTATTAGATAGGCCTATTAAATAGGCTTATTTCAGCAACGTAGGCTTATTAAATAGGCTTATTTCAGCAACTTAGGCTTATTAAATAGGCCTATTTCAGCAACTTAGACTTATTAAATTGCCTTATTTCAGCAACTTACGCTTATTAAATAGGCTTCTTTCAGCAACTTAGGCTTATTAAATAGCCTTATTAAATAGGCTTATTTCAGCAACTTGTGCTTATTAAATAGGCTTATTTTAGCAACTTACGCTGATTAAATAGGCTTATTTCAGTAACTTAGACTTATTAAATAGCCTTATTTCAGCAACGTAGACTTATTAAATAGGTTTATTTCAGCAACTTAGACTTATTAAATAGGCTTATTTCAGCAACTTAGGTTTATTAAATAGCCTTATTTCAGCAACTTAGACTTATTAAATAGGCTTTTTTCAGCAACTTAGGCGTATTAAATAGGCTTATTAAATAGGCGTATTAAATAGGCTTATTAAAAATTCTTATTAAATGGACTTATTAAATAGCCTCATTAAATAGGCTTATTTTAGCAACTTAGGCTTATTAAATAGGTTTATGTCAGCAACTTAGACTTATTAAATAGCCTTATTAAATAGGCTTATTTCAGCAACTTAGGCTTATTAAATAGGCTTATTTCAGCAACTTACGCTTATTAAATAGCCTTATTAATCAGGTTTATTTCAGCAACTTGGGCGTATTAAATACCATTTTTAAATAGGTTTATTTCAGCAACTTAGACTTATTAAATAGACCTTTTTAAATAGGCTTAGTTCAGAAACTTAGGCTTATTAAATCGGCTTATTTCAGCAACTTAGGCTCATTAAATAGCCTCATTAAATAGGCTTATTTCAGCAACTTAGGCTTATTAAATAGCCTTATTAAATAGGCTTATTTTAGAAACTTTGACTTATTAAATCGACTTATTAAATAGACATTTCAGCAACTTAGGCTCATTAAATAGGCTTATAAAATATGCTTATTTCTGCAACTTAGACTTATTAGATAGGCCTATTAAATAGGCTTATTTCAGCAACGTAGGCTTATTAAATAGGCTTATTTCAGCAACTTAGGCTTATTAAATAGCCTTATTTCAGCAACTTAGACTTATTAAATTGGTTTATTCAGCAATTTAGGCTTATTAAATAGGCTTATTTCAGCAACTTAGACTTATTAAATAGGCCTATTAAATAGGCTTATTAAATAGACTTATTAAATATGCTTATTAAAAAGGCTTATTAAATAGACTTAATAAATAGGCTCATTAATACTTATTAAATAGGTTTATTAAATAGGCGTATTAAATAGGCTTATTAAATAGGCGTATTAAATAGGCTTATTAAATAGGCTTATTAAATTGACTTATTAAATAGCCTCATTAAATAGGCTTATTTTAGCAACTTAGGCTTATTAAATAGGTTTATGTCAGCAACTTAGACTTATTAAATAGCCTTATTAAATAGGCTTATTTCAGCAACTTAGGCTTATTAAATAGCCTTATTAATCAGGTTTATTTCAGCAACTTGGGCGTATTAAATACCATTTTTAAATAGGTTTATTTCAGCAAATTAGACTTATTAAATAGACCTCTTTAAATAGGCTTAGTTCAGAAACTTAGGCTTATTAAATCGGCTTATTTCAGCAACTTAGACTTATTAAATAGGCCTATTAAATAGGCTTATTGAATAGACTTATTAAATAGGCTTATTAAAAAGGCTTATTAAATAGACTTAATAAATAGGCTCATTAAATACTTATTAAATAGGTTTATTACATAGGCCTATTAAATAGGCTTATTAAATAGGCGTATTAAATAGGCTTATTAAATAGGCTTATTAAATGGACTTATTAAATAGCCTCATTAAATAGGCTTATTTTAGCAACTTAGGCTTATTAAATAGGTTCATTTCAGCAACTTAGACTTATTAAATAGCCTTATTAAATAGGCTTATTTCAGCAACTTAGGCTTATTAAATAGGCTTATTTCAGCAACTTATGCTTATTAAATAGCCTTATTAATCAGGTTTATTTCAGCAACTTGGGTGTATTAAATACCATTTTTAAATAGGTTTATTTCAGCAACTTAGACTTATTAAGTAGACCTTTTTAAATAGGCTTAGTTCAGAAACTTAGGCTTATTAAATCGGCTTATTTCAGCAACTTAGGCTCATTAAATAGCCTCATTAAATAGGCTTATTTCAGCAACTTAGGCTTATTAAATAGCCTTATTAAATAGGCTTATTTGAGCAACTTTGACTTATTAAATCGACTTATTAAATAGACATTTCAGCAACTTAGGCTCATTAAATAGGCTTATGAAATATGCTTATTTCTGCAACTTAGATTATTAGATAGGCCTATTAAATAGGCTTATTTCAGCAACTTAGGCTTATTAAATAGGCTTATTTCAGCAACTTAGGCTTATTAAATAGGCCTATTTCAGCAACTTAGACTTATTAAATAGCCTTATTTTAGCAACTTACGCTTATTAAATAGGCTTCTTTCAGCAACTTAGGCTTATTAAATAGCCTTATTAAATAGGCTTATTTCAGCAACTTGGGCTTATTAAATAGGCTTATTTTAGCAACTAACGCTGTTTAAATAGGTTTATTTCAGCAACTTAGACTTATTAAATAGCCTTATTTCAGCAACTTAGACTTATTAAATAGGCTTATTTCAGCAACTTGGACTTATTAAATAGCCTTATTTCAGCAACTTAGGCTTATTAAATAGGCTTATTTCAGCAACTTAGGCTTATTAAATAGCCTTATTTCAGCAACTTAGACTTATTAAATAGGCTTATTTCAGCAACTTAGGCTTATTAAATAGGCTTATTCAGCAACTTAGGCTTATTAAAAAGGCTTATTAAATAGGCTTATTTTAGCAACTTAGGCTTTTTAAATAGGTTTATTTCAGCAACTTAGACTTATTAAATAGCCTTATTAAATAGGATTATTTCAGCAACTTAGGCTTATTAAATAGGCTTATTTCAGCAATTTATGCTTATTAAATAGCCTTATTAAACAGGTTTATTTCAGCAACTTAGGCTTATTAAAAAGCATTTTAAATAGGTTTATTTCAGCAACTTAGACTTATTAAATATACCTTTTTAAATAGGCTTAGTTCAGAAACTTCGGCTTATTAAATAGGCTTATTTTAGCAACTTAGGCGCATTAAATAGCCTTATTTCAGCAACTTAGGCGTATTAAATAGCCTTATTAAATAGGCTTATTTCAGCAACTTAGGCTTATTAAATAGCCTTATTTCAGCAACTTAGACTTATTCAATAGGCTTATTTCAGCAACTTAGGCTTATTAAATAGGCTTATTCAGCAACTTAGGCTTATTAAATAGGCTTATTTCAGCAACTTAGGTTTATTAAATAGCCTTATTTCAGCAACTTAGACTTATTAAATAGGCTTTTTTCAGCAACTTAGGCGTATTAAATAGGCTTATTAAATAGGCGTATTAAATAGGCTTATTAAAAATTCTTATTAAATGGACTTATTAAATAGCCTCATTAAATAGGCTTATTTTAGCAACTTAGGCTTATTAAATAGGTTTATGTCAGCAACTTAGACTTATTAAATAGCCTTATTAAATAGGCTTATTTCAGCAACTTAGGCTTATTAAATAGGCTTATTTCAGCAACTTACGCTTATTAAATAGCCTTATTAATCAGGTTTATTTCAGCAACTTGGGCGTATTAAATACCATTTTTAAATAGGTTTATTTCAGCAACTTAGACTTATTAAATAGACCTTTTTAAATAGGCTTAGTTCAGAAACTTAGGCTTATTAAATCGGCTTATTTCAGCAACTTAGGCTCATTAAATAGCCTCATTAAATACGCTTATTTCAGCAACTTAGGCTTATTAAATAGCCTTATTAAATAGGCTTATTTTAGAAACTTTGACTTTTTAAATCGACTTATTAAATAGACATTTCAGCAACTTAGGCTCATTAAATAGGCTTATGAAATATGTTTATTTCTGCAACTTAGACTTATTAGATAGGCCTATTAAATAGGCTTATTTCAGCAACGTAGGCTTATTAAATAGGCTTATTTCAGCAACTTAGGCTTATTAAATAGGCCTATTTCAGCAACTTAGACTTATTAAATTGCCTTATTTCAGCAACTTACGCTTATTAAATAGGCTTCTTTCAGCAACTTAGGCTTATTAAATAGCCTTATTAAATAGGCTTATTTCAGCAACTTGTGCTTATTAAATAGGCTTATTTTAGCAACTTACGCTGATTAAATAGGCTTATTTCAGTAACTTAGACTTATTAAATAGCCTTATTTCAGCAACTTAGACTTATTAAATAGGTTTATTTCAGCAACTTAGACTTATTAAATAGGCTTATTTCAGCAACTTAGACTTATTAAATAGCCTTATTTCAGCAACTTAGGCTTATTAAATAGGCTTATTTAAGCAACTTAGGCTTATTAAATAGCCTTATTTCAGCAACTTAGACTTATTAAATAGGCTTATTTCAGCAACTTAGGCTTATTAAATAGGCTTATTTAAGCAACTTAGGCTTATTAAATAGCCTTATTTCAGAAACTTAGACTTATTAAATAGGCTTTTTTCAGCAACTTAGGCTTATTAAATAGGCTTATTCAGCAACTTAGGCTTATTAAATAGGCTTATTAAATAGGCTTATTTCAGCAACTTAGGCTTATTAAATAGGCTTATTCAGCAACTTGGGCTTATTAAATAGGCTAATTAAATACTTATTAAATAGGCTTATTAAACAGGCTTATTAAATAGACTCATTAAATAGGTTCAATAAATAGGCTTATTAAATAGGCTCATTAAATAGGCTTCATTAATAGGCTTATTAAATAGCCTCACTAAATAGGCTTATTAAATAGACTTATTAAATAGGCTTATTAAATAGGCTTATTTAATTGGCTTAATAAATAGGCTCATTAAATAGGCTCAATAAATAGGCTTATTAAATAGGCTCGTTAAATACTTATTAAATAGGCGTATTAAATAGACGTATTAAATAGACTTATTAAATAGGCTTTTTAAATAGGCTCATTAAATAGGCTTATTAAATAGGCTTATTAAATAGACTTATTAAAAAGCCTCATTAAATAGGCTTACTTTAGCAACTTAGGCTTATTAAATAGGCTTATTTCAGCAACTTAGACTTATTAAAAAGGCTTATTTCAGCAACTTAGGCCTATGAAATAGGCTTTTCAGCAATTTAGGCTTATTAAATAGGCTTATTTCAGCAACTTAGACTTATTAAATAGGCCTATTAAATAGGCTTATTAAATAGACTGATTAAATAGGCTCATTAAATACTTATTAAATAGGCTTATTAAATAGACTTATTAAATAGGCTCAATAAATAGGCTTATTAAATAGGCTTATTAAATAGGCTTATTAAATAGGCTTATTAAATAGACTTATTAAATAGGCGTATTAAATAGGCTTAATAAATAGGCTTATTAAATAGGCTCAATAAATAAGCTTAATAAATAGGCTTAATAAATAGGCTTATTAAATAGGCTCAATAAATAGGCTTAATAAATAGGCTCATTGAATACTCTTTAAATAGGCTTATTAAATAGACTTATTAAATTGACTTGTTAAATAGGCTTATTAAATAGGCTTATTAAGTAGGCTTATTAAATAGACTTATTAAATAGCCTCATTAAATAGGCTTATTTTAGCAACTTAGGCTTATTAAATAGGCTTATTTCAGCAACTTAGACTTATTGAATAGCCTTATTTCAGCAACTTATGCTTATTAAATAGGCTCATTTCAGCAACTTAGGCTTATTAAATAGCCTTATTTCAGCAACTTAGACTTATTAAATTGGTTTATTCAGCAACTTAGGCTTATTAAATAGGCTTATTTCAGCAACTTAGGCTTATTAAATAGGCTTATTTCAGCAACTTAGTCTTATTGAATAGCCTTATTTCAGCAACATATGCTTATTAAATAGGCTCATTTCAGCAACTTAGGCTTATTAAATAGCCTTATTTCAGCAACTTAGACTTATTAAATTGGTTTATTCAGCAACTTAGGCTTATTAAATAGGCTTATTTCAGCAACTTAGACTTATTAAATAGGCCTATTAAATAGGTTTATTAAATAGGCTTATTAAATAGGCTTATTAAATAGACTTATTAAATAGGCTCAATAAATAGGCTTATTAAATAGGCTTATTAAATAGGCTCATTAAATAGGCTTATTAAATAGACTTATTAAATAGGCGTATTAAATAGGCTTAATAAATAGGCTTATTAAATAGGCTCAATAAATAGGTTTAATAAATATGCTTAATAAATAGGCTTATTAAATAGGCTCAATAAATAGGCTTAATAAATAGGCTCATTGAATACTCTTTAAATAGGCTTATTAAATGGACTTATTAAATGGACTTGTTAAATAGGCTTATTAAATAGGCTTATTAAATAGGCTTATTAAATAGGCTTATTAAATAGGCTTATTAAATAGACTTATTAAATAGCCTCATTAAATAGGCTTATTTTAGCAACTTAGGCTTATTAAATAGGCTTATTTCAGCAACTTATACTTATTGAATAGCCTTATTTCAGCAACTTAGGCTTATTAAATAGGCTCATTTCAGCAACTTAGGCTTATTAAATAGCCTTATTTCAGCAACTTAGACTTATTAAATTGGTTTGTTGAGCAACTTAGGCTTATTAAATAGGCTTATTTCAGCAACTTAGACTTATTAAATAGGCCTATTAAATAGGCTTATTAAATAGACTTATTAAATAGGCTTATTAAAAAGGCTTATTAAATAGACTTAATAAATAGGCTCATTAAATACTTATTAAATAGGTTTATTAAATAGGCCTATTAAATAGGCTCATTAAATAGGCGTATTAAATAGGCTTATTAAATAGGCTTATTAAATGGACTTATTAAATAGCCTCATTAAATAGGCTTATTTTAGCAACTTAGGCTTATTAAATAGGCTCATTTCAGCAACTTAGGCTTATTAAATAGCCTTATTAAATAGGCTTATTTCAGCAACTTGTGCTTATTAAATAGGCTTATTTTAGCAACTTACGCTGATTAAATAGGCTTATTTCAGTAACTTAGACTTATTAAATAGCCTTATTTCAGCAACTTAGACTTATTAAATAGGTTTATTTCAGCAACTTAGACGTATTAAATAGGCTTATTTCAGCAACTTAGACTTATTAAATAGCCTTATTTCAGCAACTTAGGCTTATTAAATAGGCTTATTTAAGCAACTTAGGCTTATTAAATAGCCTTATTTCAGCAACTTAGACTTATTAAATAGGCTTATTTCAGCAACTTAGGCTTATTAAATAGGCTTATTCAGCAACTTAGGCTTATTAAATAGGCTTATTTAAGCAACTTAGGCTTATTAAATAGCCTTATTTCAGAAACTTAGACTTATTAAATAGGCTTATTTCAGCAACTTAGGCTTATTAAATAGGCTTATTCAGCAACTTAGGCTTATTAAATAGGCTTATTAAATAGGCTTATTTCAGCAACTTAGGCTTATTAAATAGGCTTATTCAGCAACTTGGGCTTATTAAATAGGCTCATTAAATACTTATTAAATAGGCTTATTAAACAGGCTTATTAAATAGACTTATTAAATAGGTTCAATAAATAGGCTTATTAAATAGGCTCATTAAATAGGCTTAATTAATAGGCTTATTAAATAGCCTCACTAAATAGGCTTATTAAATAGACTTATTAAATAGGCTTATTAAATAGGCTTATTTAATTGGCTTAATAAATAGGCTCATTAAATAGGCTCAATAAATAGGCTTATTAAATAGGCTCGTTAAATACTTATTAAATAGGCGTATTAAATAGACGTATTAAATAGACTTATTAAATAGGCTTTTTAAATAGGCTCATTAAATAGGCGTATTAAATAGGCTTATTAAATAGACTTATTAAAAAGCCTCATTAAATAGGCTTACTTTAGCAACTTAGGCTTATTAAATAGGCTTATTTCAGCAACTTAGACTTATTAAAAAGGCTTATTTCAGAAACTTAGGCCTATGAAATAGGCTTTTCAGCAATTTAGGCTTATTAAATAGGCTTATTTCAGCAACTTAGACTTATTAAATAGGCCTATTAAATAGGCTTATTAAATAGACTGATTAAATAGGCTCATTAAATACTTATTAAATAGGCTTATTAAATAGACTTATTAAATAGGCTCAATAAATAGGCTTATTAAATAGGCTTATTAAATAGGCTTATTAAATAGGCTTATTAAATAGACTTATTAAATAGGCGTATTAAATAGGCTTAATAAATAGGCTTATTAAATAGGCTCAATAAATAAGCTTAATAAATAGGCTTAATAAATAGGCTTATTAAATAGGCTCAATAAATAGGCTTAATAAATAGGCTCATTGAATACTCTTTAAATAGGCTTATTAAATAGACTTATTAAATTGACTTGTTAAATAGGCTTATTAAATAGGCTTATTAAATAGGCTTATTAAATAGACTTATTAAATAGCCTCATTAAATAGGCTTATTTTAGCAACTTAGGCTTATTAAATAGGCTTATTTCAGCAACTTAGACTTATTGAATAGCCTTATTTCAGCAACTTATGCTTATTAAATAGGCTCATTTCAGCAACTTAGGCTTATTAAATAGCCTTATTTCAGCAACTTAGACTTATTAAATTGGTTTATTCAGCAACTTAGGCTTATTAAATAGGCTTATTTCAGCAACTTAGACTTATTAAATAGGCCTATTAAATAGGTTTATTAAATAGGCTTATTAAATAGGCTTATTAAATAGACTTATTAAATAGGCTCAATAAATAGGCTTATTAAATAGGCTTATTAAATAGGCTCATTAAATAGGCTTATTAAATAGGCTTATTAAATAGGCGTATTAAATAGGCTTAATAAATAGGCTTATTAAATAGGCTCAATAAATAGGTTTAATAAATATGCTTAATAAATAGGCTTATTAAATAGGCTCAATAAATAGGCTTAATAAATAGGCTCATTGAATACTCTTTAAATAGGCTTATTAAATGGACTTATTAAATGGACTTGTTAAATAGGCTCATTAAATAGGCTTATTAAATAGGCTTATTAAATAGGCTTATTAAATAGGCTTATTAAATAGACTTATTAAATAGCCTCATTAAATAGGCTTATTTTAGCAACTTAGGCTTATTAAATAGGCTTATTTCAGCAACTTATACTTATTGAATAGCCTTATTTCAGCAACTTAGGCTTATTAAATAGGCTCATTTCAGCAACTTAGGCTTATTAAATAGCCTTATTTCAGCAACTTAGACTTATTAAATTGGTTTGTTCAGCAACTTAGGCTTATTAAATAGGCTTATTTCAGCAACTTAGACTTATTAAATAGGCCTATTAAATAGGCTTATTAAATAGACTTATTAAATAGGCTTATTAAAAAGGCTTATTAAATAGACTTAATAAATAGGCTCATTAAATACTTATTAAATAGGTTTATTAAATAGGCCTATTAAATAGGCTCATTAAATAGGCGTATTAAATAGGCTTATTAAATAGGCTTATTAAATGGACTTATTAAATAGCCTCATTAAATAGGCTTATTTTAGCAACTTAGGCTTATTAAATAGGCTTATTTCAGCAACTTAGACTTATTGAATAGCCTTATTTCAGCAACTTAGGCTTATTAAATAGGCTCATTTCAGCAACTTAGGCTCATTAAATAGCCTTATTTCAGCAATTTAGACTTATTAAATTGGTTTATTCAGCAACTTAGGCTTATTAAATAGGCTTATTTCAGCAACTTAGACTTATTAAATAGGCCTATTAAATAGGTTTATTAAATAGGCTTATTAAATAGGCTTATTAAATAGGCTCAATAAATAGGCTTAATAAATAGGCTCATTGAATACTCTTTAAATAGGCTTATTAAATAGACTTATTAAATGGACTTGTTAAATAGGCTTATTAAATAGGCTTATTAAATAGGCTTATTAAATAGGCTTATTAAATAGACTTATTAAATAGCCTCATTAAATAGGCTTATTCTAGCAACTTAGGCTTATTAAATAGGCTTATTTCAGCAACTTAGACTTATTGAATAGCCTTATTTCAGCAACTTAGACTTATTAAATTGGTTTGTTCAGCAACTTAGGCTTATTAAATAGGCTTATTTCAGCAACTTAGGCTTATTAAATAGGCCTATTAAATAGGCTTATTAAATAGACTTATTAAATAGGCTTATTAAAAAGGCTTATTAAATAGACTTAATAAATAGGCTCATTAAATACATATTAAATAGGTTTATTAAATAGGCCTATTAAATAGGCTTATTAAATAGGCGTATTAAATAGGCTTATTAAATAGGCTTATTAAATGGACTTATTAAATAGCCTCATTAAATAGGCTTATTTTAGCAACTTAGGCTTATTAAATAGGTTTATTTCAGCAACTTAGACTTATTAAATAGCCTTATTAAATAGGCTTATTTCAGCAACTTAGGCTTATTAAATAGGCTTATTTCAGCAACTTACGCTTATTAAATAGCCTTATTAATCAGGTTTATTTCAGCAACTTGGGCATATTAAATACCATTTATAAATAGGTTTATTTCAGCAACTTAGACTTATTAAGTAGACCTTTTTAAATAGGCTTAGTTCAGAAACTTAGGCTTATTAAATCGGCTTATTTCAGCAACTTAGGCTCATTAAATTGCCTCATTAAATAGGCTTATTTCAGCAACTTAGGCTTATTAAATAGCCTTATTAAATAGGCTTATTTGAGCAACTTTGACTTATTAAATCGACTTATTAAATAGACATTTCAGCAACTTAGGCTCATTAAATAGGCTTATGAAATATGCTTATTTCTGCAACTTAGATTATTAGATAGGCCTATTAAATAGGCTTATTTCAGCAACTTAGGCTTATTAAATAGGCTTATTTCAGCAACTTAGGCTTATTAAATAGGCCTATTTCAGCAACTTAGACTTATTAAATAGCCTTATTTCAGCAACTTACGCTTATTAAATAGGCTTCTTTCAGCAACTTAGGCTTATTAAATAGCCTTATTAAATAGGCTTATTTCAGCAACTTGGGCTTATTAAATAGGCTTATTTTAGCAACTAACGCTGTTTAAATAGGCCTATTTCAGCAACTTAGACTTATTAAATAGCCTTATTTCAGCAACTTAGACTTATTAAATAGGCTTATTTCAGCAACTTAGACTTATTAAATAGGCTTATTTCAGCAACTTAGACTTATTAAATAGCCTTATTTCAGCAACTTAGGCTTATTAAATAGGCTTATTTCAGCAACTTAGGCTTATTAAATAGCCTTATTTCAGCAACTTAGACTTATTAAATAGGCTTATTTCAGCAACTTAGGCTTATTAAATAGGCTTATTCAGCAACTTAGGCTTATTAAAAAGGCTTATTAAATAGGCTTATTTGAGCAACTTAGGCTTTTTAAATAGGTTTATTTCAGCAACTTAGACTTATTAAATAGCCTTATTAAATAGGATTATTTCAGCAACTTAGGCTTATTAAATAGGCTTATTTCAGCAATTTATGCTTATTAAATAGCCTTATTAAACAGGTTTATTTCAGCAACTTAGGCTTATTAAATAGCATTTTAAATAGGTTTATTTCAGCAACTTAGACTTATTAAATATACCTTTTTAAATAGGCTTAGTTCAGAAACTTCGGCTTATTAAATAGGCTTATTTTAGCAACTTAGGCACATTAAATAGCCTTATTAAATAGGCTTATTTCAGCAACTTAGGCGTATTAAATAGCCTTATTAAATAGGCTTATTTCAGCAACTTAGGCTTATTAAATAGCCTTATTTCAGCAACTTAGACTTATTCAATAGGCTTATTTCAGCAACTTAGGCTTATTAAATAGGCTTATTCAGCAACTTAGGCTTATTAAATAGGCTTATTTCAGCAACTTAGGTTTATTAAATAGCGTTATTTCAGCAACTTAGACTTATTAAATAGGCTTATTTCAGCAACTTAGGCGTATTAAATAGGCGTATTAAATAGGCGTATTAAATAGGCTTATTAAAAATTCTTATTAAATGGACTTATTAAATAGCCTCATTAAATAGGCTTATTTTAGCAACTTAGGCTTATTAAATAGGTTTATGTCAGCAACTTAGACTTATTAAATAGCCTTATTAAATAGGCTTATTTCAGCAACTTAGGCTTATTAAATAGGCTTATTTCAGCAACTTACGCTTATTAAATAGCCTTATTAATCAGGTTTATTTCAGCAACGTGGGCGTATTAAATACCATTTTTAAATAGGTTTATTTCAGCAACTTAGACTTATTAAATATACCTTTTTAAATAGGCTTAGTTCAGAAACTTCGGCTTATTAAATAGGCTTATTTTAGCAACTTAGGCGCATTAAATAGCCTTATTAAATAGGCTTATTTCAGCAACTTAGGCGTATTAAATAGCCTTATTAAATAGGCTTATTTCAGCAACTTAGGCTTATTAAATAGCCTTATTTCAGCAACTTAGACTTATTCAATAGGCTTATTTCAGCAACTTAGGCTTTTTAAATAGGCTTATTCAGCAACTTAGGCTTATTAAATAGGCTTATTTCAGCAACTTAGTTTTATTAAATAGCGTTATTTCAGCAACTTAGACTTATTAAATAGGCTTATTTCAGCAACTTAGGCGTATTAAATAGGCGTATTAAATAGGCGTATTAAATAGGCTTATTAAAAATTCTTATTAAATGGACTTATTAAATAGCCTCATTAAATAGGCTTATTTTAGCAACTTAGGCTTATTAAATAGGTTTATGTCAGCAACTTAGACTTATTAAATAGCCTTATTAAATAGGCTTATTTCAGCAACTTAGGCTTATTAAATAGGCTTATTTCAGCAACTTACGCTTATTAAATAGCCTTATTAATCAGGTTTATTTCAGCAACGTGGGCGTATTAAATACCATTTTTAAATAGGTTTATTTCAGCAACTTAGACTTATTAAATAGACCTTTTTAAATAGGCTTAGTTCAGAAACTTAGGCTTATTAAATCGGCTTATTTCAGCTACTTAGGCTCATTAAATAGCCTCATTAAATAGGCTTATTTCAGCAACTTAGGCTTATTAAATAGCCTTATTAAATAGGCTTATTTTAGAAACTTTGACTTATAAAATCGACTTATTAAATAGACATTTCAGCAACTTACGCTCATTAAATATGAAATATGCTTATTTCTGCAACTTAGACTTATTAGATAGGCCTATTAAATAGGCTTATTTCAGCAACGTAGGCTTATTAAATAGGCTTATTTCAGCAACTTAGGCTTATTAAATAGGCCTATTTCAGCAACTTAGACTTATTAAATTGCCTTATTTCATCAACTTATGCTTATTAAATAGGCTTCTTTCAGCAACTTAGGCTTATTAAATAGCCTTATTAAATAGGCTTATTTCAGCAACTTGTGCTTATTAAATAGGCTTATTTTAGCAACTTACGCTGATTAAATAGGCTTATTTCAGTAACTTAGACTTATTAAATAGCCTTATTTCAGCAACTTAGACTTATTAAATAGGTTTATTTCAGCAACTTAGACTTATTAAATAGGCTTATTTCAGCAACTTAGACTTATTAAATAGCCTTATTTCAGCAACTTAGGCTTATTAAATAGGCTTATTTCAGCAACTTAGGCTTATTAAATAGCCTTATTTCAGCAACTTAGACTTATTAAATAGGCTTATTTCAGCAACTTAGGCTTATTAAATAGGCTTATTTAGCGACTTAGGCTTATTAAATAGGCTTATTTAAGCAACTTAGGCTTATTAAATAGCCTTATTTCAGAAACTTAGACTTATTAAATAGGCTTATTTCAGCAACTTAGGCTTATTAAATAGGCTTATTCAGCAACTTAGGCTTATTAAATAGGCTTATTAAATAGGCTTATTTCAGCAACTTAGGCTTATTAAATAGGCTTATTCAGCAACTTGGGCTTATTAAATAGGCTCTTTAAATACTTATTAAATAGGCTTATTAAACAGGCTTATTAAATAGACATATTAAATAGGTTCAATAAATAGGCTTATTAAATAGGCTCATTAAATAGGCTTATTTAATTGGCTTAAAAAATAGGCTTATTAAATAGGCTCAATAAATAGGCTTATTAAATAGGCTCGTTAAATACTTATTAAATAGGTGTATTAAATAGACGTATTAAATAGACTTATTAAATAGGCTTTTTAAATAGGCTCATTAAATAGGCTTATTAAATAGGCTTATTAAATAGACTTATTAAACAGCCTCATTAAATAGGCTTACTTTAGCAACTTAGGCTTATTAAATAGGCTTATTTCAGCAACTTAGACTTATTAAAAAGGCTTATTTCAGCAACTTAGGCCTATGAAATAGGCTTTTCAGCAATTTAGGCTTATTAAATAGGCTTATTTCAGCAACTTAGACTTATTAAATAGGCCTATTAAATAGGCTTATTAAATAGACTGATTAAATAGGCTCATTAAATACTTATTAAATAGGCTTATTAAATAGACTTATTAAATAGGCTCAATAAATAGGCTTATTAAATAGGCTTATTAAATAGGCTTAATAAATAGGCTTATTAAATAGACTTATTAAATAGGTGTATTAAATAGGCTTAATAAATAGGCTTTTTAAATAGGCTCAATAAATAAGCTTAATAAATAGGCTTAATAAATAGGCTTATTAAATAGGCTCAATAAATAGGCTTAATAATAGGCTTATTAAATAGACTTATTAAATTGACTTGTTAAATAGGCTTATTAAATAGGCTTATTAAATAGGCTTATTAAATAGGCTTATTAAATAGACTTATTAAATAGCCTCATTAAATAGGCTTATTTTAGCAACTTAGGCTTATTAAATAGGCTTATTTCAGCAACTTAGACTTATTGAATAGCCTTATTTCAGCAACTTATGCTTATTAAATAGGCTCATTTCAGAAACTTAGGCTTATTAAATAGCCTTATTTCAGCAACTTAGACTTATTAAATTGGTTTATTCAGCAACTTAGGCTTATTAAATAGGCTTATTTCAGCAACTTAGACTTATTAAATAGGCCTATTAAATAGGTTTATTAAATAGGCTTATTAAATAGGCTTATTAAATTGACTTATTAAATAGGCTCAATAAATAGGCTTATTAAATAGGCTTATTAAATAGGCTTAATAAATAGGCTTATTAAATAGGCTCAATAAATAGGTTTAATAAATATGCTTAATAAATAGGCTTATTAAATAGGCTCAATAAATAGGCTTAATAAATAGGCTCATTGAATACTCTTTAAATAGGCTTATTAAATAGACTTATTAAATGGACTTGTTAAATAGGCTTATTAAATAGGCTTATTAAATAGGCTTATTAAATAGGCTTATTAAATAGGCTTATTAAATAGACTTATTAAATAGCCTCATTAAATAGGCTTATTTTAGCAACTTAGGCTTATAAAATAGGCTTATTTCAGCAACTTATACTTATTGAATAGCCTTATTTCAGCAACTTAGGCTTATTAAATAGGCTCATTTCAGCAACTTAGGCTTATTAAATAGCCTTATTTAAGCAACTTAGACTTATTAAATTGGTTTGTTCAGCAACTTAGGCTTATTAAATAGGCTTATTTCAGCAACTTAGACTTATTAAATATGCCTATTAAATAGGCTTATTAAATAGACTTATTAAATAGGCTTTTTAAAAAGGCTTATTAAATAGACTTATTAAATAGCCTCATTAAATAGGCTTATTTTAGCAACTTAGGCTTATTAAATAGGTTTATTTCAGCAACTTAGACTTATTAAATAGCCTTATTAAATAGGCTTATTTCAGCAACTTAGGCTTATTAAATAGGCTTATTTCAGCAACTTACGCTTATTAAATAGCCTTATTAACCAGGTTTATTTCAGCAACTTGGGCATATTAAATACCATTTTTAAATAGGTTTATTTCAGCAACTTAGACTTATTAAGTAGACGTTTTTAAATAGGCTTAGTTCAGAAACTTAGGCTTATGAAATCGGCTTATTTCAGCAACTTAGGCTCATTAAATAGCCTCATTAAATAGGCTTATTTCAGCAACTTAGGCTTATTAAATAGCCTTATTAAATAGGCTTATTTGAGCAACTTTGACTTATTAAATCGACTTATTAAATAGACATTTCAGCAACTTAGGCTCATTAAATAGGCTTATGAAATATGCTTATTTCTGCAACTTAGATTATTAGATAGGCCTATTAAATAGGCTTATTTCAGCAACTTAGGCTTATTAAATAGGCTTATTTCAGCAACTTAGGCTTATTAAATAGCCTTATTTCAGCAACTTAGACTTATTAAATAGCCTTATTTCAGCAACTTAGGCTTATTAAATAGGCTTATTTCAGCAACTTAGGCTTATTAAATAGCCTTATTTCAGCAACTTAGACTTATTAAATAGGCTTATTTCAGCAACTTAGGCTTATTAAATAGGCTTATTCATCAACTTAGGCTTATTAAATAGGCTTATAAAAGAGGCTTATTTTAGCAACTTAGGCTTTTTAAATAGGTTTATTTCAGCAACTTAGACTTATTAAATAGCCTTATTAAATAGGATTATTTCAGCAACTTAGGCTTATTAAATAGGCTTATTTCAGCAATTTATGCTTATTAAATAGCCTTATTAAACAGGTTTATTTCAGCAACTTAGGCTTATTAAATAGCATTTTAAATAGGTTTATTTCAGCAACTTAGACTTATTAAATATACCTTTTTAAATCAGCTTAGTTCAGAAACTTCGGCTTATTAAATAGGCTTATTTCAGCAACTTAGGCGCATTAAACAGCCTTATTAAATAGGCTTATTTCAGCAACTTAAGCTTATTAAATAGCCTTATTTCAGCAACTTAGACTTATTCAATAGACTTATTTCAGCAACTTAGGCTTATTAAATAGGCTTATTCAGCAACTTAGGCTTATTAAATAGGCTTATTTCAGCAACTTAGGTTTATTAAATAGCCTTATTTCAGCAACTTAGACTTATTAAATAGGCTTATTTCAGCAACTTAGGCGTATTAAATAGGCTTATTAAAAATTCTTATTAAATGGACTTATTAAATAGCCTCATTAAATAGGCTTATTTTAGCAACTTAGGCTTATTAAATAGGTTTATGTCAGCAACTTAGACTTATTAAATAGCCTTATTAAATAGGCTTATTTCAGCAACTTAGGCTTATTAAATAGGCTTATTTCAGCAACTTACGCTTATTAAATAGCCTTATTAATCAGGTTTATTTCAGCAACTTGGGCGTATTAAATAGACCTTTTTAAATAGGCTTAGTTCAGAAACTTAGGCTTATTAAATCGGCTTATTTCAGCAACTTAGGCTCATTAAATAGCCTCATTAAATAGGCTTATTTCAGCAACTTAGGCTTATTAAATAGCCTTATTAAATAGGCTTATTTTAGAAACTTTGACTTTTTAAATCGACTTATTAAATAGACATTTCAGCAACTTAGGCTCATTAAATAGGCTTATGAAATATGCTTATTTCTGCAACTTAGACTTATTAGATAGGCCTATTAAATAGGCTTATTTCAGCAACGTAGGCTTATTGAATAGGCTTATTTCAGCAACTTAGGCTTATTAAATAGGCCTATTTCAGCAACTTAGACTTATTAAATTGCCTTATTTCAGCAACTTACGCTTATTAAATAGGCTTCTTTCAGCAACTTAGGCTTATTAAATAGCCTTATTAAATAGGCTTATTTCAGCAACTTGGGCTTATTAAATAGGCTTATTTTAGCAACTTACGCTGATTAAATAGGCTTATTTCAGTAACTTAGACTTATTAAATAGGCTTATTTCAGCAACTTAGACTTATTAAATAGCCTTATTTCAGCAACTTAGGCTAATTAAATAGGCTTATTTCAGCAACTTAGGCTTATTAAATAGCCTTATTTCAGCAACTTAGACTTATTAAATAGGCTTATTTCAGCAACTTAGGTTTATTAAATAGGCTTCTTTCAGCAACTTAGGCTTATTAAATAGCCTTATTAAATAGGCTTATTTCAGCAACTTGGGCTTATTAAATAGGCTTATTTTAGCAACTTACGCTGATTAAATAGGCTTATTTCAGTAACTTAGACTTATTAAATAGCCTTATTTCAGCAACTTAGACTTATTAAATAGGCTTATTTCAGCAACTTAGACTTATTAAATAGGCTTATTTCAGCAACTTATACTTATTAAATAGCCTTATTTCAGCAACTTAGGCTAATTAAATAGGCTTATTTCAGCAACTTAGGCTTATTAAATAGCCTTATTTCAGCAACTTAGACTTATTAAATAGGCTTATTTCAGCAACTTAGGCTTATTAAATAGGCTTATTCAGCAACTTAGGCTTATTAAATAGGCTTATTTAAGCAACTTAGGCTTATTAAATAGCCTTATTTCAGAAACTTAGACTTATTAAATAGGCTTATTTCAGCATCTTAGGCTTATTAAATAGGCTTTTTCAGCAACTTAGGCATATTAAATAGGCTTATTAAATAGGTTTATTTCAGCAACTTAGGCTTATTAAATAGGCTTATTCAGCAACTTGGGCTTATTAAATAGGCTCATTAAATACTTATTAAATAGGCTTATTAAACAGGCTTATTAAATTGACTTATTAAATAGGTTCAATAAATAGGCTTATTAAATAGGCACATTAAATAGGCTTAATTAATAGGTTTATTAAATAGCCTTATTAAATAGGCTTATTAAATAGACTTATTAAATAGGCTTATTAAATAGGCTTATTTAATTGGCTTAATAAATAGGCTTATTAAATAGGCTCAATAAATAGGCTTATTAAATAGGCTCGTTAAATACTTATTAAATAGGCATATTAAATAGATGTATTAAATATACTTATTAAATAGGCTTTTTAAATAGGCTCATTAAATAGGCTTATTAAATAGGCTTATTAAATAGACTTATTAAACAGCCTCATTAAATAGGCTTATTTTAGCAACTTAGGCTTATTAAATAGGCTTATTTCAGCAACTTAGACTTATTAAAAAGGCTTATTTCAGCAACTTAGGCCTATGAAATAGGCTTTTCAGCAATTTAGGCTTATTAAATAGGCTTATTTCAGCAACTTAGACTTATTAAATAGGCCTATTAAATAGGCTTATTAAATAGACTTATTAAATAGGCTCAATAAATAGGCTTATTAAATTGGCTTATTAAATAGGCTTATTAAATAGGCTTATTAAATAGCCTCATTAAATAGGCTTATTTTAGCAACTTAGGCTTATTAAATAGGTTTATTTCAGCAACTTAGACTTATTAAATAGCCTTATTAAATAGGCTTATTTCAGCAACTTAGGCTTATTAAATAGGCTTATTTCAGCAACTTACGCTTATTAAATAGCCTTATCAATCAGGTTTATTTCAGCAACTTGGGCATATTAAATACCATTTTTAAATAGGTTTATTTCAGCAACTTAGACTTATTAAGTAGACGTTTTTAAATAGGCTTAGTTCAGAAACTTAGGCTTATGAAATCGGCTTATTTCAGCAACTTAGGCTCATTAAATAGCCTCATTAAATAGGCTTATTTCAGCAACTTAGGCTTATTAAATAGCCTTATTAAATAGGCTTATTTGAGCAACTTTGACTTATTAAATCGACTTATTAAATAGACATTTCAGCAACTTAGGCTCATTAAATAGGCTTATGAAATATGCTTATTTCTGCAACTTAGATTATTAGATAGGCCTATTAAATAGGCTTATTTCAGCAACTTAGGCTTATTAAATAGGCTTATTTCAGCAACTTAGGCTTATTAAATAGCCTTATTTCAGCAACTTAGACTTATTAAATAGCCTTATTTCAGCAACTTAGGCTTATTAAATAGGCTTATTTCAGCAACTTAGGCTTATTAAATAGCCTTATTTCAGCAACTTAGACTTATTAAATCGGCTTATTTCAGCAACTTAGGCTTATTAAATAGGCTTATTCATCAACTTAGGCTTATTAAATAGGCTTATTAAATAGGCTTATTTTAGCAACTTAGGCTTTTTAAATAGGTTTATTTCAGCAACTTAGACTTATTAAATAGCCTTATTAAATAGGATTATTTCAGCAACTTAGGCTTATTAAATAGGCTTATTTCAGCAATTTATGCTTATTAAATAGCCTTATTAAACAGGTTTATTTCAGCAACTTAGGCTTATTAAATAGCATTTTAAATAGGTTTATTTCAGCAACTTAGACTTATTAAATATACCTTTTTAAATAGGCTTAGTTCAGAAACTTCGGCTTATTAAATAGGCTTATTTCAGCAACTTAGGTGCATTAAATAGCCTTATTAAATAGGCTTATTTCAGCAACTTAGGCTTATTAAATAGCCTTATTTCAGCAACTTAGACTTATTCAATAGGCCTATTTCAGCAACTTAGGCTTATTAAATAGGCTTATTCAGCAACTTAGGCTTATTAAATAGGCTTATTTGAGCAACTTAGGTTTATTAAATAGCCTTATTTCAGCAACTTAGACTTATTAAATAGGCTTATTTCAGCAACTTAGGCGTATTAAATAGGCTTATTAAAAATTCTTATTAAATGGACTTATTAAATAGCCTCATTAAATAGGCTTATTTTAGCATCTTAGGCTTATTAAATAGGTTTATGTCAGCAACTTAGACTTATTAAATAGCCTTATTAAATAGGCTTATTTCAGCAACTTAGGCTTATTAAATAGGCTTATTTCAGCAACTTACGCTTATTAAATAGCCTTATTAATCAGGTTTATTTCAGCAACTTGGGCGTATTAAATACCATTTTTAAATAGGTTTATTTCAGCAACTTAGACTTATTAAATAGACCTTTTTAATTAGGCTTAGTTCAGAAACTTAGGCTTATTAAATCGGCTTATTTCAGCAACTTAGGCTCATTAAATAGCCTCATTAAATAGGCTTATTTCAGCAACTTAGGCTTATTAAATAGCCTTATTAAATAGGCTTATTTTAGAAACTTTGACTTATTAAATCGACTTATTAAATAGACATTTCAGCAACTTAGGCTCATTAAATAGGCTTATGAAATATGCTTATTTCTGCAACTTAGACTTATTAGATAGGCCTATTAAATAGGCTTATTTCAGCAACGTAGGCTTATTAAATAGGCTTATTTCAGCAACTTAGGCTTATTAAATAGGCCTATTTCAGCAACTTAGACTTATTAAATTGCCTTATTTCAGCAACTTACGCTTATTAAATAGGCTTCTTTCAGCAACTTAGGCTTATTAAATAGCCTTATTAAATAGGCTTATTTCAGCAACTTGGGCTTATTAAATAGGCTTATTTTAGCAACTTACGCTGATTAAATAGGCTTATTTCAGTAACTTAGACTTATTAAATAGGCTTATTTCAGCAACTTAGACTTATTAAATAGCCTTATTTCAGCAACTTAGGCTAATTAAATAAGCTTATTTCAGCAACTTAGGCTTATTAAATAGCCTTATTTCAGCAACTTAGACTTATTAAATAGGCTTATTTCAGCAACTTAGGTTTATTAAATAGGCTTCTTTCAGCAACTTAGGCTTATTAAATAGCCTTATTAAATAGGCTTATTTCAGCAACTTGGGCTTATTAAATAGGCTTATTTTAGCAACTTACGCTGATTAAATAGGCTTATTTCAGTAACTTAGACTTATTAAATAGCCTTATTTCAGCAACTTAGACTTATTAAATAGGCTTATTTCAGCAACTTAGACTTATTAAATAGGCTTATTTCAGCAACTTAGACTTATTAAATAGCCTTATTTCAGCAACTTAGGCTAATTAAATAGGCTTATTTCAGCAACTTAGGCTTATTAAATAGCCTTATTTCAGCAACTTAGACTTATTAAATAGGCTTATTTCAGCAACTTAGGCTTATTAAATAGGCTTATTCAGCAACTTAGGCTTATTAAATAGGCTTATTTAAGCAACTTAGGCTTATTAAATAGCCTTATTTCAGAAACTTAGACTTATTAAATAGGCTTATTTCAGCATCTTAGGCTTATTAAATAGGCTTTTTCAGCAACTTAGGCTTATTAAATAGGCTTATTAAATAGGCTTATTTCAGCAACTTAGGCTTATTAAATAGGCTTATTCAGCAACTTGGGCTTATTAAATAGGCTCATTAAATACTTATTAAATAGGCTTATTAAACAGGCTTATTAAATAGACTTATTAAATAGGTTCAATAAATAGGCTTATTAAATAGGCACATTAAATAGGCTTAATTAATAGGTTAATTAAATAGCCTTATTAAATAGGCTTATTAAATAGACTTATTAAATAGGCTTATTAAATAGGCTTATTTAATTGGCTTAATAAATAGGCTTATTAAATAGGCTCAATAAATAGGCTTATTAAATAGGCTCGTTAAATACTTATTAAATAGGCATATTAAATAGACGTATTAAATATACTTATTAAATAGGCTTTTTAAATAGGCTCATTAAATAGGCTTATTAAATAGGCTTATTAAATAGACTTATTAAACAGCCTCATTAAATAGGCTTATTTTAGCAACTTAGGCTTATTAAATAGGCTTATTTCAGCAACTTAGACTTATTAAAAAGGCTTATTTCAGCAACTTAGGCCTATGAAATAGGCTTTTCAGCAATTTAGGCTTATTAAATAGGCTTATTTCAGCAACTTAGACTTATTAAATAGGCCTATTAAATAGGCTTATTAAATAGACTGATTAAATAGGCTCATTAAATACTTATTAAATAGGCTTATTAAATAGACTTATTAAATAGGCTCAATAAATAGGCTTATTAAATTGGCTTATTAAATAGGCTTATTAAATAGGCTTATTAAATAGCCTCATTAAATAGGCTTATTTTAGCAACTTAGGCTTATTAAATAGGTTTATTTCAGCAACTTAGACTTATTAAATAGCCTTATTAAATAGGCTTATTTCAGCAACTTAGGCTTATTAAATAGGCTTATTTCAGCAACTTACGCTTATTAAATAGCCTTATTAATCAGGTTTATTTCAGCAACTTGGGCATATTAAATACCATTTTTAAATAGGTTTATTTCAGCAACTTAGACTTATTAAGTAGACGTTTTTAAATAGGCTTAGTTCAGAAACTTAGGCTTATGAAATCGGCTTATTTCAGCAACTTAGGCTCATTAAATAGCCTCATTAAATAGGCTTATTTCAGCAACTTAGGCTTATTAAATAGCCTTATTAAATAGGCTTATTTGAGCAACTTTGACTTATTAAATCGACTTATTAAATAGACATTTCAGCAACTTAGGCTTATTAAATAGCCTTATTAAATAGGCTTATTTCAGCAACTTGGGCTTATTAAATAGGCTTATTTTAGCAACTAACGCTGTTTAAATAGGCCTATTTCAGCAACTTAGACTTATTAAATAGCCTTATTTCAGCAACTTAGACTTATTAAATAGGCTTATTTCAGCAACTTAGACTTATTAAATATGCTTATTTCAGCAACTTAGACTTATTAAAAAGGCTTATTTCAGCAACTTAGGCCTATGAAATAGGCTTTTCAGCAATTTAGGCTTATTAAATAGGCTTATTTCAGCAACTTAGACTTATTAAATAGGCCTATTAAATAGGCTTATTAAATAGACTGATTAAATAGGCTCATTAAATACTTATTAAATAGGCTTATTAAATAGACTTATTAAATAGGCTCAATAAATAGGCTTATTAAATTGGCTTATTAAATAGGCTTATTAAATAGGCTTATTAAATAGCCTCATTAAATAGGCTTATTTTAGCAACTTAGGCTTATTAAATAGGTTTATTTCAGCAACTTAGACTTATTAAATAGCCTTATTAAATAGGCTTATTTCAGCAACTTAGGCTTATTAAATAGGCTTATTTCAGCAACTTACGCTTATTAAATAGCCTTATTAATCAGGTTTATTTCAGCAACTTGGGCATATTAAATACCATTTTTAAATAGGTTTATTTCAGCAACTTAGACTTATTAAGTAGACGTTTTTAAATAGGCTTAGTTCAGAAACTTAGGCTTATGAAATCGGCTTATTTCAGCAACTTAGGCTCATTAAATAGCCTCATTAAATAGGCTTATTTCAGCAACTTAGGCTTATTAAATAGCCTTATTAAATAGGCTTATTTGAGCAACTTTGACTTATTAAATCGACTTATTAAATAGACATTTCAGCAACTTAGGCTCATTAAATAGGCTTATGAAATATGCTTATTTCTGCAACTTAGATTATTAGATAGGCCTATTAAATAGGCTTATTTCAGCAACTTAGGCTTATTAAATAGGCTTATTTCAGCAACTTAGGCTTATTAAATAGCCTTATTTCAGCAACTTAGACTTATTAAATAGCCTTATTTCAGCAACTTAGGCTTATTAAATAGGCTTATTTCAGCAACTTAGGCTTATTAAATAGCCTTATTTCAGCAACTTAGACTTATTAAATAGGCTTATTTCAGCAACTTAGGCTTATTAAATAGGCTTATTCATCAACTTAGGCTTATTAAATAGGCTTATTAAATAGGCTTATTTTAGCAACTTAGGCTTTTTAAATTGGTTTATTTCAGCAACTTAGACTTATTTAAATAGCCTTATTAAATAGGCTTATTTCAGCAACTTAGGCTTATTAAATAGGCTTATTTCAGCAACTTACGCTTATTAAATAGCCTTATTAATCAGGTTTATTTCAGCAACTTGGGCATATTAAATACCATTTATAAATAGGTTTATTTCAGCAACTTAGACTTATTAAGTAGACCTTTTTAAATAGGCTTAGTTCAGAAACTTAGGCTTATTAAATCGGCTTATTTCAGCAACTTAGGCTCATTAAATTGCCTCATTAAATAGGCTTATTTCAGCAACTTAGGCTTATTAAATAGCCTTATTAAATAGGCTTATTTGAGCAACTTTGACTTATTAAATCGACTTATTAAATAGACATTTCAGCAACTTAGGCTCATTAAATAGGCTTATGAAATATGCTTATTTCTGCAACTTAGATTATTAGATAGGCCTATTAAATAGGCTTATTTCAGCAACTTAGGCTTATTAAATAGGCTTATTTCAGCAACTTAGGCTTATTAAATAGGCCTATTTCAGCAACTTAGACTTATTAAATAGCCTTATTTCAGCAACTTACGCTTATTAAATAGGCTTCTTTCAGCAACTTAGGCTTATTAAATAGCCTTATTAAATAGGCTTATTTCAGCAACTTGGGCTTATTAAATAGGCTTATTTTAGCAACTAACGCTGTTTAAATAGGCCTATTTCAGCAACTTAGACTTATTAAATAGCCTTATTTCAGCAACTTAGACTTATTAAATAGGCTTATTTCAGCAACTTAGACTTATTAAATATGCTTATTTCAGCAACTTAGACTTATTAAAAAGGCTTATTTCAGCAACTTAGGCCTATGAAATAGGCTTTTCAGCAATTTAGGCTTATTAAATAGGCTTATTTCAGCAACTTAGACTTATTAAATAGGCCTATTAAATAGGCTTATTAAATAGACTGATTAAATAGGCTCATTAAATACTTATTAAATAGGCTTATTAAATAGACTTATTAAATAGGCTCAATAAATAGGCTTATTAAATTGGCTTATTAAATAGGCTTATTAAATAGGCTTATTAAATAGCCTCATTAAATAGGCTTATTTTAGCAACTTAGGCTTATTAAATAGGTTTATTTCAGCAACTTAGACTTATTAAATAGCCTTATTAAATAGGCTTATTTCAGCAACTTAGGCTTATTAAATAGGCTTATTTCAGCAACTTACGCTTATTAAATAGCCTTATTAATCAGGTTTATTTCAGCAACTTGGGCATATTAAATACCATTTTTAAATAGGTTTATTTCAGCAACTTAGACTTATTAAGTAGACGTTTTTAAATAGGCTTAGTTCAGAAACTTAGGCTTATGAAATCGGCTTATTTCAGCAACTTAGGCTCATTAAATAGCCTCATTAAATAGGCTTATTTCAGCAACTTAGGCTTATTAAATAGCCTTATTAAATAGGCTTATTTGAGCAACTTTGACTTATTAAATCGACTTATTAAATAGACATTTCAGCAACTTAGGCTCATTAAATAGGCTTATGAAATATGCTTATTTCTGCAACTTAGATTATTAGATAGGCCTATTAAATAGGCTTATTTCAGCAACTTAGGCTTATTAAATAGGCTTATTTCAGCAACTTAGGCTTATTAAATAGCCTTATTTCAGCAACTTAGACTTATTAAATAGCCTTATTTCAGCAACTTAGGCTTATTAAATAGGCTTATTTCAGCAACTTAGGCTTATTAAATAGCCTTATTTCAGCAACTTAGACTTATTAAATAGGCTTATTTCAGCAACTTAGGCTTATTAAATAGGCTTATTCATCAACTTAGGCTTATTAAATAGGCTTATTAAATAGGCTTATTTTAGCAACTTAGGCTTTTTAAATTGGTTTATTTCAGCAACTTAGACTTATTTAAATAGCCTTATTAAATAGGCTTATTTCAGCAACTTAGGCTTATTAAATAGGCTTATTTCAGCAACTTACGCTTATTAAATAGCCTTATTAATCAGGTTTATTTCAGCAACTTGGGCATATTAAATACCATTTATAAATAGGTTTATTTCAGCAACTTAGACTTATTAAGTAGACCTTTTTAAATAGGCTTAGTTCAGAAACTTAGGCTTATTAAATCGGCTTATTTCAGCAACTTAGGCTCATTAAATTGCCTCATTAAATAGGCTTATTTCAGCAACTTAGGCTTATTAAATAGCCTTATTAAATAGGCTTATTTGAGCAACTTTGACTTATTAAATCGACTTATTAAATAGACATTTCAGCAACTTAGGCTCATTAAATAGGCTTATGAAATATGCTTATTTCTGCAACTTAGATTATTAGATAGGCCTATTAAATAGGCTTATTTCAGCAACTTAGGCTTATTAAATAGGCTTATTTCAGCAACTTAGGCTTATTAAATAGGCCTATTTCAGCAACTTAGACTTATTAAATAGCCTTATTTCAGCAACTTACGCTTATTAAATAGGCTTCTTTCAGCAACTTAGGCTTATTAAATAGCCTTATTAAATAGGCTTATTTCAGCAACTTGGGCTTATTAAATAGGCTTATTTTAGCAACTAACGCTGTTTAAATAGGCCTATTTCAGCAACTTAGACTTATTAAATAGCCTTATTTCAGCAACTTAGACTTATTAAATAGGCTTATTTCAGCAACTTAGACTTATTAAATAGGCTTATTTCAGCAACTTAGACTTATTAAATAGCCTTATTTCAGCAACTTAGGCTTATTAAATAGGCTTATTTCAGCAACTTAGGCTTATTAAATAGCCTTATTTCAGCAACTTAGACTTATTAAATAGGCTTATTTCAGCAACTTAGGCTTATTAAATAGGCTTATTCAGCAACTTAGGCTTATTAAAAAGGCTTATTAAATAGGCTTATTTGAGCAACTTAGGCTTTTTAAATAGGTTTATTTCAGCAACTTAGACTTATTAAATAGGCTTATTTCAGCAACTTAGACTTATTAAATAGCCTTATTTCAGCAACTTAGACTTATTAAATAGGCTTATTTCAGCAACTTAGACTTATTAAATAGGCTTATTTCAGCAACTTAGACTTATTAAATAGCCTTATTTCAGCAACTTAGGCTTATTAAATAGGCTTATTTCAGCAACTTAGGCTTATTAAATAGCCTTATTTCAGCAACTTAGACTTATTAAATAGGCTTATTTCAGCAACTTAGGCTTATTAAATAGGCTTATTCAGCAACTTAGGCTTATTAAAAAGGCTTATTAAATAGGCTTATTTGAGCAACTTAGGCTTTTTAAATAGGTTTATTTCAGCAACTTAGACTTATTAAATAGCCTTATTAAATAGGATTATTTCAGCAACTTAGGCTTATTAAATAGGCTTATTTCAGCAATTTATGCTTATTAAATAGCCTTATTAAACAGGTTTATTTCAGCAACTTAGGCTTATTAAATAGCATTTTAAATAGGTTTATTTCAGCAACTTAGACTTATTAAATATACCTTTTTAAATAGGCTTAGTTCAGAAACTTCGGCTTATTAAATAGGCTTATTTTAGCAACTTAGGCACATTAAATAGCCTTATTAAATAGGCTTATTTCAGCAACTTAGGCGTATTAAATAGCCTTATTAAATAGGCTTATTTCAGCAACTTAGGCTTATTAAATAGCCTTATTTCAGCAACTTAGACTTATTCAATAGGCTTATTTCAGCAACTTAGGCTTATTAAATAGGCTTATTCAGCAACTTAGGCTTATTAAATAGGCTTATTTCAGCAACTTAGGTTTATTAAATAGCGTTATTTCAGCAACTTAGACTTATTAAATAGGCTTATTTCAGCAACTTAGGCGTATTAAATAGGCGTATTAAATAGGCGTATTAAATAGGCTTATTAAAAATTCTTATTAAATGGACTTATTAAATAGCCTCATTAAATAGGCTTATTTTAGCAACTTAGGCTTATTAAATAGGTTTATGTCAGCAACTTAGACTTATTAAATAGCCTTATTAAATAGGCTTATTTCAGCAACTTAGGCTTATTAAATAGGCTTATTTCAGCAACTTACGCTTATTAAATAGCCTTATTAATCAGGTTTATTTCAGCAACGTGGGCGTATTAAATACCATTTTTAAATAGGTTTATTTCAGCAACTTAGACTTATTAAATATACCTTTTTAAATAGGCTTAGTTCAGAAACTTCGGCTTATTAAATAGGCTTATTTTAGCAACTTAGGCGCATTAAATAGCCTTATTAAATAGGCTTATTTCAGCAACTTAGGCGTATTAAATAGCCTTATTAAATAGGCTTATTTCAGCAACTTAGGCTTATTAAATAGCCTTATTTCAGCAACTTAGACTTATTCAATAGGCTTATTTCAGCAACTTAGGCTTTTTAAATAGGCTTATTCAGCAACTTAGGCTTATTAAATAGGCTTATTTCAGCAACTTAGTTTTATTAAATAGCGTTATTTCAGCAACTTAGACTTATTAAATAGGCTTATTTCAGCAACTTAGGCGTATTAAATAGGCGTATTAAATAGGCGTATTAAATAGGCTTATTAAAAATTCTTATTAAATGGACTTATTAAATAGCCTCATTAAATAGGCTTATTTTAGCAACTTAGGCTTATTAAATAGGTTTATGTCAGCAACTTAGACTTATTAAATAGCCTTATTAAATAGGCTTATTTCAGCAACTTAGGCTTATTAAATAGGCTTATTTCAGCAACTTACGCTTATTAAATAGCCTTATTAATCAGGTTTATTTCAGCAACGTGGGCGTATTAAATACCATTTTTAAATAGGTTTATTTCAGCAACTTAGACTTATTAAATAGACCTTTTTAAATAGGCTTAGTTCAGAAACTTAGGCTTATTAAATCGGCTTATTTCAGCTACTTAGGCTCATTAAATAGCCTCATTAAATAGGCTTATTTCAGCAACTTAGGCTTATTAAATAGCCTTATTAAATAGGCTTATTTTAGAAACTTTGACTTATAAAATCGACTTATTAAATAGACATTTCAGCAACTTACGCTCATTAAATATGAAATATGCTTATTTCTGCAACTTAGACTTATTAGATAGGCCTATTAAATAGGCTTATTTCAGCAACGTAGGCTTATTAAATAGGCTTATTTCAGCAACTTAGGCTTATTAAATAGGCCTATTTCAGCAACTTAGACTTATTAAATTGCCTTATTTCATCAACTTACGCTTATTAAATAGGCTTCTTTCAGCAACTTAGGCTTATTAAATAGCCTTATTAAATAGGCTTATTTCAGCAACTTGTGCTTATTAAATAGGCTTATTTTAGCAACTTACGCTGATTAAATAGGCTTATTTCAGTAACTTAGACTTATTAAATAGCCTTATTTCAGCAACTTAGACTTATTAAATAGGTTTATTTCAGCAACTTAGACTTATTAAATAGGCTTATTTCAGCAACTTAGACTTATTAAATAGCCTTATTTCAGCAACTTAGGCTTATTAAATAGGCTTATTTCAGCAACTTAGGCTTATTAAATAGCCTTATTTCAGCAACTTAGACTTATTAAATAGGCTTATTTCAGCAACTTAGGCTTATTAAATAGGCTTATTTAGCGACTTAGGCTTATTAAATAGGCTTATTTAAGCAACTTAGGCTTATTAAATAGCCTTATTTCAGAAACTTAGACTTATTAAATAGGCTTATTTCAGCAACTTAGGCTTATTAAATAGGCTTATTCAGCAACTTAGGCTTATTAAATAGGCTTATTAAATAGGCTTATTTCAGCAACTTAGGCTTATTAAATAGGCTTATTCAGCAACTTGGGCTTATTAAATAGGCTCTTTAAATACTTATTAAATAGGCTTATTAAACAGGCTTATTAAATAGACATATTAAATAGGTTCAATAAATAGGCTTATTAAATAGGCTCATTAAATAGGCTTATTTAATTGGCTTAAAAAATAGGCTTATTAAATAGGCTCAATAAATAGGCTTATTAAATAGGCTCGTTAAATACTTATTAAATAGGTGTATTAAATAGACGTATTAAATAGACTTATTAAATAGGCTTTTTAAATAGGCTCATTAAATAGGCTTATTAAATAGGCTTATTAAATAGACTTATTAAACAGCCTCATTAAATAGGCTTACTTTAGCAACTTAGGCTTATTAAATAGGCTTATTTCAGCAACTTAGACTTATTAAAAAGGCTTATTTCAGCAACTTAGGCCTATGAAATAGGCTTTTCAGCAATTTAGGCTTATTAAATAGGCTTATTTCAGCAACTTAGACTTATTAAATAGGCCTATTAAATAGGCTTATTAAATAGACTGATTAAATAGGCTCATTAAATACTTATTAAATAGGCTTATTAAATAGACTTATTAAATAGGCTCAATAAATAGGCTTATTAAATAGGCTTATTAAATAGGCTTAATAAATAGGCTTATTAAATAGACTTATTAAATAGGTGTATTAAATAGGCTTAATAAATAGGCTTTTTAAATAGGCTCAATAAATAAGCTTAATAAATAGGCTTAATAAATAGGCTTATTAAATAGGCTCAATAAATAGGCTTAATAATAGGCTTATTAAATAGACTTATTAAATTGACTTGTTAAATAGGCTTATTAAATAGGCTTATTAAATAGGCTTATTAAATAGGCTTATTAAATAGACTTATTAAATAGCCTCATTAAATAGGCTTATTTTAGCAACTTAGGCTTATTAAATAGGCTTATTTCAGCAACTTAGACTTATTGAATAGCCTTATTTCAGCAACTTATGCTTATTAAATAGGCTCATTTCAGAAACTTAGGCTTATTAAATAGCCTTATTTCAGCAACTTAGACTTATTAAATTGGTTTATTCAGCAACTTAGGCTTATTAAATAGGCTTATTTCAGCAACTTAGACTTATTAAATAGGCCTATTAAATAGGTTTATTAAATAGGCTTATTAAATAGGCTTATTAAATTGACTTATTAAATAGGCTCAATAAATAGGCTTATTAAATAGGCTTATTAAATAGGCTTAATAAATAGGCTTATTAAATAGGCTCAATAAATAGGTTTAATAAATATGCTTAATAAATAGGCTTATTAAATAGGCTCAATAAATAGGCTTAATAAATAGGCTCATTGAATACTCTTTAAATAGGCTTATTAAATAGACTTATTAAATGGACTTGTTAAATAGGCTTATTAAATAGGCTTATTAAATAGGCTTATTAAATAGGCTTATTAAATAGGCTTATTAAATAGACTTATTAAATAGCCTCATTAAATAGGCTTATTTTAGCAACTTAGGCTTATAAAATAGGCTTATTTCAGCAACTTATACTTATTGAATAGCCTTATTTCAGCAACTTAGGCTTATTAAATAGGCTCATTTCAGCAACTTAGGCTTATTAAATAGCCTTATTTAAGCAACTTAGACTTATTAAATTGGTTTGTTCAGCAACTTAGGCTTATTAAATAGGCTTATTTCAGCAACTTAGACTTATTAAATATGCCTATTAAATAGGCTTATTAAATAGACTTATTAAATAGGCTTTTTAAAAAGGCTTATTAAATAGACTTATTAAATAGCCTCATTAAATAGGCTTATTTTAGCAACTTAGGCTTATTAAATAGGTTTATTTCAGCAACTTAGACTTATTAAATAGCCTTATTAAATAGGCTTATTTCAGCAACTTAGGCTTATTAAATAGGCTTATTTCAGCAACTTACGCTTATTAAATAGCCTTATTAACCAGGTTTATTTCAGCAACTTGGGCATATTAAATACCATTTTTAAATAGGTTTATTTCAGCAACTTAGACTTATTAAGTAGACGTTTTTAAATAGGCTTAGTTCAGAAACTTAGGCTTATGAAATCGGCTTATTTCAGCAACTTAGGCTCATTAAATAGCCTCATTAAATAGGCTTATTTCAGCAACTTAGGCTTATTAAATAGCCTTATTAAATAGGCTTATTTGAGCAACTTTGACTTATTAAATCGACTTATTAAATAGACATTTCAGCAACTTAGGCTCATTAAATAGGCTTATGAAATATGCTTATTTCTGCAACTTAGATTATTAGATAGGCCTATTAAATAGGCTTATTTCAGCAACTTAGGCTTATTAAATAGGCTTATTTCAGCAACTTAGGCTTATTAAATAGCCTTATTTCAGCAACTTAGACTTATTAAATAGCCTTATTTCAGCAACTTAGGCTTATTAAATAGGCTTATTTCAGCAACTTAGGCTTATTAAATAGCCTTATTTCAGCAACTTAGACTTATTAAATAGGCTTATTTCAGCAACTTAGGCTTATTAAATAGGCTTATTCATCAACTTAGGCTTATTAAATAGGCTTATAAAATAGGCTTATTTTAGCAACTTAGGCTTTTTAAATAGGTTTATTTCAGCAACTTAGACTTATTAAATAGCCTTATTAAATAGGATTATTTCAGCAACTTAGGCTTATTAAATAGGCTTATTTCAGCAATTTATGCTTATTAAATAGCCTTATTAAACAGGTTTATTTCAGCAACTTAGGCTTATTAAATAGCATTTTAAATAGGTTTATTTCAGCAACTTAGACTTATTAAATATACCTTTTTAAATCAGCTTAGTTCAGAAACTTCGGCTTATTAAATAGGCTTATTTCAGCAACTTAGGCGCATTAAACAGCCTTATTAAATAGGCTTATTTCAGCAACTTAAGCTTATTAAATAGCCTTATTTCAGCAACTTAGACTTATTCAATAGACTTATTTCAGCAACTTAGGCTTATTAAATAGGCTTATTCAGCAACTTAGGCTTATTAAATAGGCTTATTTCAGCAACTTAGGTTTATTAAATAGCCTTATTTCAGCAACTTAGACTTATTAAATAGGCTTATTTCAGCAACTTAGGCGTATTAAATAGGCTTATTAAAAATTCTTATTAAATGGACTTATTAAATAGCCTCATTAAATAGGCTTATTTTAGCAACTTAGGCTTATTAAATAGGTTTATGTCAGCAACTTAGACTTATTAAATAGCCTTATTAAATAGGCTTATTTCAGCAACTTAGGCTTATTAAATAGGCTTATTTCAGCAACTTACGCTTATTAAATAGCCTTATTAATCAGGTTTATTTCAGCAACTTGGGCGTATTAAATAGACCTTTTTAAATAGGCTTAGTTCAGAAACTTAGGCTTATTAAATCGGCTTATTTCAGCAACTTAGGCTCATTAAATAGCCTCATTAAATAGGCTTATTTCAGCAACTTAGGCTTATTAAATAGCCTTATTAAATAGGCTTATTTTAGAAACTTTGACTTTTTAAATCGACTTATTAAATAGACATTTCAGCAACTTAGGCTCATTAAATAGGCTTATGAAATATGCTTATTTCTGCAACTTAGACTTATTAGATAGGCCTATTAAATAGGCTTATTTCAGCAACGTAGGCTTATTAAATAGGCTTATTTCAGCAACTTAGGCTTATTAAATAGGCCTATTTCAGCAACTTAGACTTATTAAATTGCCTTATTTCAGCAACTTACGCTTATTAAATAGGCTTCTTTCAGCAACTTAGGCTTATTAAATAGCCTTATTAAATAGGCTTATTTCAGCAACTTGGGCTTATTAAATAGGCTTATTTTAGCAACTTACGCTGATTAAATAGGCTTATTTCAGTAACTTAGACTTATTAAATAGGCTTATTTCAGCAACTTAGACTTATTAAATAGCCTTATTTCAGCAACTTAGGCTAATTAAATAGGCTTATTTCAGCAACTTAGGCTTATTAAATAGCCTTATTTCAGCAACTTAGACTTATTAAATAGGCTTATTTCAGCAACTTAGGTTTATTAAATAGGCTTCTTTCAGCAACTTAGGCTTATTAAATAGCCTTATTAAATAGGCTTATTTCAGCAACTTGGGCTTATTAAATAGGCTTATTTTAGCAACTTACGCTGATTAAATAGGCTTATTTCAGTAACTTAGACTTATTAAATAGCCTTATTTCAGCAACTTAGACTTATTAAATAGGCTTATTTCAGCAACTTAGACTTATTAAATAGGCTTATTTCAGCAACTTATACTTATTAAATAGCCTTATTTCAGCAACTTAGGCTAATTAAATAGGCTTATTTCAGCAACTTAGGCTTATTAAATAGCCTTATTTCAGCAACTTAGACTTATTAAATAGGCTTATTTCAGCAACTTAGGCTTATTAAATAGGCTTATTCAGCAACTTAGGCTTATTAAATAGGCTTATTTAAGCAACTTAGGCTTATTAAATAGCCTTATTTCAGAAACTTAGACTTATTAAATAGGCTTATTTCAGCATCTTAGGCTTATTAAATAGGCTTTTTCAGCAACTTAGGCATATTAAATAGGCTTATTAAATAGGTTTATTTCAGCAACTTAGGCTTATTAAATAGGCTTATTCAGCAACTTGGGCTTATTAAATAGGCTCATTAAATACTTATTAAATAGGCTTATTAAACAGGCTTATTAAATTGACTTATTAAATAGGTTCAATAAATAGGCTTATTAAATAGGCACATTAAATAGGCTTAATTAATAGGTTTATTAAATAGCCTTATTAAATAGGCTTATTAAATAGACTTATTAAATAGGCTTATTAAATAGGCTTATTTAATTGGCTTAATAAATAGGCTTATTAAATAGGCTCAATAAATAGGCTTATTAAATAGGCTCGTTAAATACTTATTAAATAGGCATATTAAATAGATGTATTAAATATACTTATTAAATAGGCTTTTTAAATAGGCTCATTAAATAGGCTTATTAAATAGGCTTATTAAATAGACTTATTAAACAGCCTCATTAAATAGGCTTATTTTAGCAACTTAGGCTTATTAAATAGGCTTATTTCAGCAACTTAGACTTATTAAAAAGGCTTATTTCAGCAACTTAGGCCTATGAAATAGGCTTTTCAGCAATTTAGGCTTATTAAATAGGCTTATTTCAGCAACTTAGACTTATTAAATAGGCCTATTAAATAGGCTTATTAAATAGACTTATTAAATAGGCTCAATAAATAGGCTTATTAAATTGGCTTATTAAATAGGCTTATTAAATAGGCTTATTAAATAGCCTCATTAAATAGGCTTATTTTAGCAACTTAGGCTTATTAAATAGGTTTATTTCAGCAACTTAGACTTATTAAATAGCCTTATTAAATAGGCTTATTTCAGCAACTTAGGCTTATTAAATAGGCTTATTTCAGCAACTTACGCTTATTAAATAGCCTTATCAATCAGGTTTATTTCAGCAACTTGGGCATATTAAATACCATTTTTAAATAGGTTTATTTCAGCAACTTAGACTTATTAAGTAGACGTTTTTAAATAGGCTTAGTTCAGAAACTTAGGCTTATGAAATCGGCTTATTTCAGCAACTTAGGCTCATTAAATAGCCTCATTAAATAGGCTTATTTCAGCAACTTAGGCTTATTAAATAGCCTTATTAAATAGGCTTATTTGAGCAACTTTGACTTATTAAATCGACTTATTAAATAGACATTTCAGCAACTTAGGCTCATTAAATAGGCTTATGAAATATGCTTATTTCTGCAACTTAGATTATTAGATAGGCCTATTAAATAGGCTTATTTCAGCAACTTAGGCTTATTAAATAGGCTTATTTCAGCAACTTAGGCTTATTAAATAGCCTTATTTCAGCAACTTAGACTTATTAAATAGCCTTATTTCAGCAACTTAGGCTTATTAAATAGGCTTATTTCAGCAACTTAGGCTTATTAAATAGCCTTATTTCAGCAACTTAGACTTATTAAATCGGCTTATTTCAGCAACTTAGGCTTATTAAATAGGCTTATTCATCAACTTAGGCTTATTAAATAGGCTTATTAAATAGGCTTATTTTAGCAACTTAGGCTTTTTAAATAGGTTTATTTCAGCAACTTAGACTTATTAAATAGCCTTATTAAATAGGATTATTTCAGCAACTTAGGCTTATTAAATAGGCTTATTTCAGCAATTTATGCTTATTAAATAGCCTTATTAAACAGGTTTATTTCAGCAACTTAGGCTTATTAAATAGCATTTTAAATAGGTTTATTTCAGCAACTTAGACTTATTAAATATACCTTTTTAAATAGGCTTAGTTCAGAAACTTCGGCTTATTAAATAGGCTTATTTCAGCAACTTAGGTGCATTAAATAGCCTTATTAAATAGGCTTATTTCAGCAACTTAGGCTTATTAAATAGCCTTATTTCAGCAACTTAGACTTATTCAATAGGCCTATTTCAGCAACTTAGGCTTATTAAATAGGCTTATTCAGCAACTTAGGCTTATTAAATAGGCTTATTTGAGCAACTTAGGTTTATTAAATAGCCTTATTTCAGCAACTTAGACTTATTAAATAGGCTTATTTCAGCAACTTAGGCGTATTAAATAGGCTTATTAAAAATTCTTATTAAATGGACTTATTAAATAGCCTCATTAAATAGGCTTATTTTAGCATCTTAGGCTTATTAAATAGGTTTATGTCAGCAACTTAGACTTATTAAATAGCCTTATTAAATAGGCTTATTTCAGCAACTTAGGCTTATTAAATAGGCTTATTTCAGCAACTTACGCTTATTAAATAGCCTTATTAATCAGGTTTATTTCAGCAACTTGGGCGTATTAAATACCATTTTTAAATAGGTTTATTTCAGCAACTTAGACTTATTAAATAGACCTTTTTAATTAGGCTTAGTTCAGAAACTTAGGCTTATTAAATCGGCTTATTTCAGCAACTTAGGCTCATTAAATAGCCTCATTAAATAGGCTTATTTCAGCAACTTAGGCTTATTAAATAGCCTTATTAAATAGGCTTATTTTAGAAACTTTGACTTATTAAATCGACTTATTAAATAGACATTTCAGCAACTTAGGCTCATTAAATAGGCTTATGAAATATGCTTATTTCTGCAACTTAGACTTATTAGATAGGCCTATTAAATAGGCTTATTTCAGCAACGTAGGCTTATTAAATAGGCTTATTTCAGCAACTTAGGCTTATTAAATAGGCCTATTTCAGCAACTTAGACTTATTAAATTGCCTTATTTCAGCAACTTACGCTTATTAAATAGGCTTCTTTCAGCAACTTAGGCTTATTAAATAGCCTTATTAAATAGGCTTATTTCAGCAACTTGGGCTTATTAAATAGGCTTATTTTAGCAACTTACGCTGATTAAATAGGCTTATTTCAGTAACTTAGACTTATTAAATAGGCTTATTTCAGCAACTTAGACTTATTAAATAGCCTTATTTCAGCAACTTAGGCTAATTAAATAAGCTTATTTCAGCAACTTAGGCTTATTAAATAGCCTTATTTCAGCAACTTAGACTTATTAAATAGGCTTATTTCAGCAACTTAGGTTTATTAAATAGGCTTCTTTCAGCAACTTAGGCTTATTAAATAGCCTTATTAAATAGGCTTATTTCAGCAACTTGGGCTTATTAAATAGGCTTATTTTAGCAACTTACGCTGATTAAATAGGCTTATTTCAGTAACTTAGACTTATTAAATAGCCTTATTTCAGCAACTTAGACTTATTAAATAGGCTTATTTCAGCAACTTAGACTTATTAAATAGGCTTATTTCAGCAACTTAGACTTATTAAATAGCCTTATTTCAGCAACTTAGGCTAATTAAATAGGCTTATTTCAGCAACTTAGGCTTATTAAATAGCCTTATTTCAGCAACTTAGACTTATTAAATAGGCTTATTTCAGCAACTTAGGCTTATTAAATAGGCTTATTCAGCAACTTAGGCTTATTAAATAGGCTTATTTAAGCAACTTAGGCTTATTAAATAGCCTTATTTCAGAAACTTAGACTTATTAAATAGGCTTATTTCAGCATCTTAGGCTTATTAAATAGGCTTTTTCAGCAACTTAGGCTTATTAAATAGGCTTATTAAATAGGCTTATTTCAGCAACTTAGGCTTATTAAATAGGCTTATTCAGCAACTTGGGCTTATTAAATAGGCTCATTAAATACTTATTAAATAGGCTTATTAAACAGGCTTATTAAATAGACTTATTAAATAGGTTCAATAAATAGGCTTATTAAATAGGCACATTAAATAGTCTTAATTAATAGGTTAATTAAATAGCCTTATTAAATAGGCTTATTAAATAGACTTATTAAATAGGCTTATTAAATAGGCTTATTTAATTGGCTTAATAAATAGGCTTATTAAATAGGCTCAATAAATAGGCTTATTAAATAGGCTCGTTAAATACTTATTAAATAGGCATATTAAATAGACGTATTAAATATACTTATTAAATAGGCTTTTTAAATAGGCTCATTAAATAGGCTTATTAAATAGGCTTATTAAATAGACTTATTAAACAGCCTCATTAAATAGGCTTATTTTAGCAACTTAGGCTTATTAAATAGGCTTATTTCAGCAACTTAGACTTATTAAAAAGGCTTATTTCAGCAACTTAGGCCTATGAAATAGGCTTTTCAGCAATTTAGGCTTATTAAATAGGCTTATTTCAGCAACTTAGACTTATTAAATAGGCCTATTAAATAGGCTTATTAAATAGACTGATTAAATAGGCTCATTAAATACTTATTAAATAGGCTTATTAAATAGACTTATTAAATAGGCTCAATAAATAGGCTTATTAAATTGGCTTATTAAATAGGCTTATTAAATAGGCTTATTAAATAGCCTCATTAAATAGGCTTATTTTAGCAACTTAGGCTTATTAAATAGGTTTATTTCAGCAACTTAGACTTATTAAATAGCCTTATTAAATAGGCTTATTTCAGCAACTTAGGCTTATTAAATAGGCTTATTTCAGCAACTTACGCTTATTAAATAGCCTTATTAATCAGGTTTATTTCAGCAACTTGGGCATATTAAATACCATTTTTAAATAGGTTTATTTCAGCAACTTAGACTTATTAAGTAGACGTTTTTAAATAGGCTTAGTTCAGAAACTTAGGCTTATGAAATCGGCTTATTTCAGCAACTTAGGCTCATTAAATAGCCTCATTAAATAGGCTTATTTCAGCAACTTAGGCTTATTAAATAGCCTTATTAAATAGGCTTATTTGAGCAACTTTGACTTATTAAATCGACTTATTAAATAGACATTTCAGCAACTTAGGCTCATTAAATAGGCTTATGAAATATGCTTATTTCTGCAACTTAGATTATTAGATAGGCCTATTAAATAGGCTTATTTCAGCAACTTAGGCTTATTAAATAGGCTTATTTCAGCAACTTAGGCTTATTAAATAGCCTTATTTCAGCAACTTAGACTTATTAAATAGCCTTATTTCAGCAACTTAGGCTTATTAAATAGGCTTATTTCAGCAACTTAGGCTTATTAAATAGCCTTATTTCAGCAACTTAGACTTATTAAATAGGCTTATTTCAGCAACTTAGGCTTATTAAATAGGCTTATTCATCAACTTAGGCTTATTAAATAGGCTTATTAAATAGGCTTATTTTAGCAACTTAGGCTTTTTAAATTGGTTTATTTCAGCAACTTAGACTTATTTAAATAGCCTTATTAAATAGGATTATTTCAGCAACTTAGGCTTATTAAATAGGCTTATTTCAGCAATTTATGCTTATTAAATAGCCTTATTAAACAGGTTTATTTCAGCAACTTAGGCTTATTAAATAGCATTTTAAATAGGTTTATTTCAGCAACTTAGACTTATTAAATATACCTTTTTAAATAGGCTTAGTTCAGAAACTTCGGCTTATTAAATAGGCTTATTTCAGCAACTTAGGCGCATTAAATAGCCTTATTAAATAGGCTTATTTCAGCAACTTAGGCTTATTAAATAGCCTTATTTCAGCAACTTAGACTTATTCAATAGGCTTATTTCAGCAACTTAGGCTTATTAAATAGGCTTATTCAGCAACTTAGGCTTATTAAATAGGCTTATTTGAGCAACTTAGGTTTATTAAATAGCCTTATTTCAGCAACTTAGACTTATTAAATAGGCTTATTTCAGCAACTTAGGCGTATTAAATAGGCTTATTAAAAATTCTTATTAAATGGACTTATTAAATAGCCTCATTAAATAGGCTTATTTTAGCAACTTAGGCTTATTAAATAGGTTTATGTCAGCAACTTAGACTTATTAAATAGCCTTATTAAATAGGCTTATTTCAGCAACTTAGGCTTATTAAATAGGCTTATTTCAGCAACTTACGCTTATTAAATAGCCTTATTAATCAGGTTTATTTCAGCAACTTGGGCGTATTAAATACCATTTTTAAATAGGTTTATTTCAGCAACTTAGACTTATTAAATAGACCTTTTTAATTAGGCTTAGTTCAGAAACTTAGGCTTATTAAATCGGCTTATTTCAGCAACTTAGGCTCATTAAATAGCCTCATTAAATAGGCTTATTTCAGCAACTTAGGCTTATTAAATAGCCTTATTAAATAGGCTTATTTTAGAAACTTTGACTTATTAAATCGACTTATTAAATAGACATTTCAGCAACTTAGGCTCATTAAATAGGCTTATGAAATATGCTTATTTCTGCAACTTAGACTTATTAGATAGGCCTATTAAATAGGCTTATTTCAGCAACGTAGGCTTATTAAATAGGCTTATTTCAGCAACTTAGGCTTATTAAATAGGCCTATTTCAGCAACTTAGACTTATTAAATTGCCTTATTTCAGCAACTTACGCTTATTAAATAGGCTTCTTTCAGCAACTTAGGCTTATTAAATAGCCTTATTAAATAGGCTTATTTCAGCAACTTGGGCTTATTAAATAGGCTTATTTTAGCAACTTACGCTGATTAAATAGGCTTATTTCAGTAACTTAGACTTATTAAATAGGCTTATTTCAGCAACTTAGACTTATTAAATAGCCTTATTTCAGCAACTTAGGCTAATTAAATAAGCTTATTTCAGCAACTTAGGCTTATTAAATAGCCTTATTTCAGCAACTTAGACTTATTAAATAGGCTTATTTCAGCAACTTAGGTTTATTAAATAGGCTTCTTTCAGCAACTTAGGCTTATTAAATAGCCTTATTAAATAGGCTTATTTCAGCAACTTGGGCTTATTAAATAGGCTTATTTTAGCAACTTACGCTGATTAAATAGGCTTATTTCAGTAACTTAGACTTATTAAATAGCCTTATTTCAGCAACTTAGACTTATTAAATAGGCTTATTTCAGCAACTTAGACTTATTAAATAGGCTTATTTCAGCAACTTAGACTTATTAAATAGCCTTATTTCAGCAACTTAGGCTAATTAAATAGGCTTATTTCAGCAACTTAGGCTTATTAAATAGCCTTATTTCAGCAACTTAGACTTATTAAATAGGCTTATTTCAGCAACTTAGGCTTATTAAATAGGCTTATTCAGCAACTTAGGCTTATTAAATAGGCTTATTTAAGCAACTTAGGCTTATTAAATAGCCTTATTTCAGAAACTTAGACTTATTAAATAGGCTTATTTCAGCATCTTAGGCTTATTAAATAGGCTTTTTCAGCAACTTAGGCTTATTAAATAGGCTTATTAAATAGGCTTATTTCAGCAACTTAGGCTTATTAAATAGGCTTATTCAGCAACTTGGGCTTATTAAATAGGCTCATTAAATACTTATTAAATAGGCTTATTAAACAGGCTTATTAAATAGACTTATTAAATAGGTTCAATAAATAGGCTTATTAAATAGGCACATTAAATAGGCTTAATTAATAGGTTTATTAAATAGCCTTATTAAATAGGCTTATTAAATAGACTTATTAAATAGGCTTATTAAATAGGCTTATTTAATTGGCTTAATAAATAGGCTTATTAAATAGGCTCAATAAATAGGCTTATTAAATAGGCTCGTTAAATACTTATTAAATAGGCATATTAAATAGACGTATTAAATATACTTATTAAATAGGCTTTTTAAATAGGCTCATTAAATAGGCTTATTAAATAGGCTTATTAAATAGACTTATTAAACAGCCTCATTAAATAGGCTTATTTTAGCAACTTAGGCTTATTAAATAGGCTTATTTCAGCAACTTAGACTTATTAAAAAGGCTTATTTCAGCAACTTAGGCCTATGAAATAGGCTTTTCAGCAATTTAGGCTTATTAAATAGGCTTATTTCAGCAACTTAGACTTATTAAATAGGCCTATTAAATAGGCTTATTAAATAGACTGATTAAATAGGCTCATTAAATACTTATTAAATAGGCTTATTAAATAGACTTATTAAATAGGCTCAATAAATAGGCTTATTAAATTGGCTTATTAAATAGGCTTATTAAATAGGCTTATTAAATAGCCTCATTAAATAGGCTTATTTTAGCAACTTAGGCTTATTAAATAGGTTTATTTCAGCAACTTAGACTTATTAAATAGCCTTATTAAATAGGCTTATTTCAGCAACTTAGGCTTATTAAATAGGCTTATTTCAGCAACTTACGCTTATTAAATAGCCTTATTAATCAGGTTTATTTCAGCAACTTGGGCATATTAAATACCATTTTTAAATAGGTTTATTTCAGCAACTTAGACTTATTAAGTAGACGTTTTTAAATAGGCTTAGTTCAGAAACTTAGGCTTATGAAATCGGCTTATTTCAGCAACTTAGGCTCATTAAATAGCCTCATTAAATAGGCTTATTTCAGCAACTTAGGATTATTAAATAGCCTTATTAAATAGGCTTATTTGAGCAACTTTGACTTATTAAATCGACTTATTAAATAGACATTTCAGCAACTTAGGCTCATTAAATAGGCTTATGAAATATGCTTATTTCTGCAACTTAGATTATTAGATAGGCCTATTAAATAGGCTTATTTCAGCAACTTAGGCTTATTAAATAGGCTTATTTCAGCAACTTAGGCTTATTAAATAGCCTTATTTCAGCAACTTAGACTTATTAAATAGCCTTATTTCAGCAACTTAGGCTTATTAAATAGGCTTATTTCAGCAACTTAGGCTTATTAAATAGCCTTATTTCAGCAACTTAGACTTATTAAATAGGCTTATTTCAGCAACTTAGGCTTATTAAATAGGCTTATTCATCAACTTAGGCTTATTAAATAGGCTTATTAAATAGGCTTATTTTAGCAACTTAGGCTTTTTAAATTGGTTTATTTCAGCAACTTAGACTTATTTAAATAGCCTTATTAAATAGGATTATTTCAGCAACTTAGGCTTATTAAATAGGCTTATTTCAGCAATTTATGCTTATTAAATAGCCTTATTAAACAGGTTTATTTCAGCAACTTAGGCTTATTAAATAGCATTTTAAATAGGTTTATTTCAGCAACTTAGACTTATTAAATATACCTTTTTAAATAGGCTTAGTTCAGAAACTTCGGCTTATTAAATAGGCTTATTTCAGCAACTTAGGCGCATTAAATAGCCTTATTAAATAGGCTTATTTCAGCAACTTAGGCTTATTAAATAGCCTTATTTCAGCAACTTAGACTTATTCAATAGGCTTATTTCAGCAACTTAGGCTTATTAAATAGGCTTATTCAGCAACTTAGGCTTATTAAATAGGCTTATTTCAGCAACTTAGGTTTATTAAATAGCCTTATTTCAGCAACTTAGACTTATTAAATAGGCTTATTTCAGCAACTTAGGCGTATTAAATAGGCTTATTAAAAATTCTTATTAAATGGACTTATTAAATAGCCTCATTAAATAGGCTTATTTTAGCAACTTAGGCTTATTAAATAGGTTTATGTCAGCAACTTAGACTTATTAAATAGCCTTATTAAATAGGCTTATTTCAGCAACTTAGGCTTATTAAATAGGCTTATTTCAGCAACTTACGCTTATTAAATAGCCTTATTAATCAGGTTTATTTCAGCAACTTGGGCGTATTAAATACCATTTTTAAATAGGTTTATTTCAGCAACTTAGACTTATTAAATAGACCTTTTTAAATAGGCTTAGTTCAGAAACTTAGGCTTATTAAATCGGCTTATTTCAGCAACTTAGGCTCATTAAATAGCCTCATTAAATAGGCTTATTTCAGCAACTTAGGCTTATTAAATAGCCTTATTAAATAGGCTTATTTTAGAAACTTTGACTTATTAAATCGACTTATTAAATAGACATTTCAGCAACTTAGGCTCATTAAATAGGCTTATGAAATATGCTTATTTCTGCAACTTAGACTTATTAGATAGGCCTATTAAATAGGCTTATTTCAGCAACGTAGGCTTATTAAATAGGCTTATTTCAGCAACTTAGGCTTATTAAATAGGCCTATTTCAGCAACTTAAACTTATTAAATTGCCTTATTTCAGCAACTTACGCTTATTAAATAGGCTTCTTTCAGCAACTTAGGCTTATTAAATAGCCTTATTAAATAGGCTTATTTCAGCAACTTGGGCTTATTAAATAGGCTTATTTTAGCAACTTACGCTGATTAAATAGGCTTATTTCAGTAAATTAGACTTATTAAATAGGCTTATTTCAGCAACTTAGACTTATTAAATAGCCTTATTTCAGCAACTTAGGCTAATTAAATAGGCTTATTTCAGCAACTTAGGCTTATTAAATAGCCTTATTTCAGCAACTTAGACTTATTAAATAGGCTTATTTCAGCAACTTAGGTTTATTAAATAGGCTTCTTTCAGCAACTTAGGCTTATTAAATAGCCTTATTAAATAGGCTTATTTCAGCAACTTGGGCTTATTAAATAGGCTTATTTTAGCAACTTACGCTGATTAAATAGGCTTATTTCAGTAACTTAGACTTATTAAATAGCCTTATTTCAGCAACTTAGACTTATTAAATAGGCTTATTTCAGCAACTTAGACTTATTAAATAGGCTTATTTCAGCAACTTAGACTTATTAAATAGCCTTATTTCAGCAACTTAGGCTAATTAAATAGGCTTATTTCAGCAACTTAGGCTTATTAAATAGCCTTATTTCAGCAACTTAGACTTATTAAATAGGCTTATTTCAGCAACTTAGGCTTATTAAATAGGCTTATTCAGCAACTTAGGCTTATTAAATAGGCTTATTTAAGCAACTTAGGCTTATTAAATAGCCTTATTTCAGAAACTTAGACTTATTAAATAGGCTTATTTCAGCATCTTAGGCTTATTAAATAGGTTTTTCAGCAACTTAGGCTTATTAAATAGGCTTATTAAATAGGCTTATTTCAGCAACTTAGGCTTATTAAATAGGCTTATTCAGCAACTTGGGCTTATTAAATAGGCTCATTAAATACTTATTAAATAGGCTTATTAAACAGGCTTATTAAATAGACTTATTAAATAGGTTCAATAAATAGGCTTATTAAATAGGCACATTAAATAGGCTTAATTAATAGGCTTATTAAATAGCCTTATTAAATAGGCTTATTAAATAGACTTATTAAATAGGCTTATTAAATAGGCTTATTTAATTGGCTTAATAAATAGGCTTATTAAATAGGCTCAATAAATAGGCTTATTAAATAGGCTCGTTAAATACTTATTAAATAGGCATATTAAATAGACGTATTAAATATACTTATTAAATAGGCTTTTTAAATAGGCTCATTAAATAGGCTTATTAAATAGGCTTATTAAATAGACTTATTAAACAGCCTCATTAAATAGGCTTATTTTAGCAACTTAGGCTTATTAAATAGGCTTATTTCAGCAACTTAGACTTATTAAAAAGGCTTATTTCAGCAACTTAGGCCTATGAAATAGGCTTTTCAGCAATTTAGGCTTATTAAATAGGCTTATTTCAGCAACTTAGACTTATTAAATAGGCCTATTAAATAGGCTTATTAAATAGACTGATTAAATAGGCTCATTAAATACTTATTAAATAGGCTTATTAAATAGACTTATTAAATAGGCTCAATAAATAGGCTTATTAATTTGGCTTATTAAATAGGCTTATTAAATAGGCTTATTAAATAGACTTATTAAATAGGCGTATTAAATAGGCTTAATAAATAGGCTTATTAAATAGGCTCAATAAATAAGCTTAATAAATAGGCTTAATAAATAGGCTTATTAAATAGGCTCAATAAATAGGCTTAATAAATAGGCTCATTGAATACTCTTTAAATAGGCTTATTAAATAGACTTATTAAATTGACTTGTTAAATAGGCTCATTAAATAGGCTTATTAAATAGGCTTATTAAATAGACTTATTAAATAGCCTCATTAAATAGGCTTATTTTCTCAACTTAGGCTTATTAAATAGGCTTATTTCAGCAACTTAGACTTATTGAATAGCCTTATTTCAGCAACTTAGGCTTATTAAATAGGCTCATTTCAGCAACTTAGGCTTATTAAATAGCCTTATTTCAGCAACTTAGACTTATTAAATTGGTTTATTCAGCAACTTAGGCTTATTAAATAGGCTTATTTCAGCAACTTAGACTTATTAAATAGGCCTATTAAATAGGTTTATTAAATAGGCTTATTAAATAGGCTTATTAAATAGACTTATTAAATAGGCTCAATAAATAGGCTTATTAAATAGGCTTATTAAATAGGCTCATTAAATAGGCTTATTAAATAGACTTATTAAATTGGCGTATTAAATAGGCTTAATAAATAGGCTTATTAAATAGGCTCAATAAATAGGCTTAATAAATATGCTTAATAAATAGGCTTATTAAATAGGCTCAATAAATAGGCTTAATAAATAGGCTCATTGAATACTCTTTAAATAGGCTTATTAAATAGACTTATTAATTGGACTTGTTAAATAGGCTTATTAAATAGGCTTATTAAATAGGCTTATTAAATAGGCTTATTAAATAGACTTATTAAATAGCCTCATTAAATAGGCTTATTTTAGCAACTTAGGCTTATTAAATAGGCTTATTTCAGCAACTTAGACTTATTGAATAGCCTTATTTCAGCAACTTAGGCTTATTAAATAGGCTCATTTCAGCAACTTAGGCTTATTAAATAGCCTTATTTCAGCAACTTAGACTTATTAAATTGGTTTATTCAGCAACTTAGGCTTATTAAATAGGCTTATTTCAGCAACTTAGACTTATTAAATAGGAATATTAAATAGGCTTATTAAATAGACTTATTAAATAGGCTTATTAAAAAGGCTTATTAAATAGACTTAATAAATAGGCTCATTAAATACTTATTAAATAGGTTTATTAAATAGGCCTATTAAATAGGCTTATTAAATAGGCGTATTAAATAGGCTTATTAAATAGGCTTATTAAATGGACTTATTAAATAGCCTCATTAAATTGGCTTATTTTAGCAACTTAGGCTTATTAAATAGGTTTATTTCAGCAACTTAGACTTATTAAATAGCCTTATTAAATAGGCTTATTTCAGCAACTTAGGCTTATTAAATAGGCTTATTTCAGCAACTTACGCTTATTAAATAGCCTTATTAATCAGGTTTATTTCAGCAACTTGGGCGTATTAAATACCATTTTTAAATAGGCTTAGTTCAGAAACTTAGGCTTATTAAATCGGCTTATTTCAGCAACTTAGGCTCATTAAATAGCCTCATTAAATAGGCTTATTTCAGCAACTTAGGCTTATTAAATAGCCTTATTAAATAGGCTTATTTTAGCAACTTTGACTTATTAAATCGACTTATTAAATAGACATTTCAGCAACTTAGGCTCATTAAATAGGCTTATGAAATATGCTTATTTCTGCAACTTAGACTTATTAGATAGGCCTATTAAATAGGCTTATTTCAGCAACTTAGGCTTATTAAATAGGCTTATTTCAGCAACTTAGGCTTATTAAATAGGCCTCTTTCAGCAACTTAGACTTATTAAATAGCCTTATTTCAGCAACTTACGCTTATTAAATAGGCTTCTTTCAGCAACTTAGGCTTATTAAATAGCCTTATTAAATAGGCTTATTTCAGCAACTTGGGCTTATTAAATAGGCTTATTTTAGCAACTTACGCTGATTAAATAGGCTTATTTCAGCAACTTAGACTTATTAAATAGCCTTATTTCAGCAACTTAGACTTATTAAATAGGCTTATTTCAGCAACTTAGACTTATTAAATAGGCTTATTTCAGCAACTTAGACTTATTAAATAGGCTTATTTCAGCAACTTAGGCTTATTAAATAGGCTTATTCAGCAACTTAGGCTTATTAAATAGGCTTATTAAATAGGCTTATTTTAGCAACTTAGGCTTTTTAAATAGGTTTATTTCAGCAACTTAGACGTATTAAATAGCCTTATTAAATAGGCTTATTTCAGCAACTTAGGCTTATTAAATAGGCTTATTTCAGCAATTTATGCTTATTAAATAGCCTTATTAAACAGGTTTATTTCTGCAACTTAGGCTTATTAAATATACCTTTTTAAATAGGCTTAGTTCAGAAACTTCGGCTTATTAAATAGGCTTATTTCAGCAACTTAGGCTCATTAAATAGGCTTATTCAGCAACTTAGGCTTATTAAATAGGCTTATTAAATAGGCTTATTTCAGCAACTTAGGCTTATTAAATCGCCTTATTAAATAGGCTTATTTTAGCAACTTTGACTTATTAGATAGGCCTATTAAATAGGCTTATTTCAGCAACTTAGGCTCAATAAATAGGCTTATGAAATATGCTTATTTCTGCAACTTAGACTTATTAGATAGGCCTATTAAATAGGCTTATTTCAGCAACTTAGGCTTATTAAATAGGCTTATTTCAGCAACTTAGGCTTATTAAATAGGCCTATTTCAGCAACTTAGACTTATTAAATAGCCTTATTTCAGCAACTTACGCTTATTAAATAGGCTTCTTTCAGAAACTTAGGCTTATTAAATAGCCTTATTAAATAGGCTTATTTCAGCAACTTGGGCTTATTAAATAGGCTTATTTTAGCAACTTACGCTGATTAAATAGGCTTATTTCAGCAACTTAGACTTATTAAATAGCCTTATTTCAGCAACTTAGACTTATTAAATAGGCTTATTTCAGCAACTTAGACTTATTAAATAGGCTTATTTCAGCAACTTAGACTTATTAAATAGCCTTATTTCAGCAACTTAGGCTTATTAAATAGGCTTATTTCAGCAACTTAGGCTTATTAAATAGCCTTATTTCAGCAACTTAGACTTATTAAATAGGCTTATTTCAGCAACCTAGGCTTATTAAATAGGCTTATTCAGCAACTTAGGCTTATTAAATAGGCTTATTAAATAGGCTTATTTTAGCAACTTAGGCTTTTTAAATAGGTTTATTTCAGCAACTTAGACTTATTAAATAGCCTTATTAAATAGGCTTATTTCAGCAACTTAGGCTTATTAAATAGGCTTATTTCAGCAATTTATGCTTATTAAATAGCCTTATTAAACAGGTTTATTTCAGCAACTTAGGCTTATTAAATCGCATTTTAAATAGGTTTATTTCAGCAACTTAGACTTATTAAATATACCTTTTTAAATAGGCTTAGTTCACAAACTTCGGCTTATTAAATAGGCTTATTTCAGCAACTTAGGCTCATTAATTAGCCTTATTAAATAGGCTTATTTCAGCAACTTAGGCTTATTAAATAGCCTTATTAAATAGGCTTATTTCAGCAACTTAGTCTTATTAAATAGCCTTATTTCAGCAACTTAGACTTATTAAATAGGCTTATTTCAGCAACTTAGGCTTATTAAATAGGCTTATTCAGCAACTTAAGCTTATTAAATAGGCTTATTTCAGCAACTTAGGCTTATTAAATAGCCTTATTTCAGCAACTTAGACTTATTAAATAGGCTTATTTCAGCAACTTAGGCTTATTAAATAGGCTTATTCAGCAACTTAGGCTTATTAAATAGGCTTATTAAATAGGCTTATTTCAGCAACTTAGGCTTATTAAATAGGCTTATTCAGCAACTTGGGCTTATTAAATATGCTCATTAAATACTTATTAAATAGGCTTATTAAACAGGCTTATTAAATAGACTTATTAAATAGGTTCAATAAATAGGCTTATTAAATAGGCTCATTAAATAGGCTTAATTAATAGGCTTATTAAATAGCCTTATTAAATAGGCTTATTAAATAGACTTATTAAATAGGCTTATTAAATAGGCTTATTTAGTTGGCTTAATAAATAGGCTTATTAAATAGGCTCAATAAATAGGCTTTTTAAATAGGCTCGTTAAATACTTATTAAATAGGCGTATTAAATAGATGTATTAAATAGACTTATTAAATAGGCTTATTAAATAGGCTTATTAAATAGGCTTATTAAATAGACTTATTAAATAGGCGTATTTAATAGGCTTAATTAATAGGCTTATTAAATAGGCTCAATAAATAAGCTTAATAAATAGGCTTAATAAATAGGCTTATTAAATAGGCTCAATAAATAGGCTTAATAAATAGGCTCATTGAATACTCTTTAAATAGGCTTATTAAATAGACTTATTAAATTGACTTGTTAAATAGGCTTATTAAATAGGCTTATTAAATAGGCTTATTAAATAGACTTATTAAATAGCCTCATTAAATAGGCTTATTTTAGCAACTTAGGCTTATTAAATAGGCTTATTTCAGCAACTTAGACTTATTGAATAGCCTTATTTCAGCAACTTAGGCTTATTAAATAGGCTCATTTCAGCAACTTAGGCTTATTAAATAGCCTTATTTAAGCAACTTAGACTTATTAAATTGGTTTATTCAGCAACTTAGGCTTATTAAATAGGCTTATTTCAGCAACTTAGACTTATTAAATAGGCCTATTAAATAGGTTTATTAAATAGGCTTATTAAATAGGCTTATTAAATAGACTTATTAAATAGGCTCAATAAATAGGCTTATTAAATAGGCTTATTAAATAGGCTCATTAAATAGGCGTATTAAATAGACTGATTAAATTGGCATATTAAATAGGCTTAATAAATAGGCTTATTAAATAGGCTCAATAAATAGGCTTAATAAATATGCTTAATAAATAGGCTTATTAAATAGGCTCAATAAATAGGCTTAATAAATAGGCTCATTGAATACTCTTTAAATAGGCTTATTAAATAGACTTATTAATTGGACTTGTTAAATAGGCTTATTAAATAGGCTTATTAAATAGGCTTATTAAATAGGCTTATTAAATAGACTTTTTAAATAGCCTCATTAAATAGGCTTATTTTAGCAACTTAGGCTTATTAAATAGGCTTATTTCAGCAACTTAGACTTATTGAATAGCCTTATTTCAGCAAATTAGGCTTATTAAATAGGCTCATTTCAGCAACTTAGGCTTATTAAATAGCCTTATTTCAGCAACTTAGACTTATTAAATTGGTTTATTCAGCAACTTAGGCATATTAAATAGGCTTATTTCAGCAACTTAGACTTATTAAATAGGCCTATTAAATAGGCTTATTAAATAGATTTATTAAATAGGCTTATTAAAAAGGCTTATTAAATAGACTTAATAAATAGGCTCATTAAATACTTATTAAATAGGTTTATTAAATAGGCCTATAAAATAGGCTTATTAAATAGGCGTATTAAATAGGCTTATTAAATAGGCTTATTAAATGGACTTATTAAATAGCCTCATTAAATTGGCTTATTTTAGCAACTTAGGCTTATTAAATAGGTTTATTTCAGCAACTTAGACTTATTAAATAGCCTTATTAAATAGGCTTATTTCAGCAACTTAGGCTTATTAAATAGGCTTATTTCAGCAACTTACGCTTATTAAATAGCCTTATTAATCAGGTTTATTTCAGCAACTTGGGCGTATTAAATACCATTTTTAAATAGGTTTATTTCAGCAACTTAGACTTATTAAGTAGACCTTTTTAAATAGGCTTAGTTCAGAAACTTAGGCTTATTAAATCGGCTTATTTCAGCAACTTAGGCTCATTAAATAGCCTCATTAAATAGGCTTATTTCAGCAACTTAGGCTTATTAAATAGCCTCATTAAATACGCTTATTTCAGCAACTTAGGCTTATTAAATAGCCTTATTAAATAGGCTTATTTTAGAAACTTTGACTTATTAAATCGACTTATTAAATAGACATTTCAGCAACTTAGGCTCATTAAATAGGCTTATGAAATATGCTTATTTCTGCAACTTAGACTTATTAGATAGGCCTATTAAATAGGCTTATTTCAGCAACTTAGGCTTATTAAATAGGCTTATTTCAGCAACTTAGGCTTATTAAATAGGCCTCTTTCAGCAACTTAGACTTATTAAATAGCCTTATTTCAGCAACTTACGCTTATTAAATAGGCTTCTTTCAGCAACTTAGGCTTATTAAATAGCCTTATTAAATAGGCTTATTTCAGCAACTTGGGCTTATTAAATAGGCTTATTTTAGCAACTTACGCTGATTAAATAGGCTTATTTCAGCAACTTAGACTTATTAAATAGGCTTATTTCAGCAACTTAGACTTATTAAATAGGCTTATTTCAGCAACTTAGGCTTATTAAATAGCCTTATTTCAGCAACTTAGACTTATTAAATAGGCTTATTTCAGCAACTTAGGCTTATTAAATAGGCTTATTCAGCAACTTAGGCTTATTAAATAGGCTTATTAAATAGGCTTATTTTAGCAACTTAGGCTTTTTAAATAGGTTTATTTCAGCAACTTAGACGTATTAAATAGCCTTATTAAATAGGCTTATTTCAGCAACTTAGGCTTATTAAATAGGCTTATTTCAGCAATTTATGCTTATTAAATAGCCTTATTAAACAGGTTTATTTCAGCAACTTAGGCTTATTAAATAACATTTTAAATAGGTTTATTTCAGCAACTTAGACTTATTAAATATACCTTTTTAAATAGGCTTAGTTCAGAAACTTCGGCTTATTAAATAGGCTTATTTCAGCAACTTAGGCTCATTAAATAGCCTTATTAAATAGGCTTATTTCAGCAACTTAGGCTTATTAAATAGCCTTATTTCAGCAACTTAGACTTATTCAATAGGCTTATTTCAGCAACTTAGGCTTATTAAATAGGCTTATTCAGCAACTTAGGCTTATTAAATAGGCTTATTTCAGCAACTTAGGTTTATTAAATAGCCTTATTTCAGCAACTTAGACATTAAATAGGCTTATTTCAGCAACTTAGGCTTATTAAATAGGCTTATTAAATAGGCTTATTTCAGCAACTTAGGCTTATTAAATAGCCTTATTAAATAGGCTTATTTTAGCAACTTTGACTTATTAAATCGACTTATTAAATAGACATTTCAGCAACTTAGGCTCAATAAATAGGCTTATGAAATATGCTTATTTCTGCAACTTAGACTTATTAGATAGGCCTATTAAATAGGCTTATTTCAGCAACTTAGGCTTATTAAATAGGCTTATTTCAGCAACTTAGGCTTATTAAATAGGCCTATTTCAGCAACTTAGACTTATTAAATAGCCTTATTTCAGCAACTTACGCTTATTAAATAGGCTTCTTTCAGAAACTTAGGCTTATTAAATAGCCTTATTAAATAGGCTTATTTCAGCAACTTGGGCTTATTAAATAGGCTTATTTTAGCAACTTACGCTGATTAAATAGGCTTATTTCAGCAACTTAGACTTATTAAATAGCCTTATTTTAGCAACTTAGACTTATTAAATAGGCTTATTTCAGCAACTTAGACTTATTAAATAAGCTTATTTCAGCAACTTAGACTTATTAAATAGCCTTATTTCAGCAACTTAGGCTTATTAAATAGGCTTATATCAGCAACTTAGACTTATTAAATAGCCTTATTTCAGCAACTTAGACTTATTAAATAGGCTTATTTCAGCAACCTAGGCTTATTAAATAGGCTTATTCAGCAACTTAGGCTTATTAAATAGGCTTATTAAATAGGCTTATTTTAGCAACTTAGGCTTTTTAAATAGGTTTATTTCAGCAACTTAGACTTATTAAATAGCCTTATTAAATAGGCTTATTTCAGCAACTTAGGCTTATTAAATAGGCTTATTTCAGCAATTTATGCTTATTAAATAGCCTTATTAAACAGGTTTATTTCAGCAACTTAGGCTTATTAAATCGCATTTTAAATAGGTTTATTTCAGCAACTTAGACTTATTAAATATACCTTTTTAAATAGGCTTAGTTCACAAACTTCGGCTTATTAAATAGGCTTATTTCAGCAACTTAGGCTCATTAATTAGCCTTATTAAATAGGCTTATTTCAGCAACTTAGGCTTATTAAATAGCCTTATTAAATAGGCTTATTTCAGCAAATTAGGCTTATTAAATAGCCTTATTTCAGCAACTTAGACTTATTAAATAGGCTTATTTCAGCAACTTAGGCTTATTAAATAGGCTTATTCAGCAACTTAGGCTTATTAAATAGCCTTATTTCAGCAACTTAGACTTATTAAATAGGCTTATTTCAGCAACTTAGGCTTATTAAATAGGCTTATTCAGCAATTTAGGCTTATTAAATAGGCTTATTAAATAGGCTTATTTCAGCAACTTAGGCTTATTAAATAGGCTTATTCAGCAACTTGGGCTTATTAAATATGCTCATTAAATACTTATTAAATAGGCTTATTAAACAGGCTTATTAAATAGACTTATTAAATAGGTTCAATAAATAGGCTTATTAAATAGGCTCATTAAATATGCTTAATTAATAGGCTTATTAAATAGCCTTATTAAATAGGCTTATTAAATAGGCATATTAAATAGGCTTATTTAATTGGCTTAATAAATAGGCTTATTAAATAGGCTCAATAAATAGGCTTATTAAATAGGCTCGTTAAATACTTATTAAATAGGCGTATTAAATAGATGTATTAAATAGACTTATTAAATAGGCTTTTTAAATAGGCTCATTAAATAGGCTTATTAAATAAGCTTATTAAATAGACTTATTAAACAGCCTCATTAAATAGGCTTATTTTAGCAACTTAGGCTTATTAAATAGGCTTATTTCAGCAACTTAGACTTATTAAAAAGGCTTATTTCAGCAACTTAGGCCTATGAAATAGGCTTTTCAGCCACTTAGGCTTATTAAATAGGCTTATTTCAGCAACTTAGACTTATTAAATAGGCCTATTAAATAGGCTTATTAAATAGACTGATTAAATAGGCTCATTAAATACTTATTAAATAGGCTTATTAAATAGACTTATTAAATAGGCTCAATAAATAGGCTTATTAAATAGGCTTATTAAATAGGCTTATTAAATAGGCTTATTAAATAGACTTATTAAATAGGCGTATTAAATAGGCTTAATAAATAGGCTTATTAAATAGGCTCAATAAATAGGCTTAATAAATAGGCTTAATAAATAGGCTTATTAATTAGGCTCAATAAATAGGCTTAATAAATAGGCTCATTGAATACTCTTTAAATAGGCTTATTAAATAGACTTATTAAATTGACTTGTTAAATAGGCTTATTAAATAGGCTTATTAAATAGGCTTATTAAATAGGCTTATTAAATAGACTTATTAAATATCCTCATTAAATAGGCTTATTTTAGCAACTTAGGCGTATTAAATAGGTTTATTTCAGCAACTTAGACTTATTAAATAGCCTTATTAAATAGGCTTATTTCAGCAACTTAGGCTTATTAAATAGGCTTATTCAGCAACTTAGGCTTATTAAATAGGCTTATTTCAGCAACTTAGACTTATTGAATAGCCTTTTTTCAGCAACTTAGGCTTATTAAATAGGCTCATTTCAGCAACTTAGGCTTATTAAATAGCCTTATTTCAGCAACTTAGACTTATTAAATTGGTTTATTCAGCAAATTAGGCTTATTAAATAGGCTTATTTCAGCAACTTAGACTTATTAAATAGGCCTATTAAATAGGCTTATTAAATAGGCTTATTAAATAGGCTTATTAAAAAGGCTTATTAAATAGACTTAATAAATAGGCTCATTAAATACTTATTAAATAGGTTTATTAAATAGGCGTATTAAATAGGCTTATTAAATAGGCGTATTAAATAGGCCTATTAAATAGGCTTATTAAATGGACTTATTAAATAGCCTCATTAAATAGGCTTATTTTAGCAACTTAGGCTTATGAAATAGGTTTATTTCAGCAACTTAGGCTTATTAAATAGGCTTATTTCAGCAACTTACGCTTATTAAATAGCCTTATTAATCAGGTTTATTTCAGCAACTTGGGCGTATTAAATACCATTTTTAAATAGGTTTATTTCAGCAACTTAGACTTATTAAGTAGACCTTTTTAAATAGGCTTAGTTCAGAAACTTAGGCTTATTAAATCGGCTTATTTCAGCAACTTAGGCTCATTAAATAGCCTCATTAAATAGGCTTATTTCAGCAACTTAGGCTTATTAAATAGCCTTATTAAATAGGCTTATTTTAGCAACTTTGATTTATTAAATCGACTTATTAAATAGACATTTCAGCAACTTAGGCTCATTAAATAGGCTTATGAAATATGCTTATTTCTGCAACTTAGACTTATTAGATAGGCCTATTAAATAGGCTTATTTCAGCAACTTAGGCTTATTAAATAGGCTTATTTCAGCAACTTAGGCTTATTAAATAGGCCTATTTCAGCAACTTAGACTTATTAAATAGCCTTATTTCAGCAACTTACGCTTATTAAATAGGCTTCTTTCAGCAACTTAGGCTTATTAAATAGCCTTATTAAATAGGCTTATTTCAGCAACTTGGGCTTATTAAATAGGCTTATTTTAGCAACTTACGCTGATTAAATAGGCTTATTTCAGCAACATAGACTTATTAAATAGCCTTATTTCAGCAACTTAGACTTATTAAATAGGCTTATTTCAGCAACTTAGACTTATTAAATAGGCTTATTTCAGCAACTTAGACTTATTAAATAGCCTTATTTCAGCAACTTAGGCTTATTAAATAGGCTTATTTCAGCAACTTAGGCTTATTAAATAGCCTTATTTCAGCAACTTAGACATTAAATAGGCTTATTTCAGCAACTTAGGCTTATTAAATAGGCTTATTCAGCAATTTATGCTTATTAAAAAGCCTTATTAAACAGGTTTATTTCAGCAACTTAGGCTTATTAAATAGCATTTTAAATAGGCTTATTTCAGCAACTTAGACTTATTAACTAGGTTTATTAAATAGGCTTATTAAATAGACTTATTAAATAGGCTTATTAAAAAGGCTTATTAAATAGACTTAATAAATAGGCTCATTAAATACTTATTAAATAGGTTTATTAAATAGGCGTATTAAATAGGCTTATTAAATAGGCGTATTAAATAGGCCTATTAAATAGGCTTATTAAATGGACTTATTAAATAGCCTCATTAAATAGGCTTATTTTAGCAACTTAGGCTTATTAAATAGGTTTATTTCAGCAACTTAGACTTATTAAATAGCCTTATTAAATAGGCTTATTTCAGCAACTTAGGCTTATTAAATAGGCTTATTTCAGCAACTTACGCTTATTAAATAGCCTTATTAATCAGGTTTATTTCAGCAACTTTGGCGTATTAAATACCATTTTTAAATAGGTTTATTTCAGCAACTTAGACTTATTAAGTAGACCTTTTTAAATAGGCTTAGTTCAGAAACTTAGGCTTATTAAATCGGCTTATTTCAGCAACTTAGGCTCATTAAATAGCCTCATTAAATAGGCTTATTTCAGCAACTTAGGCTTATTAAATAGCCTTATTAAATAGGCTTATTTTAGCAAATTTGACTTATTAAATCGACTTATTAAATAGACATTTCAGCAACTTAGGCTCATTAAATAGGCTTATGAAATATGCTAATTTCTGCAACTTAGACTTATTAGATAGGCCTCTTAAATAGGCTTATTTCAGCAACTTAGGCTTATTAAATCGGCTTATTTCAGCAACTTAGGCTTATTAAATAGGCCTATTTCAGCAACTTAGACCTATTAAATAGCCTTATTTCAGCAACTTACGCTTATTAAATAGGCTTCTTTCAGCAACTTAGGCTTATTAAATAGCCTTATTAAATAGGCTTATTTCAGCAACTTGGGCTTATTAAATAGGCTTATTTTAGCAACTTACGCTGATTAAATAGGCATATTTCAGCAACTTAGACTTATTAAACAGCCTTATTAAATAGGCTTATTTCAGCAACTTGGGCTTATTAAATAGGCTTATTTTAGCAACTTACGCTGATTAAATAGGCTTATTTCAGCAACTTAGACTTATTAAATAGCCTTATTTCAGCAACTTAGACTTATTAAATAGGCTTATTTTTCACAACTTAGACTTATTAAATAGGCTTATTTCAGCAACTTAGACTTATTAAATAGCCTTATTTCAGCAACTTAGGCTTATTAAATAGGCTTATTTCAGCAACTTAGGCTTATTAAATAGCCTTATTTCAGCAACTTAGACTTATTAAATAGGCTTATTTCAGCAACTTAGGCTTATTAAATAGGCTTATTCAGCAATTTATGCTTATTAAATAGCCTTATTAAACAGGTTTATTTCAGCAACTTAGGCTTATTAAATAGCATTTTAAATAGGTTTATTTCAGCAACTTAGACTTATTAAATATACCTTTTTAAATAGGCTTAGTTCAGAAACTTCGGCTTATTAAATCGACTTATTAAATAGACATTTCAGCAACTTAGGCTCATTAAATAGGCTTATGAAATTTGCTTATTTCTGCAACTTAGACTTATTAGATAGGCCTAGTAAATAGGCTTATTTCAGCAACTTAGGCTTATTAAATAGGCTTATTTCAGCAACTTAGGCTTATTAAATAGGCTTATTTCAGCAACTTAGACTTATTAAATAGCCTTATTTCAGCAACTTACGCTTATTAAATAGGCTTATTTCAGCAACTTAGGATTATTAAATAGCCTTATTAAATAGGCTTATTTCAGCAACTTGGGCTTATTAAATAGGCTTATTTCAGCAACTTACGCTGATTAAATAGGCTTATTTCAGCAACTTAGACTTATTAAATAGCCTTATTTCAGCAACTTAGACTTGTTAAATAGGCTTATTTCAGCAACTTATGCTTATTAAATATACTTATTTCAGCAACTTAGGCTTATTAAATAGGCTTATTTCAGCAACTTAGACTTATTAAATAGCCTTATTTCAGCAACTTAGGCTTATTAAATAGGCTTATTTCAGAAACTTAGGCTTATTAAATAGCCTTAATTCAGCAACTAAGACTTATTAAATAGGCTAATTTCAGCAACTTAGGCTTATTAAATATGCTTATTCAGCAACTTAGGCTTATTAAATAGGCTTATTTCAGCAACTCAGGCTTATTAAATAGGCTTATTCTGCAACTTAGGCTTATTAAATAGGCTTATTAAATAGGCGTATTAAAAAGGCTTATAAAATAGACTCATTAAATAGGCTTATTAAATAGGATAATTAAATAGGCTCAATAAATTGGCTTATTAAATAGGCTCAATAAGTTGGCTTATTAAATAGGTTCATTAAATACTTATTAAATAGGCTTATTAAATAGACTTATTAAATAGACTTATTAAATAGGCTTATTAAATAGGCTTATTAAATAGGCTTATTAAATAGGTTTATTAAATAGACTTATTAAATAGCCTCATTAAATAGGCTTATTTTAGCAACTTAGGTTTATTAAATAGGCTTATTTCAGCAACTTAGACTTATTGAATAGCCTTATTTCAGCAACTTAGGCTTATTAAATAGGCTCATTTCAGCAACTTAGGCTTATTAAATAGCCTTATTTCAGCAACTTAGACTTATTAAATTGGTTTATTCAGCAACTTAGGCTTATTAAATAGGCTTATTTAAGCAACTTAGACTTATTAAATAGGCCTATTAAATAGGCTTATTAAATAGACTTATTAAATAGGCTTATTAAAAAGGCTTACTAAATAGACTTAATAAATAGGCTCATTAAATACTTATTAAATAGGTTTATTAAATAGGCGTATTAAATAGGCTTATTAAATAGGCGTATTAAATAGGCTTATTAAATAGGCTTATTAAATGGACTTATTAAATAGCCTCATTAAATAGGCTTATTTTAGCAACTTAGGCTTATTAAATAGGTTTATTTTAGCAACTTAGACTTATTAAATAGCCTTATTAAATAGGCTTATTTCAGCAACTTAGGCTCATTAAATAGCCTCCTTAAATAGGCTTATTTCAGCAACTTAGGCTTATTAAATAGCCTTATTAAATAGGCTTATTTTAGCAACTTTGACTTATTAAATCGACTTATTAAATAGACATTTCAGCAACTTAGGCTCATTAAATAGGCTTATGAAATATGCTTATTTCTGCAACTTAGACTTATTAGATAGGCCTATTAAATAGGCTTATTTCAGCAACTTAGGCTTATTAAATAGGCTTATTTCAGCAACTTAGGCTTATTAAATAGGCTTATTTCAGCAACTTAGACTTATTAAATAGCCTTATTTCAGCAACTTACGCTTATTAAATAGGCTTCTTTCAGCAACTTAGGCTTATTAAATAGCATTATTAAATAGGCTTATTTCAGCAACTTGGGCTTATTAAATAGGCTTATTTCAGCAACTTACGCTAATTAAATAGGCTTATTTCAGCAACTTAGACTTATTAAATAGGCTTATTTCAGCAACTTAGGCTTATTAAATAGGCTTATTCAGCAACTTAGGCTTATTAAATAGGCTTATTAAATAGGCTTATTTCAGCAACTTAGGCTTATTAAATAGGCTTATTCAGCAACTTGGGCTTATTAAATAGGCTCATTAAATACTTATTAAATAGGCTTATTGAACAGGCTTATTAAATAGACTTATTAAATAGGTTCAATACATAGGCTTATTAAATAGGCTCATTAAATAGGCTTAATTAATAGGCTTATTAAATAGCCTTATTAAATAGGCTTATTAAATAGATGTATTAAACAGACTTATTAAATAGGCTTTTTAAATAGGCTCATTAAATAGGCTTATTAAATAGGCTTATTAAATAGACTTATTAAACAGCCTCATTAAATAGGCTTATTTTAGCAACTTAGGCTTATTAAATAGGCTTATTTCAGCAACTTAGACTTATTAAATAGGCCTATTAAATAGGCTTATTAAATAGACTGATTAAATAGGCTCATTAAATACTTATTAAATAGGCTGATTAAATAGACTTATTAAATAGGCTCAATAAATAGGCTTATTAAATAGGCTTATTAAATAGGCTTATTAAATAGACTTATTAAATAGGCATATTAAATAGGCTCAATAAATAGGCTTAATAAATAGGCTTAATAAATAGGCTTATTAAATAGGCTCAATAAATAGGCTTAATAAATAGGCTCATTGAATACTCTTTAAATAGGCTTATTAAATAGACTTATTAAATTGACTTGTTAAATAGGCTTATTAAATAGGCTTATTAAATAGGCTTATTAAATAGGCTTATTAAATAGACTTATTAAATAGCCTCATTAAATAGGCTTATTTTAGCAACTTAGGCTTATTAAATAGGCTTATTTCAGCAACTTAGACTTATTGAATAGCCTTATTTCAGCAACTTAGGCTTATTAAATAGGCTCATTTCATCAACTTAGGCTTAATAAATAGCCTTATTTCAGCAACTTAGACTTATTAAATTGGTTTATTCAGCAACTTAGGCTTATTAAATAGGCTTATTTCAGCAACTTAGACTTATTAAATAGGCCTATTAAATAGGCTTATTAAATAGGCGTATTAAATAGGCTTATTAAATAGACTTATTAAATAGGCTCAATAAATAGGCTCATTAAATAGGCTTATTAAATAGGCTTATTAAATAGACTTATTAAATAGGCGTATTAAATAGGCTTAATAAATAGGCTTATTAAATAGGCTGAATAAATAGGCTTAATAAATAGGCTTAATAAATAGGCTTATTAAATAGGCTCAATAAATAGGCTTAATAAATAGGCTCATTGAATACTCTTTAAATAGGCTTATTAAATAGACTTATTAAATGGACTTGTTAAATAGGCTTATTAAATAGGCTTATTAAATAGGCTTATTAAATATGCTTATTAAATAGACTTATTAAATAGCCTCCTTAATTAGGCTTATTTTAGCAACTTAGGCTTATTAAATAGGCTTATTTCAGCAACTTAGACTTATTGAATAGCCTTATTTCAGCAACTTATGCTTATTAAATAGGCTCATTTCAGCAACTTAGTCTTATTAAATAGCCTTATTTCAGCAACTTAGACTTATTAAATTGGTTTATTCAGCAACTTAGGCTAATTAAAAAGGCTTATTTCAGCAACTTAGACTGATTAAATAGGCCTATTAAATAGGCTTATTAAATAGGCTTATTAAATAGGCTTATTAAATAGACTTATTAAATAGGCTCAATAAATAGGCTTATTAAATAGGCTTATTAAATAGGCTCATTAAATAGGCTTATTAAATAGACTTATTAAATAGGCGTATTAAATAGGCTTAATAAATAGGCTTATTAAATAGGCTCAATAAATAGGCTCAATAAATAGGCTTAATAAATAGGCTTATTAAATAGGCTCAATAAATAGGCTTAATAAATAGGCTCATTGAATACTCTTTAAATAGGCTTATTAAATAGACTTATTAAATGGACTTGTTAAATAGGCTTATTAAATAGGCTTATTAAATAGGCTTATTAAATAGGCTTATTAAATAGACTTATTAAATAGCCTCATTAAATAGGCTTATTTTAGCAACTTAGGCTTATTAAATCGGCTTATTTCAGCAACTTAAACTTATTGAATAGCCTTATTTCAGCAACTTAGGCTTATAAAATAGGCTCATTTCAGCAACTTAGGCTTATTAAATAGCCTTATTTCAGCAAGTTAGACTTATTAAATTGGTTTATTCAGCAAATTAGGCTTATTAAATAGGCTTATTAAATAGACTTATTAAATAGGCTTATTAAAAAGGCTTATTAAATAGACTTAATAAATAGGCTCATTAAATACTTATTAAATAGGTTTATTAAATAGGCGTATTAAATAGGCTTATTAAATAGGCGTATTAAATAGGCTTATTAAATAGGCTTATTAAATGGACTTATTAAATAGCCTCATTAAATAGGCTTATTTTAGCAACTTAGGCTTATTAAATAGGTTTATTTTAGCAACTTAGACTTATTAAATAGCCTTATTAAATAGGCTTATTTCAGCAACTTAGGCTCATTAAATAGCCTCCTTAAATAGGCTTATTTCAGCAACTTAGGCTTATTAAATAGCCTTATTAAATAGGCTTATTTTAGCAACTTTGACTTATTAAATCGACTTATTAAATAGACATTTCAGCAACTTAGGCTCATTAAATAGGCTTATGAAATATGCTTATTTCTGCAACTTAGACTTATTAGATAGGCCTATTAAATAGGCTTATTTCAGCAACTTAGGCTTATTAAATAGGCTCATTTCAGCAACTTAGGCTTATTAAATAGGCTTATTTCAGCAACTTTGACTTATTAAATAGCCTTATTTCAGCAACTACCGCTTATTAAATAGGCTTCTTTCAGCAACTTAGGCTTATTAAATAGCCTTATTAAATAGGCTTATTTCAGCAACTTGGGCTTATTAAATAGGCTTATTTCAGCAACTTACGCTGATTAAATAGGCTTATTTCAGCAACTTAGACTTATTAAATAGGCTTATTTCAGCAACTTAGGCTTATTAAATAGGCTTATTCAGCAACTTAGGCTTATTAAATAGGCTTATTAAATAGGCTTATTTCAGCAACTTAGGCTTATTAAATAGGCTTATTCAGCAACTTGGGCTTATTAAATAGGCTCATTAAATACTTATTAAATAGGCTTATTGAACAGGCTTATTAAATAGACTTATTAAATAGGTTCAATACCTAGGCTTATTAAATAGGCTCATTAAATAGGCTTAATTAATAGGCTTATTAAATAGCCTTATTAAATAGGCTTATTAAATAGACTTATTAAATAGGCTTATCAAATAGGCTTATTTAATTGGCTTAATAAATAGGCTTATTAAATAGGCTCAATAAATAGGCGTATTAAATAGGCTCGTTAAATACTTATTAAATAGGCGTATTAAATAGATGTATTAAACAGACTTATTAAATAGGCTTTTTAAATAGGCTCATTAAATAGGCTTATTAAATAGGCTTATTAAATAGACTTATTAAACAGCCTCATTAAATAGGCTTATTTTAGCAACTTAGGCTTATTAAATAGGCTTATTTCAGCAACTTAGACTTATTAAATAGGCCTATTAAATAGGCTTATTAAATAGACTGATTAAATAGGCTCATTAAATACTTATTAAATAGGCTGATTAAATAGACTTATTAAATAGGCTCAATAAATAGGCTTATTAAATAGGCTTATTAAATAGGCTTATTAAATAGACTTAATTAATAGGCTTATTAAATAGCCTTATTAAATAGGCTTAATTAATAGGCTTATTAAATAGCCTTATTAAATAGGCTTATTAAATAGATGTATTAAACAGACTTATTAAATAGGCTTTTTAAATAGGCTCATTAAATAGGCTTATTAAATAGGCTTATTAAATAGACTTATTAAACAGCCTCATTAAATAGGCTTATTTTAGCAACTTAGGCTTATTAAATAGGCTTATTTCAGCAACTTAGACTTATTAAATAGGCCTATTAAATAGGCTTATTAAATAGACTGATTAAATAGGCTCATTAAATACTTATTAAATAGGCTGATTAAATAGACTTATTAAATAGGCTCAATAAATAGGCTTATTAAATAGGCTTATTAAATAGGCTTATTAAATAGACTTATTAAATAGGCATATTAAATAGGCTCAATAAATAGGCTTAATAAATAGGCTTAATAAATAGGCTTATTAAATAGGCTCAATAAATAGGCTTAATAAATAGGCTCATTGAATACTCTTTAAATAGGCTTATTAAATAGACTTATTAAATTGACTTGTTAAATAGGCTTATTAAATAGGCTTATTAAATAGGCTTATTAAATAGGCTTATTAAATAGACTTATTAAATAGCCTCATTAAATAGGCTTATTTTAGCAACTTAGGCTTATTAAATAGGCTTATTTCAGCAACTTAGACTTATTGAATAGCCTTATTTCAGCAACTTAGGCTTATTAAATAGGCTCATTTCATCAACTTAGGCTTAATAAATAGCCTTATTTCAGCAACTTAGACTTATTAAATTGGTTTATTCAGCAACTTAGGCTTATTAAATAGGCTTATTTCAGCAACTTAGACTTATTAAATAGGCCTATTAAATAGGCTTATTAAATAGGCGTATTAAATAGGCTTATTAAATAGACTTATTAAATAGGCTCAATAAATAGGCTCATTAAATAGGCTTATTAAATAGGCTTATTAAATAGACTTATTAAATAGGCGTATTAAATAGGCTTAATAAATAGGCTTATTAAATAGGCTGAATAAATAGGCTTAATAAATAGGCTTAATAAATAGGCTTATTAAATAGGCTCAATAAATAGGCTTAATAAATAGGCTCATTGAATACTCTTTAAATAGGCTTATTAAATAGACTTATTAAATGGACTTGTTAAATAGGCTTATTAAATAGGCTTATTAAATAGGCTTATTAAATATGCTTATTAAATAGACTTATTAAATAGCCTCCTTAATTAGGCTTATTTTAGCAACTTAGGCTTATTAAATAGGCTTATTTCAGCAACTTAGACTTATTGAATAGCCTTATTTCAGCAACTTATGCTTATTAAATAGGCTCATTTCAGCAACTTAGTCTTATTAAATAGCCTTATTTCAGCAACTTAGACTTATTAAATTGGTTTATTCAGCAACTTAGGCTAATTAAAAAGGCTTATTTCAGCAACTTAGACTGATTAAATAGGCCTATTAAATAGGCTTATTAAATAAGCTTATTAAATAGGCTTATTAAATAGACTTATTAAATAGGCTCAATAAATAGGCTTATTAAATAGGCTTATTAAATAGGCTCATTAAATAGGCTTATTAAATAGACTTATTAAATAGGCGTATTAAATAGGCTTAATAAATAGGCTTATTAAATAGGCTCAATAAATAGGCTCAATAAATAGGCTTAATAAATAGGCTTATTAAATAGGCTCAATAAATAGGCTTAATAAATAGGCTCATTGAATACTCTTTAAATAGGCTTATTAAATAGACTTATTAAATGGACTTGTTAAATAGGCTTATTAAATAGGCTTATTAAATAGGCTTATTAAATAGGCTTATTAAATAGACTTATTAAATAGCCTCATTAAATAGGCTTATTTTAGCAACTTAGGCTTATTAAATCGGCTTATTTCAGCAACTTAAACTTATTGAATAGCCTTATTTCAGCAACTTAGGCTTATAAAATAGGCTCATTTCAGCAACTTAGGCTTATTAAATAGCCTTATTTCAGCAAGTTAGACTTATTAAATTGGTTTATTCAGCAAATTAGGCTTATTAAATAGGCTTATTAAATAGACTTATTAAATAGGCTTATTAAAAAGGCTTATTAAATAGACTTAATAAATAGGCTCATTAAATACTTATTAAATAGGTTTATTAAATAGGCGTATTAAATAGGCTTATTAAATAGGCGTATTAAATAGGCTTATTAAATAGGCTTATTAAATGGACTTATTAAATAGCCTCATTAAATAGGCTTATTTTAGCAACTTAGGCTTATTAAATAGGTTTATTTTAGCAACTTAGACTTATTAAATAGCCTTATTAAATAGGCTTATTTCAGCAACTTAGGCTCATTAAATAGCCTCCTTAAATAGGCTTATTTCAGCAACTTAGGCTTATTAAATAGCCTTATTAAATAGGCTTATTTTAGCAACTTTGACTTATTAAATCGACTTATTAAATAGACATTTCAGCAACTTAGGCTCATTAAATAGGCTTATGAAATATGCTTATTTCTGCAACTTAGACTTATTAGATAGGCCTATTAAATAGGCTTATTTCAGCAACTTAGGCTTATTAAATAGGCTCATTTCAGCAACTTAGGCTTATTAAATAGGCTTATTTCAGCAACTTTGACTTATTAAATAGCCTTATTTCAGCAACTACCGCTTATTAAATAGGCTTCTTTCAGCAACTTAGGCTTATTAAATAGCCTTATTAAATAGGCTTATTTCAGCAACTTGGGCTTATTAAATAGGCTTATTTCAGCAACTTACGCTGATTAAATAGGCTTATTTCAGCAACTTAGACTTATTAAATAGGCTTATTTCAGCAACTTAGGCTTATTAAATAGGCTTATTCAGCAACTTAGGCTTATTAAATAGGCTTATTAAATAGGCTTATTTCAGCAACTTAGGCTTATTAAATAGGCTTATTCAGCAACTTGGGCTTATTAAATAGGCTCATTAAATACTTATTAAATAGGCTTATTGAACAGGCTTATTAAATAGACTTATTAAATAGGTTCAATACATAGGCTTATTAAATAGGCTCATTAAATAGGCTTAATTAATAGGCTTATTAAATAGCCTTATTAAATAGGCTTATTAAATAGACTTATTAAATAGGCTTATCAAATAGGCTTATTTAATTGGCTTAATAAATAGGCTTATTAAATAGGCTCAATAAATAGGCGTATTAAATAGGCTCGTTAAATACTTATTAAATAGGCGTATTAAATAGATGTATTAAACAGACTTATTAAATAGGCTTTTTAAATAGGCTCATTAAATAGGCTTATTAAATAGGCTTATTAAATAGACTTATTAAACAGCCTCATTAAATAGGCTTATTTTAGCAACTTAGGCTTATGAAATAGGCTTATTTCAGCAACTTAGACTTATTAAATAGGCCTATTAAATAGGCTTATTAAATAGACTGATTAAATAGGCTCATTAAATACTTATTAAATAGGCTGATTAAATAGACTTATTAAATAGGCTCAATAAATAGGCTTATTAAATAGGCTTATTAAATAGGCTTATTAAATAGACTTATTAAATAGGCATATTAAATAGGCTCAATAAATAGGCTTAATAAATAGGCTTAATAAATAGGCTTATTAAATAGGCTCAATAAATAGGCTTAATAAATAGGCTCATTGAATACTCTTTAAATAGGCTTATTAAATAGACTTATTAAATTGACTTGTTAAATAGGCTTATTAAATAGGCTTATTAAATAGGCTTATTAAATAGGCTTATTAAATAGACTTATTAAATAGCCTCATTAAATAGGCTTATTTTAGCAACTTAGGCTTATTAAATAGGCTTATTTCAGCAACTTAGACTTATTGAATAGCCTTATTTCAGCAACTTAGGCTTATTAAAAAGGCTCATTTCATCAACTTAGGCTTAATAAATAGCCTTATTTCAGCAACTTAGACTTATTAAATTGGTTTATTCAGCAACTTAGGCTTATTAAATAGGCTTATTTCAGCAACTTAGAATTATTAAATAGGCCTATTAAATAGGCTTATTAAATAGGCGTATTAAATAGGCTTATTAAATAGACTTATTAAATAGGCTCAATAAATAGGCTTATTAAATAGGCTTATTAAATAGGCTTATTAAATAGACTTATTAAATAGGCGTATTAAATAGGCTTAATAAATAGGCTTATTAAATAGGCTGAATAAATAGGCTTAATAAATAGGCTTAATAAATAGGCTTATTAAATAGGCTCAATAAATAGGCTTAATAAATAGGCTCATTGAATACGCTTTAAATAGGCTTATTAAATAGACTTATTAAATGGACTTGTTAAATAGGGTTATTAAATAGGCTTATTAAATAGGCTTATTAAATATGCTTATTAAATAGACTTATTAAATAGCCTCGTTAATTAGGCTTATTTTAGCAACTTAGGCTTATTAAATAGGCTTATTTCAGCAACTTAGACTTATTGAATAGCCTTATTTCAGCAACTTATGCTTATTAAATAGGCTCATTTCAGCAACTTAGACTTATTAAATAGGCCTATTAAATAGGCTTATTAAATAGGCTTATTAAATAGGCTTATTAAATAGACTTATTAAATAGGCTCAATAAATAGGCTTATTAAATAGGCTTATTAAATAGGCTCATTAAATAGGCTTATTAAATAGACTTATTAAATAGGCGTATTAAATAGGCTTAATAAATAGGCTTATTAAATAGGCTCAATAAATAGGCTCAATAAATAGGCTTAATAAATAGGCTTATTAAATAGGCTCAATAAATAGGCTTAATAAATAGGCTCATTGAATACTCTTTAAATAGGCTTATTAAATAGACTTATTAAATGGACTTGTTAAATAGGCTTATTAAATAGGCTTATTAAATAGGCTTATTAAATAGGCTTATTAAATAGACTTATTAAATAGCCTCATTAAATAGGCTTATTTTAGCAACTTAGGCTTATTAAATCGGCTTATTTCAGCAACTTAGACTTATTGAATAGCCTTATTTCAGCAACTTAGGCTTATTAAATAGGCTCATTTCAGCAACTTAGGCTTATTAAATAGCCTTATTTCAGCAACTTAGACTTATTAAATTGGTTTATTCAGCAAATTAGGCTTATTAAATAGGCTTATTTCAGCAACTTAGACTTATTAAATAGGCCTATTAAATAGGCTTATTAAATAGACTTATTAAATAGGCTTATTAAAAAGGCTTATTAAATATACTTAATAAATAGGCTCATTAAATACTTATTAAATAGGTTTATTAAATAGGCGTATTAAATAGGCTTATTAAATAGGCGTATTAAATAGGCCTATTAAATAGGCTTATTAAATGGACTTATGAAATAGCCTCATTAAATAGGCTTATTTTAGCAACTTAGGCTTATTAAATATGTTTATTTCAGCAACTTAGACTTATTAAATAGCCTTATTAAATAGGCTTATTTCAGCAACTTAGGCTTATTAAATAGGCTTATTTCAGCAACTTACGCTTATTAAATTGCCTTATTAATCAGGTTTATTTCAGCAACTTGGGCGTATTAAATACCATTTTTAAATAGGTTTATTTCAGCAACTTAGACTTATTAAGTAGACCTTTTTAAATAGGCTTAGTTCAGAAACTTAGGCTTATTAAATCGGCTTATTTCAGCAACTTAGGCTCATTAAATAGCCTCATTAAATAGGCTTATTTCAGCAACTTAGGCGTATTAAATAGCCTTATTAAATAGGCTTATTTTAGCAACTTTGACTTATTAAATCGACTTATTAAATAGACATTTCAGCAACTTAGGCTCATTAAATAGGCTTATGAAATATGCTTATTTCTGCAACTTAGACTTATTAGATAGGCCTATTAAATAGGCTTATTTCAGCAACTTAGGCTTATTAAATAGGCTTATTTCAGCAACTTAGGCTTATTAAATAGGCCTATTTCAGCAACTTAGACTTATTAAATAGCCTTATTTCAGCAACTTACGCTTATTAAATAGGCTTCTTTCAGCAACTTAGGCTTATTAAATAGCCTTATTAAATAGGCTTATTTCAGCAACTTGGGCTTATTAAATAGGCTTATTTTAGCAACTTACGCTGATTAAATAGGCTTATTTCAGCAACTTAGACTTATTAAATAGCCTTATTTCAGCAACTTAGACTTATTAAATAGGCTTATTTTTCACAACTTAGACTTATTAAATAGCCTTATTTCAGCAACTTAGGCTTATTAAATAGGCTTATTTCAGCAACTTAGGCTTATTAAATAGCCTTATTTCAGCAACTTAGACTTATTAAATAGGCTTATTTCAGCAACTTAGGCTTATTAAATAGGCTTATTCAGCAATTTAAGCTTATTAAATAGCCTTATTAAACAGGTTTATTTCAGCAACTTAGGCTTATTAAATAGCATTTTAAATAGGTTTATTTCAGCAACTTAGACTTATTAAATATACCTTTTTAAATAGGCTTAGTTCAGAAACTTTGGCTTATTAAATAGGCTTATTTCAGCAACTTAGGCTCATTAAATAGCCTTATTAAATAGGCTTATTTCAGCAACTTAGGCTTATTAAATAGCCTTATTAAATAGGCTTATTTTAGCAACTTAGACTTATTAAATCGACTTATTAAATATACATTTCAGCAACTTAGGCTCATTAAATAGGCTTATGAAATTTGCTTATTTCTGCAACTTAGACTTATTAGATAGGCCTATTAAATAGGCTTATTTCAGCAACTTAGGCTTATTAAATAGGCTTATTTCAGCAAGTTAGGCTTATTAAATAGGCTTATTTCAGCAACTTAGACTTATTAAATAGCCTTATTTCAGCAACTTACGCTTATTAAATAGGCTTACTTCAGCAACTTAGGATTATTAAATAGCCTTATTAAATAGGCTTATTTCAGCAACTTGGGCTTATTAAATAGGCTTATTTCAGCAACTTACGCTGATTAAATAGGCTTATTTCAGAAACTTAGGCTTATTAAATAGCCTTAATTCAGCAACTTAGACTTATTAAATAGCCTTATTTCAGCAACTTAGACTTGTTAAATAGGCTTATTTCAGCAACTTATGCTTATTAAATATACTTATTTCAGCAACTTAGGCTTATTAAATAGGCTTATTTCAGCAACTTAGACTTATTAAATAGCCTTATTTCAGCAACTTAGGCTTATTAAATAGGCTTATTTCAGAAACTTAGGCTTATTAAATAGCCTTAATTCAGCAACTTAGACTTATTAAATAGGCTAATTTCAGCAACTTAGGCTTATTAAATATGCTTATTCAGCAACTTAGGCTTATTAAATAGGCTTATTTCAGCAACTCAGGCTTATTAAATAGGCTTATTCTGCAACTTAGGCTTATTAAATAGGCTTATTAAATAGGCATATTAAATAGGCTTATAAAATAGACTCATTAAATAGGCTTATTAAATAGGCTTATTAAATAGGCTTATTAAATAGGTTTATTAAATAGACTTATTAAATAGCCTCATTAAATAGGCTTATTTTAGCAACTTAGGTTTATTAAATATGCTTATTTCAGCAACTTAGACTTATTGAATAGCCTTATTTCAGCAACATAGGCTTATTAAATAGGCTCATTTCAGCAACTTAGGCTTATTAAATAGCCTTATTTCAGCAACTTAGACTTATTAAATTGGTTTATTCAGCAACTTAGGCTTATTAAATAGGCGTATTTAAGCAACTTAGACTTATTAAATAGGCCTATTAAATAGGCTTATTAAATAGACTTATTAAATAGGCTTATTAAAAAGGCTGATTAAATAGACTTAATAAATAGGCTAATTAAATACTTAATAAATAGGTTTATTAAATAGGCGTATTAAATAGGCTTATTAAATAGGCATATTAAATAGGCTTATTAAATAGGCTTATTAAATGGACTTATTAAATAGCCTCATTAAATAGGCTTATTTTAGCAACTAAGGCTTATTAAATAGGTTTATTTCAGCAACTTAGACTTATTAAATAGCCTTATTAAATAGGCTTATTTCAGCAACTTAGGCTTATTAAATAGGCTTATTTCAGCAACTTACGCTTATTAAATAGCCTTATTAATCAGGTTTATTTCAGCAACTTGGGCGTATTAAATAGCATTTTAAATAGGTTTATTTGAGCAACTTAGACTTATTAAATAGACCTTTTTAAATAGGCTTAGTTCAGAAACTTAGGCTTATTCAATCGGCTAATTTCAGCAACTTAGGCTCATTAAATAGCCTCATTAAATAGGCTTATTTCAGCAACTTAGGTTTATTAAATAGCCTTATTAAATAGGCTTATTTTAGCAACTTTGACTTATTAAATCGACTTATTAAATAGACATTTCAGCAACTTAGGCTCATTGAATAGGCTTATGAAATATGCTTATTTCTGCAACTTAGACTTATTAGATAGCCTTATTTCAGCAACTTACGCTTATTAAATAGGCTTCTTTCAGCAACTTAGACTTATTAAATTGCCTTATTAATCAGGTTTATTTCAGCAACTTGGGCTTATTAAATAGGCTTATTTCAGCAACTTACGCTGATTAAATAGGCTTATTTCAGCAACTTAGATTTATTAAATAGCCTTATTTCAGCAACTTAGACTTATTAAATAGGCTTATTTCAGCAACTTAGACTTATTAAATAGGCTTATTTCAGCAACTTAGACTTATTAAATAGCCTTATTTCAGCAACTTACGCTTATTAAATAGGCTTATTTCAGCAACTTAGGCTTATTAAATAGCCTTATTTCAGCAACTTAGACTTATTAAATAGGCTTATTTCAGCAACTTAGGCTTATTAAATAGGCTTATTCAGCAACTTAGGCTTATTAAATAGGCTTATTAAATAGCCTTATTTCAGCAACTTAGGCTTATTAAATAGGCTTATTCAGCAACTTGGGCTTATTAAATAGGCTCATTAAATACTTATTAAATAGGCTTATTAAACAGGCTTATTAAATAGACTTATTAAATAGGTTCAATAAATAGGCTTATTAAATAGGCTCATTAAATATGCTTAATTAATAGGCTTATTAAATAGGCTTATTAAATAGGCTTATTAAATACGCTCAATAAATAGGCTTATTAAATAGGCTCGTTAAATACTTATTAAATAGGCATATTAAATAGACTTATTAAATAGACTTATTAAATAGGCTTTTTAAATAGGCTCATTAAATAGGCTTATTAAGTAGGCTTATTAAATAGACTTATTAAACAGCTTCATTAAATAGGCTTATTTTAGCAACTTAGGCGTATTAAATAGGCTTATTTCAGCAACTTAGACTTATTAAATAGGCCTATTAAATAGGCTTATTAAATAGACTGATTAAATAGGCTCATTAAATAGGCTTATTAAATAGGCTTATTAAATAGGCTTATTAAATAGACTTATTAAATAGACTTATTAAATAGGCGTATTAAATAGGCTTAATAAATAGGCTTATTAAATAGGCTCAATAAATAGGCTTAATAAATAGGCTTAATAAATAGGCTTATTAAATAGGCTCAATAAATAGGCTTAATAAATAGGCTCATTGAATACTCTTTAAATAGGCTTATTAAATAGACTTATTAAATAGACTTATTAAATAGGCTTATTAAATAGGCTTATTAAATAGGCTTATTAAATAGACTTATTAAATAGCCTCATTAAATAGGCTTATTTTAGCAACTTAGGCTTATTAAATAGGCTTATTTCAGCAACTTAGACTTATTGAATAGCCTTATTTCAGCAACTTAGGCTTATTAAATAGGCTCATTTCATCAACTTAGGCATATTAAATAGCCTTATTTCAGCAACTTAGACTTATTAAATTGGTTTATTCAGCAACTTAGGCTTATTAAATAGGCTTATTTCAGCAACTTAGACTTATTAAATAGGCCTATTATATAGGCTTATTAAATAGACTTATTAAATAGGCTTATTAAAAAGGCTTATTAAATAGACTTAATAAATAGGCTCATTAAATACTTATTAAATAGGTTTATTGAATAGGCGTATTAAATAGGCTTTTTAAATAGGCGCATTAAATAGGCTTATTAAATAGGCTTATTAAATGGACTTATTAAATAGCCTCATTAAATAGGCTTATTTTAGCAACGTAGGCTTATTAAATAGGTTTATTTCAGCAACTTAGACTTATTAAATAGCCTTATTAAATAGGCTTATTTCAGCAACTTAGGCTTATTAAATAGGCTTATTTCAGCAACTTACGCTTATTAAATAGCCTTATTAATCAGGTTTATTTCAGCAACTTTGGCGTATTAAATAGCATTTTTAAATAGGTTTATTTCAGCAACTTAGACTTATTAAATAGACCTTTTTAAATAGGCTTAGTTCAGAAACTTTGGCTTAGTAAATAGGCTTATTTCAGCAACTTAGGCTCATTAAATAGCCTTATTAAATAGGCTTATTTTATCAACTTAGACTTATTAAATCGACTTATTAAATATACATTTCAGCAACTTAGGCTCATTAAATAGGCTTATGAAATTTGCTTATTTCTGCAACTTAGACTTATTAGATAGGCCTATTAAATAGGCTTATTTCAGCAACTTAGGCTTATTAAATAGGCTTATTTCAGCAAGTTAGGCTTATTAAATAGGCTTATTTCAGCAACTTAGACTTATTAAATAGCCTTATTTCAGCAACTTACGCTTATTAAATAGGCTTACTTCAGCAACTTAGGATTATTAAATAGCCTTATTAAATAGGCTTATTTTAGCAACTTAGGCTTATTAAATCGGCTTATTTCAGCAACTTAGACTTATTGAATAGCCTTATTTCAGCAACTTAGGCTTATTAAATAGGCTCATTTCAGCAACTTAGGCTTATTAAATAGCCTTATTTCAGCAACTTAGACTTATTAAATTGGTTTATTCAGCAAATTAGGCTTATTAAATAGGCTTATTTCAGCAACTTAGACTTATTAAATAGGCCTATTAAATAGGCTTATTAAATAGACTTATTAAATAGGCTTATTAAAAAGGCTTATTAAATATACTTAATAAATAGGCTCATTAAATACTTATTAAATAGGTTTATTAAATAGGCGTATTAAATAGGCTTATTAAATAGGCGTATTAAATAGGCCTATTAAATAGGCTTATTAAATGGACTTATGAAATAGCCTCATTAAATAGGCTTATTTTAGCAACTTAGGCTTATTAAATATGTTTATTTCAGCAACTTAGACTTATTAAATAGCCTTATTAAATAGGCTTATTTCAGCAACTTAGGCTTATTAAATAGGCTTATTTCAGCAACTTACGCTTATTAAATTGCCTTATTAATCAGGTTTATTTCAGCAACTTGGGCGTATTAAATACCATTTTTAAATAGGTTTATTTCAGCAACTTAGACTTATTAAGTAGACCTTTTTAAATAGGCTTAGTTCAGAAACTTAGGCTTATTAAATCGGCTTATTTCAGCAACTTAGGCTCATTAAATAGCCTCATTAAATAGGCTTATTTCAGCAACTTAGGCGTATTAAATAGCCTTATTAAATAGGCTTATTTTAGCAACTTTGACTTATTAAATCGACTTATTAAATAGACATTTCAGCAACTTAGGCTCATTAAATAGGCTTATGAAATATGCTTATTTCTGCAACTTAGACTTATTAGATAGGCCTATTAAATAGGCTTATTTCAGCAACTTAGGCTTATTAAATAGGCTTATTTCAGCAACTTAGGCTTATTAAATAGGCCTATTTCAGCAACTTAGACTTATTAAATAGCCTTATTTCAGCAACTTACGCTTATTAAATAGGCTTCTTTCAGCAACTTAGGCTTATTAAATAGCCTTATTAAATAGGCTTATTTCAGCAACTTGGGCTTATTAAATAGGCTTATTTTAGCAACTTACGCTGATTAAATAGGCTTATTTCAGCAACTTAGACTTATTAAATAGCCTTATTTCAGCAACTTAGACTTATTAAATAGGCTTATTTTTCACAACTTAGACTTATTAAATAGCCTTATTTCAGCAACTTAGGCTTATTAAATAGGCTTATTTCAGCAACTTAGGCTTATTAAATAGCCTTATTTCAGCAACTTAGACTTATTAAATAGGCTTATTTCAGCAACTTAGGCTTATTAAATAGGCTTATTCAGCAATTTAAGCTTATTAAATAGCCTTATTAAACAGGTTTATTTCAGCAACTTAGGCTTATTAAATAGCATTTTAAATAGGTTTATTTCAGCAACTTAGACTTATTAAATATACCTTTTTAAATAGGCTTAGTTCAGAAACTTTGGCTTATTAAATAGGCTTATTTCAGCAACTTAGGCTCATTAAATAGCCTTATTAAATAGGCTTATTTCAGCAACTTAGGCTTATTAAATAGCCTTATTAAATAGGCTTATTTTAGCAACTTAGACTTATTAAATCGACTTATTAAATATACATTTCAGCAACTTAGGCTCATTAAATAGGCTTATGAAATTTGCTTATTTCTGCAACTTAGACTTATTAGATAGGCCTATTAAATAGGCTTATTTCAGCAACTTAGGCTTATTAAATAGGCTTATTTCAGCAAGTTAGGCTTATTAAATAGGCTTATTTCAGCAACTTAGACTTATTAAATAGCCTTATTTCAGCAACTTACGCTTATTAAATAGGCTTACTTCAGCAACTTAGGATTATTAAATAGCCTTATTAAATAGGCTTATTTCAGCAACTTGGGCTTATTAAATAGGCTTATTTCAGCAACTTACGCTGATTAAATAGGCTTATTTCAGAAACTTAGGCTTATTAAATAGCCTTAATTCAGCAACTTAGACTTATTAAATAGCCTTATTTCAGCAACTTAGACTTGTTAAATAGGCTTATTTCAGCAACTTATGCTTATTAAATATACTTATTTCAGCAACTTAGGCTTATTAAATAGGCTTATTTCAGCAACTTAGACTTATTAAATAGCCTTATTTCAGCAACTTAGGCTTATTAAATAGGCTTATTTCAGAAACTTAGGCTTATTAAATAGCCTTAATTCAGCAACTTAGACTTATTAAATAGGCTAATTTCAGCAACTTAGGCTTATTAAATATGCTTATTCAGCAACTTAGGCTTATTAAATAGGCTTATTTCAGCAACTCAGGCTTATTAAATAGGCTTATTCTGCAACTTAGGCTTATTAAATAGGCTTATTAAATAGGCATATTAAATAGGCTTATAAAATAGACTCATTAAATAGGCTTATTAAATAGGCTTATTAAATAGGCTTATTAAATAGGTTTATTAAATAGACTTATTAAATAGCCTCATTAAATAGGCTTATTTTAGCAACTTAGGTTTATTAAATATGCTTATTTCAGCAACTTAGACTTATTGAATAGCCTTATTTCAGCAACATAGGCTTATTAAATAGGCTCATTTCAGCAACTTAGGCTTATTAAATAGCCTTATTTCAGCAACTTAGACTTATTAAATTGGTTTATTCAGCAACTTAGGCTTATTAAATAGGCGTATTTAAGCAACTTAGACTTATTAAATAGGCCTATTAAATAGGCTTATTAAATAGACTTATTAAATAGGCTTATTAAAAAGGCTGATTAAATAGACTTAATAAATAGGCTAATTAAATACTTAATAAATAGGTTTATTAAATAGGCGTATTAAATAGGCTTATTAAATAGGCATATTAAATAGGCTTATTAAATAGGCTTATTAAATGGACTTATTAAATAGCCTCATTAAATAGGCTTATTTTAGCAACTAAGGCTTATTAAATAGGTTTATTTCAGCAACTTAGACTTATTAAATAGCCTTATTAAATAGGCTTATTTCAGCAACTTAGGCTTATTAAATAGGCTTATTTCAGCAACTTACGCTTATTAAATAGCCTTATTAATCAGGTTTATTTCAGCAACTTGGGCGTATTAAATAGCATTTTAAATAGGTTTATTTGAGCAACTTAGACTTATTAAATAGACCTTTTTAAATAGGCTTAGTTCAGAAACTTAGGCTTATTCAATCGGCTAATTTCAGCAACTTAGGCTCATTAAATAGCCTCATTAAATAGGCTTATTTCAGCAACTTAGGTTTATTAAATAGCCTTATTAAATAGGCTTATTTTAGCAACTTTGACTTATTAAATCGACTTATTAAATAGACATTTCAGCAACTTAGGCTCATTGAATAGGCTTATGAAATATGCTTATTTCTGCAACTTAGACTTATTAGATAGCCTTATTTCAGCAACTTACGCTTATTAAATAGGCTTCTTTCAGCAACTTAGACTTATTAAATTGCCTTATTAATCAGGTTTATTTCAGCAACTTGGGCTTATTAAATAGGCTTATTTCAGCAACTTACGCTGATTAAATAGGCTTATTTCAGCAACTTAGATTTATTAAATAGCCTTATTTCAGCAACTTAGACTTATTAAATAGGCTTATTTCAGCAACTTAGACTTATTAAATAGGCTTATTTCAGCAACTTAGACTTATTAAATAGCCTTATTTCAGCAACTTACGCTTATTAAATAGGCTTATTTCAGCAACTTAGGCTTATTAAATAGCCTTATTTCAGCAACTTAGACTTATTAAATAGGCTTATTTCAGCAACTTAGGCTTATTAAATAGGCTTATTCAGCAACTTAGGCTTATTAAATAGGCTTATTAAATAGCCTTATTTCAGCAACTTAGGCTTATTAAATAGGCTTATTCAGCAACTTGGGCTTATTAAATAGGCTCATTAAATACTTATTAAATAGGCTTATTAAACAGGCTTATTAAATAGACTTATTAAATAGGTTCAATAAATAGGCTTATTAAATAGGCTCATTAAATATGCTTAATTAATAGGCTTATTAAATAGGCTTATTAAATAGGCTTATTAAATACGCTCAATAAATAGGCTTATTAAATAGGCTCGTTAAATACTTATTAAATAGGCATATTAAATAGACTTATTAAATAGACTTATTAAATAGGCTTTTTAAATAGGCTCATTAAATAGGCTTATTAAGTAGGCTTATTAAATAGACTTATTAAACAGCTTCATTAAATAGGCTTATTTTAGCAACTTAGGCGTATTAAATAGGCTTATTTCAGCAACTTAGACTTGTTAAATAGGCCTATTAAATAGGCTTATTAAATAGACTGATTAAATAGGCTCATTAAATAGGCTTATTAAATAGATTTATTAAATAGGCTTATTAAATAGGCATATTAAATAGACTTATTAAATAGGCGTATTAAATAGGCTTAATAAATAGGCTTATTAAATAGGCTCAATAAATAGGCTTAATAAATAGGCTTAATAAATAGGCTTATTAAATAGGCTCAATAAATAGGCTTAATAAATAGGCTCATTGAATACTCTTTAAATAGGCTTATTAAATAGACTTATTAAATAGACTTATTAAATAGGCTTATTAAATAGGCTTATTAAATAGGCTTATTAAATAGACTTATTAAATAGCCTCATTAAATAGGCTTATTTTAGCAACTTAGGCTTATTAAATAGGCTTATTTTAGCAACTTAGACTTATTGAATAGCCTTATTTCAGCAACTTAGGCTTATTAAATAGGCTTATTTCAGCAACTTAGACTTATTAAATAGCCTTATTTCAGCAACTTACGCTTATTAAATAGGCTTCTTTCAGCAACTTAGACTTATTAAATTGCCTTATTAATCAGGTTTATTTCAGCAACTTGGGCTTATTAAATAGGCTTATTTCAGCAACTTACGCTGATTAAATAGGCTTATTTCAGCAACTTAGATTTATTAAATAGCCTTATTTCAGCAACTTAGACTTATTAAATAGGCTTATTTCAGCAACTTAGACTTATTAAATAGGCTTATTTCAGCAACTTAGACTTATTAAATAGCCTTATTTCAGCAACTTAGGCTTATTAAATAGGCTTATTTCAGCAACTTAGGCTTATTAAATAGCCTTATTTCAGCAACTTAGACTTATTAAATAGGCTTATTTCAGCAACTTAGGCTTATTAAATAGGCTTATTCAGCAACTTAGGCTTATTAAATAGGCTTATTAAATATCCTTATTTCAGCAACTTAGGCTTATTAAATAGGCTTATTCAGCAACTTGGGCTTATTAAATAGGCTCATTAAATACTTATTAAATAGGCTTATTAAACAGGCTTATTAAATAGACTTATTAAATAGGTTCAATAAATAGGCTTATTAAATAGGCTCATTAAATAGGCATATTAAATAGACTTATTAAATAGACTTATTAAATAGGCTTTTTAAATAGGCTCATTAAATAGGCTTATTAAGTAGGCTTATTAAATAGACTTATTAAACAGCTTCATTAAATAGGCTTATTTTATCAACTTAGGCGTATTAAATAGGCTTATTTCAGCAACTTAGACTTATTAAATAGGCCTATTAAATAGGCTTATTAAATAGACTGATTAAATAGGCTCATTAAATAGGCTTATTAAATAGGCTTATTAAATAGGCTTATTAAATAGACTTATTAAATAGACTTATTAAATAGGCGTATTAAATAGGCTTAATAAATAGGCTTATTAAATAGGCTCAATAAATAGGCTTAATAAATAGGCTTAATAAATAGGCTTATTAAATAGGCTCAATAAATAGGCTTAATAAATAGGCTCATTGAATACTCTTTAAATAGGCTTATTAAATAGACTTATTAAATAGACTTATTAAATAGGCTTATTAAATAGGCTTATTAAATAGGCTTATTAAATAGACTTATTAAATAGCCTCATTAAATAGGCTTATTTTAGCAACTTAGGCTTATTAAATAGGCTTATTTCAGCAACTTAGACTTATTGAATAGCCTTATTTCAGCAACTTAGGCTTATTAAATAGGCTCATTTCATCAACTTAGGCATATTAAATAGCCTTATTTCAGCAACTTAGACTTATTAAATTGGTTTATTCAGCAACTTAGGCTTATTAAATAGGCTTATTTCAGCAACTTAGACTTATTAAATAGGCCTATTATATAGGCTTATTAAATAGACTTATTAAATAGGCTTATTAAAAAGGCTTATTAAATAGACTTAATAAATAGGCTCATTAAATACTTATTAAATAGGTTTATTGAATAGGCGTATTAAATAGGCTTTTTAAATAGGCGCATTAAATAGGCTTATTAAATAGGCTTATTAAATGGACTTATTAAATAGCCTCATTAAATAGGCTTATTTTAGCAACGTAGGCTTATTAAATAGGTTTATTTCAGCAACTTAGACTTATTAAATAGCCTTATTAAATAGGCTTATTTCAGCAACTTAGGCTTATTAAATAGGCTTATTTCAGCAACTTACGCTTATTAAATAGCCTTATTAATCAGGTTTATTTCAGCAACTTTGGCGTATTAAATAGCATTTTTAAATAGGTTTATTTCAGCAACTTAGACTTATTAAATAGACCTTTTTAAATAGGCTTAGTTCAGAAACTTTGGCTTAGTAAATAGGCTTATTTCAGCAACTTAGGCTCATTAAATAGCCTTATTAAATAGGCTTATTTTATCAACTTAGACTTATTAAATCGACTTATTAAATATACATTTCAGCAACTTAGGCTCATTAAATAGGCTTATGAAATTTGCTTATTTCTGCAACTTAGACTTATTAGATAGGCCTATTAAATAGGCTTATTTCAGCAACTTAGGCTTATTAAATAGGCTTATTTCAGCAAGTTAAGCTTATTAAATAGGCTTATTTCAGCAACTTAGACTTATTAAATAGCCTTATTTCAGCAACTTACGCTTATTAAATAGGCTTACTTCAGCAACTTAGGATTATTAAATAGCCTTATTAAATAGGCTTATTTCAGCAACTTGGGCTTATTAAATAGGCTTATTTCAGCAACTTACGCTGATTAAATAGGTTTATTTCAGCAACTTAGACTTATTAAATAGCCTTATTTCAGCAACTTAGACTTGTTAAATAGGCTTATTTCAGCAACTTATGCTTATTAAATATACTTATTTCAGCAACTTAGGCTTATTAAATAGGCTTATTTCAGCAACTTAGACTCATTAAATAGCCTTATTTCAGCAACTTAGGCTTATTAAATAGGCTTATTTCAGAAACTTAGGCTTATTAAATAGCCTTAATTCAGCAACTTAGACTTATTAAATAGGCTAATTTCAGCAACTTAGGCTTATTAAATATGCTTATTCAGCAACTTAGGCTTATTAAATAGGCTTATTTCAGCAACTCAGGCTTATTAAATAGGCTTATTCTGCAACTTAGGCTTATTAAATAGGCTTATTAAATAGGCATATTAAATAGGCTTATAAAATAGACTCATTAAATAGGCTTATTAAATAGGCTTATTAAATAGGCTTATTAAATAGGTTTATTAAATAGACTTATTAAATAGCCTCATTAAATAGGCTTATTTTAGCAACTTAGGTTTATTAAATATGCTTATTTCAGCAACTTAGACTTATTGAATAGCCTTATTTCAGCAACATAGGCTTATTAAATAGGCTCATTTCAGCAACTTAGGCTTATTAAATAGCCTTATTTCAGCAACTTAGACTTATTAAATTGGTTTATTCAGCAACTTAGGCTTATTAAATAGGCGTATTTAAGCAACTTAGACTTATTAAATAGGCCTATTAAATAGGCTTATTAAATAGACTTATTAAATAGGCTTATTAAAAAGGCTTATTAAATAGACTTAATAAATAGGCTAATTAAATACTTAATAAATAGGTTTATTAAATAGGCGTATTAAATAGGCTTATTAAATAGGCATATTAAATAGGCTTATTAAATAGGCTTATTAAATGGACTTATTAAATAGCCTCATTAAATAGGCTTATTTTAGCAACTAAGGCTTATTAAATAGGTTTATTTCAGCAACTTAGACTTATTAAATAGCCTTATTAAATAGGCTTATTTCAGCAACTTAGGCTTATTAAATAGGCTTATTTCAGCAACTTACGCTTATTAAATAGCCTTATTAATCAGGTTTATTTCAGCAACTTGGGCGTATTAAATAGCATTTTTAAATAGGTTTATTTCAGCAACTTAGACTTATTAAATAGACCTTTTTAAATAGGCTTAGTTCAGAAACTTAGGCTTATTCAATCGGCTAATTTCAGCAACTTAGGCTCATTAAATAGCCTCATTAAATAGGCTTATTTCAGCAACTTAGGTTTATTAAATAGCCTTATTAAATAGGCTTATTTTAGCAACTTTGACTTATTAAATCGACTTATTAAATAGACATTTCAGCAACTTAGGCTCATTAAATAGGCTTATGAAATATGCTTATTTCTGCAACTTAGACTTATTAGATAGCCTTATTTCAGCAACTTACGCTTATTAAATAGGCTTCTTTCAGCAACTTAGACTTATTAAATTGCCTTATTAATCAGGTTTATTTCAGCAACTTGGGCTTATTAAATAGGCTTATTTCAGCAACTTACGCTGATTAAATAGGCTTATTTCAGCAACTTAGATTTATTAAATAGCCTTATTTCAGCAACTTAGACTTATTAAATAGGCTTATTTCAGCAACTTAGACTTATTAAATAGACTTCTTTCAGCAACTTAGACTTATTAAATAGCCTTATTTCAGCAACTTACGCTTATTAAATAGGCTTATTTCAGCAACTTAGGCTTATTAAATAGCCTTATTTCAGCAACTTAGACTTATTAAATAGGCTTATTTCAGCAACTTAGGCTTATTAAATAGGCTTATTCAGCAACTTAGGCTTATTAAATAGGCTTATTAAATAGCCTTATTTCAGCAACTTAGGCTTATTAAATAGGCTTATTCAGCAACTTGGGCTTATTAAATAGGCTCATTAAATACTTATTAAATAGGCTTATTAAACAGGCTTATTAAATAGACTTATTAAATAGGTTCAATAAATAGGCTTATTAAATAGGCTCATTAAATATGCTTAATTAATAGGCTTATTAAATAGGCTTATTAAATAGGCTTATTAAATACGCTCAATAAATAGGCTTATTAAATAGGCTCGTTAAATACTTATTAAATAGGCATATTAAATAGACTTATTAAATAGACTTATTAAATAGGCTTTTTAAATAGGCTCATTAAATAGGCTTATTAAGTAGGCTTATTAAATAGACTTATTAAACAGCTTCATTAAATAGGCTTATTTTAGCAACTTAGGCGTATTAAATAGGCTTACTTCAGCAACTTAGACTTGTTAAATAGGCCTATTAAATAGGCTTATTAAATAGACTGATTAAATAGGCTCATTAAATAGGCTTATTAAATAGGTTTATTAAATAGGCTTATTAAATAGGCATATTAAATAGACTTATTAAATAGGCGTATTAAATAGGCTTAATAAATAGGCTTATTAAATAGGCTCAATAAATAGGCTTAATAAATAGGCTTAATAAATAGGCTTATTAAATAGGCTCAATAAATAGGCTTAATAAATAGGCTCATTGAATACTCTTTAAATAGGCTTATTAAATAGACTTATTAAATAGACTTATTAAATAGGCTTATTAAATAGGCTTATTAAATAGGCTTATTAAATAGACTTATTAAATAGCCTCATTAAAAAGGCTTATTTTAGCAACTTAGGCTTATTAAATAGGCTTATTTCAGCAACTTAGACTTATTGAATAGCCTTATTTCAGCAACTTAGGCTTATTAAATAGGCTTATTTCAGCAACTTAGACTTATTAAATAGCCTTATTTCAGCAACTTACGCTTATTAAATAGGCTTCTTTCAGCAACTTAGACTTATTAAATTGCCTTATTAATCAGGTTTATTTCAGCAACTTGGGCTTATTAAATAGGCTTATTTCAGCAACTTACGCTGATTAAATAGGCTTATTTCAGCAACTTAGATTTATTAAATAGCCTTATTTCAGCAACTTAGACTTATTAAATAGGCTTATTTCAGCAACTTAGACTTATTAAATAGGCTTATTTCAGCAACTTAGACTTATTAAATAGCCTTATTTCAGCAACTTAGGCTTATTAAATAGGCTTATTTCAGCAACTTAGGCTTATTAAATAGCCTTATTTCAGCAACTTAGACTTATTAAATAGGCTTATTTCAGCAACTTAGGCTTATTAAATAGGCTTATTCAGCAACTTAGGCTTATTAAATAGGCTTAGTAAATAGCCTTATTTCAGCAACTTAGGCTTATTAAATAGGCTTATTCAGCAACTTGGGCTTATTAAATAGGCTCATTAAATACTTATTAAATAGGCTTATTAAACAGGCTTATTAAATAGACTTATTAAATAGGTTCAATAAATAGGCTTATTAAATAGGCTCATTAAATAGGCATATTAAATAGACTTATTAAATAGACTTATTAAATAGGCTTTTTAAATAGGCTCATTAAATAGGCTTATTAAGTAGGCTTATTAAATAGACTTATTAAACAGCTTCATTAAATAGGCTTATTTTATCAACTTAGGCGTATTAAATAGGCTTATTTCAGCAACTTAGACTTATTAAATAGGCCTATTAAATAGGCTTATTAAATAGACTGATTAAATAGGCTCATTAAATAGGCTTATTAAATAGGCTTATTAAATAGGCTTATTAAATAGACTTATTAAATAGACTTATTAAATAGGCGTATTAAATAGGCTTAATAAATAGGCTTATTAAATAGGCTCAATAAATAGGCTTAATAAATAGGCTTAATAAATAGGCTTATTAAATAGGCTCAATAAATAGGCTTAATAAATAGGCTCATTGAATACTCTTTAAATAGGCTTATTAAATAGACTTATTAAATAGACTTATTAAATAGGCTTATTAAATAGGCTTATTAAATAGGCTTATTAAATAGACTTATTAAATAGCCTCATTAAATAGGCTTATTTTAGCAACTTAGGCTTATTAAATAGGCTTATTTCAGCAACTTAGACTTATTGAATAGCCTTATTTCAGCAACTTAGGCTTATTAAATAGGCTCATTTCATCAACTTAGGCTTATTAAATAGCCTTATTTCAGCAACTTAGACTTATTAAATTGGTTTATTCAGCAACTTAGGCTTATTAAATAGGCTTATTTCAGCAACTTAGACTTATTAAATAGGCCTATTATATAGGCTTATTAAATAGACTTATTAAATAGGCTTATTAAAAAGGCTTATTAAATAGACTTAATAAATAGGCTCATTAAATACTTATTAAATAGGTTTATTGAATAGGCGTATTAAATAGGCTTTTTAAATAGGCGTATTAAATAGGCTTATTAAATAGGCTTATTAAATGGACTTATTAAATAGCCTCATTAAATAGGCTTATTTTAGCAACGTAGGCTTATTAAATAGGTTTATTTCAGCAACTTAGACTTATTAAATAGCCTTATTAAATAGGCTTATTTCAGCAACTTAGGCTTATTAAATAGGCTTATTTCAGCAACTTACGCTTATTAAATAGCCTTATTAATCAGGTTTATTTCAGCAACTTGGGCGTATTAAATAGCATTTTTAAATAGGTTTATTTCAGCAACTTAGACTTATTAAATAGACCTTTTTAAATAGGCTTAGTTCAGAAACTTAGGCTTATTAAATCGGCTTATTTCAGCAACTTAGGCTCATTAAATAGCCTCATTAAATAGGCTTATTTCAGAAACTTAGGTTTATTAAATAGCCTTATTAAATAGGCTTATTTTAGCAACTTTGACTTATTAAATCGACTTATTAAATAGACATTTCAGCAACTTAGGCTCATTAAATAGGCTTATGAAATATACTTATTTCTGCAACTTAGACTTATTAGATAGGCCTATTAAATAGGCTTATTTCAGCAACTTAGGCTTATTAGATAGGCTTATTTCAGCAACTTAGGCTTATTAAATAGGCTTATTTCAGCAACTTAGACTTATTAAATAGCCTTATTTCAGCAACTTACGCTTATTTAATAGGCTTCTTTCAGCAACTTAGGCTTATTAAATAGCCTTATTAAATAGGCTTATTTCAGCAACTTGGGCTTATTAAATAGGCTTATTTCAGCAACTTACGCTGATTAAATAGGCTTATTTCAGCAACTTAGATTTATTAAATAGCCTTATTTCAGCAACTTAGACTTATTAAATAGGCTTATTTCAGCAACTTAGACTTATTAAATAGCCTTATTTCAGCAACTTAGGCTTATTAAATAGGCTTATTTCAGCAACTTAGGCTTATTAAATAGCCTTATTTCAGCAACTTAGACTTATTAAATAGGCTTATTTCAGCAACTTAGGCTTATTAAATAGGCTTATTCAGCAACTTAGGCTTATTAAATAGGCTTATTAAATAGGCTTATTTCAGCAACTTAGGCTTATTAAATAGGCTTATTAAGCAACTTGGGCTTATTAAATAGGCTCATTAAATACTTATTAAATAGGCTTATAAAACAGGCTTATTAAATAGACTTATTAAATAGGTTCAATAAATAGGCTTATTAAATAGGCTCATTAAATAGGCTTAATTAATAGGCTTATTAAATAGGCTTATTAAATAGGCTTATTAAATAGGCACAATAAATAGGCTTATTAAATAGGCTCGTTAAATACGTATTAAATAGGCGTATTAAATAGACTTATTAAATAGACTTATTAAATAGGCTTTTTAAATAGGCTCATTAAATAGGCTTATTAAGTAGGCTTATTAAATAGACTTATTAAACAGCCTCATTAAATAGGCTTATTTTAGCAACTTAGGCTTATTAAATAGGCTTATTTCAGCAACTTAGACTTATTAAATAGGCCTATTAAATAGGCTTATTAAATAGACTGATTAAATAGGCTCATTAAATAGGCTTATTAAATAGGCTTATTAAATAGGCTTATTAAATAGGCTTATTAAATAGACTTATTAAATAGGCGTATTAAATAGGCTTAATAAATAGGCTTATTAAATAGGCTTATTAAAGAGCCTCATTAAATAGGCTTATTTCAGCAACTTAGACTTATTAAATAGACTTATTAAATAGGCCTATTAAATAGGCTTATAAAATAGGCTTATTAAATAGGCTTATTAAATAGGCTTATTAAATAGACTTATTAAATAGCCTCATTAAATAGGCTTATTTTAGCAACTTAGGCTTATTAAATAGGCTTATTTCAGCAACTTAGACTTATTGAATAGCCTTATTTAAGCAACTTAGGCTTATTAAATAGGCTCATTTCAGCAACTTAGGCTTATTAAATAGCCTTATTTCAGCAACTTAGACTTATTAAATTGGTTTATTCAGCAACTTAGGCTTATTAAATAGGCTTATTTCAGCAACTTAGACTTATTAAATAGGCCTATTATATAGGCTTATTAAATAGACTTATTAAATAGGCTCATTAAAAGGCTTATTAAATAGACTTAATAAATAGGCTCATTAAATACTTATTAAATAGGTTTATTAAATAGGCGTATTAAATAGGCTTATTAAATAGGCGTATTAAATAGGCGTATTAAATAGGCTTATTAAATGGACTTATTAAATAGCCTCATTAAATAGGCTTATTTTAGCAACTTAGGCTCATTAAATAGGTTTATTTCAGCAACTTAGACTTATTAAATAGCCTTATTAAATAGGCTTATTTCAGCAACTTAAGCTTATTAAATAGGCTTATTTCAGCAACTTACGCTTATTAAATAGCCTTATTAATCAGGTTTATTTCAGCAACTTGGGCGTATTAAATAGCATTTTTAAATAGGTTTATTTCAGCAACTTAGACTTATTAAATAGACCTTTTTAAATAGGCTTAGTTCAGAAACTTAGGCTTATTAAATCGGCGTATTTCAGCAACTTAGGTTTATTAAATAGCCTTATTAAATAGGCTTATTTTAGCAACTTTGACTTATTAAATCGAATTATTAAATAGACATTTCAGCAACTTAGGCTCATTAAATAGGCTTATGAAATATGCTTATTTCTGCAACTTAGACTTATTAGATAGGCCTATTAAATAGGGTTATTTCAGCAACTTAGGCTTATTAAATAGGCTTATTTCAGCAACTTAGGCTTATTAAATAGGCCTATTTCAGCAACTTAGACTTATTAAATTGCCTTATTAATCAGGTTTATTTCAGCAACTTGGGCTTATTAAATAGGCTTATTTTAGCAACTTACGCTGATTAAATAGGCTTATTTCAGCAACTTAGATTTATTAAATAGCCTTATTTCAGCAACTTAGACTTATTAAATAGGCTTATTTCAGCAACTTAGACTTATTAAATAGGCTTATTTCAGCAACTTAGACTTATTAAATAGCCTTATTTCAGCAACTTAGGCTTATTAAATAGGCTTATTTCAGCAACTTAGGCTTATTAAATAGGCTTATTTCAGCAATTTAGACTTATTAAATAGGCTTATTTCAGCAACTCAGGCTCATTAAATAGGCTTATTCAGCAACTTAGGCTTATTAAATAGGCTTATTAAATAGGCTTATTTCAGCAACTTAGGCTTATTAAATAGGCTTATTCAGCAACTTGGGCTTATTAAATAGGCTCATTAAATACTTATTAAATAGGCTTATTAAACAGGCTTATTAAATAGACTTATTAAATAGGTTCAATAAATAGGATTATTAAATAGGCTCATTAAATAGGCTTAATTAATAGGCTTATTAAATAGGCTTATTAAATAGGCTTATTAAATAGGCTCAATAAATAGGCTTATTAAATAGGCTCGTTAAATACTTATTAAATAGGCGTATTAAATAGACTTATTAAATAGACTTATTAAATAGGCTTTTTAAATAGGCTCATTAAATAGGCTTATTAAGTAGGCTTATTAAATAGACTTATTAAACAGCCTCATTAAATAGGCTTATTTTAGCAACTTAGGCTTATTAAATAGGCTTATTTCAGCAACTTAGACTTCTTAAATAGGCCTATTAAATAGGCTTATTAAATAGACTGATTAAATAGGCTCATTAAATAGGCTTATTAAATAGGCTTATTAAATAGGCTTATTAAATAGGCTTATTAAATAGACTTATTAAATAGGCGTATTAAATAGGCTTAATAAATAGGCTTATTAAATAGGCTCAATAAATAGGCTTAATAAATAGGCTTAATAAATAGGCTTATTAAATAGGCTCAATAAATAGGCTTAATAAATAGGCTCATTGAATATTCTTTAAATAGGCTTATTAAATAGACTTATTAAATAGACTTATTAAATAGGCTTATTAAATAGGCTTATTAAATAGGCTTATTAAATAGGCTTATTAAATAGACTTATTAAATAGCCTCATTAAATAGGCTTATTTTAGTAACTTAGGCTTATTAAATAGGCTTATTTCAGCAACTTAGACTTATTAAATAGGCCTATTATATAGGCTTATTAAATAGACTTATTAAATAGGCTTATTAAAAAGGCTTATTAAATAGACTTAATAAATAGGCTCATTAAATACTTATTAAATAGGTTTATTAAATAGGCATATTAAATAGGCTTATTAAATAGGCGTATTAAATAGGCTTATTAAATAGGCTTATTAAATGGACTTATTAAATAGCCTCATTAAATAGGCTTATTTTAGCAACTTAGGCTTATTAAATAGGTTTATTTCAGCAACTTAGACTTATTAAATAGCCTTATTAAATAGGCTTATTTCAGCAACTTAGGCTTATTAAATAGGCTTATTTCAGCAACTTACGCTTATTAAATAGCCTTATTAATCAGGTTTATTTCAGCAACTTGGGTGTATTAATTGCATTTTTAAATAGATTTATTTCAGCAACTTAGGCTTATTAAATAGCATTTTTAAATAGGTTTATTTCAGCAACTTAGACTTATTAAATATACCTTTTTAAATAGGCTTAGTTCAGAAACTTAGGCTTATTAAATCGGCTTATTTCAGCAACTTAGGCTCATTAAATAGCCTCATTAAATAGGCTTATTTCAGAAACTTAGGCTTATTAAATAGCCTTATTAAATAGGCTTATTTTAGCAACTTTGACTTATTAAATCGACTTATTAAATAGACATTTCAGCAACTTAGGCTCATTAAATAGGCTTATGAAATATGCTTATTTCTGCAACTTAGACTTATTAGATAGGCCTATTAAATAGGCTTATTTCAGCAACTTAGGCTTATTAAATAGGCTTATTTCAGCAACTTAGACTTATTAAATAGCCTTACTTCAGCAACTTACGCTTATTAAATAGGCTTCTTTCAGCAACTTAGGCTTATTAAATAGCCTTATTAAATAGGCTTATTTCAGCAACTTGGGCTTATTAAATAGGCTTATTTCAGCAACTTACGCTGATTAAATAGGCTTATTTCAGCAACTTACGCTTATTAAATAGCCTTATTAATCAGGTTTATTTCAGCAACTTGGGCGTATTAAATAGCATTTTTAAATAGGTTTATTTCAGCAACTTAGACTTATTAAATAGACCTTTTTAAATAGGCTTAGTTCAGAAACTTAGGCTTATTAAATCGGCTTATTTCAGCAACTTAGGCTCATTAAATAGCCTCCTTAAATACGCTTATTTCAGCAACTTAGGCTTATTAAATAGCCTTATTAAATAGGCTTATTTTAGCAACTTTGACTTATTAAATCGACTCATTAAATAGACATTTCAGCAACTTAGGCTCATTAAATAGGCTTATGAAATATGCTTATTTCTGCAACTTAGACTTATTAGATATGCCTATTAAATAGGCTTATTTCAGCAACTTAGGCTTATTAAATAGGCTTATTTCAGAAACTTAGGCTTATTAAATAGGCTTATTTCAGCAACTTAGACTTATTAAATAGCCTTATTTCAGCAACTTACGCTTATTAAATAGGCTTCTTTCAGCAACTTAGGCTTATTAAATAGCCTTATTAAATAGGCTTATTTCAGCAACTTGGGCTTATTAAATAGGCTTATTTCAGCAACTTACGCTGATTAAATAGGCTTATTTCAGCAACTTATACTTATTAAATAGCCTTATTTGAGCAACTTAGACTTATTAAATAGGCTTATTTCAGCAACTTAGACTTATTAAATAGGCTTATTTCAGCAACTTAGACTTATTAAATAGCCTTATTTCAGCAACTTAGGCTTATTAAATAGGCTTATTTCAGCAACTTAGGCTTATTAAATAGCCTTATTTCAGCAACTTAGACTTATTAAATAGGCTTATTTCAGCAACTTAGGCTTATTAAATAGGCTTATTCAGCAACTTAGGCTTATTAAATAGGCTTATTAAATAGGCTTATTTCAGCAACTTAGGCTTATTAAATAGGCTTATTCAGCAACTTAGGCTTATTAAATAGGCTCATTAAATACTTATTAAATAGGCGTATTAAATAGGCTTATAAAATAGACTCATTACATAGGCTTATTAAATAGTATAATTAAATAGGCTCAATAAATTGGCTTATTAAATAGGCTCATTAAATAGGCTTAATTAATAGGCTTATTAAATAGGCTTATTAAATAGGCTTATTAAATAGGCTTAATAAATAGGCTTATTAAATAGGCTCGTTAAATACTTATTAAATAGGCGTATTAAATAGACTTATTAAATAGACTTATTAAATAGGCTTTTTAAATAGGCTCATTAAATAGGCTTATTAAGTAGGCTTATTAAATAGACTTATTAAACAGCCTCATTAAATAGGCTTATTTTCGCAACTTAGGCTTATTAAATAGGCTTATTTCAGCAACTTAGACTTATTAAAAAGGCTTATTTCAGCAACTTAGGCCTATGAAATAGGCTTTTCAGCAACTTAGGCTTATTAAATAGGCCTATTAAATAGGCTTATTAAATAGACTGATTAAATAGGCTCATTAAATACTTATTAAATAGGCTTATTAAATAGGCTTATTAAATAGACTTATTAAATAGGCTCAATAAATAGGCTTATTAAATAGGCTTATTAAATAGGCTTATTAAATAGGCTTATTAAATATACTTATTAAATAGGCGTATTAAATAGGCTTAATAAATAGGCTTATTAAATAAGCTCAATAAATAGGCTTAATAAATAGGCTTAATAAATAGGCTTATTAAATAGGCTCAATAAATAGACTTAATAAATAGGCTCATTGAATACTCTTCAAATAGGCTTATTAAATAGACTTATTAAATAGACTTATTAAATAGGCTTATTAAATAGGCTTATTAAATAGGCTTATTAAATAGACTTATTAAATAGGCTTATTAAATAGGCTTATTAAATAGGCTTATTAAATCGGCTTATTTCAGCAACTTAGGCTCATTAAATAGCCTCATTAAATAGGCTTATTTCAGCAACTTAGGTTTATTAAATAGCCTTATTAAATAGGCTTATTTTAGCAACTTTGACTTATTAAATCGACTTATTAAATAGACATTTCAGCAACTTAGGCTCATTAAATAGGCTTATGAAATATGCTTATTTCTGCAACTTAGACTTATTAGATAGGCCTATTAAATAGGCTTATTTCAGCAACTTAGGCTTATTAAATAGGCTTATTTCAGCAACTTACGCTGATTAAATAGGCTTATTTCAGCAACTTAGATTTATTAAATAGCCTTATTTCAGCAACTTAGACTTATTAAATAGGCTTATTTCAGAAACTTAGACTTATTAAATAGGCTTATTTCAGCAACTTAGACTTATTAAATAGCCTTATTTCAGCAACTTAGGCTTATTAAATAGGCTTATTTCAGCAACTTAGGCTTATTAAATAGCCTTATTTCAGCAATTTAGACATATTAAATAGGCTTATTTCAGCAACTTAGGCTTATTAAATAGGCATATTCAGCAACTTAGGCTTATTAAATAGGCTTATTAAATAGCCTTATTTCAGCAACTTAGGCTTATTAAATCGGCTTATTCAGCAACTTGGGCTTATTAAATAGGCTCATTAAATACTTATTAAATAGGCTTATTAAACAGGCTTATTAAATAGACTTATTAAATAGGTTCAATAAATAGGCTTATTAAATAGGCTCATTAAATAGGCTTAATTAATAGGCTTATTAAATAGGCTTATTAAATAGGCTTATTAAATAGGCTCAATAAATAGGCTTATTAAATAGGCTCGTTAAATACTTATTAAATAGGCGTATTAAATAGACTTATTAAATAGACTTATTAAATAGGCTTTTTAAATAGGCTCATTAAATAGGCTTATTAAGTAGGCTTATTAAATAGACTTATTAAACAGCCTCATTAAATAGGCTTATTTTAGCAACTTAGACTTATTAAAAAGGCTTATTTCAGCAACTTAGGCCTATGAAATAGGCTTTTCAGCAACTTAGGCTTATTAAATAGGCTTATTTCAGCAACTTAGACTTATTAAATAGGCCTATTAAATAGGCTTATTAAATAGACTGATTTAATAGGCTCATTAAACACTTATTAAATAGGCTTATTAAATAGGCTTATTAAATAGACTTATTAAATAGGCTAAATAAATATGCTTATTAAATAGGCTTATTAAATAGGCTTATTAAATAGGCTTATTAAATATACTTATTAAATAGGCGTATTAAATAGACTTAATAAATAGGCTTATTAAATAGGCTGAATAAATAGGCTTAATAAATAGGCTTATTAAATAGGCTCAATAAATAGGCTTAATAAATAGGCTCATTGAATACTCTTCAAATAGGCTTATTAAATAGACTTATTAAATAAACTTATTAAATAGGCTTATTAAATAGGCTTATTAAATAGGCTTATTAAATAGGCTTATTAAATAGACTTATTAAATAGCCTCATTAAATAGGCTTATTTTAGCAACTTAGGCTTATTAAATAGGCTTATTTCAGCAACTTAGACTTATTAAATAGCCTTATTTCAGCAACTTAGACTTATTAAATTGGTTTATTCAGCAACTTAGGCTTATTAAATAGGCTTATTTCAGCAACTTAGACTTATTAAATAGGCCTATTATATAGGCTTATTAAATGGACTTATTAAATAGGCTTATTAAAAAGGCTTATTAAATAGACTTAATAAATAGGCTCATTAAATACTTATTAAATAGGTTTATTAAATAGGCGTATTAAATAGGCTTATTAAATAGGCGTATTAAATAGGCGTATTAAATAGGCTTATTAAATGGACTTATTAAATAGCCTCATTAAATAGGCTTATTTTAGCAACTTAGGCTTATTAAATAGATTTATTTCAGCAACTTAGACTTATTAAATAGCCTTATTAAATAGGCTTATTTCAGCAACTTAGGCTTATTAAATAGGCTTATTTCAGCAACTTACGCTTATTAAATAGCCTTATTAATCAGGTTTATTTCAGCAACTTGGGCGTATTAAATAGCATTTTTAAATAGGTTTATTTCAGCAACTTAGACTTATTAAATATACCTTTTTAAATAGGCTTAGTTCAGAAACTTAGGCTTATTAAATCGGCTTATTTCAGCAACTTAGGCTTATTAAATAGCCTTATTAAATAGGTTTATTTTAGCAACTTTGACTTATTAAATCGACTTATTAAATAGACATTTCAGCAACTTAGGCTCATTAAATAGGCTTATGAAATATGCTTATTTCTGCAACTTAGACTTATTAGATAGGCCTATTAAATAGGCTTATTTCAGCAACTTAGGCTTATTAAATAGCCTTATTTCAGCAACTTAAGCTTATTAAATAGGCTTATTTCAACAACTTAGACTTATTAAATAGCCTTATTTCAGCAACTTACGCTTATTAAATAGGCTTCTTTCAGCAACTTAGGCTTATTAAATAGCCTTATTAAATAGGCTTATTTCAGCAACTTGGGCTTATTAAATAGGCTTATTTCAGCAACTTACGCTGATTAAATAGGCTTATTTCAGCAACTTACGCTTATTAAATAGCCTTATTAATCAGGTTTATTTCAGCAACTTGGGCGTATTAAATAGCATTTTAAATAGGTTTATTTAAGCAACTTAGACTTATTAAATAGACCTTTTTAAATAGTCTTAGTTCAGAAACTTAGGCTTATTAATTCGGCTTATTTCAGCAACTTAGGCTCATTAAATAGCCTCCTTAAATAGGCTTATTTCAGCAACTTAGGCTTATTAAATAGCCTTATTAAATAGGCTTATTTTAGCAACTTTGACTTATTAAATCGACTTATTAAATAGACATTTCAGCAACTTAGGCTCATTAAATAGGCTTATGAAATATGCTTATTTCTGCAACTTAGACTTATTAGATAGGCCTATTAAATAGGCTTATTTCAGCAACTTAGGCTTATTAAATAGGCTTATTTCAGCAACTTAGGCTTATTAAATAGGCTTATTTCAGCAACTTAGACTTATTAAATAGCCTTATTTCTGCAACTTACGCTTATTAAATAGGCTTCTTTCAGCAACTTAGGCTTATTAAATAGCCTTATTAAATAGGCTTATTTCAGCAACTTGGGCTTATTAAATAGGCTTATTTCAGCAACTTACGCTGATTAAATAGGCTTATTTCAGCAACTTAGACTTATTAAATAGCCTTATTTCAGCAACTTAGACTTAATAAATAGGCTTATTTCAGCAACTTAGACTTATTAAATAGGCTTATTTCAGCAACTTAGACTTATTAAATATCCTGATTTCAGCAACTTAGGCTTATTAAATAGGCTTTTTTCAGCAACTTAGGCTTATTAAATAGCCTTATTTCAGCAACTTAGACTTATTAAATAGGCTTATTTCAGCAACTTAGGCTTATTAAATAGGCTTATTCAGCAACTTAGGCTTATTAAATAGGCTTATTAAATAGGCTTATTTCAGCAACTTAGGCTTATTAAATAGGCTTATTCAGCAACTTAGGCTTATTAAATAGGCTCATTAAATACTTATTAAATAGGCTTATTAAATAGACTTATTAAATAGACTTATTAAATAAACTTATTAAATAGGCTTATTAAATAGGCTTATTAAATAGGTTTATTAAATAGACTTATTAAATAGCCTCATTAAATAGGCTTATTTTAGCAACTTAGGTTCATTAAATAGGCTTATTTCAGCAACTTAGACTTATTGAATTGCCTTATTTCAGCAACTTAGGCTTATTAAATAGGCTCATTTCAGCAACTTTGGCGTATTAAATAGCCTTATTTCAGCAACTTGGACTTATTAAATTGGTTTATTCAGCAACTTAGGCTTATTAAATAGGCTTATTTAAGCAACTTAGATTTATTAAATAGGCCTATTAAATAGGCTTATTAAATAGACTTATTAAATAGGCTTATTAAAAAGGCTTATTAAATAGACTTAATAAATAGGCTCATTAAATACTTATTAAATAGGTTTATTAAATAGGCGTATTAAATAGGCTTATTAAATAGGCGTATTAAATAGGCTTATTTAATAGGCATATTAAATGGACTTATTAAATAGCCTCATTAAATAGGCTTATTTTAGCAACTTAGGCTTATTAAATAGGTTTATTTCAGCAACTTAGACTTATTAAATAGCCTTATTAAATAGGCTTATTTCAGCAACTTAGGCTTATTAAATAGGCTTATTTCAGCAACTTACGCTTATTAAATAGCCTTATTAATCAGGTGTATTTCAGCAACTTGGGCGTATTAAATAGCATTTTAAATAGGTTTATTTAAGCAACTTAGACTTATTAAATAGACCTTTTTAAATAGGCTTAGTTCAGAAACTTAGGCTTATTAAATCGGCTTATTTCAGCAACTTAGGCTCATTAAATAGCCTCCTTAAATAGGCTTATTTCAGCAACTTAGGCTTATTAAATAGCCTTATTAAATAGGCTTATTTTAGCAACTTTGACTTATTAAATCGACTTATTAAATAGACATTTCAGCAACTTAGGCTCATTAAATAGGCTTATGAAATATGCTTATTTCTGCAACTTAGACTTATTAGATAGGCCTATTAAATAGGCTTATTTCAGCAACTTAGGCTTATTAAATAGGCTTTTTTCAGCAACTTAGGCTTATTAAATAGGCTTATTTCAGCAACTTGGGCTTATTAAATAGGCTTATTTCAGCAACTTACGCTGATTAAATAGGCTTATTTCAGCAACTTAGACTTATTAAATAGCCTTATTTCAGCAACTTAGACTTATTAAATAGGCTTATTTCAGCAACTTAGGCTTATTAAATAGCCTTATTAAATAGGCTTATTTCAGCAACTTGGGCTTATTAAATAGGCTTATTTCAGCAACTTACGCTGATTAAATAGGCTTATTTCAGCAACTTAGACTTATTAAATAGCCTTATTTCAGCAACTTAGACTTATTAAATAGGCTTATTTCAGCAACTTAGACTTATTAAATAGGCTTATTTAAGCAACTTAGACTTATTAAATATCCTTATTTCAGCAACTTAGGCTTATTAAATAGGCTTATTTCAGCAACTTAGACTTATTAAATAGGCTTATTTAAGCAACTTAGACTTATTAAATATCCTTATTTCAGCAACTTAGACTTATTAAATAGGCTTATTTCAGCAACTTAGGCTTATTAAATAGGCTTATTCAGCAACTTAGGCTTATTAAATAGGCTTATTAAATATGCTTATTTCAGCAACTTAGGCTTATTAAATAGGCTTATTCAGCAACTTAGGCTTATTAAATAGGCTCATTAAATACTTATTAAATTGGCTTATTAAATAGGCTTATTAAATAGGCTTATAAAATAGACTCATTACATAGGCTTATTAAACAGGATAATTAAATAGGCTCAATAAATTGGCTTATTAAATAGGCTCAATAAATTGGCTTATTAAATAGGCTCATTAAATACTTATTAAATAGGCTTATTAAATAGACTTATTAAATAGGCTTATTAAATAGACTTATTAAATAGTTTCAATAAATAGGCTTTTAAAATAGGCTCATTAAATAGGCTTAATTAATAGGCTTATTAAATAGGCTTATTAAATAGGCTTATTAAATAGGCTCAATAAATAGGCTTATTAAATAGGCTCGTTAAATACTTATTAAATAGGCGTATTAAATAGACTTATTAAATAGACTTATTAAACAGCTTCATTAAATAGGCTTATTTTAGCAACTTAGGCTTATTAAATAGGCTTATTTCAGCAACTTAGACTTATTAAAAAGGCTTATTTCAGCAACTTAGGCCCCATGAAATAGGCTTTTCAGCAACTTAGGCTTATTAAATAGGCTTATTTCAGCAACTTAGACTTATTAAATAGGCCTATTAAATAGGCTTATTAAATAGACTGATTAAATAGGCTCATTAAATACTTATTAAATAGGCTTATTAGATAGGCTTATTAAATAGACTTATTAAATAGGCTCAATAAATAGGCTTATTAAATAGGCTTATTAAATAGGCTTATTAAATAGGCTTATTAAATAGACTTATTAAATAGGCGTATTAAATAGGCTTAATAAATAGGCTTATTAAATAGGCTCAATAAATAGGCTTAATAAATAGGCTTAATAAATAGGCTTATTAAATAGGCTCAATAAATAGGCTTAATAAATAGGCTCATTGAATACTCCTTAAATAGGCTTATTAAATAGACTTATTAAATAGACTTATTAAATAGGCTTATTAAATAGGCGTATTAAATAGGCTTATTAAATAGGCTTATTAAATAGATTTATTAAATAGCCTCATTAAATAGGCTTATTTTAGCAACTTAGGCTTATTAAATAGGCTTATTTCAGCAACTTAGACTTATTGAATAGCCTTATTTCAGCAACTTAGGCTTATTAAATAGGCTCATTTCAGCAATTTAGGCTTATTAAATAGCCTTATTTTAGCTACTTAGACGTATTAAATTGGTTTATTCAGCAACTAGGCTTATTAAATAGGCTTATTTCAGCAACTTAGACTTATTAAATAGGCCTATTATATAGGCTTATTAAATAGACTTATTAAGTAGGCTTATTAAAAAGGCTTATTAAATAGACTTAATAAATAGGCTCATTAAATACTTATTAAATAGGTTTATTTAATAGGTGTATTAAATAGGCTTATTAAATAGGCGTATTAAATAGGCTTATTAAATAGGCTTATTAAATGGACTTATTAAATAGCCTCATTAAATAGGCTTATTTTAGCAACTTAGGCTTATTAAATAGGTTTATTTCAGCAACTTAGACTTATTAAATAGCCTTATTAAATAGGCTTATTTCAGCAACTTAGGCTTATTAAATAGGCTTATTTCAGCAACTTAGGCTTATTAAATAGCCTTATTAAATAGGCTTATTTTAGCAACTTTGACTTATTAAATCGACTTATTAAATAGACATTTCAGCAACTTAGGCTCATTAAATAGGCTTATGAAATATGCTTATTTCTGCAACTTAGACTTATTAGATAGGCCTATTAAATAGGCTTATTTCAGCAACTTAGGCTTATTAAATAGGATTATTTCAGCAACTTAGGCTTATTAAATAGGCTTATTTCAGCAACTTAGACTTATTAAATAGCCTTATTTCAGCAACTTACGATTATTAAATAGGCTTTTTTCAGCAACTTAGGCTTATTAAATAGCCTTATTAAATAGGCTTATTTCAGCAACTTGGGCTTATTAAATAGGCTTATTTCAGCAACTTACGCTGATTAAATAGGCTTATTTCAGCAACTTAGACTTATAAAATAGCCTTATTTCAGCAACTTAGACTTATTAAATAGGCTTATTTCAGCAACTTAGACTTATTAAATAGCCTTATTTCAGCAACTTAGGCTTATTAAATAGGCTTATTTCAGCAACTTAGGCTTATTAAATAGCCTTATTTCAGCAACTTAGACTTATTAAATAGGCTTATTTCAGCAACTTAGGCTTATTAAATAGGCCTATTCAGCAACTTAGGCTTATTAAATAGGCTTATTAAATAGGCTTATTTCAGCAACTTAGGCTTATTAAATAGGCTTATTCAGCAACTTAGGCTTATTAAATAGGCTCATTAAATACTTATTAAATAGGCTTATTAAACAGGCTTATTAAATAGACTTATTAAATAGGTTCAATAAATAGTCTTATTAAATAGGCTCATTAAATAGGCTTAATTAATAGGCTTATTAAATAGGCTTATTAAATAGGCTTATTAAATAGACTTATTAAATAGGCTTATTAAATAGGCTTATTTAATTGACTTAATAAATAGGCTTATTAAATAGGCTCAATAAATAGGCTTATTAAATAGGCTCGTTAAATACTTATTAAATAGGCTTATTAAATAGACTTATTAAATAGGCTTTTTAAATAGGCTCATTAAATAGGCTTATTAAATAGGCTTATTAAATAGACTTATTAAACAGCCTCATTAAATATGCTTATTTTAGCAACTTAGGCTTATTAAATAGGCTTATATCAGCAACTTAGACTTATTAAAAAGGCTTATTTCAGCAACTTAGGCTTATGAAATAGGCTTTTGAGCAACTTAGGCTTACTAAATAGGCTTATTTCATCAACTTAGACTTATTAAATAGGCCTATTAAATAGGCTTATTAAATAGACTGATTAAATAGGCTCATTAAATACTTATTAAATAGGCGTATTAAATAGGCTTATTAAATAGACTTATTAAATAGGCTCAATAAATAGGCGTATTAAATAGGCTTATTAAATAGGCTTATTAAATAGGCTTATTAAATAGACTTATTAAATAGGTGTATTAAATAGGCTTAATAAATAGGCTTATTAAATAGGCTCAATAAATAGGCTTAATAAATAGGCTTAATAAATAGGCTTATTAAATAGGCACAATAAATAGGCTTAATAAATAGGCTCATTGAATACTCTTTAAATAGGCTTATTAAATAGACTTATTAAATAGACTTATTAAATAGGCTTATTAAATAGGCTTATTAAATAGGCTTATTAAATAGGCTTATTAAATAGACTTATTAAATAGCCTCATTATATAGGCTTATTTTAGCAACTTAGGCTTATTAAATAAGCTTATTTCAGCGACTTAGACTTATTAAATAGCCTTATTTCAGCAACTTAGGCTTATTAAATAGGCTCATTTCAGCAACTTAAGCTTATTAAATAGCCTTATTTCAGCAACTTAGACTTATTAAATAGGCTTATTTCAGCAACTTAGGCTTATTAAATAGGCTTATTTCAGCAACTTAGACTTTTTAAATAGGCTTATTTCAGCAACTTAGGCTTATTAAATAGCCTTATTAAATAGGCTTATTTCAGCAACTAGGGCTTATTAAATAGGCTTATTTCAGCAACTTACGCTGATTAAATAGGCACATTTCAGCAACTTAGACTTATTAAATAGCCTTATTTCAGCAACTTAGACTTATTAAATAGCCTTATTTCAGCAACTTAGGCTTATTAAATAGGCTTATTTCAGCAACTTAGGCTTATTAAATAGGCTTAATAAATAGGCTTATTTCAGCAACTTAGGCTTATTAAATAGGCTTATTCAGCAACTTACGCTTATTAAACAGGCTCATTAAATACTTATTAAATAGGCTTATTAAACAGGCTTATTAAATAGACTTATTAAATAGGTTCAATAAATAGGCTTATTAAATAGGCTCATTAAATAGGCTTAATTAATAGGCTTATTAAATAGGTTTATTAAATAGGCTTATTAAATAGACTTATTAAATAGGCTTATTAAATAGGCTTATTTAATTGGCTTAATAAATAGGCTTATTAAATAGGCTCAATAAATAGGCTTATTAAATAGGCTCGTTAAATACTTATTAAATAGGCTTATTAAATAGACTTATTAAATAGACTTATTAAATAGGCTTTTTAAATAGGCTCATTAAATAGGCTTATTAAATAGGCTTATTAAATAGACTTATTAAACAGCCTCATTAAATAGGCTTATTTTAGCAACTTAAGCTTATGAAATATGCTTATTTCTGCAACTTAGACTTATTAGATAGGCCTATTAAATAGGCTTATTTCAGCAACTTAGGCTTATTAAATAGGCTTATTTCAGCAACTTAGGCTTATTAAATAGGCTTATTTCAGCAACTTAGACTTATTAAATGGCCTTATTTCAGCAACTTACGATTATTAAATAGACTTCTTTCAGCAACTTAGGCTTATTAAATAGCCTTATTAAATAGGCTTATTTAAGCAACTTGGGCTTATTAAATAGGCTTATTTCAGCAACTTACGCTGATTAAATAGGCTTATTTCAGCAACTTAGACTTATTAAATTGCCTTATTTCAGCAACTTAGACTTATTAAATAGGCTTATTTCAGCAACTTAGAATTATTAAATAGCCTTATTTCAGCAACTTAGGCTTATTAAATAGGCTTATTTCAGCAACTTAGGCTTATTAAATAGCCTTATTTCAGCAACTGAGACTTATTAAATAGGCTTATTTCAGCAAATTAGGCTTATTAAATAGGCCTATTCAGTAACTTAGGCTTATTAAATAGGCTTATTAAATAGGCTTATTTCAGCAACTTAGGCTTATTAAATAGGCTTATTCAGCAACTTAGGCTTATTAAATAGGCTCATTAAATACTTATTAAATAGGCTTATTAAACAGGCTTATTAAATAGACTTATTAAATAGGTTCAATAAATAGGCTTATTAAATAGGCTCATTAAATAGGCTTAATTAATAGGCTTATTAAATAGGCTTATTAAATAGGCTTATTAAATAGACTTATTAAATAGGCTTATTAAATAGGCTTATTTAATTGGCTTAATAAATAGGCTTATTAAATAGGCTCAATAAATAGGCTTATTAAATAGGCTCGTTAAATACTTATTAAATAGGCTTATTAAATAGACTTATTAAATAGGCTTTTTAAATAGGCTCATTAAATAGGTTTATTAAATAAGCTTATTAAATAGACTTATTAAACAGCCTCATTAAATAGGCTTATTTTAGCAACTTAGGCTTATTAAATAGGCTTATTTCAGCAACTTAGACTTATTAAAAAGGCTTATTTCAGCAACTTAGGCTTATGAAATAGGCTTTTCAGCAACTTAGGCTTATTAAATAGGCTTATTTCAGCAACTTAGACTTATTAAATAGGCCTATTAAATAGGCTTATTAAATAGACTGATTAAATATGCTCATTAAATACTTATTAAATAGGCTTATTAAATAGGCGTATTAATTAGACTTATTAAATAGGCTCAATAAATAGGCGTATTAAATAGGCTTATTAAATAGGCTTATTAAATAGGCTTATTAAATAGACTTATTAAATAGGCGTATTAAATAGGCTTAATAAATAGGCTTATTAAATAGGCTCAATAAATAGGCTTAATAAATAGGCTTAATAAATAGGCTTATTAAATAGGCTCAATAAATAGGCTTAATAAATAGGCTCATTGAATACTCTTTAAATAGGCTTATTAAATAGACTTATTAAATAGACTTATTAAATAGGCTTATTAAATAGGCTTATTAAATAGGCTTAATAAATAGGCTTATTAAATAGACTTATTAAATAGCCTCATTAAATAGGCTTATTTTAGCAACTTAGGCTTATTAAATAGGCTTATTTCAGCGACTTAGACTTATTAAATATCCTTATTTCAGCAACTTAGGCTTATTAAATAGGCACATTTCAGCAACTTAAGCTTATTAAATAGCCTTATTTCAGCAACTTAGACTTATTAAATAGGCTTATTTCAGCAACTTAGACTTATTAAATAGGCTTATTTCAGCAACTTAGGCTTATTAAATAGCCTTATTAAATAGGCTTATTTCAGCAACTAGGGCTTATTAAATAGGCTTATTTCAGCAACTTATGCTGATTAAATAGGCTCATTTCAGCAACTTAGACTTATTAAATAGCCTTATTTCAGCAACTTAGACTTATTAAATAGGCTTATTTCAGCAACTTATGCTTATTAAATATACTTATTTCAGCAACATAGGCGTATTAAATAGGCTTATTTCAGCAACTTAGGCATATTAAATAGGCTTATTCAGAAACTTAGGCTTATTAAATAGGCTCATTAAATACTTACTAAATAGGCTTATTAAACAAGCTTATTAAATAGACTTATTAAATAGGTTCAATAAATAGGCTTATTAAATAGGCTCATTAAATAGGCTTAATTAATAGGCTTATTAAATAGGCTTATTAAATAGGCTTATTAAATAGACTTATTAAATAGGCTTATTAAATAGGCTTATTTAATTGGCTTAATAAATAGGCTTATTAAATAGGCTCAATAAATAGGCTTATTAAATAGGCTCGTTAAATACGTATTAAATAGGCTTATTAAATAGACTTATTAAATAGGCTTTTTAAATAGGCTCATTAAATAGGCTTATTAAATAGGCTTATTAAATAGACTTATTAAACAGCCTCATTAAATAGGCTTATTTTAGCAACTTAGGCTTATTAAATAGGCTTATTTCAGCAACTTAGACTTATTAAAAAGGCTTATTTCAGCAACTTAGGCTTATGAAATAGGCTTTTCAGCAACTTAGGCTTATTAAATAGGCTTATTTCAGCAACTTAGACTTATTAAATAGGCCTATTAAATAGGCTTATTAAATAGACTGATTAAATAGGCTCATTAAATATTTATTAAATAGGCTTATTAAATAGGTGTATTAAATAGACTTATTAAATAGGCTCAATAAATAGGCGTATTAAATAGGCTTATTAAATAGGCTTATTAAATAGGCTTATTAAATAGACTTATTAAATAGGCGTATTAAATAGGCTTAATAAATAGGCTTATTAAATAAGCTCAATAAATCGGCTTAATAAATAGGCTTAGTAAATAGGCTTATTAAATAGGCTCAATAAATAGGCTTAATAAATAGGCTCATTGAATACTCTTTAAATAGGCTTATTAAATAGACTTATTAAATAGACTTATTAAATAGGCTTATTAAATAGGCTCAATAAATAGGCTTAATAAATAGGCTCATTGAATACTCTTTAAATAGGCTTATTAAATAGACTTATTAAATAGACTTATTAAATAGGCTTATTAAATAGGCTTATTAAATAGTCTCATTAAATAGGCTTATTTTAGCAACTTAGGCTTATTAAATTGGCTTATTTCAGCGACTTAGACTTATTAAATATCCTTATTTCAGCAACTTAGGCTTATTAAATAGGCTCATTTCAGCAACTTAAGCTTATTAAATAGCCTTATTTCAGCAACTTAGACTTATTAAATAGGCTTATTTCAGCAACTTAGGCTTATTAAATAGGCTTATTTCAGCAACTTAGACTTATTAAATAGCCTTATTTCAGCAACTTAGACTTATTAAATAGGCTTATTTCACCAACTTAGGCTTATTAAATAGCCTTATTAAATAGGCTTATTTCAGCAACTAGGGCTTATTAAATAGGCTTATTTCAGCAACTTACGCTGATTAAATAGGCTCATTTCAGCAACTTAGACTTATTAAATAGCCTTATTTCAGCAACTTAGACTTATTAAATAGGCTTATTTCAGCAACTTATGCTTATTAAATATACTTATTTCAGCAACATAGGCTTATTAAATAGGCTTATTTCAGCAACTTAGACTTATTAAATAGCCTTATTTCAGCAACTTAGGCTTATTAAATAGGCTTATTTCAGCAACTTAGGCTTATTAAATAGGCTTATTAAATAGGCTTATTTCAGCAACTTAGGCTTATTAAATAGGCTTATTCAGCAACTTAGGCTTATTAAATAGGCTCATTAAATATTTATTAAATAGGCTTATTAAACAGGCTTATTAAATAGACTTATTAAATAGGTTAAATAAATAGGCTTATTAAATAGGCTCATTAAATAGGCTTAATTAATAGGCTTATTAAATAGGATTATTAAATAGGCTTATTAAATAGACTTATTAAATAGGCTTATTAAATAGGCTTATTTAATTGGCTTAATAAATAGGCTTATTAAATAGGCTCAATAAATAGGCTTATTAAATAGGCTCGTTAAATAGGCTCATTAAATAGGCTTATTAAATAGGCTTATTAAATAGACTTATTAAACAGCCTCATTAAATAGGCTTATTTTAGCAACTTAGGCTTATCAAATAGGCTTATTTCAGCAACTTAGACTTATTAAAAAAGGCTTATTTCAGCAACTTAGGCTTATGAAATAGGCTTTTCAGCAACTTAGGCTTATTAAATAGGCTTATTTCAGCAACTTAGACTTATTAAATAGGCTTATTTCAGCAACTTAGGCTTATTAAATAGGCTTATTTCAGCAACTTAGGCTTATTAAATAGGCTTATTAAATAGGCTTATTTCAGCAACTTAGGCTTATTAAATAGGCTTATTCAGCAACTTAGGCTTATTAAATAGGCTCATTAAATATTTATTAAATAGGCTTATTAAACAGGCTTATTAAATAGACTTATTAAATAGGTTAAATAAATAGGCTTATTAAATAGGCTCATTAAATAGGCTTAATTAATAGGCTTATTAAATAGGATTATTAAATAGGCTTATTAAATAGACTTATTAAATAGGCTTATTAAATAGGCTTATTTAATTGGCTTAATAAATAGGCTTATTAAATAGGCTCAATAAATAGGCTTATTAAATAGGCTCGTTAAATAGGCTCATTAAATAGGCTTATTAAATAGGCTTATTAAATAGACTTATTAAACAGCCTCATTAAATAGGCTTATTTTAGCAACTTAGGCTTATCAAATAGGCTTATTTCAGCAACTTAGACTTATTAAAAAAGGCTTATTTCAGCAACTTAGGCTTATGAAATAGGCTTTTCAGCAACTTAGGCTTATTAAATAGGCTTATTTCAGCAACTTAGACTTATTAAATAGGCTTATTTCAGCAACTTAGGCTTATTAAATAGGCTTATTTCAGCAACTTAGACTTTTTAAATAGGCTTATTTCAGCAACTTAGGCTTATTAAATAGCCTTATTAAATAGGCTTATTTCAGCAACTAGGGCTTATTAAATAGGCTTATTTCAGCAACTTACGCTGATTAAATAGGCACATTTCAGCAACTTAGACTTATTAAATAGCCTTATTTCAGCAACTTAGACTTATTAAATAGGCTTATTTCAGCAACTTATGCTTATTAAATATACTTATTTCAGCAACATAGGCTTATTAAATAGGCTTATTAAATAGGCTTATTTCAGCAACTTAGGCTTATTAAATAGGCTTATTCAGCAACTTACGCTTATTAAATAGGCTCATTAAATACTTATTAAATCGGCTTATTAAACAGGCTTATTAAATAGACTTATTAAATAGGTTCAATAAATAGGCTTATTAAATAGGCTCATTAAATAGGCTTAATTAATAGGCTTATTAAATAGGCTTATTTAATAGGCTTATTAAATAGACTTATTAAATAGGCTGATTAAATAGGCTTATTTAATTGGCTTAATAAATAGGCTTATTAAATATCCTCAATAAATAGGCGTATTAAATAGGCTCGTTAAATACTTATTAAATAGGCTTATTAAATAGGCTTATTTAATTGGCTTAATAAATAGGCTTATTAAATAGGCTCAATAAATAGGCTTATTAAATAGGCTCGTTAAATAGGCTCATTAAATAGGCTTATTAAATAGGCTTATTAAATAGACTTATTAAACAGCCTCATTAAATAGGCTTATTTTAGCAACTTAGGCTTATCAAATAGGCTTATTTCAGCAACTTAGACTTATTAAAAAAGGCTTATTTCAGCAACTTAGGCTTATGAAATAGGCTTTTCAGCAACTTAGGCTTATTAAATAGGCTTATTTCAGCAACTTAGACTTATTAAATAGGCTTATTTCAGCAACTTAGGCTTATTAAATAGGCTTATTTCAGCAACTTAGGCTTATTAAATAGGCTTATTAAATAGGCTTATTTCAGCAACTTAGGCTTATTAAATAGGCTTATTCAGCAACTTAGGCTTATTAAATAGGCTCATTAAATATTTATTAAATAGGCTTATTAAACAGGCTTATTAAATAGACTTATTAAATAGGTTAAATAAATAGGCTTATTAAATAGGCTCATTAAATAGGCTTAATTAATAGGCTTATTAAATAGGATTATTAAATAGGCTTATTAAATAGACTTATTAAATAGGCTTATTAAATAGGCTTATTTAATTGGCTTAATAAATAGGCTTATTAAATAGGCTCAATAAATAGGCTTATTAAATAGGCTCGTTAAATAGGCTCATTAAATAGGCTTATTAAATAGGCTTATTAAATAGACTTATTAAACAGCCTCATTAAATAGGCTTATTTTAGCAACTTAGGCTTATCAAATAGGCTTATTTCAGCAACTTAGACTTATTAAAAAAGGCTTATTTCAGCAACTTAGGCTTATGAAATAGGCTTTTCAGCAACTTAGGCTTATTAAATAGGCTTATTTCAGCAACTTAGACTTATTAAATAGGCTTATTTCAGCAACTTAGGCTTATTAAATAGGCTTATTTCAGCAACTTAGACTTTTTAAATAGGCTTATTTCAGCAACTTAGGCTTATTAAATAGCCTTATTAAATAGGCTTATTTCAGCAACTAGGGCTTATTAAATAGGCTTATTTCAGCAACTTACGCTGATTAAATAGGCACATTTCAGCAACTTAGACTTATTAAATAGCCTTATTTCAGCAACTTAGACTTATTAAATAGGCTTATTTCAGCAACTTATGCTTATTAAATATACTTATTTCAGCAACATAGGCTTATTAAATAGGCTTATTAAATAGGCTTATTTCAGCAACTTAGGCTTATTAAATAGGCTTATTCAGCAACTTACGCTTATTAAATAGGCTCATTAAATACTTATTAAATCGGCTTATTAAACAGGCTTATTAAATAGACTTATTAAATAGGTTCAATAAATAGGCTTATTAAATAGGCTCATTAAATAGGCTTAATTAATAGGCTTATTAAATAGGCTTATTTAATAGGCTTATTAAATAGACTTATTAAATAGGCTGATTAAATAGGCTTATTTAATTGGCTTAATAAATAGGCTTATTAAATATCCTCAATAAATAGGCGTATTAAATAGGCTCGTTAAATACTTATTAAATAGGCTTATTAAATAGACTTATTAAATAGAATTATTAAATAGGCTTTTTAAATAGGCTCATTAAATAGGCTTATTAAATAGGCTTATTAAATAGACTTATTAAACAGCCTCATTAAATATGCTTATTTTAGCAACTTAAGCTTATGAAATATGCTTATTTCTGCAACTTAGACTTATTAGATAGGCCTATTAAATAGGCTTATTTCAGCAACTTAGGCTTATTAAATAGGCTTATTTCAGCAACATAGGCTTATTAAATAGCCTTATTAAATAGGCTTATTTAAGCAACTTGGGCTTATTAAATAGGCTTATTTCAGCAACTTATGCTGATTAAATAGGCTTATTTCAGCAACTTAGACTTATTAAATTGCCTTATTTCAGCAACTTAGACTTATTAAATAGGCTTATTTCAGCAACTTAGACTTATTAAATAGCCTTATTTCAGCAACTTAGGCTTATTAAATAGGCTTATTTCAGCAACTTAGGCTTATTAAATAGCCTTATTTCAGCAACTGAGATTTATTAAATAGGCTTATTTCAGCAAATTAGGCTTATTAAATAGGCCTATTCAGCAACTTAGGCTTATTAAATAGGCTTATTAAATAGGCTTATTTCAGCAACTTAGGCTTATTAAATAGGCTTATTCAGCAACTTAGGCTTATTAAATAGGCTCATTAAATACTTATTAAATAGGCTTATTAAACAGTCTTATTAAATAGACTTATTAAATAGGTTCAATAAATAGGCTTATTAAATAGGCTCATTAAATAGGCTTAATTAATAGGCTTATTAAATAGGCTTATTAAATAGGCTTATTAAATAGACTTATTAAATAGGCTTATTAAATAGGCTTATTTAATTGGCTTAATAAATAGGCTTATTAAATAGGCTCAATAAATAGGCTTATTAAATAGGCTCGTTAAATACTTATTAAATAGGCTTATTAAATAGACTTATTAAATAGGCTTTTTAAATAGGCTCATTAAATAGGCTTATTAAATAGGCTTATTAAATAGACTTATTAAACAGCCTCATTAAATAGGCTTATTTTAGCAACTTAGGCTTATTAAATAGGCTTATTTCAGCAACTTAGACTTATTAAAAAGGCTTATTTCAGCAACTTAGGCTTATGAAATAGGCTTTTCAGCAACTTAGGCTTATTAAATAGGCTTATTTCAGCAACTTAGACTTATTAAATAGGCCTATTAAATAGGCTTATTAAATAGACTGATTAAATATGCTCATTAAATACTTATTAAATAGGCTTATTAAATAGGCGTATTAAATAGACTTATTAAATAGGCTCAATAAATAGGCGTATTAAATAGGCTTATTAAATAGGCTTATTAAATAGACTTATTAAATAGGCGTATTACATAGGCTTAATAAATAGGCTTATTAAATAGGCTCAATAAATAGGCTTAATAAATAGGCTTAATAAATAGGCTTATTAAATAGGCTCAATAAATAGGCTTAATAAATAGGCTCATTGAATACTCTTTAAATAGTCTTATTAAATAGACTTATTAAATAGACTTATTAAATAGGCTTATTAAATAGGCTTATTAAATAGGCTTATTAAATAGGCTTATTAAATAGACTTATTAAATAGCCTCATTAAATAGGCTTATTTTAGCAACTTAGGCTTATTAAATAGGCTTATTTCAGCGACTTAGACTTATTAAATATCCTTATTTCAGCAACTTAGGCTTATTAAATAGGCTCATTTCAGCAACTTAAGCTTATTAAATAGCCTTATTTCAGCAACTTAGACTTATTAAATAGGCTTATTTCAGCAACTTAGACTTATTAAATAGGCTTATTTCAGCAACTTAGGCTTATTAAATAGCCTTATTAAATAGGCTTATTTCAGCAACTAGGGCTTATTAAATAGGCTTATTTCAGCAACTTATGCTGATTAAATAGGCTCATTTCAGCAACTTAGACTTATTAAATAGCCTTATTTCAGCAACTTAGACTTATTAAATAGGCTTATTTCAGCAACTTATGCTTATTAAATATACTTATTTCAGCAACATAGGCTTATTAAATAGGCTTATTTCAGCAACTTAGGCTTATTAAATAGGCTTATTCAGCAACTTAGGCTTATTAAATAGGCTCATTAAATACTTATTAAATAGGCTTATTAAACAGGCTTATTAAATAGACTTATTAAATAGGTTCAATAAATAGGCTTATTAAATAGGCTCATTAAATAGGCTTAATTAATAGGCTTATTAAATAGGCTTATTAAATAGGCTTATTAAATAGACTTATTAAATAGGCTTATTAAATAGGCTTATTTAATTGGCTTAATAAATAGGCTTATTAAATAGGCTCAATAAATTGGCCTTATTAAATAGGCTTATTAAATAGACTTATTAAATAGGCTTTTTAAATAGGCTCATTAAATAGGCTTATTAAATAGGCTTATTAAATAGACTTATTAAACAGCCTCATTAAATAGGCTTATTTTAGCAACTTAGGCTTATTAAATAGGCTTATTTCAGCAACTTAGACTTATTAAAAAGGCTTACTTCAGCAACTTAGGCTTATGAAATCGGCTTTTCAGCAACTTAGGCTTATTAAATAGGCTTATTTCAGCAACTTAGACTTATTAAATAGGCCTATTAAATAGGCTTATTAAATATACTGATTAAATAGGCTCATTAAATACTTATTAAATAGGCTTATTAAATAGGCGTATTAAATAGACTTATTAAATAGGCTCAATAAATAGGCGTATTAAATAGGCTTATTAAATAGGCTTATTAAATAGGCTTATTAAATAGACTTATTAAATAGGCGTATTAAATAGGCTTAATAAATATGCTTATTAAATAGGCTCAATAAATAGGCTTAATAAATAGGCTTAATAAATAGGCTTTTTAAATAGGCTCAATAAATAGGCTTAATAAATAGGCTCATTGAATACTCTTTAAATAGGCTTATTAAATAGACTTATTAAATAGACTTATTAAATAGGCTTATTAAATAGGCTTATTAAATAGGCTTATTAAATAGGCTTATTAAATAGACTTATTAAATAGCCTCATTAAATAGGCTTATTTTAGCAACTTAGGCTTATTAAATAGGCTTATTTCAGCGACTTAGACTTATTAAATATCCTTATTTCAGCAACTTAGGCTTATTAAATAGGCTCATTTCAGCAACTTAAGCTTATTAAATAGCCTTATTTCAGCAACTTAGACTTATTAAATAGGCTTATTTCAGCAACTTAGGCTTATTAAATAGGCTTATTTCAGCAACTTAGCTTATTAAATAGCCTTATTAAATATGCTTATTTCAGCAACTAGGGCTTATTAAATAGGCTTATTTCAGCAACTTATGCTGATTAAATAGGCTCATTTCAGCAACTTAGACTTATTAAATAGCCTTATTTCAGCAACTTAGACTTATTAAATAGGCTTATTTCAGCAACTTATGCTTATTAAATATACTTATTTCAGCAACATAGGCTTATTAAATAGGCTTACTTCAGCAACTTAGACTTATTAAATAGCCTTATTTCAGCAACTTAGGCTTATTAAATAGGCTTATTTCAGCAACTTAGGCTTAATAAATAGGCTTATTCAGCAACTTAGGCTTATTAAATAGGCTCATTAAATACTTATTAAATAGGCTTATTAAACAGGCTTATTAAATAGACTTATTAAATAGGTTCAATAAATAGGCTTATTAAATAGGCTCATTAAATAGGCTTAATTAATAGGCTTATTAAATAGTCTTATTAAATAGGCTTATTAAATAGACTTATTAAATAGGCTTATTAAATAGGCTTATTTAATTGGCTTAATAAATAGGCTTATTAAATAGGCTCAATAAATAGGCTTATTAAATAGGCTCGTTAAATAGGCTCATTAAATAGGCTCATTAAATAGGCTTATTAAATAGACTTATTAAACAGCCTCATTAAATAGGCTTATTTTAGCAACTTAGGCTTATTAAATAGGCTTATTTCAGCAACTTAGACTTATTAAAAAGGCTTATTTCAGCAACTTAGGCTTATGAAATAGGCTTTTCAGCAACTTAGGCTTATTAAATAGGCTTATTTCAGCAACTTAGACTTATTAAATAGGCTTATTTCAGCAACTTAGGCTTATTAAATAGGCTTATTTCAGCAACTTAGACTTTTTAAATAGGCTTATTTCAGCAACTTAGGCTTATTAAATAGCCTTATTAAATAGGCTTATTTCAGCAACTAGGGCTTATTAAATAGGCTTATTTCAGCAACTTACGCTGATTAAATAGGCACATTTCAGCAACTTAGACTTATTAAATAGCCTTATTTCAGCAACTTAGACTTATTAAATAGGCTTATTTCAGCAACTTATGCTTATTAAATATACTTATTTCAGCAACATAGGCTTATTAAATAGGCTTATTTCAGCAACTTAGACTTATTAAATAGCCTTATTTCAGCAACTTAGGCTTATTAAATAGGCTTATTTCAGCAACTTAGGCTTATTAAATAGGCTTATTAAATAGGCTTATTTCAGCAACTTAGGCTTATTAAATAGGCTTATTCAGCAACTTACGCTTATTAAATAGGCTCATTAAATACTTATTAAATAGGCTTATTAAACAGGCTTATTAAATAGACTTATTAAATAGGTTCAATAAATAGGCTTATTAAATAGGCTCATTAAATAGGCTTAATTAATAGGCTTTTTAAATAGGCTTATTAAATAGGCTTATTAAATAGACTTATTAAATAGGCTTATTAAATAGGCTTATTTAATTGGCTTAATAAATAGGCTTATTAAATAGGCGTATTAAATAGGCTCGTTAAATACTTATTAAATAGGCTTAATAATTAGACTTATTAAATAGACTTATTAAATAGGCTTTTTAAATATGCTCATTAAATAGGCTTATTAAATAGGCTTATTAAATATACTTATTAAACAGCCTCATTAAATATGCTTATTTTAGCAACTTAAGCTTATGAAATATGCTTATTTCTGCAACTTAGACTTATTAGATAGGCCTATTAAATAGGCTTATTTCAGCAACTTAGGCTTATTAAATAGGCTTATTTCAGCAACTTAGGCTTATTAAAGAGGCTTATTTCAGCAACTTAGACTTATTAAATGGCCTTATTTCAGCAACTTACGATTATTAAATAGACTTCTTTCAGCAACTTAGGCTTATTAAATAGCCTTATTAAATAGGCTTATTTAAGCAACTTGGGCTTATTAAATAGGCTTATTTCAGCAACTTACGCTGATTAAAATAGGCTTATTTCAGCAACTTAGACTTATTAAATTGCCTTATTTCAGCAACTTAGACTTATTAAATAGGCTTATTTCAGCAACTTAGACTTATTAAATAGCCTTATTTCAGCAACTTAGGCTTATTAAATAGGCTTATTTCAGCAACTTAGGCTTATTAAATAGCCTTATTTCAGCAACTGAGATTTATTAAATAGGCTTATTTCAGCAAATTAGGCTTATTAAATAGGCCTATTCAGCAACTTAGGCTTATTAAATAGGCTTATTAAATAGGCTTATTTCAGCAACTTAGGCTTATTAAATAGGCTTATTCAGCAACTTAGGCTTATTAAATAGGCTCATTAAATACTTATTAAATAGGCTTATTAAACAGGCTTATTAAATAGACTTATTAAATAGGTTCAATAAATAGGCTTATTAAATAGGCTTATTAAATAGGCTTATTAAATAGACTTATTAAATAGCCTCATTAAATAGGCTTATTTTAGCAACTTAGGCTTATTAAATAGGCTTATTCAGCAACTTAGGCTTATTAAATAGGCTCATTAAATACTTATTAAATAGGCTTATTAAACAGGCTTATTAAATAGACTTATTAAATAGGTTCAATAAATAGGCTTATTAAATAGGCTTATTAAATAGGCTTATTAAATAGACTTATTAAATAGGCTTATTAAATAGGCTTATTTAATTGGCTTAATAAATAGGCTTATTAAATAGGCTCAATAAATAGGCTTATTAAATAGGCTCGTTAAATACTTATTAAATAGGCTTATTAAATAGACTTATTAAATAGGCTTTTTAAATAGGCTCATTAAATAGGCTTATTAAATAGGCTTATTAAATAGACTTATTAAACAGCCTCATTAAATAGGCTTATTTTAGCAACTTAGGCTTATTAAATAGGCTTATTTCAGCAACTTAGACTTATTAAAAAGGCTTATTTCAGCAACTTAGGCTTATGAAATAGGCTTTTCAGCAACTTAGGCTTATTTCAGCAACTTAGACTTATTAAATAGACCTATTAAATAGGCTTATGAAATAGACTGATTAAATATGCTCATTAAATACTTATTAAATAGGCTTATTAAATAGGCGTATTAAATAGACTTATTAAATAGGCTCAATAAATAGGCGTATTAAATAGGCTTATTAAATAGGCTTATTAAATAGACTTATTAAATAGGCGTATTACATAGGCTTAATAAATAGGCTTATTAAATAGGCTCAATAAATAGGCTTAATAAATAGGCTTAATAAATAGGCTTATTAAATAGGCTCAATAAATAGGCTTAATAAATAGGCTCATTGAATACTCTTTAAATAGGCTTATTAAATAGACTTATTAAATAGACTTATTAAATAGGCTTATTAAATAGGCTTATTAAATAGGCTTATTAAATAGGCTTATTAAATAGACTTATTAAATAGCCTCATTAAATAGGCTTATTTTAGCAACATAGGCTTATTAAATAGGCTTATTTCAGCGACTTAGACTTATTAAATATCCTTATTTCAGCAACTTAGGCTTATTAAATAGGCTCATTTCAGCAACTTAAGCTTATTAAATAGCCTTATTTCAGCAACTTAGACTTATTAAATAGGCTTATTTCAGCAACTTAGACTTATTAAATAGGCTTATTTCAGCAACTTAGGCTTATTAAATAGCCTTATTAAATAGGCTTATTTCAGCAACTAGGGCTTATTAAATAGGCTTATTTCAGCAACTTAGACTTATTAAATAGGCTTATTTCAGCAACTTAGGCGTATTAAATAGCCTTATTAAATATGCTTATTTCAGCAACTAGGGCTTATTAAATAGGCTTATTTCAGCAACTTATGCTGATTAAATAGGCTCATTTCAGCAACTTAGACTTATTAAATAGCCTTATTTCAGCAACTTAGACTTATTAAATAGGCTTATTTCAGCAACTTATGCTTATTAAATATACTTATTTCAGCAACATAGGCTTATTAAATAGGCTTATTTCAGCAACTTAGACTTATTAAATAGCCTTATTTCAGCAACTTAGGCTTATTAAATAGGCTTATTTCAGCAACTTAGGCTTAATAAATAGGCTTATTCAGCAACTTAGGCTTATTAAATAGGCTCATTAAATACTTATTAAATAGGCTTATTAAACAGGCTTATTAAATAGACTTATTAAATAGGTTCAATAAATAGGCTTATTAAATAGGCTCATTAAATAGGCTTAATTAATAGGCTTATTAAATAGGCTTATTAAATAGGCTTATTAAATAGACTTATTAAATAGGCTTATTAAATAGGCTTATTTAATTGGCTTAATAAATAGGCTTATTAAATAGGCTCAATAAATAGGCTTATTAAATAGGCTCGTTAAATAGGCTCATTAAATAGGCTCATTAAATAGGCTTATTAAATAGACTTATTAAACAGCCTCATTAAATAGGCTTATTTTAGCAACTTAGGCTTATTAAATAGGCTTATTTCAGCAACTTAGACTTATTAAAAAGGCTTATTTCAGCAACTTAGGCTTATGAAATAGGCTTTTCAGCAACTTAGGCTTATTAAATAGGCTTATTTCAGCAACTTAGACTAATTAAATAGGCTTATTTCAGCAACTTAGGCTTATTAAATAGGCTTATTTCAGCAACTTAGACTTTTTAAATAGGCTTATTTCAGCAACTTAGGCTTATTAAATAGCCTTATTAAATAGGCTTATTTCAGCAACTAGGGCTTATTAAATAGGCTTATTTCAGCAACTTACGCTGATTAAATAGGCACATTTCAGCAACTTAGACTTATTAAATAGCCTTATTTCAGCAACTTAGACTTATTAAATAGGCTTATTTCAGCAACTTATGCTTATTAAATATACTTATTTCAGCAACATAGGCTTATTAAATAGGCTTATTTCAGCAACTTAGACTTATTAAATAGCCTTATTTCAGCAACTTAGTCTTATTAAATAGGCTTATTTCAGCAACTTAGGCTTATTAAATAGGCTTATTAAATAGGCTTATTTCAGCAACTTAGGCTTATTAAATAGGCTTATTCAGCAACTTACGCTTATTAAATAGGCTCATTAAATACTTATTAAATAGGCTTATTAAACAGGCTTATTAAATAGACTTATTAAATAGGTTCAATAAATAGGCTTATTAAATAGGCTCATTAAATAGGCTTAATTAATAGGCTTTTTAAATAGGCTTATTAAATAGGCTTATTAAATAGACTTATTAAATAGGCTTATTAAATAGGCTTATTTAATTGGCTTAATAAATAGGCTTATTAAATAGGCGTATTAAATAGGCTCGTTAAATACTTATTAAATAGGCTTAATAATTAGACTTATTAAATAGACTTATTAAATAGGCTTTTTAAATATGCTCATTAAATAGGCTTATTAAATAGGCTTATTAAAAATACTTATTAAACAGCCTCATTAAATATGCTTATTTTAGCAACTTAAGCTTATGAAATATGCTTATTTCTGCAACTTAGACTTATTAGATAGGCCTATTAAATAGGCTTATTTCAGCAACTTAGGCTTATTAAATAGGCTTATTTCAGCAACTTAGGCTTATTAAATAGGCTTATTTCAGCAACTTAGACTTATTAAATGGCCTTATTTCAGCAACTTACGATTATTAAATAGACTTCTTTCAGCAACTTAGGCTTATTAAATAGCCTTATTAAATAGGCTTATTTAAGCAACTTGGGCTTATTAAATAGGCTTATTTCAGCAACTTACGCTGATTAAATAGGCTTATTTCAGCAACTTAGACTTATTAAATTGCCTTATTTCAGCAACTTAGACTTATTAAATAGGCTTATTTCAGCAACTTAGACTTATTAAATAGCCTTATTTCAGCAACTTAGGCTTATTAAATAGGCTTATTTCAGCAACTTAGGCTTATTAAATAGCCTTATTTCAGCAACTGAGATTTATTAAATAGGCTTATTTCAGCAAATTAGGCTTATTAAATAGGCCTATTCAGCAACTTAGGCTTATTAAATAGGCTTATTAAATAGGCTTATTTCAGCAACTTAGGCTTATTAAATAGGCTTATTCAGCAACTTAGGCTTATTAAATAGGCTCATTAAATACTTATTAAATAGGCTTATTAAACAGGCTTATTAAATAGACTTATTAAATAGGTTCAATAAATAGGCTTATTAAATAGGCTCATTAAATAGGCTTAATTAATAGGCTTATTAAATAGGCTTATTAAATAGGCTTATTAAATAGACTTATTAAATAGGCTTATTAAATAGGCTTATTTAATTGGCTTAATAAATAGGCTTATTAAATAGGCTCAATAAATAGGCTTATTAAATAGGCTCGTTAAATACTTATTAAATAGGCTTATTAAATAGACTTATTAAATAGGCTTTTTAAATAGGCTCATTAAATAGGCTTATTAAATAGGCTTATTAAATAGACTTATTAAACAGCCTCATTAAATAGGCTTATTTTAGCAAGTTAGGCTTATTAAATAGGCTTATTTCAGCAACTTAGACTTATTAAAAAGGCTTATTTCAGCAACTTAGGCTTATGAAATAGGCTTTTCAGCAACTTAGGCTTATTAAATAGGCTTATTTCAGCAACTTAGACTTATTAAATAGACCTATTAAATAGGCTTATTAAATAGACTGATTAAATATGCTCATTAAATACTTATTAAATAGGCTTATTAAATAGGCGTATTAAATAGACTTATTAAATAGGCTCAATAAATAGGCGTATTAAATAGGCTTATTAAATAGGCTTATTAAATAGACTTATTAAATAGGCGTATTACATAGGCTTAATAAATAGGCTTATTAAATAGGCTCAATAAATAGGCTTAATAAATAGGCTTAATAAATAGGCTTATTAAATAGGCTCAATAAATAGGCTTAATAAATAGGCTCATTGAATACTCTTTAAATAGGCTTATTAAATAGACTTATTAAATAGACTTATTAAATAGGCTTATTAAATAGGCTTATTAAATAGGCTTATTAAATAGGCTTATTAAATAGACTTATTAAATAGCCTCATTAAATAGGCTTATTTTAGCAACTTAGGCTTATTAAATAGGCTTATTTCAGCGACTTAGACTTATTAAATATCCTTATTTCAGCAACTTAGGCTTATTAAATAGGCTCATTTCAGCAACTTAAGCTTATTAAATAGCCTTATTTCAGCAACTTAGACTTATTAAATAGGCTTATTTCAGCAACTTAGACTTATTAAATAGGCTTATTTCAGCAACTTAGGCTTATTAAATAGCCTTATTAAATAGGCTTATTTCAGCAACTAGGGCTTATTAAATAGGCTTATTTCAGCAACTTAGACTTATTAAATAGGCTTATTTCAGCAACTTAGGCGTATTAAATAGCATTATTAAATACGCTTATTTCAGCAACTAGGGCTTATTAAATAGGCTTATTTCAGCAACTTATGCTGATTAAATAGGCTCATTTCAGCAACTTAGACTTATTAAATAGCCTTATTTCAGCAACTTAGACTTATTAAATAGGCTTATTTCAGCAACTTATGCTTATTAAATATACTTATTTCAGCAACATAGGCTTATTAAATAGGCTTATTTCAGCAACTTAGGCTTATTAAATAGGCTTATTCAGCAACTTAGGCTTATTAAATAGGCTCATTAAATACTTATTAAATAGGCTTATTAAACAGGCTTATTAAATAGACTTATTAAATAGGTTCAATAAATAGGCTTATTAAATAGGCTCATTAAATAGGCTTAATTAATAGGCTTATTAAATAGGCTTATTAAATAGGCTTATTAAATAGACTTATTAAATAGGCTTATTAAATAGGCTTATTTAATTGGCTTAATAAATAGGCTTATTAAATAGGCTCAATAAATAGGCTTATTAAATAGGCTCGTTAAATACGTATTAAATAGGCTTATTAAATAGACTTATTAAATAGGCTTTTTAAATAGGCTCATTAAATAGGCTTATTAAATAGGCTTATTAAATAGACTTATTAAATAGCCTCATTAAATAGGCTTATTTTAGCAACTTAGGCTTATTAAATAGGCTTATTTCAGCAACTTAGACTTATTAAAAAGGCTTATTTCAGCAACTTAGGCTTATGAAATAGGCTTTTCAGCAACTTAGGCTTATTAAATAGGCTTATTTCAGCAACTTAGACTTATTAAATAGGCCTATTAAATAGGCTTATTAAATAGACTGATTAAATAGTCTCATTAAATACTTATTAAATAGGCTTATTAAATAGGCGTATTAAATAGACTTATTAAATAGGCTCAATAAATAGGCGTATTAAATAGGCTTATTAAATAGGCTTATTAAATAGGCTTATTAAATAGACTTATTAAATAGGCGTATTAAATAGGCTTAATAAATAGGCTTATTAAATAGGCTCAATAAATAGGATTAATAAATAGGCTTAATAAATAGGCTTATTAAATAGGCTCAATAAATAGGCTTAATAAATAGGCTCATTGAATACTCTTTAAATAGGCTTATTAAATAGACTTATTAAATAGACTTATTAAATAGGCTTATTAAATAGGCTTATTAAATAGGCTTATTAAATAGGCTTATTAAATAGACTTATTAAATAGCCTCATTAAATAGGCTTATTTTAGCAACTTAGGCTTATTAAATAGGCTTATTTCAGCGACTTAGACTTATTAAATATCCTTATTTCAGCAACTTAGGCTTATTAAATAGGCTCATTTCAGCAACTTAAGCTTATTAAATAGCCTTATTTCAGCAACTTAGACTTATTAAATAGGCTTATTTCAGCAACTTAGGCTTATTAAATAGGCTTATTTCAGCAACTTAGCTTATTAAATAGCCTTATTAAATATGCTTATTTCAGCAACTAGGGCTTATTAAATAGGCTTATTTCAGCAACTTATGCTGATTAAATAGGCTCATTTCAGCAACTTAGACTTATTAAATAGCCTTATTTCAGCAACTTAGACTTATTAAATAGGCTTATTTCAGCAACTTATGCTTATTAAATATACTTATTTCAGCAACATAGGCTTATTAAATAGGCTTATTTCAGCAACTTAGACTAATTAAATAGCCTTATTTCAGCAACTTAGGCTTATTAAATAGGCTTATTTCAGCAACTTAGGCTTAATAAATAGGCTTATTCAGCAGCTTAGGCTTATTAAATAGGCTCATTAAATACTTATTAAATAGGCTTATTAAACAGGCTTATTAAATAGACTTATTAAATAGGTTCAATAAATAGGCTTATTAAATAGGCTCATTAAATAGGCTTAATTAATAGGCTTATTAAATAGGCTTATTAAATAGGCTTATTAAATAGACTTATTAAATAGGCTTATTAAATAGGCTTATTTAATTGGCTTAATAAATAGGCTTATTAAATAGGCTCAATAAATAGGCTTATTAAATAGGCTCGTTAAATAGGCTCATTAAATAGGCTCATTAAATAGGCTTATTAAATAGACTTATTAAACAGCCTCATTAAATAGGCTTATTTTAGCAACTTAGGCTTATTAAATAGGCTTATTTCAGCAACTTAGACTTATTAAAAAGGCTTATTTCAGCAACTTAGGCTTATGAAATAGGCTTTTCAGCAACTTAGTCTTATTAAATAGGCTTATTTCAGCAACTTAGACTTATTAAATAGGTTTATTTCAGCAACTTAGGCTTATTAAATAGGCTTATTTCAGCAACTTAGACTTTTTAAATAGGCTTATTTCAGCAACTTAGGCTTATTAAATAGCCTTATTAAATAGGCTTATTTCAGCAACTAGGGCTTATTAAATAGGCTTATTTCAGCAACTTACGCTGATTAAATAGGCACATTTCAGCAACTTAGACTTATTAAATAGCCTTATTTCAGCAACTTAGACTTATTAAATAGGCCTATTAAATAGGCTTATTAAATAGACTGATTAAATAGTCTCATTAAATACTTATTAAATAGGCTTATTAAATAGGCGTATTAAATAGACTTATTAAATAGGCTCAATAAATAGGCGTATTAAATAGGCTTATTAAATAGGCTTATTAAATAGGCTTATTAAATAGACTTATTAAATAGGCGTATTAAATAGGCTTAATAAATAGGCTTATTAAATAGGCTCAATAAATAGGATTAATAAATAGGCTTAATAAATAGGCTTATTAAATAGGCTCAATAAATAGGCTTAATAAATAGGCTCATTGAATACTCTTTAAATAGGCTTATTAAATAGACTTATTAAATAGACTTATTAAATAGGCTTATTAAATAGGCTTATTAAATAGGCTTATTAAATAGGCTTATTAAATAGACTTATTAAATAGCCTCATTAAATAGGCTTATTTTAGCAACTTAGGCTTATTAAATAGGCTTATTTCAGCGACTTAGACTTATTAAATATCCTTATTTCAGCAACTTAGGCTTATTAAATAGGCTCATTTCAGCAACTTAAGCTTATTAAATAGCCTTATTTCAGCAACTTAGACTTATTAAATAGGCTTATTTCAGCAACTTAGGCTTATTAAATAGGCTTATTTCAGCAACTTAGCTTATTAAATAGCCTTATTAAATATGCTTATTTCAGCAACTAGGGCTTATTAAATAGGCTTATTTCAGCAACTTATGCTGATTAAATAGGCTCATTTCAGCAACTTAGACTTATTAAATAGCCTTATTTCAGCAACTTAGACTTATTAAATAGGCTTATTTCAGCAACTTATGCTTATTAAATATACTTATTTCAGCAACATAGGCTTATTAAATAGGCTTATTTCAGCAACTTAGACTAATTAAATAGCCTTATTTCAGCAACTTAGGCTTATTAAATAGGCTTATTTCAGCAACTTAGGCTTAATAAATAGGCTTATTCAGCAGCTTAGGCTTATTAAATAGGCTCATTAAATACTTATTAAATAGGCTTATTAAACAGGCTTATTAAATAGACTTATTAAATAGGTTCAATAAATAGGCTTATTAAATAGGCTCATTAAATAGGCTTAATTAATAGGCTTATTAAATAGGCTTATTAAATAGGCTTATTAAATAGACTTATTAAATAGGCTTATTAAATAGGCTTATTTAATTGGCTTAATAAATAGGCTTATTAAATAGGCTCAATAAATAGGCTTATTAAATAGGCTCGTTAAATAGGCTCATTAAATAGGCTCATTAAATAGGCTTATTAAATAGACTTATTAAACAGCCTCATTAAATAGGCTTATTTTAGCAACTTAGGCTTATTAAATAGGCTTATTTCAGCAACTTAGACTTATTAAAAAGGCTTATTTCAGCAACTTAGGCTTATGAAATAGGCTTTTCAGCAACTTAGTCTTATTAAATAGGCTTATTTCAGCAACTTAGACTTATTAAATAGGTTTATTTCAGCAACTTAGGCTTATTAAATAGGCTTATTTCAGCAACTTAGACTTTTTAAATAGGCTTATTTCAGCAACTTAGGCTTATTAAATAGCCTTATTAAATAGGCTTATTTCAGCAACTAGGGCTTATTAAATAGGCTTATTTCAGCAACTTACGCTGATTAAATAGGCACATTTCAGCAACTTAGACTTATTAAATAGCCTTATTTCAGCAACTTAGACTTATTAAATAGGCTTATTTCAGCAACTTATGCTTATTAAATATACTTATTTCAGCAACATAGGCTTATTAAATAGGCTTATTTCAGCAACTTAGACTTATTAAATAGCCTTATTTCAGCAACTTAGGCTTATTAAATAGGCTTATTTCAGCAACTTAGGCTTATTAAATAGGCTTATTAAATAGGCTTATTTCAGCAACTTAGGCTTATTAAATAGGCTTATTCAGCAACTTACGCTTATTAAATAGGCTCATTAAATACTTATTAAATAGGCTTATTAAACAGGCTTATTAAATAGACTTATTAAATAGGTTCAATAAATAGGCTTATTAAATAGGCTCATTAAATAGGCTTAATTAATAGGCTTTTTAAATAGGCTTATTAAATAGGCTTATTAAATAGACTTATTAAATAGGCTTATTAAATAGGCTTATTTAATTGGCTTAATAAATAGGCTTATTAAATAGGCGTATTAAATAGGCTCGTTAAATACTTATTAAATAGGCTTATTAAATAGACTTATTAAATAGACTTATTAAATAGACTTATTAAATAGGCTTTTTAAATATGCTCATTAAATAGGCTTATTAAATAGGCTTATTAAATAGACTTATTAAACAGCCTCATTAAATATGCTTATTTTAGCAACTTAAGCTTATGAAATATGCTTATTTCTGCAACTTAGACTTATTAGATAGGCCTATTAAATAGGCTTATTTCAGCAACTTAGGCTTATTAAATAGGCTTATTTCAGCAACTTAGGCTTATTAAATAGGCTTATTTCAGCAACTTAGACTTATTAAATGGCCTTATTTCAGCAACTTACGATTATTAAATAGACTTCTTTCAGCAACTTAGGCTTATTAAATAGCCTTATTAAATAGGCTTATTTCAGCAACTTAGACTTATTAAATAGACCTATTAAATAGGCTTATTAAATAGACTGATTAAATATGCTCATTAAATACTTATTAAATAGGCTTATTAAATAGGCGTATTAAATAGACTTATTAAATAGGCTCAATAAATAGGCGTATTAAATAGGCTTATTAAATAGGCTTATTAAATAGACTTATTAAATAGGCGTATTACATAGGCTTAATAAATAGGCTTATTAAATAGGCTCAATAAATAGGCTTAATAAATAGGCTTAATAAATAGGCTTATTAAATAGGCTCAATAAATAGGCTTAATAAATAGGCTCATTGAATACTCTTTAAATAGGCTTATTAAATAGACTTATTAAATAGACTTATTAAATAGGCTTATTAAATAGGCTTATTAAATAGGCTTATTAAATAGGCTTATTAAATAGACTTATTAAATAGCCTCATTAAATAGGCTTATTTTAGCAACTTAGGCTTATTAAATAGGCTTATTTCAGCGACTTAGACTTATTAAATATCCTTATTTCAGCAACTTAGGCTTATTAAATAGGCTCATTTCAGCAACTTAAGCTTATTAAATAGCCTTATTTCAGCAACTTAGACTTATTAAATAGGCTTATTTCAGCAACTTAGACTTATTAAATAGGCTTATTTCAGCAACTTAGGCTTATTAAATAGCCTTATTAAATAGGCTTATTTCAGCAACTAGGGCTTATTAAATAGGCTTATTTCAGCAACTTAGACTTATTAAATAGGCTTATTTCAGCAACTTAGGCTTATTAAATAGCATTATTAAATAGGCTTATTTCAGCAACTAGGGCTTATTAAATAGGCTTATTTCAGCAACTTATGCTGATTAAATAGGCTCATTTCAGCAACTTAGACTTATTAAATAGCCTTATTTCAGCAACTTAGACTTATTAAATAGGCTTATTTCAGCAACTTATGCTTATTAAATATACTTATTTCAGCAACATAGGCTTATTAAATAGGCTTATTTCAGCAACTTAGGCTTATTAAATAGGCTTATTCAGCAACTTAGGCTTATTAAATAGGCTCATTAAATACTTATTAAATAGGCTTATTAAACAGGCTTATTAAATAGACTTATTAAATAGGTTCAATAAATAGGCTCATTAAATAGGCTTAATTAATAGGCTTATTAAATTGGCTTATTAAATAGGCTTATTAAATAGACTTATTAAATAGGCTTATTAAATAGGCTTATTTAATTGGCTTAATAAATAGGCTTATTAAATAGGCTCAATAAATAGGCTTATTAAATAGGCTCGTTAAATACGTATTAAATAGGCTTATTAAATAGACTTATTAAATAGGCTTTTTAAATAGGCTCATTAAATAGGCTTATTAAATAGGCTTATTAAATAGACTTATTAAATAGCCTCATTAAATAGGCTTATTTTAGCAACTTAGGCTTATTAAATAGGCTTATTTCAGCAACTTAGACTTATTAAAAAGGCTTATTTCAGCAACTTAGGCTTATGAAATAGGCTTTTCAGCAACTTAGGCTTATTAAATAGGCTTATTTCAGCAACTTAGACTTATTAAATAGGCCTATTAAATAGGCTTATTAAATAGATTGATTAAATAGGCTCATTAAATACTTATTAAATAGGCTTATTAAATAGGCGTATTAAATAGACTTATTAAATAGGCTCAATAAATAGGCGTATTAAATAGGCTTATTAAATAGGCTTATTAAATAGGCTTATTAAATAGACTTATTAAATAGGCGTATTAAATAGGCTTAATAAATAGGCTTATTAAATAGGCTCAATAAATAGGATTAATAAATAGGCTTAATAAATAGGCTTATTAAATAGGCTCAATAAATAGGCTTAATAAATAGGCTCATTGAATACTCTTTAAATAGGCTTATTAAATAGACTTATTAAATAGACTTATTAAATAGGCTTATTAAATAGGCTTATTAAATAGGCTTATTAAATAGGCTTATTAAATAGACTTATTAAATAGCCTCATTAAATAGGCTTATTTTAGCAACTTAGGCTTATTAAATAGGCTTATTTCAGCGACTTAGACTTATTAAATATCCTTATTTCAGCAACTTAGGCTTATTAAATAGGCTCATTTCAGCAACTTAAGCTTATTAAATAGCCTTATTTCAGCTACTTAGACTTGTTAAATAGGCTTATTTCAGCAACTTAGGCTTATTAAATAGGCTTATTTCAGCAACTTAGCTTATTAAATAGCCTTATTAAATATGCTTATTTCAGCAACTAGGGCTTATTAAATAGGCTTATTTCAGCAACTTATGCTGATTAAATAGGCTCATTTCAGCAACTTAGACTTATTAAATAGCCTTATTTCAGCAACTTAGACTTATTAAATAGGCTTATTTCAGCAACTTATGCTTATTAAATATACTTATTTCAGCAACATAGGCTTATTAAATAGGCTTATTTCAGCAACTTAGACTTATTAAATAGCCTTATTTCAGCAACTTAGGCTTATTAAATAGGCTTATTTCAGCAACTTAGGCTTAATAAATAGGCTTATTCAGCAACTTAGGCTTATTAAATAGGCTCATTAAATACTTATTAAATAGGCTTATTAAACAGGCTTATTAAATAGACTTATTAAATAGGTTCAATAAATAGGCTTATTAAATAGGCTCATTAAATAGGCTTAATTAATAGGCTTATTAAATAGGCTTATTAAATAGGCTTATTAAATAGACTTATTAAATAGGCTTATTAAATAGGCTTATTTAATTGGCTTAATAAATAGGCTTATTAAATAGGCTCAATAAATAGGCTTATTAAATAGGCTCGTTAAATAGGCTCATTAAATAGGCTCATTAAATAGGCTTATTAAATAGACTTATTAAACAGCCTCATTAAATAGGCTTATTTTAGCAACTTAGGCTTATTAAATAGGCTTATTTCAGCAACTTAGACTTATTAAAAAGGCTTATTTCAGCAACTTAGGCTTATGAAATAGGCTTTTCAGCAACTTAGGCTTATTAAATAGGCTTATTTCAGCAACTTAGACTTATTAAATAGGCTTATTTCAGCAACTTAGGCTTATTAAATAGGCTTATTTCAGCAACTTAGACTTTTTAAATAGGCTTATTTCAGCAACTTAGGCTTATTAAATAGCCTTATTAAATAGGCTTATTTCAGCAACTAGGGCTTATTAAATAGGCTTATTTCAGCAACTTACGCTGATTAAATAGGCACATTTCAGCAACTTAGACTTATTAAATAGCCTTATTTCAGCAACTTAGACTTATTAAATAGGCTTATTTCAGCAACTTATGCTTATTAAATATACTTATTTCAGCAACATAGGCTTATTAAATAGGCTTATTTCAGCAACTTAGACTTATTAAATAGCCTTATTTCAGCAACTTAGGCTTATTAAATAGGCTTATTTCAGCAACTTAGGCTTATTAAATAGGCTTATTAAATAGGCTTATTTCAGCAACTTAGGCTTATTAAATAGGCTTATTCAGCAACTTACGCTTATTAAATAGGCTCATTAAATACTTATTAAATAGGCTTATTAAACAGGCTTATTAAATAGACTTATTAAATAGGTTCAATAAATAGGCTTATTAAATAGGCTCATTAAATAGGCTTAATTAATAGGCTTTTTAAATAGGCTTATTAAATAGGCTTATTAAATAGACTTATTAAATAGGCTTATTAAATAGGCTTATTTAATTGGCTTAATAAATAGGCTTATTAAATAGGCGTATTAAATAGGCTCGTTAAATACTTATTAAATAGGCTTATTAAATAGACTTATTAAATAGACTTATTAAATAGACTTATTAAATAGGCTTTTTAAATATGCTCATTAAATAGGCTTATTAAATAGGCTTATTAAATAGACTTATTAAACAGCCTCATTAAATATGCTTATTTTAGCAACTTAAGCTTATGAAATATGCTTATTTCTGCAACTTAGACTTATTAGATAGGCCTATTAAATAGGCTTATTTCAGCAACTTAGGCTTATTAAATAGGCTTATTTCAGCAACTTAGGCTTATTAAATAGGCTTATTTCAGCAACTTAGACTTATTAAATGGCCTTATTTCAGCAACTTACGATTATTAAATAGACTTCTTTCAGCAACTTAGGCTTATTAAATAGCCTTATTAAATAGGCTTATTTAAGCAACTTGGGCTTATTAAATAGGCTTATTTCAGCAACTTACGCTGATTAAATAGGCTTATTTCAGCTACTTAGACTTATTAAATTGCCTTATTTCAGCAACTTAGACTTATTAAATAGGCTTATTTCAGCAACTTAGACTTATTAAATAGCCTTATTTCAGCAACTTAGGCTTATTAAATAGGCTTATTTCAGCAACTTAGGCTTATTAAATAGCCTTATTTCAGCAACTGAGATTTATTAAATAGCCTTATTTCAGCAACTTAGGCTTATTAAATAGGCCTATTCAGCAACTTAGGCTTATTAAATAGGCTTATTAAATAGGCTTATTTCAGCAACTTAGGCTTATTAAATAGGCTTATTCAGCAACTTACGCTTATTAAATAGGCTCATTAAATACTTATTAAATAGGCTTATTAAACAGGCTTATTAAATAGACTTATTAAATAGGTTCAATAAATAGGCTTATTAAATAGGCTCATTAAATAGGCTTAATTAATAGGCTTATTAAATAGGCTTATTAAATAGGCTTATTAAATAGACTTATTAAATAGGCTTATTAAATAGGCTTATTTAATTGGCTTAATAAATAGGCTTATTAAATAGGCGTATTAAATAGGCTCGTTAAATACTTATTAAATAGGCTTATTAAATAGACTTATTAAATAGACTTATTAAATAGGCTTTTTAAATATGCTCATTAAATAGGCTTATTAAATAGGCTTATTAAATAGACTTATTAAACAGCCTCATTAAATATGCTTATTTTAGCAACTTAAGCTTATGAAATATGCTTATTTCTGCAACTTAGACTTATTAGATAGGCCTATTAAATAGGCTTATTTCAGCAACTTAGGCTTATTAAATAGGCTTATTTCAGCAACTTAGGCTTATTAAATAGGCTTATTTCAGCAAATTAGACTTATTAAATGGCCTTATTTCAGCAACTTACGATTATTAAATAGACTTCTTTCAGCAACTTAGGCTTATTAAATAGCCTTATTAAATAGGCTTATTTAAGCAACTTGGGCTTATTAAATAGGCTTATTTCAGCAACTTACGCTGATTAAATGGGCTTATTTCAGCAACTTAGACTTATTAAATTGCCTTATTTCAGCAACTTAAACTTATTAAATAGGCTTATTTCAGCAACTTAGACTTATTAAATAGCCTTATTTCAGCAACTTAGGCTTATTAAATAGGCTTATTTCAGCAACTTAGGCTTATTAAATAGCCTTATTTCAGCAACTGAGATTTATTAAATAGGCTTATTTCAGCAAATTAGGCTTATTAAATAGGCCTATTCAGCAACTTAGGCTTATTAAATAGGCTTATTAAATAGGTTTATTTCAGCAACTTAGGCTTATTAAATAGGCTTATTCAGCAACTTAGGCTTATTAAATAGGCTCATTAAATACTTATTAAATAGGCTTATTAAACAGGCTTATTAAATAGACTTATTAAATAGGTTCAATAAATAGGCTTATTAAATAGGCTCATTAAATAGGCTTAATTAATAGGCTTATTAAATAGGCTTATTAAATAGGCTTATTAAATAGACTTATTAAATAGGCTTATTAAATAGGCTTATTTAATTGGCTTAATAAATAGGCTTATTAAATAGGCGTATTAAATAGGCTCGTTAAATACTTATTAAATAGGCTTATTAAATAGACTTATTAAATAGACTTATTAAATAGGCTTTTTAAATATGCTCATTAAATAGGCTTATTAAATAGGCTTATTAAATAGACTTATTAAACAGCCTCATTAAATATGCTTATTTTAGCAACTTAAGCTTATGAAATATGCTTATTTCTGCAACTTAGACTTATTAGATAGGCCTATTAAATAGGCTTATTTCAGCAACTTAGGCTTATTAAATAGGCTTATTTCAGCAACTTAGGCTTATTAAATAGGCTTATTTCAGCAAATTAGACTTATTAAATGGCCTTATTTCAGCAACTTACGATTATTAAATAGACTTCTTTCAGCAACTTAGGCTTATTAAATAGCCTTATTAAATAGGCTTATTTAAGCAACTTGGGCTTATTAAATAGGCTTATTTCAGCAACTTACGCTGATTAAATGGGCTTATTTCAGCAACTTAGACTTATTAAATTGCCTTATTTCAGCAACTTAAACTTATTAAATAGGCTTATTTCAGCAACTTAGACTTATTAAATAGCCTTATTTCAGCAACTTAGGCTTATTAAATAGGCTTATTTCAGCAACTTAGGCGTATTAAATAGCCTTATTTCAGCAACTGAGATTTATTAAATAGGCTTATTTCAGCAAATTAGGCTTATTAAATAGGCCTATTCAGCAACTTAGGCTTATTAAATAGGCTTATTAAATAGGTTTATTTCAGCAACTTAGGCTTATTAAATAGGCTTATTCAGCAACTTAGGCTTATTAAATAGGCTCATTAAATACTTATTAAATAGGCTTATTAAACAGGCTTATTAAATAGACTTATTAAATAGGTTCAATAAATAGGCTTATTAAATAGGCTCATTAAATAGGCTTAATTAATAGGCTTATTAAATAGGCTTATTAAATAGGCTTATTAAATAGACTTATTAAATAGGCTTATTAAATAGGCTTATTTAATTGGCTTAATAAATAGGCTTATTAAATAGGCTCAATAAATAGGCTTATTAAATAGGCTCGTTAAATACTTATTAAATAGGCTTATTAAATAGACTTATTAAATAGGCTTTTTAAATAGGCTCATTAAATAGGCTTATTAAATAGGCTTATTAAATAGACTTATTAAACAGCCTCATTAAATAGGCTTATTTTAGCAACTTAGGCTTATTAAATAGGCTTATTTCAGCAACTTAGACTTATTAAAAAGGCTTATTTCAGCAACTTAGGCTTATGAAATAGGCTTTTCAGCAACTTAGGCTTATTAAATAGGCTTATTTCAGCAACTTAGACTTATTAAATAGGCCTATTAAATAGGCTTATTAAATAGACTGATTAAATATGCTCATTAAATACTTATTAAATAGGCTTATTAAATAGGCGTATTAAATAGACTTATTAAATAGGCTCAATAAATAGGCGTATTAAATAGGCATATTAAATCGGCTTATTAAATAGACTTATTAAATAGGCGTATTACATAGGCTTAATAAATAGGCTTATTAAATAGGCTCAATAAATAGGCTTAATAAATAGGCTTAATAAATAGGCTTATTAAATAGGCTCAATAAATAGGCTTAATAAATAGGCTCATTGAATACTCTTTAAATAGGCTTATTAAATAGACTTATTAAATAGCCTCATTAAATAGGCTTATTTTAGCAACTTAGGCTTATTAAATAGGCTAATTTCAGCGACTTAGACTTATTAAATATCCTTATTTCAGCAACTTAGGCTTATTAAATAGGCTCATTTCAGCAACTTAAGCTTATTAAATAGCCTTATTTCAGCATCTTAGACTTATTAAATAGGCTTATTTCAGCAACTTAGACTTATTAAATAGGCTTATTTCAGCAACTTACGCTTATTAAATAGCCTTATTAAATAGGCTTATTTCAGCAACTAGGGCTTATTAAATAGGCTTATTTCAGCAACTTATGCTGATTAAATAGGCTCATTTCAGCAACTTAGACTTATTAAATAGCCTTATTTCAGCAACTTAGACGTATTAAATAGGCTTATTTCAGCAACTTATGCTTATTAAATATACTTATTTCAGCAACATAGGCTTATTAAATAGGCTTATTTCAGCAACTTAGGCTTATTAAATAGGCTTATTCAGCAACTTAGGCTTATTAAATAGGCTCATTAAATACTTATTAAATAGGCTTATTAAACAGGCTTATTAAATAGACTTATTAAATAGGTTCAATAAATAGGCTTATTTAATTGGCTTAATAAATAGGCTTATTAAATAGGCTCAATAAATAGGCTTATTAAATAGGCTCGTTAAATACGTATTAAATAGGCTGATTAAATAGACTTATTAAATAGGCTTTTTAAATAGGCTCATTAAATAGGCTTATTAAATAGGCTTATTAAATAGACTTATTAAATAGCCTCATTAAATAGGCTTATTTTAGCAACTTAGGCTTATTAAATAGGCTTATTTCAGCAACTTAGACTTATTAAAAAGGCTTATTTCAGCAACTTAGGCTTATGAAATAGGCTTTTCAGCAACTTAGGCTTATTAAATAGGCTTATTTCAGCAACTTAGACTTATTAAATAGGCCTATTAAATAGGCTTATTAAATAGACTGATTAAATAGGCTCATTAAATACTTATTAAATAGGCTTATTAAATAGGCGTATTAAATAGACTTATTAAATAGGCTCAATAAATAGGCGTATTAAATAGGCTTATTAAATAGGCTTATTAAATAGGCTTATTAAATAGACTTATTAAATAGGCGTATTAAATAGGCTTAATAAATAGGCTTATTAAATAGGCTCAATAAATAGGCTTAATAAATAGGCTTAATAAATAGGCTTATTAAATAGGCTCAATAAATAGGCTTAATAAATAGGCTCATTGAATACTCTTTAAATAGGCTTATTAAATAGACTTATTAAATAGACTTATTAAATAGGCTTATTAAATAGGCTTATTAAATAGGCTTATTAAATAGGCTTATTAAATAGACTTATTAAATAGCCTCATTAAATAGGCTTATTTTAGCAACTTAGGCTTATTAAATAGGCTTATTTCAGCGACTTAGACTTATTAAATATCCTTATTTCAGCAACTTAGGCTTATTAAATAGGCTCATTTCAGCAACTTAAGCTTATTAAATAGCCTTATTTCAGCAACTTAGACTTATTAAATAGGCTTATTTCAGCAACTTAGGCTTATTAAATAGGCTTATTTCAGCAACTTAGCTTATTAAATAGCCTTATTAAATATGCTTATTTCAGCAAGTAGGGCTTATTAAATAGGCTTATTTCAGCAACTTATGCTGATTAAATAGGCTCATTTCAGCAACTTAGACTTATTAAATAGCCTTATTTCAGCAACTTAGACTTATTAAATAGGCTTATTTCAGCAACTTATGCTTATTAAATATACTTATTTCAGCAACATAGGCTTATTAAATAGGCTTATTTCAGCAACATAGACTTATTAAATAGCCTTATTTCAGCAACTTAGGCTTATTAAATAGGCTTATTTCAGCAACTTAGGCTTAATAAATAGGCTTATTCAGCAACTTAGGCTTATTAAATAGGCTCATTAAATACTTATTAAATAGGCTTATTAAACAGGCTTATTAAATAGACTTATTAAATAGGTTCAATAAATAGGCTTATTAAATAGGCTCATTAAATAGGCTTAATTAATAGGCTTATTAAATAGGCTTATTAAATAGGCTTATTAAATAGACTTATTAAATAGGCTTATTAAATAGGCTTATTTAATTGGCTTAATAAATAGGCTTATTAAATAGGCTCAATAAATAGGCTTATTAAATAGACTTATTAAACAGCCTCATTAAATAGGCTTATTTTAGCAACTTAGGATTATTAAATAGGCTTATTTCAGCAACTTAGACTTATTAAAAAGGCTTATTTCAGCAACTTAGGCTTATGAAATAGGCTTTTCAGCAACTTAGGCTTATTAAATAGGCTTATTTCAGCAACTTAGACTTATTAAATAGGCTTATTTCAGCAACTTAGGCTTATTAAATAGGCTTATTTCAGCAACTTAGACTTTTTAAATAGGCTTATTTCAGCAACTTAGGCTTATTAAATAGCCTTATTAAATAGGCCTATTTCAGCAACTAGGGCTTATTAAATAGGCTTATTTCAGCAACTTACGCTGATTAAATAGGCACATTTCAGCAACTTAGACTTATTAAATAGCCTTATTTCAGCAACTTAGACTTATTAAATAGGCTTATTTCAGCAACTTATGCTTATTAAATATACTTATTTCAGCAACATAGGCTTATTAAATAGGCTTATTTCAGCAACTTAGACTTATTAAATAGCCTTATTTCAGCAACTTAGGCTTATTAAATAGGCTTATTTCAGCAACTTAGGCTTATTAAATAGGCTTATTAAATAGGCTTATTTCAGCAACTTAGGCTTATTAAATAGGCTTATTCAGCAACTTACGCTTATTAAATAGGCTCATTAAATACTTATTAAATAGGCTTATTAAACAGGCTTATTAAATAGACTTATTAAATAGGTTCAATAAATAGGCTTATTAAATAGGCTCATTAAATAGGCTTAATTAATAGGCTTATTAAATAGGCTTATTAAATAGGCTTATTAAATAGACTTATTAAATAGGCTTATTAAATAGGCTTATTTAATTGGCTTAATAAATAGGCTTATTAAATAGGCGTATTAAATAGGCTCGTTAAATACTTATTAAATAGGCTTATTAAATAGACTTATTAAATAGACTTATTAAATAGGCTTTTTAAATATGCTCATTAAATAGGCTTATTAAATAGGCTTATTAAATAGACTTATTAAACAGCCTCATTAAATATGCTTATTTTAGCAACTTAAGCTTATGAAATATGCTTATTTCTGCAACTTAGACTTATTAGATAGGCCTATTAAATAGGCTTATTTCAGCAACTTAGGCTTATTAAATAGGCTTATTTCAGCAACTTAGGCTTATTAAATAGGCTTATTTCAGCAAATTAGACTTATTAAATGGCCTTATTTCAGCAACTTACGATTATTAAATAGACTTCTTTCAGCAACTTAGGCTTATTAAATAGCCTTATTAAATAGGCTTATTTAAGCAACTTGGGCTTATTAAATAGGCTTATTTCAGCAACTTACGCTGATTAAATGGGCTTATTTCAGCAACTTAGACTTATTAAATTGCCTTATTTCAGCAACTTAAACTTATTAAATAGGCTTATTTCAGCAACTTAGACTTATTAAATAGCCTTATTTCAGCAACTTAGGCTTATTAAATAGGCTTATTTCAGCAACTTAGGCTTATTAAATAGCCTTATTTCAGCAACTGAGATTTATTAAATAGGCTTATTTCAGCAAATTAGGCTTATTAAATAGGCCTATTCAGCAACTTAGGCTTATTAAATAGGCTTATTAAATAGGTTTATTTCAGCAACTTAGGCTTATTAAATAGGCTTATTCAGCAACTTAGGCTTATTAAATAGGCTCATTAAATACTTATTAAATAGGCTTATTAAACAGGCTTATTAAATAGACTTATTAAATAGGTTCAATAAATAGGCTTATTAAATAGGCTCATTAAATAGGCTTAATTAATAGGCTTATTAAATAGGCTTATTAAATAGGCTTATTAAATAGACTTATTAAATAGGCTTATTAAATAGGCTTATTTAATTGGCTTAATAAATAGGCTTATTAAATAGGCTCAATAAATAGGCTTATTAAATAGGCTCGTTAAATACTTATTAAATAGGCTTATTAAATAGACTTATTAAATAGGCTTTTTAAATAGGCTCATTAAATAGGCTTATTAAATAGGCTTATTAAATAGACTTATTAAACAGCCTCATTAAATAGGCTTATTTTAGCAACTTAGGCTTATTAAATAGGCTTATTTCAGCAACTTAGACTTTTTTAAAAGGCTTATTTCAGCAACTTAGGCTTATGAAATAGGCTTTTCAGCAACTTAGGCTTATTAAATAGGCTTATTTCAGCAACTTAGACTTATTAAATAGGCCTATTAAATAGGCTTATTAAATAGACTGATTAAATATGCTCATTAAATACTTATTAAATAGGCTTATTAAATAGGCGTATTAAATAGACTTATTAAATAGGCTCAATAAATAGGCGTATTAAATAGGCATATTAAATCGGCTTATTAAATAGACTTATTAAATAGGCGTATTACATAGGCTTAATAAATAGGCTTATTAAATAGGCTCAATAAATAGGCTTAATAAATAGGCTTAATAAATAGGCTTATTAAATAGGCTCAATAAATAGGCTTAATAAATAGGCTCATTGAATACTCTTTAAATAGGCTTATTAAATAGACTTATTAAATAGCCTCATTAAATAGGCTTATTTTAGCAACTTAGGCTTATTAAATAGGCTTATTTCAGCGACTTAGACTTATTAAATATCCTTATTTCAGCAACTTAGGCTTATTAAATAGGCTCATTTCAGCAACTTAAGCTTATTAAATAGCCTTATTTCAGCAACTTAGACTTATTAAATAGGCTTATTTCAGCAACTTAGACTTATTAAATAGGCTTATTTCAGCAACTTACGCTTATTAAATAGCCTTATTAAATAGGCTTATTTCAGCAACTAGGGCTTATTAAATAGGCTTATTTCAGCAACTTATGCTGATTAAATAGGCTCATTTCAGCAACTTAGACTTATTAAATAGCCTTATTTCAGCAACTTAGACTTATTAAATAGGCTTATTTCAGCAACTTATGCTTATTAAATATACTTATTTCAGCAACATAGGCTTATTAAATAGGCTTATTCAGCAACTTAGGCTTATTAAATAGGCTCATTAAATACTTATTAAATAGGCTTATTAAACAGGCTTATTAAATAGACTTATTAAATAGGTTCAATAAATAGGCTTATTAAATAGGCTCATTAAATAGGCTTAATTAATAGGCTTATTAAATAGGCTTATTAAATAGGCTTATTAAATAGATTTATTAAATAGGCTTATTAAATAGGCTTATTTAATTGGCTTAATAAATAGGCTTATTAAATAGGCTCAATAAATAGCCTTATTAAATAGGCTCGTTAAATACGTATTAAATAGGCTTATTAAATAGACTTATTAAATAGGCTTTTTAAATAGGCTCATTAAATAGGCTTATTAAATAGGCTTATTAAATAGACTTATTAAACAGCCTCATTAAATAGGCTTATTTTAGCAACTTAGGCTTATTAAATAGGCTTATTTCAGCAACTTAGACTTATTAAAAAGGCTTATTTCAGCAACTTAGGCTTATGACATAGGCTTTTCAGCAACTTAGGCTTATTAAATAGGCTTATTTCAGCAACTTAGACTTATTAAATAGGCCTATTAAATAGGCTTATTAAATAGACTGATTAAATAGGCTCATTAAATACTTATTAAATAGGCTTATTAAATAGGCGTATTAAATAGACTTATTAAATAGGCTCAATAAATAGGCGTATTAAATAGGCTTATTAAATAGGCTTATTAAATAGGCTTATTAAATAGACTTATTAAATAGGCGTATTAAATAGGCTTAATAAATAGGCTTATTAAATAGGCTCAATAAATAGGCTTAATAAATAGGCTTAATAAATAGGCTTATTAAATAGGCTCAATAAATAGGCTTAATAAATAGGCTCATTGAATACTCTTTAAATAGGCTTATTAAATAGACTTATTAAATAGACTTATTAAATAGGCTTATTAAATAGGCTTATTAAATAGGCTTATTAAATAGACTTATTAAATAGCCTCATTAAATAGGCTTATTTTAGCAACTTAGGCTTATTAAATAGGCTTATTTCAGCGACTTAGACGTATTAAATATCCTTATTTCAGCAACTTAGGCTTATTAAATAGGCTCATTTCAGCAACTTAAGCTTATTAAATAGCCTTATTTCAGCAACTTAGACTTATTAAATAGGCTTATTTCAGCAACTTAGGCTTATTAAATAGGCTTATTTCAGCAACTTAGACTTATTAAATAGGCTTATTTCAGCAACTTAGCTTATTAAATAGCCTTATTAAATATGCTTATTTCAGCAACTAGGGCTTATTAAATAGGCTTATTTCAGCAACTTATGCTGATTAAATAGGCTCATTTCAGCAACTTAGACTTATTAAATAGCCTTATTTCAGCAACTTAGACTTATTAAATAGGCTTATTTCAGCAACTTATGCTTATTAAATATACTTATTTCAGCAACATAGGCTTATTAAATAGGCTTATTTCAGCAACTTAGACTTATTAAATAGCCTTATTTCAGCAACTTAGGCTTATTAAATAGGCTTATTTCAGCAACTTAGGCTTATTAAATAGGCTTATTAAATAGGCTTATTTCAGCAACTTAGGCTTATTAAATAGGCTTATTCAGCAACTTAGGCTTATTAAATAGGCTCATTAAATACTTATTAAATAGGCTTATTAAACAGGCTTATTAAATAGACTTATTAAATAGGTTCAATAAATAGGCTTATTAAATAGGCTCATTAAATAGGCTTATTTAATTGGCTTAATAAATAGGCTTATTAAATAGGCTCAATAAATAGGCTTATTAAATAGGCGTATTAAATAGACTTATTAAATAGGCTTTTTAAATAGGCTCATTAAATAGGCTTATTAAATAGGCTTATTAAATAGGCTCGTTAAATAGGCTAATTAAATAGGCTCATTAAATAGGCTTATTAAATAGACTTATTAAACAGCCTCATTAAATAGGCTTATTTTAGGAACTTAGGCTTATTAAATAGGCTTATTTCAGCAACTTAGACTTATTAAAAAGGCTTATTTCAGCAACTTAGGCTTATGAAATAGGCTTTTCAGCAACTTAGGCTTATTAAATAGGCTTATTTCAGCAACTTAGGCTTATTAAATAGGCTTATTCAGCAACTTAGGCTTATTAAATAGGCTCATTAAATAGACTTATTAAATAGGCATATTAAATAGGCTCAATAAATAGGCTTATTAAATAGACTTAATAAATAGGCTTATTAAATAGGCTTATTAAATAGACTTATTAAATAGGCATATTAAATAGGCTTAATAAATTGGCTTATTAAATAGGCACAATGAATAGGCTTAATAAATATGCTTAATAAATAGGCTTATTAAATAGGCTCAATAAATAGGCTTAATAAATAGGCTCATTGAATACTCTTTAAATAGGCTTATTAAATAGACTTATTAAATAGACTCATTAAATAGGCTTATTAAATAGGCTTATTAAATAGGCTTATTAAATAGACTTATTAAATAGCCTCATTAAATAGGCTTATTTTAGCAACTTAGGCTTATTAAATAGGCTTATTTCAGTGACTTAGACTTATTAAATAGCCTTATTTCAGCAACTTAGGCTTATTAAATATGCTCATTTCAGCAACTTAAGCTTATTAAATCGCCTTATTTCAGCAACTTAGACTTATTAAATAGGCTTATTTCAGCAACTTAGGCTTATTAAATAGGCTTATTTCAGCAACTTAGACTTATTAAATAGGCTTATTTCAGCAACTAGGGCTTATTAAATGGGCTTATTTCAGCAACTTACGCTGATTAAATAGGCTCATTTCAGCAACTTAGGCTTATTAAATAGGCTTATTTCAGCAACTTAGACTTATTAAATGGCCTTATTTCAGCAACTTACGATTATTAAATAGACTTCTTTCAGCAACTTAGGCTTATTAAATAGCCTTATTAAATAGGCTTATTTAAGCAACTTGGGCTTATTAAATAGGCTTATTTCAGCAACTTACGCTGATTAAATAGGCTTATTTCAGCAACTTAGACTTATTAAATTGCCTTATTTCAGCAACTTAGACTTATTAAATAGGCTTATTTCAGCAAATTAGGCTTATTAAATAGGCCTATTCAGCAACTTAGGCTTATTAAATAGGCTTATTAAATAGGCTTATTTCAGCAACTTAGGCTTATTAAATAGGCTTATTCAGCAACTTAGGCTTATTAAATAGGCTCATTAAATACTTATTAAATAGGCTTATTAAACAGGCTTATTAAATAGACTTATTAAATAGGTAAAATAAATAGGCTTATTAAATAGGCTCATTAAATAGGCTTAATTAATAGGCTTATTAAATAGGCTTATTAAATAGACTTATTAAATAGGCTTATTAAATAGGCTTATTTAATTGGCTTAATAAATAGGCTTATTAAATAGGCTCAATAAATAGGCTTATTAAATAGGCTCGTTAAATACTTATTAAATAGGCTTATTAAATAGACTTATTAAATAGGCTTTTTAAATAGGCTCATTAAATAGGCTTATTAAATAGGCTTATTAAATAGACTTATTAAACAGCCTCATTAAATAGGCTTATTTTAGCAACTTAGGCTTATTAAATAGGCTTATTTCAGCAACTTAGACTTATTAAAAAGGCTTATTTCAGCAACTTAGGCTTATGAAATAGGCTTTTCAGCAACTTAGGCTTATTAAATAGGCTTATTTCAGCAACTTAGACTTATTAAATAGGCCTATTAAATAGGCTTATTAAATAGACTGATTAAATATGCTCATTAAATACTTATTAAATAGGTTTATTAAATAGGCGTATTAAATAGACTTATTAAATAGGCTCAATAAATAGGCGTATTAAATAGGCTTATTAAATAGGCTTATTAAATAGGCTTATTAAATAGACTTATTAAATAGGCGTATTAAATAGGCTTAATAAATAGGCATATTAAATAGGCTCAATAAATAGGCTTAATAAATAGGCTTAATAAATAGGCTTATTAAATAGGCTCAATAAATAGGCTTAATAAATAGGCTCATTGAATACTCTTTAAATAGGCTTATTAAATAGACTTATTAAATAGACTTATTAAATAGGCTTATTAAATAGGCTTATTAAATAGGCTTATTAAATAGGCTTATTAAATAGACTTATTAAATAGCCTCATTAAATAGGCTTATTTTAGCAACTTAGGCTTATTAAATAGGCTTATTTCAGCGACTTAGACTTATTAAATATCCTTATTTCAGCAACTTAGGCTTATTAAATAGGCTCATTTCAGCAACTTAAGCTTATTAAATAGCCTTATTTCAGCAACTTAGACTTATTAAATAGGCTTATTTCAGCAACTTAGACTTATTAAATAGGCTTATTTCAGCAACTTAGGCTTATTAAATAGCCTTATTAAATAGGCTTATTTCAGCAACTAGGGCTTATTAAATAGGCTTATTTCAGCAACTTATGCTGATTAAATAGGCTCATTTCAGCAACTTAGACTTATTAAATAGCCTTATTTCAGCAACTTAGACTTATTAAATAGGCTTATTTCAGCAACTTATGCTTATTAAATATACTTATTTCAGCAACATAGGCTTATTAAATAGGCTTATTTCAGCAACTTAGGCTTATTAAATAGGCTTATTCAGCAACTTAGGCTTATTAAATAGGCTCATTAAATACTTATTAAATAGGCTTATTAAACAGGCTTATTAAATAGACTTATTAAATAGGTTCAATAAATAGGCTTATTAAATAGGCTCATTAAATAGGCTTAATTAATAGGCTTATTAAATAGGCTTATTAAATAGGCTTATTAAATAGACTTATTAAATAGGCTTATTAAATAGGCTTATTTAATTGGCTTAATAAATAGGCTTATTAAATAGGCTCAATAAATAGGCTTATTAAATAGGCTCGTTAAATACGTATTAAATAGGCTTATTAAATAGACTTATTAAATAGGCTTTTTAAATAGGCTCATTAAATAGGCTTATTAAATAGGCTTATTAAATAGACTTATTAAACAGCCTCATTAAATAGGCTTATTTTAGCAACTTAGGCTTATTAAATAGGCTTATTTCAGCAACTTAGACTTATTAAATAGGCCTATTAAATAGGCTTATTAAATAGACTGATTAAATAGGCTCATTAAATACTTATTAAATAGGCTTATTAAATAGGCGTATTAAATAGACTTATTAAATAGGCTCAATAAATAGGCGTATTAAATAGGCTTATTAAATAGGCTTATTAAATAGGCTTATTAAATAGACTTATTAAATAGGTGTATTAAATAGGCTTAATAAATAGGCTTATTAAATAGGCTCAATAAATAGGCTTAATAAATAGGCTTAATAAATAGGCTTATTAAATAGGCTCAATAAATAGGCTTAATAAATAGGCTCATTGAATACTCTTTAAATAGGCTTATTAAATAGACTTATTAAATAGACTTATTAAATAGGCTTATTAAATAGGCTTATGAAATAGGCTTATTAAATAGGCTTATTAAATAGACTTATTAAATAGCCTCATTAAATAGGCTTATTTTAGCAACTTAGGCTTATTAAATAGGCTTATTTCAGCGACTTAGACTTATTAAATATCCTTATTTCAGCAACTTAGGCTTATTAAATAGGCTCATTTCAGCAACTTAAGCTTATTAAATAGCCTTATTTCAGCAACTTAGACTTATTAAATAGGCTTATTTCAGGAACTTAGGCTTATTAAATAGGCTTATTTCAGCAACTTAGACTTATTAAATAGGCTTATTTCAGCAACTTAGCTTATTAAATAGCCTTATTAAATATGCTTATTTCAGCAACTAGGGCTTATTAAATAGGCTTATTTCAGCAACTTATGCTGATTAAATAGGCTCATTTCAGCAACTTAGACTTATTAAATAGCCTTATTTCAGCAACTTAGACTTATTAAATAGGCTTATTTCAGCAACTTATGCTTATTAAATATACTTATTTCAGCAACATAGGCTTATTAAATAGGCTTATTTCAGCAACTTAGACTTATTAAATAGCCTTATTTCAGCAACTTAGGCTTAGTAAATAGGCTTATTTCAGCAACTTAGGCTTATTAAATAGGCTTATTAAATAGGCTTTTTCAGCAACTTAGGCTTATTAAATAGGCTTATTCAGCAACTTAGGCTTATTAAATAGGCTCATTAAATACTTATTAAATAGGCTTATTAAACAGGCTTATTAAATAGACTTATTAAATAGGTTCAACAAATAGGCTTATTAAATAGGCTCATTAAATAGGCTTCATTAATGGGCTTATTAAATAGGCTTATTAAATAGGCTTATTAAATAGACTTATTAAATAGGCTCATTAAATACTTATTAAATAGGCTTATTAAATAGGCTTATTAAATAGGCTCAATAAATAGGCTTATTAAATAGACTTATTAAATAGGCTTATTAAATAGGCTTATTAAATAGACTTATTAAATAGGCGTATTAAATAGGCTTAATAAATAGGCTTATTAAATAGGCTCAATAAATAGGCTTAATAAATATGCTTAATAAATAGGCTTATTAAATAGGCTCAATAAATAGGCTTAATAAATAGGCTCATTGAATACTCTTTAAATAGGCTTATTAAATAGTCTTATTAAATAGACTTATTAAATAGGCTTATTAAATAGGCTTATTAAATAGGCTTATTAAATAGACTTATTAAATAGCCTCATTAAATAGCCTTATTTAAGCAACTTAGGCTTATTAAATAGGCTTATTTCAGCAACTTAGGCTTATTAAATAGGCTTATTTCAGCAACTTAGGCTTATTAAATAGGCTTATTTCAGCAAATTAGACTTATTAAATGGCCTTATTTCAGCAACTTACGATTATTAAATAGACTTCTTTCAGCAACTTAGGCTTATTAAATAGCCTTATTAAATAGGCTTATTTAAGCAACTTGGGCTTATTAAATAGGCTTATTTCAGCAACTTACGCTGATTAAATGGGCTTATTTCAGCAACTTAGACTTATTAAATTGCCTTATTTCAGCAACTTAAACTTATTAAATAGGCTTATTTCAGCAACTTAGACTTATTAAATAGCCTTATTTCAGCAACTTAGGCTTATTAAATAGGCTTATTTCAGCAACTTAGGCTTATTAAATAGCCTTATTTCAGCAACTGAGATTTATTAAATAGGCTTATTTCAGCAAATTAGGCTTATTAAATAGGCCTATTCAGCAACTTAGGCTTATTAAATAGGCTTATTAAATAGGTTTATTTCAGCAACTTAGGCTTATTAAATAGGCTTATTCAGCAACTTAGGCTTATTAAATAGGCTCATTAAATACTTATTAAATAGGCTTATTAAACAGGCTTATTAAATAGACTTATTAAATAGGTTCAATAAATAGGCTTATTAAATAGGCTCATTAAATAGGCTTAATTAATAGGCTTATTAAATAGGCTTATTAAATAGGCTTATTAAATAGACTTATTAAATAGGCTTATTAAATAGGCTTATTTAATTGGCTTAATAAATAGGCTTACTAAATAGGCTCAATAAATAGGCTTATTAAATAGGCTCGTTAAATACTTATTAAATAGGCTTATTAAATAGACTTATTAAATAGGCTTTTTAAATAGGCTCATTAAATAGGCTTATTAAATAGGCTTATTAAATAGACTTATTAAACAGCCTCATTAAATAGGCTTATTTTAGCAACTTAGGCTTATTAAATAGGCTTATTTCAGCAACTTAGACTTATTAAAAAGGCTTATTTCAGCAACTTAGGCTTATGAAATAGGCTTTTCAGCAACTTAGGCTTATTAAATAGGCTTATTTCAGCAACTTAGACTTATTAAATAGGCCTATTAAATAGGCTTATTAAATAGACTGATTAAATATGCTCATTAAATACTTATTAAATAGGCTTATTAAATAGGCGTATTAAATAGACTTATTAAATAGGCTCAATAAATAGGCGTATTAAATAGGCATATTAAATCGGCTTATTAAATAGACTTATTAAATAGGCGTATTACATAGGCTTAATAAATAGGCTTATTAAATAGGCTCAATAAATAGGCTTAATAAATAGGCTTAATAAATAGGCTTATTAAATAGGCTCAATAAATAGGCTTAATAAATAGGCTCATTGAATACTCTTTAAATAGGCTTATTAAATAGACTTATTAAATAGCCTCATTAAATAGGCTTATTTTAGCAACTTAGGCTTATTAAATAGGCTTATTTCAGCGACTTAGACTTATTAAATATCCTTATTTCAGCAACTTAGGCTTATTAAATAGGCTCATTTCAGCAACTTAAGCTTATTAAATAGCCTTATTTCAGCAACTTAGACTTATTAAATAGGCTTATTTCAGCAACTTAGACTTATTAAATAGGCTTATTTCAGCAACTTACGCTTATTAAATAGCCTTATTAAATAGGCTTATTTCAGCAACTAGGGCTTATTAAATAGGCTTATTTCAGCAACTTATGCTGATTAAATAGGCTCATTTCAGCAACTTAGACTTATTAAATAGCCTTATTTCAGCAACTTAGACTTATTAAATAGGCTTATTTCAGCAACTTATGCTTATTAAATATACTTATTTCAGCAACATAGGCTTATTAAATAGGCTTATTCAGCAACTTAGGCTTATTAAATAGGCTCATTAAATACTTATTAAATAGGCTTATTAAACAGGCTTATTAAATAGACTTATTAAATAGGTTCAATAAATAGGCTTATTAAATAGGCTCATTAAATAGGCTTAATTAATAGGCTTATTAAATAGGCTTATTAAATAGGCTTATTAAATAGATTTATTAAATAGGCTTATTAAATAGGCTTATTTAATTGGCTTAATAAATAGGCTTATTAAATAGGCTCAATAAATAGCCTTATTAAATAGGCTCGTTAAATACGTATTAAATAGGCTTATTAAATAGACTTATTAAATAGGCTTTTTAAATAGGCTCATTAAATAGGCTTATTAAATAGGCTTATTAAATAGACTTATTAAACAGCCTCATTAAATAGGCTTATTTTAGCAACTTAGGCTTATTAAATAGGCTTATTTCAGCAACTTAGACTTATTAAAAAGGCTTATTTCAGCAACTTAGGCTTATGACATAGGCTTTTCAGCAACTTAGGCTTATTAAATAGGCTTATTTCAGCAACTTAGACTTATTAAATAGGCCTATTAAATAGGCTTATTAAATAGACTGATTAAATAGGCTCATTAAATACTTATTAAATAGGCTTATTAAATAGGCGTATTAAATAGACTTATTAAATAGGCTCAATAAATAGGCGTATTAAATAGGCTTATTAAATAGGCTTATTAAATAGGCTTATTAAATAGACTTATTAAATAGGCGTATTAAATAGGCTTAATAAATAGGCTTATTAAATAGGCTCAATAAATAGGCTTAATAAATAGGCTTAATAAATAGGCTTATTAAATAGGCTCAATAAATAGGCTTAATAAATAGGCTCATTGAATACTCTTTAAATAGGCTTATTAAATAGACTTATTAAATAGACTTATTAAATAGGCTTATTAAATAGGCTTATTAAATAGGCTTATTAAATAGACTTATTAAATAGCCTCATTAAATAGGCTTATTTTAGCAACTTAGGCTTATTAAATAGGCTTATTTCAGCGACTTAGACGTATTAAATATCCTTATTTCAGCAACTTAGGCTTATTAAATAGGCTCATTTCAGCAACTTAAGCTTATTAAATAGCCTTATTTCAGCAACTTAGACTTATTAAATAGGCTTATTTCAGCAACTTAGGCTTATTAAATAGGCTTATTTCAGCAACTTAGACTTATTAAATAGGCTTATTTCAGCAACTTAGCTTATTAAATAGCCTTATTAAATATGCTTATTTCAGCAACTAGGGCTTATTAAATAGGCTTATTTCAGCAACTTATGCTGATTAAATAGGCTCATTTCAGCAACTTAGACTTATTAAATAGCCTTATTTCAGCAACTTAGACTTATTAAATAGGCTTATTTCAGCAACTTATGCTTATTAAATATACTTATTTCAGCAACATAGGCTTATTAAATAGGCTTATTTCAGCAACTTAGACTTATTAAATAGCCTTATTTCAGCAACTTAGGCTTATTAAATAGGCTTATTTCAGCAACTTAGGCTTATTAAATAGGCTTATTAAATAGGCTTATTTCAGCAACTTAGGCTTATTAAATAGGCTTATTCAGCAACTTAGGCTTATTAAATAGGCTCATTAAATACTTATTAAATAGGCTTATTAAACAGGCTTATTAAATAGACTTATTAAATAGGTTCAATAAATAGGCTTATTAAATAGGCTCATTAAATAGGCTTATTTAATTGGCTTAATAAATAGGCTTATTAAATAGGCTCAATAAATAGGCTTATTAAATAGGCGTATTAAATAGACTTATTAAATAGGCTTTTTAAATAGGCTCATTAAATAGGCTTATTAAATAGGCTTATTAAATAGGCTCGTTAAATAGGCTAATTAAATAGGCTCATTAAATAGGCTTATTAAATAGACTTATTAAACAGCCTCATTAAATAGGCTTATTTTAGGAACTTAGGCTTATTAAATAGGCTTATTTCAGCAACTTAGACTTATTAAAAAGGCTTATTTCAGCAACTTAGGCTTATGAAATAGGCTTTTCAGCAACTTAGGCTTATTAAATAGGCTTATTTCAGCAACTTAGGCTTATTAAATAGGCTTATTCAGCAACTTAGGCTTATTAAATAGGCTCATTAAATAGACTTATTAAATAGGCATATTAAATAGGCTCAATAAATAGGCTTATTAAATAGACTTAATAAATAGGCTTATTAAATAGGCTTATTAAATAGACTTATTAAATAGGCATATTAAATAGGCTTAATAAATTGGCTTATTAAATAGGCACAATGAATAGGCTTAATAAATATGCTTAATAAATAGGCTTATTAAATAGGCTCAATAAATAGGCTTAATAAATAGGCTCATTGAATACTCTTTAAATAGGCTTATTAAATAGACTTATTAAATAGACTCATTAAATAGGCTTATTAAATAGGCTTATTAAATAGGCTTATTAAATAGACTTATTAAATAGCCTCATTAAATAGGCTTATTTTAGCAACTTAGGCTTATTAAATAGGCTTATTTCAGTGACTTAGACTTATTAAATAGCCTTATTTCAGCAACTTAGGCTTATTAAATATGCTCATTTCAGCAACTTAAGCTTATTAAATCGCCTTATTTCAGCAACTTAGACTTATTAAATAGGCTTATTTCAGCAACTTAGGCTTATTAAATAGGCTTATTTCAGCAACTTAGACTTATTAAATAGGCTTATTTCAGCAACTAGGGCTTATTAAATGGGCTTATTTCAGCAACTTACGCTGATTAAATAGGCTCATTTCAGCAACTTAGGCTTATTAAATAGGCTTATTTCAGCAACTTAGACTTATTAAATGGCCTTATTTCAGCAACTTACGATTATTAAATAGACTTCTTTCAGCAACTTAGGCTTATTAAATAGCCTTATTAAATAGGCTTATTTAAGCAACTTGGGCTTATTAAATAGGCTTATTTCAGCAACTTACGCTGATTAAATAGGCTTATTTCAGCAACTTAGACTTATTAAATTGCCTTATTTCAGCAACTTAGACTTATTAAATAGGCTTATTTCAGCAACTTAGACTTATTAAATAGCCTTATTTCAGCAACTTAGGCTCATTTCAGCAACTTAGGCTTATTAAATAGTCTTATTTCAGCAACTGAGATTTATTAAATAGGCTTATTTCAGCAAATTAGGCTTATTAAATAGGCCTATTCAGCAACTTAGGCTTATTAAATAGGCTTATTAAATAGGCTTATTTCAGCAACTTAGGCTTATTAAATAGGCTTATTCAGCAACTTAGGCTTATTAAATAGGCTCATTAAATACTTATTAAATAGGCTTATTAAACAGGCTTATTAAATAGACTTATTAAATAGGTAAAATAAATAGGCTTATTAAATAGGCTCATTAAATAGGCTTAATTAATAGGCTTATTAAATAGGCTTATTAAATAGACTTATTAAATAGGCTTATTAAATAGGCTTATTTAATTGGCTTAATAAATAGGCTTATTAAATAGGCTCAATAAATAGGCTTATTAAATAGGCTCGTTAAATACTTATTAAATAGGCTTATTAAATAGACTTATTAAATAGGCTTTTTAAATAGGCTCATTAAATAGGCTTATTAAATAGGCTTATTAAATAGACTTATTAAACAGCCTCATTAAATAGGCTTATTTTAGCAACTTAGGCTTATTAAATAGGCTTATTTCAGCAACTTAGACTTATTAAAAAGGCTTATTTCAGCAACTTAGGCTTATGAAATAGGCTTTTCAGCAACTTAGGCTTATTAAATAGGCTTATTTCAGCAACTTAGACTTATTAAATAGGCCTATTAAATAGGCTTATTAAATAGACTGATTAAATATGCTCATTAAATACTTATTAAATAGGCTTATTAAATAGGCGTATTAAATAGACTTATTAAATAGGCTCAATAAATAGGCGTATTAAATAGGCTTATTAAATAGGCTTATTAAATAGGCTTATTAAATAGACTTATTAAATAGGCGTATTAAATAGGCTTAATAAATAGGCATATTAAATAGGCTCAATAAATAGGCTTAATAAATAGGCTTAATAAATAGGCTTATTAAATAGGCTCAATAAATAGGCTTAATAAATAGGCTCATTGAATACTCTTTAAATAGGCTTATTAAATAGACTTATTAAATAGACTTATTAAATAGGCTTATTAAATAGGCTTATTAAATAGGCTTATTAAATAGGCTTATTAAATAGACTTATTAAATAGCCTCATTAAATAGGCTTATTTTAGCAACTTAGGCTTATTAAATAGGCTTATTTCAGCGACTTAGACTTATTAAATATCCTTATTTCAGCAACTTAGGCTTATTAAATAGGCTCATTTCAGCAACTTAAGCTTATTAAATAGCCTTATTTCAGCAACTTAGACTTATTAAATAGGCTTATTTCAGCAACTTAGACTTATTAAATAGGCTTATTTCAGCAACTTAGGCTTATTAAATAGCCTTATTAAATAGGCTTATTTCAGCAACTAGGGCTTATTAAATAGGCTTATTTCAGCAACTTATGCTGATTAAATAGGCTCATTTCAGCAACTTAGACTTATTAAATAGCCTTATTTCAGCAACTTAGACTTATTAAATAGGCTTATTTCAGCAACTTATGCTTATTAAATATACTTATTTCAGCAACATAGGCTTATTAAATAGGCTTATTTCAGCAACTTAGGCTTATTAAATAGGCTTATTCAGCAACTTAGGCTTATTAAATAGGCTCATTAAATACTTATTAAATAGGCTTATTAAACAGGCTTATTAAATAGACTTATTAAATAGGTTCAATAAATAGGCTTATTAAATAGGCTCATTAAATAGGCTTAATTAATAGGCTTATTAAATAGGCTTATTAAATAGGCTTATTAAATAGACTTATTAAATAGGCTTATTAAATAGGCTTATTTAATTGGCTTAATAAATAGGCTTATTAAATAGGCTCAATAAATAGGCTTATTAAATAGGCTCGTTAAATACGTATTAAATAGGCTTATTAAATAGACTTATTAAATAGGCTTTTTAAATAGGCTCATTAAATAGGCTTATTAAATAGGCTTATTAAATAGACTTATTAAACAGCCTCATTAAATAGGCTTATTTTAGCAACTTAGGCTTATTAAATAGGCTTATTTCAGCAACTTAGACTTATTAAATAGGCCTATTAAATAGGCTTATTAAATAGACTGATTAAATAGGCTCATTAAATACTTATTAAATAGGCTTATTAAATAGGCGTATTAAATAGACTTATTAAATAGGCTCAATAAATAGGCGTATTAAATAGGCTTATTAAATAGGCTTATTAAATAGGCTTATTAAATAGACTTATTAAATAGGTGTATTAAATAGGCTTAATAAATAGGCTTATTAAATAGGCTCAATAAATAGGCTTAATAAATAGGCTTAATAAATAGGCTTATTAAATAGGCTCAATAAATAGGCTTAATAAATAGGCTCATTGAATACTCTTTAAATAGGCTTATTAAATAGACTTATTAAATAGACTTATTAAATAGGCTTATTAAATAGGCTTATGAAATAGGCTTATTAAATAGGCTTATTAAATAGACTTATTAAATAGCCTCATTAAATAGGCTTATTTTAGCAACTTAGGCTTATTAAATAGGCTTATTTCAGCGACTTAGACTTATTAAATATCCTTATTTCAGCAACTTAGGCTTATTAAATAGGCTCATTTCAGCAACTTAAGCTTATTAAATAGCCTTATTTCAGCAACTTAGACTTATTAAATAGGCTTATTTCAGCAACTTAGGCTTATTAAATAGGCTTATTTCAGCAACTTAGACTTATTAAATAGGCTTATTTCAGCAACTTAGCTTATTAAATAGCCTTATTAAATATGCTTATTTCAGCAACTAGGGCTTATTAAATAGGCTTATTTCAGCAACTTATGCTGATTAAATAGGTTCATTTCAGCAACTTAGACTTATTAAATAGCCTTATTTCAGCAACTTAGACTTATTAAATAGGCTTATTTCAGCAACTTATGCTTATTAAATATACTTATTTCAGCAACATAGGCTTATTAAATAGGCTTATTTCAGCAACTTAGACTTATTAAATAGCCTTATTTCAGCAACTTAGGCTTAGTAAATAGGCTTATTTCAGCAACTTAGGCTTATTAAATAGGCTTATTAAATAGGCTTTTTCAGCAACTTAGGCTTATTAAATAGGCTTATTCAGCAACTTAGGCTTATTAAATAGGCTCATTAAATACTTATTAAATAGGCTTATTAAACAGGCTTATTAAATAGACTTATTAAATAGGTTCAACAAATAGGCTTATTAAATAGGCTCATTAAATAGGCTTCATCAATGGGCTTATTAAATAGGCTTATTAAATAGGCTTATTAAATAGACTTATTAAATAGGCTCATTAAATACTTATTAAATAGGCTTATTAAATAGGCTTATTAAATAGGCTCAATAAATAGGCTTATTAAATAGACTTATTAAATAGGCTTATTAAATAGGCTTATTAAATAGACTTATTAAATAGGCGTATTAAATAGGCTTAATAAATAGGCTTATTAAATAGGCTCAATAAATAGGCTTAATAAATATGCTTAATAAATAGGCTTATTAAATAGGCTCAATAAATAGGCTTAATAAATAGGCTCATTGAATACTCTTTAAATAGGCTTATTAAATAGTCTTATTAAATAGACTTATTAAATAGGCTTATTAAATAGGCTTATTAAATAGGCTTATTAAATAGACTTATTAAATAGCCTCATTAAATAGGCTTATTTTAGCAACTTAGGCTTATTAAATAGGCTTATTTCAGCGACTTAGACTATTAAATAGCCTTATTTCAGCAACTTAGGCTTATTAAATAGGCTCATTTCAGCAACTTAAGCTTATTAAATCGCCTTATTTCAGCAACTTAGACTTATTAAATAGGCTTATTTCAGCAACTTAGGCTTATTAAATAGGCTTATTTCAGCAACTTAGACTTATTAAATAGGCTTATTTCAGCAACTAGGGCTTATTAAATAGGCTTATTTCAGCAACTTACGCTGATTAAATAGGCTCATTTCAGCAACTTAGACTTATTAATAGCCTTATTTCAGCAACTTAGACTTATTAAATAGGCTTATTTCAGCAACTTAGGCTTATTAAATAGCCTTATTAAATAGGCATATTTCAGCAACTAGCGCTTATTAAATAGGCTTATTTCAGCAACTTACGCTGATTAAATAGGCACATTTCAGCAACTTAAACTTATTAAATAGCCTTATTTCAGCAACTTAGACTTATTAAATAGGCTTATTTCAGCAACTTATGCTGTAAACCGTTTTACTCGCCTCGCGAGTTCGCGTCGCTCATTTTGGTCGGAGTTTATTTGCCGCCTTGTCCTCAGGTTAAAGAGGCCCAACGCATGCTCGCCGATCAGATTCTGAGTGTGGAGCGAGCAAATCCAGATTCGTTGGTTATCGTACTTGGCGACTTTAACAAAGGTAATCTCAGCCACGAACTCCCCAAATACATACAATTCATTAAATGCCCAACCAGAGAAGGGAACACTCTGGATCACTGTTACACTACAGTCAGTAGAGCCTACCACGCCGTCCCCCGAGCAGCACTAGGACACTCTGACCATGCCATGGTCCACCTGATTCCTGCATACAGGCAGAAACTAAAACTCTGTAAACCTGCTGTGAGGACATCTAAACAGTGGACCAGTGAGGCTGTGGAAGATTTGCGGGCGTGCTTAGACTGTACTGACTGGGATATGTTCACGACTGCTACCAATAGTCTAGATGAACTCACAGAGGCTGTGACGTCCTACATCAGCTTCTGTGAGGACTGCTGTATCCCAACACGTACCAGGGTGAACTTTAACAACAATAAGCCCTGGTTCTCAGCAAAGCTCAGAAGGTTGAGGTTGGAGAAGGAGGAAGCGTTTAGGAGTGGAGATAGAGACAGATTCAAGGAGTCGAAGAACAGGTTTAGCAAAGCGGTGAGAGAGGCTAAACGACTGTACTCAGAGAGACTAAAACACCAGTTCTCTACAAACGACGCTGCTTCTGTCTGGAGAGGGCTCAGGCAGATCACCAACTACAAACCCAGAGCCCCCCACACCACTAACGACTCACGCCTAGCCAACGACCTGAACGAGTTCTACTGTAGATTTGAAAGACAATTGGACTGTCCTGAACCACCCCTTCCAACCCAAGAGGCCCCATCCCCCACCAATACTACAGAGACGACTATCTCCTTTCAGGAGGGAGAAGTTAATAGACTTTTCAAGAGGCAGAATCCACGCAAAGCAGCCGGGCCGGACTCTGTCTCTCCAGCCACCCTCAGGCACTGTGCTGACCAGCTGTCTCCGGTGTTCACCAACATCTTTAACACCTCCCTGGAGACATGCCATGTACCAGCCTGTCTCAAGTCCTCCACCATCATCCCTGTGCCCAAAAAGCTAAGGCCAACAGGACTAAATGATTACAGACCGGTCGCCCTTACATCTGTGGTAATGAAGTCTTTTGAGCGCCTGGTCCTGGCACACCTCAAAGCCATCACAGACCCTCTCCTGGACCCCCTTCAGTTTGCCTACAGAGCCAACAGGTCTGTGGACGATGCAGTTAACATGGCCCTCCACTTCACCCTACAGCATCTGGACGCCCCAGCATCCTACGCCAGGATCCTGTTTGTGGACTTCAGCTCTGCCTTCAACACCATCATCCCTGCCCTGCTTCAGGACAAGCTCTTCCAGCTGAACGTGCCATACACCACCTGTAAATGGATCACAGACTTCCTGTCTGACAGGAAGCAGTGCGTTAAGCTGGGAACACAAGTCTCTGGCTCCAGGTCCATCAGCACCGGAACTCCTCAGGGCTGCGTCCTTTCCCCTCTGCTCTTCTCCCTGTATACCAACAGCTGCACCTCCAATCATCTGTCCGTCAAACTATTGAAGTTTGCGGATGACACCACCCTCATTGGGCTGATCTCTGGTGGGGATGAGTCTGACTATAGGTGGGAAGCTGACAATCTGGTGACCTGGTGTAGCCAGAACAACTTAGAGCTAAATGCTCTAAAGACAGTTGAGATGGTTGTGGACTTCAGGAAGAATACAGCACCACTCACCCCCATCACCCTGTTAGACTCCCCAGTAAAAATTGTAGAGTCCTTCCGCTTCCTGGGCACTATTCTCTCCCGGGACCTCAAGTGGGAATTGAACATCAGCTCCCTCACCAAGAAAGCTCAACAGAGGATGTACTTTCTACGGCAGCTGAAGAAATTCAACCTGCCAAAGACAATGATGATGCAATTCTATACAGCGATCATTGAATCCATCCTCACCTCCTCCATAACCGTCTGGTACGCTGCTGCCACTGCCAAGGACAAGAGCAGACTGCAGCGTATCATCCACACTGCTGAGAAGGTAATTGCCTGCAATCTACCGACCCTCGAGGACCTGCACACGACAAGGTCTATGAGGCGAGCGAGGAAGATTATGGCCGATTTCTCCCACCCTGGACACTCTCTGTTTCAGCTACTCCCCTCCGGCAGAAGGCTTCGGTCCATCAGGACCAAAACCTCACGCCATAAAAACAGTTTCTTCCCATCTGCTGCTGGCCTGTTAAACAAGGCCAAGGGCTAACACTGTTTTTAACATTTGATCTACATAACGACACGTTGCTGATATTAACTATGTTTCCCTATTTGTATTTTTAAATTATATCTTAAAGCTATTTTATATTCGATATTTATTTAATTTTATATACTTCAGCCCCTTAGTGTTAGACTTTTAACCCTTATTATAGTAAGACTTGTTTAAAACTTATTTAAGATTTTAGATTCCTATATGTTGAATGTATGCACCATCCTGCCAAAGTAAATTCCGTGTCGGTGTGAACTTACATGGCGAATAAAACCCTTTCTGATTCTGATTCTGATTATTTCAGCAACATAGGCTTATTAAATAGGCTTATTTCAGCAACTTAGACTTATTAAATAGCCTTATTTCAGCAACTTAGGCTTATTAAATAGGCTTATTTCAGCAACTTAGGCTTATTAAATAGGCTTATTAAATAGGCTTATTTCAGCAACTTAGGCTTATTAAATAGGCTTATTCAGCAACTTAGGCATATTAAATAGGCTCATTAAATACTTATTAAATAGGCTTATTAAACAGGCTTATTAAATAGACTTATTAAATAGGTTCAATAAATAGGCTTATTAAATAGGCTCATTAAATAGGCTTAATTAATAGGCTTATTAAATAGGCTTATTAAATAGGCTTATTAAATAGACTTATTAAATAGGCTTATTAAATAGGCTTATTAAATAGGCTCAATAAATAGGCTTAATAAATAGGCTCATTGAATACTCTTTAAATAGGCTTATTAAATAGTCTTATTAAATAGACTTATTAAATAGGCTTATTAAATAGGCTTATTAAATAGGCTTTTTAAATAGGCTCATTAAATAGGCTTATTAAATAGGCTTATTAAATAGACTTATTAAACAGCCTCATTAAATAGGCTTATTTTAGCAACTTAAGCTTATGAAATATGCTTATTTCTGCAACTTAGACTTATTAGATAGGCCTATTAAATAGGCTTATTTCAGCCACTTAGGCTTATTAAATAGGCTTATTTCAGCAACTTAGGCTTATTAAATAGGCTTATTTCAGCAACTTAGACTTATTAAATAGCCTTATTTCAGCAACTTATGATTATTAAATAGACTTCTTTCAGCAACTTAGGCTTATTAAATAGCCTTATTAAATAGGCTTATTTAAGCAACTTGGGCTTATTAAATAGGCTTATTTCAGCAACTTACGCTGATTAAATAGGCTTATTTCAGCAACTTAGACTTATTAAATAGCCTTATTTCAGCAACTTAGACTTATTAAATAGGCTTATTTCAGCAACTTAGACTTATTAAATAGCCTTATTTCAGCAACTTAGGCTTATTAAATAGGCTTATTTCAGCAACTTAGGCTTATTAAATAGCCTTATTTCAGCAACTGAGACTTATTAAATAGGCTTATTTCAGCAACTTAGGCTTATTAAATAGGCCTATTCAGCAACTTAGGCTTATTAAATAGGCTTATTAAATAGGCTGGTTTCAGCAACTTAGGCTTATTAAATAGGCTTATTCAGCAACTTAGGCTTATTAAATAGGCTCATTAAATACTTATTAAATAGGCTTATTAAACAGGCTTATTAAATAGACTTATTAAATAGGTTCAATAAATAGGCTTATTAAATAGGCTCATTAAAAAGGCTTAATTAATAGGCTTATTAAATAGGCTTATTAAATAGGCTTATTAAATAGACTTATTAAATATGCTTATTAAATAGGCTTATTTAATTGGCTTAATAAATAGGCTTATTAAATAGGCTCAATAAATAGGCTTATTAAATAGGCTCGTTAAATACTTATTAAATAGGCTTATTAAATAGACTTATTAAATAGGCTTTTTAAATAGGCTCATTAAATAGGCTTATTAAATAGGCTTATTAAATAGACTTATTAAACAGCCTCATTAAATAGGCTTATTTTAGCAACTTAGGCTTATTAAATAGGCTTATTTCAGCAACTTAGACTTATTAAAAAGGCTTATTTCAGCAACTTAGGCTTATGAAATAGGCTTTTGAGCAACTTAGGCTTATTAAATAGGCTTATTTCAGCAAATTAGACTTATTAATAGGCCTATTAAATAGGCTTATTAAGTAGACTGATTAAATAGGCTCATTAAATACTTATTAAATAGGCTTATTAAATAGGCTTATTAAATAGACTTATTAAATAGGCTCAATAAATAGGCGTATTAAATAGGCTTATTAAATAGGCTTATTAAATAGGCTTATTAAATAGACTTATTAAATAGGCGTATTAAATAGGCTTAATAAATAGGCTTATTAAATAGGCTCAATAAATAGGCTTAATAAATAGGCTTAATAAATAGGCTTATTAAATAGGCTCAATAAATAGGCTTAATAAATAGGCTCGTTGAATACTCTTTAAATAGGCTTATTAAATAGACTTATTAAATAGACTTATTAAATAGGCTTATTAAATAGGCTTATTAAATAGGCTTATTAAATAGGCTTATTAAATAGACTTATTAAATAGCCTCATTAAATAGGCTTATTTTAGCAACTTCGGCTTATTAAATAGGCTTATTTCAGCGACTTAGACTTATTAAATATCCTTATTTCAGCAACTTAGGCTTATTAAATAGGCTCATTTCAGCAACTTAAGCTCATTAAATAGCCTTATTTCAGCAACTTAGACTTATTAAATAGGCTTATTTCAGCAACTTAGGCTTATTAAATAGGCTTATTTCAGCAACTTAGACTTATTAAATAGGCTTATTTCAGCAACTTAGGCTTATTAAATAGCCTTATTAAATAGGCTTATTTCAGCAACTAGGGCTTATTAAATAGGCTTATTTCAGCAACTTACGCTGATTAAATAGGCTCATTTCAGCAACTTAGACTTATTAAATAGCCTTATTTCAGCAACTTAGACGTATTAAATAGGCTTATTTCAGCAACTTATGCTTATTAAATGTACTTATTTCAGCAACATAGGCTTATTAAATAGGCTTATTTCAGCAACTTAAACTTATTAAATAGCCTTATTTCAGCAACTTAGGCTTATTAAATAGGCTTATTTCAGCAACTTAGGCTTATTAAATAGGCTTATTAAATAGGCTTATTTCAGCAACTTAGGCTTATTAAATAGGCTTATTCAGCAACTTAGGCTATTAAATAGGCTCATTAAATACTTATTAAATAGGCTTATTAAACAGGCTTATTAAATAGACTTATTAAATAGGTTCAATAAATAGGCTTATTAAATAGGCTCACAAAATAGGCTTAATTAATAGGCTTATTAAATAGGCTCAATAAATAGGCTTATTAAATAGACTTATTAAATAGGCTTATTAAATAGGCTTATTAAATAGACTTATTAAATAGGCGTATTAAATAAGCTTAATAAATAGGCTTATTAAATAGGCTCAATAAATAGGCTTAATAAATAGGCTTAATAAATAGGCTTATTAAATAGGATCAATAAATAGGCTTATTAAATAGACTTATTAAATAGGCTTATTAAATAGGCTTATTAAATAGACTTATTAAATAGGCGTATTAAATAGGCTTAATAAATAGGCTTATTAAATAGGCTCAATAAATAGGCTTAATAAATAGGCTTAATAAATAGGCTTATTAAATAGGCTCAATAAATAGGCTTAATAAATAGGCTCATTCAATACTCTTTAAATAGGCTTATTAAATGGACTTATTAAATAGACTTATTAAATAGGCTTATTACATAGGCTTATTAAATAGGCTTATTAAATAGACTTATTAAATAGCCTCATTAAATAGGCTTATTTTAGCAACTTAGGCTTATTAAATAGGCTTATTTCAGCGACTTAGACTTATTAAATGGCCTTATTTCAGCAACTTAGGCTTATTAAATAGGCTCATTTCAGCAACTTAAGCTTATTAAATCGCCTTATTTCAGCAACTTAGACTTATTAAATAGGATTATTTCAGCAACTTAGGCTTATTAAATAGGCTTATTTCAGCAACTTAGACTTATTAAATAGGCTTATTTCAGCAACTAGGGCTTATTAAATAGGCTTATTTCAGCAACTTACGCTGATTAAATAGGCTCATTTCAGCAACTTAGACTTATTAAATAGCCTTATTTCAGCAACTTAGACTTATTAAATAGGCTTATTTCAGCAACTTATGCTTATTAAATATACTTATTTCAGCAACATAGGCTTATTAAATAGGCTTATTTCAGCAACTTAGACTTATTAAATAGCCTTATTTCAGCAACTTAGGCTTATTAAATAGGCTTATTTCAGCAACTTAGGCTTATTAAATAGGCTTATTAAATAGGCTTATTTCAGCAACGTAGGCTTATTAAATAGGCTTATTCAGCAACTTAGGCTTATTAAATAGGCTCATTAAATACTTATTAAATAGGCTTATTAAACAGGCTTATTAAATAGACTTATTAAATAGGTTCAATAAATAGGCTTATTAAATAGGCTCATTAAATAGGCTTAATTAATAGGCCTTTTAAATAGGCTTATTAAATAGGCTTATTAAATAGACTTATTAAATAGGCTTTTTAAATAGGCTCATTAAATAGGCTTATTAAATAGGCTTATTAAATAGACTTATTAAACAGCCTCATTAAATAGGCTTATTTTAGCAACTTAGGCTTATTAAATAGGCCTATTTCAGCAACTTAGACTTATTAAAAAGGCTTATTTCAGCAACTTAGGCTTATGAAATAGGCTTTTGAGCAACTTAGGCTTATTAAATAGGCTTATTTCAGCAAATTAGACTTATTAATAGGCCTATTAAATAGGCTTATTAAGTAGACTGATTAAATAGGCTCATTAAATACTTATTAAATAGGCTTATTAAATAGGCTTATTAAATAGACTTATTAAATAGGCTCAATAAATAGGCGTATTAAATAGGCTTATTAAATAGGCTTATTAAATAGGCTTATTAAATAGACTTATTAAATAGGCGTATTAAATAGGCTTAATAAATAGGCTTATTAAATACGCTCAATAAATAGGCTTAATAAATAGGCTTAATAAATAGGCTTATTAAATAGGCTCAATAAATAGGCTTAATAAATAGGCTCATTGAATACTCTTTAAATAGGCTTATTAAATAGACTTATTAAATAGACTTATTAAATAGGCTTATTAAATAGGCTTATTAAATAGGCTTATTAAATAGGCTTATTAAATAGACTTATTAAATAGCCTCATTAAATAGGCTTATTTTAGCAACTTAGGCTTATTAAATAGGCTTATTTCAGCGACTTAGACTTATTAAATATCCTTATTTCAGCAACTTAGGCTTATTAAATAGGCTCATTTCAGCAACTTAAGCTTATTAAATAGCCTTATTTCAGCAACTTAGACTTATTAAATAGGCTTATTTCAGCAACTTAGGCTTATTAAATAGGCTTATTTCAGCAACTTAGACTTATTAAATAGGCTTATTTCAGCAACTTAGGCTTATTAAATAGCCTTATTAAATAGGCTTATTTCAGCAACTAGGGCTTATTAAATAGGCTTATTTCAGCAACTTACGCTGATTAAATAGGCTCATTTCAGCAACTTATACTTATTAAATAGCCTTATTTCAGCAACTTAGACTTATTAAATAGGCTTATTTCAGCAACTTATGCTTATTAAATATACTTATTTCAGCAACATAGGCTTATTAAATAGGCTTATTTCAGCAACTTAGACTTATTAAATAGCCTTATTTCAGCAACTTAGGCTTATTAAATAGGCTTATTTCAGCAACTTAGGCTTATTAAATAGGCTTATTAAATAGGCTTATTTCAGCAACTTAGGCTTATTAAATAGGCTTATTCAGCAACTTAGGCTTATTAAATAGGCTCATTAAATACTTATTAAATAGGCTTATTAAACAGGCTTATTAAATAGACTTATTAAATAGGTTCAATAAATAGGCTTATTAAATAGGCTCATTAAATAGGCTTAATTAATAGGCTTATTAAATAGGCTCAATAAATAGGCTTATTAAATAGACTTATTAAATAGGCTTATTAAATAGGCTTATTAAATAGACTTATTAAATAGGCGTATTAAATAGGCTTAATAAATAGGCTTATTAAATAGGCTCAATAAATAGGCTTAATAAATAGGCTTAATAAATAGGCTTATTAAATAGGATCAATAAATAGGCTTATTAAATAGACTTATTAAATAGGCTTATTAAATAGGCTTATTAAATAGACTTATTAAATAGGCGTATTAAATAGGCTTAATAAATAGGCTTATTAAATAGGCTCAATAAATAGGCTTAATAAATAGGCTTAATAAATAGGCTTATTAAATAGGCTCAATAAATAGGCTTAATAAATAGGCTCATTCAATACTCTTTAAATAGGCTTATTAAATAGACTTATTAAATAGACTTATTAAATAGGCTTATTACATAGGCTTATTAAATAGGCTTATTAAATAGACTTATTAAATAGCCTCATTAAATAGGCTTATTTTAGCAACTTAGGCTTATTAAATAGGCTTATTTCAGCGACTTAGACTTATTAAATAGCCTTATTTCAGCAACTTAGGCTTATTAAATAGGCTCATTTCAGCAACTTAAGCTTATTAAATCGCCTTATTTCAGCAACTTAGACTTATTAAATAGGCTTATTTCAGCAACTTAGGCTTATTAAATAGGCTTATTTCAGCAACTTAGACTTATTAAATAGGCTTATTTCAGCAACTAGGGCTTATTAAATAGGCTTATTTCAGCAATTACGCTGATTAAATAGGCTCATTTCAGCAACTTAGACTTATTAAATAGCCTTATTTCAGCAACTTAGACTTATTAAATAGGCTTATTTCAGCAACTTATGCTTATTAAATATACTTATTTCAGCAACATAGGCTTATTAAATAGGCTTATTTCAGCAACTTAGACTTATTAAATAGCCTTATTTCAGCAACTTAGGCTTATTAAATAGGCTTATTTCAGCAACTTAGGCTTATTAAATAGGCTTATTAAATAGGCTTATTTCAGCAACGTAGGCTTATTAAATAGGCTTATTCAGCAACTTAGGCTTATTAAATAGGCTCATTAAATACTTATTAAATAGGCTTATTAAACAGGCTTATTAAATAGACTTATTAAATAGGTTCAATAAATAGGCTTATTAAATAGGCTCATTAAATAGGCTTAATTAATAGGCCTTTTAAATAGGCTTATTAAATAGGCTTATTAAATAGACTTATTAAATGGGCTTATTAAATAGGCTTATTTAATAGGCTTATTAAATAGGCTCAATAAATAGGCTTATTAAATAGGCTCGTTAAATACTTATTAAATAGGCTTATTAAATAGACTTATTAAATAGCCTCATTAAATAGACTTATTAAATAGCCTCATTAAATAGGCTTATTTTAGCAGCTTAGGCTTATTAAATAGGCTTATTTCAGCAACTTAGACTTATTTAAAAGGCCTATTAAATAGGCTTATTAAATAGACTTATTAAATAGGCTCATTAAATACTTATTAAATAGGCTTATTAAATAGGCTTATTAAATAGACTTATTAAATAGGCTCAATAAATAGGCGTATTAAATAGGCTTATTAAATAGGCTTATAAAATAGGCTTATTAAATAGGCTTATTAAATAGGCTTATTAAATAGGCTTATTAAATACGCTCAATAAATAGGCTTACTAAATAGGCTCAATAAATAGGCTTATTAAATAGCCTCAATAAATCGGCTTATTAAAAAGGCTCAATAAATAGGCTTATTAAATAGGCTCATTAAATAGTTATTAATTAGGCTTATTAAATAGACTTATTAAATAGACTTATTAAATAGGCTTATTAAATAGACTTTATTAAATAGGCTTATTAAAAAGGTGTATTAAATAGACTTAATAAATAGGCTCATTAAATACTTATTAAATAGGTTTATTAAATAGGCGTATTAAATAGGCTTATTAAATAGGCGTATTAAATAGGCTTATTAAATAGGCTTATTAAATGGACTTATTAAATAGCCTCATTAAATAGGCTTTTTTTAGCAACTTAGGCTTATTAAATAGGTTTATTTCAGCAACGTAGACTTATTAAATAGCCTTATTAAATAGGCTTATTTCAGCAACTTATGCTTATTAAATAAGCTTATTTCAGCAACTTACGCTTATTAAATAGCCTTATTAAACAGGTTTATTTCAGCAACTTAGGCTTATTAAATAGGCTTATTTCAGCAACTTAGACTTATTAAATAGGCTTATTTCAGCAACTTAGCTTATTAAATAGCCTTATTAAATATGCTTATTTCAGCAACTAGGGCTTATTAAATAGGCTTATTTCAGCAACTTATGCTGATTAAATAGGCTCATTTCAGCAACTTAGACTTATTAAATAGCCTTATTTCAGCAACTTAGACTTATTAAATAGGCTTATTTCAGCAACTTATGCTTATTAAATATACTTATTTCAGCAACATAGGCTTATTAAATAGGCTTATTTCAGCAACTTAGACTTATTAAATAGCCTTATTTCAGCAACTTAGGCTTAGTAAATAGGCTTATTTCAGCAACTTAGGCTTATTAAATAGGCTTATTAAATAGGCTTTTTCAGCAACTTAGGCTTATTAAATAGGCTTATTCAGCAACTTAGGCTTATTAAATAGGCTCATTAAATACTTATTAAACAGGCTTATTAAATAGACTTATTAAATAGGTTCAACAAATAGGCTTATTAAATAGGCTCATTAAATAGGCTTCATTAATGGGCTTATTAAATAGGCTTATTAAATAGGCTTATTAAATAGGCTTATTAAATAGACTTATTAAATAGGCTCATTAAATACTTATTAAATAGGCTTATTAAATAGGCTTATTAAATAGGCTCAATAAATAGGCTTATTAAATAGACTTATTAAATAGGCTTATTAAATAGGCTTATTAAATAGACTTATTAAATAGGCGTATTAAATAGGCTTAATAAATAGGCTTATTAAATAGGCTCAATAAATAGGCTTAATAAATATGCTTAATAAATAGGCTTATTAAATAGGCTCAATAAATAGGCTTAATAAATAGGCTCATTGAATACTCTTTAAATAGGCTTATTAAATAGTCTTATTAAATAGACTTATTAAATAGGCTTATTAAATAGGCTTATTAAATAGGCTTATTAAATAGACTTATTAAATAGCCTCATTAAATAGGCTTATTTTAGCAACTTAGGCTTATTAAATAGGCTTATTTCAGCGACTTAGACTTATTAAATAGCCTTATTTCAGCAACTTAGGCTTATTAAATAGGCTCATTTCAGCAACTTAAGCTTATTAAATCGCCTTATTTCAGCAACTTAGACTTATTAAATAGGCTTATTTCAGCAACTTAGGCTTATTAAATAGGCTTATTTCAGCAACTTAGACTTATTAAATAGGCTTATTTCAGCAACTAGGGCTTATTAAATAGGCTTATTTCAGCAACTTACGCTGATTAAATAGAATAGGCTTATAAAATAGGCTTATTAAATAGGCTTATTAAATAGGCTTATTAAATAGGCTTATTAAATAGGCTCAATAAATAGGCTTATTAAATAGGCTCATTAAATACTTATTAAATAGGCTATTAAATAGACTTATTAAATAGACTTATTAAATAGGCTTATTAAATAGACTTTATTAAATAGGCTTATTTAAAAGGCGTATTAAATAGACTTAATAAATAGGCTCATTAAATACTTATTAAATAGGTTTATTAAATAGGCGTATTAAATAGGCTTATTAAATAGGCGTATTAAATAGGCTTATTAAATAGGCTTATTAAATGAACTTATTAAATAGCCTCATTAAATAGGCTTTTTTAGCAACTTAGGCTTATTAAATAGGTTTATTTCAGCAACTTAGACATTAAATAGCCTTATTAAATAGGCTTATTTCAGCAACTTAAGCTTATTAAATAAGCTTATTTCAGCAACTTACACTTATTAAATAGCCTTATTAATCAGGTTTATTTCAGCAACTTAGGCGTATTAAATAGCATTTTTAAATAGGTTTATTTCAGCAACTTAGACTTATTAAATAGACCTTTTTAAATAGGCTTAGTTCAGAAACTTAGGCTTATTAAATAGGCTTATTCAGCAACTTCGGCTTATTAAATAGGCTTATTAAATAGGCTTATTTCAGCAACTCAGGTTTATTAAATAGGCTTATTCAGCAACTTAGGCTTATTAAATCGGCTCATTAAATACTTATTAAAAAGGCTTATTAAACAGGCTTATTAAATAGACTTATTAAATAGGCTTATTAAATAGGCTTATTAAATAGGCTTATTAAATATGCTTATTAAATAGGCTCAATAAATAGGCTTATTAAATAGGCTCATTAAATACTTATTAAATAGGCTTATTAAATAGACTTTATTAAATAGGCTTATTTAAAAGGCGTATTAAATAGACTTAATAAATAGGCTCATTAAATACTTATTAAATAGGTTTATTAAATAGGCGTATTAAATAGGCTCAATAAATAGGCTTATTAAATAGGCTCATTAAATACTTATTAAATAGGCTTATTAAATAGACTTATTAAATAGACTTATTAAATAGGCTTATTAAATAGACTTTATTAAATAGGCTTATTTAAAAGGCGTATTAAATAGACTTAATAAATAGGCTCATTAAATACTTATTAAATAGGTTTATTAAATAGGCGTATTAAATAGGCTTATTAAATAGGCGTATTAAATAGGCTTATTAAATAGGCTTATTAAATGAACTTATTAAATAGCCTCATTAAATAGGCTTTTTTTAGCAACTTAGGCTTATTAAATAGGTTTATTTCAGCAACTTAGGCTTATTAAATAAGCTTATTTCAGCAACTTACGCTTATTAAATAGCCTTATTAAACAGGTTTATTTCAGCAACTTAGGCTTATTAAATAGCATTTTTAAATAGGTTTATTTCAGCAACTTAGACTTATTAAATATACCTTTTTAAATAGGCTTAGTTCAGAAACTTAGGCTTTTTAAATAGGCTTATTTCAGCAACTTAGGCTCATTAAATAGCCTTCTTAAATAGGCTTATTTCAGCAACTTAGGCTTATTAAATAGCCTCATTAAATAGGCTTATTTTAGCAACTTAGGCTTATTAAATAGGCTTAATTCAGCAACTTATGATTATTAAATAGCCTTATTATATAGGCTTATTTCAGCAACTTAGGCTTATTAAATAAGCTTATTTCAGCAACTTAGACTTATTAAATAGGCCTATTAAATAGGCTTATTAAATAGACTTATTAAATAGGCTCATTAAATAGACTTATTAAATAAGCTCAATAAATAGGCTTATTAAATAGGCTTATTAAATAGGCTCAATAAATAGGCTTATTAAATAGGCTCATTAAATACTTATTAAATAGGCTTATTAAATAGACTTATTAAATAGACTTATTAAATAGGCTTATTAAATAGACTTTATTAAATAGGCTTATTTAAAAGGCGTATTAAATAGACTTAATAAATAGGCTCATTAAATACTTATTAAATAGGTTTATTAAATAGGCGTATTAAATAGGCTTATTAAATAGGCGTATTAAATAGGCTTATTAAATAGGCTTATTAAATGAACTTATTAAATAGCCTCATTAAATAGGCTTTTTTTAGCAACTTAGGCTTATTAAATAGGTTTATTTCAGCAACTTAGACTTATTAAATAGCCTTATTAAATAGGCTTATTTCAGCAACTTAGGCTTATTAAATAGCCTTATTAAACAGGTTTATTTCAGCAACTTAGGCTTATTAAATAGCATTTTTAAATAGGTTTATTTGAGCAACTTAGACTTATTAAATATACCTTTTTAAATAGGCTTAGTTCAGAAACTTAGGCTTTTTAAATAGGCTTATTTCAGCAACTTAGGCTCATTAAATAGCCTTCTTAAATAGGCTTATTTCAGCAACTTAGGCTTATTAAATAGCCTTATTAAATAGGCTTATTTTAGCAACTTAGACTTATTAAATCGACTTATTAAATAGCCTTATTTCAGCAACTTAGACTTATTAAATAGGCTTTTCAGCAACTTAGGCTTATTAAATAGGCTTATTTCAGCAACTTAGACTTATTAAAAAGGCTTATTTCAGCAACTTAGGCTTATGAAAAAGGCTTTTCAGCAACTTAGGCTTATTAAATAGGCTTATTTCAGCAACTTAGACTTATTAAATAGGCCTATTAAATAGGCGTATTAAATAGACTGATTAAATAGGCTCATTAAATACTTATTAAATAGACTTATTAAATAGGCTTATTAAATAGGCTCAATAAATAGGCTTATTAAATAGACTTATTAAATAGGCTTATTAAATAGGCTTATTAAATAGACTTATTAAATAGGCGTATTAAATAGGCTTAATAAATAGGCTTATTAAATAGGCTCAATAAATAGGCTTAATAAATAGGCTTAATAAATAGGCTTATTAAATAGGCTCAATAAATAGGCTTAATAAATAGGCTCATTGAATACTCTTTAAATAGGCTTATTAAATATATTTATTAAATAGACTTATTAAATAGGCTTATTAAATAGGCTTATTAAATAGGCTTATTAAATAGACTTATTAAATAGCCTCATTAAATAGGCTTATTTTAGCAACTTAGGCTTATTAAATAGGCTTATTTCAGCGACTTAGACTTATTAAATAGCCTTATTTCAGCAACTTAGGCTTATTAAATAGGCTCATTTCAGCAACTTAAGCTTATTAAATCGCCTTATTTCAGCAACTTAGACTTATTAAATAGGCTTATTTCAGCAACTTAGGCTTATTAAATAGGCTTATTTCAGCAACTTAGACTTATTAAATAGGCTTATTTCAGCAACTAGGGCTTATTAAATAGGCTTATTTCAGCAACTTATGCTTATTAAATAGCCTTATTAATCAGGTTTATTTCAGCAACTTAGGCGTTTTAAATAGCATTTTTAAATAGGTTTATTTCAGAAAGTTAGACTTATTAAATAGACCTTTTTAAATAGGCTTAGTTCAGAAACGTAGGCTTATTAAATAGGCTTATTCAGCAACTTAGGCTTATTAAATAGGCTTATTAAATAGGCTTATTTCAGCAACTCAGGCTTATAAAATAGGCTTATTCAGCAACTTAGGCTTATTAAATAGGCTCATTAAATACTTATTAAAAAGGCTTATTAAACAGGCTTATTAAATAGACTTATTAAATAGGCTCATTAAATACTTATTAAATAGGTTTATTAAATAGGCGTATTAAATAGTCTCAATAAATAGGCTTATTAAATAGACTTATTAAATAGGCTTATTAAATAGGCTTATTAAATAGACTTATTAAATAGGCGTATTAAATAGGCTTAATAAATAGGCTTATTAAATAGGCTCAATAAATAGGCTTAATAAATAGGCTTAATAAATAGGCTTATTAAATAGGCTCAATAAATAGGCTTAATAAATAGGCTCATTGAATACTCTTTAAATAGGCTTATTAAATATATTTATTAAATAGACTTATTAAATAGGCTTATTAAATAGGCTTATTAAATAGGCTTATTAAATAGACTTATTAAATAGCCTCATTAAATAGGCTTATTTTAGCAACTTAGGCTTATTAAATAGGCTTATTTCAGCGACTTAGACTTATTAAATAGCCTTATTTCAGCAACTTAGGCTTATTAAATAGGCTCATTTCAGCAACTTAGGCTTATTAAATAGGCTTATTTCAGCAACTTAGACTTATTAAATAGGCTTATTTCAGCAACTAGGGCTTATTAAATAGGCTTATTTCAGCAACTTATGCTTATTAAATAGCCTTATTAATCAGGTTTATTTCAGCAACTTAGGCGTTTTAAATAGCATTTTTAAATAGGTTTATTTCAGAAAGTTAGACTTATTAAATAGACCTTTTTAAATAGGCTTAGTTCAGAAACGTAGGCTTATTAAATAGGCTTATTCAGCAACTTAGGCTTATTAAATAGGCTTATTAAATAGGCTTATTTCAGCAACTCAGGCTTATTAAATAGGCTTATTCAGCAACTTAGGCTTATTAAATAGGCTCATTAAATACTTATTAAAAAGGCTTATTAAACAGGCTTATTAAATAGACTTATTAAATAGGCTCATTAAATACTTTTTAAATAGGTTTTTTAAATAGGCGTATTAAATAGTCTCATTAAATAGGCTTATTAAATAGACTTATTAAATAGCCTCATTAAATAGACTTATTAAATAGCCTCATTAAATAGGCTTATTTTAGCAACTTAGGCTTATTAAATAGGCTTAATTCAGCAACTTATGCTTATTAAATAGCCTTATTATATAGGCTTATTTCAGCAACTTAGGCTTATTAAATAAGCTTATTTCAGCAACTTAGACTTATTAAATAGGCCTATTAAATAGGCTTATTAAATAGACTTATTAAATAGGCTCATTAAATACTTATTAAATAGGCTTATTAAATAGGCTTATTAAATAGACTTATTAAATAGGCTCAATAAATAGGCTTATTAAATAGGCTTATTAAATAGGCTTATAAAATAGGCTTATTAATTAGGCTTATTAAATAGGCTTATTAAATAGGCTTATTAAATAGGCTCAATAAATAGGCTTACTAAATAGGCTCAATAAATAGGCTTACTAAATAGGCTCAATAAATAGGCTTATTAAATAGGCTCAATAAATAGGCTTGTTAAATAGGCTCATTAAATACTTATTAAATAGGCTTATTAAATAGACTTATTAAATAGACTTATTAAATAGGCTTATTAAATTGACTTTATTAAATAGGCTTATTTAAAAGGCGTATTAAATAGACTTAATAAATAGGCTCATTAAATACTTATTAAATAGGTTTATTAAATAGGCGTATTAAATAGGCTTATTAAATAGGCTTATTAAATGAACTTATTAAATAGCCTCATTAAATAGGATTTTTTTAGCAACTTAGGCTTATTAAATAGGTTTATTTCAGCAACTTAGACTTATTAAATAGCCTTATTAAATAGGCATATTTCAGCAACTTAGGCTTATTAAATAAGCTTATTTCAGCAACTTACACTTATTAAATAGCCTTATTAAACAGGTTTATTTCAGCAACTTAGGCTTATTAAATAGCATTTTTAAATAGGTTTATTTCAGCAAGTTAGACTTATTAAATAAACCTTTTTAAATAGGCTTAGTTCAGAAACTTAAGCTTTTTAAATAGGCTTATTTCAGCAACTTAGGCTCATTAAATAGCCTTAATAAATAGGCTTATTTCAGCAACTTAGGCTTATTAAATAGCCTTATTAAATAGGCTTATTTTAGCAACTTAGACTTATTAAATCGACTTATTAAATAGACATTTCAGCAACTTAGGCTCATTAAATATGCTTATGAAATATGCTCATTTCTGAAACTTAGACTTATTAGATAGGCCTATTAAATAGGCTTATTTTTTACAACTTAGGCTTATTAAATATGCTTATTTCAGCAACTTAGGCGTATTAAATAGCATTATTAAATAGGTTTATTTCTGCAACTTAGACTTATTAAATAGCCTTATTAAATAGGCTTATTTCAGCAACTTAGGATTATTAAATAGGCTTATTTCAGCAACTTATGCTTATTAAATAGCCTTATTAAACAGGTTTATTTCAGAAATTTAGGCTTATTAAATAGCATTTTTAAATAGGTTTATTTCAGCAACTTAGACTTATTAAATAGACCTTTTTATATATGCTTAGTTCAGCAACGTAGGCTTATTAAATAGGCTTATTTCAGCAACTTATGCTTATTAAATAGCCTTATTAATCAGGTTTATTTCAGCAACTTAGGCGTTTTAAATAGCATTTTTAAATAGGTTTATTTCAGAAAGTTAGACTTATTAAATAGACCTTTTTAAATAGGCTTAGTTCAGAAACGTAGGCTTATTAAATAGGCTTATTCAGCAACTTAGGCTTATTAAATAGGCTTATTAAATAGGCTTATTTCAGCAACTCAGGCTTATTAAATAGGCTTATTCAGTAACTTAGGCTTATTAAATAGGCTCATTAAATACTTATTAAAAAGGCTTATTAAACAGGCTTATTAAATAGACTTATTAAATAGGCTCATTAAATACTTATTAAATAGGTTTATTAAATAGGCGTATTAAATAGTCTCATTAAATAGGCTTATTAAATAGACTTATTAAATAGCCTCATTAAATAGACTTATTAAATAGCCTCATTAAATAGGCTTATTTTAGCAACTTAGGCTTATTAAATAGGCTTAATTCAGCAACTTATGCTTATTAAATAGCCTTATTATATAGGCTTATTTCAGCAACTTAGGCTTATTAAATAAGCTTATTTCAGCAACTTAGACTTATTAAATAGGCCTATTAAATAGGCTTATTAAATAGACATATTAAATAGGCTCATTAAATACTTATTAAATAGGCTTATTAAATAGGCTTATTAAATAGACTTATTAAATAGGCACAATAAATAGGCGTATTAAATAGGCTTATTAAATAGGCTTATAAAATAGGCTTATTAAATAGGCTTATTAAATAGGCTTATTAAATAGGCTTATTAAATAGGCTCAATAAATAGGTTTATTAAATAGGCTCATTAAATACTTATTAAATAGGCTTATTAAATAGACTTATTAAATAGACTTATTAAATAGACTTATTAAATAGCCTCATTAAATAGGCTTATTTTAGCAACTTATGCTTATTAAATAGCCTTATTATATAGGCTTATTTCAGCAACTTAGGCTTATTAAATAAGCTTATTTCAGCAACTTAGACTTATTAAATAGGCCTATTAAATAGGCTTATTAAATAGACTTATTAAATAGGCTCATTAAATACTTATTAAATAGGCTTATTAAATAGGCTTATTAAATAGCCTTATTAAATAGGCTTATTTTAGCAACTTAGACTTATTAAATCGACTTATTAAATAGCCTTATTTCAGCAACTTAGACTTATTAAATAGGCTTTTCAGCAACTTAGGCTTATTAAATAGGCTTATTTCAGCAACTTAGACTTATTAAAAAGGCTTATTTCAGCAACTTAGGCTTATGAAAAAGGCTTTTCAGCAACTTAGGCTTATTAAATAGGCTTATTTCAGCAACTTAGACTTATTAAATAGGCCTATTAAATAGGCGTATTAAATAGACTGATTAAATAGGCTCATTAAATACTTATTAAATAGACTTATTAAATAGGCTTATTAAATAGGCTCAATAAATAGGCTTATTAAATAGACTTATTAAATAGGCTTATTAAATAGGCTTATTAAATAGACTTATTAAATAGGCGTATTAAATAGGCTTAATAAATAGGCTTATTAAATAGGCTCAATAAATAGGCTTAATAAATAGGCTTAATAAATAGGCTTATTAAATAGGCTCAATAAATAGGCTTAATAAATAGGCTCATTGAATACTCTTTAAATAGGCTTATTAAATATATTTATTAAATAGACTTATTAAATAGGCTTATTAAATAGGCTTATTAAATAGGCTTATTAAATAGACTTATTAAATAGCCTCATTAAATAGGCTTATTTTAGCAACTTAGGCTTATTAAATAGGCTTATTTCAGCGACTTAGACTTATTAAATAGCCTTATTTCAGCAACTTAGGCTTATTAAATAGGCTCATTTCAGCAACTTAAGCTTATTAAATCGCCTTATTTCAGCAACTTAGACTTATTAAATAGGCTTATTTCAGCAACTTAGGCTTATTAAATAGGCTTATTTCAGCAACTTAGACTTATTAAATAGGCTTATTTCAGCAACTAGGGCTTATTAAATAGGCTTATTTCAGCAACTTATGCTTATTAAATAGCCTTATTAATCAGGTTTATTTCAGCAACTTAGGCGTTTTAAATAGCATTTTTAAATAGGTTTATTTCAGAAAGTTAGACTTATTAAATAGACCTTTTTAAATAGGCTTAGTTCAGAAACGTAGGCTTATTAAATAGGCTTATTCAGCAACTTAGGCTTATTAAATAGGCTTATTAAATAGGCTTATTTCAGCAACTCAGGCTTATAAAATAGGCTTATTCAGCAACTTAGGCTTATTAAATAGGCTCATTAAATACTTATTAAAAAGGCTTATTAAACAGGCTTATTAAATAGACTTATTAAATAGGCTCATTAAATACTTATTAAATAGGTTTATTAAATAGGCGTATTAAATAGTCTCAATAAATAGGCTTATTAAATAGACTTATTAAATAGGCTTATTAAATAGGCTTATTAAATAGACTTATTAAATAGGCGTATTAAATAGGCTTAATAAATAGGCTTATTAAATAGGCTCAATAAATAGGCTTAATAAATAGGCTTAATAAATAGGCTTATTAAATAGGCTCAATAAATAGGCTTAATAAATAGGCTCATTGAATACTCTTTAAATAGGCTTATTAAATATATTTATTAAATAGACTTATTAAATAGGCTTATTAAATAGGCTTATTAAATAGGCTTATTAAATAGACTTATTAAATAGCCTCATTAAATAGGCTTATTTTAGCAACTTAGGCTTATTAAATAGGCTTATTTCAGCGACTTAGACTTATTAAATAGCCTTATTTCAGCAACTTATGCTTATTAAATAGGCTCATTTCAGCAACTTAGGCTTATTAAATAGGCTTATTTCAGCAACTTAGACTTATTAAATAGGCTTATTTCAGCAACTAGGGCTTATTAAATAGGCTTATTTCAGCAACTTATGCTTATTAAATAGCCTTATTAATCAGGTTTATTTCAGCAACTTAGGCGTTTTAAATAGCATTTTTAAATAGGTTTATTTCAGAAAGTTAGACTTATTAAATAGACCTTTTTAAATAGGCTTAGTTCAGAAACGTAGGCTTATTAAATAGGCTTATTCAGCAACTTAGGCTTATTAAATAGGCTTATTAAATAGGCTTATTTCAGCAACTCAGGCTTATTAAATAGGCTTATTCAGCAACTTAGGCTTATTAAATAGGCTCATTAAATACTTATTAAAAAGGCTTATTAAACAGGCTTATTAAATAGACTTATTAAATAGGCTCATTAAATACTTATTAAATAGGTTTTTTAAATAGGCGTATTAAATAGTCTCATTAAATAGGCTTATTAAATAGACTTATTAAATAGCCTCATTAAATAGACTTATTAAATAGCCTCATTAAATAGGCTTATTTTAGCAACTTAGGCTTATTAAATAGGCTTAATTCAGCAACTTATGCTTATTAAATAGCCTTATTATATAGGCTTATTTCAGCAACTTAAGCTTATTAAATAAGCTTATTTCAGCAACTTAGACTTATTAAATAGGCCTATTAAATAGGCTTATTAAATAGACTTATTAAATAGGCTCATTAAATACTTATTAAATAGGCTTATTAAATAGGCTTATTAAATAGACTTATTAAATAGGCTCAATAAATAGGCTTATTAAATAGGCTTATTAAATAGGCTTATAAAATAGGCTTATTAATTAGGCTTATTAAATAGGCTTATTAAATAGGCTTATTAAATAGGCTCAATAAATAGGCTTACTAAATAGGCTCAATAAATAGGCTTACTAAATAGGCTCAATAAATAGGCTTATTAAATAGGCTCAATAAATAGGCTTGTTAAATAGGCTCATTAAATACTTATTAAATAGGCTTATTAAATAGACTTATTAAATAGACTTATTAAATAGGCTTATTAAATTGACTTTATTAAATAGGCTTATTTAAAAGGCGTATTAAATAGACTTAATAAATAGGCTCATTAAATACTTATTAAATAGGTTTATTAAATAGGCGTATTAAATAGGCTTATTAAATAGGCTTATTAAATGAACTTATTAAATAGCCTCATTAAATAGGCTTTTTTTAGCAACTTAGGCTTATTAAATAGGTTTATTTCAGCAACTTAGACTTATTAAATAGCCTTATTAAATAGGCATATTTCAGCAACTTAGGCTTATTAAATAAGCTTATTTCAGCAACTTACACTTATTAAATAGCCTTATTAAACAGGTTTATTTCAGCAACTTAGGCTTATTAAATAGCATTTTTAAATAGGTTTATTTCAGCAAGTTAGACTTATTAAATAAACCTTTTTAAATAGGCTTAGTTCAGAAACTTAAGCTTTTTAAATAGGCTTATTTCAGCAACTTAGGCTCATTAAATAGCCTTAATAAATAGGCTTATTTCAGCAACTTAGGCTTATTAAATAGCCTTATTAAATAGGCTTATTTTAGCAACTTAGACTTATTAAATCGACTTATTAAATAGACATTTCAGCAACTTAGGCTCATTAAATATGCTTATGAAATATGCTCATTTCTGAAACTTAGACTTATTAGATAGGCCTATTAAATAGGCTTATTTTTTACAACTTAGGCTTATTAAATATGCTTATTTCAGCAACTTAGGCGTATTAAATAGCATTATTAAATAGGTTTATTTCTGCAACTTAGACTTATTAAATAGCCTTATTAAATAGGCTTATTTCAGCAACTTAGGATTATTAAATAGGCTTATTTCAGCAACTTATGCTTATTAAATAGCCTTATTAAACAGGTTTATTTCAGAAATTTAGGCTTATTAAATAGCATTTTTAAATAGGTTTATTTCAGCAACTTAGACTTATTAAATAGACCTTTTTATATATGCTTAGTTCAGCAACGTAGGCTTATTAAATAGGCTTATTTCAGCAACTTATGCTTATTAAATAGCCTTATTAATCAGGTTTATTTCAGCAACTTAGGCGTTTTAAATAGCATTTTTAAATAGGTTTATTTCAGAAAGTTAGACTTATTAAATAGACCTTTTTAAATAGGCTTAGTTCAGAAACGTAGGCTTATTAAATAGGCTTATTCAGCAACTTAGGCTTATTAAATAGGCTTATTAAATAGGCTTATTTCAGCAACTCAGGCTTATTAAATAGGCTTATTCAGCAACTTAGGCTTATTAAATAGGCTCATTAAATACTTATTAAAAAGGCTTATTAAACAGGCTTATTAAATAGACTTATTAAATAGGCTCATTAAATACTTATTAAATAGGTTTATTAAATAGGCGTATTAAATAGTCTCATTAAATAGGCTTATTAAATAGACTTATTAAAAAGCCTCATTAAATAGACTTATTAAATAGCCTCATTAAATAGGCTTATTTTAGCAACTTAGGCTTATTAAATAGGCTTAATTCAGCAACTTATGCTTATTAAATAGCCTTATTATATAGGCTTATTTCAGCAACTTAGGCTTATTAAATAAGCTTATTTCAGCAACTTAGACTTATTAAATAGGCCTATTAAATAGGCTTATTAAATAGACATATTAAATAGGCTCATTAAATACTTATTAAATAGGCTTATTAAATAGGCTTATTAAATAGACTTATTAAATAGGCACAATAAATAGGCGTATTAAATAGGCTTATTAAATAGGCTTATAAAATAGGCTTATTAAATAGGCTTATTAAATAGGCTTATTAAATAGGCTTATTAAATAGGCTCAATAAATAGGTTTATTAAATAGGCTCATTAAATACTTATTAAATAGGCTTATTAAATAGACTTATTAAATAGACTTATTAAATAGACTTATTAAATAGCCTCATTAAATAGGCTTATTTTAGCAACTTAGGCTTATTATATAGGCTTAATTCAGCAACTTATGCTTATTAAATAGCCTTATTATATAGGCTTATTTCAGCAACTTAGGCTTATTAAATAAGCTTATTTCAGCAACTTAGACTTATTAAATAGGCCTATTAAATAGGCTTATTAAATAGACTTATTAAATAGGCTCATTAAATACTTATTAAATAGGCTTATTAAATAGGCTTATTAAATAGACTTATTAAATAGGCTCAATAAATAGGCTTATTAAATAGGCTTATTAAATAGGCTTATAAAATAGGCTTATTAATTAGGCTTATTAAATAGGCTTATTAAATAGGCTTATTAAATAGGCTCAATAAATAGGCTTACTAAATAGGCTCAATAAATAGGCTTACTAAATAGGCTCAATAAATAGGCTTATTAAATAGGCTCAATAAATAGGCTTGTTAAATAGGCTCATTAAATACTTATTAAATAGGCTTATTAAATAGACTTATTAAATAGACTTATTAAATAGGCTTATTAAATTGACTTTATTAAATAGGCTTATTTAAAAGGCGTATTAAATAGACTTAATAAATAGGCTCATTAAATACTTATTAAATAGGTTTATTAAATAGGCGTATTAAATAGGCTTATTAAATAGGCTTATTAAATGAACTTATTAAATAGCCTCATTAAATAGGCTTTTTTTAGCAACTTAGGCTTATTAAATAGGTTTATTTCAGCAACTTAGACTTATTAAATAGCCTTATTAAATAGGCATATTTCAGCAACTTAGGCTTATTAAATAAGCTTATTTCAGCAACTTACACTTATTAAATAGCCTTATTAAACAGGTTTATTTCAGCAACTTAGGCTTATTAAATAGCATTTTTAAATAGGTTTATTTCAGCAAGTTAGACTTATTAAATAAACCTTTTTAAATAGGCTTAGTTCAGAAACTTAAGCTTTTTAAATAGGCTTATTTCAGCAACTTAGGCTCATTAAATAGCCTTAATAAATAGGCTTATTTCAGCAACTTAGGCTTATTAAATAGCCTTATTAAATAGGCTTATTTTAGCAACTTAGACTTATTAAATCGACTTATTAAATAGACATTTCAGCAACTTAGGCTCATTAAATATGCTTATGAAATATGCTCATTTCTGAAACTTAGACTTATTAGATAGGCCTATTAAATAGGCTTATTTTTTACAACTTAGGCTTATTAAATATGCTTATTTCAGCAACTTAGGCGTATTAAATAGCATTATTAAATAGGTTTATTTCTGCAACTTAGACTTATTAAATAGCCTTATTAAATAGGCTTATTTCAGCAACTTAGGATTATTAAATAGGCTTATTTCAGCAACTTATGCTTATTAAATAGCCTTATTAAACAGGTTTATTTCAGAAATTTAGGCTTATTAAATAGCATTTTTAAATAGGTTTATTTCAGCAACTTAGACTTATTAAATAGACCTTTTTATATATGCTTAGTTCAGCAACGTAGGCTTATTAAATAGGCTTATTTCAGCAACTTATGCTTATTAAATAGCCTTATTAATCAGGTTTATTTCAGCAACTTAGGCGTTTTAAATAGCATTTTTAAATAGGTTTATTTCAGAAAGTTAGACTTATTAAATAGACCTTTTTAAATAGGCTTAGTTCAGAAACGTAGGCTTATTAAATAGGCTTATTCAGCAACTTAGGCTTATTAAATAGGCTTATTAAATAGGCTTATTTCAGCAACTCAGGCTTATTAAATAGGCTTATTCAGCAACTTAGGCTTATTAAATAGGCTCATTAAATACTTATTAAAAAGGCTTATTAAACAGGCTTATTAAATAGACTTATTAAATAGGCTCATTAAATACTTATTAAATAGGTTTATTAAATAGGCGTATTAAATAGTCTCATTAAATAGGCTTATTAAATAGACTTATTAAATAGCCTCATTAAATAGACTTATTAAATAGCCTCATTAAATAGGCTTATTTTAGCAACTTAGGCTTATTAAATAGGCTTAATTCAGCAACTTATGCTTATTAAATAGCCTTATTATATAGGCTTATTTCAGCAACTTAGGCTTATTAAATAAGCTTATTTCAGCAACTTAGACTTATTAAATAGGCCTATTAAATAGGCTTATTAAATAGACATATTAAATAGGCTCATTAAATACTTATTAAATAGGCTTATTAAATAGGCTTATTAAATAGACTTATTAAATAGGCACAATAAATAGGCGTATTAAATAGGCTTATTAAATAGGCTTATAAAATAGGCTTATTAAATAGGCTTATTAAATAGGCTTATTAAATAGGCTTATTAAATAGGCTCAATAAATAGGTTTATTAAATAGGCTCATTAAATACTTATTAAATAGGCTTATTAAATAGACTTATTAAATAGACTTATTAAATAGGCTTATTAAATAGACTTTATTAAATAGGCTTATTTAAAAGGCGTATTAAATAGACTTAATAAATAGGCTCATTAAATACTTATTAAATAGGTTTATTAAATAGGCGTATTAAATAGGCTTATTAAATAGGCGTATTAAATAGGCTTATTAAATAGGCTTATTAAATGAACTTATTAAATAGCCTCATTAAATAGGCTTTTTTAGCAACTTAGGCTTATTAAATAGGTTTATTTCAGCAACTTAGACATTAAATAGCCTTATTAAATAGGCTTATTTCAGCAACTTAGGCTTATTAAATAAGCTTATTTCAGCAACTTACACTTATTAAATAGCCTTATTAAACAGGTTTATTTCAGCAACTTAGGCTTATTAAATAGCATTTTTAAATAGGTTTATTTCACCAACTTAGACTTATTAAATAGACCTTTTTATATAGGCTTAGTTCAGCAACGTAGGCTTATTAAATAGGCTTATTTCAGCAACTTATGCTTATTAAATAGCCTTATTAATCAGGTTTATTTCAGCAACTTAGGCGTATTAAATAGCATTTTTAAATAGGTTTATTTCAGCAACTTAGACTTATTAAATAGACCTTTTTAAATAGGCTTAGTTCAGAAACTTAGGCTTATTAAATAGGCTTATTCAGCAACTTCGGCTTATTAAATAGGCTTATTAAATAGGCTTATTTCAGCAACTCAGGTTTATTAAATAGGCTTATTCAGCAACTTAGGCTTATTAAATAGGCTCATTAAATACTTATTAAAAAGGCTTATTAAACAGGCTTATTAAATAGACTTATTAAATAGACTTATTAAATAGGCTTATTAAATAGGCTTATTAAATAGGCTTATTAAATAGGCTCAATAAATAGGCTTATTAAATAGGCTCATTAAATACTTATTAAATAGGCTTATTAAATAGACTTATTAAATAGACTTATTAAATAGGCTTATTAAATAGACTTTATTAAATAGGCTTATTTAAAAGGCGTATTAAATAGACTTAATAAATAGGCTCATTAAATACTTATTAAATAGGTTTATTAAATAGGCGTATTAAATAGGCTCAATAAATAGGCTTATTAAATAGGCTCATTAAATACTTATTAAATAGGCTTATTAAATAGACTTATTAAATAGACTTATTAAATAGGCTTATTAAATAGACTTTATTAAATAGGCTTATTTAAAAGGCGTATTAAATAGACTTAATAAATAGGCTCATTAAATACTTATTAAATAGGTTTATTAAATAGGCGTATTAAATAGGCTTATTAAATAGGCGTATTAAATAGGCTTATTAAATAGGCTTATTAAATGAACTTATTAAATAGCCTCATTAAATAGGCTTTTTTTAGCAACTTAGGCTTATTAAATAGGTTTATTTCAGCAACTTAGGCTTATTAAATAAGCTTATTTCAGCAACTTACGCTTATTAAATAGCCTTATTAAACAGGTTTATTTCAGCAACTTAGGCTTATTAAATAGCATTTTTAAATAGGTTTATTTCAGCAACTTAGACTTATTAAATATACCTTTTTAAATAGGCTTAGTTCAGAAACTTAGGCTTTTTAAATAGGCTTATTTCAGCAACTTAGGCTCATTAAATAGCCTTCTTAAATAGGCTTATTTCAGCAACTTAGGCTTATTAAATAGCCTCATTAAATAGGCTTATTTTAGCAACTTAGGCTTATTAAATAGGCTTAATTCAGCAACTTATGATTATTAAATAGCCTTATTATATAGGCTTATTTCAGCAACTTAGGCTTATTAAATAAGCTTATTTCAGCAACTTAGACTTATTAAATAGGCCTATTAAATAGGCTTATTAAATAGACTTATTAAATAGGCTCATTAAATACTTATTAAATAGGCTTATTAAATAGGCTTATTAAATAGACTTATTAAATAGGCTCAATAAATAGGCTTATTAAATAGGCTTATTAAATAGGCTCAATAAATAGGCTTATTAAATAGGCTCATTAAATACTTATTAAATAGGCTTATTAAATAGACTTATTAAATAGACTTATTAAATAGGCTTATTAAATAGACTTTATTAAATAGGCTTATTTAAAAGGCGTATTAAATAGACTTAATAAATAGGCTCATTAAATACTTATTAAATAGGTTTATTAAATAGGCGTATTAAATAGGCTTATTAAATAGGTGTATTAAATAGGCTTATTAAATAGGCTTATTAAATGAACTTATTAAATAGCCTCATTAAATAGGCTTTTTTTAGCAACTTAGGCTTATTTAATAGGTTTATTTCAGCAACTTAGACTTATTAAATAGCCTTATTAAATAGGCTTATTTCAGCAACTTAGGCTTATGAAATAAGCTTATTTCAGCAACTTACGCTTATTAAATAGCCTTATTAAACAGGTTTATTTCAGCAACTTAGGCTTATTAAATAGCATTTTTAAATAGGTTTATTTCAGCAACTTAGACTTATTAAATATACCTTTTTAAATAGGCTTAGTTCAGAAACTTAGGCTTTTTAAATAGGCTTATTTCAGCAACTTAGGCTCATTAAATAGCCTTCTTAAATAGGCTTATTTCAGCAACTTAGGCTTATTAAATAGCCTTATTAAATAGGCTTATTTTAGCAACTTAGACTTATTAAATCGACTTATTAAATAGCCTTATTTCAGCAACTTAGACTTATTAAATAGGCTTTTCAGCAACTTAGGCTTATTAAATAGGCTTATTTCAGCAACTTAGACTTATTAAAAAGGCTTATTTCAGCAACTTAGGCTTATGAAAAAGGCTTTTCAGCAACTTAGGCTTATTAAATAGGCTTATTTCAGCAACTTAGACTTATTAAATAGGCCTATTAAATAGGCGTATTAAATAGACTGATTAAATAGGCTCATTAAATACTTATTAAATAGACTTATTAAATAGGATTATTAAATAGGCTCAATAAATAGGCTTATTAAATAGACTTATTAAATAGGCGTATTAAATAGGCTTAATAAATAGGCTTATTAAATAGGCTCAATAAATAGGCTTAATAAATAGGCTTAATAAATAGGCTTATTAAATAGGCTCAATAAATAGGCTTAATAAATAGGCTCATTGAATACTCTTTAAATAGGCTTATTAAATATATTTATTAAATAGACTTATTAAATAGGCTTATTAAATAGACTTATTAAATAGCCTCATTAAATAGGCTTATTTTAGCAACTTAGGCTTATTAAATAGGCTTATTTCAGCGACTTAGACTTATTAAATAGCCTTATTTCAGCAACTTAGGCTTATTAAATAGGCTCATTTCAGCAACTTAAGCTTATTAAATCGCCTTATTTCAGCAACTTAGACTTATTAAATAGGCTTATTTCAGCAACTTAGGCTTATTAAATAGGCTTATTTCAGCAACTTAGACTTATTAAATAGGCTTATTTCAGCAACTAGGGCTTATTAAATAGGCTTATTTCAGCAACTTATGCTTATTAAATAGCCTTATTAATCAGGTTTATTTCAGCAACTTAGGCGTTTTTAATAGCATTTTTAAATAGGTTTATTTCAGAAAGTTAGACTTATTAAATAGACCTTTTTAAATAGGCTTAGTTCAGAAACGTAGGCTTATTATATAGGCTTATTCAGCAACTTAGGCTTATTAAATAGGCTTATTAAATAGGCTTATTTCAGCAACTCAGGCTTATTAAATAGGCTTATTCAGCAACTTAGGCTTATTAAATAGGCTCATTAAATACTTATTAAAAAGGCTTATTAAACAGGCTTATTAAATAGACTTATTAAATAGGCTCATTAAATACTTATTAAATAGGTTTATTAAATAGGCGTATTAAATAGTCTCAATAAATAGGCTTATTAAATAGACTTATTAAATAGGCTTATTAAATAGGCTTATTAAATAGACTTATTAAATAGGCGTATTAAATAGGTTTAATAAATAGGCTTATTAAATAGGCTCAATAAATAGGCTTAATAAATAGGCTTAATAAATAGGCTTATTAAATAGGCTCAATAAATAGGCTTAATAAATAGGCTCATTGAATACTCTTTAAATAGGCTTATTAAATATATTTATTAAATAGAATTATTAAATAGGCTTATTAAATAGGCTTATTAAATAGGCTTAATAAATAGACTTATTAAATAGCCTCATTAAATAGGCTTATTTTAGCAACTTAGGCTTATTAAATAGGCTTATTTCAGCGACTTAGACTTATTAAATAGCCTTATTTCAGCAACTTAGGCTTATTAAATAGGCTCATTTCAGCAACTTAGGCTTATTAAATAGGCTTATTTCAGCAACTTAGACTTATTAAATAGGCTTATTTCAGCAACTAGGGCTTATTAAATAGGCTTATTTCAGCAACTTATGCTTATTAAATAGCCTTATTAATCAGGTTTATTTCAGCAACTTAGGCGTTTTAAATAGCATTTTTAAATAGGTTTATTTCAGAAAGTTAGACTTATTAAATAGACCTTTTTAAATAGGCTTAGTTCAGAAACGTAGGCTTATTAAATAGGCTTATTCAGCAACTTAGGCTTATTAAATAGGCTTATTAAATAGGCTTATTTCAGCAACTCAGGCTTATTAAATAGGCTCATTTCAGCAACTTAAGCTTATTAAATCGCCTTATTTCAGCAACTTAGACTTATTAAATAGGCTTATTTCAGCAACTTAGGCTTATTAAATAGGCTTATTTCAGCAACTTAGACTTATTAAATAGGCTTATTTCAGCAACTAGGGCTTATTAAATAGGCTTATTTCAGCAACTTATGCTTATTAAATAGCCGTATTAATCAGGTTTATTTCAGCAACTTAGGCGTTTTAAATAGCATTTTTAAATAGGTTTATTTCAGAAAGTTAGACTTATTAAATAGACCTTTTTAACTAGGCTTAGTTCAGAAACGTAGGCTTATTAAATAGGCTTATTCAGCAACTTAGGCTTATTAAATAGGCTTATTAAATAGGCTTATTTCAGCAACTCAGGCTTATTAAATAGGCTTATTCAGCAACTTAGGCTTATTAAATAGGCTCATTAAATACTTATTAAAAAGGCTTATTAAACAGGCTTATTAAATAGACTTATTAAATAGGCTCATTAAATACTTATTAAATAGGTTTATTAAATAGGCGTATTAAATAGTCTCAATAAATAGGCTTATTAAATAGACTTATTAAATAGGCTTATTAAATAGGCTTATTAAATAGACTTATTAAATAGGCGTATTAAATAGGCTTAATAAATAGGCTTATTAAATAGGCTCAATAAATAGGCTTAATAAATAGGCTTAATAAATAGGCTTATTAAATAGGCTCAATAAATAGGCTTAATAAATAGGCTCATTGAATACTCTTTAAATAGGCTTATTAAATATATTTATTAAATAGAATTATTAAATAGGCTTATTAAATAGGCTTATTAAATAGGCTTATTAAATAGACTTATTAAATAGCCTCATTAAATAGGCTTATTTTAGCAACTTAGGCTTATTAAATAGGCTTATTTCAGCGACTTAGACTTATTAAATAGCCTTATTTCAGCAACTTAGGCTTATTAAATAGGCTCATTTCAGCAACTTAGGCTTATTAAATAGGCTTATTTCAGCAACTTAGACTTATTAAATAGGCTTATTTCAGCAACTAGGGCTTATTAAATAGGCTTATTTCAGCAACTTATGCTTATTAAATAGCCTTATTAATCAGGTTTATTTCAGCAACTTAGGCGTTTTAAATAGCATTTTTAAATAGGTTTATTTCAGAAAGTTAGACTTATTAAATAGACCTTTTTTAATAGGCTTAGTTCAGAAACGTAGGCTTATTAAATAGGCTTATTCAGCAACTTAGGCTTATTAAATAGGCTTATTAAATAGGCTTATTTCAGCAACTCAGGCTTATTAAATAGGCTCATTTCAGCAACTTAAGCTTATTAAATCGCCTTATTTCAGCAACTTAGACTTATTAAATAGGCTTATTTCAGCAACTTAGGCTTATTAAATAGGCTTATTTCAGCAACTTAGACTTATTAAATAGGCTTATTTCAGCAACTAGGGCTTATTAAATAGGCTTATTTCAGCAACTTATGCTTATTAAATAGCCTTATTAATCAGGTTTATTTCAGCAACTTAGGCGTTTTAAATAGCATTTTTAAATAGGTTTATTTCAGAAAGTTAGACTTATTAAATAGACCTTTTTAAATAGGCTTAGTTCAGAAACGTAGGCTTATTAAATAGGCTTATTCAGCAACTTAGGCTTATTAAATAGGCTTATTAAATAGGCTTATTTCAGCAACTCAGGCTTATTAAATAGGCTTATTCAGCAACTTAGGCTTATTAAATAGGCTCATTAAATACTTATTAAAAAGGCTTATTAAACAGGCTTATTAAATAGACTTATTAAATAGGCTCATTAAATACTTATTAAATAGGTTTATTAAATAGGCGTATTAAATAGTCTCAATAAATAGGCTTATTAAATAGACTTATTAAATAGGCTTATTAAATAGGCTTATTAAATAGACATATTAAATAGGCGTATTAAATAGGCTTAATAAATAGGCTTATTAAATAGGCTCAATAAATAGGCTTAATAAATAGGCTTAATAAATAGGCTTATCAAATAGGCTCAATAAATAGGCTTAATAAATAGGCTCATTGAATACTCTTTAAATAGGCTTATTAAATATATTTATTAAATAGACTTATTAAATAGGCTTATTAAATAGGCTTATTAAATAGGCTTATTAAATAGACTTATTAAATAGCCTCATTAAATAGGCTTATTTTAGCAACTTAGGCTTATTAAATAGGCTTATTTCAGCGACTTAGACTTATTAAATAGGCTTATTTCAGCAACTAGGGCTTATTAAATAGGCTTATTTCAGCAACTTATGCTTATTAAATAGCCTTATTAATCAGGTTTATTTCAGCAACTTAGGCGTTTTAAATAGCATTTTTAAATAGGTTTATTTCAGAAAGTTAGACTTATTAAATAGACCTTTTTAAATAGGCTTAGTTCAGAAACGTAGGCTTATTAAATAGGCTTATTCAGCAACTTAGGCTTATTAAATAGGCTTATTAAATAGGCTTATTTCAGCAACTCAGGCTTATTAAATAGGCTTATTCAGCAACTTAGGCTTATTAAATAGGCTCATTAAATACTTATTAAAAAGGCTTATTAAACAGGCTTATTAAATAGACTCATTAAATAGGCTTATTAAATAGACTTATTAAATAGCCTCATTAAATAGACTCATTAAATAGCCTCATTAAATAGGCTTATTTTAGCAACTTAGGCTTATTAAATAGGCTTAATTCAGCAACTTATGCTTATTAAATAGCCTTATTATATAGGCTTATTTCAGCAACTTAGGCTTATTAAATAAGCTTATTTCAGCAACTTAGACTTATTAAATAGGCCTATTAAATAGGCTTATTAAATAGACTTATTAAATAGGCTCATTAAATACTTATTAAATAGGCTTATTAAATAGGCTTATTAAATAGACTTATTAAATAGGCACAATAAATAGGCTTATTAAATAGGCTTATTAAATAGGCTTATAAAATAGGCTTATTAAATAGGCTTATTAAATAGGCTTATTAAATAGGCTTATTAAATAGGCTCAATAAATAGGCTTATTAAATAGGCTCATTAAATACTTATTAAATAGGCTTATTAAATAGACTTATTAAATATACTTATTAAATAGGCTTATTAAATAGACTTTATTAAATAGGCTTATTTAAAAGGCGTATTAAATAGACTTAATAAATAGGCTCATTAAATACTTATTAAATAGGTTTATTAAATAGGCGTATTAAATAGGCTTATTAAATAGGCGTATTAAATAGGCTTCTTAAATAGGCTTATTAAATTAACTTATTAAATAGCCTCATTAAATAGGCTTTTTTAGCAACTTAGGCTTATTAAATAGGTTTATTTCAGCAACTTAGACATTAAATAGCCTTATTAAATAGGCTTATTTCAGCAACTTAAGCTTATTAAATAAGCTTATTTCAGCAACTTAGGCTTATGAAAAAGGCTTTTCAGCAACTTAGGCTTATTAAATAGGCTTATTTCAGCAACTTAGACTTATTAAATAGGCCTATTAAATAGGCGTATTAAATAGACTGATTAAATAGGCTCATTAAATACTTATTAAATAGACTTATTAAATAGGCTTATTAAATAGGCTCAATAAATAGGCTTATTAAATAGACTTATTAAATAGGCTTATTAAATAGGCTTATTAAATAGACTTATTAAATAGGCGTATTAAATAGGCTTAATAAATAGGCTTATTAAATAGGCTCAATAAATAGGCTTAATAAATAGGCTTAATAAATAGGCTTATTAAAAAGGCTCAATAAATAGGCTTAATAAATAGGCTCATTGAATACTCTTCAAATAGGCTTATTAAATATATTTATTAAATAGACTTATTAAATAGGCTTATTAAATAGGCTTATTAAATAGGCTTATTAAATAGACTTATTAAATAGCCTCATTAAATAGGCTTATTTTAGCAACTTAGGCTTATTAAATAGGCTTATTTCAGCGACTTAGACTTATTAAATAGCCTTATTTCAGCAACTTAGGCTTATTAAATAGGCTCATTTCAGCAACTTAAGCTTATTAAATCGCCTTATTTCAGCAACTTAGACTTATTAAATAGGCTTATTTCAGCAACTTAGGCTTATTAAATAGGCTTATTTCAGCAACTTAGACTTATTAAATAGGCTTATTTCAGCAACTAGGGCTTATTAAATAGGCTTATTTCAGCAACTTATGCTTATTAAATAGCCTTATTAATCAGGTTTATTTCAGCAACTTAGGCGTTTTAAATAGCATTTTTAAATAGGTTTATTTCAGAAAGTTAGACTTATTAAATAGACCTTTTTAAATAGGCTTAGTTCAGAAACGTAGGCTTATTAAATAGGCTTATTCAGCAACTTAGGCTTATTAAATAGGCTTATTAAATAGGCTTATTTCAGCAACTCAGGCTTATTAAATAGGCTTATTCAGCAACTTAGGCTTATTAAATAGGCTCATTAAATACTTATTAAAAAGGCTTATTAAACAGGCTTATTAAATAGACTTATTAAATAGCTCATTAAATACTTATTAAATAGGTTTATTAAATAGGCGTATTAAATAGTCTCAATAAATAGGCTTATTAAATAGACTTATTAAATAGGCTTATTAAATAGGCTTATTAAATAGACTTATTAAATAGGCGTATTAAATAGGCTTAATAAATAGGCTTATTAAATAGGCTCAATAAATAGGCTTAATAAATAGGCTTAATAAATAGGCTTATTAAATAGGCTCAATAAATAGGCTTAATAAATAGGCTCATTGAATACTCTTTAAATAGGCTTATTAAATATATTTATTAAATAGACTTATTAAATAGGCTTATTAAATAGGCTTATTAAATAGGCTTATTAAATAGACTTATTAAATAGCCTCATTAAATAGGCTTATTTTAGCAACTTAGGCTTATTAAATAGGCTTATTTCAGCGACTTAGACTTATTAAATAGCCTTATTTCAGCAACTTAGGCTTATTAAATAGGCTCATTTCAGCAACTTAGGCTTATTAAATAGGCTTATTTCAGCAACTTAGACTTATTAAATAGGCTTATTTCAGCAACTAGGGCTTATTAAATAGGCTTATTTCAGCAACTTATGCTTATTAAATAGCCTTATTAATCAGGTTTATTTCAGCAACTTAGGCGTTTTAAATAGCATTTTTAAATAGGTTTATTTCAGAAAGTTAGACTTATTAAATAGACCTTTTTAAATAGGCTTAGTTCAGAAACGTAGGCTTATTAAATAGGCTTATTCAGCAACTTAGGCTTATTAAATAGGCTTATTAAATAGGCTTATTTCAGCAACTCAGGCTTATTAAATAGGCTTATTCAGCAACTTAGGCTTATTAAATAGGCTCATTAAATACTTATTAAAAAGGCTTATTAAACAGGCTTATTAAATAGACTTATTAAATAGGCTCATTAAATACTTATTAAATAGGTTTTTTAAATAGGCGTATTAAATAGTCTCATTAAATAGGCTTATTAAATAGACTTATTAAATAGCCTCATTAAATAGACTTATTAAATAGCCTCATTAAATAGGCTTATTTTAGCAACTTAGGCTTATTAAATAGGCTTAATTCAGCAACTTATGCTTATTAAATAGCCTTATTATATAGGCTTATTTCAGCAACTTAGGCTTATTAAATAAGCTTATTTCAGCAACTTAGACTTATTAAATAGGCCTATTAAATAGGCTTATTAAAGAGACTTATTAAATAGGCTCATTAAATACTTATTAAATAGGCTTATTAAATAGGCTTATTAAATAGACTTATTAAATAGGCTCAATAAATAGGCTTATTAAATAGGCTTATTAAATAGGCTTATAAAATAGGCTTATTAATTAGGCTTATTAAATAGGCTTATTAAATAGGCTTATTAAATAGGCTCAATAAATAGGCTTACTAAATAGGCTCAATAAATAGGCTTACTAAATAGGCTCAATAAATAGGCTTATTAAATAGGCTCAATAAATAGGCTTGTTAAATAGGCTCATTAAATACTTATTAAATAGGCTTATTAAATAGACTTATTAAATAGACTTATTAAATAGGCTTATTAAATTGACTTTATTAAATAGGCTTATTTAAAAGGCGTATTAAATAGACTTAATAAATAGGCTCATTAAATACTTATTAAATAGGTTTATTAAATAGGCGTATTAAATAGGCTTATTAAATAGGCTTATTAAATGAACTTATTAAATAGCCTCATTAAATAGGCTTTTTTTAGCAACTTAGGCTTATTAAATAGGTTTATTTCAGCAACTTAGACTTATTAAATAGCCTTATTAAATAGGCATATTTCAGCAACTTAGGCTTATTAAATAAGCTTATTTCAGCAACTTACACTTATTAAATAGCCTTATTAAACAGGTTTATTTCAGCAACTTAGGCTTATTAAATAGCATTTTTAAATAGGTTTATTTCAGCAAGTTAGACTTATTAAATAAACCTTTTTAAATAGGCTTAGTTCAGAAACTTAGGCTTTTTAAATAGGCTTATTTCAGCAACTTAGGCTCATTAAATAGCCTTAATAAATAGGCTTATTTCAGCAACTTAGGCTTATTAAATAGCCTTATTAAATAGGCTTATTTTAGCAACTTAGACTTATTAAATCGACTTATTAAATAGACATTTCAGCAACTTAGGCTCATTAAATATGCTTATGAAATATGCTCATTTCTGAAACTTAGACTTATTAGATAGGCCTATTAAATAGGCTTATTTTTTACAACTTAGGCTTATTAAATATGCTTATTTCAGCAACTTAGGCGTATTAAATAGCATTATTAAATAGGTTTATTTCTGCAACTTAGACTTATTAAATAGCCTTATTAAATAGGCTTATTTCAGCAACTTAGGATTATTAAATAGGCTTATTTCAGCAACTTATGCTTATTAAATAGCCTTATTAAACAGGTTTATTTCAGAAATTTAGGCTTATTAAATAGCATTTTTAAATAGGTTTATTTCAGCAACTTAGACTTATTAAATAGACCTTTTTATATATGCTTAGTTCAGCAACGTAGGCTTATTAAATAGGCTTATTTCAGCAACTTATGCTTATTAAATAGCCTTATTAATCAGGTTTATTTCAGCAACTTAGGCGTTTTAAATAGCATTTTTAAATAGGTTTATTTCAGAAAGTTAGACTTATTAAATAGACCTTTTTAAATAGGCTTAGTTCAGAAACGTAGGCTTATTAAATAGGCTTATTCAGCAACTTAGGCTTATTAAATAGGCTTATTAAATAGGCTTATTTCAGCAACTCAGGCTTATTAAATAGGCTTATTCAGCAACTTAGGCTTATTAAATAGGCTCATTAAATACTTATTAAAAAGGCTTATTAAACAGGCTTATTAAATAGACTTATTAAATAGGCTCATTAAATACTTATTAAATAGGTTTATTAAATAGGCGTATTAAATAGTCTCATTAAATAGGCTTATTAAATAGACTTATTAAATAGCCTCATTAAATAGACTTATTAAATAGCCTCATTAAATAGGCTTATTTTAGCAACTTAGGCTTATTAAATAGGCTTAATTCAGCAACTTATTCTTATTAAATAGCCTTATTATATAGGCTTATTTCAGCAACTTAGGCTTATTAAATAAGCTTATTTCAGCAACTTAGACTTATTAAATAGGCCTATTAAATAGGCTTATTAAATAGACATATTAAATAGGCTCATTAAATACTTATTAAATAGGCTTATTAAATAGGCTTATTAAATAGACTTATTAAATAGGCACAATAAATAGGCGTATTAAATAGGCTTATTAAATAGGCTTATAAAATAGGCTTATTAAATAGGCTTATTAAATAGGCTTATTAAATAGGCTTATTAAATAGGCTCAATAAATAGGTTTATTAAATAGGCTCATTAAATACTTATTAAATAGGCTTATTAAATAGACTTATTAAATAGACTTATTAAATAGGCTTATTAAATAGACTTTATTAAATAGGCTTATTTAAAAGGCGTATTAAATAGACTTAATAAATAGGCTCATTAAATACTTATTAAATAGGTTTATTAAATAGGCGTATTAAATAGGCTTATTAAATAGGTGTATTAAATAGGCTTATTAAATAGGCTTATTAAATGAACTTATTAAATAGCCTCATTAAATAGGCTTTTTTAGCAACTTAGGCTTATTAAATAGGTTTATTTCAGCAACTTAGACATTAAATAGCCTTATTAAATAGGCTTATTTCAGCAACTTAGGCTTATTAAATAAGCTTATTTCAGCAACTTACACTTATTAAATAGCCTTATTAAACAGGTTTATTTCAGCAACTTAGGCTTATTAAATAGCATTTTTAAATAGGTTTATTTCACCAACTTAGACTTATTAAATAGACCTTTTTATATAGGCTTAGTTCAGCAACGTAGGCTTATTAAATAGGCTTATTTCAGCAACTTATGCTTATTAAATAGCCTTATTAATCAGGTTTATTTCAGCAACTTAGGCGTATTAAATAGCATTTTTAAATAGGTTTATTTCAGCAACTTAGACTTATTAAATAGACCTTTTTAAATAGGCTTAGTTCAGAAACTTAGGCTTATTAAATAGGCTTATTCAGCAACTTCGGCTTATTAAATAGGCTTATTAAATAGGCTTATTTCAGCAACTCAGGTTTATTAAATAGGCTTATTCAGCAACTTAGGCTTATTAAATAGGCTCATTAAATACTTATTAAAAAGGCTTATTAAACAGGCTTATTAAATAGACTTATTAAATAGACTTATTAAATAGGCTTATTAAATAGGCTTATTAAATAGGCTTATTAAATAGGCTTATTAAATAGACTTATTAAATAGACTTATTAAATAGGCTTATTAAATAGACTTTATTAAATAGGCTTATTTAAAAGGCGTATTAAATAGACTTAATAAATAGGCTCATTAAATACTTATTAAATAGGTTTATTAAATAGGCGTATTAAATAGGCTCAATAAATAGGCTTATTAAATAGGCTCATTAAATACTTATTAAATAGGCTTATTAAATAGACTTATTAAATAGACTTATTAAATAGGCTTATTAAATAGACTTTATTAAATAGGCTTATTTAAAAGGCGTATTAAATAGACTTAATAAATAGGCTCATTAAATACTTATTAAATAGGTTTATTAAATAGGCGTATTAAATAGGCTGATTAAATAGGCGTATTAAATAGGCTTATTAAATAGGCTTATTAAATGAACTTATTAAATAGCCTCATTAAATAGGCTTTTTTTAGCAACTTAGGCTTATTAAATAGGTTTATTTCAGCAACTTAGGCTTATTAAATAAGCTTATTTCAGCAACTTACGCTTATTAAATAGCCTTATTAAACAGGTTTATTTCAGCAACTTAGGCTTATTAAATAGCATTTTTAAATAGGTTTATTTTAGCAACTTAGACTTATTAAATATACCTTTTTAAATAGGCTTAGTTCAGAAACTTAGGCTTTTTAAATAGGCTTATTTCAGCAACTTAGGCTCATTAAATAGCCTTCTTAAATAGGCTTATTTCAGCAACTTAGGCTTATTAAATAGCCTCATTAAATAGGCTTATTTTAGCAACTTAGGCTTATTAAATAGGCTTAATTCAGCAACTTATGATTATTAAATAGCCTTATTATATAGGCTTATTTCAGCAACTTAGGCTTATTAAATAAGCTTATTTCAGCAACTTAGACTTATTAAATAGGCCTATTAAATAGGCTTATTAAATAGACTTATTAAATAGGCTCATTAAATACTTATTAAATAGGCTTATTAAATAGGCTTATTAAATAGACTTATTAAATAGGCTCAATAAATAGGCTTATTAAATAGGCTTATTAAATAGGCTCAATAAATAGGCTTATTAAATAGGCTCATTAAATACTTATTAAATAGGCTTATTAAATAGACTTATTAAATAGACTCATTAAATAGGCTTATTAAATAGACTTTATTAAATAGGCTTATTTAAAAGGCGTATTAAATAGACTTAATAAATAGGCTCATTAAATACTTATTAAATAGGTTTATTAAATAGGCGTATTAAATAGGCTTATTAAATAGGCGTATTAAATAGGCTTATTAAATAGGCTTATTAAATGAACTTATTAAATAGCCTCATTAAATAGGCTTTTTTTAGCAACTTAGGCTTATTTAATAGGTTTATTTCAGCAACTTAGACTTATTAAATAGCCTTATTAAATAGGCTTATTTCAGCAACTTAGGCTTATGAAATAAGCTTATTTCAGCAACTTACGCTTATTAAATAGCCTTATTAAACAGGTTTATTTCAGCAACTTAGGCTTATTAAATAGCATTTTTAAATAGGTTTATTTCAGCAACTTAGACTTATTAAATATACCTTTTTAAATAGGCTTAGTTCAGAAACTTAGGCTTTTTAAATAGGCTTATTTCAGCAACTTAGGCTCATTAAATAGCCTTCTTAAATAGGCTTATTTCAGCAACTTAGGCTTATTAAATAGCCTTATTAAATAGGCTTATTTTAGCAACTTAGACTTATTAAATCGACTTATTAAATAGCCTTATTTCAGCAACTTAGACTTATTAAATAGGCTTTTCAGCAACTTAGGCTTATTAAATAGGCTTATTTCAGCAACTTAGACTTATTAAAAAGGCTTATTTCAGCAACTTAGGCTTATGAAAAAGGCTTTTCAGCAACTTAGGCTTATTAAATAGGCTTATTTCAGCAACTTAGACTTATTAAATAGGCCTATTAAATAGGCGTATTAAATAGACTGATTAAATAGGCTCATTAAATACTTATTAAATAGACTTATTAAATAGGCTTATTAAATAGGCTCAATGAATAGGCTTATTAAATAGACTTATTAAATAGGCTTATTAAATAGGCTTATTAAATAGACTTATTAAATAGGCGTATTAAATAGGCTTAATAAATAGGCTTATTAAATAGGCTCAATAAATAGGCTTAATAAATAGGCTTAATAAATAGGCTTATTAAATAGGCTCAATAAATAGGCTTAATAAATAGGCTCATTGAATACTCTTTAAATAGGCTTATTAAATATATTTATTAAATAGACTTATTAAATAGGCTTATTAAATAGGCTTATTAAATAGGCTTATTAAATAGACTTATTAAATAGCCTCATTAAATAGGCTTATTTTAGCAACTTAGGCTTATTAAATAGGCTTATTTCAGCGACTTAGACTTATTAAATAGCCTTATTTCAGCAACTTAGGCTTATTAAATAGGCTCATTTCAGCAACTTAAGCTTATTAAATCGCCTTATTTCAGCAACTTAGACTTATTAAATAGGCTTATTTCAGCAACTTAGGCTTATTAAATAGGCTTATTTCAGCAACTTAGACTTATTAAATAGGCTTATTTCAGCAACTAGGGCTTATTAAATAGGCTTATTTCAGCAACTTATGCTTATTAAATAGCCTTATTAATCAGGTTTATTTCAGCAACTTAGGCGTTTTAAATAGCATTTTTAAATAGGTTTATTTCAGAAAGTTAGACTTATTAAATAGACCTTTTTAAATAGGCTTAGTTCAGAAACGTAGGCTTATTATATAGGCTTATTCAGCAACTTAGGCTTATTAAATAGGCTTATTAAATAGGCTTATTTCAGCAACTCAGGCTTATTAAATAGGCTTATTCAGCAACTTAGGCTTATTAAATAGGCTCATTAAATACTTATTAAAAAGGCTTATTAAACAGGCTTATTAAATAGACTTATTAAATAGGCTCATTAAATACTTATTAAATAGGTTTATTAAATAGGCGTATTAAATAGTCTCAATAAATAGGCTTATTAAATAGACTTATTAAATAGGCTTATTAAATAGGCTTATTAAATAGACTTATTAAATAGGCGTATTAAATAGGCTTAATAAATAGGCTTATTAAATAGGCTCAATAAATAGGCTTAATAAATAGGCTTAATAAATAGGCTTATTAAATAGGCTCAATAAATAGGCTTAATAAATAGGCTCATTGAATACTCTTTAAATAGGCTTATTAAATATATTTATTAAATAGAATTATTAAATAGGCTTATTAAATAGGCTTATTAAATAGGCTTATTAAATAGACTTATTAAATAGCCTCATTAAATAGGCTTATTTTAGCAACTTAGGCTTATTAAATAGGCTTATTTCAGCGACTTAGACTTATTAAATAGCCTTATTTCAGCAACTTAGGCTTATTAAATAGGCTCATTTCAGCAACTTAGGCTTATTAAATAGGCTTATTTCAGCAACTTAGACTTATTAAATAGGCTTATTTCAGCAACTAGGGCTTATTAAATAGGCTTATTTCAGCAACTTATGCTTATTAAATAGCCTTATTAATCAGGTTTATTTCAGCAACTTAGGCGTTTTAAATAGCATTTTTAAATAGGTTTATTTCAGAAAGTTAGACTTATTAAATAGACCTTTTTAAATAGGCTTAGTTCAGAAACGTAGGCTTATTAAATAGGCTTATTCAGCAACTTAGGCTTATTAAATAGGCTTATTAAATAGGCTTATTTCAGCAACTCAGGCTTATTAAATAGGCTCATTTCAGCAACTTAAGCTTATTAAATCGCCTTATTTCAGCAACTTAGACTTATTAAATAGGCTTATTTCAGCAACTTAGGCTTATTAAATAGGCTTATTTCAGCAACTTAGACTTATTAAAGAGGCTTATTTCACCAACTAGGGCTTATTAAATAGGCTGATTTCAGCAACTTATGCTTATTAAATAGCCTTATTAATCAGGTTTATTTCAGCAACTTAGGCGTTTTAAATAGCATTTTTAAATAGGTTTATTTCAGAAAGTTAGACTTATTAAATAGACCTTTTTAACTAGGCTTAGTTCAGAAACGTAGGCTTATTAAATAGGCTTATTCAGCAACTTAGGCTTATTAAATAGGCTTATTAAATAGGCTTATTTCAGCAACTCAGGCTTATTAAATAGGCTTATTCAGCAACTTAGGCTTATTAAATAGGCTCATTAAATACTTATTAAAAAGGCTTATTAAACAGGCTTATTAAATAGACTTATTAAATAGGCTCATTAAATACTTATTAAATAGGTTTATTAAATAGGCGTATTAAATAGTCTCAATAAATAGGCTTATTAAATAGACTTATTAAATAGGCTTATTAAATAGGCTTATTAAATAGACTTATTAAATAGGCGTATTAAATAGGCTTAATAAATAGGCTTATTAAATAGGCTCAATAAATAGGCTTAATAAATAGGCTCATTGAATACTCTTTAAATAGGCTTATTAAATATATTTATTAAATAGAATTATTAAATAGGCTTATTAAATAGGCTTATTAAATAGGCTTATTAAATAGACTTATTAAATAGCCTCATTAAATAGGCTTATTTTAGCAACTTAGGCTTATTAAATAGGCTTATTTCAGCGACTTAGACTTATTAAATAGCCTTATTTCAGCAACTTAGGCTTATTAAATAGGCTCATTTCAGCAACTTAGGCTTATTAAATAGGCTTATTTCAGCAACTTAGACTTATTAAATAGGCTTATTTCAGCAACTAGGGCTTATTAAATAGGCTTATTTCAGCAACTTATGCTTATTAAATAGCCTTATTAATCAGGTTTATTTCAGCAACTTAGGCGTTTTAAATAGCATTTTTAAATAGGTTTATTTCAGAAAGTTAGACTTATTAAATAGACCTTTTTAAATAGGCTTAGTTCAGAAACGTAGGCTTATTAAATAGGCTTATTCAGCAACTTAGGCTTATTAAATAGGCTTATTAAATAGGCTTATTTCAGCAACTCAGGCTTATTAAATAGGCTCATTTCAGCAACTTAAGCTTATTAAATCGCCTTATTTCAGCAACTTAGACTTATTAAATAGGCTTATTTCAGCAACTTAGGCTTATTAAATAGGCTTATTTCAGCAACTTAGACTTATTAAATAGGCTTATTTCAGCAACTAGGGCTTATTAAATAGGCTTATTTCAGCAACTTATGCTTATTAAATAGCCTTATTAATCAGGTTTATTTCAGCAACTTAGGCGTTTTAAATAGCATTTTTAAATAGGTTTATTTCAGAAAGTTAGACTTATTAAATAGGCTTATTTCAGCAACTCAGGCTTATTAAATAGGCTTATTCAGCAACTTAGGCTTATTAAATAGGCTCATTAAATACTTATTAAAAAGGCTTATTAAACAGGCTTATTAAATAGACTTATTAAATAGGCTCATTAAATACTTATTAAATAGGTTTATTAAATAGGCGTATTAAATAGTCTCAATAAATAGGCTTATTAAATAGACTTATTAAATAGGCTTATTAAATAGGCTTATTAAATAGACATATTAAATAGGCGTATTAAATAGGCTTAATAAATAGGCTTATTAAATAGGCTCAATAAATAGGCTTAATAAATAGGCTTAATAAATAGGCTTATTAAATAGGCTCAATAAATAGGCTTAATAAATAGGCTCATTGAATACTCTTTAAATAGGCTTATTAAATATATTTATTAAATAGACTTATTAAATAGGCTTATTAAATAGGCTTATTAAATAGGCTTATTAAATAGACTTATTAAATAGCCTCATTAAATAGGCTTATTTTAGCAACTTAGGCTTATTAAATAGGCTTATTTCAGCGACTTACACTTATTAAATAGCCTTATTTGAGCAACTTAGGCTTATTAAATAGGCTCATTTCAGCAACTTAGGCTTATTAAATAGGCTTATTTCAGCAACTTAGGCTTATTAAATAGGCTTATTTCAGCAACTTAGACTTATTAAATAGGCTTATTTCAGCAACTAGGGCTTATTAAATAGGCTTATTTCAGCAACTTATGCTTATTAAATAGCCTTATTAATCAGGTTTATTTCAGCAACTTAGGCGTTTTAAATAGCATTTTTAAATAGGTTTATTTCAGAAAGTTAGACTTATTAAATAGACCTTTTTAAATAGGCTTAGTTCAGAAACGTAGGCTTATTATATAGGCTTATTCAGCAACTTAGGCTTATTAAATAGGCTTATTAAATAGGCTTATTTCAGCAACTCAGGCTTATTAAATAGGCTTATTCAGCAACTTAGGCTTATTAAATAGGCTCATTAAATACTTATTAAAAAGGCTTATTAAACAGGCTTATTAAATAGACTTATTAAATAGGCTCATTAAATACTTATTAAATAGGTTTATTAAATAGGCGTATTAAATAGTCTCAATAAATAGGCTTATTAAATAGACTTATTAAATAGGCTTATTAAATAGGCTTATTAAATAGACTTATTAAATAGGCGTATTAAATAGGCTTAATAAATAGGCTTATTAAATAGGCTCAATAAATAGGCTTAATAAATAGGCTTAATAAATAGGCTTATTAAATAGGCTCAATAAATAGGCTTAATAAATAGGCTCATTGAATACTCTTTAAATAGGCTTATTAAATATATTTATTAAATAGAATTATTAAATAGGCTTATTAAATAGGCTTATTAAATAGGCTTATTAAATAGACTTATTAAATAGCCTCATTAAATAGGCTTATTTTAGCAACTTAGGCTTATTAAATAGGCTTATTTCAGCGACTTAGACTTATTAAATAGCCTTATTTCAGCAACTTAGGCTTATTAAATAGGCTCATTTCAGCAACTTAGGCTTATTAAATAGGCTTATTTCAGCAACTTAGACTTATTAAATAGGCTTATTTCAGCAACTAGGGCTTATTAAATAGGCTTATTTCAGCAACTTATGCTTATTAAATAGCCTTATTAATCAGGTTTATTTCAGCAACTTAGGCGTTTTAAATAGCATTTTTAAATAGGTTTATTTCAGAAAGTTAGACTTATTAAATAGACCTTTTTAAATAGGCTTAGTTCAGAAACGTAGGCTTATTAAATAGGCTTATTCAGCAACTTAGGCTTATTAAATAGGCTTATTAAATAGGCTTATTTCAGCAACTCAGGCTTATTAAATAGGCTCATTTCAGCAACTTAAGCTTATTAAATCGCCTTATTTCAGCAACTTAGACTTATTAAATAGGCTTATTTCAGCAACTTAGGCTTATTAAATAGGCTTATTTCAGCAACTTAGACTTATTAAATAGGCTTATTTCAGCAACTAGGGCTTATTAAATAGGCTTATTTCAGCAACTTATGCTTATTAAATAGCCTTATTAATCAGGTTTATTTCAGCAACTTAGGCGTTTTAAATAGCATTTTTAAATAGGTTTATTTCAGAAAGTTAGACTTATTAAATAGACCTTTTTAACTAGGCTTAGTTCAGAAACGTAGGCTTATTAAATAGGCTTATTCAGCAACTTAGGCTTATTAAATAGGCTTATTAAATAGGCTTATTTCAGCAACTCAGGCTTATTAAATAGGCTTATTCAGCAACTTAGGCTTATTAAATAGGCTCATTAAATACTTATTAAAAAGGCTTATTAAACAGGCTTATTAAATAGACTTATTAAATAGGCTCATTAAATACTTATTAAATAGGTTTATTAAATAGGCGTATTAAATAGTCTCAATAAATAGGCTTATTAAATAGACTTATTAAATAGGCTTATTAAATAGGCTTATTAAATAGACTTATTAAATAGGCGTATTAAATAGGCTTAATAAATAGGCTTATTAAATAGGCTCAATAAATAGGCTTAATAAATAGGCTCATTGAATACTCTTTAAATAGGCTTATTAAATATATTTATTAACTAGAATTATTAAATAGGCTTATTAAATAGGCTTATTAAATAGGCTTATTAAATAGACTTATTAAATAGCCTCATTAAATAGACTTATTAAATAGCCTCATTAAATAGGCTTATTTTAGCAACTTAGGCTTATTAAATAGGCTTAATTCAGCAACTTATGCTTATTAAATAGCCTTATTATATAGGCTTATTTCAGCAACTTAGGCTTATTAAATAAGCTTATTTCAGCAACTTAGACTTATTAAATAGGCCTATTAAATAGGCTTATTAAATAGACTTATTAAATAGGCTCATTAAATACTTATTAAATAGGCATATTAAGTAGGCTTATTAAATAGACTTATTAAATAGGCTTATTAAATAGGCTTATTAAATAGGCTTATTAAATAGGCTCAATAAATAGGCTTATTAAATAGGCTCATTAAATACTTATTAAATAGGCTTATTAAATAGACTTATTAAATAGACTTATTAAATAGGCTTATTAAATAGACTTTATTAAATAGGCTTATTTAAAAGGCGTATTAAATAGACTTAATAAATAGGCTCATTAAATACTTATTAAATAGGTTTATTAAATAGGCGTATTAAATAGGCTTATTAAATAGGCGTATTAAATAGGCTTATTAAATAGGCTTATTAAATGAACTTATTAAATAGCCTCATTAAATAGGCTTTTTTTAGCAACTTAGGCTTATTAAATAGTTTTATTTCAGCAACTTAGGATTATTAAATAAGCTTATTTCAGCAACTTACGCTTATTAAATAGCCTTATTAAACAGGTTTATTTCAGCAACTTAGGCTTATTAAATAGCATTTTTAAATAGGTTTATTTCAGCAACTTAGACTTATTAAATATACCTTTTTAAATAGGCTTAGTTCAGAAACTTAGGCTTTTTAAATAGGCTTATTTCAGCAACTTAGGCTCATTAAATAGCCTTCTTAAATAGGCTTATTTCAGCAACTTAGGCTTATTAAATAGCCTCATTAAATAGGCTTATTTTAGCAACTTAGGCTTATTAAATAGGCTTAATTCAGCAACTTATGATTATTAAATAGCCTTATTATATAGGCTTATTTCAGCAACTTAGGCTTATTAAATAAGCTTATTTCAGCAACTTAGACTTATTAAATAGGCCTATTAAATAGGCTTATTAAATAGACTTATTAAATAGGCTCATTAAATACTTATTAAATAGGCTTATTAAATAGGCTTATTAAATAGACTTATTAAATAGGCACAATAAATAGGCTTATTAAATAGGCTTATTAAATAGGCTTATAAAATAGGCTTATTAAATAGGCTTATTAAATAGGCTTATTAAATAGGCTTATTAAATAGGCTCAATAAATAGGCTTATTAAATAGGCTCATTAAATACTTATTAAATAGGCTTATTAAATAGACTTATTAAATAGACTTATTAAATAGGCTTATTAAATAGACTTTATTAAATAGGCTTATTTAAAAGGCGTATTAAATAGACTTAATAAATAGGCTCATTAAATACTTATTAAATAGGTTTATTAAATAGGCGTATTAAATAGGCTTATTAAATAGGCGTATTAAATAGGCTTATTAAATAGGCTTATTAAATGAACTTATTAAATAGCCTCATTAAATATGTTTTTTTAGCAACTTAGGCTTATTAAATAGGTTTATTTCAGCAACTTAGACATTAAATAGCCTTATTAAATAGGCTTATTTCAGCAACTTAGGCTTATTAAACAGGTTTATTTCAGCAACTTACACTTATTAAATAGCCTTATTAAACAGGTTTTTTTCAGCAACTTAGGCTTATTAAATAGCATTTTTAAATAGGTTTATTTCACCAACTTAGACTTATTAAATAGACCTTTTTATATAGGATTAGTTCAGCAACGTAGGCTTATTAAATAGGCTTATTTCAGCAACTTATGCTTATTAAATAGCCTTATTAATCAGGTTTATTTCAGCAACTTAGGCGTATTAAATAGCATTTTTAAATAGGTTTATTTCAGCAACTTAGACTTATTAAATAGACCTTTTTAAATAGGCTTAGTTCAGAAACTTAGGCTTATTAAATAGGCTTATTCAGCAACTTAGGCTTATTAAATAGGCTTATTAAATAGGCTTATTTCAGCAACTCAGGTTTATTAAATAGGCTTATTCAGCAACTTAGGCTTATTAAATAGGCTCATTAAATACTTATTAAAAAGGCTTATTAAACAGGCTTATTAAATAGACTTATTAAATAGGCTCATTAAATACTTATTAAATAGGTTTATTAAATAGGCGTATTAAATAGTCTCATTAAATAGGCTTATTAAATAGACTTATTAAATAGCCTCATTAAATAGACTTATTAAATAGCCTCATTAAATAGGCTTATTTTAGCAACTTAGGCTTATTAAATAGGCTTAATTCAGCAACTTATGCTTATTAAATAGCCTTATTATATAGGCTTATTTCAGCAACTTAGGCTTATTAAATAAGCTTATTTCAGCAAATTAGACTTATTAAATAGGCCTATTAAATAGGCTTATTAAATAGACTTATTAAATAGGCTCATTAAATACTTATTAAATAGGCTTATTAAGTAGGCTTATTAAATAGACTTATTAAATAGGCTTATTAAATAGGCTTATTAAATAGGCTTATTAAATAGGCTCAATAAATAGGCTTATTAAATAGGCTCATTAAATACTTATTAAATAGGCTTATTAAATAGACTTATTAAATAGACTTATTAAATAGGCTTATTAAATAGACTTTATTAAATAGGCTTATTTAAAAGGCGTATTAAATAGACTTAATAAATAGGCTCATTAAATACTTATTAAATAGGTTTATTAAATAGGCGTATTAAATAGGCTTATTAAATAGGCGTATTAAATAGGCTTATTAAATAGGCTTATTAAATGAACTTATTAAATAGCCTCATTAAATAGGCTTTTTTTAGCAACTTAGGCTTATTAAATAGTTTTATTTCAGCAACTTAGGCTTATTAAATAAGCTTATTTCAGCAACTTACGCTTATTAAATCGCCTTATTAAACAGGTTTATTTCAGCAACTTAGGCTTATTAAATAGCATTTTTAAATAGGTTTATTTCAGCAACTTAGACTTATTAAATATACCTTTTTAAATAGGCTTAGTTCAGAAACTTAGGCTTTTTAAATAGGCTTATTTCAGCAACTTAGGCTCATTAAATAGCCTTCTTAAATAGGCTTATTTCAGCAACTTAGGCTTATTAAATAGCCTCATTAAATAGGCTTATTTTAGCAACTTAGGCTTATTAAATAGGCTTAATTCAGCAACTTATGATTATTAAATAGCCTTATTATATAGGCTTATTTCAGCAACTTAGGCTTATTAAATAAGCTTATTTCAGCAACTTAGACTTATTAAATAGGCCTATTAAATAGGCTTATTAAATAGACTTATTAAATAGGCTCATTAAATACTTATTAAATAGGCTTATTAAATAGGCTTATTAAATAGACTTATTAAATAGGCTCAATAAATAGGCTTATTAAATAGGCTTATTAAATAGGCTCAATAAATAGGCTTATTAAATAGGCTCATTAAATACTTATTAAATAGGCTTATTAAATAGACTTATTAAATAGACTTATTAAATAGGCTTATTAAATAGACTTTATTAAATAGGCTTATTTAAAAGGCGTATTAAATAGACTTAATAAATAGGCTCATTAAATACTTATTAAATAGGTTTATTAAATAGGCGTATTAAATAGGCTTATTAAATAGGCGTATTAAATAGGCTTATTAAATAGGCTTATTAAATGAACTTATTAAATAGCCTCATTAAATAGGCTTTTTTTAGCAACTTAGGCTTATTAAAAAGGTTTATTTCAGCAACTTAGACTTATTAAATAGCCTTATTAAATAGGCTTATTTCAGCAACTTAGGCTTATTAAATAAGCTTATTTCAGCAACTTACGCTTATTAAATAGCCTTATTAAACAGGTTTATTTCAGCAACTTAGGCTTATTAAATAGCATTTTTAAATAGGTTTATTTCAGCAACTTAGACTTATTAAATATACCTTTTTAAATAGGCTTAGTTCAGAAACTTAGGCTTTTTAAATAGGCTTATTTCAGCAACTTAGGCTCATTAAATAGCCTTCTTAAATAGGCTTATTTCAGCAACTTAGGCTTATTAAATAGCCTTATTAAATAGGCTTATTTTAGCAACTTAGACTTATTAAATCGACTTATTAAATAGCCTTATTTCAGCAACTTAGACTTATTAAATAGGCTTATTTCAGCAACTTATGCTCATTAAATATACTTATTTCAGCAACTTAGGCTTATTAAATAGGATTATTTCAGCAACTTAGACTTATTAAATAGGCTTATTTCAGCAACTTACGATTATTAAATAGGCTTCTTTCAGCAACTTAGGCTTATTAAATAGCCTTATTAAATAGGCTTATTTAAGCAACTTGGGCTTATTAAATAGGCTTATTTCAGCAACTTACGCTGATTAAATAGGCTTATTTCAGCAACTTAGACTTATTAAATAGCCTTATTTCAGCAACTTAGACTTATTAAATAGCCTTATTTCAGCAACTTAGACTTATTAAATAGGCTTATTTCAGCAACTTATGCTTATTTAATATACTTATTTCAGCAACTTAGGCTTATTAAATAGCCTTATTTCAGCAACTTAGACTTATTAAATAGCCTTATTTCAGCAACTTAGGCTTATTAAATAGGCTTATTTCAGCAACTTAGGCTTATTAAATAGGCTTATTAAATAGGCTTATTTCAGCAACTTAGGCTTATTAAATAGGCTTATTCAGCAACTTAGGCTTATTAAATAGGCTCATTAAATACTTATTAAATAGGCTTATTAAACAGGCTTATTAAATAGACTTATTAAATAGGTTCAATAAATAGGCTTATTAAATAAGCTCATTAAATAGGCTTAATTAATAGGCTTATTAAATAGGCTTATTAAATAGGCTTATTAAATAGACTTATTAAATAGGCTTATTAAATAGGATTATTAAATAGACTTATTAAATAGCCTCATTAAATAGACTTATTAAATAGCCTCATTAAATAGGCTTATTTTAGCAACTTAGGCTTATTAAATAGGCTTATTTCAACAACTTAGACTTATTAAATAGGCCTATTAAATAGGCTTATTAAATAGACTTATTAAATAGGCTTATTAAATAGGCTTATTAAATACGCTCAATAAATAGGCTTACTAAATAGGCTCAATAAATAGGCTTATTAAATAGGCTCAATAAATAGGCTTATTAAATAGGCTCAATAAATAGGCTTATTAAATAGGCTCATTAAATACTTATTAATTAGGCTTATTAAATAGACTTATTAAATAGACTTATTAAATAGGCTTATTAAATAGACTTTATTAAATAGGCTTATTAAAAAGGCGTATTAAATACACTTAATATATAGGCTCATTAAATACTTATTAAATAGGTTTATTAAATAGGCGTATTAAATAGGCTTATTAAATAGGCGTATTAAATAGGCTTATTAAATAGACTTATTAAATAGACTTATTAAATAGGCTTTTTAAATAGGCGCATTAAATAGGCTTATTAAATAGGCTTATTAAATAGACTTATTAAACAACCTCATTAAATAGGCTTATTTTAGCAACTTAGGCTTATTAAATAGGCTTATTTCAGCAACTTAGACTTATTAAATAGGCTTATTTCAGCAACTTAGACTTATTAAATAGCCTTATTTCAGCAACTTAGGCTTATTAAATAGGCTTATTTCAGCAACTTAGGCTTATGAAATAGGCTTTTCAGCAACTTAGGCTTATTAAATAGGCCTATTCAGCAACTTAGACTTATTAAATAGCCTCATTAAATAGGCTTATTTTAGCAACTTAGGCTTATTAAATAGGCTTATTTCAACAACTTAGACTTATTAAATAGGCCTATTAAATAGGCTTATTAAATAGACTTATTAAATAGGCTTATTAAATAGGCTTATTAAATACGCTCAATAAATAGGCTTACTAAATAGGCTCAATAAATAGGCTTATTAAATAGGCTCAATAAATAGGCTTATTAAATAGGCTCAATAAATAGGCTTATTAAATAGGCTCATTAAATACTTATTAATTAGGCTTATTAAATAGACTTATTAAATAGACTTATTAAATAGGCTTATTAAATAGACTTTATTAAATAGGCTTATTAAAAAGGCGTATTAAATACACTTAATATATAGGCTCATTAAATACTTATTAAATAGGTTTATTAAATAGGCGTATTAAATAGGCTTATTAAATAGGCGTATTAAATAGGCTTATTAAATAGACTTATTAAATAGACTTATTAAATAGGCTTTTTAAATAGGCGCATTAAATAGGCTTATTAAATAGGCTTATTAAATAGACTTATTAAACAACCTCATTAAATAGGCTTATTTTAGCAACTTAGGCTTATTAAATAGGCTTATTTCAGCAACTTAGACTTATTAAATAGGCTTATTTCAGCAACTTAGACTTATTAAATAGCCTTATTTCAGCAACTTAGGCTTATTAAATAGGCTTATTTCAGCAACTTAGGCTTATTAAATAGCCTTATTTCAGCAACTTATGCTTATTAAATAGGCCTATTCAGCAACTTAGGCTTATTAAATAGGCTTATTAAATAGGCTTATTTCAGCAACTTAGGCTTATTAAATAGGCTTATTCAGCAACTTAGGCTTATTAAATAGGCTCATTAAATACTTATTAAATAGGCTTATTAAACAGGCTAATTAAATAGACTTATTAAATAGGTTCAATAAATAGGCTTATTAAATAGGCTCATTAAATAGGCTTAATTAATAGGCTTATTAAATAGGCTTATTAAATAGACTTATAAAATAGGCTTATTAAATAGGCTTATTTAATTGGCTTAATAAATAGGCTTATTAAATAGGCTCAATAAATAGGCTTATTAAATAGGCTCGTTAAATACTTATTAAATAGGCTTATTAAATAGACTTATTAAATAGGCTTTTTAAATAGGCTCATTAAATAGGCTTATTAAATAGGCTTATTAAATAGACTTATTGAACAGCCTCATTAAATAGGCTTATCTTAGCAACTTAGGCTTATTAAATAGGCTTATTTCAGCAACTTAGACTTATTAAAAAGGCTTATTTCAGCAACTTAGGCTTATGAAATAGGCTTTTCAGCAACTTAGGCTTATTAAATAGGCTTATATCAGCAACTTAGACTTATTGAATAGGCCTATTAAATAGGCTTATTAAATAGACTGATTAAATAGGCTCATTAAATACTTATTAAATAGGCTTATTAAATAGGCTTATTAAATAGACTTATTAAATAGGCTCAATAAATAGGCGTATTAAATAGGCTTATTAAATAGGCTTATTAAATAGGCTTATTAAATAGACTTATTAAATAGGCGTATTAAATAGGCTTAATAAATAGGCTTATTAAATAGGCTCAATAAATAGGCTTAATAAATAGGCTTACTAAATAGGCTTATTAAATAGGCTCAATAAATAGGCTTAATAAATAGGCTCATTGAATACTCTTTAAATAGGCTTATTAAATAGACTTATTAAATAGACTTATTAAATAGGCTTATTAAATAGGCTTATTAAATAGGCTTATTAAATAGGCTTATTAAATAGACTTATTAAATAGCCTCATTAAATAGGCTTATTTTAGCAACTTAGGCTTATTAAATAGGCTTATTTCAGCAACTTAGGCTTATTAAATAGGCTCATTTGAGCAACTTAAGCTTATTAAATAGCCTTATTTCAGCAACTTAGACTTATTAAATAGGCTTATTTCAGAAACTTAGGCTTATTAAATAGGCTTATTTCAGCAACTTAGACTTATTAAATAGGCTTATTTCAGCAACTTAGGCTTATTAAATAGCCTTATTAAATAGGCTTATTTCAGCAACTAGGGCTTATTAAATAGGCTTATTTCAGCAACTTACGCTGATTAAATAGGCTCATTTCAGCAACTTAGACTTATTAAATAGCCTTATTTCAGCAACTTAGACTTATTAAATAGGCTTATTTCAGCAACTTATGCTTATTAAATATACTTATTTCAGCAACATAGGCTTATTAAATAGGCTTATTTCAGCACCTTAGACTTATTAAATAGCCTTATTTCAGCAACTTAGGCTTATTAAATAGGCTTATTTCAGCAACTTAGGCTTATTAAATAGACTTATTAAATAGGTTCAATAAATAGGCTTATTAAATAGGCTCATTAAATAGGCTTAATTAATAGGCTTATTAAATAGGCTTATTAAATAGGCTTATTAAATAGACTTATTAAATAGGCTTATTAAATAGGCTTATTTAATTGGCTTAATAAATAGGCTTATTAAATAGGCTCAATAAATAGGCTTATTAAATAGGCACGTTAAATACTTATTAAATAGGCTTATTAAATAGACTTATTAAATAGACATATTAAATAGGCTTTTTAAATAGGCGCATTAAATAGGCTTATTAAATAGGCTTATTAAATAGACTTATTAAACAGCCTCATTAAATAGGCTTATTTTAGCAACTTAGGCTTATTAAATAGGCTTATTTCAGCAACTTAGACTTATTAAAAAGGCTTATTTCAGCAACTTAGGCTTATGAAATAGGCTTTTCAGCAACTTAGGCTTATTAAATAGGCTTATTTCAGCAACTTAGACTTATTAAATAGGCCTATTAAATAGGCTTATTAAATAGACTGATTAAATAGGCTCATTAAATACTTATTAAATAGACTTATTAAATAGGCTTATTAAATAGGCTCAATAAATAGGCATATTAAATAGACTTATTAAATAGGCTTATTAAATAGGCTTATTAAATAGACTTATTAAATAGGCGTATTAAATAGGCTTAATAAATAGGCTTATTAAAAATAGGCTCAATAAATAGGCTTAATAAATAGGCTTAATAAATAGGCTTATTAAATAGGCTCAATAAATAGGCTTAATAAATAGGCTCATTGAATACTCTTTAAATAGGCTTATTAAATAGACTTATTAAATAGACTTATTAAATAGGCTTATTAAATAGGCTTATTAAATAGGCTTATTCAATAGACTTATTAAATAGCCTCATTAAATAGGCTTATTTTAGCAACTTATGCTTATTAAATAGGCTTATTTCAGCAACTTAGACTTATTAAATAGGCTTATTTCAGCAACTTAGGCTTATTAAATAGGCTTATTTCAGCAACTTAGACTTATTAAATAGGCTTATTTCAGCAACTAGGGCTTATTAAATAGGCTTATTTCAGCAACTTACGCTGATTAAATAGGCTCATTTCAGCAACTTAGACTTATTAAATAGCCTTATTTCAGCAACTTAGACTTATTAAATAGGCTTATTTCAGCAACTTATGCTTATTAAATATACTTATTTCAGCAACATAGGCTTATTAAATAGGCTTATTTCAGCAACTTAGACTTATTAAATAGGCTTATTTCAGCAACTTAGGCTTATTAAATAGGCTTATTTCAGCAACTTAGGCTTATTAAATAGGCTTATTAAATAGGCTTATTTCAGCAACTTAGGCTTATTAAATAGGCTTATTCAGCAACTTAGGCTTATTAAATAGGCTCATTAAATACTTATTAAATAGGCTTATTAAACAGGCTTATTAAATAGACTTATTAAATAGGTTCAATAAATAGGCTTATTAAATAGGCTCATTAAATAGGCTTAATTAATAGGCTTATTAAATAGGCTTATTAAATAGGCTTATTAAATAGACTTATTAAATAGGCTTATTAAATAGGCTTATTTAATAGGCTTATTAAATAGGCTCAATAAATAGGCTTATTAAATAGGCTCGTTAAATACTTATTAAATAGGCTTATTAAATAGACTTATTAAATAGCCTCATTAAATAGACTTATTAAATAGCCTCATTAAATAGGCTTATTTTAGCAACTTAGGCTTATTAAATAGGCTTATTTCAGCAACTTAGACTTATTAAATACGCCTATTAAATAGGCTTATTAAATAGACTTTTTTAAATAGGCTCATTAAATACTTATTAAATAGGCTTATTAAATAGGCTTATTAAATAGACTTATAAAATAGGCTTATTAAATAGACTTATTAAATAGGCTTATTAAATAGGCTTATTAAATACGCTCAATAAATAGGCTTACTAAATAGGCTCAATAAATAGGCTTATTAAATAGGCTCAATAAATAGGCTTATTAAATAGGCTCAATAAATAGGCTAATTAAATAGGCTCATTAAATACTTATTAATTAGGCTTATTAAATAGACTTATTAAATAGACTTATTAAATAGGCTTATTAAATAGACTTTATTAAATAGGCTTATTAAAAAGGCGTATTAAATACACTTAATATATAGGCTCATTAAATACTTATTAAATACGTTTATTAAATAGGCGTATTAAATAAGCTTATTAAATAGGCGTATTAAATAGGCTTATTAAATAGACTTATTAAATAGACTTATTAAATAGGCTTTTTAAATAGGCGCATTAAATAGGCTTATTAAATAGGCTTATTAAATAGACTTATTAAACAACCTCATTAAATAGGCTTATTTTAGCAACTTAGGCTTATTAAATAGGCTTATTTCAGCAACTTAGACTTATTAAATAGGCTTATTTCAGCAACTTAGACTTATTAAATAGCCTTATTTCAGCAACTTAGGCTTATTAAATAGGCTTATTTCAGCAACTTAGGCTTATGAAATAGGCTTTTCAGCAACTTAGGCTTATTAAATAGGCCTATTCAGCAACTTAGACTTATTAAATAGCCTCATTAAATAGGCTTATTTTAGCAACTTAGGCTTATTAAATAGGCTTATTTCAACAACTTAGACTTATTAAATAGGCCTATTAAATAGGCTTATTAAATAGACTTATTAAATAGGCTTATTAAATAGGCTTATTAAATACGCTCAATAAATAGGCTTACTAAATAGGCTCAATAAATAGGCTTATTAAATAGGCTCAATAAATAGGCTTATTAAATAGGCTCAATAAATAGGCTTATTAAATAGGCTCATTAAATACTTATTAATTAGGCTTATTAAATAGACTTATTAAATAGACTTATTAAATAGGCTTATTAAATAGACTTTATTAAATAGGCTTATTAAAAAGGCGTATTAAATACACTTAATATATAGGCTCATTAAATACTTATTAAATAGGTTTATTAAATAGGCGTATTAAATAGGCTTATTAAATAGGCGTATTAAATAGGCTTATTAAATAGACTTATTAAATAGACTTATTAAATAGGCTTTTTAAATAGGCGCATTAAATAGGCTTATTAAATAGGCTTATTAAATAGACTTATTAAACAACCTCATTAAATAGGCTTATTTTAGCAACTTAGGCTTATTAAATAGGCTTATTTCAGCAACTTAGACTTATTAAATAGGCTTATTTCAGCAACTTAGACTTATTAAATAGCCTTATTTCAGCAACTTAGGCTTATTAAATAGGCTTATTTCAGCAACTTAGGCTTATTAAATAGCCTTATTTCAGCAACTTATGCTTATTAAATAGGCCTATTCAGCAACTTAGGCTTATTAAATAGGCTTATTAAATAGGCTTATTTCAGCAACTTAGGCTTATTAAATAGGCTTATTCAGCAACTTAGGCTTATTAAATAGGCTCATTAAATACTTATTAAATAGGCTTATTAAACAGGCTAATTAAATAGACTTATTAAATAGGTTCAATAAATAGGCTTATTAAATAGGCTCATTAAATAGGCTTAATTAATAGGCTTATTAAATAGGCTTATTAAATAGACTTATAAAATAGGCTTATTAAATAGGCTTATTTAATTGGCTTAATAAATAGGCTTATTAAATAGGCTCAATAAATAGGCTTATTAAATAGGCTCGTTAAATACTTATTAAATAGGCTTATTAAATAGACTTATTAAATAGGCTTTTTAAATAGGCTCATTAAATAGGCTTATTAAATAGGCTTATTAAATAGACTTATTGAACAGCCTCATTAAATAGGCTTATCTTAGCAACTTAGGCTTATTAAATAGGCTTATTTCAGCAACTTAGACTTATTAAAAAGGCTTATTTCAGCAACTTAGGCTTATGAAATAGGCTTTTCAGCAACTTAGGCTTATTAAATAGGCTTATATCAGCAACTTAGACTTATTGAATAGGCCTATTAAATAGGCTTATTAAATAGACTGATTAAATAGGCTCATTAAATACTTATTAAATAGGCTTATTAAATAGGCTTATTAAATAGACTTATTAAATAGGCTCAATAAATAGGCGTATTAAATAGGCTTATTAAATAGGCTTATTAAATAGGCTTATTAAATAGACTTATTAAATAGGCGTATTAAATAGGCTTAATAAATAGGCTTATTAAATAGGCTCAATAAATAGGCTTAATAAATAGGCTTACTAAATAGGCTTATTAAATAGGCTCAATAAATAGGCTTAATAAATAGGCTCATTGAATACTCTTTAAATAGGCTTATTAAATAGACTTATTAAATAGACTTATTAAATAGGCTTATTAAATAGGCTTATTAAATAGGCTTATTAAATAGGCTTATTAAATAGACTTATTAAATAGCCTCATTAAATAGGCTTATTTTAGCAACTTAGGCTTATTAAATAGGCTTATTTCAGCAACTTAGGCTTATTAAATAGGCTCATTTGAGCAACTTAAGCTTATTAAATAGCCTTATTTCAGCAACTTAGACTTATTAAATAGGCTTATTTCAGAAACTTAGGCTTATTAAATAGGCTTATTTCAGCAACTTAGACTTATTAAATAGGCTTATTTCAGCAACTTAGGCTTATTAAATAGCCTTATTAAATAGGCTTATTTCAGCAACTAGGGCTTATTAAATAGGCTTATTTCAGCAACTTACGCTGATTAAATAGGCTCATTTCAGCAACTTAGACTTATTAAATAGCCTTATTTCAGCAACTTAGACTTATTAAATAGGCTTATTTCAGCAACTTATGCTTATTAAATATACTTATTTCAGCAACATAGGCTTATTAAATAGGCTTATTTCAGCACCTTAGACTTATTAAATAGCCTTATTTCAGCAACTTAGGCTTATTAAATAGGCTTATTTCAGCAACTTAGGCTTATTAAATAGACTTATTAAATAGGTTCAATAAATAGGCTTATTAAATAGGCTCATTAAATAGGCTTAATTAATAGGCTTATTAAATAGGCTTATTAAATAGGCTTATTAAATAGACTTATTAAATAGGCTTATTAAATAGGCTTATTTAATTGGCTTAATAAATAGGCTTATTAAATAGGCTCAATAAATAGGCTTATTAAATAGGCACGTTAAATACTTATTAAATAGGCTTATTAAATAGACTTATTAAATAGACATATTAAATAGGCTTTTTAAATAGGCGCATTAAATAGGCTTATTAAATAGGCTTATTAAATAGACTTATTAAACAGCCTCATTAAATAGGCTTATTTTAGCAACTTAGGCTTATTAAATAGGCTTATTTCAGCAACTTAGACTTATTAAAAAGGCTTATTTCAGCAACTTAGGCTTATGAAATAGGCTTTTCAGCAACTTAGGCTTATTAAATAGGCTTATTTCAGCAACTTAGACTTATTAAATAGGCCTATTAAATAGGCTTATTAAATAGACTGATTAAATAGGCTCATTAAATACTTATTAAATAGACTTATTAAATAGGCTTATTAAATAGGCTCAATAAATAGGCATATTAAATAGACTTATTAAATAGGCTTATTAAATAGGCTTATTAAATAGACTTATTAAATAGGCGTATTAAATAGGCTTAATAAATAGGCTTATTAAAAATAGGCTCAATAAATAGGCTTAATAAATAGGCTTAATAAATAGGCTTATTAAATAGGCTCAATAAATAGGCTTAATAAATAGGCTCATTGAATACTCTTTAAATAGGCTTATTAAATAGACTTATTAAATAGACTTATTAAATAGGCTTATTAAATAGGCTTATTAAATAGGCTTATTCAATAGACTTATTAAATAGCCTCATTAAATAGGCTTATTTTAGCAACTTATGCTTATTAAATAGGCTTATTTCAGCAACTTAGACTTATTAAATAGGCTTATTTCAGCAACTTAGGCTTATTAAATAGGCTTATTTCAGCAACTTAGACTTATTAAATAGGCTTATTTCAGCAACTAGGGCTTATTAAATAGGCTTATTTCAGCAACTTACGCTGATTAAATAGGCTCATTTCAGCAACTTAGACTTATTAAATAGCCTTATTTCAGCAACTTAGACTTATTAAATAGGCTTATTTCAGCAACTTATGCTTATTAAATATACTTATTTCAGCAACATAGGCTTATTAAATAGGCTTATTTCAGCAACTTAGACTTATTAAATAGGCTTATTTCAGCAACTTAGGCTTATTAAATAGGCTTATTTCAGCAACTTAGGCTTATTAAATAGGCTTATTAAATAGGCTTATTTCAGCAACTTAGGCTTATTAAATAGGCTTATTCAGCAACTTAGGCTTATTAAATAGGCTCATTAAATACTTATTAAATAGGCTTATTAAACAGGCTTATTAAATAGACTTATTAAATAGGTTCAATAAATAGGCTTATTAAATAGGCTCATTAAATAGGCTTAATTAATAGGCTTATTAAATAGGCTTATTAAATAGGCTTATTAAATAGACTTATTAAATAGGCTTATTAAATAGGCTTATTTAATAGGCTTATTAAATAGGCTCAATAAATAGGCTTATTAAATAGGCTCGTTAAATACTTATTAAATAGGCTTATTAAATAGACTTATTAAATAGCCTCATTAAATAGACTTATTAAATAGCCTCATTAAATAGGCTTATTTTAGCAACTTAGGCTTATTAAATAGGCTTATTTCAGCAACTTAGACTTATTAAATACGCCTATTAAATAGGCTTATTAAATAGACTTTTTTAAATAGGCTCATTAAATACTTATTAAATAGGCTTATTAAATAGGCTTATTAAATAGACTTATAAAATAGGCTTATTAAATAGACTTATTAAATAGGCTTATTAAATAGGCTTATTAAATACGCTCAATAAATAGGCTTACTAAATAGGCTCAATAAATAGGCTTATTAAATAGGCTCAATAAATAGGCTTATTAAATAGGCTCAATAAATAGGCTAATTAAATAGGCTCATTAAATACTTATTAATTAGGCTTATTAAATAGACTTATTAAATAGACTTATTAAATAGGCTTATTAAATAGACTTTATTAAATAGGCTTATTAAAAAGGCGTATTAAATACACTTAATATATAGGCTCATTAAATACTTATTAAATACGTTTATTAAATAGGCGTATTAAATAAGCTTATTAAATAGGCGTATTAAATAGGCTTATTAAATAGACTTATTAAATAGACTTATTAAATAGGCTTTTTAAATAGGCGCATTAAATAGGCTTATTAAATAGGCTTATTAAATAGACTTATTAAACAGCCTCATTAAATAGGCTTATTTTAGCAACTTAGGCTTATTAAATAGGCTTATTTCAGCAACTTAGACTTATTAAAAAGGCTTATTTCAGCAACTTAGGCTTATGAAAAAGGCTTTTCAGCAACTTAGGCTTATTAAATAGGCTTATTTCAGCAACTTAGACTTATTAAATAGGCCTATTAAATAGGCGTATTAAATAGACTGATTAAATAGGCTCATTAAATACTTATTAAATAGACTTATTAAATAGGCTTATTAAATAGGCTCAATAAATAGGCTTATTAAATAGACTTATTAAATAGGCTTATTAAATAGGCTTATTAAATAGACTTATTAAATAGGCGTATTAAATAGGCTTAATAAATAGGCTTATTAAATAGGCTCAATAAATAGGCTTAATAAATAGGCTTAATAAATAGGCTTATTAAATAGGCTCAATAAATAGGCTTAATAAATAGGCTCATTGAATACTCTTTAAATAGGCTTATTAAATATATTTATTAAATAGACTTATTAAATAGGCTTATTAAATAGGCTTATTAAATAGGCTTATTAAATAGACTTATTAAATAGCCTCATTAAATAGGCTTATTTTAGCAACTTAGGCTTATTAAATAGGCTTATTTCAGCTACTTAGACTTATTAAATAGCCTTATTTCAGCAACTTAGGCTTATTAAATAGGCTCATTTCAGCAACGTAAGCTTATTAAATCGCCTTATTTCAGCAACTTAGACTTATTAAATAGGCTTATTTCAGCAACTTAGGCTTATTAAATAGGCTTATTTCAGCAACTTAGACTTATTAAATAGGCTTATTTCAGCAACTAGGGCTTATTAAATAGGCTTATTTCAGCAACTTACGCTGATTAAATAGGCTCATTTCAGCAACTTAGACTTATTAAATAGCCTTATTTCAGCAACTTAGACTTATTAAATAGGCTTATTTCAGCAACTTATGCTTATTTAATATACTTATTTCAGCAACATAGGCTTATTAAATAGGCTTATTTCAGCAACTTAGACTTATTAAATAGCCTTATTTCAGCAACTTAGGCTTATTAAATAGGCTTATTTCAGCAACTTAGGCTTATTAAATAGGCTTATTAAATAGGCTTATTTCAGCAACTTAGGCTTATTAAATAGGCTTATTCAGCAACTTAGGCTTATTAAATAGGCTCATTAAATAGACTTATTAAATAGGTTCAACAAATAGGCTTATTAAATAAGCTCATTAAATAGGCTTAATTAATAGGCTTATTAAATAGGCTTATTAAATAGGCTTATTAAATAGACTTATTAAATAGACTTATTAAATAGGCTTATTAAATAGACTTTATTAAATAGGCTTATTAAAAAGGCGTATTAAATACACTTAATATATAGGCTCATTAAATACTTATTAAATACGTTTATTAAATAGGCGTATTAAATAAGCTTATTAAATAGGCGTATTAAATAGGCTTATTAAATAGACTTATTAAATAGACTTATTAAATAGGCTTTTTAAATAGGCGCATTAAATAGGCTTATTAAATAGGCTTATTAAATAGACTTATTAAACAGCCTCATTAAATAGGCTTATTTTAGCAACTTAGGCTTATTAAATAGGCTTATTTCAGCAACTTAGACTTATTAAAAAGGCTTATTTCAGCAACTTAGGCTTATGAAAAAGGCTTTTCAGCAACTTAGGCTTATTAAATAGGCTTATTTCAGCAACTTAGACTTATTAAATAGGCCTATTAAATAGGCGTATTAAATAGACTGATTAAATAGGCTCATTAAATACTTATTAAATAGACTTATTAAATAGGCTTATTAAATAGGCTCAATAAATAGGCTTATTAAATAGACTTATTAAATAGGCTTATTAAATAGGCTTATTAAATAGACTTATTAAATAGGCGTATTAAATAGGCTTAATAAATAGGCTTATTAAATAGGCTCAATAAATAGGCTTAATAAATAGGCTTAATAAATAGGCTTATTAAATAGGCTCAATAAATAGGCTTAATAAATAGGCTCATTGAATACTCTTTAAATAGGCTTATTAAATATATTTATTAAATAGACTTATTAAATAGGCTTATTAAATAGGCTTATTAAATAGGCTTATTAAATAGACTTATTAAATAGCCTCATTAAATAGGCTTATTTTAGCAACTTAGGCTTATTAAATAGGCTTATTTCAGCTACTTAGACTTATTAAATAGCCTTATTTCAGCAACTTAGGCTTATTAAATAGGCTCATTTCAGCAACGTAAGCTTATTAAATCGCCTTATTTCAGCAACTTAGACTTATTAAATAGGCTTATTTCAGCAACTTAGGCTTATTAAATAGGCTTATTTCAGCAACTTAGACTTATTAAATAGGCTTATTTCAGCAACTAGGGCTTATTAAATAGGCTTATTTCAGCAACTTACGCTGATTAAATAGGCTCATTTCAGCAACTTAGACTTATTAAATAGCCTTATTTCAGCAACTTAGACTTATTAAATAGGCTTATTTCAGCAACTTATGCTTATTTAATATACTTATTTCAGCAACATAGGCTTATTAAATAGGCTTATTTCAGCAACTTAGACTTATTAAATAGCCTTATTTCAGCAACTTAGGCTTATTAAATAGGCTTATTTCAGCAACTTAGGCTTATTAAATAGGCTTATTAAATAGGCTTATTTCAGCAACTTAGGCTTATTAAATAGGCTTATTCAGCAACTTAGGCTTATTAAATAGGCTCATTAAATAGACTTATTAAATAGGTTCAACAAATAGGCTTATTAAATAAGCTCATTAAATAGGCTTAATTAATAGGCTTATTAAATAGGCTTATTAAATAGGCTTATTAAATAGACTTATTAAATAGCCTCATTAAATAGACTTATTAAATAGCCTCATTAAATAGGCTTATTTTAGCAACTTAGGCTTATTAAATAGGCTTATTTCAACAACTTAGACTTATTAAATAGGCCTATTAAATAGGCTTATTAAATAGACTTATTAAATAGGCTCATTAAATACTTATTAAATTAGGCTTATTAAATAGGCTTATTAAATAGGCTTATAAAATAGGCTTATTAAATAGACTTATTAAATAGGCTTATTAAATAGGCTTATTAAATACGCTCAATAAATAGGCTTACTAAATAGGCTCAATAAATAGGCTTATTAAATAGGCTCAATAAATAGGCTTATTAAATAGGCTCAATAAATAGGCTTATTAAATAGGCTCATTAAATACTTATTAATTAGGCTTATTAAATAGACTTATTAAATAGACTTATTAAATAGGCTTATTAAACAGACTTTATTAAATAGGCTTATTAAAAAGGCGTATTAAATACACTTAATATATAGGCTAATTAAATACTTATTAAATAGGTTTATTAAATAGGCATATTAAATAGGCTTATTAAATAGGCGTATTAAATAGGCTTATTAAATAGACTTATTAAATAGACTTATTAAATAGGCTTTTTAAATAGGCGCATTAAATAGGCTTATTAAATAGGCTTATTGAATAGACTTATTAAACAGCCTCATTAAATAGGCTTATTTTAGCAACTTAGGCTTATTAAATAGGCTTATTTCAGCAACTTAGACTTATTAAAAAGGCTTATTTCAGCAACTTAGGCTTATGAAATAGGCTTTTCAGCAACTTAGGCTTATTAAATAGGCTTATTTCAGCAACTTAGACTTATTAAATAGGCCTATTAAATAGGCTTATTAAATAGACTGATTAAATAGGCTCATTAAATACTTATTAAATAGACTTATTAAATAGGCTTATTAAATAGGCTCAATAAATAGGCTTATTAAATAGACTTATTAAATAGGCTTATTAAATAGGCTTATTAAATAGACTTATTAAATAGGCGTATTAAATAGGCTTAATAAATAGGCTTATTAAATAGGCTCAATAAATAGGCTTAATAAATAGGCTTAATAAATAGGCTTATTAAATAGGCTCAATAAATAGGCTTAATAAATAGGCTCATTGAATACTCTTTAAATAGGCTTATTAAATAGACTTATTAAATAGACTTATTAAATAGGCTTATTAAATAGGCTTATTAAATACGCTTATTAAATAGACTTATTAAATAGCCTCATTAAATAGGCTTATTTTAGCAACTTAGGCTTATTAAATAGGCTTATTTCAGCGACTTAGACTTATTAAATAGCCTTATTTCAGCAACTTAAGCTTATTAAATAGGCTCATTTCAGCAACTTAAGCTTATTAAATCTCCTTATTTCAGCAACTTAGACTTATTAAATAGGCTTATTTCAGCAACTTAGGCTTATTAAATAGGCTTATTTCAGCAACTTAGACTCATTAAATAGGCTTATTTCAGCAACTAGGGCTTATTAAATAGGCTTATTTCAGCAACTTACGCTGATTAAATAGGCTCATTTCAGCAACTTAGACTTATTAAATAGCCTTATTTCAGCAACTTAGACTTATTAAATAGGCTTATTTCAGCAACTTATGCTTATTAAATATACTTATTTCAGCAACATAGGCTTATTAAATAGGCTTATTTCAGCAACTTAGACTTATTAAATAGCCTTATTTCAGCAACTTAGGCTTATTAAATAGGCTTATTTCAGCAACTTAGGCTTATTAAATAGGCTTATTAAATAGGCTTATTTCAGCAACTTAGGCTTATTAAATAGGCTTATTCAGCAACTTAGGCTTATTAAATAGGCTCATTAAATACTAATTAAATAGGCTTATTAAACAGGCTTATTAAATAGACTTATTAAATAGGTTCAATAAATAGGCTTATTAAATAGGCTCATTAAATAGGCTTAATTAATAGGCTTATTAAATAGGCTTATTAAATAGGCTTATTAAATAGACTTATTAAATAGGCTTATTAAATAGGCTTATTTAATAGGCTTATTAAATAGGCTCAATAAATTGGCTTATTAAATAGGCTCGTTAAATACTTATTAAATAGGCTTATTAAATAGACTTATTAAATAGCCTCATTAAATAGACTTATTAAATAGCCTCATTAAATAGGCTTATTTTAGCAACTTAGGCTTATTAAATAGGCTTATTTCAGCAACTTAGACTTAGTAAATAGGCCTATTAAATAGGCTTATTAAATAGACTTATTAAATAGGCTCATTAAATACTTATTAAATAGGCTTATTAAATAGACTTATTAAATAGGCTCAATAAATAGGCGTATTAAATAGGCTTATTAAATAGGCTTATAAAATAGGCTTATTAAATAGACTTATTAAATAGGCTTATTAAATAGGCTTATTAAATGCGCTCAATAAATAGGCTTACTAAATAGGCTCAATAAATAGGCTTATTAAATAGGCTCAATAAATAGGCTTATTAAATAGGCTCAATAAATAGGCTTATTAAATAGGCTCATTAAATACTTATTAATTAGGCTTATTAAATAGACTTATTAAATAGACTTATTAAATAGGCTTATTAAATAGACTTTATTAAATAGGCTTATTAAAAAGGCATATTAAATACACTTAATATATAGGCTCATTAAATACTTATTAAATAGGTTTATTAAATAGGCGTATTAAATAGGCTTATTAAATAGGCGTATTAAATAGGCTTATTAAATAGGCTTATTAAATGGACTTATTAAATAGCCTCATTAAATAGGCTTTTTTAGCAACTTAGGTTTATTAAATAGGTTTATTTCAGCAACGTAGACTTATGAAATAGCCTTATTAAATAGGCTTATTTCAGCAACTTATGCTTATTAAATAAGCTTATTTCAGCAACTTACATTTATTAAATAGCCTTATTAAACAGGTTTATTTCAGCAACTTAGGCGTATTAAATAGCATTTTTAAATAGGTTTATTTCAGCAACTTAGACTTATTAAATATACCTTTTTAAATAGGCTTAGTTCAGAAACTTAGGCTTTTTAAATAGGCTTATTTCAGCAACTTAGGCTCATTAAATAGCCTTAATAAATAGGCTTATTTCAGCAACTTAGGCTTATTAAATAGCCTTATTAAATAGGCTTATTTTAGCAACTTAGACTTATTAAATCGACTTATTAAATAGACATTTCAGCAACTTAGGCTCATTAAATATGCTTATGAAATATGCTCATTTCTGAAACTTAGACTTATTAGATAGGCCTATTAAATAGGCTTATTTTTTACAACTTAGGCTTATTAAATATGCTTATTTCAGCAACTTAGGCGTATTAAATAGCATTATTAAATAGGTTTATTTCTGCAACTTAGACTTATTAAATAGCCTTATTAAATAGGCTTATTTCAGCAACTTAGGATTATTAAATAGGCTTATTTCAGCAACTTATGCTTATTAAATAGCCTTATTAAACAGGTTTATTTCAGCAATTTAGGCTTATTAAATAGCATTTTTAAATAGGTTTATTTCAGCAACTTAGACTTATTAAATAGACCTTTTTATATAGGCTTAGTTCAGCAACGTAGGCTTATTAAATAGGCTTATTTCAGCAACTTATGCTTATTAAATAGCCTTATTAATCAGGTTTATTTCAGCAATTTAGGCTTATTAAATAGCATTTTTAAATAGGTTTATTTCAGTAACTTAGACTTATTAAATAGACCTTTTTATATAGGCTTAGTTCAGCAACGTAGGCTTATTAAATAGGCTTATTTCAGCAACTTATGCTTATTAAATAGCCTTATTAATCAGGTTTATTTCAGCAATTTAGGCTTATTAAATAGCATTTTTAAATAGGTTTATTTCAGTAACTTAGACTTATTAAATAGACCTTTTTATATAGGCTTAGTTCAGCAACGTAGGCTTATTAAATAGGCTTATTTCAGCAACTTATGCTTATTAAATAGCCTTATTAATCAGGTTTATTTCAGCAACTTAGGCGTTTTAAATAGCATTTTTAAATAGGTTTATTTCAGCAACTTAGACTTATTAAATAGACCTTTTTAAATAGGCTTAGTTCAGAAACTTAGGCTTATTAAATAGGCTTATTCAGCAACTTAGGCTTATTAAATAGGCTTATTAAATAGGCTTATTTCAGCAACTCAGGCTTATTAAATAGGCTTATTCAGCAACTTAGGCTTATTAAATAGGCTCATTAAATACTTATTAAAAAGGCTTATTAAACAGGCTTATTAAATAGACTTATTAAATGGGCTCATTAAATACTTATTAAATAGGTTTATTAAATAGGCGTATTAAATAGTCTCATTAAATAGGCTTATTAAATAGACTTATTAAATAGCCTCATTAATTAGACTTATTAAATAGCCTCATTAAATAGGCTTATTTTAGCAACTTAGGCTTATTAAATAGGCTTAATTCAGCAACTTATGCTTAGGTGACTTCCAAGTCAGCCATATTCCATGGGGGACATTGTGCTGTTGGCCATGTTCTATAGGTGACTTCCAAGTGAGCCATATTGCTTGGGGGACATTGTGCTGGTTGTGTTGTATACGTGACTTCCAAGTCAGCCATATTGCATGGGGGACATTGTGCTGGTTGTCTTGTATAGGTGACTTCCAAGTCAGCCGTGTTGCATGGGAGACATTGTGCTGGTGGCCATGTTCTATAGGTGACTTCCAAGTCAGCCATATTGCATGGGGGACATTGTGCTGGTGGCCATGTTCTATAGGTGACTTCCAAGTCAGCCGTTTTGCATGGGGGACATTGTGCTGGTGGCCATGTTCTATAGGTGACTTCCAAGTCAGCCATATTGCATGGGGGACATTGTGCTGGTTGCCATGTTGTATAGGTGACTTCCAAGTCAGCCATATTGCATGGGGGACATTGTGCTGGTTGCCATGTTGTATAGGTGACTTCCAAGTCAGCCATATTGCATGGGGGACATTGTGCTGGTGGCCATGTTCTATAGGTGACTTCCAAGTCAGCCATATTGCATGGGGGACATTGTGCTGGTTGCCATGTTGTATAGGTGACGTCCAAGTCAGCCATATTGCATGGGGGACATTGTGCTGGTTGCCATGTTGTATAGGTGACTTCCAAGTCAGCCATATTGCTTGGGGGACATTGTGCTGGTTGCCATGTTGTATAGGTGACTTCCAAGTCAGCCATATTGCATGGGGGACATTGTGCTGGTTGCCATGTTGTATAGGTGACTTCCAAGTGAGCCATATTGCATGGGGGACATTGTGCTGGTTGCCATGTTGTATAGGTGACTTCCAAGTGAGCCATATTGCTTGGGGGACATTGTGCTGGTTGTGTTGTATAGGTGACTTCCAAGTCAGCCATATTACATGGGGGACATTGTGCTGGTTGTGTTGTATAGGTGACTTCGAAGTCAGCCATATAGCATGGGGGACATTGTGCTGGTTGTATTGTATAGGTGACTTCCAAGTCAGCCATATTGCATGGGGGACATTGTGCTGGTTGTATTGTATAGGTGACTTCCAAGTCAGCCATATTGCATGGGGGACATTGTGCTGGTTGCCATGTCCTATAGGTGACTTCCAAGTCAGCCATATTGCATGGGGGACATTGTGCTGGTTGTTTTGTATAGGTGACTTCCAAGTCAGCCATATTGCTTGGGGGACATTGTGCTGGTTGCCATGTTCTTTAGGTGACTTACAAGTCAGCCATATTGCTTGGGGGACATTGTGCTGGTTGCCATGTTGTATAGGTGACTTCCAAGTCAGCCATATTGCATGGGGGACATTGTGCTGGTGGCCATGTTCTATAGGTGACTTCCAAGTCAGCCATATTGCATGGGGGACATTGTGCTGGTTGCCATGTTGTATAGGTGACTTCCAAGTTAGCCATATTGCTTGGGGGACATTGTGCTGGTTGCCATGTTGTATAGGTGACTTCCAAGTCAGCCATATTGCATGGGGGACATTGTGCTGGTTGCCATGTTGTATAGGTGACTTCCAAGTGAGCCATATTGCATGGGGGACATTGTGATCGTTGCCATGTTGTATAGGTGACTTCCAAGTGAGCCATATTGCTTGGGGGACATTGTGCTGGTTGTGTTGTATAGGTGACTTCCAAGTCAGCCATATTACATGGGGGACATTGTGCTGGTTGTGTTGTATAGGTGACTTCCAAGTCAGCCATATTGCATGGGGGACATTGTGCTGGTTGTATTGTATAGGTGACTTCCAAGTCAGCCATATTGCATGGGGGACATTGTGCTGGTTGTCTTGTATAGGTGACTTCCAATTAAGCCATATTGCATGGGGGACATTGTGCTGGTGGCCATGTTCTATAGGTGACTTCCAAGTCAGCCATATTGCTTGGGGGACATTTTGCTGGTTGTATTGTATAGGTGACTTCCAAGTCAGCCATATTGCATGGGGGACATTGTGCTGGTTGTGTTGTATAGGTGACTTCCAAGTCAGCCATATTGCATGGGGGACATTGTGCTGGTTGTATTGTATAGGTGACTTCCAAGTCAGCCATATTGCATGGGGGACATTGTGCTGGTTGTATTGTATAGGTGACTTCCAAGTCAGCCGTGTTGCATGGGGGACATTGTGCTTGTGGCCATGTTCTATAGGTGACATCCAAGTCAGCCATATTGCATGGGGGACATTGTGCTGGTTGCCATGTTGTATAGGTGACTTCCAAGTCAGCCATATTGCATGGGGGACATTGTACTGGTTGTCTTGTATAGGTGACTTCCAAGTCAGCCGTGTTGCATTGGGGACATTGTGCTGGTGGCCATGTTCTATAGGTGACTTCCAAGTCAGCCATATTGCATGGGGGACCTTGTGCTGGTTGCCATGTTGTATAGGTGACTTCCAAGGCAGCCATATTGCATGGGGGACATTGTGCTGGTTGCCATGTTGTATAGGTGACTTCCAAGTCAGCCATATTGCATGGGGGACATTATGCTGGTTGTGTTGTATTGGTGACTTTCAAGTCAGCCATATTGCATGGGGGACATTGTGCTGGTTGCCATGTCCTATAGGTGACTTCCAAGTCAGCCATATTGCATGGGGGACATTGTGCTGGTTGTCTTGTATAGGTGACGTCCAAGTCAGCCATATTGCTTGGGGGACATTGTGCTGGTTGCCATGTTCTATAGGTGACTTCCAAGTCAGCCATTTTGCTTGGGGGACATTGTGCTGGTTGTGTTGTATAGGTGACTTCCAAGTCAGCCATATTGCATGGGGGACATTGTGCTGGTTGTCTTGTATAGGTGACTTCCAATTCAGCCATATTGCATGGGGGACATTGTGCTGGTGGCCATGTTCTATAGGTGACTTCCAAGTCAGCCATATTGCTTGGGGGACATTGTGCTGGTTGTATTGTATAGGTGACTTCCAAGTCAGCCATATTGCATGGGGGACATTGTGCTGGTTGTGTTGTATAGGTGACTTCCAAGTCAGCCATATTGCATGGGGGACATTGTGCTGGTTGTATTGTATAGGTGACTTCCAAGTCAGCCATATTGCATGGGGGACATTGTGCTGGTTGTATTGTATAGGTGACTTCCAAGTCAGCCATATTGCATGGGGGTCATTGTGCTGGTTGCCATGTTCTATAGGTGACTTCCAAGTCAGCCATATTGCATGGGGGACATTGTGCTGGTGGCCATGTTCTATAGGTGACTTCCAAGTTAGCCATATTGCATGGGGGACATTGTGCTGGTTGTATTGTATAGGTGACTTCAAAGTCAGCCATATTGCATGGGGGACATTGTGCTGGTTGCCATGTCCTATAGGTGACTTCCAAGTCAGCCATATTGCATGGGGGACATTGTGCTGGTTGTCTTGTATAGGTGACTTCCAAGTCAGCCATATTGCTTGGGGGACATTGTGCTGGTTGCCATGTTCTATAGGTGACTTCCAAGTCAGCCATATTGCTTGGGGGACATTGTGCTGGTTGCCATGTTGTATAGGTGACTTCCAAGTCAGCCATATTGCATGGGGGACATTGGGCTGGTGGCCATGTTCTATAGGTGACTTCCAAGTCAGCCATATTGCATGGGGGACATTGTGCTGGTTACCATGTTGTATAGGTGACTTCCAAGTTAGCCATATTGCTTGGGGGACATTGTGCTGGTTGCCATGTTGTATAGGTGACTTCCAAGTCAGCCATATTGCATGGGGGACATTGTGCTGGTTGCCATGTTGTATAGGTGACTTCCAAGTGAGCCATATTGCTTGGGGGACATTGTGCTGGTTGTGTTGTATAGGTGACTTCCAAGTCAGCCATATTACATGGGGGACATTGTGCTGGTTGTGTTGTATAGGTGACTTCCAAGTCAGCCATATTGCATGGGGGACATTGTGCTGGTTGTGTTGTATAGGTGACTTCCAAGTCAGCCATATTGCATGGGGGACATTGTGCTGGTTGTATTGTATAGGTGACTTCCAAGTCAGCCATATTGCATGGGGGACATTGTGCTGGTTGTATTGTATAGGTGACTTCCAAGTCAGCCGTGTTGCATGGGGGACATTGTGCTGGTGGCCATGTTCTATAGGTGACATCCAAGTCAGCCATATTGCATAGGGGACATTGTGCTGGTTGCCATGTTGTATAGGTGACTTCCAAGTCAGCCATATTGCATGGGGGACATTGTACTGGTTGTCTTGTATAGGTGACTTCCAAGTCAGCCGTGTTGCATTGGGGACATTGTGCTGGTGGCCATGTTCTATAGGTGACTTCCAAGTCAGCCATATTGCATGGGGGACATTGTGCTGGTTGCCATGTTGTATAGGTGACTTCCAAGTCAGCCATATTGCATGGGGGACATTGTGCTGGTTGCCATGTTGTATAGGTGACTTCCAAGTCAGCCATATTGCATGGGGGACATTGTGCTGGTTGTGTTGTATAGGTGACTTCCAAGTCAGCCATATTGCATGGGGGACATTGTGCTGGTTGTATTGTATAGGTGACTTCCAAGTCAGCCATATTGCATGGGGGACATTGTGCTGGTTGTATTGTATAGGTGACTTCCAAGTCAGCCATATTGCATGGGGGACATTGTGCTGGTTGTATTGTATAGGTGACTTCCAAGTCAGCCATATTGCATGGGGGACATTGTGCTGGTTGCCATGTCCTATAGGTGACTTCCAAGTCAGCCATATTGCATGGGGGACATTGTGCTGGTTGTCTTGTATAGGTGACTTCCAAGTCAGCCATATTGCTTGGGGGACATTGTGCTGGTTGCCATGTTCTATAGGTGACTTCTAAGTCAGCCATATTGCATGGGGGACATTGTGTTGGTTGTGTTGTATAGGTGACTTCCAAGTCAGCCATATTGCATGGGGGACATTGTGCTGGTGGCCATGTTCTATAGGTGACTTCCAAGTCAGCCATATTGCATGGGGGACATTGTGCTGGTGGCCATGTTCTATAGGTGACTTCCAAGTCAGCCATATTGCATGGGGGACATTGTACTGGTTGTCTTGTATAGGTGACTTCCAAGTCAGCCGTGTTGCATTGGGGACATTGTGCTGGTGGCCATGTTCTATAGGTGACTTCCAAGTCAGCCATATTGCATGGGGGACCTTGTGCTGGTTGCCATGTTGTATAGGTGACTTCCAAGGCAGCCATATTGCATGGGGGACATTGTGCTGGTTGCCATGTTGTATAGGTGACTTCCAAGTCAGCCATATTGCATGGGGGACATTATGCTGGTTGTGTTGTATTGGTGACTTTCAAGTCAGCCATATTGCATGGGGGACATTGTGCTGGTTGCCATGTCCTATAGGTGACTTCCAAGTCAGCCATATTGCATGGGGGACATTGTGCTGGTTGTCTTGTATAGGTGACGTCCAAGTCAGCCATATTGCTTGGGGGACATTGTGCTGGTTGCCATGTTCTATAGGTGACTTCCAAGTCAGCCATTTTGCTTGGGGGACATTGTGCTGGTTGTGTTGTATAGGTGACTTCCAAGTCAGCCATATTGCATGGGGGACATTGTGCTGGTTGTCTTGTATAGGTGACTTCCAATTCAGCCATATTGCATGGGGGACATTGTGCTGGTGGCCATGTTCTATAGGTGACTTCCAAGTCAGCCATATTGCTTGGGGGACATTGTGCTGGTTGTATTGTATAGGTGACTTCCAAGTCAGCCATATTGCATGGGGGACATTGTGCTGGTTGTGTTGTATAGGTGACTTCCAAGTCAGCCATATTGCATGGGGGACATTGTGCTGGTTGTATTGTATAGGTGACTTCCAAGTCAGCCATATTGCATGGGGGACATTGTGCTGGTTGTATTGTATAGGTGACTTCCAAGTCAGCCATATTGCATGGGGGTCATTGTGCTGGTTGCCATGTTCTATAGGTGACTTCCAAGTCAGCCATATTGCATGGGGGACATTGTGCTGGTGGCCATGTTCTATAGGTGACTTCCAAGTTAGCCATATTGCATGGGGGACATTGTGCTGGTTGTATTGTATAGGTGACTTCAAAGTCAGCCATATTGCATGGGGGACATTGTGCTGGTTGCCATGTCCTATAGGTGACTTCCAAGTCAGCCATATTGCATGGGGGACATTGTGCTGGTTGTCTTGTATAGGTGACTTCCAAGTCAGCCATATTGCTTGGGGGACATTGTGCTGGTTGCCATGTTCTATAGGTGACTTCCAAGTCAGCCATATTCCTTGGGGGACATTGTGCTGGTTGCCATGTTGTATAGGTGACTTCCAAGTCAGCCATATTGCATGGGGGACATTGGGCTGGTGGCCATGTTCTATAGGTGACTTCCAAGTCAGCCATATTGCATGGGGGACATTGTGCTGGTTACCATGTTGTATAGGTGACTTCCAAGTTAGCCATATTGCTTGGGGGACATTGTGCTGGTTGTGTTGTATAGGTGACTTCCAAGTCAGCCATATTACATGGGGGACATTGTGCTGGTTGTGTTGTATAGGTGACTTCCAAGTCAGCCATATTGCATGGGGGACATTGTGCTGGTTGTGTTGTATAGGTGACTTCCAAGTCAGCCATATTGCATGGGGGACATTGTGCTGGTTGTATTGTATAGGTGACTTCCAAGTCAGCCATATTGCATGGGGGACATTGTGCTGGTTGTATTGTATAGGTGACTTCCAAGTCAGCCGTGTTGCATGGGGGACATTGTGCTGGTGGCCATGTTCTATAGGTGACATCCAAGTCAGCCATATTGCATAGGGGACATTGTGCTGGTTGCCATGTTGTATAGGTGACTTCCAAGTCAGCCATATTGCATGGGGGACATTGTACTGGTTGTCTTGTATAGGTGACTTCCAAGTCAGCCGTGTTGCATTGGGGACATTGTGCTGGTGGCCATGTTCTATAGGTGACTTCCAAGTCAGCCATATTGCATGGGGGACATTGTGCTGGTTGCCATGTTGTATAGGTGACTTCCAAGTCAGCCATATTGCATGGGGGGCATTGTGCTGGTTGCCATGTTGTATAGGTGACTTCCAAGTCAGCCATATTGCATGGGGGACATTGTGCTGGTTGTGTTGTATAGGTGACTTCCAAGTCAGCCATATTGCATGGGGGACATTGTGCTGGTTGTATTGTATAGGTGACTTCCAAGTCAGCCATATTGCATGGGGGACATTGTGCTGGTTGTATTGTATAGGTGACTTCCAAGTCAGCCATATTGCATGGGGGACATTGTGCTGGTTGTATTGTATAGGTGACTTCCAAGTCAGCCATATTGCATGGGGGACATTGTGCTGGTTGCCATGTCCTATAGGTGACTTCCAAGTCAGCCATATTGCATGGGGGACATTGTGCTGGTTGTCTTGTATAGGTGACTTCCAAGTCAGCCATATTGCTTGGGGGACATTGTGCTGGTTGCCATGTTCTATAGGTGACTTCTAAGTCAGCCATATTGCATGGGGGACATTGTGTTGGTTGTGTTGTATAGGTGACTTCCAAGTCAGCCATATTGCATGGGGGACATTGTGCTGGTGGCCATGTTCTATAGGTGACTTCCAAGTCAGCCATATTGCATGGGGGACATTGTGCTGGTGGCCATGTTCTATAGGTGACTTCCAAGTCAGCCATATTGCATGGGGGACATTGTGCTGGTTGTCTTGTATAGGTGACTTCCAAGTCAGCCATATTGCATGGGGGACATTGTGCTGGTGGCCATGTTCTATAGGTGACTTCCAAGTCAGCCATATTGCTTGGGGGACATTGTGCTGGTTGCCATGTTGTATAGGTGACTTCCAAGTCAGCCATATTGCATGGGGGACATTGTGCTGGTTGCCATGTTGTGTCGGTGACTTCCAAGTCAGCCATATTGCATGGGGGACATTGTGCTGGTTGTGTTGTATAGGTGATTTCCAAGTCAGCCATATTGCATGGGGGACATTGTGCTGGTTGTGTTGTATAGGTGACTTCCAAGTCAGCCATATTGCATGGGGGACATTGTGCTGGTTGTATTGTATAGGTGACTTCCAAGTCAGCCATATTGCATGGGGGACATTGTGCTGGTTGCCATGTCCTATAGGTGACTTCCAAGTCAGCCATATTGCATGGGGGACATTGTGCTGGTTGTGTTGTATAGGTGACTTCCAAGTCAGCCATATTGCATGGGGGACATTGTGCTGGTTGTATTGTATAGGTGACTTCCAAGTCAGCCATATTGCATGGGGGACATTGTGCTGGTTGTATTGTATAGGTGACTTCCAAGTCAGCCGTGTTGCATGGGGGACATTGTGCTGGTGGCCATGTTCTATAGGTGACATCCAAGTCAGCCATATTGCATAGGGGACATTGTGCTGGTTGCCATGTTGTATAGGTGACTTCCAAGTCAGCCATATTGCATGGGGGACATTGTACTGGTTGTCTTGTATAGGTGACTTCCAAGTCAGCCGTGTTGCATTGGGGACATTGTGCTGGTGGCCATGTTCTATAGGTGACTTCCAAGTCAGCCATATTGCATGGGGGACATTGTGCTGGTTGCCATGTTGTATAGGTGACTTCCAAGTCAGCCATATTGCATGGGGGACATTGTGCTGGTTGCCATGTTGTATAGGTGACTTCCAAGTCAGCCATATTGCATGGGGGACATTGTGCTGGTTGTGTTGTATAGGTGACTTCCAAGTCAGCCATATTGCATGGGGGACATTGTGCTGGTTGTATTGTATAGGTGACTTCCAAGTCAGCCATATTGCATGGGGGACATTGTGCTGGTTGTATTGTATAGGTGACTTCCAAGTCAGCCATATTGCATGGGGGACATTGTGCTGGTTGTATTGTATAGGTGACTTCCAAGTCAGCCATATTGCATGGGGGACATTGTGCTGGTTGCCATGTCCTATAGGTGACTTCCAAGTCAGCCATATTGCATGGGGGACATTGTGCTAGTTGTCTTGTATAGGTGACTTCCAAGTCAGCCATATTGCTTGGGGGACATTGTGCTGGTTGCCATGTTCTATAGGTGACTTCTAAGTCAGCCATATTGCATGGGGGACATTGTGTTGGTTGTGTTGTATAGGTGACTTCCAAGTCAGCCATATTGCATGGGGGACATTGTGCTGGTGGCCATGTTCTATAGGTGACTTCCAAGTCAGCCATATTGCATGGGGGACATTGTGCTGGTGGCCATGTTCTATAGGTGACTTCCAAGTCAGCCATATTGCATGGGGGACATTGTGCTGGTTGTCTTGTATAGGTGACTTCCAAGTCAGCCATATTGCATGGGGGACATTGTGCTGGTGGCCATGTTCTATAGGTGACTTCCAAGTCAGCCATATTGCTTGGGGGACATTGTGCTGGTTGCCATGTTGTATAGGTGACTTCCAAGTCAGCCATATTGCATGGGGGACATTGTGCTGGTTGCCATGTTGTGTCGGTGACTTCCAAGTCAGCCATATTGCATGGGGGACATTGTGCTGGTTGTATTGTATAGGTGACTTCCAAGTCAGCCATATTGCATGGGGGACATTGTGCTGGTTGTATTGTATAGGTGACTTCCAAGTCAGCCATATTGCATGGGGGACATTGTGCTGGTTGCCATGTCCTATAGGTGACTTCCAAGTCAGCCATATTGCATGGGGGACATTGTGCTGGTTGTCTTGTATAGGTGACTTCCAAGTCAGCCATATTGCTTGGGGGACATTGTGCTGGTTGCCATGTTCTATAGGTGACTTCTAAGTCAGCCATATTGCATGGGGGACATTGTGTTGGTTGTGTTGTATAGGTGACTTCCAAGTCAGCCATATTGCATGGGGGACATTGTGCTGGTGGCCATGTTCTATAGGTGACTTCCAAGTCAGCCATATTGCATGGGGGACATTGTGCTGGTGGCCATGTTCTATAGGTGACTTCCAAGTCAGCCATATTGCATGGGGGACATTGTACTGGTTGTCTTGTATAGGTGACTTCCAAGTCAGCCGTGTTGCATTGGGGACATTGTGCTGGTGGCCATGTTCTATAGGTGACTTCCAAGTCAGCCATATTGCATGGGGGACCTTGTGCTGGTTGCCATGTTGTATAGGTGACTTCCAAGTCAGCCATATTGCATGGGGGACATTATGCTGGTTGTGTTGTATTGGTGACTTTCAAGTCAGCCATATTGCATGGGGGACATTATGCTGGTTGCCATGTCCTATAGGTGACTTCCAAGTCAGCCATATTGCATGGGGGACATTGTGCTGGTTGTCTTGTATAGGTGACGTCCAAGTCAGCCATATTGCTTGGGGGACATTGTGCTGGTTGCCATGTTCTATAGGTGACTTCCAAGTCAGCCATTTTGCTTGGGGGACATTGTGCTGGTTGTGTTGTATAGGTGACTTCCAAGTCAGCCATATTGCATGGGGGACATTGTGCTGGTTGTCTTGTATAGGTGACTTCCAATTCAGCCATATTGCATGGGGGACATTGTGCTGGTGGCCATGTTCTATAGGTGACTTCCAAGTCAGCCATATTGCTTGGGGGACATTGTGCTGGTTGTATTGTATAGGTGACTTCCAAGTCAGCCATATTGCATGGGGGACATTGTGCTGGTTGTGTTGTATAGGTGACTTCCAAGTCAGCCATATTGCATGGGGGACATTGTGCTGGTTGTATTGTATAGGTGACTTCCAAGTCAGCCATATTGCATGGGGGACATTGTGCTGGTTGTATTGTATAGGTGACTTCCAAGTCAGCCATATTGCATGGGGGTCATTGTGCTGGTTGCCATGTTCTATAGGTGACTTCCAAGTCAGCCATATTGCATGGGGGACATTGTGCTGGTGGCCATGTTCTATAGGTGACTTCCAAGTTAGCCATATTGCATGGGGGACATTGTGCTGGTTGTATTGTATAGGTGACTTCAAAGTCAGCCATATTGCATGGGGGACATTGTGCTGGTTGCCATGTCCTATAGGTGACTTCCAAGTCAGCCATATTGCATGGGGGACATTGTGCTGGTTGTCTTGTATAGGTGACTTCCAAGTCAGCCATATTGCTTGGGAGACATTGTGCTGGTTGCCATGTTCTATAGGTGACTTCCAAGTCAGCCATATTCCTTGGGGGACATTGTGCTGGTTGCCATGTTGTATAGGTGACTTCCAAGTCAGCCATATTGCATGGGGGACATTGGGCTGGTGGCCATGTTCTATAGGTGACTTCCAAGTCAGCCATATTGCATGGGGGACATTGTGCTGGTTACCATGTTGTATAGGTGACTTCCAAGTTAGCCATATTGCTTGGGGGACATTGTGCTGGTTGCCATGTTGTATAGGTGACTTCCAAGTCAGCCATATTGCATGGGGGACATTGTGCTGGTTGCCATGTTGTATAGGTGACTTCCAAGTGAGCCATATTGCTTGGGGGACATTGTGCTGGTTGTGTTGTATAGGTGACTTCCAAGTCAGCCATATTACATGGGGGACATTGTGCTGGTTGTGTTGTATAGGTGACTTCCAAGTCAGCCATATTGCATGGGGGACATTGTGCTGGTTGTGTTGTATAGGTGACTTCCAAGTCAGCCATATTGCATGGGGGACATTGTGCTGGTTGTATTGTATAGGTGACTTCCAAGTCAGCCATATTGCATGGGGGACATTGTGCTGGTTGTATTGTATAGGTGACTTCCAAGTCAGCCGTGTTGCATGGGGGACATTGTGCTGGTGGCCATGTTCTATAGGTGACATCCAAGTCAGCCATATTGCATAGGGGACATTGTGCTGGTTGCCATGTTGTATAGGTGACTTCCAAGTCAGCCATATTGCATGGGGGACATTGTACTGGTTGTCTTGTATAGGTGACTTCCAAGTCAGCCGTGTTGCATTGGGGACATTGTGCTGGTGGCCATGTTCTATAGGTGACTTCCAAGTCAGCCATATTGCATGGGGGACATTGTGCTGGTTGCCATGTTGTATAGGTGACTTCCAAGTCAGCCATATTGCATGGGGGACATTGTGCTGGTTGCCATGTTGTATAGGTGACTTCCAAGTCAGCCATATTGCATGGGGGACATTGTGCTGGTTGTGTTGTATAGGTGACTTCCAAGTCAGCCATATTGCATGGGGGACATTGTGCTGGTTGTATTGTATAGGTGACTTCCAAGTCAGCCATATTGCATGGGGGACATTGTGCTGGTTGTATTGTATAGGTGACTTCCAAGTCAGCCATATTGCATGGGGGACATTGTGCTGGTTGTATTGTATAGGTGACTTCCAAGTCAGCCATATTGCATGGGGGACATTGTGCTGGTTGCCATGTCCTATAGGTGACTTCCAAGTCAGCCATATTGCATGGGGGACATTGTGCTGGTTGTCTTGTATAGGTGACTTCCAAGTCAGCCATATTGCTTGGGGGACATTGTGCTGGTTGCCATGTTCTATAGGTGACTTCTAAGTCAGCCATATTGCATGGGGGACATTGTGTTGGTTGTGTTGTATAGGTGACTTCCAAGTCAGCCATATTGCATGGGGGACATTGTGCTGGTGGCCATGTTCTATAGGTGACTTCCAAGTCAGCCATATTGCATGGGGGACATTGTGCTGGTGGCCATGTTCTATAGCTGACTTCCAAGTCAGCCATATTGCATGGGGGACATTGTGCTGGTTGTCTTGTATAGGTGACTTCCAAGTCAGCCATATTGCATGGGGGACATTGTGCTGGTGGCCATGTTCTATAGGTGACTTCCAAGTCAGCCATATTGCTTGGGGGACATTGTGCTGGTTGCCATGTTGTATAGGTGACTTCCAAGTCAGCCATATTGCATGGGGGACATTGTGCTGGTTGCCATGTTGTGTCGGTGACTTCCAAGTCAGCCATATTGCATGGGGGACATTGTGCTGGTTGTGTTGTATAGGTGATTTCCAAGTCAGCCATATTGCATGGGGGACATTGTGCTGGTTGTGTTGTATAGGTGACTTCCAAGTCAGCCATATTGCATGGGGGACATTGTGCTGGTTGTATTGTATAGGTGACTTCCAAGTCAGCCATATTGCATGGGGGACATTGTGCTGGTTGCCATGTCCTATAGGTGACTTCCAAGTCAGCCATATTGCATGGGGGACATTGTGCTGGTTGTGTTGTATAGGTGACTTCCAAGTCAGCCATATTGCATGGGGGACATTGTGCTGGTTGTATTGTATAGGTGACTTCCAAGTCAGCCATATTGCATGGGGGACATTGTGCTGGTTGTATTGTATAGGTGACTTCCAAGTCAGCCGTGTTGCATGGGGGACATTGTGCTGGTGGCCATGTTCTATAGGTGACATCCAAGTCAGCCATATTGCATAGGGGACATTGTGCTGGTTGCCATGTTGTATAGGTGACTTCCAAGTCAGCCATATTGCATGGGGGACATTGTACTGGTTGTCTTGTATAGGTGACTTCCAAGTCAGCCGTGTTGCATTGGGGACATTGTGCTGGTGGCCATGTTCTATAGGTGACTTCCAAGTCAGCCATATTGCATGGGGGACATTGTGCTGGTTGCCATGTTGTATAGGTGACTTCCAAGTCAGCCATATTGCATGGGGGACATTGTGCTGGTTGCCATGTTGTATAGGTGACTTCCAAGTCAGCCATATTGCATGGGGGACATTGTGCTGGTTGTGTTGTATAGGTGACTTCCAAGTCAGCCATATTGCATGGGGGACATTGTGCTGGTTGTATTGTATAGGTGACTTCCAAGTCAGCCATATTGCATGGGGGACATTGTGCTGGTTGTATTGTATAGGTGACTTCCAAGTCAGCCATATTGCATGGGGGACATTGTGCTGGTTGTATTGTATAGGTGACTTCCAAGTCAGCCATATTGCATGGGGGACATTGTGCTGGTTGCCATGTCCTATAGGTGACTTCCAAGTCAGCCATATTGCATGGGGGACATTGTGCTGGTTGTCTTGTATAGGTGACTTCCAAGTCAGCCATATTGCTTGGGGGACATTGTGCTGGTTGCCATGTTCTATAGGTGACTTCTAAGTCAGCCATATTGCATGGGGGACATTGTGGTGGTTGTGTTGTATAGGTGACTTCCAAGTCAGCCATATTGCATGGGGGACATTGTGCTGGTGGCCATGTTCTATAGGTGACTTCCAAGTCAGCCATATTGCATGGGGGACATTGTGCTGGTTGTCTTGTATAGGTGACTTCCAAGTCAGCCATATTGCATGGGGGACATTGTGCTGGTGGCCATGTTCTATAGGTGACTTCCAAGTCAGCCATATTGCTTGGGGGACATTGTGCTGGTTGCCATGTTGTATAGGTGACTTCCAAGTCAGCCATATTGCATGGGGGACATTGTGCTGGTTGCCATGTTGTGTCGGTGACTTCCAAGTCAGCCATATTGCATGGGGGACATTGTGCTGGTTGTGTTGTATAGGTGATTTCCAAGTCAGCCATATTGCATGGGGGACATTGTGCTGGTTGTGTTGTATAGGTGACTTCCAAGTCAGCCATATTGCATGGGGGACATTGTGCTGGTTGTATTGTATAGGTGACTTCCAAGTCAGCCATATTGCATGGGGGACATTGTGCTGGTTGCCATGTCCTATAGGTGACTTCCAAGTCAGCCATATTGCATGGGGGACATTGTGCTGGTTGTGTTGTATAGGTGACTTCCAAGTCAGCCATATTGCATGGGGGACATTGTGCTGGTTGTCTTGTATAGGTGACTTCCAATTCAGCCATATTGCATGGGGGACATTGTGCTGGTTGTGTTGTATAGCTGACTTCCAAGTCAGCCATATTGCATGGGGGACATTGTGCTGGTTGTATTGTATAGGTGACTTCCAAGTCAGCCATATTGCATGGGGGACATTGTGCTGGTTGTATTGTATAGGTGACTTCCAAGTCAGCCGTGTTGCATGGGGGACATTGTGCTGGTGGCCATGTTCTATAGGTGACATCCAAGTCAGCCATATTGCATGGGGGACATTGTGCTGGTTGCCATGTTGTATACGTGACTTCCAAGTCAGCCATATTGCATGGGGGACATTGTGCTGGTTGTCTTGTATAGGTGACTTCCAAGTCAGCCGTGTTGCATTGGGGACATTGTGCTGGTGGCCATGTTCTATAGGTGGCTTCCAAGTCAGCCATATTGCATGGGGGACATTGTGCTGGTTGCCATGTTGTATAGGTGACTTCCAAGTCAGCCATATTGCATGGGGGACATTGTGCTGGTTGCCATGTTGTATAGGTGACTTCCAAGTCAGCCATATTGCATGGGGGACATTGTGCTGGTTGTGTTGTATAGGTGACTTCCAAGTCAGCCATATTGCATGGGGGACATTGTGCTGGTTGTATTGTATAGGTGACTTCCAAGTCAGCCATATTGCATGGGGGACATTGTGCTGGTTGCCATGTCCTATAGGTGACTTCCAAGTCAGCCATATTGCATGGGGGACATTGTGCTGGTTGTCTTGTATAGGTGACTTCCAAGTCAGCCATATTGCTTGGGGGACATTGTGCTGGTTGCCATGTTCTATAGGTGACTTCCAAGTCAGCCATATTGCATGGGGGACATTGTGTTGGTTGTGTTGTATAGGTGACTTCCAAGTCAGCCATATTGCATGGGGGACATTGTGCTGGTGGCCATGTTCTATAGGTGACTTCCAAGTCAGCCATATTGCATGGGGGACATTGTGCTGGTTGTCTTGTATAGGTGACTTCCAAGTCAGCCATATTGCATGGGGGACATTGTGCTGGTGGCCATGTTCTATAGGTGCCTTCCAAGTCAGCCATATTGCTTGGGGGACATTGTGCTGGTTGCCATGTTGTATAGGTGACTTCCAAGTCAGCCATATTGCATGGGGGACATTGTGCTGGTTGCCATGTTGTATAGGTGACTTCCAAGTCAGCCATATTGCATGGGGGACATTGTGCTGGTTGTGTTGTATAGGTGATTTCCAAGTCAGCCATATTGCATGGGGGACATTGTGCTGGTTGTGTTGTATAGGTGACTTCCAAGTCAGCCATATTGCATGGGGGACATTGTGCTGGTTGTATTGTATAGGTGACTTCCAAGTCAGCCATATTGCATGGGGGACATTGTGCTGGTTGTATTGTATAGGTGACTTCCAAGTCAGCCGTGTTGCATGGGGGACATTGTGCTGGTGGCCATGTTCTATAGGTGACATCCAAGTCAGCCATATTGCATGGGCGACATTGTGCTGGTTGCCATGTTGTATAGGTGACTTCCAAGTCAGCCATATTGCATGGGGGACATTGTACTGGTTGTCTTGTATAGGTGACTTCCAAGTCAGCCGTGTTGCATTGGGGACATTGTGCTGGTGGCCATGTTCTATAGGTGACTTCCAAGTCAGCCATATTGCATGGGGGACATTGTGCTGGTTGCCATGTCGTATAGGTGACTTCCAAGTCAGCCATATTGCATGGGGGACATTGTGCTGGTTGCCGTGTTGTATAGGTGACTTCCAAGTCAGCCATATTGCATGGGGGACATTGTGCTGGTTGTGTTGTATAGGTGACTTCCAAGTCAGCCATATTGCATGGGGGACATTGTGCTGGTTGTATTGTATAGGTGACTTCCAAGTCAGCCATATTGCATGGGGGACATTGTGCTGGTTGTATTGTATAGGTGACTTCCAAGTCAGCCATATTGCATGGGGGACATTGTGCTGGTTGCCATGTCCTATAGGTGACTTCCAAGTCAGCCATATTGCATGGGGGACATTGTGCTGGTTGTCTTGTATAGGTGACGTCCAAGTCAGCCATATTGCTTGGGGGACATTGTGCTGGTTGCCATGTTCTATAGGTGATTTCCAAGTCAGCCATATTGCTTGGGGGACATTGTGCTGGTTGTGTTTTATAGGTGACTTCCAAGTCAGCCATATTGCATGGGGGACATTGTGCTGGTTGTATTGTATAGGTGACTTCCAAGTCAGCCATATTGCATGGGGGACATTGTGCTGGTTGTATTGTATAGGTGACTTCCAAGTCAGCCATATTGCATGGGGGACATTGTGCTGGTTGCCATGTCCTATAGGTGACTTCCAAGTCAGCCATATTGCATGGGGGACATTGTGCTGGTTGTCTTGTATAGGTGACTTCCAAGTAAGCCATATTGCTTGGGGGACATTGTGCTGGTTGCCATGTTCTATAGGTGACTTCCAAGTCAGCCATATTGCATGGGGGACATTGTGCTGGTTGCCATGTCCTATAGGTGACTTCCAAGTCAGCCATATTGCATGGGGGACATTGTGCTGGTTGTCTTGTATAGGTGACGTCCAAGTCAGCCATATTGCTTGGGGGACATTGTGCTGGTTGCCATGTTCTATAGGTGACTTCCAAGTCAGCCATATTGCTTGGGGGACATTGTGCTGGTTGTGTTGTATAGGTGACTTCCAAGTCAGCCATATTGCATGGGGGACATTGTGCTGGTTGTCTTGTATAGGTGACTTCCAATTCAGCCATATTGCATGGGGGACATTGTGCTGGTTGTATTGTATAGGTGACTTCCAAGTCAGCCATATTGCATGGGGGACATTGTGCTGGTTGTGTTGTATAGGTGACTTCCAAGTCAGCCATATTGCATGGGGGACATTGTGCTGGTTGTATTGTATAGGTGACTTCCAAGTCAGCCATATTGCATGGGGGACATTGTGCTGGTTGTATTGTATAGGTGACTTCCAAGTCAGCCGTGTTGCATGGGGGACATTGTGCTGGTGGCCATGTTCTATAGGTGACATCCAAGTCAGCCATATTGCATGGGGGACATTGTGCTGGTTGCCATGTTGTATAGGTGACTTCCAAGTCAGACATATTGCATGGGGGACATTGTACTGGTTGTCTTGTATAGGTGACTTCCAAGTCAGCCGTGTTGCATTGGGGACATTGTGCTGGTGGCCATGTTCTATAGGTGACTTCCAAGTCAGCCATATTGCATGGGGGACATTGTGCTGGTTGCCATGTTGTATAGGTGACTTCCAAGTCAGCCATATTGCATGGGGGACATTGTGCTGGTTGCCATGTTGTATAGGTGACTTCCAAGTCAGCCATATTGCATGGGGGACATTGTGCTGGTGGCCATGTTCTATAGGTGACTTCCAAGTCAGCCATATTGCTTGGGTGACATTGTGCTGGTTGTATTGTATAGGTGACTTCCAAGTCAGCCATATTGCATGGGGGACATTGTGCTGGTTGTGTTGTATAGGTGACTTCCAAGTCAGCCATATTGCTTGGGGGACATTGTGCTGGTTGCCATGTTCTATAGGTGACTTCCAAGTCAGCCATATTGCTTGGGGGACATTGTGCTGGTTGTGTTTTATAGGTGACTTCCAAGTCAGCCATATTGCATGGGGGACATTGTGCTGGTTGTATTGTATAGGTGACTTCCATGTCAGCCATATTGCATGGGGGACATTGTGCTGGTTGTATTGTATAGGTGACTTCCAAGTCAGCCATATTGCATGGGGGACATTGTGCTGGTTGCCATGTCCTATAGGTGACTTCCAAGTCAGCCATATTGCATGGGGGACATTGTGCTGGTTGTCTTGTATAGGTGACTTCCAAGTCAGCCATATTGCTTGGGGGACATTGTGCTGGTTACCATGTTCTATAGGTGACTTCCAAGTCAGCCATATTGCATGGGGGACATTGTGCTGGTTGTGTTGTATAGGTGACTTCCAAGTCAGCCATATTGCATGGGGGACATTGTGCTGGTTGTGTTGTATAGGTGACTTCCAAGTCAGCCATATTGCAAGGGGGACATTGTGCTGGTGGCCATGTTCTATAGGTGACTTCCAAGTCAGCCATATTGCATGGGGGACATTGTGCTGGTGGCCATGTTCTATAGGTGACTTCCAAGTCAGCCATATTGCATGGGGGACATTGTGCTGGTTGTCTTGTATAGGTGACTTCCAAGTCAGCCATATTGCATGGGGGACATTGTGCTGGTGGCCATGTTCTATAGGTGACTTCCAAGTCAGCCATATTGCTTGGGGGACATTGTGCTGGTTGCCATGTTGTATAGGTGACTTCCAAGTCAGCCATATTGCATGGGGGACATTGTGCTGGTTGCCATGTTGTATAGGTGACTTCCAAGTCAGCCATATTGCATGGGGGACATTGTGCTGGTTGTGTTGTTTAGGTGATTTCCAAGCCAGCCATATTGCATGGGGGACATTGTGCTGGTTGTGTTGTATAGGTGACTTCCAAGTCAGCCATATTGCATGGGGGACATTGTGCTGGTTGTATTGTATAGGTGACTTCCAAGTCAGCCATATTGCATGGGGGACATTGTGCTGGTTGCCATGTCCTATAGGTGACTTCCAAGTCAGCCATATTGCATGGGGGACATTGTGCTGGTTGTCTTGTATAGGTGACGTCCAAGTCAGCCATATTGCTTGGGGGACATTGTGCTGGTTGCCATGTTCTATAGGTGACTTCCAAGTCAGCCATATTGCTTGGGGGACATTGTGCTGGTTGTGTTGTATAGGTGACTTCCAAGTCAGCCATATTGCATGGGGGACATTGTGCTGGTTGTCTTGTATAGGTGACTTCCAATTCAGCCATATTGCATGGGGGACATTGTGCTGGTTGTATTGTATAGGTGACTTCCAAGTCAGCCATATTGCATGGGGGACATTGTGCTGGTTGTGTTGTATAGGTGACTTCCAAGTCAGCCATATTGCATGGGGGACATTGTGCTGGTTGTATTGTATAGGTGACTTCCAAGTCAGCCATATTGCATGGGGGACATTATGCTGGTTGTATTGTATAGGTGACTTCCAAGTCAGCCGTGTTGCATGGGGGACATTGTGCTGGTGGCCATGTTCTATAGGTGACATCCAAGTCAGCCATATTGCATGGGGGACATTGTGCTGGTTGCCATGTTGTATAGGTGACTTCCAAGTCAGACATATTGCATGGGGGACATTGTACTGGTTGTCTTGTATAGGTGACTTCCAAGTCAGCCGTGTTGCATTGGGGACATTGTGCTGGTGGCCATGTTCTATAGGTGACTTCCAAGTCAGCCATATTGCATGGGGGACATTGTGCTGGTTTCCATGTTGTATAGGTGACTTCCAAGTCAGCCATATTGCATGGGGGACATTGTGCTGGTTGCCATGTTGTATAGGTGACTTCCAAGTCAGCCATATTGCATGGGGGACATTGTGCTGGTGGCCATGTTCTATAGGTGACTTCCAAGTCAGCCATATTGCTTGGGTGACATTGTGCTGGTTGTATTGTATAGGTGACTTCCAAGTCAGCCATATTGCATGGGGGACATTGTGCTGGTTGTGTTGTATAGGTGACTTCCAAGTCAGCCATATTGCATGGGGGACATTGTGCTGGTTGTATTGTATAGGTGACTTCCAAGTCAGCCATATTGCATGGGGGACATTGTGCTGGTTGTATTGTATAGGTGACTTCCAAGTCAGCCGTGTTGCATGGGGGACATTGTGCTGGTGGCCATGTTCTATAGGTGACATCCAAGTCAGCCATATTGCATGGGGGACATTGTGCTGGTTGCCATGTTGTATAGGTGACTTCCAAGTCAGCCATATTGCATGGGGGACATTGTACTGGTTGTCTTGTTTAGGTGACTTCCAAGTCAGCCGTGTTGCATTGGGGACATTGTGCTGGTGGCCATGTTCTATAGGTGACTTCCAAGTCAGCCATATTGCATGGGGGACATTGTGCTGGTTGCCATGTTGTATAGGTGACTTCCAAGTCAGCCATATTGCATGGGGGACATTGTGCTGGTTGCCATGTTGTATAGGTGACTTCCAAGTCAGCCATATTGCATGGGGGACATTGTGCTGGTTGTATTGTATAGGTGACTTCCAAGTCAGCCATATTGCATGGGGGACATTGTGCTGGTTGTATTGTATAGGTGACTTCCAAGTCAGCCGTGTTGCATGGGGGACATTGTGCTGGTGACCATGTTCTATAGGTGACATCCAAGTCAGCCATATTGCATGGGCGACATTGTGCTGGTTGCCATGTTGTATAGGTGACTTCCAAGTCAGCCATATTGCATGGGGGACATTGTACTGGTTGTCTTGTATAGGGGACTTCCAAGTCAGCCGTGTTGCATTGGGGACATTGTGCTGGTGGCCATGTTCTATAGGTGACTTCCAAGTCAGCCATATTGCATGGGGGACATTGTGCTGGTTGCCATGTCGTATAGGTGACTTCCAAGTCAGCCATATTGCATGGGGGACATTGTGCTGGTTGCCATGTTGTATAGGTGACTTCCAAGTAAGCCATATTGCATGGGGGACATTGTGCTGGTTGTGTTGTATAGGTGACTTTCAAGTCAGCCATATTGCATGGGGGACATTGTGCTGGTTGTATTGTATAGGTGACTTCCAAGTCAGCCATATTGCATGGGGGACATTGTGCTGGTTGTATTGTATAGGTGACTTCCAAGTCAGCCATATTGCATGGGGGACATTGTGCTGGTTGCCATGTCCTATAGGTGACTTCCAAGTCAGCCATATTGCATGGGGGACATTGTGCTGGTTGTCTTGTATAGGTGACGTCCAAGTCAGCCATATTGCTTGGGGGACATTGTGCTGATTGCCATGTTCTATAGGTGACTTCCAAGTCAGCCATATTGCTTGGGGGACATTGTGCTGGTTGTGTTTTATAGGTGACTTCCAAGTCAGCCATATTGCATGGGGGACATTGTGCTGGTTGTATTGTATAGGTGACTTCCAAGTCAGCCATATTGCATGGGGGACATTGTGCTGGTTGTATTGTATAGGTGACTTCCAAGTCAGCCATATTGCATGGGGGACATTGTGCTGGTTGCCATGTCCTATAGGTGACTTCCAAGTCAGCCATATTGCATGGGGGACATTGTGCTGGTGGCCATGTTCTATAGGTGACTTCCAAGTCAGCCATATTGCATTTGGGACATTGTGCTGGTTGTATTGTATAGGTGACTTTCAAGTCAGCCATATTGCATGGGGGACATTGTGCTGGTTGTATTGTATAGGTGACTTCCAAGTGAGCCGTGTTGCATTGGGGACATTGTGCTGGTGGCCATGTTCTATAGGTGACTTCCAAGTCAGCCATATTGCATGGGGGACATTGTGCTGGTTGCCATGTCGTATAGGTGACTTCCAAGTCAGCCATATTGCATGGGGGACATTCTGCTGGTTGCCATGTTGTATAGGTGACTTCCAAGTCAGCCATATTGCATGGGGGACATTGTGCTGGTTGTGTTGTATAGGTGACTTCCAAGTCAGCCATATTGCATGGGGGACATTGTGCTGGTTGTATTGTATAGGTGACTTCCAAGTCAGCCATATTGCATGGGGGACATTGTGCTGGTTGTATTGGATAGGTGACTTCCAAGTCAGCCATATTGCATGGGGGACATTGTGCTGGTTGCCATGTCCTATAGGTGACTTCCAAGTCAGCCATATTGCATGGGGGACATTGTGCTGGTTGTCTTGTATAGGTGACGTCCAAGTCAGCCATATTGCTTGGGGGACATTGTGCTGGTTGCCATGTTCTATAGGTGACTTCCAAGTCAGCCATATTGCTTGGGGGACATTGTGCTGGTTGTGTTTTATAGGTGACTTCCAAGTCAGCCATATTGCATGGGGGACATTGTGCTGGTTGTATTGTATAGGTGACTTCCAAGTCAGCCATATTGCATGGGGGACATTGTGCTGGTTGTATTGTATAGGTGACTTCCAAGTCAGCCATATTGCATGGGGGACATTGTGCTGGTTGCCATGTCCTATAGGTGACTTCCAAGTCAGCCATATTGCATGGGGGACATTGTGCTGGTTGTCTTGTATAGGTGACTTCCAAGTCAGCCATATTGCTTGGGGGACATTGTGCTGGTTGCCATGTTCTATAGGTGACTTCCAAGTCAGCCATATTGCATGGGGGACATTGTGCTGGTTGCCATGTCCTATAGGTGACTTCCAAGTCAGCCATATTGCATGGGGGACATTGTGCTGGTTGTCTTGTATAGGTGACTTCCAAGTCAGCCATATTGCTTGGGGGACATTGTGCTGGTTGCCATGTTCTATAGGTGACTTCCAAGTCAGCCATATTGCATGGGGGACATTGTGCTGGTTGTGTTGTATAGGTGACTTCCAAGTCAGCCATATTGCATGGGGGACATTGTGCTGGTTGTGTTGTATAGGTGACTTCCAAGTCAGCCATATTGCATGGGGGACATTGTGCTGGTGGCCATGTTCTATAGGTGACTTCCAAGTCAGCCATATTGCATGGGGGACATTGTGCTGGTGGCCATGTTCTATAGGTGACTTCCAAGTCAGCCATATTGCATGGGGGACATTGTGCTGGTTGTCTTGTATAGGTGACTTCCAAGTCAGCCATATTGCATGGGGGACATTGTGCTGGTGGCCATGTTCTATAGGTGACTTCCAAGTCAGCCATATTGCTTGGGGGACATTGTGCTGGTTGCCATGTTGTATAGGTGACTTCCAAGTCAGCCATATTGCATGGGGGACATTGTGCTGGTTGCCATGTTGTATAGGTGACTTCCAAGTCAGCCATATTGCATGGGGGACATTGTGCTGGTTGTGTTGTTTAGGTGATTTCCAAGTCAGCCATATTGCATGGGGGACATTGTGCTGGTTGTGTTGTATAGGTGACTTCCAAGTCAGCCATATTGCATGGGGGACATTGTGCTGGTTGTATTGTATAGGTGACTTCCAAGTCAGCCATATTGCATGGGGGACATTGTGCTGGTTGCCATGTCCTATAGGTGACTTCCAAGTCAGCCATATTGCATGGGGGACATTGTGCTGGTTGTCTTGTATAGGTGACGTCCAAGTCAGCCATATTGCTTGGGGGACATTGTGCTGGTTGCCATGTTCTATAGGTGACTTCCAAGTCAGCCATATTGCTTGGGGGACATTGTGCTGGTTGTGTTGTATAGGTGACTTCCAAGTCAGCCATATTGCATGGGGGACATTGTGCTGGTTGTCTTGTATAGGTGACTTCCAATTCAGCCATATTGCATGGGGGACATTGTGCTGGTTGTATTGTATAGGTGACTTCCAAGTCAGCCATATTGCATGGGGGACATTGTGCTGGTTGTGTTGTATAGGTGACTTCCAAGTCAGCCATATTGCATGGGGGACATTGTGCTGGTTGTATTGTATAGGTGACTTCCAAGTCAGCCATATTGCATGGGGGACATTGTGCTGGTTGTATTGTATAGGTGACTTCCAAGTCAGCCGTGTTGCATGGGGGACATTGTGCTGGTGGCCATGTTCTATAGGTGACATCCAATTCAGACATATTGCATGGGGGACATTGTACTGGTTGTCTTGTATAGGTGACTTCCAAGTCAGCCGTGTTGCATTGGGGACATTGTGCTGGTGGCCATGTTCTATAGGTGACTTCCAAGTCAGCCATATTGCATGGGGGACATTGTGCTGGTTGCCATGTTGTATAGGTGACTTCCAAGTCAGCCATATTGCATGGGGGACATTGTGCTGGTTGCCATGTTGTATAGGTGACTTCCAAGTCAGCCATATTGCATGGGGGACATTGTGCTGGTGGCCATGTTCTATAGGTGACTTCCAAGTCAGCCATATTGCTTGGGTGACATTGTGCTGGTTGTATTGTATAGGTGACTTCCAAGTCAGCCATATTGCATGGGGGACATTGTGCTGGTTGTGTTGTATAGGTGACTTCCAAGTCAGCCATATTGCTTGGGGGACATTGTGCTGGTTGCCATGTTCTATAGGTGACTTCCAAGTCAGCCATATTGCTTGGGGGACATTGTGCTGGTTGTGTTTTATAGGTGACTTCCAAGTCAGCCATATTGCATGGGGGACATTGTGCTGGTTGTATTGTATAGGTGACTTCCAAGTCAGCCATATTGCATGGGGGACATTGTGCTGGTTGTATTGTATAGGTGACTTCCAAGTCAGCCATATTGCATGGGGGACATTGTGCTGGTTGCCATGTCCTATAGGTGACTTCCAAGTCAGCCATATTGCATGGGGGACATTGTGCTGGTTGTCTTGTATAGGTGACTTCCAAGTCAGCCATATTGCTTGGGGGACATTGTGCTGGTTACCATGTTCTATAGGTGACTTCCAAGTCAGCCATATTGCATGGGGGACATTGTGCTGGTTGTGTTGTATAGGTGACTTCCAAGTCAGCCATATTGCATGGGGGACATTGTGCTGGTTGTGTTGTATAGGTGACTTCCAAGTCAGCCATATTGCATGGGGGACATTGTGCTGGTGGCCATGTTCTATAGGTGACTTCCAAGTCAGCCATATTGCATGGGGGACATTGTGCTGGTGGCCATGTTCTATAGGTGACTTCCAAGTCAGCCATATTGCATGGGGGACATTGTGCTGGTTGTCTTGTATAGGTGACTTCCAAGTCAGCCATATTGCATGGGGGACATTTTGCTGGTGGCCATGTTCTATAGGTGACTTCCAAGTCAGCCATATTGCTTGGGGGACATTGTGCTGGTTGCCATGTTGTATAGGTGACTTCCAAGTCAGCCATATTGCATGGGGGACATTGTGCTGGTTGCCATGTTGTATAGGTGACTTCCAAGTCAGCCATATTGCATGGGGGACATTGTGCTGGTTGTGTTGTTTAGGTGATTTCCAAGTCAGCCATATTGCATGGGGGACATTGTGCTGGTTGTGTTGTATAGGTGACTTCCAAGTCAGCCATATTGCATGGGGGACATTGTGCTGGTTGTATTGTATAGGTGACTTCCAAGTCAGCCATATTGCATGGGGGACATTGTGCTTGTTGCCATGTCCTATAGGTGACTTCCAAGTCAGCCATATTGCATGGGGGACATTGTGCTGGTTGTCTTGTATAGGTGACGTCCAAGTCAGCCATATTGCTTGGGGGACATTGTGCTGGTTGCCATGTTCTATAGGTGACTTCCAAGTCAGCCATATTGCTTGGGGGACATTGTGCTGGTTGTGTTGTATAGGTGACTTCCAAGTCAGCCATATTGCATGGGGGACATTGTGCTGGTTGTCTTGTATAGGTGACTTCCAATTCAGCCATATTGCATGGGGGACATTGTGCTGGTTGTATTGTATAGGTGACTTCCAAGTCAGCCATATTGCATGGGGGACATTGTGCTGGTTGTGTTGTATAGGTGACTTCCAAGTCAGCCATATTGCATGGGGGACATTGTGCTGGTTGTATTGTATAGGTGACTTCCAAGTCAGCCATATTGCATGGGGGACATTGTGCTGGTTGTATTGTATAGGTGACTTCCAAGTCAGCCGTGTTGCATGGGGGACATTGTGCTGGTGGCCATGTTCTATAGGAGACATCCAAGTCAGCCATATTGCATGGGGGACATTGTGCTGGTTGCCATGTTGTATAGGTGACTTCCAAGTCAGACATATTGCATGGGGGACATTGTACTGGTTGTCTTGTATAGGTGACTTCCAAGTCAGCCGTGTTGCATTGGGGACATTGTGCTGGTGGCCATGTTCTATAGGTGACTTCCAAGTCAGCCATATTGCATGGGGGACATTGTGCTGGTTTCCATGTTGTATAGGTGACTTCCAAGTCAGCCATATTGCATGGGGGACATTGTGCTGGTTGCCATGTTGTATAGGTGACTTCCAAGTCAGCCATATTGCATGGGGGACATTGTGCTGGTGGCCATGTTCTATAGGTGACTTCCAAGTCAGCCATATTGCTTGGGTGACATTGTGCTGGTTGTATTGTATAGGTGACTTCCAAGTCAGCCATATTGCATGGGGGACATTGTGCTGGTTGTGTTGTATAGGTGACTTCCAAGTCAGCCATATTGCATGGGGGACATTGTGCTGGTTGTATTGTATAGGTGACTTCCAAGACAGCCATATTGCATGGGGGACATTGTGCTGGTTGTATTGTATAGGTGACTTCCAAGTCAGCCGTGTTGCATGGGGGACATTGTGCTGGTGGCCATGTTCTATAGGTGACATCCAAGTCAGCCATATTGCATGGGGGACATTGTGCTGGTTGCCATGTTGTATAGGTGACTTCCAAGTCAGCCATATTGCATGGGGGACATTGTACTGGTTGTCTTGTATAGGTGACTTCCAAGTCAGCCGTGTTGCATTGGGGACATTGTGCTGGTGGCCATGTTCTATAGGTGACTTCCAAGTCAGCCATATTGCATGGGGGACATTGTGCTGGTTGCCATGTTGTATAGGTGACTTCCAAGTCAGCCATATTGCATGGGGGACATTGTGCTGGTTGCCATGTTGTATAGGTGACTTCCAAGTCAGCCATATTGCATGGGGGACATTGTGCTGGTTGTGTTGTATAGGTGACTTCCAAGTCAGCCATATTGCATGGGGGACATTGTGCTGGTTGTATTGTATAGGTGACTTCCAAGTCAGCCAAATTGCATGGGGGACATTGTGCTGGTTGTATTGTATAGGTGACTTCCAAGTCAGCCATATTGTATGGGGGACATTGTGCTGGTTGCCATGTCCTATAGGTGACTTCCAAGTCAGCCATATTGCATGGGGGACATTGTGCTGGTTGTCTTGTATAGGTGACGTCCAAGTCAGCCATATTGCTTGGGGGACATTGTGCTGGTTGCCATGTTCTATAGGTGACTTCCAAGTCTTCCATATTGCTTGGGGGACATTGTGCTGGTTGTGTTTTATAGGTGACTTCCAAGTCAGCCATATTGCATGGGGGACATTGTGCTGGTTGCATTGTATAGGTGACTTCCAAGTCAGCCATATTGCATGGGGGACATTGTGCTGGTTGTATTGTATAGGTGACTTCCAAGTCAGCCATATTGCATGGGGGACATTGTGCTGGTTGCCATGTCCTATAGGTGACTTCCAAGTCAGCCATATTGCATGGGGGACATTGTGCTGGTTGTCTTGTATAGGTGACTTCCAAGTCAGCCATATTGCTTGGGGGACATTGTGCTGGTTGCCATGTTCTATAGGTGACTTCCAAGTCAGCCATATTGCATGGGGGACATTGTGCTGGTTGTGTTGTATAGGTGACTTCCAAGTCAGCCATATTGCATGGGGGACATTGTGCTGGTGGCCATGTTCTATAGGTGACTTCCAAGTCAGCCATATTGCATGGGGGACATTGTGCTGGTGGCCATGTTCTATAGGTGACTTCCAAGTCAGCCATATTGCATGGGGGACATTGTGCTGGTTGTCTTGTATAGGTGACTTCCAAGTCAGCCATATTGCATAGGGGACATTGTGCTGGTGGCCATGTTCTATAGGTGACATCCAAGTCAGCCATATTGCATGGGGGACATTGTGCTGGTTGCCATGTTGTATAGGTGACTTCCAAGTCAGCCATATTGCATGGGGGACATTGTACTGGTTGTCTTGTATAGGTGACTTCCAAGTCAGCCGTGTTGCATTGGGGACATTGTGCTGGTGGCCATGTTCTATAGGTGACTTCCAAGTCAGCCATATTGCATGGGGGACATTGTGCTGGTTGCCATGTTGTATAGGTGACTTCCAAATCAGCCATATTGCATGGGGGACATTGTGCTGGTTGTATTGTATAGGTGACTTCCAAGTCAGCCATATTGCATGGGGGACATTGTGCTGGTTGTGTTGTATAGGTGACTTCCAAGTCAGCCATATTGCATGGGGGACATTGTGCTGGTTGTATTGTATAGGTGACTTCCAAGTCAGCCATATTGCATGGGGGACATTGTGCTGGTTGTATTGTATAGGTGACTTCCAAGTCAGCCGTGTTGCATGGGGGACATTGTGCTGGTGGCCATGTTCTATAGGTGACATCCAAGTCAGCCATATTGCATGGGGGACATTGTGCTGGTTGCCATGTTGTATAGGTGACTTCCAAGTCAGCCATATTGCATGGGGGACATTGTACTGGTTGTCTTGTATAGGTGACTTCCAAGTCAGCCGTGTTGCATTGGGGACATTGTGCTGGTGGCCATGTTCTATAGGTGACTTCCAAGTCAGCCATATTGCATGGGGGACATTGTGCTGGTTGCCATGTTGTATAGGTGACTTCCAAGTCAGCCATATTGCATGGGGGACATTGTGCTGGTTGCCATGTTGTATAGGTGACTTCCAAGTCAGCCATATTGCATGGGGGACATTGTGCTGGTTGTGTTGTATAGGTGACTTCCAAGTCAGCCATATTGCATGGGGGACATTGTGCTGGTTGTATTGTATAGGTGACTTCCAAGTCAGCCATATTGCATGGGGGACATTGTGCTGGTTGTATTGTATAGGTGACTTCCAAGTCAGCCATATTGCATGGGGGACATTGTGCTGGTTGCCATGTCCTATAGGTGACTTCCAAGTCAGCCATATTGCATGGGGGACATTGTGCTGGTTGTCTTGTATAGGTGACGTCCAAGTCAGCCATATTGCTTGGGGGACATTGTGCTGGTTGCCATGTTCTATAGGTGACTTCCAAGTCAGCCATATTGCTTGGGGGACATTGTGCTGGTTGTGTTTTATAGGTGACTTCCAAGTCAGCCATATTGCATGGGGGACATTGTGCTGGTTGTATTGTATAGGTGACTTCCAAGTCAGCCATATTGCATGGGGGACATTGTGCTGGTTGTCTTGTATAGGTGACTTCCAAGTCAGCCATATTGCTTGGGGGACATTGTGCTGGTTGCCATGTTCTATAGGTGACTTCCAAGTCAGCCATATTGCATGGGGGACATTGTGCTGGTTGTGTTGTATAGGTGACTTCCAAGTCAGCCATATTGCATGGGGGACATTGTGCTGGTGGCCATGTTCTATAGGTGACTTCCAAGTCAGCCATATTGCATGGGGGACATTGTGCTGGTGGCCATGTTCTATAGGTGACTTCCAAGTCAGCCATATTGCATGGGGGACATTGTGCTGGTTGTCTTGTATAGGTGACTTCCAAGTCAGCCATATTGCATAGGGGACATTGTGCTGGTGGCCATGTTCTATAGGTGACATCCAAGTCAGCCATATTGCATGGGGGACATTGTGCTGGTTGCCATGTTGTATAGGTGACTTCCAAGTCAGCCATATTGCATGGGGGACATTGTACTGGTTGTCTTGTATAGGTGACTTCCAAGTCAGCCGTGTTGCATTGGGGACATTGTGCTGGTGGCCATGTTCTATAGGTGACTTCCAAGTCAGCCATATTGCATGGGGGACATTGTGCTGGTTGCCATGTTGTATAGGTGACTTCCAAATCAGCCATATTGCATGGGGGACATTGTGCTGGTTGTATTGTATAGGTGACTTCCAAGTCAGCCATATTGCATGGGGGACATTGTGCTGGTTGTGTTGTATAGGTGACTTCCAAGTCAGCCATATTGCATGGGGGACATTGTGCTGGTTGTATTGTATAGGTGACTTCCAAGTCAGCCATATTGCATGGGGGACATTGTGCTGGTTGTATTGTATAGGTGACTTCCAAGTCAGCCGTGTTGCATGGGGGACATTGTGCTGGTGGCCATGTTCTATAGGTGACATCCAAGTCAGCCATATTGCATGGGGGACATTGTGCTGGTTGCCATGTTGTATAGGTGACTTCCAAGTCAGCCATATTGCATGGGGGACATTGTACTGGTTGTCTTGTATAGGTGACTTCCAAGTCAGCCGTGTTGCATTGGGGACATTGTGCTGGTGGCCATGTTCTATAGGTGACTTCCAAGTCAGCCATATTGCATGGGGGACATTGTGCTGGTTGCCATGTTGTATAGGTGACTTCCAAGTCAGCCATATTGCATGGGGGACATTGTGCTGGTTGCCATGTTGTATAGGTGACTTCCAAGTCAGCCATATTGCATGGGGGACATTGTGCTGGTTGTGTTGTATAGGTGACTTCCAAGTCAGCCATATTGCATGGGGGACATTGTGCTGGTTGTATTGTATAGGTGACTTCCAAGTCAGCCATATTGCATGGGGGACATTGTGCTGGTTGTATTGTATAGGTGACTTCCAAGTCAGCCATATTGCATGGGGGACATTGTGCTGGTTGCCATGTCCTATAGGTGACTTCCAAGTCAGCCATATTGCATGGGGGACATTGTGCTGGTTGTCTTGTATAGGTGACGTCCAAGTCAGCCATATTGCTTGGGGGACATTGTGCTGGTTGCCATGTTCTATAGGTGACTTCCAAGTCAGCCATATTGCTTGGGGGACATTGTGCTGGTTGTGTTTTATAGGTGACTTCCAAGTCAGCCATATTGCATGGGGGACATTGTGCTGGTTGTATTGTATAGGTGACTTCCAAGTCAGCCATATTGCATGGGGGACATTGTGCTGGTTGTATTGTATAGGTGACTTCCAAGTCAGCCATATTGCATGGGGGACATTGTGCTGGTTGCCATGTCCTATAGGTGACTTCCAAGTCAGCCATATTGCATGGGGGACATTGTGCTGGTTGTCTTGTATAGGTGACTTCCAAGTCAGCCATATTGCTTGGGGGACATTGTGCTGGTTGCCATGTTCTATAGGTGACTTCCAAGTCAGCCATATTGCATGGGGGACATTGTGCTGGTTGTGTTGTATAGGTGACTTCCAAGTCAGCCATATTGCATGGGGGACATTGTGCTTGTGGCCATGTTCTATAGGTGACTTCCAAGTCAGCCATATTGCATGGGGGACATTGTGCTGGTGGCCATGTTCTATAGGTGACTTCCAAGTCAGCCATATTGCATGGGGGACATTGTGCTGGTTGTCTTGTATAGGTGACTTCCAAGTCAGCCATATTGCATGGGGGACATTGTGCTGGTGGCCATGTTCTATAGGTGACTTCCAAGTCAGCCATATTGCTTGGGGGACATTGTGCTGGTTGCCATGTTGTATAGGTGACTTCCAAGTCAGCCATATTGCATGGGGGACATTGTGCTGGTTGCCATGTTGTATAGGTGACTTCCAAGTCAGCCATATTGCATGGGGGACATTGTGCTGGTTGTGTTGTATAGGTGACTTCCAAGTCAGCCATATTGCATGGGGGACATTGTGCTGGTTGTGTTGTATAGGTGACTTCCAAGTCAGCCATATTGCATAGGGGACATTGTGCTGGTTGTATTGTATAGGTGACTTCCAATTCAGCCATATTGCATGGGGGACATTGTGCTGGTGGCCATGTTCTATAGGTGACTTCCAAGTCAGCCATATTGCATGGGGGACATTGTGCTGGTTGTGTTGTATAGGTGACTTCCAAGTCAGCCATATTGCATGGGGGACATTGTGGTGGTTGTATTGTATAGGTGACTTCCAAGTCAGCCATATTGCATGGGGGACATTGTGCTGGTTGTATTGTATAGGTGACTTCCAAGTCAGCCGTGTTGCATGGGGGACATTGTGCTGGTGGCCTTGTTCTATAGGTGACATCCAAGTCAGCCATATTGCATGGGGGACATTGTGCTGGTTGCCATGTTGTATAGGTGACTTCCAAGTCAGCCATATTGCATGGGGGACATTGTACTGGTTGTCTTGTATAGGTGACTTCCAAGTCAGCCGTGTTGCATTGGGGACATTGTGCTGGTGGCCATGTTCTATAGGTGACTTCCAAGTCAGCCATATTGCATGGGGGACATTGTGCTGGTTGCCATGTTGTATAGGTGACTTCCAAGTCAGCCATATTGCATGGGGGACATTGTGCTGGTTGCCATGTTGTATAGGTGACTTCCAAGTCAGCCATATTGCATGGGGTACATTGTGCTGGTTGTGTTGTATAGGTGACTTCCAAGTCAGCCATATTGCATGGGGGACATTGTGCTGGTTGTATTGTATAGGTGACTTCCAAGTCAGCCATATTGCATGGGGGACATTGTACTGGTTGTATTGTATAGGTGACTTCCAAGTCAGCCATATTGCATGGGGGACATTGTGCTGGTTGCCATGTCCTATATGTGACTTCCAAGTCAGCCATATTGCATGGGGGACATTGTGCTGGTTGTCTTGTATAGGTGACGTCCAAGTCAGCCATATTGCTTGGGGGACATTGTGCTGGTTGCCATGTTCTATAGGTGACTTCCAAGTCAGCCATATTGCTTGGGGGACATTGTGCTGGTTGTGTTGTATAGGTGACTTCCAAGTCAGCCATTTTGCATGGGGGACATTGTGCTGGTTGTATTGTATAGGTGACTTCCAAGTCAGCCATATTGCATGGGGGACATTGTGCTGGTTGTATTGTATAGGTGACTTCCAAGTCAGCCATATTGCATGGGGGACATTGTGCTGGTTGCCATGTCCTATAGGTGACTTCCAAGTCAGCCATATTGCATGGGGGACATTGTGCTGGTTGTCTTGTATAGGTGACTTCCAAGTCAGCCATATTGCTTGGGGGACATTGTGCTGGTTGCCATGTTCTATAGGTGACTTCCAAGTCAGCCATATTGCATGGGGGACATTGTGCTGGTTGTGTTGTATAGGTGACTTCCAAGTCAGCCATATTGCATGGGGGACATTGTGCTGGTGGCCATGTTCTATAGGTGACTTCCAAGTCAGCCATATTGCATGGGGACATTGTGCTGGTGGCCATGTTCTATAGGTGACTTCCAAGTCAGCCATATTGCATGGGGGACATTGTGCTGGTTGTCTTGTATAGGTGACTTCCAAGTCAGCCATATTGCATGGGGGACATTGTGCTGGTGGCCATGTTCTATAGGTGACTTCCAAGTCAGCCATATTGCTTGGGGGACATTGTGCTGGTTGCCATGTTGTATAGGTGACTTCCAAGTCAGCCATATTGCATGGGGGACATTGTGCTGGTTGCCATGTTGTATAGGTGACTTCCAAGTCAGCCATATTGCATGGGGGACATTGTGCTGATTGTGTTGTATAGGTGACTTCCAAGTCAGCCATATTGCATGGGGGACATTGTGCTGGTTGTGTTGTATAGATGACTTCCAAGTCAGCCATATTGCATAGGGGACATTGTGCTGGTTGTATTGTATAGGTGACTTCCAAGTCAGCCATATTGCATGGGGGACATTGTGCTGGTTGCCATGTCCTATAGGTGACTTCCAAGTCAGCCATATTGCATGGAAGACATTGTGCTGGTTGTCTTGTATTGGTGACGTCCAAGTCAGAGATATTGCTTGGGGGACATTGTGCTGGTTGCCATGTTCTATAGGTGACTTCCAAGTCAGCCATATTGCTTGGGGGACATTGTGCTGGTTGTGTTGTATAGGTGACTTCCAAGTCAGCCATATTGCATGGGGGACATTGTGCTGGTTGTCTTGTATAGGTGACTTCCAATTCAGCCATATTGCATGGGGGACATTGTGCTGGTGGCCATGTTCTATAGGTGACTTCCAAGTCAGCCATATTGCTTGGGGGACATTGTGCTGGTTGTATTGTATAGGTGACTTCCAAGTCAGCCATATTGCATGGGGGACATTGTGCTGGTTGTGTTGTATAGGTGACTTCCAAGTCAGCCATATTGCATGGGGGACATTGTGCTGGTTGTATTGTATAGGTGACTTCCAAGTTAACCATATTGCATGGGGGACATTGTGCTGGTTGTATTGTATAGGTGACTTCCAAGTCAGCCGTGTTGCATGGGGGACATTGTGCTGGTGGCCATGTTCTATAGGTGACATCCAAGTCTGCCATATTGCATGGGGGACATTGTGCTGGTTGCCATGTTGTATAGGTGACTTCCAAGTCAGCCATATTGCATGGGGGACATTGTACTGGTTGTCTTGTATAGGTGACTTCCAAGTCAGCCGTGTTGCATTGGGGACATTGTGCTGGTGGCCATGTTCTATAGGTGACTTCCAAGTCAGCCATATTGCATGGGGGACATTGTGCTGGTTGCCATGTTGTATAGGTGACTTCCAAGTCAGCCATATTGCATGGGGGACATTGTACTGGTTGTCTTGTATAGGTGACTTCCAAGTCAGCCGTGTTGCATTGGGGACATTGTGCTGGTGGCCATGTTCTATAGGTGACTTCCAAGTCAGCCATATTGCATGGGGGACATTGTGCTGGTTGCCATGTTGTATAGGTGACTTCCAAGTCAGCCATATTGCATGGGGGACATTGTGCTGGTTGCCATGTTGTATAGGTGACTTCCAAGTCAGCCATATTGCATGCGGGACATTGTGCTGGTTGTGTTGTATAGGTGACTTCCAAGTCAGCCATATTGCATGGGGGACATTGTGCTGGTTGTGTTGTATAGGTGACTTCCAAGTCAGCCATATTGCATAGGGGACATTGTGCTGGTTGTATTGTATAGGTGACTTCCAAGTCAGCCATATTGCATGGGGGACATTGTGCTGGTTGCCATGTCCTATAGGTGACTTCCAAGTCAGCCATATTGCATGGGGGACATTGTGCTGGTTGTCTTGTATAGGTGACGTCCAATTCAGCCATATTGCTTGGGGGACATTGTGCTGGTTGCCATGTTCTATAGGTGACTTCCAAGTCAGCCATATTGCTTGGGGGACATTGTGCTGGTTGTGTTGTATAGGTGACTTCCAAGTCAGCCATATTGCATGGGGGACATTGTGCTGGTTGTCTTGTATAGGTGACTTCCAATTCAGCCATATTGCATGGGGGACATTGTGCTGGTGGCCATGTTCTATAGGTGACTTCCAAGTCAGCCATATTGCTTGGGGGACATTGTGCTGGTTGTATTGTATAGGTGACTTCCAAGTCAGCCATATTGCATGGGGGACATTGTGCTGGTTGTGTTGTATAGGTGACTTCCAAGTCAGCCATATTGCATGGGGGACATTGTGCTGGTTGTATTGTATAGGTGACTTCCAAGTCAGCCATATTGCATGGGGGACATTGTGCTGGTTGTATTGTATAGGTGACTTCCAAGTCAGCCGTGTTGCATGGGGGACATTGTGCTGGTGGCCTTGTTCTATAGGTGACATCCAAGTCAGCCATATTGCATGGGGGACATTGTGCTGGTTGCCATGTTGTATAGGTGACTTCCAAGTCAGCCATATTGCATGGGGGACATTGTACTGGTTGTCTTGTATAGGTGACTTCCAAGTCAGCCGTGTTGCATTGGGGACATTGTGCTGGTGGCCATGTTCTATAGGTGACTTCCAAGTCAGCCATATTGCATGGGGGACATTGTGCTGGTTGCCATGTTGTATAGGTGACTTCCAAGTCAGCCATATTGCATGGGGGACATTGTGCTGGTTGCCATGTTGTATAGGTGACTTCCAAGTCAGCCATATTGCATGGGGGACATTGTGCTGGTTGTGTTGTATAGGTGACTTCCAAGTCAGCCATATTGCATGGGGGACATTGTGCTGGTTGTATTGTATAGGTGACTTCCAAGTCAGCCATATTGCATGGGGGACATTGTACTGGTTGTATTGTATAGGTGACTTCTAAGTCAGCCATATTGCATGGGGGACATTGTGCTGGTTGCCATGTCCTATATGTGACTTCCAAGTCAGCCATATTGCATGGGGGACATTGTGCTGGTTGTCTTGTATAGGTGACGTCCAAGTCAGCCATATTGCTTGGGGGACATTGTGCTGGTTGCCATGTTCTATAGGTGACTTCCAAGTCAGCCATATTGCTTGGGGGACATTGTGCTGGTTGTATTGTATAGGTGACTTCCAAGTCAGCCATATTGCATGGGGGACATTGTGCTGGTTGTATTGTATAGGTGACTTCCAAGTCAGCCATATTGCATGGGGGACATTGTGCTGGTTGCCATGTCCTATAGGTGACTTCCAAGTCAGCCATATTGCATGGGGGACATTGTGCTGGTTGTCTTGTATAGGTGACTTCCAAGTCAGCCATATTGCTTGGGGGACATTGTGCTGGTTGCCATGTTCTATAGGTGACTTCCAAGTCAGCCATATTGCATGCGGGACATTGTGCTGGTTGTGTTGTATAGGTGACTTCCAAGTCAGCCATATTGCATGGGCGACATTGTGATGGTGGCCATGTTCTATAGGTGACTTCCAAGTCAGCCATATTGCATGGGGGACATTGTGCTGGTGGCCATGTTCTATAGGTGACTTCCAAGTCAGCCATATTGCATGGGGGACATTGTGCTGGTTGTCTTGTATAGGTGACTTCCAAGTCAGCCATATTGCATGGGGGACATTGTGCTGGTGGCCATGTTCTATAGGTGACTTCCAAGTCAGCCATATTGCTTGGGGGACATTGTGCTGGTTGCAATGTTGTATAGGTGACTTCCAAGTCAGCCATATTGCATGGGGGACATTGTGCTGGTTGCCATGTTGTATAGGTGACTTCCAAGTCAGCCATATTGCATGGGGGACATTGTGCTGGTTGTGTTGTATAGGTGACTTCCAAGTCAGCCATATTGCATGGGGGACATTGTGCTGGTTGTGTTGTATAGGTGACTTCCAAGTCAGCCATATTGCATAGGGGACATTGTGCTGGTTGTATTGTATAGGTGACTTCCAAGTCAGCCATATTGCATGGGGGACATTGTGCTGGTTGCCATGTCCTATAGGTGACTTCCAAGTCAGCCATATTGCATGGGAGACATTGTGCTGGTTGTCTTGTATTGGTGACGTCCAAGTCAGCCATATTGCTTGGGGGACATTGTGCTGGTTGCCATGTTCTATAGGTGACTTCCAAGTCAGCCATATTGCTTGGGGGACATTGTGCTGGTTGTGTTGTATAGGTGACTTCCAAGTCAGCCATATTGCATGGGGGACATTGTGCTGGTTGTCTTGTATAGGTGACTTCCAATTCAGCCATATTGCATGGGGGACATTGTGCTGGTGGCTATGTTCTATAGGTGACTTCCAAGTCAGCCATATTGCTTGGGGGACATTGTGCTGGTTGTATTGTATAGGTGACTTCCAAGTCAGCCATATTGCATGGGGGACATTGTGCTGGTTGTGTTGTATAGGTGACTTCCAAGTCAGCCGTGTTGCATGGGGGACATTGTGCTGGTGGCCATGTTCTATAGGTGACATCCAAGTCAGCCATATTGCATGGGGGACATTGTGCTGGTTGCCATGTTGCATAGGTGACTTCCAAGTCAGCCATATTGCATGGGGGACATTGTGCTGGTTGTATTGTATAGGTGACTTCCAAGTCAGCCATATTGCATGGGGGACATTGTGCTGGTTGTATTGTATAGGTGACTTCCAAGTCAGCCATATTGCATGGGGGACATTGTGCTGGTTGCCATGTCCTATAGGTGACTTCCAAGTCAGCCATATTGCATGGGGGACATTGTGCTGGTTGTCTTGTATAGGTGACTTCCAAGTCAGCCATATTGCTTGGGGGACATTGTGCTGGTTGCCATGTTCTATAGGTGACTTCCAAGTCAGCCATATTGCATGGGGGACATTGTGCTGGTTGTGTTGTATAGGTGACTTCCAAGTCAGCCATATTGCATGGGGGACATTGTGCTGGTGGCCATGTTCTATAGTTGACTTCCAAGTCAGCCATATTGCATGGGGGACATTGTGCTGGTGGCCATGTTCTATAGGTGCCTTCCAAGTCAGCCATATTGCATGGGGGACATTGTGCTGGTTGTCTTGTATAGGTGACTTCCAAGTCAGCCATATTGCATGGGGGACATTGTGCTGGTGGCCATGTTCTATAGGTGACTTCCAAGTCAGCCATATTGCTTGGGGGACATTGTGCTGGTTGCCATGTTGTATAGGTGACTTCCAAGTCAGCCATATTGCATGGGGGACATTGTGCTGGTTGCCATGTTGTATAGGTGACTTCCAAGTCAGCCATATTGCATGGGGGACATTGTGCTGATTGTGTTGTATAGGTGACTTCCAAGTCAGCCATATTGCATGGGGGACATTGTGCTGGTTGTGTTGTATAGGTGACTTCCAAGTCAGCCATATTGCATAGGGGACATTGTGCTGGTTGTATTGTATAGGTGACTTCCAAGTCAGCCATATTGCATGGGGGACATTGTGCTGGTTGCCATGTCCTATAGGTGACTTCCAAGTCAGCCATATTGCATGGGAGACATTGTGCTGGTTGTCTTGTATTGGTGACGTCCAAGTCAGCCATATTGCTTGGGGGACATTGTGCTGGTTGCCATGTTCTATAGGTGACTTCCAAGTCAGCCATATTGCTTGGGGGACATTGTGCTGGTTGTGTTGTATAGGTGACTTCCAAGTCAGCCATATTGCATGGGGGACATTGTGCTGGTTGTCTTGTATAGGTGACTTCCAATTCAGCCATATTGCATGGGGGACATTGTGCTGGTGGCCATGTTCTATAGGTGACTTCCAAGTCAGCCATATTGCTTGGGGGACATTGTGCTGGTTGTATTGTATAGGTGACTTCCAAGTCAGCCATATTGCATGGGGGACATTGTGCTGGTTGTGTTGTATAGGTGACTTCCAAGTCAGCCATATTGCATGGGGGACATTGTGCTGGTTGTATTGTATAGGTGACTTCCAAGTTAACCATATTGCATGGGGGACATTGTGCTGGTTGTATTGTATAGGTGACTTCCAAGTCAGCCGTGTTGCATGGGGGACATTGTGCTGGTGGCCATGTTCTATAGGTGACATCCAAGTCAGCCATATTGCATGGGGGACATTGTGCTGGTTGTCTTGTATAGGTGACTTCCAAGTCAGCCGTGTTGCATTGGGGACATTGTGCTGGTGGCCATGTTCTATAGGTGACTTCCAAGTCAGCCATATTGCATGGGGGACATTGTGCTGGTTGCCATGTTGTATAGGTGACTTCCAAGTCAGCCATATTGCATGGGGGACATTGTACTGGTTGTCTTGTATAGGTGACTTCCAAGTCAGCCGTGTTGCATTGGGGACATTGTGCTGGTGGCCATGTTCTATAGGTGACTTCCAAGTCAGCCATATTGCATGGGGGACATTGTGCTGGTTGCCATGTTGTATAGGTGACTTCCAAGTCAGCCATATTGCATGGGGGACATTGTGCTGGTTGCCATGTTGTATAGGTGACCTCCAAGTAAGCCATATTGCATGCGGGACATTGTGCTGGTTGTGTTGTATAGGTGACTTCCAAGTCAGCCATATTGCATGGGGGACATTGTGCTGGTTGTGTTGTATAGGTGACTTCCAAGTCAGCCATATTGCATAGGGGACATTGTGCTGGTTGTATTGTATAGGTGACTTCCAAGTCAGCCATATTGCATGGGGGACATTGTGCTGGTTGCCATGTCCTATAGGTGACTTCCAAGTCAGCCATATTGCATGGGGGACATTGTGCTGGTTGTCTTGTATAGGTGACGTCCAATTCAGCCATATTGCTTGGGGGACATTGTGCTGGTTGCCATGTTCTATAGGTGACTTCCAAGTCAGCCATATTGCTTGGGGGACATTGTGCTGGTTGTGTTGTATAGGTGACTTCCAAGTCAGCCATATTGCATGGGGGACATTGTGCTGGTTGTCTTGTATAGGTGACTTCCAATTCAGCCATATTGCATGGGGGACATTGTGCTGGTGGCCATGTTCTATAGGTGACTTCCAAGTCAGCCATATTGCTTGGGGGACATTGTGCTGGTTGTATTGTATAGGTGACTTCCAAGTCAGCCATATTGCATGGGGGACATTGTGCTGGTTGTGTTGTATAGGTGACTTCCAAGTCAGCCATATTGCATGGGGGATATTGTGCTGGTTGTATTGTATAGGTGACTTCCAAGTCAGCCATATTGCATGGGGGACATTGTGCTGGTTGTATTGTATAGGTGACTTCCAAGTCAGCCGTGTTGCATGGGGGACATTGTGCTGGTGGCCTTGTTCTATAGGTGACATCCAAGTCAGCCATATTGCATGGGGGACATTGTGCTGGTTGCCATGTTGTATAGGTGACTTCCAAGTCAGCCATATTGCATGGGGGACATTGTACTGGTTGTCTTGTATAGGTGACTTCCAAGTCAGCCGTGTTGCATTGGGGACATTGTACTGGTGGCCATGTTCTATAGGTGACTTCCAAGTCAGCCATATTGCATGGGGGACATTGTGCTGGTTGCCATGTTGTATAGGTGACTTCCAAGTCAGCCATATTGCATGGGGGACATTGTGCTGGTTGCCATGTTGTATAGGTGACTTCCAAGTCAGCCATATTGCATGGGGGACATTGTGCTGGTTGTGTTGTATAGGTGACTTCCAAGTCAGCCATATTGCATGGGGGACATTGTGCTGGTTGTATTGTATAGGTGACTTCCAAGTCAGCCATATTGCATGGGGGACATTGTACTGGTTGTATTGTATAGGTGACTTCCAAGTCAGCCATATTGCATGGGGGACATTGTGCTGGTTGCCATGTCCTATATGTGACTTCCAAGTCAGCCATATTGCATGGGGGACATTGTGCTGGTTGTCTTGTATAGGTGACGTCCAAGTCAGCCATATTGCTTGGGGGACATTGTGCTGGTTGCCATGTTCTATAGGTGACTTCCAAGTCAGCCATATTGCTTGGGGGACATTGTGCTGGTTGTGTTGTATAGGTGACTTCCAAGTCAGCCATTTTGCATGGGGGACATTGTGCTGGTTGTATTGTATAGGTGACTTCCAAGTCAGCCATATTGCATGGGGGACATTGTGCTGGTTGTATTGTATAGGTGACTTCCAAGTCAGCCATATTGCATGGGGGACATTGTGCTGGTTGCCACGTCCTATAGGTGACTTCCAAGTCAGCCATATTGCATGGGGGACATTGTGCTGGTTGTCTTGTATAGGTGACTTCCAAGTCAGCCATATTGCTTGGGGGACATTGTGCTGGTTGCCATGTTCTATAGGTGACTTCCAAGTCAGCCATATTGCATGGGGGACATTGTGCTGGTTGTGTTGTATAGGTGACTTCCAAGTCAGCCATATTGCATCGGGGACATTGTGATGGTGGCCATGTTCTATAGGTGACTTCCAAGTCAGCCATATTGCATGGGGGACATTGTGCTGGTGGCCATGTTCTATAGGTGACTTCCAAGTCAGCCATATTGCATGGGGGACATTGTGCTGGTTGTCTTGTATAGGTGACTTCCAAGTCAGCCATATTGCATGGGGGACATTGTGCTGGTGGCCATGTTCTATAGGTGACTTCCAAGTCAGCCATATTGCTTGGGGGACATTGTGCTGGTTGCCATGTTGTATAGGTGACTTCCAAGTCAGCCATATTGCATGGGGGACATTGTGCTGGTTGCCATGTTGTATAGGTGACTTCCAAGTCAGCCATATTGCATGGGGGACATTGTGCTGGTTGTGTTGTATAGGTGACTTCCAAGTCAGCCATATTGCATGGGGGACATTGTGCTGGTTGTGTTGTATAGGTGACTTCCAAGTCAGCCATATTGCATAGGGGACATTGTGCTGGTTGTATTGTATAGGTGACTTCCAAGTCAGCCATATTGCATGGGGGACATTGTGCTGGTTGCCATGTCCTATAGGTGACTTCCAAGTCAGCCATATTGCATGGGAGACATTGTGCTGGTTGTCTTGTATTGGTGACGTCCAAGTCAGCCATATTGCTTGGGGGACATTGTGCTGGTTGCCATGTTCTATAGGTGACTTCCAAGTCAGCCATATTGCTTGGGGGACATTGTGCTGGTTGTGTTGTATAGGTGACTTCCAAGTCAGCCATATTGCATGGGGGACATTGTGCTGGTTGTCTTGTATAGGTGACTTCCAATTCAGCCATATTGCATGGGGGACATTGTGCTGGTGGCCATGTTCTATAGGTGACTTCCAAGTCAGCCATATTGCTTGGGGGACATTGTGCTGGTTGTATTGTATAGGTGACTTCCAAGTCAGCCATATTGCATGGGGGACATTGTGCTGGTTGTGTTGTATAGGTGACTTCCAAGTCAGCCGTGTTGCATGGGGGACATTGTGCTGGTGGCCATGTTCTATAGGTGACATCCAAGTCAGCCATATTGCATGGGGAACATTGTGCTGGTTGCCATGTTGCATAGGTGACTTCCAAGTCAGCCATATTGCATGGGGGACATTGTACTGGTTGTCTTGTATAGGTGACTTCCAAGTCAGCCGTGTTGCATTTTGGACATTGTGCTGGTGGCCATGTTCTATAGGTGACTTCCAAGTCAGCCATATTGCATGGGGGACATTGTGCTGGTTGCCATGTTGTATAGGTGACTTCCAAGTCAGCCATATTGCATGGGGGACATTGTACTGGTTGTCTTGTATAGGTGACTTCCAAGTCAGCCGTGTTGCATTGGGGACATTGTGCTGGTGGCCATGTTCTATAGGTGACTTCCAAGTCAGCCATATTGCATGGGGGACATTGTGCTGGTTGCCATGTTGTATAGGTGACTTCCAAGTCAGCCATATTGCATGGGGGACATTGTGCTGGTTGCCATGTTGTATAGGTGACTTCCAAGTCAGCCATATTGCATGCGGGGCATTGTGCTGGTTGTGTTGTATAGGTGACTTCCAAGTCAGCCATATTGCATGGGGGACATTGTGCTGGTTGTATTGTATAGGTGACTTCCAAGTCAGCCATATTGCATGGGGGACATTGTGCTGGTTGTATTGTATAGGTGACTTCCAAGTCAGCCATATTGCATGGGGGACATTGTGCTGGTTGCCATGTCCTATAGGTGACTTCCAAGTCAGCCATATTGCATGGGGGACATTGTGCTGGTTGTCTTGTATAGGTGACGTCCAAGTCAGCCATATTGCTTGGGGGACATTGTGCTGGTTGCCATGTTCTATAGGTGACTTCCAAGTCAGCCATATTGCATGGGGGACATTGTGCTGGTTGTATTGTATAGGTGACTTCCAAGTCAGCCATATTGCATGGGGGACATTGTGCTGGTTGTATTGTATAGGTGACTTCCAAGTCAGCCATATTGCATGGGGGACATTGTGCTGGTTGCCATGTCCTATAGGTGACTTCCAAGTCAGCCATATTGCATGGGGGACATTGTGCTGGTTGTCTTGTATAGGTGACTTCCAAGTCAGCCATATTGCTTGGGGGACATTGTGCTGGTTGCCATGTTCTATAGGTGACTTCCAAGTCAGCCATATTGCATGGAGGACATTGTGCTGGTTGTGTTGTATAGGTGACTTCCAAGTCAGCCATATTGCATGGGGGACATTGTGCTGGTGGCCATGTTTTATAGGTGACTTCCAAGTCAGCCATATTGCATGGGGGACATTGTGCTGGTGGCCATGTTCTATAGGTGACTTCCAAGTCAGCCATATTGCTTGGGGGACATTGTGCTGGTTGCCATGTTGTATAGGTGACTTCCAAGTCAGCCATATTGCATGGGGGACATTGTGCTGGTTGCCATGTTGTATAGGTGACTTCCAAGTCAGCCATATTGCATGGGGGACATTGTGCTGGTTGTGTTGTATAGGTGACTTCCAAGTCAGCCATATTGCATGGGGGACATTGTGCTGGTTGTGTTGTATAGGTGACTTCCAAGTCAGCCATATTGCATGGGGGACATTGTGCTGGTTGTATTGTATAGGTGACTTCCAAGTCAGCCATATTGCATGGGGGACATTGTGCTGGTTGCCATGTCCTATAGGTGACTTCCAAGTCAGCCATATTGCATGGGGGACATTGTGCTGGTTGCCATGTTGTATAGGTGACTTCCAAGTCAGCCATATTGCTTGGGGGACATTGTGCTTGTTGCCATGTTCTATAGGTGACTTCCAAGTCAGCCATATTGCTTGGGGGACATTGTGCTGGTTGTGTTGTATAGGTGACTTCCAAGTCAGCCATATTGCATGGGGGACATTGTGCTGGTTGTCTTGTATAGGTGACTTCCAATTCAGCCATATTGCATGGGGGACATTGTGCTGGTGGCCATGTTCTATAGGTGACTTTCAAGTCAGCCATATTGCTTGGGGGACATTGTGCTGGTTGTATTGTATAGGTGACTTCCAAGTCAGCCATATTGCATGGGGGACATTGTGCTGGTTGTGTTGTATAGGTGACTTCCAAGTCAGCCATATTGCATGGGGGACATTGTGCTGGTTGTATTGTATAGGTGACTTCCAAGTCAGCCATATTGCATGGGGGACATTGTGCTGGTTGTATTGTATAGGTGACTTCCAAGTCAGCCGTGTTGCATGGGGGACATTCTGCTGGTGGCCATGTTCTATAGGTGACATCCAAGTCAGCCATATTGCATGGGGGACATTGTGCTGGTTGCCATGTTGTATAGGTGACTTCCAAGTCAGCCATATTGCATGGGGGACATTGTGCTGGTTGTATTGTATAGGTGACTTCCAAGTCAGCCATATTGCATGGGGGACATTGTGCTGGTTGTATTGTATAGGTGACTTCCAAGTCAGCCATATTGCATGGGGGACATTGTGCTGGTTGCCATGTCCTATAGGTGACTTCCAAGTCAGCCATATTGCATGGGGGACATTGTGCTGGTTGTCTTGTATAGGTGACTTCCAAGTCAGCCATATTGCTTGGGGGACATTGTGCTGGTTGCCATGTTCTATAGGTGACTTCCAAGTCAGCCATATTGCATGGGGGACATTGTGCTGGTTGTGTTGTATAGGTGACTTCCAAGTCAGCCATATTGCATGGGGGACATTGTGCTGGTGGCCATGTTCTATAAGTGACTTCCAAGTCAGCCATATTGCATGGGGGACATTGTGCTGGTGGCCATGTTCTATAGGTGACTTCCAAGTCAGCCATATTGCATGGGGGACATTGTGCTGGTTGTCTTGTATAGGTGACTTCCAAGTCAGCCATATTGCATGGGGGACATTGTGCTGGTGGCCATGTTCTATAGATGACTTCCAAGTCAGCCATATTGCTTGGGGGACATTGTGCTGGTTGCCATGTTGTATAGGTGACTTCCAAGTCAGCCATATTGCATGGGGGACATTGTGCTGGTTGCCATGTTGTATAGGTGACTTCCAAGTCAGCCATATTGCATGGGGGACATTGTGCTGGTTGTGTTGTATAGGTGACTTCCAAGTCAGCCATATTGCATGGGGGACATTGTGCTGGTTGTGTTGTATAGGTGACTTCCAAGTCAGCCATATTGCATAGGGGACATTGTGCTGGTTGTATTGTATAGGTGACTTCCAAGTCAGCCATATTGCATGGGGGACATTGGGCTGGTTGCCATGTCCTATAGGTGACTTCCAAGTCAGCCATATTGCATGGGGGACATTGTGCTGGTTGTCTTGTATAGGTGACGTCCAAGTCAGCCATATTGCTTGGGGGACATTGTGCTGGTTGCCATGTTCTATAGGTGACTTCCAAGTCAGCCATATTGCTTGGGGGACATTGTGCTGGTTGTGTTGTATAGGTGACTTCCAAGTCAGCCATATTGCATGGGGGACATTGTGCTGGTTGTCTTGTATAGGTGACTTCCAATTCAGCCATATTGCATGGGGGACATTGTGCTGGTGGCCATGTTCTATAGGTGACTTCCAAGTCAGCCATATTGCTTGGGGGACATTGTGCTGGTTGTATTGTATAGGTGACTTCCAAGTCAGCCATATTGCATGGGGGACATTGTGCTGGTTGTGTTGTATAGGTGACTTCCAAGTCAGCCATATTGCATGGGGGACATTGTGCTGGTTGTATTGTATAGGTGACTTCCAAGTCAGCCATATTGCATGGGGGACATTGTGCTGGTTGTATTGTATAGGTGACTTCCAAGTCAGCCGTGTTGCATGGGGGACATTGTGCTGGTGGCCTTGTTCTATAGGTGACATCCAAGTCAGCCATATTGCATGGGGGACATTGTGCTGGTTGCCATGTTGTATAGGTGACTTCCAAGTCAGCCATATTGCATGGGGGACATTGTACTGGATGTCTTGTATAGGTGACTTCCAAGTCAGCCGTGTTGCATTGGGGACATTGTGCTGGTGGCCATGTTCTATAGGTGACTTCCAAGTCAACCATATTGCATGGGGGACATTGTGCTGGTTGCCATGTTGTATAGGTGACTTCCAAGTCAGCCATATTGCATGGGGGACATTGTGCTGGTTGCCATGTTGTATAGGTGACTTCCAAGTCAGCCATATTGCATGGGGTACATTGTGCTGGTTGTGTTGTATAGGTGACTTCCAAGTCAGCCATATTGCATGGGGGACATTGTGCTGGTTGTATTGTATAGGTGACTTCCAAGTCAGCCATATTGCATGGGGGACATTGTACTGGTTGTATTGTATAGGTGACTTCCAAGTCAGCCATATTGCATGGGGGACATTGTGCTGGTTGCCATGTCCTATATGTGACTTCCAAGTCAGCCATATTGCATGGGGGACATTGTGCTGATTGTCTTGTATAGGTGACGTCCAAGTCAGCCATATTGCTTGGGGGACATTGTGCTGGTTGCCATGTTCTATAGGTGACTTCCAAGTCAGCCATATTGCTTGGGGGACATTGTGCTGGTTGTGTTGTATAGGTGACTTCCAAGTCAGCCATTTTGCATGGGGGACATTGTGCTGGTTGTATTGTATAGGTGACTTCCAAGTCAGCCATATTGCATGGGGGACATTGTGCTGGTTGTATTGTATAGGTGACTTCCAAGTCAGCCATATTGCATGGGGGACATTGTGCTGGTTGCCATGTCCTATAGGTGACTTCCAAGTCAGCCATATTGCATGGGGGACATTGTGCTGGTTGTCTTGTATAGGTGACTTCCAAGTCAGCCATATTGCTTGGGGGACATTGTGCTGGTTGCCATGTTCTATAGGTGACTTCCAATTCAGCCATATTGCATGGGGGACATTGTGCTGGTGGCCATGTTCTATAGGTGACTTCCAAGTCAGCCATATTGCTTGGGGGACATTGTGCTGGTTGTATTGTATAGGTGACTTCCAAGTCAGCCATATTGCATGGGGGACATTGTGCTGGTTGTGTTGTATAGGTGACTTCCAAGTCAGCCATATTGCATGGGGGACATTGTGCTGGTTGTATTGTATAGGTGACTTCCAAGTCAGCCATATTGCATGGGGGACATTGTGCTGGTTGTATTGTATAGGTGACTTCCAAGTCAGCCGTGTTGCATGGGGGACATTGTGCTGGTGGCCTTGTTCTATAGGTGACATCCAAGTCAGCCATATTGCATGGGGGACATTGTGCTGGTTGCCATGTTGTATAGGTGACTTCCAAGTCAGCCATATTGCATGGGGGACATTGTACTGGTTGTCTTGTATAGGTGACTTCCAAGTCAGCCGTGTTGCATTGGGGACATTGTGCTGGTGGCCATGTTCTATAGGTGACTTCCAAGTCAACCATATTGCATGGGGGACATTGTGCTGGTTGCCATGTTGTATAGGTGACTTCCAAGTCAGCCATATTGCATGGGGGACATTGTGCTGGTTGCCATGTTGTATAGGTGACTTCCAAGTCAGCCATATTGCATGGGGTACATTGTGCTGGTTGTGTTGTATAGGTGACTTCCAAGTCAGCCATATTGCATGGGGGACATTGTGCTGGTTGTATTGTATAGGTGACTTCCAAGTCAGCCATATTGCATGGGGGACATTGTACTGGTTGTATTGTATAGGTGACTTCCAAGTCAGCCATATTGCATGGGGGACATTGTGCTGGTTGCCATGTCCTATATGTGACTTCCAAGTCAGCCATATTGCATGGGGGACATTGTGCTGATTGTCTTGTATAGGTGACGTCCAAGTCAGCCATATTGCTTGGGGGACATTGTGCTGGTTGCCATGTTCTATAGGTGACTTCCAAGTCAGCCATATTGCTTGGGGGACATTGTGCTGGTTGTGTTGTATAGGTGACTTCCAAGTCAGCCATTTTGCATGGGGGACATTGTGCTGGTTGTATTGTATAGGTGACTTCCAAGTCAGCCATATTGCATGGGGGACATTGTGCTGGTTGTATTGTATAGGTGACTTCCAAGTCAGCCATATTGCATGGGGGACATTGTGCTGGTTGCCATGTCCTATAGGTGACTTCCAAGTCAGCCATATTGCATGGGGGACATTGTGCTGGTTGTCTTGTATAGGTGACTTCCAAGTCAGCCATATTGCTTGGGGGACATTGTGCTGGTTGCCATGTTCTATAGGTGACTTCCAAGTCAGGCATATTGCATGGGGGACATTGTGCTGGTTGTGTTGTATAGGTGACTTCCAAGTCAGCCATATTGCATGGGGGACATTGTGCTGGTGGCCATGTTCTATAGGTGACTTCCAAGTCAGCCATATTGCATGGGGGACATTGTGCTGGTGGCCATGTTCTATAGGTGACTTCCAAGTCAGCCATATTGCATGGGGGACATTGTGCTGGTTGTCTTGTATAGGTGACTTCCAAGTCAGCCATATTGCATGGGGGACATTGTGCTGGTGGCCATGTTCTATAGGTGACTTCCAAGTCAGCCATATTGCTTGGGGGACATTGTGCTGGTTGCCATGTTGTATAGGTGACTTCCAAGTCAGCCATATTGCATGGGGGACATTGTGCTGGTTGCCATGTTGTATAGGTGACTTCCAAGTCAGCCATATTGCATGGGGGACATTGTGCTGGTTGTGTTGTATAGGTGACTTCCAAGTCAGCCATATTGCATGGGGGACATTGTGCTGGTTGTGTTGTATAGGTGACTTCCAAGTCAGCCATATTGCATAGGGGACATTGTGCTGGTTGTATTGTATAGGTGACTTCCAAGTCAGCCATATTGCATGGGGGACATTGTGCTGGTTGCCATGTCCTATAGGTGACTTCCAAGTCAGCCATATTGCATGGGAGACATTGTGCTGGTTGTCTTGTATTGGTGACGTCCAAGTCAGCCATATTGCTTGGGGGACATTGTGCTGGTTGCCATGTTCTATAGGTGACTTCCAAGTCAGCCATATTGATTGGGGGACATTGTGCTGGTTGTGTTGTATAGGTGACTTCCAAGTCAGCCATATTGCATGGGGGACATTGTGCTGGTTGTCTTGTATAGGTGACTTCCAATTCAGCCATATTGCATGGGGGACATTGTGCTGGTGGCCATGTTCTATAGGTGACTTCCAAGTCAGCCATATTGCTTGGGGGACATTGTGCTGGTTGTATTGTATAGGTGACATCCAAGTCAGCCATATTGCATGGGGGACATTGTGCTGGTTGTGTTGTATAGGTGACTTCCAAGTCAGCCATATTGCATGGGGGACATTGTGCTTGTTGTATTGTATAGGTGACTTCCAAGTTAACCATATTGCATGGGGGACATTGTGCTGGTTGTATTGTATAGGTGACTTCCAAGTCAGCCGTGTTGCATGGGGGACATTGTGCTGGTGGCCATGTTCTATAGGTGACATCCAAGTCAGCCATATTGCATGGGGGACATTGTGCTGGTTGCCATGTTGTATAGGTGACTTCCAAGTCAGCCATATTGCATGGGGGACATTGTACTGGTTGTCTTGTATAGGTGACTTCCAAGTCAGCCGTGTTGCATTGGGGACATTGTGCTGGTGGCCATGTTCTATAGGTGACTTCCAAGTCAGCCATATTGCATGGGGGACATTGTGCTGGTTGCCATGTTGTATAGGTGACTTCCAAGTCAGCCATATTGCATGGGGGACATTGTACTGGTTGTCTTGTATAGGTGACTTCCAAGTCAGCCGTGTTGCATTGGGGACATTGTGCTGGTGGCCATGTTCTATAGGTGACTTCCAAGTCAGCCATATTGCATGGGGGACATTGTGCTGGTTGCCATGTTGTATAGGTGACTTCCAAGTCAGCCATATTGCATGGGGGACATTGTGCTGGTTGCCATGTTGTATAGGTGACTTCCAAGTCAGCCATATTGCATGCGGGACATTGTGCTGGTTGTGTTGTATAGGTGACTTCCAAGTCAGCCATATTGCATGGGGGACATTGTGCTGGTTGTGTTGTATAGGTGACTTCCAAGTCAGCCATATTGCATAGGGGACATTGTGCTGGTTGTATTGTATAGGTGACTTCCAAGTCAGCCATATTGCATGGGGGACATTGTGCTGGTTGCCATGTCCTATAGGTGACTTCCAAGTCAGCCATATTGCATGGGGGACATTGTGCTGGTTGTCTTGTATAGGTGACGTCCAATTCAGCCATATTGCTTGGGGGACATTGTGCTGGTTGCCATGTTCTATAGGTGACTTCCAAGTCAGCCATATTGCTTGGGGGACATTGTGCTGGTTGTGTTGTATAGGTGACTTCCAAGTCAGCCATATTGCATGGGGGACATTGTGCTGGTTGTCTTGTATAGGTGACTTCCAATTCAGCCATATTGCATGGGGGACATTGTGCTGGTGGCCATGTTCTATAGGTGACTTCCAAGTCAGCCATATTGCTTGGGGGACATTGTGCTGGTTGTATTGTATAGGTGACTTCCAAGTCAGCCATATTGCATGGGGGACATTGTGCTGGTTGTGTTGTATAGGTGACTTCCAAGTCAGCCATATTGCATGGGGGACATTGTGCTGGTTGTATTGTATAGGTGACTTCCAAGTCAGCCATATTACATGGGGGACATTGTGCTGGTTGTATTGTATAGGTGACTTCCAAGTCAGCCGTGTTGCATGGGGGACATTGTGCTGGTGGCCTTGTTCTATAGGTGACATCCAAGTCAGCCATATTGCATGGGGGACATTGTGCTGGTTGCCATGTTGTATAGGTGACTTCCAAGTCAGCCATATTGCATGGGGGACATTGTACTGGTTGTCTTGTATAGGTGACTTCCAAGTCAGCCGTGTTGCATTGGGGACATTGTGCTGGTGGCCATGTTCTATAGGTGACTTCCAAGTCAGCCATATTGCATGGGGGACATTGTGCTGGTTGCCATGTTGTATAGGTGACTTCCAAGTCAGCCATATTGCATGGGGGACATTGTGCTGGTTGCCATGTTGTATAGGTGACTTCCAAGTCAGCCATATTGCATGGGGGACATTGTGCTGGTTGTGTTGTATAGGTGACTTCCAAGTCAGCCATATTGCATGGGGGACATTGTGCTGGTTGTATTGTATAGGTGACTTCCAAGTCAGCCATATTGCATGGGGGACATTGTACTGGTTGTATTGTATAGGTGACTTCCAAGTCAGCCATATTGCATGGGGGACATTGTGCTGGTTGCCATGTCCTATATGTGACTTCCAAGTCAGCCATATTGCATGGGGGACATTGTGCTGGTTGTCTTGTATAGGTGACGTCCAAGTCAGCCATATTGCTTGGGGGACATTGTGCTGGTTGCCATGTTCTATAGGTGACTTCCAAGTCAGCCATATTGCTTGGGGGACATTGTGCTGGTTGTGTTGTATAGGTGACTTCCAAGTCAGCCATTTTGCATGGGGGACATTGTGTTGGTTGTATTGTATAGGTGACTTCCAAGTCAGCCATATTGCATGGGGGACATTGTGCTGGTTGTATTGTATAGGTGACTTCCATGTCAGCCATATTGCATGGGGGACATTGTGCTGGTTGCCATGTCCTATAGGTGACTTCCAAGTCAGCCATATTGCATGGGGGACATTGTGCTGGTTGTCTTGTATAGGTGACTTCCAAGTCAGCCATATTGCTTGGGGGACATTGTGCTGGTTGCCATGTTCTATAGGTGACTTCCAAGTCAGCCATATTGCATGGGGGACATTGTGCTGGTTGTGTTGTATAGGTGACTTCCAAGTCAGCCATATTGCATGGGGGACATTGTGATGGTGGCCATGTTCTATAGGTGACTTCCAAGTCAGCCATATTGCATGGGGGACATTGTGCTGGTGGCCATGTTCTATAGGTGACTTCCAAGTCAGCCATATTGCATGGGGGACATTGTGCTGGTTGTCTTGTATAGGTGACTTCCAAGTCAGCCATATTGCATGGGGGACATTGTGCTGGTGGCCATGTTCTATAGGTGACTTCCAAGTCAGCCATATTGCTTGGGGGACATTGTGCTGGTTGCCATGTTGTATAGGTGACTTCCAAGTCAGCCATATTGCATGGGGGACATTGTGCTGGTTGCCATGTTGTATAGGTGACTTCCAAGTCAGCCATATTGCATGGGGGACATTGTTCTGGTTGTGTTGTATAGGTGACTTCCAAGTCAGCCATATTGCATGGGGGACATTGTGCTGGTTGTGTTGTATAGGTGACTTCCAAGTCAGCCATATTGCATAGGGGACATTGTGCTGGTTGTATTGTATAGGTGACTTCCAAGTCAGCCATATTGCATGGGGGACATTGTGCTGGTTGCCATGTCCTATAGGTGACTTCCAAGTCAGCCATATTGCATGGGAGACATTGTGCTGGTTGTCTTGTATTGGTGACGTCCAAGTCAGCCATATTGCTTGGGGGACATTGTGCTGGTTGCCATGTTCTATAGGTGACTTCCAAGTCAGCCATATTGCTTGGGGGACATTGTGCTGGTTGTGTTGTATAGGTGACTTCCAAGTCAGCCATATTGCATGGGGGACATTGTGCTGGTTGTCTTGTATAGGTGACTTCCAATTCAGCCATATTGCATGGGGGACATTGTGCTGGTGGCCATGTTCTATAGGTGACTTCCAAGTCAGCCATATTGCTTGGGGGACATTGTGCTGGTTGCCATGTTGTATAGGTGACTTCCAAGTCAGCCATATTGCATGGGGGACATTGTGCTGGTGGCCATGTTCTATAGGTGACTTCCAAGTCAGCCATATTGCATGGGGGACATTGTGCTGGTTGTCTTGTATAGGTGACTTCCAAGTCAGCCATATTGCATTGGGGACATTGTGCTGGTGGCCATGTTCTATAGGTGACTTCCAAGTCAGCCATATTGCTTGGGGGACATTGTGCTGGTTGTATTGTATAGGTGACTTCCATGTCAGCCATATTGCTTGGGGGACATTGTGCTGGTTGCCATGTTGTATAGGTGACTTCCAAGTCAGCCATATTGCATGGGGGACATTGTGCTGGTTGCCATGTCCTATAGGTGACTTCCAAGTCAGCCATATTGCATGGGGGAAATTGTGCTGGTTGTCTTTTATAGGTGACTTTTAAGTCAGCCATATTGCTTGGGGGACATTGTGCTGGTTGCCATGTTCTATAGGTGACTTCCAAGTCAGCCATATTGCTTGGGGGACATTGTGCTGGTTGCCATGTTGTATAGGTGACTTCCAAGTCAGCCATATTGCTTGGGGGACATTGTGCTGGTTGTCTTGTATAGGTGACTTCCAAGTCAGCCGTGTTGCATGGGGGACATTGTGCTGGTGGCCATGTTGTATAGGTGACTTCCAAGTCAGCCATATTGCATGGGGGACATTGTGCTGGTTGCCATGTTGTATAGGTGACTTCCAAGTCAGCCATATTGCATGGGGGACATTGTGCTGGTTGCCATGTTGTATAGGTGACTTACAAGTCAGCCATATTGCATGGGGGACATTGTGCTGGTTGCCATGTCCTATAGGTGACTTCCAAGTCAGCCACATTGCATGGGGGAAATTGTGCTGGTTGTCTTGTATAGGTGACTTTTAAGTCAGCCATATTGCTTGGGGGACATTGTGCTGGTTGCCATGTTGTATAGGTGACTTCCAAGTCAGCCATATTGCTTGGGGGACATTGTGCTGGTTGCCATGTTGTATAGGTGACTTCCAAGTCAGCCATATTGCATGGGGGACATTGTGCTGGTGGCCATGTTCTATAGGTGACTTCCAAGTCAGCCATATTGCATGCGGGACATTGTGCTGGTTGTCTTGTATAGGTGACTTCCAAGTCAGCCATATTGCATGGGGGACATTGTGCTGGTTGTGTTTTATAGGTGACTTCCAAATCAGCCATATTGCATGGGGGACATTGTGCTGGTTGTATTGTATAGGTGACTTCCAAGTCAGCCATATTGCATGGGGGACATTTTGCTGGTTGTATTGTATAGGTGACTTCCAAGTCAGCCATATTGCATGGGGGACATTGTGCTGGTGGCCATGTCCTATAGGTGACTTCCAAGTCAGCCATATTGCATGGGGGACATTGTGCTGGTTGTCTTGTATAGGTGACTTCCAAGTCAGCCATATTGCTTGGGGGACATTGTGCTGTTTGCCATGTTGCATAGGTGACTTCCAAGTCAGCCATATTGCATGGGGGACATTGTACTGGTTGTCTTGTATAGGTGACTTCCAAGTCAGCCGTGTTGCATTGGGGACATTGTGCTGGTTGTGTTGTATAGGTGACTTCCAAGTCAGCCATATTGCATGTGGGACATTGTGCTGGTTGTGTTGTATAGGTGACTTCCAAGTCAGCCATATTGCATAGGGGACATTGTGCTGGTTGTATTGTATAGGTGACTTCCAAGTCAGCCATATTGCATGGGGGACATTGTGCTGGTTGCCATGTCCTATAGGTGACTTCCAAGTCAGCCATATTGCATGGGGGACATTGTGCTGGTTGTCTTGTATAGGTGACGTCCAATTCAGCCATATTGCTTGGGGGACATTGTGCTGGTTGCCATGTTCTATAGGTGACTTCCAAGTAAGCCATATTGCTTGGGGGACATTGTGCTGGTTGTGTTGTATAGGTGACTTCCAAGTCAGCCATATTGCATGGGGGACATTGTGCTGGTTGTATTGTATAGGTGACTTCCAAGTTAACCATATTGCATGGGGGACATTGTGCTGGTTGTATTGTATAGGTGACTTCCAAGTCAGCCGTGTTGCATGGGGGACATTGTGCTGGTGGCCATGTTCTATAGGTGACATCCAAGTCAGCCATATTGCATGGGGGACATTGTGCTGTTTGCCATGTTGCATAGGTGACTTCCAAGTCAGCCATATTGCATGGGGGACATTGTACTGGTTGTCTTGTATAGGTGACTTCCAAGTCAGCCGTGTTGCATTGGGGACATTGTGCTGGTGGCCATGTTCTATAGGTGACTTCCAAGTCAGCCATATTGCATGGGGGACATTGTGCTGGTTGCCATGTTATATAGGTGACTTCCAAGTCAGCCATATTGCATGGGGGACATTGTACTGGTTGTCTTGTATAGGTGACTTCCAAGTCAGCCGTGTTGCATTGGGGACATTGTGCTGGTGGCCATGTTCTATAGGTGACTTCCAAGTCAGCCATATTGCATGGGGGACATTGTGCTGGTTGCCATGTTGTATAGGTGACTTCCAAGTCAGCCATATTGCATGGGGGACATTGTGCTGGTTGCCATGTTGTATAGGTGACTTCCAAGTCAGCCATATTGCATGCGGGACATTGTGCTGGTTGTGTTGTATAGGTGACTTCCAAGTCAGCCATATTGCATGAGGGACATTGTGCTGGTTGTATTGTATAGGTGACTTCCAAGTCAGCCATATTGCATGGGGGACATTGTGCTGGTTGTATTGTATAGGTGACTTCCAAGTCAGCCATATTGCATGGGGGACATTGTGCTGGTTGCCATGTCCTATAGGTGACTTCCAAGTCAGCCATATTGCATGGGGGACATTGTGCTGGTTGTCTTGTATAGGTGACGTCCAAGTCAGCCATATTGCTTGGGGGACATTGTGCTGGTTGCCATGTTCTATAGGTGACTTCAAAGTCAGCCATATTGCTTGGGGGACATTGTGCTGGTTGTGTTGTATAGGTGACTTCCAAGTCAGCCATATTGCATGGGGGACATTGTGCTGGTTGTATTGTATAGGTGACTTCCAAGTCAGCCATATTGCATGGGGGACATTGTGCTGGTTGTATTGTATAGGTGACTTCCAAGTCAGCCATATTGCATGGGGGACATTGTGCTGGTTGCCATGTCCTATAGGTGACTTCCAAGTCAGCCATATTGCATGGGGGACATTGTGCTGGTTGTCTTGTATAGGTGACTTCCAAGTCAGCCATATTGCTTGGGGGACATTGTGCTGGTTGCCATGTTCTATAGGTGACTTCCAAGTCAGCCATATTGCATGGAGGACATTGTGCTGGTTGTGTTGTATAGGTGTCTTCCAAGTCAGCCATATTGCATGGGGGACATTGTGCTGGTGGCCATGTTTTATAGGTGACTTCCAAGTCAGCCATATTGCATGGGGGACATTGTGCTGGTGGCCATGTTCTATAGGTGACTTCCAAGTCAGCCATATTGCATGGGGGACATTGTGCTGGTTGTCTTGTATAGGTGACTTCCAAGTCAGCCATATTGCATGGGGTACATTGTGCTGGTGGCCATGTTCTATAGGTGACTTCCAAGTCAGCCATATTGCTTGGGGGACATTGTGCTGGTTGCCATGTTGTATAGGTGACTTCCAAGTCAGCCATATTGCATGGGGGACATTGTGCTGGTTGCCATGTTGTATAGGTGACTTCCAAGTCAGCCATATTGCATGGGGGACATTGTGCTGGTTGTGTTGTATAGGTGACTTCCAAGTCAGCCATATTGCATGAGGGACATTGTGCTGGTTGTGTTGTATAGGTGACTTCCAAGACAGCCATATTGCAGATGGGACATTGTGCTGGTTGTATTGTATAGGTGACTTCCAAGTCAGCCATATTGCATGGGGGACATTGTGCTGGTTGCCATGTCCTATAGGTGACTTCCAAGTCAGCCATATTGCATGGGGGACATTGTGCTGGTTGCCATGTTGTATAGGTGACTTCCAAGTCAGCCATATTGCTTGGGGGACATTGTGCTGGTTGCCATGTTCTATAGGTGACTTCCAAGTCAGCCATATTGCTTGGGGGACATTGTGCTGGTTGTGTTGTATAGGTGACTTCCAATTCAGCCATATTGCATGGGGGACATTGTGCTGGTTGTCTTGTATAGGTGACTTCCAATTCAGCCATATTGCATGGGGGACATTGTGCTGGTGGCCATGTTCTATAGGTGACTTTCAAGTCAGCCATATTGCTTGGGGGACATTGTGCTGGTTGTATTGTATAGGTGACTTCCAAGTCAGCCATATTGCATGGGGGACATTGTGCTGGTTGTGTTGTATAGGTGACTTCCAAGTCAGCCATATTGCATGGGGGACATTGTGCTGGTTGTATTGTATAGGTGACTTCCAAGTCAGCCATATTGCATGGGGGACATTGTGCTGGTTGTATTGTATAGGTGACTTCCAAGTCAGCCGTGTTGCATGGGGGACATTCTGCTGGTGGCCATGTTCTATAGGTGACATCCAAGTCAGCCATATTGCATGGGGGACATTGTGCTGGTTGCCATGTTGTATAGGTGACTTCCAAGTCAGCCATATTGCATGGGGGACATTGTACTGGTTGTCTTGTATAGGTGACTTCTAAGTCAGCCGTGTTGCATTGGGGACATTGTGCTGGTGGCCATGTTCTATAGGTGACTTCCAAGTCAGCCATATTGCATGGGGGACATTGTGCTGGTTGCCATGTTGTATAGGTGACTTCCAAGTCAGCCATATTGCATGGGGGACATTGTGCTGGTTGCCATGTTGTATAGGTGACTTCCAAGTCAGCCATATTGCATGGGGGACATTGTGCTGGTTGTGTTGTATAGGTGACTTCCAAGTCAGCCATATTGCATGGGGGACATTGTGCTGGTTGTATTGTATAGGTGACTTCCAAGTCAGCCATATTGCATGGGGGACATTGTGCTGGTTGTATTGTATATGTGACTTCCAAGTCAGCCGTGTTGCATGGGGGACATTCTGCTGGTGGCCATGTTCTATAGGTGACATCCAAGTCAGCCATATTGCATGGGGGACATTGTGCTGGTTGCCATGTTGTATAGGTGACTTCCAAGTCAGCCATATTGCATGGGGGACATTGTACTGGTTGTCTTGTATAGGTGACTTCCAAGTCAGCCGTGTTGCATTGGGGACATTGTGCTGGTGGCCATGTTCTATAGGTGACTTCCAAGTCAGCCATATTGCATGGGGGACATTGTGCTGGTTGCCATGTTGTATAGGTGACTTCCAAGTCAGCCATATTGCATGGGGGACATTGTGCTGGTTGCCATGTTGTATAGGTGACTTCCAAGTCAGCCATATTGCATGGGGGACATTGTGCTGGTTGTGTTGTATAGGTGACTTCCAAGTCAGCCATATTGCATGGGGGACATTGTGCTGGTTGTATTGTATAGGTGACTTCCAAGTCAGCCATATTGCATGGGGGACATTGTGCTGGTTGTATTGTATAGGTGACTTCCAAGTCAGCCATATTGCATGGGGGACACTGTGCTGGTTGCCATGTCCTATAGGTGACTTCCAAGTCAGCCATATTGCATGGGGGACATTGTGCTGGTTGTCTTGTATAGGTGACGTCCAAGTCAGCCATATTGCTTGGGGGACATTGTGCTGGTTGCCATGTTCTATAGGTGACTTCCAAGTCAGCCATATTGCTTGGGGACATTGTGCTGGTTGTGTTGTATAGGTGACTTCCAAGTCAGCCATATTGCATGGGGGACATTGTGCTGGTTGTCTTGTATAGGTGACTTCCAATTCAGCCATATTGCATGGGGGACATTGTGCTGTTGGCCATGTTCTATAGGTGACTTCCAAGTCAGCCATATTGCATGGGGGACATTGTGCTGGTTGTGTTGTATAGGTGACTTCCAAGTCAGCCATATTGCATGGGGGACATTGTGCTGGTTGTATTGTATAGGTGACTTCCAAGTCAGCCATATTGCATGGGGGACATTGTGCTGGTTGTATTGTATAGGTGACTTCCAAGTCAGCCATATTGCATGGGGGTCATTGTGCTGGTTGCCATGTTCTATAGGTGACTTCCAAGTCAGCCATATTGCATGGGGGACATTGTGCTGGTGGCCATGTTCTTTAGGTGACTTCCAAGTCAGCCATATTGCATGGGGGACATTGTGCTGGTTGTCTTGTATAGGTGACTTCCAAGTCAGCCATATTCCATGGGGGACATTGTGCTGGTGGCCATGTTCTATAGGTGACTTCCAAGTGAGCCATATTGCTTGGGGGACATTGTGCTGGTTGTGTTGTATACGTGACTTCCAAGTCAGACATATATTGCATGGGGGACATTGTGCTGGTTGTCTTGTATAGGTGACTTCCAAGTCAGCTGTGTTGCATGGGGGACATTGTGCTGGTGGCCATGTTCTATAGGTGACTTCCAAGTCAGCCATATTGCATGGGGGACATTGTGCTGGTGGCCATGTTCTATAGGTGACTTCCAAGTCAGCCGTTTTGCATGGGGGACATTGTGCTGGTTGCCATGTTCTATAGGTGACTTCCAGGTCAGCCATATTGCTTGGGGGACATTGTGCTGGTTGCCATGTTGTATAGGTGACTTCCAATTCAGCCATATTGCATGGGGGACATTGTGCTGGTGGCCATGTTCTATACGTGACTTCCAAGTCAGCCATATTGCTTGGGGGACATTGTGCTGGTTGTATTGTATAGGTGACTTCCAAGTCAGCCATATTGCATGGGGGACATTGTGCTGGTTGTGTTGTATAGGTGACTTCCAAGTCAGCCATATTGCATGGGGGACATTGTGCTGGTTGTATTGTATAGGTGACTTCCAAGTCAGCCATATTGCATGGGGGACATTGTGCTGGTTGTATTGTATAGGTGACTTCCAAGTCAGCCATATTGCATGGGGGTCATTGTGCTGGTTGCCATGTTCTATAGGTGACTTCCAAGTCAGACATATTGCATGGGGGACATTGTGCTGGTGGCCATGTTTTATAGGTGACTTCCAAGTCAGCCATATTGCATGGGGGACATTGTGCTGGTTGTGTTGTATAGGTGACTTCCAAGTCAGCCATATTGCATGGGGGACATTGTGCTGGTTGTATTGTATAGGTGACTTCCAAGTCAGCCATATTGCAAGGGGGACATTGTGCTGGTTGTATTGTATAGGTGACTTCCAAGTCAGCCATATTGCATGGGGGTCATTGTGCTGGTTGCCATGTTCTATAGGTGACTTCCAAGTCAGCCATATTGCATGGGGGACATTGTGCTGGTGGCCATGTTCTATAGGTGACTTCCAAGTCAGCCATATTGCATGGGGGACATTGTGCTGGTTGTCTTGTATAGGTGACTTCCAAGTCAGCCATATTCCATGGGGGACATTGTGCTGGTGGCCATGTTCTATAGGTGACTTCCAAGTGAGCCATATTGCTTGGGGGACATTGTGCTGGTTGTGTTGTATACGTGACTTCCAAGTCAGACATATTGCATGGGGGACATTGTGCTGGTTGTCTTGTATAGGTGACTTCCAAGTCAGCCGTGTTGCATGGGGGACATTGTGCTGGTGGCCATGTTCTATAGGTGACATCCAAGTCAGCCATATTGCATGGGGGACATTGTGCTGGTTGCCATGTTGTATAGGTGACTTCCAAGTCAGCCATATTGCATGGGGGACATTGTACTGGTTGTCTTGTATAGGTGACTTCCAAGTCAGCCGTGTTGCATTGGTGACATTGTGCTGGTGGCCATGTCCTATAGGTGACTTCCAAGTCAGCCATATTGCATGGGGGACATTGTGCTGGTTGCCATGTTGTATAGGTGACTTCCAAGTCAGCCAAATTGCATGGGGGACATTGTGCTGGTTGCCATGTTGTATAGGTGACTTCCAAGTCAGCCATATTGCATGGGGGACATTGTGCTGGTTGTGTTGTATAGGTGACTTCCAAGTCAGCCATATTGCATGGGGGACATTGTGCTGGTTGTATTGTATAGGTGACTTCCAAGTCAGCCATATTGCATGGGGGACATTGTGCTGGTTGTATTGTATAGGTGACTTCCAAGTCAGCCATATTGCATGGGGGACATTGTGCTGGTTGCCATGTCCTATAGGTGACTTCCAAGTCAGCCATATTGCATGGGGGGCATTGTGCTGGTTGTCTTGTATAGGTGACGTCCAAGTCAGCCATATTGCTTGGGGGACATTGTGCTGGTTGCCATGTTCTATAGGTGACTTCCAAGTCAGCCATATTGCTTGGGGACATTGTGCTGGTTGTGTTGTATAGGTGACTTCCAAGTCAGCCATATTGCATGGGGGACATTGTGCTGGTTGTCTTGTATAGGTGACTTCCAATTCAGCCATATTGCATGGGGGACATTGTGCTGGTGGCCATGTTCTATAGGTGACTTCCAAGTCAGCCATATTGCTTGGGGGACATTGTGCTGGTTGTATTGTATAGGTGACTTCCAAGTCAGCCATATTGCATGGGGGACATTGTGCTTGTTGTGTTGTATAGGTGACTTCCAAGTCGCCATATTGCATGGGGGACATTGTGCTGGTTGTATTGTATAGGTGACTTCCAAGTCAGCCATATTGCATGGGGGACATTGTGCTGGTTGTATTGTATAGGTGACTTCCAAGTCAGCCATATTGCATGGGGGTCATTGTGCTGGTTGCCATGTTCTATAGGTGACTTCCAAGTCAGCCATATTGCATGGGGGACATTGTGCTGGTGGCCATGTTCTATAGGTGACTTCCAAGTCAGCCATATTGCATGGGGGACATTGTGCTGGTTGTCTTGTATAGGTGACTTCCAAGTCAGCCATATTCCATGGGGGACATTGTGCTGGTGGCCATGTTCTATAGGTGACTTCCAAGTGAGCCATATTGCTTGGGGGACATTGTGCTGGTTGTGTTGTATACGTGACTTCCAAGTCAGACATATATTGCATGGGGGACATTGTGCTGGTTGTCTTGTATAGGTGACTTCCAAGTCAGCCGTGTTGCATGGGGGACATTGTGCTGGTGGCCATGTTCTATTGGTGACTTCCAAGTCAGCCATATTGCATGGGGGACATTGTGCTGGTGGCCATGTTCTATAGGTGACTTCCAAGTCAGCCGTTTTGCATGGGGGACATTGTGCTGGTTGCCATGTTCTATAGGTGACTTCCAGGTCAGCCATATTGCTTGGGGGACATTGTGCTGGTTGCCATGTTGTATAGGTGACTTCCAATTCAGCCATATTGCATGGGGGACATTGTGCTGGTGGCCATGTTCTATAGGTGACTTCCAAGTCAGCCATATTGCTTGGGGGACATTGTGCTGGTTGTATTGTATAGGTGACTTCCAAGTCAGCCATATTGCATGGGGGACATTGTGCTGGTTGTGTTGTATAGGTGACTTCCAAGTCAGCCATATTGCATGGGGGACATTGTGCTGGTTGTATTGTATAGGTGACTTCCAAGTCAGCCATATTGCATGGGGGACATTGTGCTGGTTGTATTGTATAGGTGACTTCCATGTCAGCCATATTGCATGGGGGTCATTGTGCTGGTTGCCATGTTCTATAGGTGACTTCCAAGTCAGCCATATTGCATGGGGGACATTGTGCTGGTGGCCATGTTCTATAGGTGACTTCCAAGTCAGCCATATTGCATGGGGGACATTGTGCTGGTTGTATTGTATAGGTGACTTCCAAGTCAGCCATATTGCATGGGGGACATTGTGCTGGTTGTATTGTATAGGTGACTTCCAAGTCAGCCATATTGCATGGGGGTCATTGTGCTGGTGGCCATGTTCTATAGGTGACTTCCAAGTGAGCCATATTGCTTGGGGGACATTGTGCTGGTTGTGTTGTATACGTGACTTCCAAGTCAGACATATATTGCATGGGGGACATTGTGCTGGTTGTCTTGTATAGGTGACTTCCAAGTCAGCCGTGTTGCATGGGGGACATTGTGCTGGTGGCCATGTTCTATAGGTGACTTCCAAGTCAGCCATATTGCATGGGGGACATTGTGCTGGTGGCCATGTTCTCTAGGTGACTTCCAAGTCAGCCGTTTTGCATGGGGGACATTGTGCTGGTTGCCATGTTCTATAGGTGACTTCCAGGTCAGCCATATTGCTTGGGGGACATTGTGCTGGTTGCCATGTTGTATAGGTGACTTCCAATTCAGCCATATTGAATGGGGGACATTGTGCTGGTGGCCATGTTCTATAGGTGACTTCCAAGTCAGCCATATTGCTTGGGGGACATTGTGCTGGTTGTATTGTATAGGTGACTTCCAAGTCAGCCATATTGCATGGGGGACATTGTGCTGGTTGTGTTGTATAGGTGACTTCCAAGTCAGCCATATTGCATGGGGGACATTGTGCTGGTTGTATTGTATAGGTGACTTCCAAGTCAGCCATATTGCATGGGGGACATTGTGCTGGTTGTATTGTATAGGTGACTTCCAAGTCAGCCATATTGCATGGGGGTCATTGTGCTGGTTGCCATGTTCTATAGGTGACTTCCAAGTCAGCCATATTGCATGGGGGACATTGTGCTGGTGGCCATGTTCTATAGGTGACTTCCAAGTCAGCCATATTGCATGGGGGACATTGTGCTGGTTGTGTTGTATAGGTGACTTCCAAGTCAGCCATATTGCATGGGGGACATTGTGCTGGTTGTATTGTATAGGTGACTTCCAAGTCAGCCATATTGCAAGGGGGACATTGTGCTGGTTGTATTGTATAGGTGACTTCCAAGTCAGCCATATTGCATGGGGGTCATTGTGCTGGTTGCCATGTTCTATAGGTGACTTCCAAGTCAGCCATATTGCATGGGGGACATTGTGCTGGTGGCCATGTTCTATAGGTGACTTCCAAGTCAGCCATATTGCATGGGGGACATTGTGCTGGTTGTCTTGTATAGGTGACTTCCAAGTCAGCCATATTCCATGGGGGACATTGTGCTGGTGGCCATGTTCTATAGGTGACTTCCAAGTGAGCCATATTGCTTGGGGGACATTTTGCTGGTTGTGTTGTATACGTGACTTCCAAGTCAGACATATTGCATGGGGGACATTGTGCTGGTTGTCTTGTATAGGTGACTTCCAAGTCAGCCGTGTTGCATGGGGGACATTGTGCTGGTGGCCATGTTCTATAGGTGACATCCAAGTCAGCCATATTGCATGGGGTACATTGTGCTGGTTGCCATGTTGTATAGGTGACTTCCAAGTCAGCCATATTGCATGGGGGACATTGTACTGGTTGTCTTGTATAGGTGACTTCCAAGTCAGCCGTGTTGCATTGGGGACATTGTGCTGGTGGCCATGTTCTATAGGTGACTTCCAAGTCAGCCAAATTGCATGGGGGACATTGTGCTGGTTGCCATGTTGTATAGGTGACTTCCAAGTCAGCCATATTGCATGGGGGACATTGTGCTGGTTGTGTTGTATAGGTGACTTCCAAGTCAGCCATATTGCATGGGGGACATTGTGCTGGTTGTATTGTATAAGTGACTTCCAAGTCAGCCATATTGCATGGGGGACATTGTGCTGGTTGTATTGTATAGGTGACTTCCAAGTCAGCCATATTGCATGGGGGACATTGTGCTGGTTGCCATGTCCTATAGGTGACTTCCAAGTCAGCCATATTGCATGGGGGACATTGTGCTGGTTGTCTTGTATAGGTGACGTCCAAGTCAGCCATATTGCTTGGGGGACATTGTGCTGGTTGCCATGTTCTATAGGTGACTTCCAAGTCAGCCATATTGCTTGGGGACATTGTGCTGGTTGTGTTGTATAGGTGACTTCCAAGTCAGCCATATTGCATGGGGGACATTGTGCTGGTTGTCTTGTATAGGTGACTTCCAATTCAGCCATATTGCATGGGGGACATTGTGCTGGTGGCCATGTTCTATAGGTGACTTCCAAGTCAGCCATATTGCTTGGGGGACATTGTGCTGGTTGTATTGTATAGGTGACTTCCAAGTCAGCCATATTGCATGGGGGACATTGTGCTGGTTGTGTTGTATAGGTGACTTCCAAGTCGCCATATTGCATGGGGGACATTGTGCTGGTTGTATTGTATAGGTGACTTCCAAGTCAGCCATATTGCATGGGGGACATTGTGCTGGTTGTATTGTATAGGTGACTTCCAAGTCAGCCATATTGCATGGGGGTCATTGTGCTGGTTGCCATGTTCTATAGGTGACTTCCAAGTCAGCCATATTGCATGGGGGACATTGTGCTGGTGGCCATGTTCTATAGGTGACTTCCAAGTCAGCCATATTGCATGGGGGACATTGTGCTGGTTGTCTTGTATAGGTGACTTCCAAGTCAGCCATATTCCATGGGGGACATTGTGCTGGTGGCCATGTTCTATAGGTGACTTCCAAGTGAGCCATATTGCTTGGGGGACATTGTGCTGGTTGTGTTGTATACGTGACTTCCAAGTCAGACATATATTGCATGGGGGACATTGTGCTGGTTGTCTTGTATAGGTGACTTCCAAGTCAGCCGTGTTGCATGGGGGACATTGTGCTGGTGGCCATGTTCTATAGGTGACTTCCAAGTCAGCCATATTGCATGGGGGACATTGTGCTGGTTGCCATGTTCTATAGGTGACTTCCAGGTCAGCCATATTGCTTGGGGACATTGTGCTGGTTGCCATGTTGTATAGGTGACTTCCAATTCAGCCATATTGCATGGGGGACATTGTGCTGGTGGCCATGTTCTATAGGTGACTTCCAAGTCAGCCATATTGCTTGGGGGACATTGTGCTGGTTGTATTGTATAGGTGACTTCCAAGTCAGCCATATTGCATGGGGGACATTGTGCTGGTTGTGTTGTATAGGTGACTTCCAAGTCAGCCATATTGCATGGGGGACATTGTGCTGGTTGTATTGTATAGGTGACTTCCAAGTCAGCCATATTGCATGGGGGACATTGTGCTGGTTGTATTGTATAGGTGACTTCCAAGTCAGCCATATTGCATGGGGGTCATTGTGCTGGTTGCCATGTTCTATAGGTGACTTCCAAGTCAGCCATATTGCATGGGGGACATTGTGCTGGTGGCCATGTTCTATAGGTGACTTCCAAGTCAGCCATATTGCATGGGGGACATTGTGCTGGTTGTGTTGTATAGGTGACTTCAAAGTCAGCCATATTGCATGGGGGACATTGTGCTGGTTGTATTGTATAGGTGACTTCCAAGTCAGCCATATTGCATGGGGGACATTGTGCTGGTTGTATTGTATAGGTGACTTCCAAGTCAGCCATATTGCATGGGGGTCATTGTGCTGGTTGCCATGTTCTATAGGTGACTTCCAAGTCAGCCATATTGCATGGGGGACATTGTGCTGGTGGCCATGTTCTATAGGTGACTTCCAAGTCAGCCATATTGCATGGGGGACATTGTGCTGGTTGTCTTGTATAGGTGACTTCCAAGTCAGCCATATTCCATGGGGGACATTGTGCTGGTGGCCATGTTCTATAGGTGACTTCCAAGTGAGCCATATTGCTTGGGGGACATTGTGCTGGTTGTGTTGTATACGTGACTTCCAAGTCAGACATATTGCATGGGGGACATTGTGCTGGTTGTCTTGTATAGGTGACTTCCAAGTCAGCCGTGTTGCATGGGGGACATTGTGCTGGTGGCCATGTTCTATAGGTGACTTCCAAGTCAGCCATATTGCATGGGGGACATTGTGCTGGTTGCCATGTTGTATAGGTGACTTCCAAGTCAGCCATATTGCATGGGGGACATTGTGCTGGTTGCCATGTTGTATAGGTGACTTCCAAGTCAGCCATATTGCATGGGGGACATAGTGCTGGTTGTGTTGTATAGGTGACTTCCAAGTCAGCCATATTGCATGGGGGACATTGTGCTGGTTGTATTGTATAGGTGACTTCCAAGTCAGCCATATTGCATGGGGGACATTGTGCTGGTTGTATTGTATAGGTGACTTCCAAGTCAGCCATATTGCATGGGGGACATTGTGCTGGTTGTATTGTATAGGTGACTTCCAAGTCAGCCATATTGCATGGGGGACATTGTGCTGGTTGCCATGTCCTATAGGTGACTTCCAAGTCAGCCATATTGCATGGGGGACATTGTGCTGGTTGTCTTGTATAGGTGACTTCCAAGTCAGCCATATTGCTTGGGGGACATTGTGCTGGTTGCCATGTTCTATAGGTGACTTCTAAGTCAGCCATATTGCATGGGGGACATTGTGTTGGTTGTGTTGTATAGGTGACTTCCAAGTCAGCCATATTGCATGGGGGACATTGTGCTGGTGGCCATGTTCTATAGGTGACTTCCAAGTCAGCCATATTGCATGGGGGACATTGTGCTGGTGGCCATGTTCTATAGGTGACTTCCAAGTCAGCCATATTGCATGGGGGACATTGTACTGGTTGTCTTGTATAGGTGACTTCCAAGTCAGCCGTGTTGCATTGGGGACATTGTGCTGGTGGCCATGTTCTATAGGTGACTTCCAAGTCAGCCATATTGCATGGGGGACCTTGTGCTGGTTGCCATGTTGTATAGGTGACTTCCAAGGCAGCCATATTGCATGGGGGACATTGTGCTGGTTGCCATGTTGTATAGGTGACTTCCAAGTCAGCCATATTGCATGGGGGACATTATGCTGGTTGTGTTGTATTGGTGACTTTCAAGTCAGCCATATTGCATGGGGGACATTGTGCTGGTTGCCATGTCCTATAGGTGACTTCCAAGTCAGCCATATTGCATGGGGGACATTGTGCTGGTTGTCTTGTATAGGTGACGTCCAAGTCAGCCATATTGCTTGGGGGACATTGTGCTGGTTGCCATGTTCTATAGGTGACTTCCAAGTCAGCCATTTTGCTTGGGGGACATTGTGCTGGTTGTGTTGTATAGGTGACTTCCAAGTCAGCCATATTGCATGGGGGACATTGTGCTGGTTGTCTTGTATAGGTGACTTCCAATTCAGCCATATTGCATGGGGGACATTGTGCTGGTGGCCATGTTCTATAGGTGACTTCCAAGTCAGCCATATTGCTTGGGGGACATTGTGCTGGTTGTATTGTATAGGTGACTTCCAAGTCAGCCATATTGCATGGGGGACATTGTGCTGGTTGTGTTGTATAGGTGACTTCCAAGTCAGCCATATTGCATGGGGGACATTGTGCTGGTTGTATTGTATAGGTGACTTCCAAGTCAGCCATATTGCATGGGGGACATTGTGCTGGTTGTATTGTATAGGTGACTTCCAAGTCAGCCATATTGCATGGGGGTCATTGTGCTGGTTGCCATGTTCTATAGGTGACTTCCAAGTCAGCCATATTGCATGGGGGACATTGTGCTGGTGGCCATGTTCTATAGGTGACTTCCAAGTTAGCCATATTGCATGGGGGACATTGTGCTGGTTGTATTGTATAGGTGACTTCAAAGTCAGCCATATTGCATGGGGGACATTGTGCTGGTTGCCATGTCCTATAGGTGACTTCCAAGTCAGCCATATTGCATGGGGGACATTGTGCTGGTTGTCTTGTATAGGTGACTTCCAAGTCAGCCATATTGCTTGGGGGACATTGTGCTGGTTGCCATGTTCTATAGGTGAATTCCAAGTCAGCCATATTGCTTGGGGGACATTGTGCTGGTTGCCATGTTGTATAGGTGACTTCCAAGTCAGCCATATTGCATGGGGGACATTGGGCTGGTGGCCATGTTCTATAGGTGACTTCCAAGTCAGCCATATTGCATGGGGGACATTGTGCTGGTTACCATGTTGTATAGGTGACTTCCAAGTTAGCCATATTGCTTGGGGGACATTGTGCTGGTTGCCATGTTGTATAGGTGACTTCCAAGTCAGCCATATTGCATGGGGGACATTGTGCTGGTTGCCATGTTGTATAGGTGACTTCCAAGTGAGCCATATTGCTTGGGGGACATTGTGCTGGTTGTGTTGTATAGGTGACTTCCAAGTCAGCCATATTACATGGGGGACATTGTGCTGGTTGTGTTGTATAGGTGACTTCCAAGTCAGCCATATTGCATGGGGGACATTGTGCTGGATGTGTTGTATAGGTGACTTCCAAGTCAGCCATATTGCATGGGGGACATTGTGCTGGTTGTATTGTATAGGTGACTTCCAAGTCAGCCATATTGCATGGGGGACATTGTGCTGGTTGTATTGTATAGGTGACTTCCAAGTCAGCCGTGTTGCATGGGGGACATTGTGCTGGTGGCCATGTTCTATAGGTGACATCCAAGTCAGCCATATTGCATAGGGGACATTGTGCTGGTTGCCATGTTGTATAGGTGACTTCCAAGTCAGCCATATTGCATGGGGGACATTGTAATGGTTGTCTTGTATAGGTGACTTCCAAGTCAGCCGTGTTGCATTGGGGACATTGTGCTGGTGGCCATGTTCTATAGGTGACTTCCAAGTCAGCCATATTGCATGGGGGACATTGTGCTGGTTGCCATGTTGTATAGGTGACTTCCAAGTCAGCCATATTGCATGGGGGACATTGTGCTGGTTGCCATGTTGTATAGGTGACTTCCAAGTCAGCCATATTGCATGGGGGACATTGTGCTGGTTGTGTTGTATAGGTGACTTCCAAGTCAGCCATATTGCATGGGGGACATTGTGCTGGTTGTATTGTATAGGTGACTTCCAAGTCAGCCATATTGCATGGGGGACATTGTGCTGGTTGTATTGTATAGGTGACTTCCAAGTCAGCCATATTGCATGGGGGACATTGTGCTGGTTGTATTGTATAGGTGACTTCCAAGTCAGCCATATTGCATGGGGGACATTGTGCTGGTTGCCATGTCCTATAGGTGACTTCCAAGTCAGCCATATTGCATGGGGGACATTGTGCTGGTTGTCTTGTATAGGTGACTTCCAAGTCAGCCATATTGCTTGGGGGACATTGTGCTGGTTGCCATGTTCTATAGGTGACTTCTAAGTCAGCCATATTGCATGGGGGACATTGTGTTGGTTGTGTTGTATAGGTGACTTCCAAGTCAGCCATATTGCATGGGGGACATTGTGCTGGTGGCCATGTTCTATAGGTGACTTCCAAGTCAGCCATATTGCATGGGGGACATTGTGCTGGTGGCCATGTTCTATAGGTGACTTCAAAGTCAGCCATATTGCATGGGGGACATTGTGCTGGTTGTCTTGTATAGGTGACTTCCAAGTCAGCCATATTGCATGGGGGACATTGTGCTGGTGGCCATGTTCTATAGGTGACTTCCAAGTCAGCCATATTGCTTGGGGGACATTGTGCTGGTTGCCATGTTGTATAGGTGACTTCCAAGTCAGCCATATTGCATGGGGGACATTGTGCTGGTTGCCATGTTGTGTCGGTGACTTCCAAGTCAGCCATATTGCATGGGGGACATTGTGCTGGTTGTGTTGTATAGGTGATTTCCAAGTCAGCCATATTGCATGGGGGACATTGTGCTGGTTGTGTTGTATAGGTGACTTCCAATTCAGCCATATTGCATGGGGGACATTGTGCTGGTTGTATTGTATAGGTGACTTCCAAGTCAGCCATATTGCATGGGGGACATTGTGCTGGTTGCCATGTCCTATAGGTGACTTCCAAGTCAGCCATATTGCATGGGGGACATTGTGCTGGTTGTGTTGTATAGGTGACTTCCAAGTCAGCCATATTGCATGGGAGACATTGTGCTGGTTGTCTTGTATAGGTGACTTCCAATTCAGCCATATTGCATGGGGGACATTGTGCTGGTTGTGTTGTATAGCTGACTTCCAAGTCAGCCATATTGCATGGGGGACATTGTGCTGGTTGTATTGTATAGGTGACTTCCAAGTCAGCCATATTGCATGGGGGACATTGTGCTGGTTGTATTGTATAGGTGACTTCCAAGTCAGCCGTGTTGCATGGGGGACATTGTGCTGGTGGCCATGTTCTATAGGTGACATCCAAGTCAGCCATATTGCATGGGGGACATTGTGCTGGTTGCCATGTTGTATACGTGACTTCCAAGTCAGCCATATTGCATGGGGGACATTGTGCTGGTTGTCTTGTATAGGTGACTTCCAAGTCAGCCGTGTTGCATTGGGGACATTGTGCTGGTGGCCATGTTCTATAGGTGGCTTCCAAGTCAGCCATATTGCATGGGGGACATTGTGCTGGTTGCCATGTTGTATAGGTGACTTCCAAGTCAGCCATATTGCATGGGGGACATTGTGCTGGTTGCCATGTTGTATAGGTGACTTCCAAGTCAGCCATATTGCATGGGGGACATTGTGCTGGTTGTGTTGTATAGGTGACTTCCAAGTCAGCCATATTGCATGGGGGACATTGTGCTGGTTGTATTGTATAGGTGACTTCCAAGTCAGCCATATTGCATGGGGGACATTGTGCTGGTTGCCATGTCCTATAGGTGACTTCCAAGTCAGCCATATTGCATGGGGGACATTGTGCTGGTTGTCTTGTATAGGTGACTTCCAAGTCAGCCATATTGCTTGGGGGACATTGTGCTGGTTGCCATGTTCTATAGGTGACTTCCAAGTCAGCCATATTGCATGGGGGACATTGTGTTGGTTGTGTTGTATAGGTGACTTCCAAGTCAGCCATATTGCATGGGGGACATTGTGCTGGTGGCCATGTTCTATAGGTGACTTCCAAGTCAGCCATATTGCATGGGGGACATTGTGCTGGTTGTCTTGTATAGGTGACTTCCAAGTCAGCCATATTGCATGGGGGACATTGTGCTGGTGGCCATGTTCTATAGGTGACTTCCAAGTCAGCCATATTGCTTGGGGGACATTGTGCTGGTTGCCATGTTGTATAGGTGACTTCCAAGTCAGCCAAATTGCATGGGGGACATTGTGCTGGTTGCCATGTTGTATAGGTGACTTCCAAGTCAGCCATATTGCATGGGGGACATTGTGCTGGTTGTGTTGTATAGGTGATTTCCAAGTCAGCCATATTGCATGGGGGACATTGTGCTGGTTGTGTTGTATAGGTGACTTCCAAGTCAGCCATATTGCATGGGGGACATTGTGCTGGTTGTATTGTATAGGTGACTTCCAAGTCAGCCGTGTTGCATGGGGGACATTGTGCTGGTGGCCATGTTCTATAGGTGACATCCAAGTCAGCCATATTGCATGGGCGACATTGTGCTGGTTGCCATGTTGTATAGGTGACTTCCAAGTCAGCCATATTGCATGGGGGACATTGTACTGGTTGTCTTGTATAGGTGACTTCCAAGTCAGCCGTGTTGCATTGGGGACATTGTGCTGGTGGCCATGTTCTATAGGTGACTTCCAAGTCAGCCATATTGCATGGGGGACATTGTGCTGGTTGCCATGTCGTATAGGTGACTTCCAAGTCAGCCATATTGCATGGGGGACATTGTGCTGGTTGCCGTGTTGTATAGGTGACTTCCAAGTCAGCCATATTGCATGGGGGACATTGTGCTGGTTGTGTTGTATAGGTGACTTCCAAGTCAGCCATATTGCATGGGGGACATTGTGCTGGTTGTATTGTATAGGTGACTTCCAAGTCAGCCATATTGCATGGGGGACATTGTGCTGGTTGTATTGTATAGGTGACTTCCAAGTCAGCCATATTGCATGGGGGACATTGTGCTGGTTGCCATGTCCTATAGGTGACTTCCAAGTCAGCCATATTGCATGGGGGACATTGTGCTGGTTGTCTTGTATAGGTGACGTCCAAGTCAGCCATATTGCTTGGGGGACATTGTGCTGGTTGCCATGTTCTATAGGTGACTTCCAAGTCAGCCATATTGCTTGGGGGACATTGTGCTGGTTGTGTTTTATAGGTGACTTCCAAGTCAGCCATATTGCATGGGGGACATTGTGCTGGTTGTATTGTATAGGTGACTTCCAAGTCAGCCATATTGCATGGGGGACATTGTGCTGGTTGTATTGTATAGGTGACTTCCAAGTCAGCCATATTGCATGGGGGACATTGTGCTGGTTGCCATGTCCTATAGGTGACTTCCAAGTCAGCCATATTGCATGGGGGACATTGTGCTGGTTGTCTTGTATAGGTGACTTCCAAGTCAGCCATATTGCTTGGGGGACATTGTGCTGGTTGCCATGTTCTATAGGTGACTTCCAAGTCAGCCATATTGCATGGGGGACATTGTGCTGGTTGCCATGTCCTATAGGTGACTTCCAAGTCAGCCATATTGCATGGGGGACATTGTGCTGGTTGTCTTGTATAGGTGACGTCCAAGTCAGCCATATTGCTTGGGGGACATTGTGCTGGTTGCCATGTTCTATAGGTGACTTCCAAGTCAGCCATATTGCTTGGGGGACATTGTGCTGGTTGTGTTGTATAGGTGACTTCCAAGTCAGCCATATTGCATGGGGGACATTGTGCTGGTTGTCTTGTATAGGTGACTTCCAATTCAGCCATATTGCATGGGGGACATTGTGCTGGTTGTATTGTATAGGTGACTTCCAAGTCAGCCATATTGCATGGGGGACATTGTGCTGGTTGTGTTGTATAGGTGACTTCCAAGTCAGCCATATTGCATGGGGGACATTGTGCTGGTTGTATTGTATAGGTGACTTCCAAGTCAGCCATATTGCATGGGGGACATTGTGCTGGTTGTATTGTATAGGTGACTTCCAAGTCAGCCGTGTTGCATGGGGGACATTGTGCTGGTGGCCATGTTCTATAGGTGACATCCAAGTCAGCCATATTGCATGGGGGACATTGTGCTGGTTGCCATGTTGTATAGGTGACTTCCAAGTCAGACATATTGCATGGGGGACATTGTACTGGTTGTCTTGTATAGGTGACTTCCAAGTCAGCCGTGTTGCATTGGGGACATTGTGCTGGTGGCCATGTTCTATAGGTGACTTCCAAGTCAGCCATATTGCATGGGGGACATTGTGCTGGTTGCCATGTTGTATAGGTGACTTCCAAGTCAGCCATATTGCATGGGGGACATTGTGCTGGTTGCCATGTTGTATAGGTGACTTCCAAGTCAGCCATATTGCATGGGGGACATTGTGCTGGTGGCCATGTTCTATAGGTGACTTCCAAGTCAGCCATATTGCTTGGGTGACATTGTGCTGGTTGTATTGTATAGGTGACTTCCAAGTCAGCCATATTGCATGGGGGACATTGTGCTGGTTGTGTTGTATAGGTGACTTCCAAGTCAGCCATATTGCTTGGGGGACATTGTGCTGGTTGCCATGTTCTATAGGTGACTTCCAAGTCAGCCATATTGCTTGGGGGACATTGTGCTGGTTGTGTTTTATAGGTGACTTCCAAGTCAGCCATATTGCATGGGGGACATTGTGCTGGTTGTATTGTATAGGTGACTTCCAAGTCAGCCATATTGCATGGGGGACATTGTGCTGGTTGTATTGTATAGGTGACTTCCAAGTCAGCCATATTGCATGGGGGACATTGTGCTGGTTGCCATGTCCTATAGGTGACTTCCAAGTCAGCCATATTGCATGGGGGACATTGTGCTGGTTGTCTTGTATAGGTGACTTCCAAGTCAGCCATATTGCTTGGGGGACATTGTGCTGGTTACCATGTTCTATAGGTGACTTCCAAGTCAGCCATATTGCATGGGGGACATTGTGCTGGTTGTGTTGTATAGGTGACTTCCAAGTCAGCCATATTGCATGGGGGACATTGTGCTGGTTGTGTTGTATAGGTGACTTCCAAGTCAGCCATATTGCATGGGGGACATTGTGCTGGTGGCCATGTTCTATAGGTGACTTCCAAGTCAGCCATATTGCATGGGGGACATTGTGCTGGTGGCCATGTTCTATAGGTGACTTCCAAGTCAGCCATATTGCATGGGGGACATTGTGCTGGTTGTCTTGTATAGGTGACTTCCAAGTCAGCCATATTGCATGGGGGACATTGTGCTGGTGGCCATGTTCTATAGGTGACTTCCAAGTCAGCCATATTGCTTGGGGGACATTGTGCTGGTTGCCATGTTGTATAGGTGACTTCCAAGTCAGCCATATTGCATGGGGGACATTGTGCTGGTTGCCATGTTGTATAGGTGACTTCCAAGTCAGCCATATTGCATGGGGGACATTGTGCTGGTTGTGTTGTTTAGGTGATTTCCAAGTCAGCCATATTGCATGGGGGACATTGTGCTGGTTGTGTTGTATAGGTGACTTCCAAGTCAGCCATATTGCATGGGGGACATTGTGCTGGTTGTATTGTATAGGTGACTTCCAAGTCAGCCATATTGCATGGGGGACATTGTGCTGGTTGCCATGTCCTATAGGTGACTTCCAAGTCAGCCATATTGCATGGGGGACATTGTGCTGGTTGTCTTGTATAGGTGACGTCCAAGTCAGCCATATTGCTTGGGGGACATTGTGCTGGTTGCCATGTTCTATAGGTGACTTCCAAGTCAGCAATATTGCTTGGGGGACATTGTGCTGGTTGTGTTGTATAGGTGACTTCCAAGTCAGCCATATTGCATGGGGGACATTGTGCTGGTTGTCTTGTATAGGTGACTTCCAATTCAGCCATATTGCATGGGGGACATTGTGCTGGTTGTATTGTATAGGTGACTTCCAAGTCAGCCATATTGCATGGGGGACATTGTGCTGGTTGTGTTGTATAGGTGACTTCCAAGTCAGCCATATTGCATGGGGGACATTGTGCTGGTTGTATTGTATAGGTGACTTCCAAGTCAGCCATATTGCATGGGGGACATTGTGCTGGTTGTATTGTATAGGTGACTTCCAAGTCAGCCGTGTTGCATGAGGGACATTGTGCTGGTGGCCATGTTCTATAGGTGACATCCAAGTCAGCCATATTGCATGGGGGACATTGTGCTGGTTGCCATGTTGTATAGGTGACTTCCAAGTCAGACATATTGCATGGGGGACATTGTACTGGTTGTCTTGTATAGGTGACTTCCAAGTCAGCCGTGTTGCATTGGGGACATTGTGCTGGTGGCCATGTTCTATAGGTGACTTCCAAGTCAGCCATATTGCATGGGGGACATTGTGCTGGTTTCCATGTTGTATAGGTGACTTCCAAGTCAGCCATATTGCATGGGGGACATTGTGCTGGTTGCCATGTTGTATAGGTGACTTCCAAGTCAGCCATATTGCATGGGGGACATTGTGCTGGTTGCCATGTCCTATAGGTGACTTCCAAGTCAGCCATATTGCATGGGGGACATTGTGCTGGTTGTCTTGTATAGGTGACGTCCAAGTCAGCCATATTGCTTGGGGGACATTGTGCTGGTTGCCATGTTCTATAGGTGACTTCCAAGTCAGCCATATTGCTTGGGGGACATTGTGCTGGTTGTGTTTTATAGGTGACTTCCAAGTCAGCCATATTGCATGGGGGACATTGTGCTGGTTGTATTGTATAGGTGACTTCCAAGTCAGCCATATTGCATGGGGGACATTGTGCTGGTTGTATTGTATAGGTGACTTCCAAGTCAGCCATATTGCATGGGGGACATTGTGCTGGTTGCCATGTCCTATAGGTGACTTCCAAGTCAGCCATATTGCATGGGGGACATTGTGCTGGTTGTCTTGTATAGGTGACTTCCAAGTCAGCCATATTGCTTGGGGGACATTGTGCTGGTTGCCATGTTCTATAGGTGACTTCCAAGTCAGCCATATTGCATGGGGGACATTGTGCTGGTTGCCATGTCCTATAGGTGACTTCCAAGTCAGCCATATTGCATGGGGGACATTGTGCTGGTTGTCTTGTATAGGTGACGTCCAAGTCAGCCATATTGCTTGGGGGACATTGTGCTGGTTGCCATGTTCTATAGGTGACTTCCAAGTCAGCCATATTGCTTGGGGGACATTGTGCTGGTTGTGTTGTATAGGTGACTTCCAAGTCAGCCATATTGCATGGGGGACATTGTGCTGGTTGTCTTGTATAGGTGACTTCCAATTCAGCCATATTGCATGGGGGACATTGTGCTGGTTGTATTGTATAGGTGACTTCCAAGTCAGCCATATTGCATGGGGGACATTGTGCTGGTTGTGTTGTATAGGTGACTTCCAAGTCAGCCATATTGCATGGGGGACATTGTGCTGGTTGTATTGTATAGGTGACTTCCAAGTCAGCCATATTGCATGGGGGACATTGTGCTGGTTGTATTGTATAGGTGACTTCCAAGTCAGCCGTGTTGCATGGGGGACATTGTGCTGGTGGCCATGTTCTATAGGTGACATCCAAGTCAGCCATATTGCATGGGGGACATTGTGCTGGTTGCCATGTTGTATAGGTGACTTCCAAGTCAGACATATTGCATGGGGGACATTGTACTGGTTGTCTTGTATAGGTGACTTCCAAGTCAGCCGTGTTGCATTGGGGACATTGTGCTGGTGGCCATGTTCTATAGGTGACTTCCAAGTCAGCCATATTGCATGGGGGACATTGTGCTGGTTGCCATGTTGTATAGGTGACTTCCAAGTCAGCCATATTGCATGGGGGACATTGTGCTGGTTGCCATGTTGTATAGGTGACTTCCAAGTCAGCCATATTGCATGGGGGACATTGTGCTGGTGGCCATGTTCTATAGGTGACTTCCAAGTCAGCCATATTGCTTGGGTGACATTGTGCTGGTTGTATTGTATAGGTGACTTCCAAGTCAGCCATATTGCATGGGGGACATTGTGCTGGTTGTGTTGTATAGGTGACTTCCAAGTCAGCCATATTGCTTGGGGGACATTGTGCTGGTTGCCATGTTCTATAGGTGACTTCCAAGTCAGCCATATTGCTTGGGGGACATTGTGCTGGTTGTGTTTTATAGGTGACTTCCAAGTCAGCCATATTGCATGGGGGACATTGTGCTGGTTGTATTGTATAGGTGACTTCCAAGTCAGCCATATTGCATGGGGGACATTGTGCTGGTTGTATTGTATAGGTGACTTCCAAGTCAGCCATATTGCATGGGGGACATTGTGCTGGTTGCCATGTCCTATAGGTGACTTCCAAGTCAGCCATATTGCATGGGGGACATTGTGCTGGTTGTCTTGTATAGGTGACTTCCAAGTCAGCCATATTGCTTGGGGGACATTGTGCTGGTTACCATGTTCTATAGGTGACTTCCAAGTCAGCCATATTGCATGGGGGACATTGTGCTGGTTGTGTTGTATAGGTGACTTCCAAGTCAGCCATATTGCATGGGGGACATTGTGCTGGTTGTGTTGTATAGGTGACTTCCAAGTCAGCCATATTGCATGGGGGACATTGTGCTGGTGGCCATGTTCTATAGGTGACTTCCAAGTCAGCCATATTGCATGGGGGACATTGTGCTGGTGGCCATGTTCTATAGGTGACTTCCAAGTCAGCCATATTGCATGGGGGACATTGTGCTGGTTGTCTTGTATAGGTGACTTCCAAGTCAGCCATATTGCATGGGGGACATTGTGCTGGTGGCCATGTTCTATAGGTGACTTCCAAGTCAGCCATATTGCTTGGGGGACATTGTGCTGGTTGCCATGTTGTATAGGTGACTTCCAAGTCAGCCATATTGCATGGGGGACATTGTGCTGGTTGCCATGTTGTATAGGTGACTTCCAAGTCAGCCATATTGCATGGGGGACATTGTGCTGGTTGTGTTGTTTAGGTGATTTCCAAGTCAGCCATATTGCATGGGGGACATTGTGCTGGTTGTGTTGTATAGGTGACTTCCAAGTCAGCCATATTGCATGGGGGACATTGTGCTGGTTGTATTGTATAGGTGACTTCCAAGTCAGCCATATTGCATGGGGGACATTGTGCTGGTTGCCATGTCCTATAGGTGACTTCCAAGTCAGCCATATTGCATGGGGGACATTGTGCTGGTTGTCTTGTATAGGTGACGTCCAAGTCAGCCATATTGCTTGGGGGACATTGTGCTGGTTGCCATGTTCTATAGGTGACTTCCAAGTCAGCAATATTGCTTGGGGGACATTGTGCTGGTTGTGTTGTATAGGTGACTTCCAATTCAGCCATATTGCATGGGGGACATTGTGCTGGTTGTATTGTATAGGTGACTTCCAAGTCAGCCATATTGCATGGGGGACATTGTGCTGGTTGTGTTGTATAGGTGACTTCCAAGTCAGCCATATTGCATGGGGGACATTGTGCTGGTTGTATTGTATAGGTGACTTCCAAGTCAGCCATATTGCATGGGGGACATTGTGCTGGTTGTATTGTATAGGTGACTTCCAAGTCAGCCGTGTTGCATGAGGGACATTGTGCTGGTGGCCATGTTCTATAGGTGACATCCAAGTCAGCCATATTGCATGGGGGACATTGTGCTGGTTGCCATGTTGTATAGGTGACTTCCAAGTCAGACATATTGCATGGGGGACATTGTACTGGTTGTCTTGTATAGGTGACTTCCAAGTCAGCCGTGTTGCATTGGGGACATTGTGCTGGTGGCCATGTTCTATAGGTGACTTCCAAGTCAGCCATATTGCATGGGGGACATTGTGCTGGTTTCCATGTTGTATAGGTGACTTCCAAGTCAGCCATATTGCATGGGGGACATTGTGCTGGTTGCCATGTTGTATAGGTGACTTCCAAGTCAGCCATATTGCATGGGGGACATTGTGCTGGTGGCCATGTTCTATAGGTGACTTCCAAGTCAGCCATATTGCTTGGGTGACATTGTGCTGGTTGTGTTGTATAGGTGACTTCCAAGTCAGCCATATTGCATGGGGGACATTGTGCTGGTTGTGTTGTATAGGTGACTTCCAAGTCAGCCATATTGCATGGGGGACATTGTGCTGGTTGTATTGTATAGGTGACTTCCAAGTCAGCCATATTGCATGGGGGACATTGTGCTGGTTGTATTGTATAGGTGACTTCCAAGTCAGCCGTGTTGCATTGGGGACATTGTGCTGGTGGCCATGTTCTATAGGTGACTTCCAAGTCAGCCATATTGCATGGGGGACATTGTGCTGGTTGCCATGTTGTATAGGTGACTTCCAAGTCAGCCATATTGCATGGGGGACATTGTGCTGGTTGCCATGTTGTATAGGTGACTTCCAAGTCAGCCATATTGCATGGGGGACATTGTACTGGTTGTCTTGTTTAGGTGACTTCCAAGTCAGCCGTGTTGCATTGGGGACATTGTGCTGGTGGCCATGTTCTATAGGTGACTTCCAAGTCAGCCATATTGCATGGGGGACATTGTGCTGGTTGCCATGTTGTATAGGTGACTTCCAAGTCAGCCATATTGCATGGGGGACATTGTGCTGGTTGCCATGTTGTATAGGTGACTTCCAAGTCAGCCATATTGCATGGGGGACATTGTGCTGGTTGTATTGTATAGGTGACTTCCAAGTCAGCCATATTGCATGGGGGACATTGTGCTGGTTGTATTGTATAGGTGACTTCCAAGTCAGCCGTGTTGCATGGGGGACATTGTGCTGGTGGCCATGTTCTATAGGTGACATCCAAGTCAGCCATATTGCATGGGCGACATTGTGCTGGTTGCCATGTTGTATAGGTGACTTCCAAGTCAGACATATTGCATGGGGGACATTGTACTGGTTGTCTTGTATAGGTGACTTCCAAGTCAGCCGTGTTGCATTGGGGACATTGTGCTGGTGGCCATGTTCTATAGGTGACTTCCAAGTCAGCCATATTGCATGGGGGACATTGTGCTGGTTTCCATGTTGTATAGGTGACTTCCAAGTCAGCCATATTGCATGGGGGACATTGTGCTGGTTGCCATGTTGTATAGGTGACTTCCAAGTCAGCCATATTGCATGGGGGACATTGTGCTGGTGGCCATGTTCTATAGGTGACTTCCAAGTCAGCCATATTGCTTGGGTGACATTGTGCTGGTTGTGTTGTATAGGTGACTTCCAAGTCAGCCATATTGCATGGGGGACATTGTGCTGGTTGTATTGTATAGGTGACTTCCAAGTCAGCCATATTGCATGGGGGACATTGTGCTGGTTGTATTGTATAGGTGACTTCCAAGTCAGCCGTGTTGCATGGGGGACATTGTGCTGGTGGCCATGTTCTATAGGTGACATCCAAGTCAGCCATATTGCATGGGGGACATTGTGCTGGTTGCCATGTTGTATAGGTGACTTCCAAGTCAGCCATATTGCATGGGGGACATTGTACTGGTTGTCTTGTTTAGGTGACTTCCAAGTCAGCCGTGTTGCATTGGGGACATTGTGCTGGTGGCCATGTTCTATAGGTGACTTCCAAGTCAGCCATATTGCATGGGGGACATTGTGCTGGTTGCCATGTTGTATAGGTGACTTCCAAGTCAGCCATATTGCATGGGGGACATTGTGCTGGTTGCCATGTTGTATAGGTGACTTCCAAGTCAGCCATATTGCATGGGGGACATTGTGCTGGTTGTATTGTATAGGTGACTTCCAAGTCAGCCATATTGCATGGGGGACATTGTGCTGGTTGTATTGTATAGGTGACTTCCAAGTCAGCCGTGTTGCATGGGGGACATTGTGCTGGTGGCCATGTTCTATAGGTGACATCCAAGTCAGCCATATTGCATGGGCGACATTGTGATGGTTGCCATGTTGTATAGGTGACTTCCAAGTCAGCCATATTGCATGGGGGACATTGTACTGGTTGTCTTGTATAGGTGACTTCCAAGTCAGCCGTGTTGCATTGGGGACATTGTGCTGGTGGCCATGTTCTATAGGTGACTTCCAAGTCAGCCATATTGCATGGGGGACATTGTGCTGGTTGCCATGTCGTATAGGTGACTTCCAAGTCAGCCATATTGCATGGGGGACATTGTGCTGGTTGCCATGTTGTATAGGTGACTTCCAAGTCAGCCATATTGCATGGGGGACATTGTGCTGGTTGTGTTGTATAGGTGACTTCCAAGTCAGCCATATTGCATGGGGGACATTGTGCTGGTTGTATTGTATAGGTGACTTCCAAGTCAGCCATATTGCATGGGGGACATTGTGCTGGTTGTATTGTATAGGTGACTTCCAAGTCAGCCATATTGCATGGGGGACATTGTGCTGGTTGCCATGTCCTATAGGTGACTTCCAAGTCAGCCATATTGCATGGGGGACATTGTGCTGGTTGTCTTGTATAGGTGACGTCCAAGTCAGCCATATTGCTTGGGGGACATTGTGCTGGTTGCCATGTTCTATAGGTGACTTCCAAGTCAGCCATATTGCTTGGGGGACATTGTGCTGGTTGTGTTTTATAGGTGACTTCCAAGTCAGCCATATTGCATGGGGGACATTGTGCTGGTTGTATTGTATAGGTGACTTCCAAGTCAGCCATATTGCATGGGGGACATTGTGCTGGTTGTATTGTATAGGTGACTTCCAAGTCAGCCATATTGCATGGGGGACATTGTGCTGGTTGCCATGTCCTATAGGTGACTTCCAAGTCAGCCATATTGCATGGGGGACATTGTGCTGGTGGCCATGTTGTATAGGTGACTTCCAAGTCAGCCATATTGCATGGGGGACATTGTGCTGGTTGTGTTGTATAGGTGACTTCCAAGTCAGCCATATTGCATGGGGGACATTGTGCTGGTTGTATTGTATAGGTGACTTCCAAGTCAGCCATATTGCATGGGGGACATTGTGCTGGTTGTATTGTATAGGTGACTTCCAAGTCAGCCATATTGCATGGGGGACATTGTGCTGGTTGCCATGTCCTATAGGTGACTTCCAAGTCAGCCATATTGCATGGGGGACATTGTGCTGGTTGTCTTGTATAGGTGACGTCCAAGTCAGCCATATTGCTTGGGGGACATTGTGCTGGTTGCCATGTTCTATAGGTGACTTCCAAGTCAGCCATATTGCTTGGGGGACATTGTGCTGGTTGTGTTTTATAGGTGACTTCCAAGTCAGCCATATTGCATGGGGGACATTGTGCTGGTTGTATTGTATAGGTGACTTCCAAGTCAGCCATATTGCATGGGGGACATTGTGCTGGTTGTATTGTATAGGTGACTTCCAAGTCAGCCATATTGCATGGGGGACATTGTGCTGGTTGCCATGTCCTATAGGTGACTTCCAAGTCAGCCATATTGCATGGGGGACATTGTGCTGGTGGCCATGTTCTATAGGTGACTTCCAAGTCAGCCATATTGCATTTGGGACATTGTGCTGGTTGTATTGTATAGGTGACTTCCAAGTCAGCCATATTGCATGGGGGACATTGTGCTGGTTGTATTGTATAGGTGACTTCCAAGTGAGCCGTGTTGCATTGGGGACGTTGTGCTGGTGGCCATGTTCTATAGGTGACTTCCAAGTCAGCCATATTGCATGGGGGACATTGTGCTGGTTGCCATGTCGTATAGGTGACTTCCAAGTCAGCCATATTGCATGGGGGACATTGTGCTGGTTGCCATGTTGTATAGGTGACTTCCAAGTCAGCCATATTGCATGGGGGACATTGTGCTGGTTGTGTTGTATAGGTGACTTCCAAGTCAGCCATATTGCATGGGGGACATTGTGCTGGTTGTATTGTATAGTTGACTTCCAAGTCAGCCATATTGCATGGGGGACATTGTGCTGGTTGTATTGGATAGGTGACTTCCAAGTCAGCCATATTGCATGGGGGACATTGTGCTGGTTGCCATGTCCTATAGGTGACTTCCAAGTCAGCCATATTGCATGGGGGACATTGTGCTGGTTGTGTTGTATAGGTGACGTCCAAGTCAGCCATATTGCTTGGGGGACATTGTGCTGGTTGCCATGTTCTATAGGTGACTTCCAAGTCAGCCATATTGCATGGGGGACATTGTGCTGGTGGCCATGTTCTATAGGTGACTTCCAAGTCAGCCATATTGCATGGGGGACATTGTGCTGGTGGCCATGTTCTATAGGTGACTTCCAAGTCAGCCATATTGCATGGGGGACATTGTGCTGGTTGTCTTGTATAGGTGACTTCCAAGTCAGCCATATTGCATGGGGGACATTGTGCTGGTGGCCATGTTCTATAGGTGACTTCCAAGTCAGCCATATTGCTTGGGGGACATTGTGCTGGTTGCCATGTTGTATAGGTGACTTCCAAGTCAGCCATCTTGCATGGGGGACATTGTGCTGGTTGCCATGTTGTATAGGTGACTTCCAAGTCAGCCATATTGCATGGGGGACATTGTGCTGGTTGTGTTGTTTAGGTGATTTCCAAGTCAGCCATATTGCATGGGGGACATTGTGCTGGTTGTGTTGTATAGGTGACTTCCAAGTCAGCCATATTGCATGGGGGACATTGTGCTGGTTGTATTGTATAGGTGACTTCCAAGTCAGCCATATTGCATGGGGGACATTGTGCTGGTTGCCATGTCCTATAGGTGACTTCCAAGTCAGCCATATTGCATGGGGGACATTGTGCTGGTTGTCTTGTATAGGTGACGTCCAAGTCAGCCATATTGCTTGGGGGACATTGTGCTGGTTGCCATGTTCTAGAGGTGACTTCCAAGTCAGCCATATTGCTTGGGGGACATTGTGCTGGTTGTGTTGTATAGGTGACTTCCAAGTCAGCCATATTGCATGGGGGACATTGTGCTGGTTGTCTTGTATAGGTGACTTCCAATTCAGCCATATTGCATGGGGGACATTGTGCTGGTTGTATTGTATAGGTGACTTCCAAGTCAGCCATATTGCATGGGGGACATTGTGCTGGTTGTGTTGTATAGGTGACTTCCAAGTCAGCCATATTGCATGGGGGACATTGTGCTGGTTGTATTGTATAGGTGACTTCCAAGTCAGCCATATTGCATGGGGGACATTGTGCTGGTTGTATTGTATAGGTGACTTCCAAGTCAGCCGTGTTGCATGGGGGACATTGTGCTGGTGGCCATGTTCTATAGGTGACATCCAAGTCAGCCATATTGCATGGGGGACATTGTGCTGGTTGCCATGTTGTATAGGTGACTTCCAATTCAGACATATTGCATGGGGGACATTGTACTGGTTGTCTTGTATAGGTGACTTCCAAGTCAGCCGTGTTGCATTGGGGACATTGTGCTGGTGGCCATGTTCTATAGGTGACTTCCAAGTCAGCCATATTGCATGGGGGACATTGTGCTGGTTGCCATGTTGTATAGGTGACTTCCAAGTCAGCCATATTGCATGGGGGACATTGTGCTGGTTGCCATGTTGTATAGGTGACTTCCAAGTCAGCCATATTGCATGGGGGACATTGTGCTGGTGGCCATGTTCTATAGGTGACTTCCAAGTCAGCCATATTGCTTGGGTGACATTGTGCTGGTTGTATTGTATAGGTGACTTCCAAGTCAGCCATATTGCATGGGGGACATTGTGCTGGTTGTGTTGTATAGGTGACTTCCAAGTCAGCCATATTGCTTGGGGGACATTGTGCTGGTTGCCATGTTCTATAGGTGACTTCCAAGTCAGCCATATTGCTTGGGGGACATTGTGCTGGTTGTGTTTTATAGGTGACTTCCAAGTCAGCCATATTGCATGGGGGACATTGTGCTGGTTGTATTGTATAGGTGACTTCCAAGTCAGCCATATTGCATGGGGGACATTGTGCTGGTTGTATTGTATAGGTGACTTCCAAGTCAGCCATATTGCATGGGGGACATTGTGCTGGTTGCCATGTCCTATAGGTGACTTCCAAGTCAGCCATATTGCATGGGGGACATTGTGCTGGTTGTCTTGTATAGGTGACTTCCAAGTCAGCCATATTGCTTGGGGGACATTGTGCTGGTTACCATGTTCTATAGGTGACTTCCAAGTCAGCCATATTGCATGGGGGACATTGTGCTGGTTGTGTTGTATAGGTGACTTCCAAGTCAGCCATATTGCATGGGGGACATTGTGCTGGTTGTGTTGTATAGGTGACTTCCAAGTCAGCCATATTGCATGGGGGACATTGTGCTGGTGGCCATGTTCTATAGGTGACTTCCAAGTCAGCCATATTGCATGGGGGACATTGTGCTGGTGGCCATGTTCTATAGGTGACTTCCAAGTCAGCCATATTGCATGGGGGACATTGTGCTGGTTGTCTTGTATAGGTGACTTCCAAGTCAGCCATATTGCATGGGGGACATTGTGCTGGTGGCCATGTTCTATAGGTGACTTCCAAGTCAGCCATATTGCTTGGGGGACATTCTGCTGGTTGCCATGTTGTATAGGTGACTTCCAAGTCAGCCATATTGCATGGGGGACATTGTGCTGGTTGCCATGTTGTATAGGTGACTTCCAAGTCAGCCATATTGCATGGGGGACATTGTGCTGGTTGTGTTGTTTAGGTGATTTCCAAGTCAGCCATATTGCATGGGGGACATTGTGCTGGTTGTGTTGTATAGGTGACTTCCAAGTCAGCCATATTGCATGGGGGACATTGTGCTGGTTGTATTGTATAGGTGACTTCCAAGTCAGCCATATTGCATGGGGGACATTGTGCTTGTTGCCATGTCCTATAGGTGACTTCCAAGTCAGCCATATTGCATGGGGGACATTGTGCTGGTTGTCTTGTATAGGTGACGTCCAAGTCAGCCATATTGCTTGGGGGACATTGTGCTGGTTGCCATGTTCTATAGGTGACTTCCAAGTCAGCCATATTGCTTGGGGGACATTGTGCTGGTTGTGTTGTATAGGTGACTTCCAAGTCAGCCATATTGCATGGGGGACATTGTGCTGGTTGTCTTGTATAGGTGACTTCCAATTCAGCCATATTGCATGGGGGACATTGTGCTGGTTGTATTGTATAGGTGACTTCCAAGTCAGCCATATTGCATGGGGGACATTGTGCTGGTTGTGTTGTATAGGTGACTTCCAAGTCAGCCATATTGCATGGGGGACATTGTGCTGGTTGTATTGTATAGGTGACTTCCAAGTCAGCCATATTGCATGGGGGACATTGTGCTGGTTGTATTGTATAGGTGACTTCCAAGTCAGCCGTGTTGCATGGGGGACATTGTGCTGGTGGCCATGTTCTATAGGAGACATCCAAGTCAGCCATATTGCATGGGGGACATTGTGCTGGTTGCCATGTTGTATAGGTGACTTCCAAGTCAGACATATTGCATGGGGGACATTGTACTGGTTGTCTTGTATAGGTGACTTCCAAGTCAGCCGTGTTGCATTGGGGACATTGTGCTGGTGGCCATGTTCTATAGGTGACTTCCAAGTCAGCCATATTGCATGGGGGACATTGTGCTGGTTTTCATGTTGTATAGGTGACTTCCAAGTCAGCCATATTGCATGGGGGACATTGTGCTGGTTGCCATGTTGTATAGGTGACTTCCAAGTCAGCCATATTGCATGGGGGACATTGTGCTGGTGGCCATGTTCTATAGGTGACTTCCAAGTCAGCCATATTGCTTGGGTGACATTGTGCTGGTTGTATTGTATAGGTGACTTCCAAGTCAGCCATATTGCATGGGGGACATTGTGCTGGTTGTGTTGTATAGGTGACTTCCAAGTCAGCCATATTGCATGGGGGACATTGTGCTGGTTGTATTGTATAGGTGACTTCCAAGACAGCCATATTGCATGGGGGACATTGTGCTGGTTGTATTGTATAGGTGACTTCCAAGTCAGCCGTGTTGCATGGGGGACATTGTACTGGTTGTCTTGTATAGGTGACTTCCAAGTCAGCCGTGTTGCATTGGGGACATTGTGCTGGTGGCCATGTTCTATAGGTGACTTCCAAGTCAGCCATATTGCATGGGGGACATTGTGCTGGTTGCCATGTTGTATAGGTGACTTCCAAGTCAGCCATATTGCATGGGGGACATTGTGCTGGTTGCCATGTTGTATAGGTGACTTCCAAGTCAGCCATATTGCATGGGGGACATTGTGCTGGTTGTGTTGTATAGGTGACTTCCAAGTCAGCCATATTGCATGGGGGACATTGTGCTGGTTGTATTGTATAGGTGACTTCCAAGTCAGCCGTGTTGCATGGGGGACATTGTGCTGGTGGCCATGTTCTATAGGTGACATCCAAGTCAGCCATATTGCATGGGGGACATTGTGCTGGTTGCCATGTTGTATAGGTGACTTCCAAGTCAGCCATATTGCATGGGGGACATTGTACTGGTTGTCTTGTTTAGGTGACTTCCAAGTCAGCCGTGTTGCATTGGGGACATTGTGCTGGTGGCCATGTTCTATAGGTGACTTCCAAGTCAGCCATATTGCATGGGGGACATTGTGCTGGTTGCCATGTTGTATAGGTGACTTCCAAGTCAGCCATATTACATGGGGGACATTGTGCTGGTTGCCATGTTGTATAGGTGACTTCCAAGTCAGCCATATTGCATGGGGGACATTGTGCTGGTTGTATTGTATAGGTGACTTCCAAGTCAGCCATATTGCATGGGGGACATTGTGCTGGTTGTATTGTATAGGTGACTTCCAAGTCAGCCGTGTTGCATGGGGGACATTGTGCTGGTGGCCATGTTCTATAGGTGACATCCAAGTCAGCCATATTGCATGGGCGACATTGTGCTGGTTGCCATGTTGTATAGGTGACTTCCAAGTCAGCCATATTGCATGGGGGACATTGTACTGGTTGTCTTGTATAGGTGACTTCCAAGTCAGCCGTGTTGCATTGGGGACATTGTGCTGGTGGCCATGTTCTATAGGTGACTTCCAAGTCAGCCATATTGCATGGGGGACATTGTGCTGGTTGCCATGTCGTATAGGTGACTTCCAAGTCAGCCATATTGCATGGGGGACATTGTGCTGGTTGCCATGTTGTATAGGTGACTTCCAAGTCAGCCATATTGCATGGGGGACATTGTGCTGGTTGTGTTGTTTAGGTGATTTCCAAGTCAGCCATATTGCATGGGGGACATTGTGCTGGTTGTGTTGTATAGGTGACTTCCAAGTCAGCCATATTGCATGGGGGACATTGTGCTGGTTGTATTGTATAGGTGACTTCCAAGTCAGCCATATTGCATGGGGGACATTGTGCTGGTTGCCATGTCCTATAGGTGACTTCCAAGTCAGCCATATTGCATGGGGGACATTGTGCTGGTTGTCTTGTATAGGTGACGTCCAAGTCAGCCATATTGCTTGGGGGACATTGTGCTGGTTGCCATGTTCTAGAGGTGACTTCCAAGTCAGCCATATTGCTTGGGGGACATTGTGCTGGTTGTGTTGTATAGGTGACTTCCAAGTCAGCCATATTGCATGGGGGACATTGTGCTGGTTGTCTTGTATAGGTGACTTCCAATTCAGCCATATTGCATGGGGGACATTGTGCTGGTTGTATTGTATAGGTGACTTCCAAGTCAGCCATATTGCATGGGGGACATTGTGCTGGTTGTGTTGTATAGGTGACTTCCAAGTCAGCCATATTGCATGGGGGACATTGTGCTGGTTGTATTGTATAGGTGACTTCCAAGTCAGCCATATTGCATGGGGGACATTGTGCTGGTTGTATTGTATAGGTGACTTCCAAGTCAGCCGTGTTGCATGGGGGACATTGTGCTGGTGGCCATGTTCTATAGGTGACATCCAAGTCAGCCATATTGCATGGGGGACATTGTGCTGGTTGCCATGTTGTATAGGTGACTTCCAATTCAGACATATTGCATGGGGGACATTGTACTGGTTGTCTTGTATAGGTGACTTCCAAGTCAGCCGTGTTGCATTGGGGACATTGTGCTGGTGGCCATGTTCTATAGGTGACTTCCAAGTCAGCCATATTGCATGGGGGACATTGTGCTGGTTGCCATGTTGTATAGGTGACTTCCAAGTCAGCCATATTGCATGGGGGACATTGTGCTGGTTGCCATGTTGTATAGGTGACTTCCAAGTCAGCCATATTGCATGGGGGACATTGTGCTGGTGGCCATGTTCTATAGGTGACTTCCAAGTCAGCCATATTGCTTGGGTGACATTGTGCTGGTTGTATTGTATAGGTGACTTCCAAGTCAGCCATATTGCATGGGGGACATTGTGCTGGTTGTGTTGTATAGGTGACTTCCAAGTCAGCCATATTGCTTGGGGGACATTGTGCTGGTTGCCATGTTCTATAGGTGACTTCCAAGTCAGCCATATTGCTTGGGGGACATTGTGCTGGTTGTGTTTTATAGGTGACTTCCAAGTCAGCCATATTGCATGGGGGACATTGTGCTGGTTGTATTGTATAGGTGACTTCCAAGTCAGCCATATTGCATGGGGGACATTGTGCTGGTTGTATTGTATAGGTGACTTCCAAGTCAGCCATATTGCATGGGGGACATTGTGCTGGTTGCCATGTCCTATAGGTGACTTCCAAGTCAGCCATATTGCATGGGGGACATTGTGCTGGTTGTCTTGTATAGGTGACTTCCAAGTCAGCCATATTGCTTGGGGGACATTGTGCTGGTTACCATGTTCTATAGGTGACTTCCAAGTCAGCCATATTGCATGGGGGACATTGTGCTGGTTGTGTTGTATAGGTGACTTCCAAGTCAGCCATATTGCATGGGGGACATTGTGCTGGTTGTGTTGTATAGGTGACTTCCAAGTCAGCCATATTGCATGGGGGACATTGTGCTGGTGGCCATGTTCTATAGGTGACTTCCAAGTCAGCCATATTGCATGGGGGACATTGTGCTGGTGGCCATGTTCTATAGGTGACTTCCAAGTCAGCCATATTGCATGGGGGACATTGTGCTGGTTGTCTTGTATAGGTGACTTCCAAGTCAGCCATATTGCATGGGGGACATTGTGCTGGTGGCCATGTTCTATAGGTGACTTCCAAGTCAGCCATATTGCTTGGGGGACATTCTGCTGGTTGCCATGTTGTATAGGTGACTTCCAAGTCAGCCATATTGCATGGGGGACATTGTGCTGGTTGCCATGTTGTATAGGTGACTTCCAAGTCAGCCATATTGCATGGGGGACATTGTGCTGGTTGTGTTGTTTAGGTGATTTCCAAGTCAGCCATATTGCATGGGGGACATTGTGCTGGTTGTGTTGTATAGGTGACTTCCAAGTCAGCCATATTGCATGGGGGACATTGTGCTGGTTGTATTGTATAGGTGACTTCCAAGTCAGCCATATTGCATGGGGGACATTGTGCTTGTTGCCATGTCCTATAGGTGACTTCCAAGTCAGCCATATTGCATGGGGGACATTGTGCTGGTTGTCTTGTATAGGTGACGTCCAAGTCAGCCATATTGCTTGGGGGACATTGTGCTGGTTGCCATGTTCTATAGGTGACTTCCAAGTCAGCCATATTGCTTGGGGGACATTGTGCTGGTTGTGTTGTATAGGTGACTTCCAAGTCAGCCATATTGCATGGGGGACATTGTGCTGGTTGTCTTGTATAGGTGACTTCCAATTCAGCCATATTGCATGGGGGACATTGTGCTGGTTGTATTGTATAGGTGACTTCCAAGTCAGCCATATTGCATGGGGGACATTGTGCTGGTTGTGTTGTATAGGTGACTTCCAAGTCAGCCATATTGCATGGGGGACATTGTGCTGGTTGTATTGTATAGGTGACTTCCAAGTCAGCCATATTGCATGGGGGACATTGTGCTGGTTGTATTGTATAGGTGACTTCCAAGTCAGCCGTGTTGCATGGGGGACATTGTGCTGGTGGCCATGTTCTATAGGAGACATCCAAGTCAGCCATATTGCATGGGGGACATTGTGCTGGTTGCCATGTTGTATAGGTGACTTCCAAGTCAGACATATTGCATGGGGGACATTGTACTGGTTGTCTTGTATAGGTGACTTCCAAGTCAGCCGTGTTGCATTGGGGACATTGTGCTGGTGGCCATGTTCTATAGGTGACTTCCAAGTCAGCCATATTGCATGGGGGACATTGTGCTGGTTTTCATGTTGTATAGGTGACTTCCAAGTCAGCCATATTGCATGGGGGACATTGTGCTGGTTGCCATGTTGTATAGGTGACTTCCAAGTCAGCCATATTGCATGGGGGACATTGTGCTGGTGGCCATGTTCTATAGGTGACTTCCAAGTCAGCCATATTGCTTGGGTGACATTGTGCTGGTTGTATTGTATAGGTGACTTCCAAGTCAGCCATATTGCATGGGGGACATTGTGCTGGTTGTGTTGTATAGGTGACTTCCAAGTCAGCCATATTGCATGGGGGACATTGTGCTGGTTGTATTGTATAGGTGACTTCCAAGACAGCCATATTGCATGGGGGACATTGTGCTGGTTGTATTGTATAGGTGACTTCCAAGTCAGCCGTGTTGCATGGGGGACATTGTACTGGTTGTCTTGTATAGGTGACTTCCAAGACAGCCGTGTTGCATTGGGGACATTGTGCTGGTGGCCATGTTCTATAGGTGACTTCCAAGTCAGCCATATTGCATGGGGGACATTGTGCTGGTTGCCATGTTGTATAGGTGACTTCCAAGTCAGCCATATTGCATGGGGGACATTGTGCTGGTTGCCATGTTGTATAGGTGACTTCCAAGTCAGCCATATTGCATGGGGGATATTGTGCTGGTTGTGTTGTATAGGTGACTTCCAAGTCAGCCATATTGCATGGGGGACATTGTGCTGGTTGTATTGTATAGGTGACTTCCAAGTCAGCCGTGTTGCATGGGGGACATTGTGCTGGTGGCCATGTTCTATAGGTGACATCCAAGTCAGCCATATTGCATGGGGGACATTGTGCTGGTTGCCATGTTGTATAGGTGACTTCCAAGTCAGCCATATTGCATGGGGGACATTGTACTGGTTGTCTTGTTTAGGTGACTTCCAAGTCAGCCGTGTTGCATTGGGGACATTGTGCTGGTGGCCATGTTCTATAGGTGACTTCCAAGTCAGCCATATTGCATGGGGGACATTGTGCTGGTTGCCATGTTGTATAGGTGACTTCCAAGTCAGCCATATTACATGGGGGACATTGTGCTGGTTGCCATGTTGTATAGGTGACTTCCAAGTCAGCCATATTGCATGGGGGACATTGTGCTGGTTGTATTGTATAGGTGACTTCCAAGTCAGCCATATTGCATGGGGGACATTGTGCTGGTTGTATTGTATAGGTGACTTCCAAGTCAGCCGTGTTGCATGGGGGACATTGTGCTGGTGGCCATGTTCTATAGGTGACATCCAAGTCAGCCATATTGCATGGGCGACATTGTGCTGGTTGCCATGTTGTATAGGTGACTTCCAAGTCAGCCATATTGCATGGGGGACATTGTACTGGTTGTCTTGTATAGGTGACTTCCAAGTCAGCCGTGTTGCATTGGGGACATTGTGCTGGTGGCCATGTTCTATAGGTGACTTCCAAGTCAGCCATATTGCATGGGGGACATTGTGCTGGTTGCCATGTCGTATAGGTGACTTCCAAGTCAGCCATATTGCATGGGGGACATTGTGCTGGTTGCCATGTTGTATAGGTGACTTCCAAGTCAGCCATATTGCATGGGGGACATTGTGCTGGTTGTGTTGTATAGGTGACTTCCAAGTCAGCCATATTGCATGGGGGACATTGTGCTGGTTGTATTGTATAGGTGACTTCCAAGTCAGCCATATTGCATGGGGGACATTGTGCTGGTTGTATTGTATAGGTGACTTCCAAGTCAGCCATATTGCATGGGGGACATTGTGCTGGTTGCCATGTCCTATAGGTGACTTCCAAGTCAGCCATATTGCATGGGGGACATTGTGCTGGTTGTCTTGTATAGGTGACGTCCAAGTCAGCCATATTGCTTGGGGGACATTGTGCTGGTTGCCATGTTCTATAGGTGACTTCCAAGTCAGCCATATTGCTTGGGGGACATTGTGCTGGTTGTGTTTTATAGGTGACTTCCAAGTCAGCCATATTGCATGGGGGACATTGTGCTGGTTGTATTGTATAGGTGACTTCCAAGTCAGCCATATTGCATGGGGGACATTGTGCTGGTTGTATTGTATAGGTGACTTCCAAGTCAGCCATATTGCATGGGGGACATTGTGCTGGTTGCCATGTCCTATAGGTGACTTCCAAGTCAGCCATATTGCATGGGGGACATTGTGCTGGTGGCCATGTTGTATAGGTGACTTCCAAGTCAGCCATATTGCATGGGGGACATTGTGCTGGTTGTGTTGTATAGGTGACTTCCAAGTCAGCCATATTGCATGGGGGACATTGTGCTGGTTGTATTGTATAGGTGACTTCCAAGTCAGCCATATTGCATGGGGGACATTGTGCTGGTTGTATTGTATAGGTGACTTCCAAGTCAGCCATATTGCATGGGGGACATTGTGCTGGTTGCCATGTCCTATAGGTGACTTCCAAGTCAGCCATATTGCATGGGGGACATTGTGCTGGTTGTCTTGTATAGGTGACGTCCAAGTCAGCCATATTGCTTGGGGGACATTGTGCTGGTTGCCATGTTCTATAGGTGACTTCCAAGTCAGCCATATTGCTTGGGGGACATTGTGCTGGTTGTGTTTTATAGGTGACTTCCAAGTCAGCCATATTGCATGGGGGACATTGTGCTGGTTGTATTGTATAGGTGACTTCCAAGTCAGCCATATTGCATGGGGGACATTGTGCTGGTTGTATTGTATAGGTGACTTCCAAGTCAGCCATATTGCATGGGGGACATTGTGCTGGTTGCCATGTCCTATAGGTGACTTCCAAGTCAGCCATATTGCATGGGGGACATTGTGCTGGTGGCCATGTTCTATAGGTGACTTCCAAGTCAGCCATATTGCATTTGGGACATTGTGCTGGTTGTATTGTATAGGTGACTTCCAAGTCAGCCATATTGCATGGGGGACATTGTGCTGGTTGCCATGTCGTATAGGTGACTTCCAAGTCAGCCATATTGCATGGGGGACATTGTGCTGGTTGCCATGTTGTATAGGTGACTTCCAAGTCAGCCATATTGCATGGGGGACATTGTGCTGGTTGTGTTGTATAGGTGACTTCCAAGTCAGCCATATTGCATGGGGGACATTGTGCTGGTTGTATTGTATAGTTGACTTCCAAGTCAGCCATATTGCATGGGGGACATTGTGCTGGTTGTATTGGATAGGTGACTTCCAAGTCAGCCATATTGCATGGGGGACATTGTGCTGGTTGCCATGTCCTATAGGTGACTTCCAAGTCAGCCATATTGCATGGGGGACATTGTGCTGGTTGTGTTGTATAGGTGACGTCCAAGTCAGCCATATTGCTTGGGGGACATTGTGCTGGTTGCCATGTTCTATAGGTGACTTCCAAGTCAGCCATATTGCATGGGGGACATTGTGCTGGTGGCCATGTTCTATAGGTGACTTCCAAGTCAGCCATATTGCATGGGGGACATTGTGCTGGTGGCCATGTTCTATAGGTGACTTCCAAGTCAGCCATATTGCATGGGGGACATTGTGCTGGTTGTCTTGTATAGGTGACTTCCAAGTCAGCCATATTGCATGGGGGACATTGTGCTGGTGGCCATGTTCTATAGGTGACTTCCAAGTCAGCCATATTGCTTGGGGGACATTGTGCTGGTTGCCATGTTGTATAGGTGACTTCCAAGTCAGCCATATTGCATGGGGGACATTGTGCTGGTTGCCATGTTGTATAGGTGACTTCCAAGTCAGCCATATTGCATGGGGGACATTGTGCTGGTTGTGTTGTTTAGGTGATTTCCAAGTCAGCCATATTGCATGGGGGACATTGTGCTGGTTGTGTTGTATAGGTGACTTCCAAGTCAGCCATATTGCATGGGGGACATTGTGCTGGTTGTATTGTATAGGTGACTTCCAAGTCAGCCATATTGCATGGGGGACATTGTGCTGGTTGCCATGTCCTATAGGTGACTTCCAAGTCAGCCATATTGCATGGGGGACATTGTGCTGGTTGTCTTGTATAGGTGACGTCCAAGTCAGCCATATTGCTTGGGGGACATTGTGCTGGTTGCCATGTTCTAGAGGTGACTTCCAAGTCAGCCATATTGCTTGGGGGACATTGTGCTGGTTGTGTTGTATAGGTGACTTCCAAGTCAGCCATATTGCATGGGGGACATTGTGCTGGTTGTCTTGTATAGGTGACTTCCAATTCAGCCATATTGCATGGGGGACATTGTGCTGGTTGTATTGTATAGGTGACTTCCAAGTCAGCCATATTGCATGGGGGACATTGTGCTGGTTGTGTTGTATAGGTGACTTCCAAGTCAGCCATATTGCATGGGGGACATTGTGCTGGTTGTATTGTATAGGTGACTTCCAAGTCAGCCATATTGCATGGGGGACATTGTGCTGGTTGTATTGTATAGGTGACTTCCAAGTCAGCCGTGTTGCATGGGGGACATTGTGCTGGTGGCCATGTTCTATAGGTGACATCCAAGTCAGCCATATTGCATGGGGGACATTGTGCTGGTTGCCATGTTGTATAGGTGACTTCCAATTCAGACATATTGCATGGGGGACATTGTACTGGTTGTCTTGTATAGGTGACTTCCAAGTCAGCCGTGTTGCATTGGGGACATTGTGCTGGTGGCCATGTTCTATAGGTGACTTCCAAGTCAGCCATATTGCATGGGGGACATTGTGCTGGTTGCCATGTTGTATAGGTGACTTCCAAGTCAGCCATATTGCATGGGGGACATTGTGCTGGTTGCCATGTTGTATAGGTGACTTCCAAGTCAGCCATATTGCATGGGGGACATTGTGCTGGTGGCCATGTTCTATAGGTGACTTCCAAGTCAGCCATATTGCTTGGGTGACATTGTGCTGGTTGTATTGTATAGGTGACTTCCAAGTCAGCCATATTGCATGGGGGACATTGTGCTGGTTGTGTTGTATAGGTGACTTCCAAGTCAGCCATATTGCTTGGGGGACATTGTGCTGGTTGCCATGTTCTATAGGTGACTTCCAAGTCAGCCATATTGCTTGGGGGACATTGTGCTGGTTGTGTTTTATAGGTGACTTCCAAGTCAGCCATATTGCATGGGGGACATTGTGCTGGTTGTATTGTATAGGTGACTTCCAAGTCAGCCATATTGCATGGGGGACATTGTGCTGGTTGTATTGTATAGGTGACTTCCAAGTCAGCCATATTGCATGGGGGACATTGTGCTGGTTGCCATGTCCTATAGGTGACTTCCAAGTCAGCCATATTGCATGGGGGACATTGTGCTGGTTGTCTTGTATAGGTGACTTCCAAGTCAGCCATATTGCTTGGGGGACATTGTGCTGGTTACCATGTTCTATAGGTGACTTCCAAGTCAGCCATATTGCATGGGGGACATTGTGCTGGTTGTGTTGTATAGGTGACTTCCAAGTCAGCCATATTGCATGGGGGACATTGTGCTGGTTGTGTTGTATAGGTGACTTCCAAGTCAGCCATATTGCATGGGGGACATTGTGCTGGTGGCCATGTTCTATAGGTGACTTCCAAGTCAGCCATATTGCATGGGGGACATTGTGCTGGTGGCCATGTTCTATAGGTGACTTCCAAGTCAGCCATATTGCATGGGGGACATTGTGCTGGTTGTCTTGTATAGGTGACTTCCAAGTCAGCCATATTGCATGGGGGACATTGTGCTGGTGGCCATGTTCTATAGGTGACTTCCAAGTCAGCCATATTGCTTGGGGGACATTCTGCTGGTTGCCATGTTGTATAGGTGACTTCCAAGTCAGCCATATTGCATGGGGGACATTGTGCTGGTTGCCATGTTGTATAGGTGACTTCCAAGTCAGCCATATTGCATGGGGGACATTGTGCTGGTTGTGTTGTTTAGGTGATTTCCAAGTCAGCCATATTGCATGGGGGACATTGTGCTGGTTGTGTTGTATAGGTGACTTCCAAGTCAGCCATATTGCATGGGGGACATTGTGCTGGTTGTATTGTATAGGTGACTTCCAAGTCAGCCATATTGCATGGGGGACATTGTGCTTGTTGCCATGTCCTATAGGTGACTTCCAAGTCAGCCATATTGCATGGGGGACATTGTGCTGGTTGTCTTGTATAGGTGACGTCCAAGTCAGCCATATTGCTTGGGGGACATTGTGCTGGTTGCCATGTTCTATAGGTGACTTCCAAGTCAGCCATATTGCTTGGGGGACATTGTGCTGGTTGTGTTGTATAGGTGACTTCCAAGTCAGCCATATTGCATGGGGGACATTGTGCTGGTTGTCTTGTATAGGTGACTTCCAATTCAGCCATATTGCATGGGGGACATTGTGCTGGTTGTATTGTATAGGTGACTTCCAAGTCAGCCATATTGCATGGGGGACATTGTGCTGGTTGTGTTGTATAGGTGACTTCCAAGTCAGCCATATTGCATGGGGGACATTGTGCTGGTTGCATTGTATAGGTGACTTCCAAGTCAGCCATATTGCATGGGGGACATTGTGCTGGTTGTATTGTATAGGTGACTTCCAAGTCAGCCGTGTTGCATGGGGGACATTGTGCTGGTGGCCATGTTCTATAGGAGACATCCAAGTCAGCCATATTGCATGGGGGACATTGTGCTGGTTGCCATGTTGTATAGGTGACTTCCAAGTCAGACATATTGCATGGGGGACATTGTACTGGTTGTCTTGTATAGGTGACTTCCAAGTCAGCCGTGTTGCATTGGGGACATTGTGCTGGTGGCCATGTTCTATAGGTGACTTCCAAGTCAGCCATATTGCATGGGGGACATTGTGCTGGTTTCCATGTTGTATAGGTGACTTCCAAGTCAGCCATATTGCATGGGGGACATTGTGCTGGTTGCCATGTTGTATAGGTGACTTCCAAGTCAGCCATATTGCATGGGGGACATTGTGCTGGTGGCCATGTTCTATAGGTGACTTCCAAGTCAGCCATATTGCTTGGGTGACATTGTGCTGGTTGTATTGTATAGGTGACTTCCAAGTCAGCCATATTGCATGGGGGACATTGTGCTGGTTGTGTTGTATAGGTGACTTCCAAGTCAGCCATATTGCATGGGGGACATTGTGCTGGTTGTATTGTATAGGTGACTTCCAAGACAGCCATATTGCATGGGGGACATTGTGCTGGTTGTATTGTATAGGTGACTTCCAAGTCAGCCGTGTTGCATGGGGGACATTGTACTGGTTGTCTTGTATAGGTGACTTCCAAGTCAGCCGTGTTGCATTGGGGACATTGTGCTGGTGGCCATGTTCTATAGGTGACTTCCAAGTCAGCCATATTGCATGGGGGACATTGTGCTGGTTGCCATGTTGTATAGGTGACTTCCAAGTCAGCCATATTGCATGGGGGACATTGTGCTGGTTGCCATGTTGTATAGGTGACTTCCAAGTCAGCCATATTGCATGGGGGACATTGTGCTGGTTGTGTTGTATAGGTGACTTCCAAGTCAGCCATATTGCATGGGGGACATTGTGCTGGTTGTATTGTATAGGTGACTTCCAAGTCAGCCATATTGCATGGGGGACATTGTGCTGGTTGTATTGTATAGGTGACTTCCAAGTCAGCCATATTGCATGGGGGACATTGTGCTGGTTGCCATGTCCTATAGGTGACTTCCAAGTCAGCCATATTGCATGGGGGACATTGTGCTGGTTGTCTTGTATAGGTGACGTCCAAGTCAGCCATATTGCTTGGGGGACATTGTGCTGGTTGCCATGTTCTATAGGTGACTTCCAAGTCTTCCATATTGCTTGGGGGACATTGTGCTGGTTGTGTTTTATAGGTGACTTCCAAGTCAGCCATATTGCATGGGGCACATTGTGCTGGTTGCATTGTATAGGTGACTTCCAAGTCAGCCATATTGCATGGGGGACATTGTGCTGGTTGTATTGTATAGGTGACTTCCAAGTCAGCCATATTGCATGGGGGACATTGTGCTGGTTGCCATGTCCTATAGGTGACTTCCAAGTCAGCCATATTGCATGGGGGACATTGTGCTGGTTGTCTTGTATAGGTGACTTCCAAGTCAGCCATATTGCTTGGGGGACATTGTGCTGGTTGCCATGTTCTATAGGTGACTTCCAAGTCAGCCATATTGCATGGGGGACATTGTGCTGGTTGTGTTGTATAGGTGACTTCCAAGTCAGCCATATTGCATGGGGGACATTGTGCTGGTGGCCATGTTCTATAGGTGACTTCCAAGTCAGCCATATTGCATGGGGGACATTGTGCTGGTGGCCATGTTCTATAGGTGACTTCCAAGTCAGCCATATTGCATGGGGGACATTGTGCTGGTTGTCTTGTATAGGTGACTTCCAAGTCAGCCATATTGCATAGGGGACATTGTGCTGGTGGCCATGTTCTATAGGTGACATCCAAGTCAGCCATATTGCATGGGAGACATTGTGCTGGTTGCCATGTTGTATAGGTGACTTCCAAGTCAGCCATATTGCATGGGGGACATTGTACTGGTTGTCTTGTATAGGTGACTTCCAAGTCAGCCGTGTTGCATTGGGGACATTGTGCTGGTGGCCATGTTCTATAGGTGACTTCCAAGTCAGCCATATTGCATGGGGGACATTGTGCTGGTTGCCATGTTGTATAGGTGACTTCCAAATCAGCCATATTGCATGGGGGACATTGTGCTGGTGGCCATGTTCTATAGGTGACTTCCAAGTCAGCCATATTGCTTGGGTGACATTGTGCTGGTTGTATTGTATAGGTGACTTCCAAGTCAGCCATATTGCATGGGGGACATTGTGCTGGTTGTGTTGTATAGGTGACTTCCAAGTCAGCCATATTGCATGGGGGACATTGTGCTGGTTGTATTGTATAGGTGACTTCCAAGTCAGCCATATTGCATGGGGGACATTGTGCTGGTTGTATTGTATAGGTGACTTCCAAGTCAGCCGTGTTGCATGGGGGACATTGTGCTGGTGGCCATGTTCTATAGGTGACATCCAAGTCAGCCATATTGCATGGGGGACATTGTGCTGGTTGCCATGTTGTATAGGTGACTTCCAAGTCAGCCATATTGCATGGGGGACATTGTACTGGTTGTCTTGTATAGGTGACTTCCAAGTCAGCCGTGTTGCATTGGGGACATTGTGCTGGTGGCCATGTTCTATAGGTGACTTCCAAGTCAGCCATATTGCATGGGGGACATTGTGCTGGTTGCCATGTTGTATAGGTGACTTCCAAGTCAGCCATATTGCATGGGGGACATTGTGCTGGTTGCCATGTTGTATAGGTGACTTCCAAGTCAGCCATATTGCATGGGGGACATTGTGCTGGTTGTGTTGTATAGGTGACTTCCAAGTCAGCCATATTGCATGGGGGACATTGTGCTGGTTGTATTGTATAGGTGACTTCCAAGTCAGCCATATTGCATGGGGGACATTGTGCTGGTTGTATTGTATAGGTGACTTCCAAGTCAGCCATATTGCATGGGGGACATTGTGCTGGTTGCCATGTCCTATAGGTGACTTCCAAGTCAGCCATATTGCATGGGGGACATTGTGCTGGTTGTCTTGTATAGGTGACGTCCAAGTCAGCCATATTGCTTGGGGGACATTGTGCTGGTTGCCATGTTCTATAGGTGACTTCCAAGTCAGCCATATTGATTGGGGGACATTGTGCTGGTTGTGTTTTATAGGTGACTTCCAAGTCAGCCATATTGCATGGGGGACATTGTGCTGGTTGTATTGTATAGGTGACTTCCAAGTCAGCCATATTGCATGGGGGACATTGTGCTGGTTGTATTGTATAGGTGACTTCCAAGTCAGCCATATTGCATGGGGACATTGTGCTGGTTGCCATGTCCTATAGGTGACTTCCAAGTCAGCCATATTGCATGGGGGACATTGTGCTGGTTGTCTTGTATAGGTGACTTCCAAGTCAGCCATATTGCTTGGGGGACATTGTGCTGGTTGCCATGTTCTATAGGTGACTTCCAAGTCAGCCATATTGCATGGGGGACATTGTGCTGGTTGTGTTGTATAGGTGACTTCCAAGTCAGCCATATTGCATGGGGGACATTGTGCTTGTGGCCATGTTCTATAGGTGACTTCCAAGTCAGCCATATTGCATGGGGGACATTGTGCTGGTGGCCATGTTCTATAGGTGACTTCCAAGTCAGCCATATTGCATGGGGGACATTGTGCTGGTTGTCTTGTATAGGTGACTTCCAAGTCAGCCATATTGCATGGGGGACATTGTGCTGGTGGCCATGTTCTATAGGTGACTTCCAAGTCAGCCATATTGCTTGGGGGACATTGTGCTGGTTGCCATGTTGTATAGGTGACTTCCAAGTCAGCCATATTGCATGGGGGACATTGTGCTGGTTGCCATGTTGTATAGGTGACTTCCAAGTCAGCCATATTGCATGGGGGACATTGTGCTGGTTGTGTTGTATAGGTGACTTCCAAGTCAGCCATATTGCATGGGGGACATTGTGCTGGTTGTGTTGTATAGGTGACTTCCAAGTCAGCCATATTGCATAGGGGACATTGTGCTGGTTGTATTGTATAGGTGACTTCCAAGTCAGCCATATTGCATGGGGGACATTGTGCTGGTTGCCATGTCCTATAGGTGACTTCCAAGTCAGCCATATTGCATGGGGGACATTGTGCTGGTTGTCTTGTATAGGTGACGTCCAAGTCAGCCATATTGCTTGGGGGACATTGTGCTGGTTGCCGTGTTCTATAGGTGACTTCCAAGTCAGCCATATTGCTTGGGGGACATTGTGCTGGTGGCCATGTTCTATAGGTGACTTCCAAGTCAGCCATATTGCTTGGGGGACATTGTGCTGGTTGTATTGTATAGGTGGTTCCAAGTCAGCCATATTGCATGGGGGACATTGTGCTGGTTGTGTTGTATAGGTGACTTCCAAGTCAGCCATATTGCATGGGGGACATTGTGCTGGTTGTATTGTATAGGTGACTTCCAATTCAGCCATATTGCATGGGGGACATTGTGCTGGTTGTATTGTATAGGTGACTTCCAAGTCAGCCGTGTTGCATGGGGGACATTGTGCTGGTGGCCTTGTTCTATAGGTGACATCCAAGTCAGCCATATTGCATGGGGGACATTGTGCTGGTTGCCATGTTGTATAGGTGACTTCCAAGTCAGCCATATTGCATGGGGGACATTGTACTGGTTGTCTTGTATAGGTGACTTCCAAGTCAGCCGTGTTGCATTGGGGACATTGTGCTGGTGGCCATGTTCTATAGGTGACTTCCAAGTCAGCCATATTGCATGGGGGACATTGTGCTGGTTGCCATGTTCTATAGGTGACTTCCAAGTCAGCCATATTGCATGGGGGACATTGTGCTGGTTGCCATGTTGTATAGGTGACTTCCAAGTCAGCCATATTGCATGGGGGACATTGTGCTGGTTGTGTTGTATAGGTGACTTCCAAGTCAACCATATTGCATGGGGGACATTGTGCTGGTTGTATTGTATAGGTGACTTCCAAGTCAGCCATATTGCATGGGGGACATTGTACTGGTTGTATTGTATAGGTGACTTCCAAGTCAGCCATATTGCATGGGGGACATTGTGCTGGTTGTCTTGTATAGGTGACGTCCAAGTCAGCCATATTGCTTGGGGGACATTGTGCTGGTTGCCATGTTCTATAGGTGACTTCCAAGTCAGCCATATTGCTTGGGGGACATTGTGCTGGTTGTGTTGTATAGGTGACTTCCAAGTCAGCCATATTGCATGGGGGACATTGTGCTGGTTGTATTGTATAGGTGACTTCCAAGTCAGCCATATTGCATGGGGGACATTGTGCTGGTTGTATTGTATAGGTGACTTCCAAGTCAGCCATATTGCATGGGGGACATTGTGCTGGTTGCCATGTCCTATAGGTGACTTCCAAGTCAGCCATATTGCATGGGGGACATTGTGCTGGTTGTCTTGTATAGGTGACTTCCAAGTCAGCCATATTGCTTGGGGGACATTGTGCTGGTTGACATGTTCTATAGGTGACTTCCAAGTCAGCCATATTGCATGGGGGACATTGTGCTGGTTGTGTTGTATAGGTGACTTCCAAGTCAGCCATATTGCATGGGGGACATTGTGCTGGTGGCCATGTTCTATAGGTGACTTCCAAGTCAGCCATATTGCATGGGGGACATTGTGCTGGTGGCCATGTTCTATAGGTGACTTCCAAGTCAGCCATATTGCATAGGGGACATTGTGCTGGTTGTCTTGTATAGGTGACTTCCAAGTCAGCCATATTGCATGGGGGACATTGTGCTGGTGGCCATGTTCTATAGGTGACTTCCAAGTCAGCCATATTGCTTGGGGGACATTGTGCTGGTTGCCATGTTGTATAGGTGACTTCCAAGTCAGCCATATTGCATGGGGGACATTGTGCTGGTTGCCATGTTGTATAGGTGACTTCCAAGTCAGCCATATTGCATGGGGGACATTGTGCTGGTTGTGTTGTATAGGTGACTTCCAAGTCAGCCATATTGCATGGGGGACATTGTGCTGGTTGTGTTGTATAGGTGACTTCCAAGTCAGCCATATTGCATAGGGGACATTGTGCTGGTTGTATTGTATAGGTGACTTCCAAGTCAGCCATATTGCATGGGGGACATTGTGCTGGTTGCCATGTCCTATAGGTGACTTCCAAGTCAGCCATATTGCATGGGAGACATTGTGCTGGTTGTCTTGTATTGGTGACGTCCAAGTCAGCCATATTGCTTGGGGGACATTGTGCTGGTTGCCATGTTCTATAGGTGACTTCCAAGTCAGCCATATTGCTTGGGGGACATTGTGCTGGTTGTGTTGTATAGGTGACTTCCAAGTCAGCCATATTGCATGGGGGACATTGTGCTGGTTGTCTTGTATAGGTGACTTCCAATTCAGCCATATTGCATGGGGGACATTGTGCTGGTGGCCATGTTCTATAGGTGACTTCCAAGTCAGCCATATTGCTTGGGGGACATTGTGCTGGTTGTATTGTATAGGTGACTTCCAAGTCAGCCATATTGCATGGGGGACATTGTGCTGGTTGTGTTGTATAGGTGACTTCCAAGTCAGCCATATTGCATGGGGGACATTGTGCTGGTTGTATTGTATAGGTGACTTCCAAGTCAGCCATATTGCATGGGGGACATTGTGCTGGTTGTATTGTATAGGTGACTTCCAAGTCAGCCGTGTTGCATGGGGGACATTGTGCTGGTGGCCATGTTCTATAGGTGACATCCAAGTCAGCCGTATTGCATGGGGGACATTATGCTGGTTGCCATGTTGTATAGGTGACTTCCAAGTCAGCCATATTGCATGGGGGACATTGTGCTGGTTGCCATGTTGTATAGGTGACTTCCAAGTCAGCCATATTGCATGGGGGACATTGTGCTGGTGGCCATGTTCTATAGGTGACTTCCAAGTCAGCCATATTGCTTGGGTGACATTGTGCTGGTTGTATTGTATAGGTGACTTCCAAGTCAGCCATATTGCATGGGGGACATTGTGCTGGTTGTGTTGTATAGGTGACTTCCAAGTCAGCCATATTGCATGGGGGACATTGTGCAGGTTGTATTGTATAGGTGACTTCCAAGTCAGCCATATTGCATGGGGGACATTGTGCTGGTTGTATTGTATAGGTGACTTCCAAGTCAGCCGTGTTGCATGGGGGACATTGTGCTGGTGGCCATGTTCTATAGGTGACATCCAAGTCAGCCATATTGCATGGGGGACATTGTGCTGGTTGCCATGTTGTATAGGTGACTTCCAAGTCAGCCATATTGCATGGGGGACATTGTACTGGTTGTCTTGTATATGTGACTTCCAAGTCAGCCGTGTTGCATTGGGGACATTGTGCTGGTGGCCATGTTCTATAGGTGACTTCCAAGTCAGCCATATTGCATGGGGGACATTGTGCTGGTTGCCATGTTGTATAGGTGACTTCCAAGTCAGCCATATTGCATGGGGGACATTGTGCTGGTTGCCATGTTGTATAGGTGACTTCCAAGTCAGCCATATTGCATGGGGGACATTGTGCTGGTTGTGTTGTATAGGTGACTTCCAAGTCAGCCATATTGCATGGGGGACATTGTGCTGGTTGTATTGTATAGGTGACTTCCAAGTCAGCCATATTGCATGGGGGACATTGTGCTGGTTGTATTGTATAGGTGACTTCCAAGTCAGCCATATTGCATGGGGGACATTGTGCTGGTTGCCATGTCCTATAGGTGACTTCCAAGTCAGCCATATTGCATGGGGGACATTGTGCTGGTTGTCTTGTATAGGTGACGTCCAAGTCAGCCATATTGCTTGGGGGACATTGTGCTGGTTGCCATGTTCTATAGGTGACTTCCAAGTCAGCCATATTGCTTGGGGGACATTGTGCTGGTTGTGTTTTATAGGTGACTTCCAAGTCAGCCATATTGCATGGGGGACATTGTGCTGGTTGTATTGTATAGGTGACTTCCAAGTCAGCCATATTGCATGGGGGACATTGTGCTGGTTGTATTGTATAGGTGACTTCCAAGTCAGCCATATTGCATGGGGGACATTGTGCTGGTTGCCATGTCCTATAGGTGACTTCCAAGTCAGCCATATTGCATGGGGGACATTGTGCTGGTTGTCTTGTATAGGTGAATTCCAAGTCAGCCATATTGCTTGGGGGACATTGTGCTGGTTGTGTTGTATAGGTGACTTCCAAGTCAGCCATATTGCATGGGGGACATTGTGCTGGTGGCCATGTTCTATAGGTGACTTCCAAGTCAGCCATATTGCATGGGGGACATTGTGCTGGTGGCCATGTTCTATAGGTGACTTCCAAGTCAGCCATATTGCATGGGGGACATTGTGCTGGTTGTGTTGTATAGGTGACTTCCAAGTCAGCCATATTGCATGGGGGACATTGTGCTGGTGGCCATGTTCTATAGGTGACTTCCAAGTCAGCCATATTGCATGGGGGACATTGTGCTGGTGGCCATGTTCTATAGGTGACTTCCAAGTCAGCCATATTGCATGGGGGACATTGTGCTGGTTGTCTTGTATAGGTGACTTCCAAGTCAGCCATATTGCATGGGGGACATTGTGCTGGTGGCCATGTTCTATAGATGACTTCCAAGTCAGCCATATTGCATGGGGGACATTGTGCTGGTTGCCATGTTGTATAGGTGACTTCCAAGTCAGCCACATTGCATGGGGGACATTGTGCTGGTTGTGTTGTATAGGTGACTTCCAAGTCAGCCATATTGCATGGGGGACATTGTGCTGGTTGTGTTGTATAGGTGACTTCCAAGTCAGCCATATTGCATAGGGGACATTGTGCTGGTTGTATTGTATAGGTGACTTCCAAGTCAGCCATATTGCATGGGGGACATTGTTCTGGTTGCCATGTCCTATAGGTGACTTCCAAGTCAGCCATATTGCATGGGGGACATTGTGCTGGTTGTCTTGTATAGGTGACGTCCAAGTCAGCCATATTGCTTGGGGGACATTGTGCTGGTTGCCATGTTCTATAGGTGACTTCCAAGTCAGCCATATTGCTTGGGGGACATTGTGCTGGTTGTGTTGTATAGGTGACTTCCAAGTCAGCCATATTGCATGGGGGACATTGTGCTGGTTGTCTTGTATAGGTGACTTCCAATTCAGCCATATTGCATGGGGGACATTGTGCTGGTGGCCATGTTCTATAGGTGACTTCCAAGTCAGCCATATTGCATGGGGGACATTGTGCTGGTTGTGTTGTATAGGTGACTTCCAAGTCAGCCATATTGCATGGGGGACATTGTGGTGGTTGTATTGTATAGGTGACTTCCAAGTCAGCCATATTGCATGGGGGACATTGTGCTGGTTGTATTGTATAGGTGACTTCCAAGTCAGCCGTGTTGCATGGGGGACATTGTGCTGGTGGCCTTGTTCTATAGGTGACATCCAAGTCAGCCATATTGCATGGGGGACATTGTGCTGGTTGCCATGTTGTATAGGTGACTTCCAAGTCAGCCATATTGCATGGGGGACATTGTACTGGTTGTCTTGTATAGGTGACTTCCAAGTCAGCCGTGTTGCATTGGGGACATTGCTGGTGGCCATGTTCTATAGGTGACTTCCAAGTCAGCCATATTGCATGGGGGACATTGTGCTGGTTGCCATGTTGTATAGGTGACTTCCAAGTCAGCCATATTGCATGGGGGACATTGTGCTGGTTGCCATGTTGTATAGGTGACTTCCAAGTCAGCCATATTGCATGGGGTACATTGTGCTGGTTGTGTTGTATAGGTGACTTCCAAGTCAGCCATATTGCATGGGGGACATTGTGCTGGTTGTATTGTATAGGTGACTTCCAAGTCAGCCATATTGCATGGGGGACATTGTACTGGTTGTATTGTATAGGTGACTTCCAAGTCAGCCATATTGCATGGGGGACATTGTGCTGGTTGCCATGTCCTATATGTGACTTCCAAGTCAGCCATATTGCATGGGGGACATTGTGCTGGTTGTCTTGTATAGGTGACGTCCAAGTCAGCCATATTGCTTGGGGGACATTGTGCTGGTTGCCATGTTCTATAGGTGACTTCCAAGTCAGCCATATTGCTTGGGGGACATTGTGCTGGTTGTGTTGTATAGGTGACTTCCAAGTCAGCCATTTTGCATGGGGGACATTGTGCTGGTTGTATTGTATAGGTGACTTCCAAGTCAGCCATATTGCATGGGGGACATTGTGCTGGTTGTATTGTATAGGTGACTTCCAAGTCAGCCATATTGCATGGGGGACATTGTGCTGGTTGCCATGTCCTATAGGTGACTTCCAAGTCAGCCATATTGCATGGGGGACATTGTGCTGGTTGTCTTGTATAGGTGACTTCCAAGTCAGCCATATTGCTTGGGGGACATTGTGCTGGTTGCCATGTTCTATAGGTGACTTCCAAGTCAGCCATATTGCATGGGGGACATTGTGCTGGTTGTGTTGTATAGGTGACTTCCAAGTCAGCCATATTGCATGGGGGATATTGTGCTGGTGGCCATGTTCTATAGGTGACTTCCAAGTCAGCCATATTGCATGGGGGACATTGTGCTGGTGGCCATGTTCTATAGGTGACTTCCAAGTCAGCCATATTGCTTGGGGGACATTGTGCTGGTTGTATTGTATAGGTGACTTCCAAGTCAGCCATATTGCATGGGGGACATTGTGCTGGTTGTGTTGTATAGGTGACTTCCAAGTCAGCCATATTGCATGGGGGACATTGTGCTGGTTGTATTGTATAGGTGACTTCCAAGTCAGCCATATTGCATGGGGGACATTGTGCTGGTTGTATTGTATAGGTGACTTCCAAGTCAGCCGTGTTGCATGGGGGACATTGTGCTGGTGGCCATGTTCTATAGGTGACATCCAAGTCAGCCATATTGCATGGGGGACATTATGCTGGTTGCCATGTTGTATAGGTGACTTCCAAGTCAGCCATATTGCATGGGGGACATTGTGCTGGTTGCCATGTTGTATAGGTGACTTCCAAGTCAGCCATATTGCATGGGGGACATTGTGCTGGTGGCCATGTTCTATAGGTGACTTCCAAGTCAGCCATATTGCTTGGGTGACATTGTGCTGGTTGTATTGTATAGGTGACTTCCAAGTCAGCCATATTGCATGGGGGACATTGTGCTGGTTGTGTTGTATAGGTGACTTCCAAGTCAGCCATATTGCATGGGGGACATTGTGCAGGTTGTATTGTATAGGTGACTTCCAAGTCAGCCATATTGCATGGGGGACATTGTGCTGGTTGTATTGTATAGGTGACTTCCAAGTCAGCCGTGTTGCATGGGGGACATTGTGCTGGTGGCCATGTTCTATAGGTGACATCCAAGTCAGCCATATTGCATGGGGGACATTGTGCTGGTTGCCATGTTGTATAGGTGACTTCCAAGTCAGCCATATTGCATGGGGGACATTGTACTGGTTGTCTTGTATAGGTGACTTCCAAGTCAGCCGTGTTGCATTGGGGACATTGTGCTGGTGGCCATGTTCTATAGGTGACTTCCAAGTCAGCCATATTGCATGGGGGACATTGTGCTGGTTGCCATGTTGTATAGGTGACTTCCAAGTCAGCCATATTGCATGGGGGACATTGTGCTGGTTGCCATGTTGTATAGGTGACTTCCAAGTCAGCCATATTGCATGGGGGACATTGTGCTGGTTGTGTTGTATAGGTGACTTCCAAGTCAGCCATATTGCATGGGGGACATTGTGCTGGTTGTATTGTATAGGTGACTTCCAAGTCAGCCATATTGCATGGGGGACATTGTGCTGGTTGTATTGTATAGGTGACTTCCAAGTCAGCCATATTGCATGGGGGACATTGTGCTGGTTGCCATGTCCTATAGGTGACTTCCAAGTCAGCCATATTGCATGGGGGACATTGTGCTGGTTGTCTTGTATAGGTGACGTCCAAGTCAGCCATATTGCTTGGGGGACATTGTGCTGGTTGCCATGTTCTATAGGTGACTTCCAAGTCAGCCATATTGCTTGGGGGACATTGTGCTGGTTGTGTTTTATAGGTGACTTCCAAGTCAGCCATATTGCATGGGGGACATTGTGCTGGTTGTATTGTATAGGTGACTTCCAAGTCAGCCATATTGCATGGGGGACATTGTGCTGGTTGTATTGTATAGGTGACTTCCAAGTCAGCCATATTGCATGGGGGACATTGTGCTGGTTGCCATGTCCTATAGGTGACTTCCAAGTCAGCCATATTGCATGGGGGACATTGTGCTGGTTGTCTTGTATAGGTGAATTCCAAGTCAGCCATATTGCTTGGGGGACATTGTGCTGGTTGTGTTGTATAGGTGACTTCCAAGTCAGCCATATTGCATGGGGGACATTGTGCTGGTGGCCATGTTCTATAGGTGACTTCCAAGTCAGCCATATTGCATGTGGGACATTGTGCTGGTGGCCATGTTCTATAGGTGACTTCCAAGTCAGCCATATTGCATGGGGGACATTGTGCTGGTTGTGTTGTATAGGTGACTTCCAAGTCAGCCATATTGCATGGGGGACATTGTGCTGGTGGCCATGTTCTATAGGTGACTTCCAAGTCAGCCATATTGCATGGGGGACATTGTGCTGGTGGCCATGTTCTATAGGTGACTTCCAAGTCAGCCATATTGCATGGGGGACATTGTGCTGGTTGTCTTGTATAGGTGACTTCCAAGTCAGCCATATTGCATGGGGGACATTGTGCTGGTGGCCATGTTCTATAGATGACTTCCAAGTCAGCCATATTGCTTGGGGGACATTGTGCTGGTTGCCATGTTGTATAGGTGACTTCCAAGTCAGCCATATTGCATGGGGGACATTGTGCTGGTTGCCATGTTGTATAGGTGACTTCCAAGTCAGCCATATTGCATGGGGGACATTGTGCTGGTTGTGTTGTATAGGTGACTTCCAAGTCAGCCATATTGCATGGGGGACATTGTGCTGGTTGTGTTGTATAGGTGACTTCCAAGTCAGCCATATTGCATAGGGGACATTGTGCTGGTTGTATTGTATAGGTGACTTCCAAGTCAGCCATATTGCATGGGGGACATTGTGCTGGTTGCCATGTCCTATAGGTGACTTCCAAGTCAGCCATATTGCATGGGGGACATTGTGCTGGTTGTCTTGTATAGGTGACGTCCAAGTCAGCCATATTGCTTGGGGGACATTGTGCTGGTTGCCATGTTCTATAGGTGACTTCCAAGTCAGCCATATTGCTTGGGGGACATTGTGCTGGTTGTGTTGTATAGGTGACTTCCAAGTCAGCCATATTGCATGGGGGACATTGTGCTGGTTGTCTTGTATAGGTGACTTCCAATTCAGCCATATTGCATGGGGGACATTGTGCTGGTGGCCATGTTCTATAGGTGACTTCCAAGTCAGCCATATTGCATGGGGGACATTGTGCTGGTTGTGTTGTATAGGTGACTTCCAAGTCAGCCATATTGCATGGGGGACATTGTGGTGGTTGTATTGTATAGGTGACTTCCAAGTCAGCCATATTGCATGGGGGACATTGTGCTGGTTGTATTGTATAGGTGACTTCCAAGTCAGCCGTGTTGCATGGGGGACATTGTGCTGGTGGCCTTGTTCTATAGGTGACATCCAAGTCAGCCATATTGCATGGGGGACATTGTGCTGGTTGCCATGTTGTATAGGTGACTTCCAAGTCAGCCATATTGCATGGGGGACATTGTACTGGTTGTCTTGTATAGGTGACTTCCAAGTCAGCCGTGTTGCATTGGGGACATTGTGCTGGTGGCCATGTTCTATAGGTGACTTCCAAGTCAGCCATATTGCATGGGGGACATTGTGCTGGTTGCCATGTTGTATAGGTGACTTCCAAGTCAGCCATATTGCATGGGGGACATTGTGCTGGTTGCCATGTTGTATAGGTGACTTCCAAGTCAGCCATATTGCATGGGGTACATTGTGCTGGTTGTGTTGTATAGGTGACTTCCAAGTCAGCCATATTGCATGGGGGACATTGTGCTGGTTGTATTGTATAGGTGACTTCCAAGTCAGCCATATTGCATGGGGGACATTGTACTGGTTGTATTGTATAGGTGACTTCCAAGTCAGCCATATTGCATGGGGGACATTGTGCTGGTTGCCATGTCCTATATGTGACTTCCAAGTCAGCCATATTGCATGGGGGACATTGTGCTGGTTGTCTTGTATAGGTGACGTCCAAGTCAGCCATATTGCTTGGGGGACATTGTGCTGGTTGCCATGTTCTATAGGTGACTTCCAAGTCAGCCATATTGCTTGGGGGACATTGTGCTGGTTGTGTTGTATAGGTGACTTCCAAGTCAGCCATTTTGCATGGGGGACATTGTGCTGGTTGTATTGTATAGGTGACTTCCAAGTCAGCCATATTGCATGGGGGACATTGTGCTGGTTGTATTGTATAGGTGACTTCCAAGTCAGCCATATTGCATGGGGGACATTGTGCTGGTTGCCATGTCCTATAGGTGACTTCCAAGTCAGCCATATTGCATGGGGGACATTGTGCTGGTTGTCTTGTATAGGTGACTTCCAAGTCAGCCATATTGCTTGGGGGACATTGTGCTGGTTGCCATGTTCTATAGGTGACTTCCAAGTCAGCCATATTGCATGGGGAACATTGTGCTGGTTGTGTTGTATAGGTGACTTCCAAGTCAGCCATATTGCATGGGGGACATTGTGCTGGTGGCCATGTTCTATAGGTGACTTCCAAGTCAGCCATATTGCATGGGGGACATTGTGCTGGTGGCCATGTTCTATAGGTGACTTCCAAGTCAGCCATATTGCATGGGGGACATTGTGCTGGTTGTCTTGTATAGGTGACTTCCAAGTCAGCCATATTGCATGGGGGACATTGTGCTGGTGGCCATGTTCTATAGGTGACTTCCAAGTCAGCCATATTGCTTGGGGGACATTGTGCTGGTTGCCATGTTGTATAGGTGACTTCCAAGTCAGCCATATTGCATGGGGGACATTGTGCTGGTTGCCATGTTGTATAGGTGACTTCCAAGTCAGCCATATTGCATGGGGGACATTGTGCTGATTGTGTTGTATAGGTGACTTCCAAGTCAGCCATATTGCATGGGGGACATTGTGGTGGTTGTATTGTATAGGTGACTTCCAAGTCAGCCATATTGCATGGGGGACATTGTGCTGGTTGTATTGTATAGGTGACTTCCAAGTCAGCCGTGTTGCATGGGGGACATTGTGCTGGTGGCCTTGTTCTATAGGTGACATCCAAGTCAGCCATATTGCATGGGGGACATTGTGCTGGTTGCCATGTTGTATAGGTGACTTCCAAGTCAGCCATATTGCATGGGGGACATTGTACTGGTTGTCTTGTATAGGTGACTTCCAAGTCAGCCGTGTTGCATTGGGGACATTGTGCTGGTGGCCATGTTCTATAGGTGACTTCCAAGTCAGCCATATTGCATGGGGGACATTGTGCTGGTTGCCATGTTGTATAGGTGACTTCCAAGTCAGCCATATTGCATGGGGGACATTGTGCTGGTTGCCATGTTGTATAGGTGACTTCCAAGTCAGCCATATTGCATGGGGTACATTGTGCTGGTTGTGTTGTATAGGTGACTTCCAAGTCAGCCATATTGCATGGGGGACATTGTGCTGGTTGTATTGTATAGGTGACTTCCAAGTCAGCCATATTGCATGGGGGACATTGTACTGGTTGTATTGTATAGGTGACTTCCAAGTCAGCCATATTGCATGGGGGACATTGTGCTGGTTGCCATGTCCTATATGTGACTTCCAAGTCAGCCATATTGCATGGGGGACATTGTGCTGGTTGTCTTGTATAGGTGACGTCCAAGTCAGCCATATTGCTTGGGGGACATTGTGCTGGTTGCCATGTTCTATAGGTGACTTCCAAGTCAGCCATATTGCTTGGGGGACATTGTGCTGGTTGTGTTGTATAGGTGACTTCCAAGTCAGCCATTTTGCATGGGGGACATTGTGCTGGTTGTATTGTATAGGTGACTTCCAAGTCAGCCATATTGCATGGGGGACATTGTGCTGGTTGTATTGTATAGGTGACTTCCAAGTCAGCCATATTGCATGGGGGACATTGTGCTGGTTGCCATGTCCTATAGGTGACTTCCAAGTCAGCCATATTGCATGGGGGACATTGTGCTGGTTGTCTTGTATAGGTGACTTCCAAGTCAGCCATATTGCTTGGGGGACATTGTGCTGGTTGCCATGTTCTATAGGTGACTTCCAAGTCAGCCATATTGCATGGGGAACATTGTGCTGGTTGTTTTGTATAGGTGACTTCCAAGTCAGCCATATTGCATGGGGGACATTGTGCTGGTGGCCATGTTCTATAGGTGACTTCCAAGTCAGCCATATTGCATGGGGGACATTGTGCTGGTGGCCATGTTCTATAGGTGACTTCCAAGTCAGCCATATTGCATGGGGGACATTGTGCTGGTTGTCTTGTATAGGTGACTTCCAAGTCAGCCATATTGCATGGGGGACATTGTGCTGGTGGCCATGTTCTATAGGTGACTTCCAAGTCAGCCATATTGCTTGGGGGACATTGTGCTGGTTGCCATGTTGTATAGGTGACTTCCAAGTCAGCCATATTGCATGGGGGACATTGTGCTGGTTGCCATGTTGTATAGGTGACTTCCAAGTCAGCCATATTGCATGGGGGACATTGTGCTGATTGTGTTGTATAGGTGACTTCCAAGTCAGCCATATTGCATGGGGGACATTGTGCTGGTTGTGTTGTATAGGTGACTTCCAAGTCAGCCATATTGCATAGGGGACATTGTGCTGGTTGTATTGTATAGGTGACTTCCAACTCAGCCATATTGCATGGGGGACATTGTGCTGGTTGCCATGTCCTATAGGTGACTTCCAAGTCAGCCATATTGCATGGAAGACATTGTGCTGGTTGTCTTGTATTGGTGACGTCCAAGTCAGCCATATTGCTTGGGGGACATTGTGCTGGTTGCCATGTTCTATAGGTGACTTCCAAGTCAGCCATATTGCTTGGGGGACATTGTGCTGGTTGTGTTGTATAGGTGACTTCCAAGTCAGCCATATTGCATGGGGGACATTGTGCTGGTTGTCTTGTATAGGTGACTTCCAATTCAGCCATATTGCATGGGGGACATTGTGCTGGTGGCCATGTTCTATAGGTGACTTCCAAGTCAGCCATATTGCTTGGGGGACATTGTGCTGGTTGTATTGTATAGGTGACTTCCAAGTCAGCCATATTGCATGGGGGACATTGTGCTGGTTGTGTTGTATAGGTGACTTCCAAGTCAGCCATATTGCATGGGGGACATTGTGCTGGTTGTATTGTATAGGTGACTTCCAAGTTAACCATATTGCATGGGGGACATTGTGCTGGTTGTATTGTATAGGTGACTTCCAAGTCAGCCGTGTTGCATGGGGGACATTGTGCTGGTGGCCATGTTCTATAGGTGACATCCAAGTCTGCCATATTGCATGGGGGACATTGTGCTGGTTGCCATGTTGTATAGGTGACTTCCAAGTCAGCCATATTGCATGGGGGACATTGTACTGGTTGTCTTGTATAGGTGACTTCCAAGTCAGCCGTGTTGCATTGGGGACATTGTACTGGTTGTCTTGTATAGGTGACTTCCAAGTCAGCCGTGTTGCATTGGGGACATTGTGCTGGTGGCCATGTTCTATAGGTGACTTCCAAGTCAGCCATATTGCATGGGGGACATTGTGCTGGTTGCCATGTTGTATAGGTGACTTCCAAGTCAGCCATATTGCATGGGGGACATTGTGCTGGTTGCCATGTTGTATAGGTGACTTCCAAGTCAGCCATATTGCATGCGGGACATTGTGCTGGTTGTGTTGTATAGGTGACTTCCAAGTCAGCCATATTGCATGTGGGACATTGTGCTGGTTGTGTTGTATAGGTGACTTCCAAGTCAGCCATATTGCATAGGGGACATTGTGCTGGTTGTATTGTATAGGTGACTTCCAAGTCAGCCATATTGCATGGGGGACATTGTGCTGGTTGCCATGTCCTATAGGTGACTTCCAAGTCAGCCATATTGCATGGGGGACATTGTGCTGGTTGTCTTGTATAGGTGACGTCCAATTCAGCCATATTGCTTGGGGGACATTGTGCTGGTTGCCATGTTCTATAGGTGACTTCCAAGTAAGCCATATTGCTTGGGGGACATTGTGCTGGTTGTGTTGTATAGGTGACTTCCAAGTCAGCCATATTGCATGGGGGACATTGTGCTGGTTGTCTTGTATAGGTGACTTCCAATTCAGCCATATTGCATGGGGGACATTGTGCTGGTGGCCATGTTCTATAGGTGACTTCCAAGTCAGCCATATTGCTTGGGGGACATTGTGCTGGTTGTATTGTATAGGTGACTTCCAAGTCAGCCATATTGCATGGGGGACATTGTGCTGGTTGTGTTGTATAGGTGACTTCCAAGTCAGCCATATTGCATGGGGGACATTGTGCTGGTTGTATTGTATAGGTGACTTCCAAGTCAGCCATATTGCATGGGGGACATTGAGCTGGTTGTATTGTATAGGTGACTTCCAAGTCAGCCGTGTTGCATGGGGGACATTGTGCTGGTGGCCTTGTTCTATAGGTGACATCCAAGTCAGCCATATTGCATGGGGGACATTGTGCTGGTTGCCATGTTGTATAGGTGACTTCCAAGTCAGCCATATTGCATGGGGGACATTGTACTGGTTGTCTTGTATAGGTGACTTCCAAGTCAGCCGTGTTGCATTGGGGACATTGTGCTGGTGGCCATGTTCTATAGGTGACTTCCAAGTCAGCCATATTGCATGGGGGACATTGTGCTGGTTGCCATGTTGTATAGGTGACTTCCAAGTCAGCCATATTGCATGGGGGACATTGTGCTGGTTGTGTTGTATAGGTGACTTCCAAGTCAGCCATATTGCATGGGGGACATTGTGCTGGTTGTATTGTATAGGTGACTTCCAAGTCAGCCATATTGCATGGGGGACATTGTACTGGTTGTATTGTATAGGTGACTTCCAAGTCAGCCATATTGCATGGGGGACATTGTGCTGGTTGTATTGTATAGGTGACTTCCAAGTCAGCCATATTGCATGGGGGACATTGTGCTGGTTGTATTGTATAGGTGACTTCCAAGTCAGCCGTGTTGCATGGGGGACATTGTGCTGGTGGCCTTGTTCTATAGGTGACATCCAAGTCAGCCATATTGCATGGGGGACATTGTGCTGGTTGCCATGTTGTATAGGTGACTTCCAAGTCAGCCATATTGCATGGGGGACATTGTACTGGTTGTCTTGTATAGGTGACTTCCAAGTCAGCCGTGTTGCATTGGGGACATTGTGCTGGTGGCCATGTTCTATAGGTGACTTCCAAGTCAGCCATATTGCATGGGGGACATTGTGCTGGTTGCCATGTTGTATAGGTGACTTCCAAGTCAGCCATATTGCATGGGGGACATTGTGCTGGTTGCCATGTTGTATAGGTGACTTCCAAGTCAGCCATATTGCATGGGGGACATTGTGCTGGTTGTGTTGTATAGGTGACTTCCAAGTCAACCATATTGCATGGGGGACATTGTGCTGGTTGTATTGTATAGGTGACTTCCAAGTCAGCCATATTGCATGGGGGACATTGTACTGGTTGTATTGTATAGGTGACTTCCAAGTCAGCCATATTGCATGGGGGACATTGTGCTGGTTGCCATGTCCTATATGTGACTTCCAAGTCAGCCATATTGCATGGGGGACATTGTGCTGGTTGTCTTGTATAGGTGACGTCCAAGTCAGCCATATTGCTTGGGGGACATTGTGCTGGTTGCCATGTTCTATAGGTGACTTCCAAGTCAGCCATATTGCTTGGGGGACATTGTGCTGGTTGTGTTGTATAGGTGACTTCCAAGTCAGCCATATTGCATGGGGGACATTGTGCTGGTTGTATTGTATAGGTGACTTCCAAGTCAGCCATATTGCATGGGGGACATTGTGCTGGTTGTATTGTATAGGTGACTTCCAAGTCAGCCATATTGCATGGGGGACATTGTGCTGGTTGCCATGTCCTATAGGTGACTTCCAAGTCAGCCATATTGCATGGGGGACATTGTGCTGGTTGTCTTGTATAGGTGACTTCCAAGTCAGCCATATTGCTTGGGGGACATTGTGCTGGTTGACATGTTCTATAGGTGACTTCCAAGTCAGCCATATTGCATGGGGGACATTGTGCTGGTTGTGTTGTATAGGTGACTTCCAAGTCAGCCATATTGCATGGGGGACATTGTGCTGGTGGCCATGTTCTATAGGTGACTTCCAAGTCAGCCATATTGCATGGGGGACATTGTGCTGGTGGCCATGTTCTATAGGTGACTTCCAAGTCAGCCATATTGCATGGGGGACATTGTGCTGGTTGTCTTGTATAGGTGACTTCCAAGTCAGCCATATTGCATGGGGGACATTGTGCTGGTGGCCATGTTCTATAGGTGACTTCCAAGTCAGCCATATTGCTTGGGGGACATTGTGCTGGTTGCCATGTTGTATAGGTGACTTCCAAGTCAGCCATATTGCATGGGGGACATTGTGCTGGTTGCCATGTTGTATAGGTGACTTCCAAGTCAGCCATATTGCATGGGGGACATTGTGCTGGTTGTGTTGTATAGGTGACTTCCAAGTCAGCCATATTGCATGGGGGACATTGTGCTGGTTGTGTTGTATAGGTGACTTCCAAGTCAGCCATATTGCATAGGGGACATTGTGCTGGTTGTATTGTATAGGTGACTTCCAAGTCAGCCATATTGCATGGGGGACATTGTGCTGGTTGCCATGTCCTATAGGTGACTTCCAAGTCAGCCATATTGCATGGGAGACATTGTGCTGGTTGTCTTGTATTGGTGACGTCCAAGTCAGCCATATTGCTTGGGGGACATTGTGCTGGTGGCCATGTTCTATAGGTGACTTCCAAGTCAGCCATATTGCATGGGGGACATTGTGCTGGTTGCCATGTTGTATAGGTGACTTCCAAGTCAGCCATATTGCATGGGGGACATTGTGCTGGTTGTGTTGTATAGGTGACTTCCAAGTCAGCCATATTGCATGGGGGACATTGTGCTGGTTGTATTGTATAGGTGACTTCCAAGTCAGCCATATTGCATGGGGGACATTGTACTGGTTGTATTGTATAGGTGACTTCCAAGTCAGCCATATTGCATGGGGGACATTGTGCTGGTTGTATTGTATAGGTGACTTCCAAGTCAGCCATATTGCATGGGGGACATTGTGCTGGTTGTATTGTATAGGTGACTTCCAAGTCAGCCGTGTTGCATGGGGGACATTGTGCTGGTGGCCTTGTTCTATAGGTGACATCCAAGTCAGCCATATTGCATGGGGGACATTGTGCTGGTTGCCATGTTGTATAGGTGACTTCCAAGTCAGCCATATTGCATGGGGGACATTGTACTGGTTGTCTTGTATAGGTGACTTCCAAGTCAGCCGTGTTGCATTGGGGACATTGTGCTGGTGGCCATGTTCTATAGGTGACTTCCAAGTCAGCCATATTGCATGGGGGACATTGTGCTGGTTGCCATGTTGTATAGGTGACTTCCAAGTCAGCCATATTGCATGGGGGACATTGTGCTGGTTGCCATGTTGTATAGGTGACTTCCAAGTCAGCCATATTGCATGGGGGACATTGTGCTGGTTGTGTTGTATAGGTGACTTCCAAGTCAACCATATTGCATGGGGGACATTGTGCTGGTTGTATTGTATAGGTGACTTCCAAGTCAGCCATATTGCATGGGGGACATTGTACTGGTTGTATTGTATAGGTGACTTCCAAGTCAGCCATATTGCATGGGGGACATTGTGCTGGTTGCCATGTCCTATATGTGACTTCCAAGTCAGCCATATTGCATGGGGGACATTGTGCTGGTTGTCTTGTATAGGTGACGTCCAAGTCAGCCATATTGCTTGGGGGACATTGTGCTGGTTGCCATGTTCTATAGGTGACTTCCAAGTCAGCCATATTGCTTGGGGGACATTGTGCTGGTTGTGTTGTATAGGTGACTTCCAAGTCAGCCATATTGCATGGGGGACATTGTGCTGGTTGTATTGTATAGGTGACTTCCAAGTCAGCCATATTGCATGGGGGACATTGTGCTGGTTGTATTGTATAGGTGACTTCCAAGTCAGCCATATTGCATGGGGGACATTGTGCTGGTTGCCATGTCCTATAGGTGACTTCCAAGTCAGCCATATTGCATGGGGGACATTGTGCTGGTTGTCTTGTATAGGTGACTTCCAAGTCAGCCATATTGCTTGGGGGACATTGTGCTGGTTGACATGTTCTATAGGTGACTTCCAAGTCAGCCATATTGCATGGGGGACATTGTGCTGGTTGTGTTGTATAGGTGACTTCCAAGTCAGCCATATTGCATGGGGGACATTGTGCTGGTGGCCATGTTCTATAGGTGACTTCCAAGTCAGCCATATTGCATGGGGGACATTGTGCTGGTGGCCATGTTCTATAGGTGACTTCCAAGTCAGCCATATTGCATGGGGGACATTGTGCTGGTTGTCTTGTATAGGTGACTTCCAAGTCAGCCATATTGCATGGGGGACATTGTGCTGGTGGCCATGTTCTATAGGTGACTTCCAAGTCAGCCATATTGCTTGGGGGACATTGTGCTGGTTGCCATGTTGTATAGGTGACTTCCAAGTCAGCCATATTGCATGGGGGACATTGTGCTGGTTGCCATGTTGTATAGGTGACTTCCAAGTCAGCCATATTGCATGGGGGACATTGTGCTGGTTGTGTTGTATAGGTGACTTCCAAGTCAGCCATATTGCATGGGGGACATTGTGCTGGTTGTGTTGTATAGGTGACTTCCAAGTCAGCCATATTGCATAGGGGACATTGTGCTGGTTGTATTGTATAGGTGACTTCCAAGTCAGCCATATTGCATGGGGGACATTGTGCTGGTTGCCATGTCCTATAGGTGACTTCCAAGTCAGCCATATTGCATGGGAGACATTGTGCTGGTTGTCTTGTATTGGTGACGTCCAAGTCAGCCATATTGCTTGGGGGACATTGTGCTGGTTGCCATGTTCTATAGGTGACTTCCAAGTCAGCCATATTGCTTGGGGGACATTGTGCTGGTTGTGTTGTATAGGTGACTTCCAAGTCAGCCATATTGCATGGGGGACATTGTGCTGGTTGTCTTGTATAGGTGACTTCCAATTCAGCCATATTGCATGGGGGACATTGTGCTGGTGGCCATGTTCTATAGGTGACTTCCAAGTCAGCCATATTGCTTGGGGGACATTGTGCTGGTTGTATTGTATAGGTGACTTCCAAGTCAGCCATATTGCATGGGGGACATTGTGCTGGTTGTGTTGTATAGGTGACTTCCAAGTCAGCCATATTGCATGGGGGACATTGTGCTGGTTGTATTGTATAGGTGACTTCCAAGTCAGCCATATTGCATGGGGGACATTGTGCTGGTTGTATTGTATAGGTGACTTCCAAGTCAGCCGTGTTGCATGGGGGACATTGTGCTGGTGGCCATGTTCTATAGGTGACATCCAAGTCAGCCATATTGCATGGGGGACATTGTGCTGGTTGCCATGTTGTATAGGTGACTTCCAAGTCAGCCATATTGCATGGGGGACATTGTGCTGGTTGCCATGTTGTATAGGTGACTTCCAAGTCAGCCATATTGCATGGGGGACATTGTGCTGGTGGCCATGTTCTATAGGTGACTTCCAAGTCAGCCATATTGCTTGGGTGACATTGTGCTGGTTGTATTGTATAGGTGACTTCCAAGTCAGCCATATTGCATGGGGGACATTGTGCTGGTTGTGTTGTATAGGTGACTTCCAAGTCAGCCATATTGCATGGGGGACATTGTGCAGGTTGTATTGTATAGGTGACTTCCAAGTCAGCCATATTGCATGGGGGACATTGTGCTGGTTGTATTGTATAGGTGACTTCCAAGTCAGCCGTGTTGCATGGGGGACATTGTGCTGGTGGCCATGTTCTATAGGTGACATCCAAGTCAGCCATATTGCATGGGGGACATTGTGCTGGTTGCCATGTTGTATAGGTGACTTCCAAGTCAGCCATATTGCATGGGGGACATTGTACTGGTTGTCTTGTATAGGTGACTTCCAAGTCAGCCGTGTTGCATTGGGGACATTGTGCTGGTGGCCATGTTCTATAGGTGACTTCCAAGTCAGCCATATTGCATGGGGGACATTGTGCTGGTTGCCATGTTGTATAGGTGACTTCCAAGTCAGCCATATTGCATGGGGGACATTGTGCTGGTTGCCATGTTGTATAGGTGACTTCCAAGTCAGCCATATTGCATGGGGGACATTGTGCTGGTTGTGTTGTATAGGTGACTTCCAAGTCAGCCATATTGCATGGGGGACATTGTGCTGGTTGTATTGTATAGGTGACTTCCAAGTCAGCCATATTGCATGGGGGACATTGTGCTGGTTGTATTGTATAGGTGACTTCCAAGTCAGCCATATTGCATGGGGGACATTGTGCTGGTTGCCATGTCCTATAGGTGACTTCCAAGTCAGCCATATTGCATGGGGGACATTGTGCTGGTTGTCTTGTATAGGTGACGTCCAAGTCAGCCATATTGCTTGGGGGACATTGTGCTGGTTGCCATGTTCTATAGGTGACTTCCAAGTCAGCCATATTGCTTGGGGGACATTGTGCTGGTTGTGTTTTATAGGTGACTTCCAAGTCAGCCATATTGCATGGGGGACATTGTGCTGGTTGTATTGTATAGGTGACTTCCAAGTCAGCCATATTGCATGGGGGACATTGTGCTGGTTGTATTGTATAGGTGACTTCCAAGTCAGCCATATTGCATGGGGGACATTGTGCTGGTTGCCATGTCCTATAGGTGACTTCCAAGTCAGCCATATTGCATGGGGGACATTGTGCTGGTTGTCTTGTATAGGTGACTTCCAAGTCAGCCATATTGCTTGGGGGACATTGTGCTGGTTGTGTTGTATAGGTGACTTCCAAGTCAGCCATATTGCATGGGGGACATTGTGCTGGTGGCCATGTTCTATAGGTGACTTCCAAGTCAGCCATATTGCATGGGGGACATTGTGCTGGTGGCCATGTTCTATAGGTGACTTCCAAGTCAGCCATATTGCATGGGGGACATTGTGCTGGTTCTGTTGTATAGGTGACTTCCAAGTCAGCCATATTGCATGGGGGACATTGTGCTGGTGGCCATGTTCTATAGGTGACTTCCAAGTCAGCCATATTGCATGGGGGACATTGAGCTGGTGGCCATGTTCTATAGGTGACTTCCAAGTCAGCCATATTGCATGGGGGACATTGTGCTGGTTGTCTTGTATAGGTGACTTCCATGTCAGCCATATTGCATGGGGGACATTGTGCTGGTGGCCATGTTCTATAGATGACTTCCAAGTCAGCCATATTGCTTGGGGGACATTGTGCTGGTTGCCATGTTGTATAGGTGACTTCCAAGTCAGCCATATTCCATGGGGGACATTGTGCTGGTTGCCATGTTGTATAGGTGACTTCCAAGTCAGCCATATTGCATGGGGGACATTGTGCTGGTTGTGTTGTATAGGTGACTTCCAAGTCAGCCATATTGCATGGGGGACATTGTGCTGGTTGTGTTGTATAGGTGACTTCCAAGTCAGCCATATTGCATAGGGGACATTGTGCTGGTTGTATTGTATAGGTGACTTCCAAGTCAGCCATATTGCATGGGGGACATTGTGCTGGTTGCCATGTCCTATAGGTGACTTCCAAGTCAGCCATATTGCATGGGGGACATTGTGCTGGTTGTCTTGTATAGGTGACGTCCAAGTCAGCCATATTGCTTGGGGGACATTGTGCTGGTTGCCATGTTCTATAGGTGACTTCCAAGTCAGCCATATTGCTTGGGGGACATTGTGCTGGTTGTGTTGTATAGGTGACTTCCAAGTCAGCCATATTGCATGGGGGACATTGTGCTGGTTGTCTTGTATAGGTGACTTCCAATTCAGCCATATTGCATGGGGGACATTGTGCTGGTGGCCATGTTCTATAGGTGACTTCCAAGTCAGCCATATTGCATGGGGGACATTGTGCTGGTTGTGTTGTATAGGTGACTTCCAAGTCAGCCATATTGCATGGGGGACATTGTGGTGGTTGTATTGTATAGGTGACTTCCAAGTCAGCCATATTGCATGGGGGACATTGTGCTGGTTGTATTGTATAGGTGACTTCCAAGTCAGCCGTGTTGCATGGGGGACATTGTGCTGGTGGCCTTGTTCTATAGGTGACATCCAAGTCAGCCATATTGCATGGGGGACATTGTGCTGGTTGCCATGTTGTATAGGTGACTTCCAAGTCAGCCATATTGCATGGGGGACATTGTACTGGTTGTCTTGTATAGGTGACTTCCAAGTCAGCCGTGTTGCATTGGGGACATTGTGCTGGTGGCCATGTTCTATAGGTGACTTCCAAGTCAGCCATATTGCATGGGGGACATTGTGCTGGTTGCCATGTTGTATAGGTGACTTCCAAGTCAGCCATATTGCATGGGGTACATTGTGCTGGTTGTGTTGTATAGGTGACTTCCAAGTCAGCCATATTGCATGGGGGACATTGTGCTGGTTGTATTGTATAGGTGACTTCCAAGTCAGCCATATTGCATGGGGGACATTGTACTGGTTGTATTGTATAGGTGACTTCCAAGTCAGCCATATTGCATGGGGGACATTGTGCTGGTTGCCATGTCCTATATGTGACTTCCAAGTCAGCCATATTGCATGGGGGACATTGTGCTGGTTGTCTTGAATAGGTGACGTCCAAGTCAGCCATATTGCTTGGGGGACATTGTGCTGGTTGCCATGTTCTATAGGTGACTTCCAAGTCAGCCATATTGCTTGGGGGACATTGTGCTGGTTGTGTTGTATAGGTGACTTCCAAGTCAGCCATTTTGCATGGGGGACATTGTGCTGGTTGTATTGTATAGGTGACTTCCAAGTCAGCCATATTGCATGGGGGACATTGTGCTGGTTGTATTGTATAGGTGACTTCCAAGTCAGCCATATTGCATGGGGGACATTGTGCTGGTTGCCATGTCCTATAGGTGACTTCCAAGTCAGCCATATTGCATGGGGGACATTGTGCTGGTTGTCTTGTATAGGTGACTTCCAAGTCAGCCATATTGCTTGGGGGACATTGTGCTGGTTGCCATGTTCTATAGGTGACTTCCAAGTCAGCCATATTGCATGGGGGACATTGTGCTGGTTGTGTTGTATAGGTGACTTCCAAGTCAGCCATATTGCATGGGGGACATTGTGCTGGTGGCCATGTTCTATAGGTGACTTCCAAGTCAGCCATATTGCATGGGGGACATTGTGCTGGTGGCCATGTTCTATAGGTGACTTCCAAGTCAGCCATATTGCATGGGGAACATTGTGCTGGTTGTCTTGTATAGGTGACTTCCAAGTCAGCCATATTGCATGGGGGACATTGTGCTGGTGGCCATGTTCTATAGGTGACTTCCAAGTCAGCCATATTGCTTGGGGGACATTGTGCTGGTTGCCATGTTGTATAGGTGACTTCCAAGTCAGCCATATTGCATGGGGGACATTGTGCTGGTTGCCATGTTGTATAGGTGACTTCCAAGTCAGCCATATTGCATGGGGGACATTGTGCTGATTGTGTTGTATAGGTGACTTCCAAGTCAGCCATATTGCATGGGGGACATTGTGCTGGTTGTGTTGTATAGGTGACTTCCAAGTCAGCCATATTGCATAGGGGACATTGTGCTGGTTGTATTGTATAGGTGACTTCCAAGTCAGCCATATTGCATGGGGGACATTGTGCTGGTTGCCATGTCCTATAGGTGACTTCCAAGTCAGCCATATTGCATGGAAGACATTGTGCTGGTTGTCTTGTATTGGTGACGTCCAAGTCAGCCATATTGCTTGGGGGACATTGTGCTGGTTGCCATGTTCTATAGGTGACTTCCAAGTCAGCCATATTGCTTGGGGGACATTGTGCTGGTTGTGTTGTATAGGTGACTTCCAAGTCAGCCATATTGCATGGGGGACATTGTGCTGGTTGTCTTGTATAGGTGACTTCCAATTCAGCCATATTGCATGGGGGACATTGTGCTGGTGGCCATGTTCTATAGGTGACTTCCAAGTCAGCCATATTGCTTGGGGGACATTGTGCTGGTTGTATTGTATAGGTGACTTCCAAGTCAGCCATATTGCATGGGGGACATTGTGCTGGTTGTGTTGTATAGGTGACTTCCAAGTCAGCCATATTGCATGGGGGACATTGTGCTGGTTGTATTGTATAGGTGACTTCCAAGTTAACCATATTGCATGGGGGACATTGTGCTGGTTGTATTGTATAGGTGACTTCCAAGTCAGCCGTGTTGCATGGGGGACATTGTGCTGGTGGCCATGTTCTATAGGTGACATCCAAGTCTGCCATATTGCATGGGGGACATTGTGCTGGTTGCCATGTTGTATAGGTGACTTCCAAGTCAGCCATATTGCATGGGGAACATTGTACTGGTTGTCTTGTATAGGTGACTTCCAAGTCAGCCGTGTTGCATTGGGGACATTGTGCTGGTGGCCATGTTCTATAGGTGACTTCCAAGTCAGCCATATTGCATGGGGGACATTGTGCTGGTTGCCATGTTGTATAGGTGACTTCCAAGTCAGCCATATTGCATGGGGGACATTGTACTGGTTGTCTTGTATAGGTGACTTCCAAGTCAGCCGTGTTGCATTGGGGACATTGTGCTGGTGGCCATGTTCTATAGGTGACTTCCAAGTCAGCCATATTGCATGGGGGACATTGTGCTGGTTGTCTTGTATAGGTGACGTCCAAGTCAGCCATATTGCTTGGGGGACATTGTGCTGGTTGCCATGTTGTATAGGTGACTTCCAAGTCAGCCATATTGCATGCGGGACATTGTGCTGGTTGTGTTGTATAGGTGACTTCCAAGTCAGCCATATTGCATGGGGGACATTGTGCTGGTTGTGTTGTATAGGTGACTTCCAAGTCAGCCATATTGCATAGGGGACATTGTGCTGGTTGTATTGTATAGGTGACTTCCAAGTCAGCCATATTGCATGGGGGACATTGTGCTGGTTGCCATGTCCTATAGGTGACTTCCAAGTCAGCCATATTGCATGGAGGACATTGTGCTGGTTGTCTTGTATAGGTGACGTCCAATTCAGCCATATTGCTTGGGGGACATTGTGCTGGTTGCCATGTTCTATAGGTGACTTCCAAGTCAGCCATATTGCTTGGGGGACATTGTGCTGGTTGTGTTGTATAGGTGACTTCCAAGTCAGCCATATTGCATGGGGGACATTGTGCTGGTTGTCTTGTATAGGTGACTTCCAATTCAGCCATATTGCATGGGGGACATTGTGCTGGTGGCCATGTTCTATAGGTGACTTCCAAGTCAGCCATATTGCTTGGGGGACATTGTGCTGGTTGTATTGTATAGGTGACTTCCAAGTCAGCCATATTGCATGGGGGACATTGTGCTGGTTGTGTTGTATAGGTGACTTCCAAGTCAGCCATATTGCATGGGGGACATTGTGCTGGTTGTATTGTATAGGTGACTTCCAAGTCAGCCATATTGCATGGGGGACATTGTGCTGGTTGTATTGTATAGGTGACTTCCAAGTCAGCCGTGTTGCATGGGGGACATTGTGCTGGTGGCCTTGTTCTATAGGTGACATCCAAGTCAGCCATATTGCATGGGGGACATTGTGCTGGTTGCCATGTTGTATAGGTGACTTCCAAGTCAGCCATATTGCATGGGGGACATTGTACTGGTTGTCTTGTATAGGTGACTTCCAAGTCAGCCGTGTTGCATTGGGGACATTGTGCTGGTGGCCATGTTCTATAGGTGACTTCCAAGTCAGCCATATTGCATGGGGGACATTGTGCTGGTTGCCATGTTGTATAGGTGACTTCCAAGTCAGCCATATTGCATGGGGGACATTGTGCTGGTTGCCATGTTGTATAGGTGACTTCCAAGTCAGCCATATTGCATGGGGGACATTGTGCTGGTTGTGTTGTATAGGTGACTTCCAAGTCAGCCATATTGCATGGGGGACATTGTGCTGGTTGTATTGTATAGGTGACTTCCAAGTCAGCCATATTGCATGGGGGACATTGTACTGGTTGTATTGTATAGGTGACTTCCAAGTCAGCCATATTGCATGGGGGACATTGTGCTGGTTGCCATGTCCTATATGTGACTTCCAAGTCAGCCATATTGCATGGGGGACATTGTGCTGGTTGTCTTGTATAGGTGACGTCCAAGTCAGCCATATTGCTTGGGGGACATTGTGCTGGTTGCCATGTTCTATAGGTGACTTCCAAGTCAGCCATATTGCTTGGGGGACATTGTGCTGGTTGTGTTGTATAGGTGACTTCCAAGTCAGCCATTTTGCATGGGGGACATTGTGCTGGTTGTATTGTATAGGTGACTTCCAAGTCAGCCATATTGCATGGGGGACATTGTGCTGGTTGTATTGTATAGGTGACTTCCAAGTCAGCCATATTGCATGGGGGACATTGTGCTGGTTGCCATGTCCTATAGGTGACTTCCAAGTCAGCCATATTGCATGGGGGACATTGTGCTGGTTGTCTTGTATAGGTGACTTCCAAGTCAGCCATATTGCTTGGGGGACATTGTGCTGGTTGCCATGTTCTATAGGTGACTTCCAAGTCAGCCATATTGCATGGGGGACATTGTGCTGGTTGTGTTGTATAGGTGACTTCCAAGTCAGCCATATTGCATGGGGGACATTGTGATGGTGGCCATGTTCTATAGGTGACTTCCAAGTCAGCCATATTGCATGGGGGACATTGTGCTGGTGGCCATGTTCTATAGGTGACTTCCAAGTCAGCCATATTGCATGGGGGACATTGTGCTGGTTGTCTTGTATAGGTGACTTCCAAGTCAGCCATATTGCATGGGGGACATTGTGCTGGTGGCCATGTTCTATAGGTGACTTCCAAGTCAGCCATATTGCTTGGGGGACATTGTGCTGGTTGCAATGTTGTATAGGTGACTTCCAAGTCAGCCATATTGCATGGGGGACATTGTGCTGGTTGCCATGTTGTATAGGTGACTTCCAAGTCAGCCATATTGCATGGGGGACATTGTGCTGGTTGTGTTGTATAGGTGACTTCCAAGTCAGCCATATTGCATGGGGGACATTGTGCTGGTTGTGTTGTATAGGTGACTTCCAAGTCAGCCATATTGCATAGGGGACATTGTGCTGGTTGTATTGTATAGGTGACTTCCAAGTCAGCCATATTGCATGGGGGACATTGTGCTGGTTGCCATGTCCTATAGGTGACTTCCAAGTCAGCCATATTGCATGGGAGACATTGTGCTGGTTGTCTTGTATTGGTGACGTCCAAGTCAGCCATATTGCTTGGGGGACATTGTGCTGGTTGCCATGTTCTATAGGTGACTTCCAAGTCAGCCATATTGCTTGGGGGACATTGTGCTGGTTGTGTTGTATAGGTGACTTCCAAGTCAGCCATATTGCTTGGGGGACATTGTGCTGGTTGTCTTGTATAGGTGACTTCCAATTCAGCCATATTGCATGGGGGACATTGTGCTGGTGGCCATGTTCTATAGGTGACTTCCAAGTCAGCCATATTGCTTGGGGGACATTGTGCTGGTTGTATTGTATAGGTGACTTCCAAGTCAGCCATATTGCATGGGGGACATTGTGCTGGTTGTGTTGTATAGGTGACTTCCAAGTCAGCCGTGTTGCATGGGGGACATTGTGCTGGTGGCCATGTTCTATAGGTGACATCCAAGTCAGCCATATTGCATGGGGGACATTGTGCTGGTTGCCATGTTGCATAGGTGACTTCCAAGTCAGCCATATTGCATGGGGGACATTGTACTGGTTGTCTTGTATAGGTGACTTCCATGTCAGCCGTGTTGCATTGGGGACATTGTGCTGGTGGCCATGTTCTATAGGTGACTTCCAAGTCAGCCATATTGCATGGGGGACATTGTGCTGGTTGCCATGTTGTATAGGTGACTTCCAAGTCAGCCATATTGCTTGGGGGACATTGTGCTGGTTGTGTTGTATAGGTGACTTCCAAGTCAGCCATTTTGCATGGGGGACATTGTGCTGGTTGTATTGTATAGGTGACTTCCAAGTCAGCCATATTGCATGGGGGACATTGTGCTGGTTGTATTGTATAGGTGACTTCCAAGTCAGCCATATTGCATGGGGGACATTGTGCTGGTTGCCATGTCCTATAGGTGACTTCCAAGTCAGCCATATTGCATGGGGGACATTGTGCTGGTTGTCTTGTATAGGTGACTTCCAAGTCAGCCATATTGCTTGGGGGACATTGTGCTGGTTGCCATGTTCTATAGGTGACTTCCAAGTCAGCCATATTGCATGGGGGACATTGTGCTGGTTGTGTTGTATAGGTGACTTCCAAGTCAGCCATATTGCATGGGGGACATTGTGCTGGTGGCCATGTTCTATAGGTGACTTCCAAGTCAGCCATATTGCATGGGGGACATTGTGCTGGTGGCCATGTTCTATAGGTGACTTCCAAGTCAGCCATATTGCATGGGGGACATTGTGCTGGTTGTCTTGTATAGGTGACTTCCAAGTCAGCCATATTGCATGGGGGACATTGTGCTGGTGGCCATGTTCTATAGGTGACTTCCAAGTCAGCCATATTGCTTGGGGGACATTGTGCTGGTTGCCATGTTGTATAGGTGACTTCCAAGTCAGCCATATTGCATGGGGGACATTGTGCTGGTTGCCATGTTGTATAGGTGACTTCCAAGTCAGCCATATTGCATGGGGGACATTGTGCTGATTGTGTTGTATAGGTGACTTCCAAGTCAGCCATATTGCATGGGGGACATTGTGCTGGTTGTGTTGTATAGGTGACTTCCAAGTCAGCCATATTGCATAGGGGACATTGTGCTGGTTGTATTGTATAGGTGACTTCCAAGTCAGCCATATTGCATGGGGGACATTGTGCTGGTTGCCATGTCCTATAGGTTACTTCCAAGTCAGCCATATTGCATGGGAGACATTGTGCTGGTTGTCTTGTATTGGTGACGTCCAAGTCAGCCATATTGCTTGGGGGACATTGTGCTGGTTGCCATGTTCTATAGGTGACTTCCAAGTCAGCCATATTGCTTGGGGGACATTGTGCTGGTTGTGTTGTATAGGTGACTTCCAAGTCAGCCATATTGCATGGGGGACATTGTGCTGGTTGTCTTGTATAGGTGACTTCCAATTCAGCCATATTGCATGGGGGACATTGTGCTGGTGGCCATGTTCTATAGGTGACTTCCAAGTCAGCCATATTGCTTGGGGGACATTGTGCTGGTTGTATTGTATAGGTGACTTCCAAGTCAGCCATATTGCATGGGGGACATTGTGCTGGTTGTGTTGTATAGGTGACTTCCAAGTCAGCCATATTGCATGGGGGACATTGTGCTGGTTGTATTGTATAGGTGACTTCCAAGTTAACCATATTGCATGGGGGACATTGTGCTGGTTGTATTGTATAGGTGACTTCCAAGTCAGCCGTGTTGCATGGGGGACATTGTGCTGGTGGCCATGTTCTATAGGTGACATCCAAGTCAGCCATATTGCATGGGGGACATTGTGCTGGTTGCCATGTTGTATAGGTGACTTCCAAGTCAGCCATATTGCATGGGGGACATTGTACTGGTTGTCTTGTATAGGTGACTTCCAAGTCAGCCGTGTTGCATTGGGGACATTGTGCTGGTGGCCATGTTCTATAGGTGACTTCCAAGTCAGCCATATTGCATGGGGGACATTGTGCTGGTTGCCATGTTGTATAGGTGACTTCCAAGTCAGCCATATTGCATGGGGGACATTGTACTGGTTGTCTTGTATAGGTGACTTCCAAGTCAGCCGTGTTGCATTGGGGACATTGTGCTGGTGGCCATGTTCTATAGGTGACTTCCAAGTCAGCCATATTGCATGGGGGACATTGTGCTGGTTGCCATGTTGTATAGGTGACTTCCAAGTCAGCCATATTGCATGGGGGACATTGTGCTGGTTGCCATGTTGTATAGGTGACTTCCAAGTCAGCCATATTGCATGCGGGACATTGTGCTGGTTGTGTTGTATAGGTGACTTCCAAGTCAGCCATATTGCATGGGGGACATTGTGCTGGTTGTGTTGTATAGGTGACTTCCAAGTCAGCCATATTGCATAGGGGACATTGTGCTGGTTGTATTGTATAGGTGACTTCCAAGTCAGCCATATTGCATGGGGGACATTGTGCTGGTTGCCATGTCCTATAGGTGACTTCCAAGTCAGCCATATTGCATGGGGGACATTGTGCTGGTTGTCTTGTATAGGTGACGTCCAATTCAGCCATATTGCTTGGGGGACATTGTGCTGGTTGCCATGTTCTATAGGTGACTTCCAAGTCAGCCATATTGCTTGGGGGACATTGTGCTGGTTGTGTTGTATAGGTGACTTCCAAGTCAGCCATATTGCATGGGGGACATTGTGCTGGTTGTCTTGTATAGGTGACTTCCAATTCAGCCATATTGCATGGGGGACATTGTGCTGGTGGCCATGTTCTATAGGTGACTTCCAAGTCAGCCATATTGCTTGGGGGACATTGTGCTGGTTGTATTGTATAGGTGACTTCCAAGTCAGCCATATTGCATGGGGGACATTGTGCTGGTTGTGTTGTATAGGTGACTTCCAAGTCAGCCATATTGCATGGGGGACATTGTGCTGGTTGTATTGTATAGGTGACTTCCAAGTCAGCCATATTGCATGGGGGACATTGTGCTGGTTGTATTGTATAGGTGACTTCCAAGTCAGCCGTGTTGCATGGGGGACATTGTGCTGGTGGCCTTGTTCTATAGGTGACATCCAAGTCAGCCATATTGCATGGGGGACATTGTGCTGGTTGCCATGTTGTATAGGTGACTTCCAAGTCAGCCATATTGCATGGGGGACATTGTACTGGTTGTCTTGTATAGGTGACTTCCAAGTCAGCCGTGTTGCATTGGGGACATTGTGCTGGTGGCCATGTTCTATAGGTGACTTCCAAGTCAGCCATATTGCATGGGGGACATTGTGCTGGTTGCCATGTTGTATAGGTGACTTCCAAGTCAGCCATATTGCATGGGGGACATTGTGCTGGTTGCCATGTTGTATAGGTGACTTCCAAGTCAGCCATATTGCATGGGGGACATTGTGCTGGTTGTGTTGTATAGGTGACTTCCAAGTCAGCCATATTGCATGGGGGACATTGTGCTGGTTGTATTGTATAGGTGACTTCCAAGTCAGCCATATTGCATGGGGGACATTGTACTGGTTGTATTGTATAGGTGACTTCCAAGTCAGCCATATTGCATGGGGGACATTGTGCTGGTTGCCATGTCCTATATGTGACTTCCAAGTCAGCCATATTGCATGGGGGACATTGTGCTGGTTGTCTTGTATAGGTGACGTCCAAGTCAGCCATATTGCTTGGGGGACATTGTGCTGGTTGCCATGTTCTATAGGTGACTTCCAAGTCAGCCATATTGCTTGGGGGACATTGTGCTGGTTGTGTTGTATAGGTGACTTCCAAGTCAGCCATTTTGCATGGGGGACATTGTGCTGGTTGTATTGTATAGGTGACTTCCAAGTCAGCCATATTGCATGGGGGACATTGTGCTGGTTGTATTGTATAGGTGACTTCCAAGTCAGCCATATTGCATGGGGGACATTGTGCTGGTTGCCACGTCCTATAGGTGACTTCCAAGTCAGCCATATTGCATGGGGGACATTGTGCTGGTTGTCTTGTATAGGTGACTTCCAAGTCAGCCATATTGCTTGGGGGACATTGTGCTGGTTGCCATGTTCTATAGGTGACTTCCAAGTCAGCCATATTGCATGGGGGACATTGTGCTGGTTGTGTTGTATAGGTGACTTCCAAGTCAGCCATATTGCATGGGGGACATTGTGATGGTGGCCATGTTCTATAGGTGACTTCCAAGTCAGCCATATTGCATGGTGGACATTGTGCTGGTGGCCATGTTCTATAGGTGACTTCCAAGTCAGCCATATTGCATGGGGGACATTGTGCTGGTTGTCTTGTATAGGTGACTTCCAAGTCAGCCATATTGCATGGGGGACATTGTGCTGGTGGCCATGTTCTATAGGTGACTTCCAAGTCAGCCATATTGCTTGGGGGACATTGTGCTGGTTGCCATGTTGTATAGGTGACTTCCAAGTCAGCCATATTGCATGGGGGACATTGTGCTGGTTGCCATGTTGTATAGGTGACTTCCAAGTCAGCCATATTGCATGGGGGACATTGTGCTGGTTGTGTTGTATAGGTGACTTCCAAGTCAGCCATATTGCATGGGGGACATTGTGCTGGTTGTGTTGTATAGGTGACTTCCAAGTCAGCCATATTGCATAGGGGACATTGTGCTGGTTGTATTGTATAGGTGACTTCCAAGTCAGCCATATTGCATGGGGGACATTGTGCTGGTTGCCATGTCCTATAGGTGACTTCCAAGTCAGCCATATTGCATGGGAGACATTGTGCTGGTTGTCTTGTATTGGTGACGTCCAAGTCAGCCATATTGCTTGGGGGACATTGTGCTGGTTGCCATGTTCTATAGGTGACTTCCAAGTCAGCCATATTGCTTGGGGGACATTGTGCTGGTTGTGTTGTATAGGTGACTTCCAAGTCAGCCATATTGCATGGGGGACATTGTGCTGGTTGTCTTGTATAGGTGACTTCCAATTCAGCCATATTGCATGGGGGACATTGTGCTGGTGGCCATGTTCTATAGGTGACTTCCAAGTCAGCCATATTGCTTGGGGGACATTGTGCTGGTTGTATTGTATAGGTGACTTCCAAGTCAGCCATATTGCATGGGGGACATTGTGCTGGTTGTGTTGTATAGGTGACTTCCAAGTCAGCCGTGTTGCATGGGGGACATTGTGCTGGTGGCCATGTTCTATAGGTGACATCCAAGTCAGCCATATTGCATGGGGGACATTGTGCTGGTTGCCATGTTGCATAGGTGACTTCCAAGTCAGCCATATTGCATGGGGGACATTGTACTGGTTGTCTTGTATAGGTGACTTCCAAGTCAGCCGTGTTGCATTTTGGACATTGTGCTGGTGGCCATGTTCTATAGGTGACTTCCAAGTCAGCCATATTGCATGGGGGACATTGTGCTGGTTGCCATGTTGTATAGGTGACTTCCAAGTCAGCCATATTGCATGGGGGACATTGTACTGGTTGTCTTGTATAGGTGACTTCCAAGTCAGCCGTGTTGCATTGGGGACATTGTGCTGGTGGCCATGTTCTATAGGTGACTTCCAAGTCAGCCATATTGCATGGGGGACATTGTGCTGGTTGCCATGTTGTATAGGTGACTTCCAAGTCAGCCATATTGCATGGGGGACATTGTGCTGGTTGCCATGTTGTATAGGTGACTTCCAAGTCAGCCATATTGCATGCGGGACATTGTGCTGGTTGTGTTGTATAGGTGACTTCCAAGTCAGCCATATTGCATGGGGGACATTGTGCTGGTTGTATTGTATAGGTGACTTCCAAGTCAGCCATATTGCATGGGGGACATTGTGCTGGTTGTATTGTATAGGTGACTTCCAAGTCAGCCATATTGCATGGGGGACATTGTGCTGGTTGCCATGTCCTATAGGTGACTTCCAAGTCAGCCATATTGCATGGGGGACATTGTGCTGGTTGTCTTGTATAGGTGACGTCCAAGTCAGCCATATTGCTTGGGGGACATTGTGCTGGTTGCCATGTTCTATAGGTGACTTCCAAGTCAGCCATATTGCTTGGGGGACATTGTGCTGGTTGTGTTGTATAGGTGACTTCCAAGTCAGCCATATTGCATGGGGGACATTGTGCTGGTTGTATTGTATAGGTGACTTCCAAGTCAGCCATATTGCATGGGGGACATTGTGCTGGTTGTATTGTATAGGTGACTTCCAAGTCAGCCATATTGCATGGGGGACATTGTGCTGGTTGCCATGTCCTATAGGTGACTTCCAAGTCAGCCATATTGCATGGGGGACATTGTGCTGGTTGTCTTGTATAGGTGACTTCCAAGTCAGCCATATTGCTTGGGGGACATTGTGCTGGTTGCCATGTTCTATAGGTGACTTCCAAGTCAGCCATATTGCATGGAGGACATTGTGCTGGTTGTGTTGTATAGGTGACTTCCAAGTCAGCCATATTGCATGGGGGACATTGTGCTGGTGGCCATGTTTTATAGGTGACTTCCAAGTCAGCCATATTGCATGGGGGACATTGTGCTGGTGGCCATGTTCTATAGGTGACTTCCAATTCAGCCATATTGCATGGGGGACATTGTGCTGGTTGTCTTGTATAGGTGACTTCCAAGTCAGCCATATTGCATGGGGGACATTGTGCTGGTGGCCATGTTCTATAGGTGACTTCCAAGTCAGCCATATTGCTTGGGGGACATTGTGCTGGTTGCCATGTTGTATAGGTGACTTCCAAGTCAGCCATATTGCATGGGGGACATTGTGCTGGTTGCCATGTTGTATAGGTGACTTCCAAGTCAGCCATATTGCATGGGGGACATTGTGCTGGTTGTGTTGTATAGGTGACTTCCAAGTCAGCCATATTGCATGGGGGACATTGTGCTGGTTGTGTTGTATAGGTGACTTCCAAGTCAGCCATATTGCATGGGGGACATTGTGCTGGTTGTATTGTATAGGTGACTTCCAAGTCAGCCATATTGCATGGGGGACATTGTGCTGGTTGCCATGTCCTATAGGTGACTTCCAAGTCAGCCATATTGCATGGGGGACATTGTGCTGGTTGCCATGTTGTATAGGTGACTTCCAAGTCAGCCATATTGCTTGGGGGACATTGTGCTTGTTGCCATGTTCTATAGGTGACTTCCAAGTCAGCCATATTGCTTGGGGGACATTGTGCTGGTTGTGTTGTATAGGTGACTTCCAAGTCAGCCATATTGCATGGGGGACATTGTGCTGGTTGTCTTGTATAGGTGACTTCCAATTCAGCCATATTGCATGGGGGACATTGTGCTGGTGGCCATGTTCTATAGGTGACTTTCAAGTCAGCCATATTGCTTGGGGGACATTGTGCTGGTTGTATTGTATAGGTGACTTCCAAGTCAGCCATATTGCATGGGGGACATTGTGCTGGTTGTGTTGTATAGGTGACTTCCAAGTCAGCCATATTGCATGGGGGACATTGTGCTGGTTGTATTGTATAGGTGACTTCCAAGTCAGCCATATTGCATGGGGGACATTGTGCTGGTTGTATTGTATAGGTGACTTCCAAGTCAGCCGTGTTGCATGGGGGACATTCTGCTGGTGGCCATGTTCTATAGGTGACATCCAAGTCAGCCATATTGCATGGGGGACATTGTGCTGGTTGCCATGTTGTATAGGTGACTTCCAAGTCAGCCATATTGCATGGGGGACATTGTGCTGGTTGTATTGTATAGGTGACTTCCAAGTCAGCCATATTGCATGGGGGACATTGTGCTGGTTGTATTGCATAGGTGACTTCCAAGTCAGCCATATTGCATGGGGGACATTGTGCTGGTTGCCATGTCCTATAGGTGACTTCCAAGTCAGCCATATTGCATGGGGGACATTGTGCTGGTTGTCTTGTATAGGTGACTTCCAAGTCAGCCATATTGCTTGGGGGACATTGTGCTGGTTGCCATGTTCTATAGGTGACTTCCAAGTCAGCCATATTGCATGGGGGACATTGTGCTGGTTGTGTTGTATAGGTGACTTCCAAGTCAGCCATATTGCATGGGGGACATTGTGCTGGTGGCCATGTTCTATAAGTGACTTCCAAGTCAGCCATATTGCATGGGGGACATTGTGCTGGTGGCCATGTTCTATAGGTGACTTCCAAGTCAGCCATATTGCATGGGGGACATTGTGCTGGTTGTCTTGTATAGGTGACTTCCAAGTCAGCCATATTGCATGGGGGACATTGTGCTGGTGGCCATGTTCTATAGATGACTTCCAAGTCAGCCATATTGCTTGGGGGACATTGTGCTGGTTGCCATGTTGTATAGGTGACTTCCAAGTCAGCCATATTGCATGGGGGACATTGTGCTGGTTGCCATGTTGTATAGGTGACTTCCAAGTCAGCCATATTGCATGGGGGACATTGTGCTGGTTGTGTTGTATAGGTGACTTCCAAGTCAGCCATATTGCATGGGGGACATTGTGCTGGTTGTGTTGTATAGGTGACTTCCAAGTCAGCCATATTGCATAGGGGACATTGTGCTGGTTGTATTGTATAGGTGACTTCCAAGTCAGCCATATTGCATGGGGGACATTGTGCTGGTTGCCATGTCCTATAGGTGACTTCCAAGTCAGCCATATTGCATGGGGGACATTGTGCTGGTTGTCTTGTATAGGTGACGTCCAAGTCAGCCATATTGCTTGGGGGACATTGTGCTGGTTGCCATGTTCTGTAGGTGACTTCCAAGTCAGCCATATTGCTTGGGGGACATTGTGCTGGTTGTGTTGTATAGGTGACTTCCAAGTCAGCCATATTGCATGGGGGACATTGTGCTGGTTGTCTTGTATAGGTGACTTCCAATTCAGCCATATTGCATGGGGGACATTGTGCTGGTGGCCATGTTCTATAGGTGACTTCCAAGTCAGCCATATTGCTTGGGGGACATTGTGCTGGTTGTATTGTATAGGAGACTTCCAAGTCAGCCATATTGCATGGGGGACATTGTGCTGGTTGTGTTGTATAGGTGACTTCCAAGTCAGCCATATTGCATGGGGGACATTGTGCTGGTTGTATTGTATAGGTGACTTCCAAGTCAGCCATATTGCATGGGGGACATTGTGCTGGTTGTATTGTATAGGTGACTTCCAAGTCAGCCGTGTTGCATGGGGGACATTGTGCTGGTGGCCTTGTTCTATAGGTGACATCCAAGTCAGCCATATTGCATGGGGGACATTGTGCTGGTTGCCATGTTGTATAGGTGACTTCCAAATCAGCCATATTGCATGGGGGACATTGTACTGGTTGTCTTGTATAGGTGACTTCCAAGTCAGCCGTGTTGCATTGGGGACATTGTGCTGGTGGCCATGTTCTATAGGTGACTTCCAAGTCAACCATATTGCATGGGGGACATTGTGCTGGTTGCCATGTTGTATAGGTGACTTCCAAGTCAGCCATATTGCATGGGGGACATTGTGCTGGTTGCCATGTTGTATAGGTGACTTCCAAGTCAGCCATATTGCATGGGGTACATTGTGCTGGTTGTGTTGTATAGGTGACTTCCAAGTCAGCCATATTGCATGGGGGACATTGTGCTGGTTGTATTGTATAGGTGACTTCCAAGTCAGCCATATTGCATGGGGGACATTGTACTGGTTGTATTGTATAGGTGACTTCCAAGTCAGCCATATTGCATGGGGGACATTGTGCTGGTTGCCATGTCCTATATGTGACTTCCAAGTCAGCCATATTGCATGGGGGACATTGTGCTGATTGTCTTGTATAGGTGACGTCCAAGTCAGCCATATTGCTTGGGGGACATTGTGCTGGTTGCCATGTTCTATAGGTGACTTCCAAGTCAGCCATATTGCTTGGGGGACATTGTGCTGGTTGTGTTGTATAGGTGACTTCCAAGTCAGCCATTTTGCATGGGGGACATTGTGCTGGTTGTATTGTATAGGTGACTTCCAAGTCAGCCATATTGCATGGGGGACATTGTGCTGGTTGTATTGTATAGGTGACTTCCAAGTCAGCCATATTGCATGGGGGACATTGTGCTGGTTGCCATGTCCTATAGGTGACTTCCAAGTCAGCCATATTGCATGGGGGACATTGTGCTGGTTGTCTTGTATAGGTGACTTCCAAGTCAGCCATATTGTTTGCGGGACATTGTGCTGGTTGCCATGTTCTATAGGTGACTTCCAAGTCAGGCATATTGCATGGGGGACATTGTGCTGGTTGTGTTGTATAGGTGACTTCCAAGTCAGCCATATTGCATGGGGGACATTGTGCTGGTGGCCATGTTCTATAGGTGACTTCCAAGTCAGCCATATTGCATGGGGGACATTGTGCTGGTGGCCATGTTCTATAGGTGACTTCCAAGTCAGCCATATTGCATGGGGGACATTGTGCTGGTTGTCTTGTATAGGTGACTTCCAAGTCAGCCATATTGCATGGGGGACATTGTGCTGGTGGCCATGTTCTATAGGTGACTTCCAAGTCAGCCATATTGCTTGGGGGACATTGTGCTGGTTGCCATGTTGTATAGGTGACTTCCAAGTCAGCCATATTGCATGGGGGACATTGTGCTGGTTGCCATGTTGTATAGGTGACTTCCAAGTCAGCCATATTGCATGGGGGACATTGTGCTGGTTGTGTTGTATAGGTGACTTCCAAGTCAGCCATATTGCATGGGGGACATTGTGCTGGTTGTGTTGTATAGGTGACTTCCAAGTCAGCCATATTGCATAGGGGACATTGTGCTGGTTGTATTGTATAGGTGACTTCCAAGTCAGCCATATTGCATGGGGGACATTGTGCTGGTTGCCATGTCCTATAGGTGACTTCCAAGTCAGCCATATTGCATGGGAGACATTGTGCTGGTTGTCTTGTATTGGTGACGTCCAAGTCAGCCATATTGCTTGGGGGACATTGTGCTGGTTGCCATGTTCTATAGGTGACTTCCAAGTCAGCCATATTGATTGGGGGACATTGTGCTGGTTGTGTTGTATAGGTGACTTCCAAGTCAGCCATATTGCATGGGGGACATTGTGCTGGTTGTCTTGTATAGGTGACTTCCAATTCAGCCATATTGCATGGGGGACATTGTGCTGGTGGCCATGTTCTATAGGTGACTTCCAAGTCAGCCATATTGCTTGGGGGACATTGTGCTGGTTGTATTGTATAGGTGACTTCCAAGTCAGGCATATTGCATGGGGGACATTGTGCTGGTTGTGTTGTATAGGTGACTTCCAAGTCAGCCATATTGCATGGGGGACATTGTGCTTGTTGTATTGTATAGGTGACTTCCAAGTTAACCATATTGCATGGGGGACATTGTGCTGGTTGTATTGTATAGGTGACTTCCAAGTCAGCCGTGTTGCATGGGGGACATTGTGCTGGTGGCCATGTTCTATAGGTGACATCCAAGTCAGCCATATTGCATGGGGGACATTGTGCTGGTTGCCATGTTGTATAGGTGACTTCCAAGTCAGCCATATTGCATGGGGGACATTGTACTGGTTGTCTTGTATAGGTGACTTCCAAGTCAGCCGTGTTGCATTGGGGACATTGTGCTGGTGGCCATGTTCTATAGGTGACTTCCAAGTCAGCCATATTGCATGGGGGACATTGTGCTGGTTGCCATGTTGTATAGGTGACTTCCAAGTCAGCCATATTGCATGGGGGACATTGTACTGGTTGTCTTGTATAGGTGACTTCCAAGTCAGCCGTGTTGCATTGGGGACATTGTGCTGGTGGCCATGTTCTATAGGTGACTTCCAAGTCAGCCATATTGCATGGGGGACATTGTGCTGGTTGCCATGTTGTATAGGTGACTTCCAAGTCAGCCATATTGCATGGGGGACATTGTGCTGGTTGCCATGTTGTATAGGTGACTTCCAAGTCAGCCATATTGCATGCGGGACATTGTGCTGGTTGTGTTGTATAGGTGACTTCCAAGTCAGCCATATTGCATGGGGGACATTGTGCTGGTTGTGTTGTATAGGTGACTTCCAAGTCAGCCATATTGCATAGGGGACATTGTGCTGGTTGTATTGTATAGGTGACTTCCAAGTCAGCCATATTGCATGGGGGACATTGTGCTGGTTGCCATGTCCTATAGGTGACTTCCAAGTCAGCCATATTGCATGGGGGACATTGTGCTGGTTGTCTTGTATAGGTGACGTCCAATTCAGCCATATTGCTTGGGGGACATTGTGCTGGTTGCCATGTTCTATAGGTGACTTCCAAGTCAGCCATATTGCTTGGGGGACATTGTGCTGGTTGTGTTGTATAGGTGACTTCCAAGTCAGCCATATTGCATGGGGGACATTGTGCTGGTTGTCTTGTATAGGTGACTTCCAATTCAGCCATATTGCATGGGGGACATTGTGCTGGTGGCCATGTTCTATAGGTGACTTCCAAGTCAGCCATATTGCTTGGGGGACATTGTGCTGGTTGTATTGTATAGGTGACTTCCAAGTCAGCCATATTGCATGGGGGACATTGTGCTGGTTGTGTTGTATAGGTGACTTCCAAGTCAGCATTATTGCATGGGGGACATTGTGCTGGTTGTATTGTATAGGTGACTTCCAAGTCAGCCATATTGCATGGGGGACATTGTGCTGGTTGTATTGTATAGGTGACTTCCAAGTCAGCCGTGTTGCATGGGGGACATTGTGCTGGTGGCCTTGTTCTATAGGTGACATCCAAGTCAGCCATATTGCATGGGGGACATTGTGCTGGTTGCCATGTTGTATAGGTGACTTCCAAGTCAGCCATATTGCATGGGGGACATTGTACTGGTTGTCTTGTATAGGTGACTTCCAAGTCAGCCGTGTTGCATTGGGGACATTGTGCTGGTGGCCATGTTCTATAGGTGACTTCCAAGTCAGCCATATTGCATGGGGGACATTGTGCTGGTTGCCATGTTGTATAGGTGAATTCCAAGTCAGCCATATTGCATGGGGGACATTGTGCTGGTTGCCATGTTGTATAGGTGACTTCCAAGTCAGCCATATTGCATGGGGGACATTGTGCTGGTTGTGTTGTATAGGTGACTTCCAAGTCAGCCATATTGCATGGGGGACATTGTGCTGGTTGTATTGTATAGGTGACTTCCAAGTCAGCCATATTGCATGGGGGACATTGTACTGGTTGTATTGTATAGGTGACTTCCAAGTCAGCCATATTGCATGGGGGACATTGTGCTGGTTGCCATGTCCTATATGTGACTTCCAAGTCAGCCATATTGCATGGGGGACATTGTGCTGGTTGTCTTGTATAGGTGACGTCCAAGTCAGAAATATTGCTTGGGGGACATTGTGCTGGTTGCCATGTTCTATAGGTGACTTCCAAGTCAGCCATATTGCTTGGGGGACATTGTGCTGGTTGTGTTGTATAGGTGACTTCCAAGTCAGCCATTTTGCATGGGGGACATTGTGTTGGTTGTATTGTATAGGTGACTTCCAAGTCAGCCATATTGCATGGGGGACATTGTGCTGGTTGTATTGTATAGGTGACTTCCAAGTCAGCCATATTGCATGGGGGACATTGTGCTGGTTGCCATGTCCTATAGGTGACTTCCAAGTCAGCCATATTGCATGGGGGACATTGTGCTGGTTGTCTTGTATAGGTGACTTCCAAGTCAGCCATATTGCTTGGGGGACATTGTGCTGGTTGCCATGTTCTATAGGTGACTTCCAAGTCAGCCATATTGCATGGGGGACATTGTGCTGGTTGTGTTGTATAGGTGACTTCCAAGTCAGCCATATTGCATGGGGGACATTGTGATGGTGGCCATGTTCTATAGGTGACTTCCAAGTCAGCCATATTGCATGGGGGACATTGTGCTGGTGGCCATGTTCTATAGGTGACTTCCAAGTCAGCCATATTGCATGGGGGACATTGTGCTGGTTGTCTTGTATAGGTGACTTCCAAGTCAGCCATATTGCATGGGGGACATTGTGCTGGTGGCCATGTTCTATAGGTGACTTCCAAGTCAGCCATATTGCTTGGGGGACATTGTGCTGGTTGCCATGTTGTATAGGTGACTTCCAAGTCAGCCATATTGCATGGGGGACATTGTGCTGGTTGCCATGTTGTATAGGTGACTTCCAAGTCAGCCATATTGCATGGGGGACATTGTTCTGGTTGTGTTGTATAGGTGACTTCCAAGTCAGCCATATTGCATGGGGGACATTGTGCTGGTTGTGTTGTATAGGTGACTTCCAAGTCAGCCATATTGCATAGGGGACATTGTGCTGGTTGTATTGTATAGGTGACTTCCAAGTCAGCCATATTGCATGGGGGACATTGTGCTGGTTGCCATGTCCTATAGGTGACTTCCAAGTCAGCCATATTGCATGGGAGACATTGTGCTGGTTGTCTTGTATTGGTGACGTCCAAGTCAGCCATATTGCTTGGGGGACATTGTGCTGGTTGCCATGTTCTATAGGTGACTTCCAAGTCAGCCATATTGCTTGGGGGACATTGTGCTGGTTGTGTTGTATAGGTGACTTCCAAGTCAGCCATATTGCATGGGGGACATTGTGCTGGTTGTCTTGTATAGGTGACTTCCAATTCAGCCATATTGCATGGGGGACATTGTGCTGGTGGCCATGTTCTATAGGTGACTTCCAAGTCAGCCATATTGCTTGGGGGACATTGTGCTGGTTGTATTGTATAGGTGACTTCCAAGTCAGCCATATTGCATGGGGGACATTGTGCTGGTTGTGTTGTATAGGTGACTTCCAAGTCAGCCATATTGCATGGGGGACATTGTGCTGGTTGTATTGTATAGGTGACTTCCAAGTTAACCATATTGCATGGGGGACATTGTGCTGGTTGTATTGTATAGGTGACTTCCAAGTCAGCCGTGTTGCATGGGGGACATTGTGCTGGTGGCCATGTTCTATAGGTGACATCCAAGTCAGCCATATTGCATGGGGGACATTGTGCTGGTTGCCATGTTGCATAGGTGACTTCCAAGTCAGCCATATTGCATGGGGGACATTGTACTGGTTGTCTTGTATAGGTGACTTCCAAGTCAGCCGTGTTGCATTGGGGACATTGTGCTGGTGGCCATGTTCTATAGGTGACTTCCAAGTCAGCCATATTGCATGGGGGACATTGTGCTGGTTGCCATGTTGTATAGGTGACTTCCAAGTCAGCCATATTGCATGGGGGACATTGTACTGGTTGTCTTGTATAGGTGACTTCCAAGTCAGCCGTGTTGCATTGGGGACATTGTGCTGGTGGCCATGTTCTATAGGTGACTTCCAAGTCAGCCATATTGCATGGGGGACATTGTGCTGGTTGCCATGTTGTATAGGTGACTTCCAAGTCAGCCATATTGCATGGGGGACATTGTGCTGGTTGCCATGTTGTATAGGTGACTTCCAAGTCAGCCATATTGCATGCGGGACATTGTGCTGGTTGTGTTGTATAGGTGACTTCCAAGTCAGCCATATTGCATGAGGGACATTGTGCTGGTTGTATTGTATAGGTGACTTCCAAGTCAGCCATATTGCATGGGGGACATTGTGCTGGTTGTATTGTATAGGTGACTTCCAAGTCAGCCATATTGCATGGGGGACATTGTGCTGGTTGCCATGTCCTATAGGTGACTTCCAAGTCAGCCATATTGCATGGGGACATTGTGCTGGTTGTCTTGTATAGGTGACGTCCAAGTCAGCCATATTGCTTGGGGGACATTGTGCTGGTTGCCATGTTCTATAGGTGACTTCCAAGTCAGCCATATTGCTTGGGGGACATTGTGCTGGTTGTGTTGTATAGGTGACTTCCAAGTCAGCCATATTGCATGGGGGACATTGTGCTGGTTGTATTGTATAGGTGACTTCCAAGTCAGCCATATTGCATGGGGGACATTGTGCTGGTTGTATTGTATAGGTGACTTCCAAGTCAGCCATATTGCATGGGGGACATTGTGCTGGTTGCCATGTCCTATAGGTGACTTCCAAGTCAGCCATATTGCATGGGGGACATTGTGCTGGTTGTCTTGTATAGGTGACTTCCAAGTCAGCCATATTGCTTGGGGAACATTGTGCTGGTTGCCATGTTCTATAGGTGACTTCCAAGTCAGCCATATTGCATGGAGGACATTGTGCTGGTTGTGTTGTATAGGTGTCTTCCAAGTCAGCCATATTGCATGGGGGACATTGTGCTGGTGGCCATGTTTTATAGGTGACTTCCAAGTCAGCCATATTGCATGGGGGACATTGTGCTGGTGGCCATGTTCTATAGGTGACTTCCAAGTCAGCCATATTGCATGGGGGACATTGTGCTGGTTGTCTTGTATAGGTGACTTCCAAGTCAGCCATATTGCATGGGGGACATTGTGCTGGTGGCCATGTTCTATAGGTGACTTCCAAGTCAGCCATATTGCTTGGGGGACATTGTGCTGGTTGCCATGTTGTATAGGTGACTTCCAAGTCAGCCATATTGCATAGGGGACATTGTGCTGGTTGCCATGTTGTTTAGGTGACTTCCAAGTCAGCCATATTGCATGGGGGACATTGTGCTGGTTGTGTTGTATAGGTGACTTCCAAGTCAGCCATATTGCATGGGGGACATTGTGCTGGTTGTGTTGTATAGGTGACTTCCAAGACAGCCATATTGCATGGGGGACATTGTGCTGGTTGTATTGTATAGGTGACTTCCAAGTCAGCCATATTGCATGGGGGACATTGTGCTGGTTGCCATGTCCTATAGGTGACTTCCAAGTCAGCCATATTGCATGGGGGACATTGTGCTGGTTGCCATATTGTATAGGTGACTTCCAAGTCAGCCATATTGCTTGGGGGACATTGTGCTGGTTGCCATGTTCTATAGGTGACTTCCAAGTCAGCCATATTGCTTGGGGGACATTGTGCTGGTTGTGTTGTATAGGTGACTTCCAAGTCAGCCATATTGCATGGGGGACATTGTGCTGGTTGTCTTGTATAGGTGACTTCCAATTCAGCCATATTGCATGGGGGACATTGTGCTGGTGGCCATGTTCTATAGGTGACTTTCAAGTCAGCCATATTGCTTGGGGGACATTGTGCTGGTTGTATTGTATAGGTGACTTCCAAGTCAGCCATATTGCATGGGGGACATTGTGCTGGTTGTGTTGTATAGGTGACTTCCAAGTCAGCCATATTGCATGGGGGACATTGTGCTGGTTGTATTGTATAGGTGACTTCCAAGTCAGCCATATTACATAGGGGACATTGTGCTGGTTGTATTGTATAGGTGACTTCCAAGTCAGCCATATTGCATGGGGGACATTGTGCTGGTTGCCATGTCCTATAGGTGACTTCCAAGTCAGCCATATTGCATGGGAGACATTGTGCTGGTTGTCTTGTATTGGTGACGTCCAAGTCAGCCATATTGCTTGGGGGACATTGTGCTGGTTGCCATGTTCTATAGGTGACTTCCAAGGCAGCCATATTGCTTGGGGGACATTGTGCTGGTTGTGTTGTATAGGTGACTTCCAAGTCAGCCATATTGCATGGGGGACATTGTGCTGGTTGTCTTGTATAGGTGACTTCCAATTCAGCCATATTGCATGGGGGACATTGTGCTGGTGGCCATGTTCTATAGGTGACTTCCAAGTCAGCCATATTGCTTGGGGGACATTGTGCTGGTTGTATTGTATAGGTGACTTCCAAGTCAGCCATATTGCATGGGGGACATTGTGCTGGTTGTGTTGTATAGGTGACTTCCAAGTCAGCCATATTGCATGGGGGACATTGTGCTGGTTGTATTGTATAGGTGACTTCCAAGTTAACCATATTGCATGGGGGACATTGTGCTGGTTGTATTGTATAGGTGACTTCCAAGTCAGCCGTGTTGCATGGGGGACATTGTGCTGGTGGCCATGTTCTATAGGTGACATCCAAGTCAGCCATATTGCATGGGGGACATTGTGCTGGTTGCCATGTTGCATAGGTGACTTCCAAGTCAGCCATATTGCATGGGGGACATTGTACTGGTTGTCTTGTATAGGTGACTTCCAAGTCAGCCGTGTTGCATTGGGGACATTGTGCTGGTGGCCATGTTCTATAGGTGACTTCCAAGTCAGCCATATTGCATGGGGGACATTGTGCTGGTTGCCATGTTGTATAGGTGACTTCCAAGTCAGCCATATTGCATGGGGGACATTGTACTGGTTGTCTTGTATAGGTGACTTCCAAGTCAGCCGTGTTGCATTGGGGACATTGTGCTGGTGGCCATGTTCTATAGGTGACTTCCAAGTCAGCCATATTGCATGGGGGACATTGTGCTGGTTGCCATGTTGTATAGGTGACTTCCAAGTCAGCCATATTGCATGGGGGACATTGTGCTGGTTGCCATGTTGTATAGGTGACTTCCAAGTCAGCCATATTGCATGCGGGACATTGTGCTGGTTGTGTTGTATAGGTGACTTCCAAGTCAGCCATATTGCATGAGGGACATTGTGCTGGTTGTATTGTATAGGTGACTTCCAAGTCAGCCATATTGCATGGGGGACATTGTGCTGGTTGTATTGTATAGGTGACTTCCAAGTCAGCCATATTGCATGGGGGACATTGTGCTGGTTGCCATGTCCTATAGGTGACTTCCAAGTCAGCCATATTGCATGGGGGACATTGTGCTGGTTGTCTTGTATAGGTGACGTCCAAGTCAGCCATATTGCTTGGGGGACATTGTGCTGGTTGCCATGTTCTATAGGTGACTTCAAAGTCAGCCATATTGCTTGGGGGACATTGTGCTGGTTGTGTTGTATAGGTGACTTCCAAGTCAGCCATATTGCATGGGGGACATTGTGCTGGTTGTATTGTATAGGTGACTTCCAAGTCAGCCATATTGCATGGGGGACATTGTGCTGGTTGTATTGTATAGGTGACTTCCAAGTCAGCCATATTGCATGGGGGACATTGTGCTGGTTGCCATGTCCTATAGGTGACTTCCAAGTCAGCCATATTGCATGGGGGACATTGTGCTGGTTGTCTTGTATAGGTGACTTCCAAGTCAGCCATATTGCTTGGGGGACATTGTGCTGGTTGCCATGTTCTATAGGTGACTTCCAAGTCAGCCATATTGCATGGAGGACATTGTGCTGGTTGTGTTGTATAGGTGTCTTCCAAGTCAGCCATATTGCATGGGGGACATTGTGCTTGTGGCCATGTTTTATAGGTGACTTCCAAGTCAGCCATATTGCATGGGGGACATTGTGCTGGTGGCCATGTTCTATAGGTGACTTCCAAGTCAGCCATATTGCATGGGGGACATTGTGCTGGTTGTCTTGTATAGGTGACTTCCAAGTCAGCCATATTGCATGGGGGACATTGTGCTGGTGGCCATGTTCTATAGGTGAATTCCAAGTCAGCCATATTGCTTGGGGGACATTGTGCTGGTTGCCATGTTGTATAGGTGACTTCCAAGTCAGCCATATTGCATGGGGGACATTGTGCTGGTTGCCATGTTGTATAGGTGACTTCCAAGTCAGCCATATTGCATGGGGGACATTGTGCTGGTTGTGTTGTATAGGTGACTTCCAAGTCAGCCATATTGCATGAGGGACATTGTGCTGGTTGTGTTGTATAGGTGACTTCCAAGACAGCCATATTGCAGATGGGACATTGTGCTGGTTGTATTGTATAGGTGACTTCCAAGTCAGCCATATTGCATGGGGGACATTGTGCTGGTTGCCATGTCCTATAGGTGACTTCCAAGTCAGCCATATTGCATGGGGGACATTGTGCTGGTTGCCATGTTGTATAGGTGACTTCCAAGTCAGCCATATTGCTTGGGGGACATTGTGCTGGTTGCCATGTTCTATAGGTGACTTCCAAGTCAGCCATATTGCTTGGGGGACATTGTGCTGGTTGTGTTGTATAGGTGACTTCCAAGTCAGCCATATTGCATGGGGGACATTGTGCTGGTTGTCTTGTATAGGTGACTTCCAATTCAGCCATATTGCATGGGGGACATTGTGCTGGTGGCCATGTTCTATAGGTGACTTTCAAGTCAGCCATATTGCTTGGGGGACATTGTGCTGGTTGTATTGTATAGGTGACTTCCAAGTCAGCCATATTGCATGGGGGACATTGTGCTGGTTGTGTTGTATAGGTGACTTCCAAGTCAGCCATATTGCATGGGGGACATTGTGCTGGTTGTATTGTATAGGTGACTTCCAAGTCAGCCATATTGCATGGGGGACATTGTGCTGGTTGTATTGTATAGGTGACTTCCAAGTCAGCCGTGTTGCATGGGGGACATTCTGCTGGTGGCCATGTTCTATAGGTGACATCCAAGTCAGCCATATTGCATGGGGGACATTGTGCTGGTTGCCATGTTGTATAGGTGACTTCCAAGTCAGCCATATTGCATGGGGGACATTGTACTGGTTGTCTTGTATAGGTGACTTCCAAGTCAGCCGTGTTGCATTGGGGACATTGTGCTGGTGGCCATGTTCTATAGGTGACTTCCAAGTCAGCCATATTGCATGGGGGACATTGTGCTGGTTGCCATGTTGTATAGGTGACTTCCAAGTCAGCCATATTGCATGGGGGACATTGTGCTGGTTGCCATGTTGTATAGGTGACTTCCAAGTCAGCCATATTGCATGGGGGACATTGTGCTGGTTGTGTTGTATAGGTGACTTCCAAGTCAGCCATATTGCATGGGGGACATTGTGCTGGTTGTCTTGTATAGGTGACTTCCAAGTCACAATGTCCCCCATGCAATGTGGCTGACTTGGAAGTCACCTATACAAGAAACCAGCACAATGTCCCCCATGCAATGTGGCTGACTTGGAAGTCACCTATAGAACATGGCCACCAGCACAATGTCCCCCATGCAATATGGCTGACTTGGCAGTCACCTATACAAGACAACCAGCACAATGTCCCCCATGCAATATGGCTGACTTGGAAGTCACCTATACAACATGGCAACCAGCACAATGTCCCCCATGCAATATGGCTGACTTGGAAGTCACCTATACAAGACAACCAGCACAATGTCCCCCATGCAATATGGCTGACTTGGAAGTCACCTATAGGACATGGCAACCAGCACAATGTCCCCCAAGCAATATGGCTGACTTGGAAGTCACCTATACAAGACAACCAGCACAATGTCCCAAATGCAATATGGCTGACTTGGAAGTCACCTATAGAACATGGCCACCAGCACAATGTCCCCCATGCAATATGGCTGACTTGGAAGTCACCAATACAACATGGCAACCAGCACAATGTCCCCCATGCAATATGGCTGACTTGGAAGTCACCTATACAATACAACCAGCACAATGTCCCCCAAGCAATATGGCTGACATGGAAGTCACCTATACAAGACAACCAGCACAATGTCCCCCATGCAATATGGCTGACTTGGAAGTCACCTATAGGACATGGCCACCAGCACAATGTCCCCCATGCAATATGGCTGACTTGGAAGTCACCTATACAATACAACCAGCACAATGTCCCCCATGCAATATGGCTGACTTGGAAGTCACCTATACAATACAACCAGCACAATGTCCCCCAAGCAATATGGCTGACTTGGAAGTCACCTATACAACACAACCAGCACAATGTCCCCCATGCAATATGGCTGACTTGGAAGTCACCTATACAATACAACCAGCACAATGTCCCCCATGCAATATGGCTGACTTGGAAGTCACCTATACAACACAACCAGCACAATGTCCCCCATGCAATATGGCTGACTTGGAAGTCACCTATACAAGACAACCAGCACAATGTCCCCCATGCAATATGGCTGACTTGGAAGTCACCTATAGGACATGGCCACCAGCACAATGTCCCCCATGCAATATGGCTGACTTGGAAGTCACCTATACAATACAACCAGCACAATGTCCCCCATGCAATATGGCTGACTTGGAAGTCACCTATACAATACAACCAGCACAATGTCCCCTATGCAATATGGCTGAGTTGGAAGTCACCTATACAACACAACCAGCACAATGTCACCCATGCAATATGGCTGACTTGGAAGTCACCTATACAAGACAACCAGCACAATGTCCCAAATGCAATATGGCTGACTTGGAAGTCACCTATAGAACATGGCCACCAGCACAATGTCCCCCATGCAATATGGCTGACTTGGAAGTCACCTATACAACATGGCAACCAGCACAATGTCCCCCATGCAATATGGCTGACTTGGAAGTCACCTATACAATACAACCAGCACAATGTCTCCCAAGCAATATGGCTGACTTGGAAGTCACCTATACAAGACAACCAGCGCAATGTCCCCCATGCAATATGGCTGACTTGGAAGTCACCTATAGGACATGGCCACCAGCACAATGTCCCCCATGCAATATGGCTGACTTGGAAGTCACCTATACAATACAACCAGCACAATGTCCCCCATGCAATATGGCTGATTTGGAAGTCACCTATACAACACAACCAGCACAATGTCCCCCATGCAATATGGCTGACTTGGAAGTCACCTATACAAGACAACCAGCACAATGTCCCCCATGCAATATGGCTGACTTGGAAGTCACCTATAGAACATGGCCACCAGCACAATGTCCCCCATGCAATATGGCTGACTTGGAAGTCACCTTTACAACATGGCAACCAGCACAATGTCCCCAAGCAATATGGCTGACTTAAAAGTCACCTATACAAGACAACCAGCACAATTTCCCCCATGCAATATGGCTCACTTCGAAGTCACCTATAGGACATGGCAACCAGCACAATGTCCCCCATGCAATATGGCTGATTTGGAAGTCACCTATACAACACAACCAGCACAATGTCCCCCATGCAATATCGCTGACTTGGAAGTCACCTATACAAGACAACCAGCACAATGTCCCAAATGCAATATGGCTGACTTGGAAGTCATCTATAGAACATGGCCACCAGCACAATGTCCCCCATGCAATATGGCTGACTTGGAAGTCACCTATACAACATGGCAACCAGCACAATGTCCCCCATGCAATATGGCTGACTTGGAAGTCACCTATACAATACAACCAGCACAATGTCCCCCAAGCAATATGGCTGACTTGGAAGTCACCTATACAAGACAACCAGCACAATGTCCCCCATGCAATATGGCTGACTTGGAAGTCACCTATAGGACATGGCCACCAGCACAATGTCCCCCATGCAATATAGCTGACTTGGAAGTCACCTATACAATACAACCAGCACAATGTCCCCCATGCAATATGGCTGATTTGGAAGACACCTATACAACACAACCAGCACAATGTCCCCCATGCAATATGGCTGACTTGGAAGTCACCTATACAAGACAACCAGCACAATGTCCCCCATGCAATATGGCTGACTTGGAAGTCACCTATAGAACATGGCCACCAGCACAATGTCCCCCATGCAATATGGCTGACTTGGAAGTCACCTATACAACATGGCAACCAGCACAATGTCCCCCAAGCAATATGGCTGACTTGGAAGTCACCTATAGAACATGGCAACCAGCACAATGTCCCCCAAGCAATATGGCTGACTTAAAAGTCACCTATACAAGACAACCAGCACAATTTCCCCAATGCAATATGGCTGACTTGGAAGTCACTTATAGGACATGGCATCCAGCACAATGTCCCCCATGCAATATGGCTGACTTGTAAGTCACCTATACAACATGGCAACCAGCACAATGTCCCCCAAGCAATATGGCTGACTTGGAAGTCACCTATACAACATGGCAACCAGCACAATGTCCCCCATGCAATATGGCTGACTTGGAAGTCACCTATAGAACATGGCCACCAGCCCAATGTCCCCCATGCAACACGGCTGACTTGGAAGTCACCTATACAATACAACCAGCACAATGTCCCCCATGCAATATGGCTGATTTGGAAGTCACCTATACAACACAACCAGCACAATGTCCCCCATGCAATATGGCTGACTTGGAAGTCACCTATACAAGACAACCAGCACAATGTCCCCCATGCAATATGGCTGACTTGGAAGTCACCTATAGAACATGGCCACCAGCACAATGTCCCGCATGCAATATGGCTGACTTGGAAGTCACCTATACAACATGGCAACCAGCACAATGTCCCCCAAGCAATATGGCTGACTTGGAAGTCACCTATAGAACATGGCAACCAGCACAATGTCCCCCAAGCAATATGGCTGACTTAAAAGTCACCTATACAAGACAACCAGCACAATTTCCCCCATGCAATATGGCTGACTTGGAAGTCACTTATAGGACATGGCATCCAGCACAATGTCCCCCATGCAATATGGCTGACTTGTAAGTCACCTATACAACATGGCAACCAGCACAATGTCCCCCAAGCAATATGGCTGACTTGGAAGTCACCTATACAACATGGCAACCAGCACAATGTCCCCCATGCAATATGGCTGACTTGGAAGTCACCTATAGAACATGGCCACCAGCCCAATGTCCCCCATGCAACACGGCTGACTTGGAAGTCACCTATACAAGACAACCAGCACAATGTCCCCCATGCAATATGGCTGACTTGGAAGTCACCTATAGGACATGGCCACCAGCACAATGTCCCCCATGCAATATGGCTGACTTGGAAGTCACCTATACAACATGGCAACCAGCACAATGTCCCCCAAGCAATATGGCTGACTTGGAAGTCACCTATACAACATGGCAACCAGCACAATGTCCCCCATGCAATATGGCTGACTTGGAAGTCACCTATAGAACATGGCAACCAGCACAATGTCCCCCAAGCAATATGGCTGACTTAAAAGTCACCTATACAAGACAACCAGCACAATTTCCCCCATGCAATATGGCTGACTTGGAAGTCACCTATAGGACATGGCAACCAGCACAATGTCCCCCATGCAATATGGCTGATTTGGAAGTCACCTATACAACACAACCAGCACAATGTCCCCCATGCAATATGGCTGACTTGGAAGTCACCTATACAAGACAACCAGCACAATGTCCCAAATGCAATATGGCTGACTTGGAAGTCACCTATAGAACATGGCCACCAGCACAATGTCCCCCATGCAATATGGCTGACTTGGAAGTCACCTATACAACATGGCAACCAGCACAATGTCCCCCATGCAATATGGCTGACTTGGAAGTCACCTATACAATACAACCAGCACAATGTCCCCCAAGCAATATGGCTGACTTGGAAGTCACATATACAAGACAACCAGCACAATGTCCCCCATGCAATATAGCTGACTTGGAAGTCACCTATACAATACAACCAGCACAATGTCCCCCATGCAATATGGCTGATTTGGAAGTCACCTATACAACACAACCAGCACAATGTCCACCATGCAATATGGCTGACTTGGAAGTCACCTATACAAGACAACCAGCACAATGTCCCCCATGCAATATGGCTGACTTGGAAGTCACCTATAGAACATGGCCACCAGCACAATGTCCCCCATGCAATATGGCTGACTTGGAAGTCACCTATACAACATAGCAACCAGCACAATGTCCCCCAAGCAATATGGCTGACTTGGAAGTCACCTATACAACATGGCAACCAGCACAATGTCCCCCAAGCAATATGGCTGACTTGGAAGTCACCTATAGAACATGGCAACCAGCACAATGTCCCCCAAGCAATATGGCTGACTTAAAAGTCACCTATACAAGACAACCAGCACAATTTCCCCCATGCAATATGGCTGACTTGGAAGTCACCTATAGGACATGGCAACCAGCACAATGTCCCCCATGCAATATGGCTGACTTGTAAGTCACCTATACAACATGGCAACCAGCACAATGTCCCCCAAGCAATATGGCTGACTTGGAAGTCACCTATACAACATAGCAACCAGCACAATGTCCCCCATGCAATATGGCTGACTTGGAAGTCACCTATAGAACATGGCCACCAGCCCAATGTCCCCCATGCAACACGGCTGACTTGGAAGTCACCTATACAACACAACCAGCACAATGTCCCCCATGCAATATGGCTGACTTGGAAGTCACCTATAGGACATGGCCACCAGCACAATGTCCCCCATGCAATATGGCTGACTTGGAAGTCACCTATACAATACAACCAGCACAATGTCCCCCATGCAATATGGCTGACTTGGAAGTCACCTATACAATACAACCAGCACAATGTCCCCCATGCAATATGGCTGATTTGGAAGTCACCTATACAACACAACCAGCACAATGTCCCCCATGCAATATGGCTGACTTGGAAGTCACCTATACAAGACAACCAGCACAATGTCCCCCATGCATAATGGCTGACTTGGAAGTCACCTATAGAACATGGCCACCAGCACAATGTCCCCCATGCAATATGGCTGAGTTGGAAGTCAACTATACAACATGGCAACCAGCACAATGTCCCCCATGCAATATGGCTGACTTGGAAGTCACCTATACAACATGGCAACCAGCACAATGTCCCCCATGCAATATGGCTGACATGGAAGTCACCTATACAATACAACCAGCACAATGTCCCCCAAGCAATATGGCTGACTTAGAAGTCACATATACAAGACAACCAGCACAATGTCCCCCATGCAATATAGCTGACTTGGAAGTCACCTATACAATACAACCAGCACAATGTCCCCCATGCAATATGGCTGATTTGGAAGTCACCTATACAACACAACCAGCACAATGTCCACCATGCAATATGGCTGACTTGGAAGTCACCTATACAAGACAACCAGCACAATGTCCCCCATGCAATATGGCTGACTTGGAAGTCACCTATAGAACATGGCCACCAGCACAATGTCCCCCATGCAATATGGCTGACTTGGAAGTCACCTATACAACATAGCAACCAGCACAATGTCCCCCAAGCAATATGGCTGACTTGGAAGTCACCTATACAACATGGCAACCAGCACAATGTCCCCCAAGCAATATGGCTGACTTGGAAGTCACCTATACAACATGGCAACCAGCACAATGTCCCCCATGCAATATGGCTGACTTGGAAGTCACCTATAGAACATGGCCACCAGCCCAATGTCCCCCATGCAACACGGCTGACTTGGAAGTCACCTATACAACACAACCAGCACAATGTCCCCCATGCAATATGGCTGACTTGGAAGTCACCTATAGGACATGGCCACCAGCACAATGTCCCCCATGCAATATGGCTGACTTGGAAGTCACCTATACAATACAACCAGCACAATGTCCCCCATGCAATATGGCTGACTTGGAAGTCACCTATACAATACAACCAGCACAATGTCCCCCATGCAATATGGCTGATTTGGAAGTCACCTATACAACACAACCAGCACAATGTCCCCCATGCAATATGGCTGACTTGGAAGTCACCTATACAAGACAACCAGCACAATGTCCCCCATGCATAATGGCTGACTTGGAAGTCACCTATAGAACATGGCCACCAGCACAATGTCCCCCATGCAATATGGCTGAGTTGGAAGTCAACTATACAACATGGCAACCAGCACAATGTCCCCCAAGCAATATGGCTGACTTGGAAGTCACCTATACAACATGGTAACCAGCACAATGTCCCCCAAGCAATATGGCTGACTTGGAAGTCACCTATAGAACATGGCAACCAGCACAATGTCCCCCAAGCAATATGGCTGACTTAAAAGTCACCAATACAAGACAACCAGCACAATTTCCTCCATGCAATATGGCTGACTTGGAAGTCACCTATAGGACATGGCAACCAGCACAATGTCCCCCATGCAATATGGCTGACTTGTAAGTCAACTATACAACATGGCAACCAGCACAATGTCCCCCATGCAATATGGCTGACTTGGAAGTCACCTATACAACATGGCAACCAGCACAATGTCCCCCATGCAATATGGCTGACGTGGAAGTCACCTTTACAACATGGCCACCAGCACAATGTCCCCCATGCAATATGGCTGACTTGGAAGTCACCTATACAAGACAACCAGCACAATGTCCCCCATGCAATATGGCTGACTTGGAAGTCACCTATACAACACAAGCAGCACAATGTCCCCCAAGCAATATGGCTGACTTGGAAGTCACCTATACAACATGGCAACCAGCACATTGTCCCCCATGCAATATGGCTGACTTGGAAGTCACCTATAGGACATGGCAACCAGCACAATGTCCCCCATGCAATATGGCTGACTTGGAAGTCACCTATAGAACATGGCCACCAGCACAATGTCCCCCAAGCAATATGGCTCACTTGGAAGGCACCTATACAATACAAACAGCACAATGTCCCCCATGCAATATGGCTGACTTGGAAGTCACCTATACAATACAACCAGCACAATGTCCCCCATGCAATATGGCTGACTTGGAAGTCACCTATACAACACAACCAGCACAATGTCCCCCATGCAATATGGCTGACTTGGAAGTCACCTATACAACACATCCAGCACAATGTCCCCCATGCAATATGGCTCACTTGGAAGTCACCTATACAACATGGCAACCAGCACAATGTCCCCCATGCAATATGGCTGACTTGGAAGTCACCTATACAACATGGCAACCAGCACAATGTACCCCATGCAATATGGCTGACTTGGAAGTCACCTATACAAGAAACCAGCACAATGTCCCCCATGCAATATGGCTGACTTGGAAGTCACCTATACAACACAACCAGCACAATGTCCCCCAAGCAATATGGCTCACTTGGAAGTCACCTATACAACATGGCAACCAGCACAATGTCCCCCATGCAATATGGCTGACTTGGAAGTCACCTATACAAGACAACCAGCACAATGTCCCCCATGCAATATGGCTGACTTGGAAGTCACCTATAGGACATGGCAACCAGCACAATGTCCCCCAAGCAATATGGCTGACTTGGAAGTCACCTATACAAGACAACCAGCACAATGTCCCAAATGCAATATGGCTGACTTGGAAGTCACCTATAGAACATGGCCACCAGCACAATGTCCCCCATGCAATATGGCTGACTTGGAAGTCACCTATACAACATGGCAACCAGCACAATATCCCCCATGCAATATGGCTGACTTGGAAGTAACCTATACAACATGGCAACCAGCACAATGTCCCCCAAGCAATATGGCTGACTTGGAAGTCACCTATACAAGACAACCAGCACAATTTCCCCCATGCAATATGGCTGAATTGGAAGTCACCTATAGAACATGGCCACCAGCACAATGTCCCCCATGCAATATGGCTGACTTGGAAGTCACCTTTACAACATGGCAACCAGCACAATGTCCCCAAGCAATATGGCTGACTTAAAAGTCACCTATACAAGACAACCAGCACAATTTCACCCATGCAATATGGCTCACTTCGAAGTCACCTATAGGACATGGCAACCAGCACAATGTCCCCCATGCAATATGGCTGATTTGGAAGTCACCTATACAACACAACCAGCACAATGTCCCCCATGCAATATCGCTGACTTGGAAGTCACCTATACAAGACAACCAGCACAATGTCCCAAATGCAATATGGCTGACTTGGAAGTCATCTATAGAACATGGCCACCAGCACAATGTCCCCCATGCAATATGGCTGACTTGGAAGTCACCTATACAACATGGCAACCAGCACAATGTCCCCCATGCAATATGGCTGACTTGGAAGTCACCTATACAATACAACCAGCACAATGTCCCCTAAGCAATATGGCTGACTTGGAAGTCACCTATACAAGACAACCAGCACAATGTCCCCCATGCAATATGGCTGACTTGGAAGTCACCTATAGGACATGGCCACCAGCACAATGTCCCCCATGCAATATAGCTGACTTGGAAGTCACCTATACAATACAACCAGCACAATGTCCCCCATGCAATATGGCTGATTTGGAAGTCACCTATACAACACAACCAGCACAATGTCCCCCATGCAATATGGCTGACTTGGAAGTCACCTATACAAGACAACCAGCACAATGTCCCCCATGCAATATGGCTGACTTGGAAGTCACCTATAGAACATGGCCACCAGCACAATGTCCCCCATGCAATATGGCTGACTTGGAAGTCACCTATACAACATGGCAACCAGCACAATGTCCCCCAAGCAATATGGCTGACTTGGAAGTCACCTATAGAACATGGCAACCAGCACAATGTCCCCCAAGCAATATGGCTGACTTAAAAGTCACCTATACAAGACAACCAGCACAATTTCCCCCATGCAATATGGCTGACTTGGAAGTCACCTATAGGACATGGCATCCAGCACAATGTCCCCCATGCAATATGGCTGACTTGTAAGTCACCTATACAACATGGCAACCAGCACAATGTCCCCCAAGCAATATGGCTGACTTGGAAGTCACCTATACAACATGGCAACCAGCACAATGTCCCCCATGCAATATGGCTGACTTGGAAGTCACCTATAGAACATGGCCACCAGCCCAATGTCCCCCATGCAACACGGCTGACTTGGAAGTCACCTATACAAGACAACCAGCACAATGTCCCCCATGCAATATGGCTGACTTGGAAGTCACCTATAGGACATGGCCACCAGCACAATGTCCCCCATGCAATATGGCTGACTTGGAAGTCACCTATACAACATGGCAACCAGCACAATGTTCCCCAAGCAATATGGCTGACTTGGAAGTCACCTATACAACATGGCAACCAGCACAATGTCCCCCATGCAATATGGCTGACTTGGAAGTCACCTATAGAACATGGCAACCAGCACAATGTCCCCCAAGCAATATGGCTGACTTAAAAGTCACCTATACAAGACAACCAGCACAATTTCCCCCATGCAATATGGCTGACTTGGAAGTCACCTATAGGACATGGCAACCAGCACAATGTCCCCCATGCAATATGGCTGATTGGGAAGTCACCTATACAACACAACCAGCACAATGTCCCCCATGCAATATGGCTGACTTGGAAGTCACCTATACAAGACAACCAGCACAATGTCCCAAATGCAATATGGCTGACTTGGAAGTCACCTATAGAACATGGCCACCAGCACAATGTCCCCCATGCAATATGGCTGACTTGGAAGTCACCTATACAACATGGCAACCAGCACAATGTCCCCCATGCAATATGGCTGACTTGGAAGTCACCTATACAATACAACCAGCACAATGTCCCCCAAGCAATATGGCTGACTTGGAAGTCACATATACAAGACAACCAGCACAATGTCCCCCATGCAATATGGCTGACTTGGAAGTCACCTATAGGACATGGCCACCAGCACAATGTCCCCCATGCAATATAGCTGACTTGGAAGTCACCTATACAATACAACCAGCACAATGTCCCCCATGCAATATGGCTGATTTGGAAGTCACCTATACAACACAACCAGCACAATGTCCACCATGCAATATGGCTGACTTGGAAGTCACCTATACAAGACAACCAGCACAATGTCCCCCATGCAATATGGCTGACTTGGAAGTCACCTATAGAACATGGCCACCAGCACAATGTCCCCCATGCAATATGGCTGACTTGAAAGTCACCTATACAACATGGCAACCAGCACAATGTCCCCCAAGCAATATGGCTGACTTGGAAGTCACCTATACAACATGGCAACCAGCACAATGTCCCCCAAGCAATATGGCTGACTTGGAAGTCACCTATAGAACATGGCAACCAGCACAATGTCCCCCAAGCAATATGGCTGACTTAAAAGTCACCTATACAAGACAACCAGCACAATTTCCCCCATACAATATGGCTGACTTGGAAGTCACCTATAGGACATGGCAACCAGCACAATGTCCCCCATGCAATATGGCTGACTTGTAAGTCACCTATACAACATGGCAACCAGCACAATGTCCCCCAAGCAATATGGCTGACTTGGAAGTCACCTATACAACATGGCAACCAGCACAATGTCCCCCATGCAATATGGCTGACTTGGAAGTCACCTATAGAACATGGCCACCAGCCCAATGTCCCCCATGCAACACGGCTGACTTGGAAGTCACCTTTACAACACAACCAGCACAATGTCCCCCATGCAATATGGCTGACTTGGAAGTCACCTATAGGACATGGCCACCAGCACAATGTCCCCCATGCAATATGGCTGACTTGGAAGTCACCTATACAATACAACCAGCACAATGTCCCCCATGCAATATGGCTGACTTGGAAGTCACCTATACAATACAACCAGCACAATGTCCCCCATGCAATATGGCTGACTTAAAAGTCACCAATACAAGACAACCAGCACAATTTCCCCCATGCAATATGGCTGACTTGGAAGTCACCTATAGGACATGGCAACCAGCACAATGTCCCCCATGCAATATGGCTGACTTGTAAGTCAACTATACAACATGGCAACCAGCACAATGTCCCCCATGCAATATGGCTGACTTGGAAGTCACCTATACAACATGGCAACCAGCACAATGTCCCCCATGCAATATGGCTGACTTGGAAGTCACCTTTACAACATGGCCACCAGCACAATGTCCCCCATGCAATATGGCTGACTTGGAAGTCACCTATACAAGACAACCAGCACAATGTCCCCCATGCAATATGGCTGACTTGGAAGTCACCTATACAACACAAGCAGCACAATGTCCCCCAAGCAATATGGCTGACTTGGAAGTCACCTATACAACATGGCAACCAGCACATTGTCCCCCATGCAATATGGCTGACTTGGAAGTCACCTATAGGACATGGCAACCAGCACAATGTCCCCCATGCAATATGGCTGACTTGGAAGTCACCTATAGAACATGGCCACCAGCACAATGTCCCCCAAGCAATATGGCTCACTTGGAAGGCACCTATACAATACAAACAGCACAATGTCCCCCATGCAATATGGCTGACTTGGAAGTCACCTATACAATACAACCAGCACAATGTCCCCCATGCAATATGGCTGACTTGGAAGTCACCTATACAACACAACCAGCACAATGTCCCCCATGCAATATGGCTGACTTGGAAGTCACCTATACAACACATCCAGCACAATGTCCCCCATGCAATATGGCTCACTTGGAAGTCACCTATACAACATGGCAACCAGCACAATGTCCCCCATGCAATATGGCTGACTTGGAAGTCACCTATACAACATGGCAACCAGCACAATGTACCCCATGCAATATGGCTGACTTGGAAGTCACCTATACAAGAAACCAGCACAATGTCCCCCATGCAATATGGCTGACTTGGAAGTCACCTATACAACACAACCAGCACAATGTCCCCCAAGCAATATGGCTCACTTGGAAGTCACCTATACAACATGGCAACCAGCACAATGTCCCCCATGCAATATGGCTGACTTGGAAGTCACCTATACAAGACAACCAGCACAATGTCCCCCATGCAATATGGCTGACTGTAAGTCACCTATAGGACATGGCAACCAGCACAATGTCCCCCAAGCAATATGGCTGACTTGGAAGTCACCTATACAAGACAACCAGCACAATGTCCCAAATGCAATATGGCTGACTTGGAAGTCACCTATAGAACATGGCCACCAGCACAATGTCCCCCATGCAATATGGCTGACTTGGAAGTCACCTATACAACATGGCAACCAGCACAATATCCCCCATGCAATATGGCTGACTTGGAAGTAACCTATACAACATGGCAACCAGCACAATGTCCCCCAAGCAATATGGCTGACTTGGAAGTCACCTATACAAGACAACCAGCACAATTTCCCCCATGCAATATGGCTGAATTGGAAGTCACCTATAGAACATGGCCACCAGCACAATGTCCCCCATGCAATATGGCTGACTTGGAAGTCACCTTTACAACATGGCAACCAGCACAATGTCCCCAAGCAATATGGCTGACTTAAAAGTCACCTATACAAGACAACCAGCACAATTTCACCCATGCAATATGGCTCACTTCGAAGTCACCTATAGGACATGGCAACCAGCACAATGTCCCCCATGCAATATGGCTGATTTGGAAGTCACCTATACAACACAACCAGCACAATGTCCCCCATGCAATATCGCTGACTTGGAAGTCACCTATACAAGACAACCAGCACAATGTCCCAAATGCAATATGGCTGACTTGGAAGTCATCTATAGAACATGGCCACCAGCACAATGTCCCCCATGCAATATGGCTGACTTGGAAGTCACCTATACAACATGGCAACCAGCACAATGTCCCCCATGCAATATGGCTGACTTGGAAGTCACCTATACAATACAACCAGCACAATGTCCCCTAAGCAATATGGCTGACTTGGAAGTCACCTATACAAGACAACCAGCACAATGTCCCCCATGCAATATGGCTGACTTGGAAGTCACCTATAGGACATGGCCACCAGCACAATGTCCCCCATGCAATATAGCTGACTTGGAAGTCACCTATACAATACAACCAGCACAATGTCCCCCATGCAATATGGCCGATTTGGAAGTCACCTATACAACACAACCAGCACAATGTCCCCCATGCAATATGGCTGACTTGGAAGTCACCTATACAAGACAACCAGCACAATGTCCCCCATGCAATATGGCTGACTTGGAAGTCACCTATAGAACATGGCCACCAGCACAATGTCCCCCATGCAATATGGCTGACTTGGAAGTCACCTATACAACATGGCAACCAGCACAATGTCCCCCAAGCAATATGGCTGACTTGGAAGTCACCTATAGAACATGGCAACCAGCACAATGTCCCCCAAGCAATATGGCTGACTTAAAAGTCACCTATACAAGACAACCAGCACAATTTCCCCCATGCAATATGGCTGACTTGGAAGTCACCTATAGGACATGGCATCCAGCACAATGTCCCCCATGCAATATGGCTGACTTGTAAGTCACCTATACAACATGGCAACCAGCACAATGTCCCCCAAGCAATATGGCTGACTTGGAAGTCACCTATACAACATGGCAACCAGCACAATGTCCCCCATGCAATATGGCTGACTTGGAAGTCACCTATAGAACATGGCCACCAGCCCAATGTCCCCCATGCAACACGGCTGACTTGGAAGTCACCTATACAAGACAACCAGCACAATGTCCCCCATGCAATATGGCTGACTTGGAAGTCACCTATAGGACATGGCCACCAGCACAATGTCCCCCATGCAATATGGCTGACTTGGAAGTCACCTATACAACATGGCAACCAGCACAATGTTCCCCAAGCAATATGGCTGACTTGGAAGTCACCTATACAACATGGCAACCAGCACAATGTCCCCCATGCAATATGGCTGACTTGGAAGTCACCTATAGAACATGGCAACCAGCACAATGTCCCCCAAGCAATATGGCTGACTTAAAAGTCACCTATACAAGACAACCAGCACAATTTCCCCCATGCAATATGGCTGACTTGGAAGTCACCTATAGGACATGGCAACCAGCACAATGTCCCCCATGCAATATGGCTGATTTGGAAGTCACCTATACAACACAACCAGCACAATGTCCCCCATGCAATATGGCTGACTTGGAAGTCACCTATACAAGACAACCAGCACAATGTCCCAAATGCAATATGGCTGACTTGGAAGTCACCTATAGAACATGGCCACCAGCACAATGTCCCCCATGCAATATGGCTGACTTGGAAGTCACCTATACAACATGGCAACCAGCACAATGTCCCCCATGCAATATGGCTGACTTGGAAGTCACCTATACAATACAACCAGCACAATGTCCCCCAAGCAATATGGCTGACTTGGAAGTCACATATACAAGACAACCAGCACAATGTCCCCCATGCAATATGGCTGACTTGGAAGTCACCTATAGGACATGGCCACCAGCACAATGTCCCCCATGCAATATAGCTGACTTGGAAGTCACCTATACAATACAACCAGCACAATGTCCCCCATGCAATATGGCTGATTTGGAAGTCACCTATACAACACAACCAGCACAATGTCCACCATGCAATATGGCTGACTTGGAAGTCACCTATACAAGACAACCAGCACAATGTCCCCCATGCAATATGGCTGACTTGGAAGTCACCTATAGAACATGGCCACCAGCACAATGTCCCCCATGCAATATGGCTGACTTGAAAGTCACCTATACAACATGGCAACCAGCACAATGTCCCCCAAGCAATATGGCTGACTTGGAAGTCACCTATACAACATGGCAACCAGCACAATGTCCCCCAAGCAATTTGGCTGACTTGGAAGTCACCTATAGAACATGGCAACCAGCACAATGTCCCCCAAGCAATATGGCTGACTTAAAAGTCACCTATACAAGACAACCAGCACAATTTCCCCCATACAATATGGCTGACTTGGAACTCACCTATAGGACATGGCAACCAGCACAATGTCCCCCATGCAATATGGCTGACTTGTAAGTCACCTATACAACATGGCAACCAGCACAATGTCCCCCAAGCAATATGGCTGACTTGGAAGTCACCTATACAACATGGCAACCAGCACAATGTCCCCCATGCAATATGGCTGACTTGGAAGTCACCTATAGAACATGGCCACCAGCCCAATGTCCCCCATGCAACACGGCTGACTTGGAAGTCACCTTTACAACACAACCAGCACAATGTCCCCCATGCAATATGGCTGACTTGGAAGTCACCTATAGGACATGGCCACCAGCACAATGTCCCCCATGCAATATGGCTGACTTGGAAGTCACCTATACAATACAACCAGCACAATGTCCCCCATGCAATATGGCTGACTTGGAAGTCACCTATACAATACAACCAGCACAATGTCCCCCATGCAATATGGCTGACTTAAAAGTCACCAATACAAGACAACCAGCACAATTTCCCCCATGCAATATGGCTGACTTGGAAGTCACCTATAGGACATGGCAACCAGCACAATGTCCCCCATGCAATATGGCTGACTTGTAAGTCAACTATACAACATGGCAACCAGCACAATGTCCCCCATGCAATATGGCTGACTTGGAAGTCACCTATACAACATGGCAACCAGCACAATGTCCCCCATGCAATATGGCTGACTTGGAAGTCACCTTTACAACATGGCCACCAGCACAATGTCCCCCATGCAATATGGCTGACTTGGAAGTCACCTATACAAGACAACCAGCACAATGTCCCCCATGCAATATGGCTGACTTGGAAGTCACCTATACAACACAAGCAGCACAATGTCCCCCAAGCAATATGGCTGACTTGGAAGTCACCTATACAACATGGCAACCAGCACAATGTCCCCCATGCAATATGGCTGACTTGGAAGTCACCTATAGGACATGGCAACCAGCACAATGTCCCCCATGCAATATGGCTGACTTGGAAGTCACCTATAGAACATGGCCACCAGCACAATGTCCCCCAAGCAATATGGCTCACTTGGAAGGCACCTATACAATACAAACAGCACAATGTCCCCCATGCAATATGGCTGACTTGGAAGTCACCTATACAATACAACCAGCACAATGTCCCCCATGCAATATGGCTGACTTGGAAGTCACCTATACAACACAACCAGCACAATGTCCCCCATGCAATATGGCTGACTTGGAAGTCACCTATACAACACATCCAGCACAATGTCCCCCATGCAATATGGCTCACTTGGAAGTCACCTATACAACATGGCAACCAGCACAATGTCCCCCATGCAATATGGCTGACTTGGAAGTCACCTATACAACATGGCAACCAGCACAATGTACCCCATGCAATATGGCTGACTTGGAAGTCACCTATACAAGAAACCAGCACAATGTCCCCCATGCAATATGGCTGACTTGGAAGTCACCTATACAACACAACCAGCACAATGTCCCCTAAGCAATATGGCTCACTTGGAAGTCACCTATACAACATGGCAACCAGCACAATGTCCCCCATGCAATATGGCTGACTTGGAAGTCACCTATACAAGACAACCAGCACAATGTCCCCCATGCAATATGGCTGACTTGGAAGTCACCTATAGGACATGGCAACCAGCACAATGTCCCCCAAGCAATATGGCTGACTTGGAAGTCACCTATACAAGACAACCAGCACAATGTCCCAAATGCAATATGGCTGACTTGGAAGTCACCTATAGAACATGGCCACCAGCACAATGTCCCCCATGCAATATGGCTGACTTGGAAGTCACCTATACAACATGGCAACCAGCACAATATCCCCCATGCAATATGGCTGACTTGGAAGTAACCTATACAACATGGCAACCAGCACAATGTCCCCCAAGCAATATGGCTGACTTGGAAGTCACCTATACAAGACAACCAGCACAATTTCCCCCATGCAATATGGCTGACTTGGAAGTCACCTATAGGACATGGCAACCAGCACAATGTCCCCCATGCAATATGGCTGACTTATAAGTCACCTATACAACATGGCAACCAGCACAAGGTCCCCCATGCAATATGGCTGACTTGGAAGTCACCTATACAACATGGCAACCAGCACAATGTCCCCCATGCAATATGCTGACTTGGAAGTCACCTTTACAACATGGCCACCAGCACAATGTCCCCCATGCAATATGGCTGACTTGGAAGTCACCTATACAAGACAACCAGCACAATGTCCCCCATGCAATATGGCTGACTTGGAAGTCACCTATACAACACAACCAGCACAATGTCCCCCAAGCAATATGGCTGACTTGGAAGTCACCTATACAACATGGCAACCAGCACAATGTCCCCCATGCAATATGGCTGACTTGGAAGTCACCTATAGGACATGGCAACCAGCACAATGTCCCCCATGCAATATGGCTGACTTGGAAGTCACCTATAGAACATGGCCACCAGCACAATGTCCCCCAAGCAATATGGCTCACTTGGAAGGCACCTATACAATACAAACAGCACAATGTCCCCCATGCAATATGGCTGACTTGGAAGTCACCTATACAATACAACCAGCACAATGTCCCCCATGCAATATGGCTGACTTGGAAGTCACCTATACAACACAACCAGCACAATGTCCCCCATGCAATATGGCTGACTTGGAAGTCACCTATACAACACAACCAGCACAATGTCCCCCATGCAATATGGCTCACTTGGAAGTCACCTATACAACATGGCATCCAGCACAATGTCCCCTATGTAATATGGCTGACTTGGAAGTCACCTATACAACATGGCAACCAGCACAATGTCCCCCATGCAATATGGCTGACTTGGAAGTCACCTATACAACATGGCAACCAGCACAATGTACCCCATGCAATATGGCTGACTTGGAAGTCACCTATACAAGAAACCAGCACAATGTCCCCCATGCAATATGGCTGACTTGGAAGTCACCTATACAACACAACCAGCACAATGTCCCCCAAGCAATATGGCTCACTTGGAAGTCACCTATACAACATGGCAACCAGCACAATGTCCCCCATGCAATATGGCTGACTTGGAAGTCACCTATACAACATGGCAACCAGCACAATGTCCCCCATGCAATATGGCTCACTTGGAAGTCACCTATACAACATGGCAACCAGCACAATGTCCCCCATGCAATATGGCTGACTTGGAAGTCACCTATACAACATGGCAACCAGCACAATGTACCCCATGCAATATGGCTGACTTGGAAGTCACCTATACAAGAAACCAGCACAATGTCCCCCATGCAATATGGCTGACTTGGAAGTCACCTATACAACACAACCAGCACAATGTCCCCTAAGCAATATGGCTCACTTGGAAGTCACCTATACAACATGGCAACCAGCACAATGTCCCCCATGCAATATGGCTGACTTGGAAGTCACCTATACAAGACAACCAGCACAATGTCCCCCATGCAATATGGCTGACTTGGAAGTCACCTATAGGACATGGCAACCAGCACAATGTCCCCCAAGCAATATGGCTGACTTGGAAGTCACCTATACAAGACAACCAGCACAATGTCCCAAATGCAATATGGCTGACTTGGAAGTCACCTATAGAACATGGCCACCAGCACAATGTCCCCCATGCAATATGGCTGACTTGGAAGTCACCTATACAACATGGCAACCAGCACAATATCCCCCATGCAATATGGCTGACTTGGAAGTAACCTATACAACATGGCAACCAGCACAATGTCCCCCAAGCAATATGGCTGACTTGGAAGTCACCTATACAAGACAACCAGCACAATTTCCCCCATGCAATATGGCTGACTTGGAAGTCACCTATAGGACATGGCAACCAGCACAATGTCCCCCATGCAATATGGCTGACTTATAAGTCACCTATACAACATGGCAACCAGCACAAGGTCCCCCATGCAATATGGCTGACTTGGAAGTCACCTATACAACATGGCAACCAGCACAATGTCCCCCATGCAATATGGCTGACTTGGAAGTCACCTTTACAACATGGCCACCAGCACAATGTCCCCCATGCAATATGGCTGACTTGGAAGTCACCTATACAAGACAACCAGCACAATGTCCCCCATGCAATATGGCTGACTTGGAAGTCACCTATACAACACAACCAGCACAATGTCCCCCAAGCAATATGGCTGACTTGGAAGTCACCTATACAACATGGCAACCAGCACAATGTCCCCCATGCAATATGGCTGACTTGGAAGTCACCTATAGGACATGGCAACCAGCACAATGTCCCCCATGCAATATGGCTGACTTGGAAGTCACCTATAGAACATGGCCACCAGCACAATGTCCCCCAAGCAATATGGCTCACTTGGAAGGCACGTATACAATACAAACAGCACAATGTCCCCCATGCAATATGGCTGACTTGGAAGTCACCTATACAATACAACCAGCACAATGTCCCCCATGCAATATGGCTGACTTGGAAGTCACCTATACAACACAACCAGCACAATGTCCCCCATGCAATATGGCTGACTTGGAAGTCACCTATACAACACAACCAGCACAATGTCCCCCATGCAATATGGCTCACTTGGAAGTCACCTATACAACATGGCATCCAGCACAATGTCCCCTATGTAATATGGCTGACTTGGAAGTCACCTATACAACATGGCAACCAGCACAATGTCCCCCATGCAATATGGCTGACTTGGAAGTCACCTATACAACATGGCAACCAGCACAATGTACCCCATGCAATATGGCTGACTTGGAAGTCACCTATACAAGAAACCAGCACAATGTCCCCCATGCAATATGGCTGACTTGGAAGTCACCTATACAACACAACCAGCACAATGTCCCCCAAGCAATATGGCTCACTTGGAAGTCACCTATACAACATGGCAACCAGCACAATGTCCCCCATGCAATATGGCTGACTTGGAAGTCACCTATACAACATGGCAACCAGCACAATGTCCCCCATGCAATATGGCTGACTTGGAAGTCACCTATACAAGACAACCAGCACAATGTCCCCCATGCAATATGGCTGACTTGGAAGTCACCTATAGAACATGGCCACCAGCACAATGTCGCCCATGCAATATGGCTGACTTGGAAGTCACCTATACAACATGGCAACCAGCACAATGTCCCCCATGCAATATGGCTGACTTGGAAGTCACCTATACAATACAACCAGCACAATGTCCCCCAAGCAATATGGCTGACTTGGAAGTCACCTATACAAGACAACCAGCACAATGTCCCCCATGCAATATGGCTGACTTGGAAGTCACCTATAGGACATGGCCACCAGCACAATGTCCCCCATGCAATATGGCTGACTTGGAAGTCACCTATACAATACAACCAGCACAATGTCCCCCATGCAATATGGCTGACTTGGAAGTCACCTATACAATACAACCAGCACAATGTCCCCCATGCAATATGGCTGATTTGGAAGTCACCTATACAACACAACCAGCACAATGTCCCCCATGCAATATGGCTGACTTGGAAGTCACCTATACAAGACAACCAGCACAATGTCCCAAATGCAATATGGCTGACTTGGAAGTTACCTATAGAACATGGCCACCAGCACAATGTCCCCCATGCAATATGGCTGACTTGGAAGTCACCTATACAACATGGCAACCAGCACAATGTCCCCCATGCAATATGGCTGACTTGGAAGTCACCTATACAATACAACCAGCACAATGTCCCCCAAGCAATATGGCTGACTTGGAATTCACCTATACAACATGGCAACCAGCACAATGTCCCCCATGCAATATGGCTGACTTGGAAGTCACCTATACAACACAACCAGCACAATGTCCCCCAAGCAATATGGCTCACTTGGAAGTCACCTATACAACATGGCAACCAGCACAATGTCCCCCATGCAATATGGCTGACTTGGAAGTCACCTATACAACATGGCAACCAGCACAATGTCCCCCATGCAATATGGCTGACTTGGAAGTCACCTATACAAGACAACCAGCACAATGTCCCCCATGCAATATGGCTGACTTGGAAGTCACCTATAGAACATGGCCACCAGCACAATGTCGCCCATGCAATATGGCTGACTTGGAAGTCACCTATACAACATGGCAACCAGCACAATGTCCCCCATGCAATATGGCTGACTTGGAAGTCACCTATACAATACAACCAGCACAATGTCCCCCAAGCAATATGGCTGACTTGGAAGTCACCTATACAAGACAACCAGCACAATGTCCCCCATGCAATATGGCTGACTTGGAAGTCACCTATAGGACATGGCCACCAGCACAATGTCCCCCATGCAATATGGCTGACTTGGAAGTCACCTATACAATACAACCAGCACAATGTCCCCCATGCAATATGGCTGACTTGGAAGTCACCTATACAATACAACCAGCACAATGTCCCCCATGCAATATGGCTGATTTGGAAGTCACCTATACAACACAACCAGCACAATGTCCCCCATGCAATATGGCTGACTTGGAAGTCACCTATACAAGACAACCAGCACAATGTCCCAAATGCAATATGGCTGACTTGGAAGTTACCTATAGAACATGGCCACCAGCACAATGTCCCCCATGCAATATGGCTGACTTGGAAGTCACCTATACAACATGGCAACCAGCACAATGTCCCCCATGCAATATGGCTGACTTGGAAGTCACCTATACAATACAACCAGCACAATGTCCCCCAAGCAATATGGCTGACTTGGAATTCACCTATACAAGACAACCAGCACAATGTCCCCCATGCAATATGGCTGACTTGGAAGTCACCTATAGGACATGGCCACCAGCACAATGTCCCCCATGCAATATGGCTGACTTAGAAGTCACCTATACAATACAACCAGCACAATGTCCCCCATGCAATATGGCTGATTTGGAAGTCACCTATACAACACAACCAGCACAATGTCCCCCATGCAATATGGCTGACTTGGAAGTCACCTATACAAGACAACCAGCACAATGTCCCCCATGCAATATGGCTGACTTGGAAGTCACCTATAGAACATGGCCACCAGCACAATGTCCCCCATGCAATATGGCTGACTTGGAAGTCACCTATACAACATGGCAACCAGCACAATGTCCCCCAAGCAATATGGCTGACTTGGAAGTCACCTATACAACATGGCAACCAGCACAATGTCCCCCAAGCAATATGGCTGACTTGGAAGTCACCTATAGAACATGGCAACCAGCACAATGTCCCCCAGCAATATGGCTGACTTAAAAGTCACCTATACAAGACAACCACCACAATTTCCCCCATGCAATATGGCTGACTTGGAAGTCACCTATAGGACATGGCAACCAGCACAATGTCCCCCATGCAATATGGCTGACTTGTAAGTCACCTATACAACATGGCAACCAGCACAATGTCCCCCATGCAATATGGCTGACTTGGAAGTCACCTATACAACATGGCAACCAGCACAATGTCCCCCATGCAATATGGCTGACTTGGAAGTCACCTTTACAAAATGGCCACCAGCACAATGACCCCCATGCAATATGGCTGACTTGGAAGTCACCTATACAATACAACCAGCACAATGTCCCCCATGCAACACGGCTGACTTGGAAGTCACCTATACAAGACAACCAGCACAATGTCCCCCATGCAATATGGCTGACTTGGAAGTCACCTATACAACACAACCAGCACAATGTCCCCCAAGCAATATGGCTCACTTGGAAGTCACCTATACAACATGGCAACCAGCACAATGTCCCCCATGCAATATGGCTGACTTGGAAGTCACCTATAGGACATGGCAACCAGCACAATGTCCCCCATGCAATATGGCTGACTTGGAAGTCACCTATAGAACATGGCCACCAGCACAATGTCCCCCAAGCAATATGGCTCACTTGGAAGGCACCTATACAATACAAACAGCACAATGTCCCCCATGCAATATGGCTGACTTGGAAGTCACCTATACAATACAACCAGCACAATGTCCCCCATGCAATATGGCTGACTTGGAAGTCACCTATACAACACAACCAGCACAATGTCCCCCATGCAAAATGGCTGACTTGGAAGTCACCTATACAACACAACCAGCACAATGTCCCCCCTGCAATATGGCTCACTTGGAAGTCACCTATACAACATGGCATCCAGCACAATGTCCCCCAAGCAATCTGGCTGACTTGAAAGTCACCTATACAACATGGCAACCAGCATAATGTCCCCCATGCAATATGGCTGACTTGGAAGTCACCTATACAACATGGCAACCAGCACAATGTCCCCCATGCAATATGGCTGACTTGGAAGTCACCTATACAAGAAACCAGCACAATGTCCCCCATGCAATGTGGCTGACTTGAAAGTCACCTATAGAACATGGCCACCAGCACAATGTCCCCCATGCAATATGGCTGACTTGGAAGTCACCTATACAACATGGCAACCAGCACAATGTCCCCCAAGCAATATGGCTCACTTGGAAGTCACCTATAGAACATGGCAACCAGCACAATGTCCCCTAAGCAATATGGCTGACTTGGAAGTCACCTATACAACATGGCAACCAGCACAATGTCCCCCATGCAATATGGCTGACTTGGAAGTCACCTATAGAACATGGCCACCAGCACAATGTCCCCCATGCAACACGGCTGACTTGGAAGTCACCTATACAAGACAACCAGCACAATGTCCCCCATGCAATATGGCTGACTTGGAAGTCACCTATACAACACAACCAGCACAATGTCCCCCAAGCAATATGGCTCACTTGGAAGTCACCTATACAACATGGCAACCAGCACAATGTCCCCCATGCAATATGGCTGACTTGGAAGTCACCTATACAACATGGCAACCAGCACAATGTCCCCCATGCAATATGGCTGACTTGGAAGTCACCTATACAAGACAACCAGCACAATGTCCCCCATGCAATATGGCTGACTTGGAAGTCACCTATAGGACATGGCAACCAGCACAATGTCCCCCAAGCAATATGGCTGACTTGGAAGTCACCTATACAAGGCAACCAGCACAATGTCCCAAATGCAATATGGCTGACTTGGAAGTCACCTATAGAACATGGCCACCAGCACAATGTCCCCCATGCAATATGGCTGACTTGGAAGTCACCTATACAACATGGCAACCAGCACAATGTCCCCCATGCAATATGGTTGACTTGGAAGTCACCTATACAATACAACCAGCACAATGTCCCCCAAGCAATATGGCTGACTTGGAAGTCACCTATACAAGACAACCAGCACAATGTCCCCCATGCAATATGGCTGACTTGGAAGTCACCTATAGGACATGGCCACCAGCACAATGTCCCCCATGCAATATGGCTGACTTGGAAGTCACCTATACAATACAACCAGCACAATGTCCCCCATGCAATATGGCTGACTTGGAAGTCAGCTATACAATACAACCAGCACAATGTCCCCCATGCAATATGGCTGATTTGGAAGTCACCTATACAACACAACCAGCACAATGTCCCCCATGCAATATGGCTGACTTGGAAGTCACCTATACAAGACAACCAGCACAATGTCCCAAATGCAATATGGCTGACTTGGAAGTCACCTATAGAACATGGCCACCAGCACAATGTCCCCCATGCAATATGGCTGACTTGGAAGTCACCTATACAACATGGCAACCAGCACAATGTCCCCCATGCAATATGGCTGACTTGGAAGTCACCTATACAATACAACCAGCACAATGTCCCCCAAGCAATATGGCTGACTTGGAAGTCACCTATACAAGACAACCAGCACAATGTCCCCCATGCAATATGGCTGACTTGGAAGTCACCTATAGGACATGGCCACCAGCACAATGTCCCCCATGCAATATGGCTGACTTGGAAGTCACCTATACAATACAACCAGCACAATGTCCCCCATGCAATATGGCTGATTTGGAAGTCACCTATACAACACAACCAGCACAATGTCCCCCATGCAATATGGCTGCCTTGGAAGTCACCTATACAAGACAACCAGCACAATGTCCCCCATGCAATATGGCTGACTTGGAAGTCACCTATAGAACATGGCCACCAGCACAATGTCCCCCATGCAATATGGCTGACTTGGAAGTCACCTATACAACATGGCAACCAGCACAATGTCCCCCAAGCAATATGGCTGACTTGGAAGTCACCTATACAACATGGCAACCAGCACAATGTCCCCCAAGCAATATGGCTGACTTGGAAGTCACCTATAGAACATGGCCACCAGCACAATGTCCCCCATGCAACACGGCTGACTTGGAAGTCACCTATACAAGACAACCAGCACAATGTCCCCCATGCAATATGGCTGACTTGGAAGTCACCTATACAACACAACCAGCACAATGTCCCCCAAGCAATATGGCTCACTTGGAAGTCACCTATACAACATGGCAACCAGCACAATGTCCCCCATGCAATATGGCTGACTTGGAAGTCACCTATACAACATGGCAACCAGCACAATGTCCACCATGCAATATGGCTGACTTGGAAGTCACCTATAAAAGACAACCAGCACAATGTCCCCCATGCAATATGGCTGACTTGGAAGTCACCTATAGGACATGGCAACCAGCAGAATGTCCCCCAAGCAATATGGCTGACTTGGAAGTCACCTATACAAGGCAACCAGCACAATGTCCCAAATGCAATATGGCTGACTTGGAAGTCACCTATAGAACATGGCCACCAGCACAATGTCCCCCATGCAATATGGCTGACTTGGAAGTCACCTATACAACATGGCAACCAGCACAATGTCCCCCATGCAATATGGTTGACTTGGAAGTCACCTATACAATACAACCAGCACAATGTCCCCCAAGCAATATGGCTGACTTGGAAGTCACCTATACAAGACAACCAGCACAATGTCCCCCATGCAATATGGCTGACTTGGAAGTCACCTATAGGACATGGCCACCAGCACAATGTCCCCCATGCAATATGGCTGACTTGGAAGTCACCTATACAATACAACCAGCACAATGTCCCCCATGCAATATGGCTGACTTGGAAGTCACCTATACAATACAACCAGCACAATGTCCCCCATGCAATATGGCTGACTTGGAAGTCACCTATAGAACATGGCCACCAGCACAATGTCCCCCAAGCAATATGGCTGACTTGGAAGACACCTATACAACATGGCAACCAGCACAATGTCCCCCATGCAATATGGCTGACTTGGAAGTCACCTATAGAACATGGCCACCAGCACAATGTCCCCCATGCAAGACGGCTGACTTGGAAGTCACCTATACAAGACAACCAGCACAATGTCCCCCATGCAATATGGCTGACTTGGAAGTCACCTATACAATACAACCAGCACAATGTCCCCCAAGCAATATGGCTGACTTTGAAGTCACCTATACAAGACAACCAGCACAATGTCCCCCAAGCAATATGGCTGACTTGGAAGTCACCTATAGGACATGGCCACCAGCACAATGTCCCCCATGCAATATGGCTGACTTGGAAGTCACCTATACAATACAACCAGAACAATGTCCCCCATGCAATATGGCTGATTTGGAAGTCACCTATACAACACAACCAGCACAATGTCCCCCATGCAATATGGCTGACTTGGAAGGCACCTATACAAGACAACCAGCACAATGTCCCCCATGCAATATGGCTGACTTGGAAGTCACCTATAGAACATGGCCACCAGCACAATGTCCCCCATGCAATATGGCTGATTTGGAAGTCACCTATACAACACGGCAACCAGCACAATGTCCCCCAAGCAATATGGCTGACTTGGAAGTCACCTATACAACATGGCAACCAGCACAATGTCCCCCAAGCAATATGGCTGACTTGGAAGTCACCTATAGAACATGGCCACCAGCACAATGTCCCCCATGCAATATGGCTGACTTGGAAGTCACCTATACAACATGGCAACCAGCACAATGTCCCCCATGCAATATGGCTGACTTGGAAGTCACCTATACAATACAACCAGCACAATGTCCCCCAAGCAATATGGCTGACTTGGAAGTCACCTATACAAGACAACCAGCACAATGTCCCCCAAGCAATATGGCTGACTTGGAAGTCACCTATAGGACATGGCCACCAGCACAATGTCCCCCATGCAATATGGCTGACTTGGAAGTCACCTATACAATACAACCAGCACAATGTCCCCCATGCAATATGGCTGACTTGGAAGTCACCTATACAATACAACCAGCACAATGTCCCCCATGCAATATGGCTGATTTGGAAGTCACCTATACAACACAACCAGCACAATGTCCCCCATGCAATATGGCTGACTTGGAAGTCACCTATACAAGACAACTAGCACAATGTCCCAAATGCAATATGGCTGACTTGGAAGTCACCTATAGAACATGGCCACCAGCACAATGTCCCCCATGCAATATGGCTGACTTGGAAGTCACCTATACAACATGGCAACCAGCACAATGTCCCCCATGCAATATGGCTGACTTGGAAGTCACCTATACAATACAACCAGCACAATGTCCCCCAAGCAATATGGCTGACTTGGAAGTCACCTATACAAGACAACCAGCACAATGTCCCCCATGCAATATGGCTGACTTGGAAGTCACCTATACAACATGGCAACCAGCACAATGTCCCCCATGCAATATGGCTGACTTGGAAGTCACCTATACAAGACAACCAGCACAATGTCCCCCATGCAATATGGCTGACTTGGAAGTCACCTATAGGACATGGCAACCAGCAGAATGTCCCCCAAGCAATATGGCTGACTTGGAAGTCACCTATACAAGGCAACCAGCACAATGTCCCAAATGCAATATGGCTGACTTGGAAGTCACCTATAGAACATGGCCACCAGCACAATGTCCCCCATGCAATATGGCTGACTTGGACGTCACCTATACAACATGGCAACCAGCACAATGTCCCCCATGCAATATGGTTGACTTGGAAGTCACCTATACAATACAACCAGCACAATGTCCCCCAAGCAATATGGCTGACTTGGAAGTCACCTATACAAGACAACCAGCACAATGTCCCCCATGCAATATGGCTGACTTGGAAGTCACCTATAGGACATGGCCACCAGCACAATGTCCCCCATGCAATATGGCTGACTTCGAAGTCACCTATACAATACAACCAGCACAATGTCCCCCATGCAATATGGCTGACTTGGAAGTCACCTATACAATACAACCAGCACAATGTCCCCCATGCAATATGGCTGACTTGGAAGTCACCTATAGAACATGGCCACCAGCACAATGTCCCCCAAGCAATATGGCTGACTTGGAAGACACCTATACAACATGGCAACCAGCACAATGTCCCCCATGCAATATGGCTGACTTGGAAGTCACCTATAGAACATGGCCACCAGCACAATGTCCCCCATGCAAGACGGCTGACTTGGAAGTCACCTATACAAGACAACCAGCACAATGTCCCCCATGCAATATGGCTGACTTGGAAGTCACCTATACAATACAACCAGCACAATGTCCCCCAAGCAATATGGCTGACTTTGAAGTCACCTATACAAGACAACCAGCACAATGTCCCCCAAGCAATATGGCTGACTTGGAAGTCACCTATAGGACATGGCCACCAGCACAATGTCCCCCATGCAATATGGCTGACTTGGAAGTCACCTATACAATACAACCAGAACAATGTCCCCCATGCAATATGGCTGATTTGGAAGTCACCTATACAACACAACCAGCACAATGTCCCCCATGCAATATGGCTGACTTGGAAGTCACCTATACAAGACAAACAGCACAATGTCCCCCATGCAATATGGCTGACTTGGAAGTCACCTATAGAACATGGCCACCAGCACAATGTCCCCCATGCAATATGGCTGATTTGGAAGTCACCTATACAACACGGCAACCAGCACAATGTCCCCCAAGCAATATGGCTGACTTGGAAGTCACCTATACAACATGGCAACCAGCACAATGTCCCCCAAGCAATATGGCTGACTTGGAAGTCACCTATAGAACATGGCCACCAGCACAATGTCCCCCATGCAATATGGCTGACTTGGAAGTCACCTATACAACATGGCAACCAGCACAATGTCCCCCATGCAATATGGCTGACTTGGAAGTCACCTATACAATACAACCAGCACAATGTCCCCCAAGCAATATGGCTGACTTGGAAGTCACCTATACAAGACAACCAGCACAATGTCCCCCAAGCAATATGGCTGACTTGGAAGTCACCTATAGGACATGGCCACCAGCACAATGTCCCCCATGCAATATGGCTGACTTGGAAGTCACCTATACAATACAACCAGCACAATGTCCCCCATGCAATATGGCTGACTTGGAAGTCACCTATACAATACAACCAGCACAATGTCCCCCATGCAATATGGCTGATTTGGAAGTCACCTATACAACACAACCAGCACAATGTCCCCCATGCAATATGGCTGACTTGGAAGTCACCTATACAAGACAACTAGCACAATGTCCCAAATGCAATATGGCTGACTTGGAAGTCACCTATAGAACATGGCCACCAGCACAATGTCCCCCATGCAATATGGCTGACTTGGAAGTCACCTATACAACATGGCAACCAGCACAATGTCCCCCATGCAATATGGCTGACTTGGAAGTCACCTATACAATACAACCAGCACAATGTCCCCCAAGCAATATGGCTGACTTGGAAGTCACCTATACAAGACAACCAGCACAATGTCCCCCATGCAATATGGCTGACTTGGAAGTCACCTATAGGACATGGCCACCAGCACAATGTCCCCCATGCAATATGGATTACTTGGGAGTCACCTATACAATACAACCAGCACAATGTCCCCCATGCAATATGGCTGATTTGGAAGTCACCTATACAACACAACCAGCACAATGTCCCCCATGCAATATGGCTGCCTTAGAAGTCACCTATACAAGACAACCAGCACAATGTCCCCCATGCAATATGGCTGACTTGGAAGTCACCTATAGAACATGGCCACCAGCACAATGTCCCCCATGCAACACGGCTGACTTGGAAGTCACCTATACAAGACAACCTGCACAATGTCCCCCATGCAATATGGCTGACTTGGAAGTCACCTATACAACACAACCAGCACAATGTCCCCCAAGCAATATGGCTCACTTGGAAGTCACCTATACAACATGGCAACCAGCACAATGTCCCCCATGCAATATGGCTGACTAAGTCACCTATACAACATGGCAACCAGCACAATGTCCCCCATGCAATATGGCTGACTTGAAAGTCACCTATACAATACAACCAGCACAATGTCCCCCAAGCAATATGGCTGACTTTGAAGTCACCTATACAAGACAACCAGCACAATGTCCCCCATACAATATGGCTGACTTGGAAGTCACCTATAGGACATGGCCACCAGCACAATGTCCCCCATGCAATATGGCTGACTTGGAAGTCACCTATACAATACAACCAGCACAATGTCCCAAATGCAATATGGCTGATTTGGAAGTCACCTATACAACACAACCAGCACAATGTCCCCCATGCAATATGGCTGACTTGGAAGTCACCTATACAAGACAACCAGCACAATGTCCCCCATGCAATATGGCTGACTTGGAAGTCACCTATAGAACATGGCCACCAGCACAATGTCCCCCATGCAATATGGCTGATTTGGAAGTCACCTATACAACACGGCACCCAGCACAATGTCCCCCAAGCAATATGGCTGATTTGGAAGTCACCTATACAACATGGCAACCAGCACAATGTCCCCCAAGCAATATGGCTGACTTGGAAGTCACCTATAGAACATGGCCACCAGCACAATGTCCCCCATGCAATATGGCTGACTTGGAAGTCACCTATACAACATGGCAACCAGCACAATGTCCCCCATGCAATATGGCTGACTTGGAAGTCACCTATACAATACAACCAGCACAATGTCCCCCATGCAATATGGCTGACTTGAAAGTCACCTATACAATACAACCAGCACAATGTCCCCCAAGCAATATGGCTGACTTTGAAGTCACCTATACAAGACAACCAGCACAATGTCCCCCATACAATATGGCTGACTTGGAAGTCACCTATAGGACATGGCCACCAGCACAATGTCCCCCATGCAATATGGCTGACTTGGAAGTCACCTATACAATACAACCAGCACAATGTCCCAAATGCAATATGGCTGATTTGGAAGTCACCTATACAACACAACCAGCACAATGTCCCCCATGCAATATGGCTGACTTGGAAGTCACCTATACAAGACAACCAGCACAATGTCCCCCATGCAATATGGCTGACTTGGAAGTCACCTATAGAACATGGCCACCAGCACAATGTCCCCCATGCAATATGGCTGATTTGGAAGTCACCTATACAACACGGCACCCAGCACAATGTCCCCCAAGCAATATGGCTGACTTGGAAGTCACCTATACAACATGGCAACCAGCACAATGTCCCCCAAGCAATATGGCTGACTTGGAAGTCACCTATAGAACATGGCCACCAGCACAATGTCCCCCATGCAATATGGCTGACTTGGAAGTCACCTATACAACATGACAACCAGCACAATGTCCCCCATGCAATATGGCTGACTTGGAAGTCACCTATACAATACAACCAGCACAATGTCCCCCATGCAATATGGCTGACTTGGAAGTCACCTATACAATACAACCAGCACAATGTCCCCCATGCAATATGGCTGATTTGGAAGTCACCTATACAACACAACCAACACAATGTCCCCCATGCAATATGGCTGACTTGGAAGTCACCTATACAAGACAACCAGCACAATGTCCCAAATGCAATATGGCTGACTTGGAAGTCACCTATAGAACATGGCCACCAGCACAATGTCCCCCATGCAATATGGCTGACTTGGAAGTCACCTATACAACATGGCAACCAGCACAATGTCCCCCATGCAATATGGCTGACTTGGAAGTCACCTATACAATACAACCAGCACAATGTCCCCCAAGCAATATGGCTGACTTGGAAGTCACCTATACAAGACAACCAGCACAATGTCCCCCATGCAATATGGCTGACTTGGAAGTCACCTATAGGACATGGCCACCAGCACAATGTCCCCCATGCAATATGGCTGACTTGGAAGTCACCTATACAATACAACCAGCACAATGTCCCCCATGCAATATGGCTGATTTGGAAGTCACCTATACAACACAACCAGCACAATGTCCCCCATGCAATATGGCTGCCTTGGAAGTCACCTATACAAGACAACCAGCACAATGTCCCCCATGCAATATGGCTGACTTGGAAGTCACCTATAGAACATGGCCACCAGCACAATGTCCCCCATGCAATATGGCTGACTTGGAAGTCACCTATACAACATGGCAACCAGCACAATGTCCCCCAAGCAATATGGCTGACTTGGAAGTCACCTATACAACATGGCAACCAGCACAATGTCCCCCAAGCAATATGGCTGACTTGGAAGTCACCTATAGAACATGGCAACCAGCACAATGTCCCCCAAGCAATATGGCTGACTTGGAAGTCACCTATACAACATGGCAACCAGCACAATGTCCCCCATGCAATATGGCTGACTTGGAAGTCACCTATAGAACATGGCCACCAGCACAATGTCCCCCATGCAACACGGCTGACTTGGAAGTCACCTATACAAGACAACCTGCACAATGTCCCCCATGCAATATGGCTGACTTGGAAGTCACCTATACAACACAACCAGCACAATGTCCCCCAAGCAATATGGCTCACTTGGAAGTCACCTATACAACATGGCAACCAGCACAATGTCCCCCATGCAATATGGCTGACTTGGAAGTCACCTATAGGACATGGCCACCAGCACAATGTCCCCCATGCAATATGGCTGACTTGGAAGTCACCTATACAATACAACCAGCACAATGTCCCCCATGCAATATGGCTGATTTGGAAGTCACCTATACAACACAACCAGCACAATGTCCCCCATGCAATATGGCTGCCTTGGAAGTCACCTATACAAGACAACCAGCACAATGTCCCCCATGCAATATGGCTGACTTGGAAGTCACCTATAGAACATGGCCACCAGCACAATGTCCCCCATGCAATATGGCTGACTTGGAAGTCACCTATACAACATGGCAACCAGCACAATGTCCCCCAAGCAATATGGCTGACTTGGAAGTCACCTATACAACATGGCAACCAGCACAATGTCCCCCAAGCAATATGGCTGACTTGGAAGTCACCTATAGAACATGGCAACCAGCACAATGTCCCCCAAGCAATATGGCTGACTTGGAAGTCACCTATACAACATGGCAACCAGCACAATGTCCCCCATGCAATATGGCTGACTTGGAAGTCACCTATAGAACATGGCCACCAGCACAATGTCCCCCATGCAACACGGCTGACTTGGAAGTCACCTATACAAGACAACCTGCACAATGTCCCCCATGCAATATGGCTGACTTGGAAGTCACCTATACAACACAACCAGCACAATGTCCCCCAAGCAATATGGCTCACTTGGAAGTCACCTATACAACATGGCAACCAGCACAATGTCCCCCATGCAATATGGCTGACTAAGTCACCTATACAACATGGCAACCAGCACAATGTCCCCCATGCAATATGGCTGACTTGGAAGTCACCTATACAATACAACCAGCACAATGTCCCCCAAGCAATATGGCTGACTTGGAAGTCACCTATACAAGACAACCGGCACAATGTCCCCCATGCAATATGGCTGACTTGGAAGTCACCTATAGGACATGGCCACCAGCACAATGTCCCCCATGCAATATGGCTGACTTGGAAGTCACCTATACAATACAACCAGCACAATGTCCCCTATGCAATATGGCTGATTTGGAAGTCACCTATACAACACAACCAGCACAATGTCCCCCATGCAATATGGCTGACTTGGAAGTCACCTATACAAGACAACCAGCACAATGTCCCCCATGCAATATGGATGACTTGGAAGTCACCTATAGAACATGGCCACCAGCACAATGTCCCCCATGGAATATGGCTGACTTGGAAGTCACCTATACAACACGGCAACCAGCACAATGTCCCCCAAGCAATATGGCTGACTTGGAAGTCACCTATACAACATGGCAACCAGCACAATGTCCCCCAAGCAATATGGCTGACTTGGAAGTCACCTATAGAACATGGCAACCAGCACAATGTCCCCCAGCAATATGGCTGACTTAAAAGTCACCTATACAAGACAACCAGCACAATTTCCCCCATGCAATATGGCAGACTTGGAAGTCACCTATAGGACATGGCAACCAGCACAATGTCCCCCATGCAATATGGCTGACTTGTAAGTCACCTATACAACATGGCAACCAGCACAATGTCCCCCATGCAATATGGCTGACTTGGAAGTCACCTATACAACATGGCAACCAGCACAATGTCCCCCATGCAATATGGCTGACTTGGAAGTCACCTTTACAAAATGGCCACCAGCACAATGTCCCCCATGCAATATGGCTGACTTGGAAGTCACCTATCCAATACAACCAGCACAATGTCCCCCAAGCAATATGGCTGACTTGGAAGTCACCTATACAACACAACCAGCACAATGTCCCCCATGCAATATAGCTGACTTGGAAGTCACCTATACAAGACAACCAGCACAATGTCCCAAATGCAATATGGCTGACTTGGAAGTCACCTATAGAACATGGCCACCAGCACAATTTCCCCCATGCAATATGGCTGACTTGGAAGTCACCTATACAACATGGCAACCAGCACAATGTCCCCCATGCAATATGGCTGACTTGGAAGTCACCTATACAATACAACCAGCACAATGTCCCCCAAGCAATATGGCTCACTTGGAAGTCACCTATACAACATGGCAACCAGCACAATGTCCCCCATGCAATATGGCTGACTTGGAAGTCACCTATACAACATGGCAACCAGCACAATGTACCCCATGCAATATGGCTGACTTGGAAGTCACCTATACAAGAAACCAGCACAATGTCCCCCATGCAATATGGCTGACTTGGAAGTCACCTATACAACACAACCAGCACAATGTCCCCTAAGCAATATGGCTCACTTGGAAGTCACCTATACAACATGGCAACCAGCACAATGTCCCCCATGCAATATGGCTGACTTGGAAGTCACCTATACAAGACAACCAGCACAATGTCCCCCATGCAATATGGCTGACTTGGAAGTCACCTATAGGACATGGCAACCAGCACAATGTCCCCCAAGCAATATGGCTGACTTGGAAGTCACCTATACAAGACAACCAGCACAATGTCCCAAATGCAATATGGCTGACTTGGAAGTCACCTATAGAACATGGCCACCAGCACAATGTCCCCCATGCAATATGGCTGACTTGGAAGTCACCTATACAACATGGCAACCAGCACAATATCCCCCATGCAATATGGCTGACTTGGAAGTAACCTATACAACATGGCAACCAGCACAATGTCCCCCAAGCAATATGGCTGACTTGGAAGTCACCTATACAAGACAACCAGCACAATTTCCCCCATGCAATATGGCTGACTTGGAAGTCACCTATAGGACATGGCAACCAGCACAATGTCCCCCATGCAATATGGCTGACTTATAAGTCACCTATACAACATGGCAACCAGCACAAGGTCCCCCATGCAATATGGCTGACTTGGAAGTCACCTATACAACATGGCAACCAGCACAATGTCCCCCATGCAATATGCTGACTTGGAAGTCACCTTTACAACATGGCCACCAGCACAATGTCCCCCATGCAATATGGCTGACTTGGAAGTCACCTATACAAGACAACCAGCACAATGTCCCCCATGCAATATGGCTGACTTGGAAGTCACCTATACAACACAACCAGCACAATGTCCCCCAAGCAATATGGCTGACTTGGAAGTCACCTATACAACATGGCAACCAGCACAATGTCCCCCATGCAATATGGCTGACTTGGAAGTCACCTATAGGACATGGCAACCAGCACAATGTCCCCCATGCAATATGGCTGACTTGGAAGTCACCTATAGAACATGGCCACCAGCACAATGTCCCCCAAGCAATATGGCTCACTTGGAAGGCACCTATACAATACAAACAGCACAATGTCCCCCATGCAATATGGCTGACTTGGAAGTCACCTATACAATACAACCAGCACAATGTCCCCCATGCAATATGGCTGACTTGGAAGTCACCTATACAACACAACCAGCACAATGTCCCCCATGCAATATGGCTGACTTGGAAGTCACCTATACAACACAACCAGCACAATGTCCCCCATGCAATATGGCTCACTTGGAAGTCACCTATACAACATGGCATCCAGCACAATGTCCCCTATGTAATATGGCTGACTTGGAAGTCACCTATACAACATGGCAACCAGCACAATGTCCCCCATGCAATATGGCTGACTTGGAAGTCACCTATACAACATGGCAACCAGCACAATGTACCCCATGCAATATGGCTGACTTGGAAGTCACCTATACAAGAAACCAGCACAATGTCCCCCATGCAATATGGCTGACTTGGAAGTCACCTATACAACACAACCAGCACAATGTCCCCCAAGCAATATGGCTCACTTGGAAGTCACCTATACAACATGGCAACCAGCACAATGTCCCCCATGCAATATGGCTGACTTGGAAGTCACCTATACAACATGGCAACCAGCACAATGTCCCCCATGCAATATGGCTCACTTGGAAGTCACCTATACAACATGGCAACCAGCACAATGTCCCCCATGCAATATGGCTGACTTGGAAGTCACCTATACAACATGGCAACCAGCACAATGTACCCCATGCAATATGGCTGACTTGGAAGTCACCTATACAAGAAACCAGCACAATGTCCCCCATGCAATATGGCTGACTTGGAAGTCACCTATACAACACAACCAGCACAATGTCCCCTAAGCAATATGGCTCACTTGGAAGTCACCTATACAACATGGCAACCAGCACAATGTCCCCCATGCAATATGGCTGACTTGGAAGTCACCTATACAAGACAACCAGCACAATGTCCCCCATGCAATATGGCTGACTTGGAAGTCACCTATAGGACATGGCAACCAGCACAATGTCCCCCAAGCAATATGGCTGACTTGGAAGTCACCTATACAAGACAACCAGCACAATGTCCCAAATGCAATATGGCTGACTTGGAAGTCACCTATAGAACATGGCCACCAGCACAATGTCCCCCATGCAATATGGCTGACTTGGAAGTCACCTATACAACATGGCAACCAGCACAATATCCCCCATGCAATATGGCTGACTTGGAAGTAACCTATACAACATGGCAACCAGCACAATGTCCCCCAAGCAATATGGCTGACTTGGAAGTCACCTATACAAGACAACCAGCACAATTTCCCCCATGCAATATGGCTGACTTGGAAGTCACCTATAGGACATGGCAACCAGCACAATGTCCCCCATGCAATATGGCTGACTTATAAGTCACCTATACAACATGGCAACCAGCACAAGGTCCCCCATGCAATATGGCTGACTTGGAAGTCACCTATACAACATGGCAACCAGCACAATGTCCCCCATGCAATATGGCTGACTTGGAAGTCACCTTTACAACATGGCCACCAGCACAATGTCCCCCATGCAATATGGCTGACTTGGAAGTCACCTATACAAGACAACCAGCACAATGTCCCCCATGCAATATGGCTGACTTGGAAGTCACCTATACAACACAACCAGCACAATGTCCCCCAAGCAATATGGCTGACTTGGAAGTCACCTATACAACATGGCAACCAGCACAATGTCCCCCATGCAATATGGCTGACTTGGAAGTCACCTATAGGACATGGCAACCAGCACAATGTCCCCCATGCAATATGGCTGACTTGGAAGTCACCTATAGAACATGGCCACCAGCACAATGTCCCCCAAGCAATATGGCTCACTTGGAAGGCACGTATACAATACAAACAGCACAATGTCCCCCATGCAATATGGCTGACTTGGAAGTCACCTATACAATACAACCAGCACAATGTCCCCCATGCAATATGGCTGACTTGGAAGTCACCTATACAACACAACCAGCACAATGTCCCCCATGCAATATGGCTGACTTGGAAGTCACCTATACAACACAACCAGCACAATGTCCCCCATGCAATATGGCTCACTTGGAAGTCACCTATACAACATGGCATCCAGCACAATGTCCCCTATGTAATATGGCTGACTTGGAAGTCACCTATACAACATGGCAACCAGCACAATGTCCCCCATGCAATATGGCTGACTTGGAAGTCACCTATACAACATGGCAACCAGCACAATGTACCCCATGCAATATGGCTGACTTGGAAGTCACCTATACAAGAAACCAGCACAATGTCCCCCATGCAATATGGCTGACTTGGAAGTCACCTATACAACACAACCAGCACAATGTCCCCCAAGCAATATGGCTCACTTGGAAGTCACCTATACAACATGGCAACCAGCACAATGTCCCCCATGCAATATGGCTGACTTGGAAGTCACCTATACAACATGGCAACCAGCACAATGTCCCCCATGCAATATGGCTGACTTGGAAGTCACCTATACAAGACAACCAGCACAATGTCCCCCATGCAATATGGCTGACTTGGAAGTCACCTATAGAACATGGCCACCAGCACAATGTCGCCCATGCAATATGGCTGACTTGGAAGTCACCTATACAACATGGCAACCAGCACAATGTCCCCCATGCAATATGGCTGACTTGGAAGTCACCTATACAATACAACCAGCACAATGTCCCCCAAGCAATATGGCTGACTTGGAAGTCACCTATACAAGACAACCAGCACAATGTCCCCCATGCAATATGGCTGACTTGGAAGTCACCTATAGGACATGGCCACCAGCACAATGTCCCCCATGCAATATGGCTGACTTGGAAGTCACCTATACAATACAACCAGCACAATGTCCCCCATGCAATATGGCTGACTTGGAAGTCACCTATACAATACAACCAGCACAATGTCCCCCATGCAATATGGCTGATTTGGAAGTCACCTATACAACACAACCAGCACAATGTCCCCCATGCAATATGGCTGACTTGGAAGTCACCTATACAAGACAACCAGCACAATGTCCCAAATGCAATATGGCTGACTTGGAAGTTACCTATAGAACATGGCCACCAGCACAATGTCCCCCATGCAATATGGCTGACTTGGAAGTCACCTATACAACATGGCAACCAGCACAATGTCCCCCATGCAATATGGCTGACTTGGAAGTCACCTATACAATACAACCAGCACAATGTCCCCCAAGCAATATGGCTGACTTGGAATTCACCTATACAACATGGCAACCAGCACAATGTCCCCCATGCAATATGGCTGACTTGGAAGTCACCTATACAACACAACCAGCACAATGTCCCCCAAGCAATATGGCTCACTTGGAAGTCACCTATACAACATGGCAACCAGCACAATGTCCCCCATGCAATATGGCTGACTTGGAAGTCACCTATACAACATGGCAACCAGCACAATGTCCCCCATGCAATATGGCTGACTTGGAAGTCACCTATACAAGACAACCAGCACAATGTCCCCCATGCAATATGGCTGACTTGGAAGTCACCTATAGAACATGGCCACCAGCACAATGTCGCCCATGCAATATGGCTGACTTGGAAGTCACCTATACAACATGGCAACCAGCACAATGTCCCCCATGCAATATGGCTGACTTGGAAGTCACCTATACAATACAACCAGCACAATGTCCCCCAAGCAATATGGCTGACTTGGAAGTCACCTATACAAGACAACCAGCACAATGTCCCCCATGCAATATGGCTGACTTGGAAGTCACCTATAGGACATGGCCACCAGCACAATGTCCCCCATGCAATATGGCTGACTTGGAAGTCACCTATACAATACAACCAGCACAATGTCCCCCATGCAATATGGCTGACTTGGAAGTCACCTATACAATACAACCAGCACAATGTCCCCCATGCAATATGGCTGATTTGGAAGTCACCTATACAACACAACCAGCACAATGTCCCCCATGCAATATGGCTGACTTGGAAGTCACCTATACAAGACAACCAGCACAATGTCCCAAATGCAATATGGCTGACTTGGAAGTTACCTATAGAACATGGCCACCAGCACAATGTCCCCCATGCAATATGGCTGACTTGGAAGTCACCTATACAACATGGCAACCAGCACAATGTCCCCCATGCAATATGGCTGACTTGGAAGTCACCTATACAATACAACCAGCACAATGTCCCCCAAGCAATATGGCTGACTTGGAATTCACCTATACAAGACAACCAGCACAATGTCCCCCATGCAATATGGCTGACTTGGAAGTCACCTATAGGACATGGCCACCAGCACAATGTCCCCCATGCAATATGGCTGACTTAGAAGTCACCTATACAATACAACCAGCACAATGTCCCCCATGCAATATGGCTGATTTGGAAGTCACCTATACAACACAACCAGCACAATGTCCCCCATGCAATATGGCTGACTTGGAAGTCACCTATACAAGACAACCAGCACAATGTCCCCCATGCAATATGGCTGACTTGGAAGTCACCTATAGAACATGGCCACCAGCACAATGTCCCCCATGCAATATGGCTGACTTGGAAGTCACCTATACAACATGGCAACCAGCACAATGTCCCCCAAGCAATATGGCTGACTTGGAAGTCACCTATACAACATGGCAACCAGCACAATGTCCCCCAAGCAATATGGCTGACTTGGAAGTCACCTATAGAACATGGCAACCAGCACAATGTCCCCCAGCAATATGGCTGACTTAAAAGTCACCTATACAAGACAACCACCACAATTTCCCCCATGCAATATGGCTGACTTGGAAGTCACCTATAGGACATGGCAACCAGCACAATGTCCCCCATGCAATATGGCTGACTTGTAAGTCACCTATACAACATGGCAACCAGCACAATGTCCCCCATGCAATATGGCTGACTTGGAAGTCACCTATACAACATGGCAACCAGCACAATGTCCCCCATGCAATATGGCTGACTTGGAAGTCACCTTTACAAAATGGCCACCAGCACAATGACCCCCATGCAATATGGCTGACTTGGAAGTCACCTATACAATACAACCAGCACAATGTCCCCCATGCAACACGGCTGACTTGGAAGTCACCTATACAAGACAACCAGCACAATGTCCCCCATGCAATATGGCTGACTTGGAAGTCACCTATACAACACAACCAGCACAATGTCCCCCAAGCAATATGGCTCACTTGGAAGTCACCTATACAACATGGCAACCAGCACAATGTCCCCCATGCAATATGGCTGACTTGGAAGTCACCTATAGGACATGGCAACCAGCACAATGTCCCCCATGCAATATGGCTGACTTGGAAGTCACCTATAGAACATGGCCACCAGCACAATGTCCCCCAAGCAATATGGCTCACTTGGAAGGCACCTATACAATACAAACAGCACAATGTCCCCCATGCAATATGGCTGACTTGGAAGTCACCTATACAATACAACCAGCACAATGTCCCCCATGCAATATGGCTGACTTGGAAGTCACCTATACAACACAACCAGCACAATGTCCCCCATGCAAAATGGCTGACTTGGAAGTCACCTATACAACACAACCAGCACAATGTCCCCCCTGCAATATGGCTCACTTGGAAGTCACCTATACAACATGGCATCCAGCACAATGTCCCCCAAGCAATCTGGCTGACTTGAAAGTCACCTATACAACATGGCAACCAGCATAATGTCCCCCATGCAATATGGCTGACTTGGAAGTCACCTATACAACATGGCAACCAGCACAATGTCCCCCATGCAATATGGCTGACTTGGAAGTCACCTATACAAGAAACCAGCACAATGTCCCCCATGCAATGTGGCTGACTTGAAAGTCACCTATAGAACATGGCCACCAGCACAATGTCCCCCATGCAATATGGCTGACTTGGAAGTCACCTATACAACATGGCAACCAGCACAATGTCCCCCAAGCAATATGGCTCACTTGGAAGTCACCTATAGAACATGGCAACCAGCACAATGTCCCCTAAGCAATATGGCTGACTTGGAAGTCACCTATACAACATGGCAACCAGCACAATGTCCCCCATGCAATATGGCTGACTTGGAAGTCACCTATAGAACATGGCCACCAGCACAATGTCCCCCATGCAACACGGCTGACTTGGAAGTCACCTATACAAGACAACCAGCACAATGTCCCCCATGCAATATGGCTGACTTGGAAGTCACCTATACAACACAACCAGCACAATGTCCCCCAAGCAATATGGCTCACTTGGAAGTCACCTATACAACATGGCAACCAGCACAATGTCCCCCATGCAATATGGCTGACTTGGAAGTCACCTATACAACATGGCAACCAGCACAATGTCCCCCATGCAATATGGCTGACTTGGAAGTCACCTATACAAGACAACCAGCACAATGTCCCCCATGCAATATGGCTGACTTGGAAGTCACCTATAGGACATGGCAACCAGCACAATGTCCCCCAAGCAATATGGCTGACTTGGAAGTCACCTATACAAGGCAACCAGCACAATGTCCCAAATGCAATATGGCTGACTTGGAAGTCACCTATAGAACATGGCCACCAGCACAATGTCCCCCATGCAATATGGCTGACTTGGAAGTCACCTATACAACATGGCAACCAGCACAATGTCCCCCATGCAATATGGTTGACTTGGAAGTCACCTATACAATACAACCAGCACAATGTCCCCCAAGCAATATGGCTGACTTGGAAGTCACCTATACAAGACAACCAGCACAATGTCCCCCATGCAATATGGCTGACTTGGAAGTCACCTATAGGACATGGCCACCAGCACAATGTCCCCCATGCAATATGGCTGACTTGGAAGTCACCTATACAATACAACCAGCACAATGTCCCCCATGCAATATGGCTGACTTGGAAGTCAGCTATACAATACAACCAGCACAATGTCCCCCATGCAATATGGCTGATTTGGAAGTCACCTATACAACACAACCAGCACAATGTCCCCCATGCAATATGGCTGACTTGGAAGTCACCTATACAAGACAACCAGCACAATGTCCCAAATGCAATATGGCTGACTTGGAAGTCACCTATAGAACATGGCCACCAGCACAATGTCCCCCATGCAATATGGCTGACTTGGAAGTCACCTATACAACATGGCAACCAGCACAATGTCCCCCATGCAATATGGCTGACTTGGAAGTCACCTATACAATACAACCAGCACAATGTCCCCCAAGCAATATGGCTGACTTGGAAGTCACCTATACAAGACAACCAGCACAATGTCCCCCATGCAATATGGCTGACTTGGAAGTCACCTATAGGACATGGCCACCAGCACAATGTCCCCCATGCAATATGGCTGACTTGGAAGTCACCTATACAATACAACCAGCACAATGTCCCCCATGCAATATGGCTGATTTGGAAGTCACCTATACAACACAACCAGCACAATGTCCCCCATGCAATATGGCTGCCTTGGAAGTCACCTATACAAGACAACCAGCACAATGTCCCCCATGCAATATGGCTGACTTGGAAGTCACCTATAGAACATGGCCACCAGCACAATGTCCCCCATGCAATATGGCTGACTTGGAAGTCACCTATACAACATGGCAACCAGCACAATGTCCCCCAAGCAATATGGCTGACTTGGAAGTCACCTATACAACATGGCAACCAGCACAATGTCCCCCAAGCAATATGGCTGACTTGGAAGTCACCTATAGAACATGGCCACCAGCACAATGTCCCCCATGCAACACGGCTGACTTGGAAGTCACCTATACAAGACAACCAGCACAATGTCCCCCATGCAATATGGCTGACTTGGAAGTCACCTATACAACACAACCAGCACAATGTCCCCCAAGCAATATGGCTCACTTGGAAGTCACCTATACAACATGGCAACCAGCACAATGTCCCCCATGCAATATGGCTGACTTGGAAGTCACCTATACAACATGGCAACCAGCACAATGTCCACCATGCAATATGGCTGACTTGGAAGTCACCTATAAAAGACAACCAGCACAATGTCCCCCATGCAATATGGCTGACTTGGAAGTCACCTATAGGACATGGCAACCAGCAGAATGTCCCCCAAGCAATATGGCTGACTTGGAAGTCACCTATACAAGGCAACCAGCACAATGTCCCAAATGCAATATGGCTGACTTGGAAGTCACCTATAGAACATGGCCACCAGCACAATGTCCCCCATGCAATATGGCTGACTTGGAAGTCACCTATACAACATGGCAACCAGCACAATGTCCCCCATGCAATATGGTTGACTTGGAAGTCACCTATACAATACAACCAGCACAATGTCCCCCAAGCAATATGGCTGACTTGGAAGTCACCTATACAAGACAACCAGCACAATGTCCCCCATGCAATATGGCTGACTTGGAAGTCACCTATAGGACATGGCCACCAGCACAATGTCCCCCATGCAATATGGCTGACTTGGAAGTCACCTATACAATACAACCAGCACAATGTCCCCCATGCAATATGGCTGACTTGGAAGTCACCTATACAATACAACCAGCACAATGTCCCCCATGCAATATGGCTGACTTGGAAGTCACCTATAGAACATGGCCACCAGCACAATGTCCCCCAAGCAATATGGCTGACTTGGAAGACACCTATACAACATGGCAACCAGCACAATGTCCCCCATGCAATATGGCTGACTTGGAAGTCACCTATAGAACATGGCCACCAGCACAATGTCCCCCATGCAAGACGGCTGACTTGGAAGTCACCTATACAAGACAACCAGCACAATGTCCCCCATGCAATATGGCTGACTTGGAAGTCACCTATACAATACAACCAGCACAATGTCCCCCAAGCAATATGGCTGACTTTGAAGTCACCTATACAAGACAACCAGCACAATGTCCCCCAAGCAATATGGCTGACTTGGAAGTCACCTATAGGACATGGCCACCAGCACAATGTCCCCCATGCAATATGGCTGACTTGGAAGTCACCTATACAATACAACCAGAACAATGTCCCCCATGCAATATGGCTGATTTGGAAGTCACCTATACAACACAACCAGCACAATGTCCCCCATGCAATATGGCTGACTTGGAAGGCACCTATACAAGACAACCAGCACAATGTCCCCCATGCAATATGGCTGACTTGGAAGTCACCTATAGAACATGGCCACCAGCACAATGTCCCCCATGCAATATGGCTGATTTGGAAGTCACCTATACAACACGGCAACCAGCACAATGTCCCCCAAGCAATATGGCTGACTTGGAAGTCACCTATACAACATGGCAACCAGCACAATGTCCCCCAAGCAATATGGCTGACTTGGAAGTCACCTATAGAACATGGCCACCAGCACAATGTCCCCCATGCAATATGGCTGACTTGGAAGTCACCTATACAACATGGCAACCAGCACAATGTCCCCCATGCAATATGGCTGACTTGGAAGTCACCTATACAATACAACCAGCACAATGTCCCCCAAGCAATATGGCTGACTTGGAAGTCACCTATACAAGACAACCAGCACAATGTCCCCCAAGCAATATGGCTGACTTGGAAGTCACCTATAGGACATGGCCACCAGCACAATGTCCCCCATGCAATATGGCTGACTTGGAAGTCACCTATACAATACAACCAGCACAATGTCCCCCATGCAATATGGCTGACTTGGAAGTCACCTATACAATACAACCAGCACAATGTCCCCCATGCAATATGGCTGATTTGGAAGTCACCTATACAACACAACCAGCACAATGTCCCCCATGCAATATGGCTGACTTGGAAGTCACCTATACAAGACAACTAGCACAATGTCCCAAATGCAATATGGCTGACTTGGAAGTCACCTATAGAACATGGCCACCAGCACAATGTCCCCCATGCAATATGGCTGACTTGGAAGTCACCTATACAACATGGCAACCAGCACAATGTCCCCCATGCAATATGGCTGACTTGGAAGTCACCTATACAATACAACCAGCACAATGTCCCCCAAGCAATATGGCTGACTTGGAAGTCACCTATACAAGACAACCAGCACAATGTCCCCCATGCAATATGGCTGACTTGGAAGTCACCTATACAACATGGCAACCAGCACAATGTCCCCCATGCAATATGGCTGACTTGGAAGTCACCTATACAAGACAACCAGCACAATGTCCCCCATGCAATATGGCTGACTTGGAAGTCACCTATAGGACATGGCAACCAGCAGAATGTCCCCCAAGCAATATGGCTGACTTGGAAGTCACCTATACAAGGCAACCAGCACAATGTCCCAAATGCAATATGGCTGACTTGGAAGTCACCTATAGAACATGGCCACCAGCACAATGTCCCCCATGCAATATGGCTGACTTGGAAGTCACCTATACAACATGGCAACCAGCACAATGTCCCCCATGCAATATGGTTGACTTGGAAGTCACCTATACAATACAACCAGCACAATGTCCCCCAAGCAATATGGCTGACTTGGAAGTCACCTATACAAGACAACCAGCACAATGTCCCCCATGCAATATGGCTGACTTGGAAGTCACCTATAGGACATGGCCACCAGCACAATGTCCCCCATGCAATATGGCTGACTTCGAAGTCACCTATACAATACAACCAGCACAATGTCCCCCATGCAATATGGCTGACTTGGAAGTCACCTATACAATACAACCAGCACAATGTCCCCCATGCAATATGGCTGACTTGGAAGTCACCTATAGAACATGGCCACCAGCACAATGTCCCCCAAGCAATATGGCTGACTTGGAAGACACCTATACAACATGGCAACCAGCACAATGTCCCCCATGCAATATGGCTGACTTGGAAGTCACCTATAGAACATGGCCACCAGCACAATGTCCCCCATGCAAGACGGCTGACTTGGAAGTCACCTATACAAGACAACCAGCACAATGTCCCCCATGCAATATGGCTGACTTGGAAGTCACCTATACAATACAACCAGCACAATGTCCCCCAAGCAATATGGCTGACTTTGAAGTCACCTATACAAGACAACCAGCACAATGTCCCCCAAGCAATATGGCTGACTTGGAAGTCACCTATAGGACATGGCCACCAGCACAATGTCCCCCATGCAATATGGCTGACTTGGAAGTCACCTATACAATACAACCAGAACAATGTCCCCCATGCAATATGGCTGATTTGGAAGTCACCTATACAACACAACCAGCACAATGTCCCCCATGCAATATGGCTGACTTGGAAGTCACCTATACAAGACAAACAGCACAATGTCCCCCATGCAATATGGCTGACTTGGAAGTCACCTATAGAACATGGCCACCAGCACAATGTCCCCCATGCAATATGGCTGATTTGGAAGTCACCTATACAACACGGCAACCAGCACAATGTCCCCCAAGCAATATGGCTGACTTGGAAGTCACCTATACAACATGGCAACCAGCACAATGTCCCCCAAGCAATATGGCTGACTTGGAAGTCACCTATAGAACATGGCCACCAGCACAATGTCCCCCATGCAATATGGCTGACTTGGAAGTCACCTATACAACATGGCAACCAGCACAATGTCCCCCATGCAATATGGCTGACTTGGAAGTCACCTATACAATACAACCAGCACAATGTCCCCCAAGCAATATGGCTGACTTGGAAGTCACCTATACAAGACAACCAGCACAATGTCCCCCAAGCAATATGGCTGACTTGGAAGTCACCTATAGGACATGGCCACCAGCACAATGTCCCCCATGCAATATGGCTGACTTGGAAGTCACCTATACAATACAACCAGCACAATGTCCCCCATGCAATATGGCTGACTTGGAAGTCACCTATACAATACAACCAGCACAATGTCCCCCATGCAATATGGCTGATTTGGAAGTCACCTATACAACACAACCAGCACAATGTCCCCCATGCAATATGGCTGACTTGGAAGTCACCTATACAAGACAACTAGCACAATGTCCCAAATGCAATATGGCTGACTTGGAAGTCACCTATAGAACATGGCCACCAGCACAATGTCCCCCATGCAATATGGCTGACTTGGAAGTCACCTATACAACATGGCAACCAGCACAATGTCCCCCATGCAATATGGCTGACTTGGAAGTCACCTATACAATACAACCAGCACAATGTCCCCCAAGCAATATGGCTGACTTGGAAGTCACCTATACAAGACAACCAGCACAATGTCCCCCATGCAATATGGCTGACTTGGAAGTCACCTATAGGACATGGCCACCAGCACAATGTCCCCCATGCAATATGGATTACTTGGGAGTCACCTATACAATACAACCAGCACAATGTCCCCCATGCAATATGGCTGATTTGGAAGTCACCTATACAACACAACCAGCACAATGTCCCCCATGCAATATGGCTGCCTTAGAAGTCACCTATACAAGACAACCAGCACAATGTCCCCCATGCAATATGGCTGACTTGGAAGTCACCTATAGAACATGGCCACCAGCACAATGTCCCCCATGCAACACGGCTGACTTGGAAGTCACCTATACAAGACAACCTGCACAATGTCCCCCATGCAATATGGCTGACTTGGAAGTCACCTATACAACACAACCAGCACAATGTCCCCCAAGCAATATGGCTCACTTGGAAGTCACCTATACAACATGGCAACCAGCACAATGTCCCCCATGCAATATGGCTGACTAAGTCACCTATACAACATGGCAACCAGCACAATGTCCCCCATGCAATATGGCTGACTTGAAAGTCACCTATACAATACAACCAGCACAATGTCCCCCAAGCAATATGGCTGACTTTGAAGTCACCTATACAAGACAACCAGCACAATGTCCCCCATACAATATGGCTGACTTGGAAGTCACCTATAGGACATGGCCACCAGCACAATGTCCCCCATGCAATATGGCTGACTTGGAAGTCACCTATACAATACAACCAGCACAATGTCCCAAATGCAATATGGCTGATTTGGAAGTCACCTATACAACACAACCAGCACAATGTCCCCCATGCAATATGGCTGACTTGGAAGTCACCTATACAAGACAACCAGCACAATGTCCCCCATGCAATATGGCTGACTTGGAAGTCACCTATAGAACATGGCCACCAGCACAATGTCCCCCATGCAATATGGCTGATTTGGAAGTCACCTATACAACACGGCACCCAGCACAATGTCCCCCAAGCAATATGGCTGATTTGGAAGTCACCTATACAACATGGCAACCAGCACAATGTCCCCCAAGCAATATGGCTGACTTGGAAGTCACCTATAGAACATGGCCACCAGCACAATGTCCCCCATGCAATATGGCTGACTTGGAAGTCACCTATACAACATGGCAACCAGCACAATGTCCCCCATGCAATATGGCTGACTTGGAAGTCACCTATACAATACAACCAGCACAATGTCCCCCATGCAATATGGCTGACTTGAAAGTCACCTATACAATACAACCAGCACAATGTCCCCCAAGCAATATGGCTGACTTTGAAGTCACCTATACAAGACAACCAGCACAATGTCCCCCATACAATATGGCTGACTTGGAAGTCACCTATAGGACATGGCCACCAGCACAATGTCCCCCATGCAATATGGCTGACTTGGAAGTCACCTATACAATACAACCAGCACAATGTCCCAAATGCAATATGGCTGATTTGGAAGTCACCTATACAACACAACCAGCACAATGTCCCCCATGCAATATGGCTGACTTGGAAGTCACCTATACAAGACAACCAGCACAATGTCCCCCATGCAATATGGCTGACTTGGAAGTCACCTATAGAACATGGCCACCAGCACAATGTCCCCCATGCAATATGGCTGATTTGGAAGTCACCTATACAACACGGCACCCAGCACAATGTCCCCCAAGCAATATGGCTGACTTGGAAGTCACCTATACAACATGGCAACCAGCACAATGTCCCCCAAGCAATATGGCTGACTTGGAAGTCACCTATAGAACATGGCCACCAGCACAATGTCCCCCATGCAATATGGCTGACTTGGAAGTCACCTATACAACATGACAACCAGCACAATGTCCCCCATGCAATATGGCTGACTTGGAAGTCACCTATACAATACAACCAGCACAATGTCCCCCATGCAATATGGCTGACTTGGAAGTCACCTATACAATACAACCAGCACAATGTCCCCCATGCAATATGGCTGATTTGGAAGTCACCTATACAACACAACCAACACAATGTCCCCCATGCAATATGGCTGACTTGGAAGTCACCTATACAAGACAACCAGCACAATGTCCCAAATGCAATATGGCTGACTTGGAAGTCACCTATAGAACATGGCCACCAGCACAATGTCCCCCATGCAATATGGCTGACTTGGAAGTCACCTATACAACATGGCAACCAGCACAATGTCCCCCATGCAATATGGCTGACTTGGAAGTCACCTATACAATACAACCAGCACAATGTCCCCCAAGCAATATGGCTGACTTGGAAGTCACCTATACAAGACAACCAGCACAATGTCCCCCATGCAATATGGCTGACTTGGAAGTCACCTATAGGACATGGCCACCAGCACAATGTCCCCCATGCAATATGGCTGACTTGGAAGTCACCTATACAATACAACCAGCACAATGTCCCCCATGCAATATGGCTGATTTGGAAGTCACCTATACAACACAACCAGCACAATGTCCCCCATGCAATATGGCTGCCTTGGAAGTCACCTATACAAGACAACCAGCACAATGTCCCCCATGCAATATGGCTGACTTGGAAGTCACCTATAGAACATGGCCACCAGCACAATGTCCCCCATGCAATATGGCTGACTTGGAAGTCACCTATACAACATGGCAACCAGCACAATGTCCCCCAAGCAATATGGCTGACTTGGAAGTCACCTATACAACATGGCAACCAGCACAATGTCCCCCAAGCAATATGGCTGACTTGGAAGTCACCTATAGAACATGGCAACCAGCACAATGTCCCCCAAGCAATATGGCTGACTTGGAAGTCACCTATACAACATGGCAACCAGCACAATGTCCCCCATGCAATATGGCTGACTTGGAAGTCACCTATAGAACATGGCCACCAGCACAATGTCCCCCATGCAACACGGCTGACTTGGAAGTCACCTATACAAGACAACCTGCACAATGTCCCCCATGCAATATGGCTGACTTGGAAGTCACCTATACAACACAACCAGCACAATGTCCCCCAAGCAATATGGCTCACTTGGAAGTCACCTATACAACATGGCAACCAGCACAATGTCCCCCATGCAATATGGCTGACTTTGAAGTCACCTATAGGACATGGCCACCAGCACAATGTCCCCCATGCAATATGGCTGACTTGGAAGTCACCTATACAATACAACCAGCACAATGTCCCCCATGCAATATGGCTGATTTGGAAGTCACCTATACAACACAACCAGCACAATGTCCCCCATGCAATATGGCTGCCTTGGAAGTCACCTATACAAGACAACCAGCACAATGTCCCCCATGCAATATGGCTGACTTGGAAGTCACCTATAGAACATGGCCACCAGCACAATGTCCCCCATGCAATATGGCTGACTTGGAAGTCACCTATACAACATGGCAACCAGCACAATGTCCCCCAAGCAATATGGCTGACTTGGAAGTCACCTATACAACATGGCAACCAGCACAATGTCCCCCAAGCAATATGGCTGACTTGGAAGTCACCTATAGAACATGGCAACCAGCACAATGTCCCCCAAGCAATATGGCTGACTTGGAAGTCACCTATACAACATGGCAACCAGCACAATGTCCCCCATGCAATATGGCTGACTTGGAAGTCACCTATAGAACATGGCCACCAGCACAATGTCCCCCATGCAACACGGCTGACTTGGAAGTCACCTATACAAGACAACCTGCACAATGTCCCCCATGCAATATGGCTGACTTGGAAGTCACCTATACAACACAACCAGCACAATGTCCCCCAAGCAATATGGCTCACTTGGAAGTCACCTATACAACATGGCAACCAGCACAATGTCCCCCATGCAATATGGCTGACTAAGTCACCTATACAACATGGCAACCAGCACAATGTCCCCCATGCAATATGGCTGACTTGGAAGTCACCTATACAATACAACCAGCACAATGTCCCCCAAGCAATATGGCTGACTTGGAAGTCACCTATACAAGACAACCGGCACAATGTCCCCCATGCAATATGGCTGACTTGGAAGTCACCTATAGGACATGGCCACCAGCACAATGTCCCCCATGCAATATGGCTGACTTGGAAGTCACCTATACAATACAACCAGCACAATGTCCCCTATGCAATATGGCTGATTTGGAAGTCACCTATACAACACAACCAGCACAATGTCCCCCATGCAATATGGCTGACTTGGAAGTCACCTATACAAGACAACCAGCACAATGTCCCCCATGCAATATGGATGACTTGGAAGTCACCTATAGAACATGGCCACCAGCACAATGTCCCCCATGGAATATGGCTGACTTGGAAGTCACCTATACAACACGGCAACCAGCACAATGTCCCCCAAGCAATATGGCTGACTTGGAAGTCACCTATACAACATGGCAACCAGCACAATGTCCCCCAAGCAATATGGCTGACTTGGAAGTCACCTATAGAACATGGCAACCAGCACAATGTCCCCCAGCAATATGGCTGACTTAAAAGTCACCTATACAAGACAACCAGCACAATTTCCCCCATGCAATATGGCAGACTTGGAAGTCACCTATAGGACATGGCAACCAGCACAATGTCCCCCATGCAATATGGCTGACTTGTAAGTCACCTATACAACATGGCAACCAGCACAATGTCCCCCATGCAATATGGCTGACTTGGAAGTCACCTATACAACATGGCAACCAGCACAATGTCCCCCATGCAATATGGCTGACTTGGAAGTCACCTTTACAAAATGGCCACCAGCACAATGTCCCCCATGCAATATGGCTGACTTGGAAGTCACCTATCCAATACAACCAGCACAATGTCCCCCAAGCAATATGGCTGACTTGGAAGTCACCTATACAACACAACCAGCACAATGTCCCCCATGCAATATAGCTGACTTGGAAGTCACCTATACAAGACAACCAGCACAATGTCCCAAATGCAATATGGCTGACTTGGAAGTCACCTATAGAACATGGCCACCAGCACAATTTCCCCCATGCAATATGGCTGACTTGGAAGTCACCTATACAACATGGCAACCAGCACAATGTCCCCCATGCAATATGGCTGACTTGGAAGTCACCTATACAATACAACCAGCACAATGTCCCCCAAGCAATATGGCTGACTTGGAAGTCACCTATACAAGACAACCAGCACAATGTCCCCCATGCAATATGGCTGACTTGGAAGTCACCTATAGACATGGCCACCAGCACAATGTCCCCCATGCAATATGGCTGACTTGGAAGTCACCTATACAATACAACCAGCACAATGTCCCCCATGCAATATGGCTGATTTGGAAGTCACCTATACAACACAACCAGCACAATGTCCCCCATGCAATATGGCTGCCTTGGAAGTCACCTATACAAGACAACCAGCACAATGTCCCCCATGCAATATGGCTGACTTGGAAGTCACCTATAGAACATGGCCACCAGCACAATGTCCCCCATGCAATATGGCTGACTTCGAAGTCACCTATACAACATGGCAACCAGCACAATGTCCCCCAAGCAATATGGCTGACTTGGAAGTCACCTATACAACATGGCAACCAGCACAATGTCCCCCAAGCAATATGGCTGACTTGGAAGTCACCTATAGAACATGGCAACCAGCACAATGTCCCCCAGCAATATGGCTGACTTAAAAGTCACCTATACAAGACAACCAGCACAATTTCCCCCATGCAATATGGCAGACTTGGAAGTCACCTATAGGACATGGCAACCAGCACAATGTCCCCCATGCAATATGGCTGACTTGTAAGTCACCTATACAACATGGCAACCAGCACAATGTCCCCCATGCAATATGGCTGACTTGGAAGTCACCTATACAACATGGCAACCAGCACAATGTCCCCCATGCAATATGGCTGACTTGGAAGTCACCTTTACAAAATGGCCACCAGCACAATGTCCCCCATGCAATATGGCTGACTTGGAAGTCACCTATCCAATACAACCAGCACAATGTCCCCCAAGCAATATGGCTGACTTGGAAGTCACCTATACAAGACAACCAGCACAATGTCCCCCATGCAATATGGCTGATTTGGAAGTCACCTATACAACACAACCAGCACAATGTCCCCCATGCAATATAGCTGACTTGGAAGTCACCTATACAAGACAACCAGCACAATGTCCCAAATGCAATATGGCTGACTTGGAAGTCACCTATAGAACATGGCCACCAGCACAATTTCCCCCATGCAATATGGCTGACTTGGAAGTCACCTATACAACATGGCAACCAGCACAATGTCCCCCATGCAATATGGCTGACTTGGAAGTCACCTATACAATACAACCAGCACAATGTCCCCCAAGCAATATGGCTGACTTGGAAGTCACCTATACAAGACAACCAGCACAATGTCCCCCATGCAATATGGCTGACTTGGAAGTCACCTATAGACATGGCCACCAGCACAATGTCCCCTATGCAATATGGCTGACTTGGAAGTCACCTATACAATACAACCAGCACAATGTCCCCCATGCAATATGGCTGATTTGGAAGTCACCTATACAACACAACCAGCACAATGTCCCCCATGCAATATGGCTGCCTTGGAAGTCACCTATACAAGACAACCAGCACAATGTCCCCCATGCAATATGGCTGACTTGGAAGTCACCTATAGAACATGGCCACCAGCACAATGTCCCCCATGCAATATGGCTGACTTGGAAGTCACCTATACAACATGGCAACCAGCACAATGTCCCCCACGCAATATGGCTGACTTGGAAGTCACCTATACAACATGGCAACCAGCACAATGTCCCCCAAGCAATATGGCTGACTTGGAAGTCACCTATAGAACATGGCAACCAGCACAATGTCCCCCAAGCAATATGGCTGACTTGGAAGTCACCTATACAACATGGCAACCAGCACAATGTCCCCCATGCAATATGGCTGACTTGGAAGTCACCTATAGAACATGGCCACCAGCACAATGTCCCCCATGCAACACGGCTGACTTGGAAGTCACCTATACAAGACAACCTGCACAATGTCCCCCATGCAATATGGCTGACTTGGAAGTCACCTATACAACACAACCAGCACAATGTCCCCCAAGCAATATGGCTCACTTGGAAGTCACCTATACAACATGGCAACCAGCACAATATCCCCCATGCAATATGGCTGACTAAGTCACCTATACAACATGGCAACCAGCACAATGTCCCCCATGCAATATGGCTGACTTGGAAGTCACCTATACAATACAACCAGCACAATGTCCCCCAAGCAATATGGCTGACTTGGAAGTCACCTATACAAGACAACCAGCACAATGTCCCCCATGCAATATGGCTGACTTGGAAGTCACCTATAGGACATGGCCACCAGCACAATGTCCCCCATGCAATATGGCTGACTTGGAAGTCACCTATACAATACAACCAGCACAATGTCCCCCATGCAATATGGCTGATTTGGAAGTCACCTATACAACACAACCAGCACAATGTCCCCCATGCAATATGGCTTACTTGGAAGTCACCTATACAAGACAACCAGCACAATGTCCCCCATGCAATATGGCTGACTTGGAAGTCACCTATAGAACATGGCCACCAGCACAATGTCCCCCATGCAATATGGCTGACTTGGAAGTCACCTTTACAAAATGGCCACCAGCACAATGTCCCCCATGCAATATGGCTGACTTGGAAGGCACCTATACAATACAACCAGCACATTGTCCCCCAAGCAATATGGCTGACTTGGAAGTCACCTATACAAGACAACCAGCTCAATGTCCCCCATGCAATATGGCTGACTTGGAAGTCACCTATAGGACATGGCCACCAGCACAATGTCCCCCATGCAATATGGCTGACTTGGAAGTCACCTATACAATTCAACCAGCACAATGTCCCCCATGCAATATGGCTGATTTGGAAGTCACCTATACAACACAACCAGCACAATGTCCCCCATGCAATATGGCTGACTTGGAAGTCACCTATACAAGACAACCAGCACAATGTCCCCCATGCAATATGGCTGACTTGGAAGTCACCTATAGAACATGGCCACCAGCACAATGTCCCCCATGCAATATGGCTGACTTGGAAGTCACCTATACAACACGGCAACCAGCACAATGTCCCCCAAGCAATATGGCTGACTTGGAAGTCACCTATACAACATGGCAACCAGCACAATGTCCCCCAAGCAATATGGCTGACTTGGAAGTCACCTATACAACACAACCAGCACAATGTCCCCCATGCAATATGGCTGACTTGGAAGTCACCTATACAAGACAACCAGCACAATGTCCCCCATGCAATATGGCTGACTTGGAAGTCACCTATAGAACATGGCCACCAGCACAATGTCCCCCATGCAATATGGCTGACTTGGAAGTCACCTACACAACACGGCAACCAGCACAATGTCCCCCAAGCAATATGGCTGACTTGGAAGTCACCTATACAACATGGCAACCAGCACAATGTCCCCCAAGCAATATGGCTGACTTGGAAGTCACCTATAGAACATGGCAACCAGCACAATGTCCCCCAGCAATATGGCTGACTTAAAAGTCACCTATACAAGACACCCAGCACAATTTCCCCCATGCAATATGGCTGACTTGGAAGTCACCTATAGGACATGGCAACCAGCACAATGTCCCCCATGCAATATGGCTGACTTGTAAGTCACCTATACAACATGGCAACCAGCACAATGTCCCCCATGCAATATGGCTGACTTGGAAGTCACCTATACAACATGGCAACCAGCACAATGTCCCCCATGCAATATGGCTGACTTGGAAGTCACCTTTACAAAATGGCCACCAGCACAATGTCCCCCATGCAATATGGCTGACTTGGAAGTCACCTATACAATACAACCAGCACAATGTCCCCCATGCAACACGGCTGACTTGGAAGTCACCTATACAAGACAACCAGCACAATGTCCCCCATGCAATATGGCTGACTTGGAAGTCAACTATACAACACAACCAGCACAATGTCCCCCAAGCAATATGGCTCACTTGGAAGTCACCTATACAACATGGCAACCAGCACAATGTCCCCCATGCAATATGGCTGACTTGGAAGTCACCTATAGGACATGGCAACCAGCACAATGTCCCCCATGCAATATGGCTGACTTGGAAGTCACCTATAGAACATGGCCACCAGCACAATGTCCCCCAACCAATATGGCTCACTTGGAAGGCACCTATACAATACAAACAGCACAATGTCCCCCATGCAATATGGCTGACTTGGAAGTCACCTATACAATACAACCAGCACAATGTCCCCCATGCAATATGGCTGACTTGGAAGTCACCTATACAACACAACCAGCACAATGTCCCCCCTGCAATATGGCTCACTTGGAAGTCACCTATACAACATGGCATCCAGCACAATGTCCCCCATGCAATATGGCTGACTTGGAAGTCACCTATACAACATGGCAACCAGCATAATGTCCTCCATGCAATATGGCTGACTTGGAAGTCACCTATACAACATGGCAACCAGCACAATGTCCCCCATGCAATATGGCTGACTTGGAAGTCACCTATACAAGAAACCAGCACAATGTCCCCATGCAATGTGGCTGACTTGAAAGTCACCTATAGAACATGGCCACCAGCACAATGTCCCCCATGCAATATGGCTGACTTGGAAGTCACCTATACAACATGGCAACCAGCACAATGTCCCCCAAGCAATATGGCTCACTTGGAAGTCACCTATAGAACATGGCAACCAGCACAATGTCCCCCAAGCAATATGGCTGACTTGGAAGTCACCTATACAACATGGCAACCAGCACAATGTCCCCCATGCAATATGGCTGACTTGGAAGTCACCTATAGAACATGGCCACCAGCACAATGTCCCCCATGCAACACGGCTGACTTGGAAGTCACCTATACAAGACAACCAGCACAATGTCCCCCATGCAATATGGCTGACTTGGACGTCACCTATACAACACAACCAGCACAATGTCCCCCAAGCAATATGGCTCACTTGGAAGTCACCTATACAACATGGCAACCAGCACAATGTCCCCCATGCAATATGGCTGACTTGGAAGTCACCTATACAACATGGCAACCAGCACAATGTCCCCCATGCAATATGGCTGACTTGGAAGTCACCTATACAAGACAACCAGCACAATGTCCCCCATGCAATATGGCTGACTTGGAAGTCACCTATAGGACATGGCAACCAGCACAATGTCCCGCGATCAATATGGCTGACTTGGAAGTCACCTATACAAGGCAACCTGCACAATGTCCCAAATGCAATATGGCTGACTTAGAAGTCACCTATAGAACATGGCCACCAGCACAATGTCCCCCATGCAATATGGCTGACTTGGAAGTCACCTATACAACATGGCAACCAGCACAATGTCCCCCATGCAATATGGCTGACTTGGAAGTCACCTATACAATACAACCAGCACAATGTCCCCCAAGCAATATGGCTGACTTGGAAGTCACCTATACAAGACAACCAGCACAATGTCCCCCATGCAATATGGCTGACTTGGAAGTCACCTATAGGACATGGCCACCAGCACAATGTCCCCCATGCAATATGGCTGACTTGGAAGTCACCTATACAATACAACCAGCACAATGTCCCCCATGCAATATGGCTGACTTGGAAGTCACCTATACAATACAACCAGCACAATGTCCCCCATGCAATATGGCTGATTTGGAAGTCACCTATACAACACAACCAGCACAATGTCCCCCATGCAATATGGCTGACTTGGAAGTCACCTATACAAGACAACCAGCACAATGTCCCAAATGCAATATGGCTGACTTGGAAGTCACCTATAGAACATGGCCACCAGCACAATGTCCCCCATGCAATATGGCTGACTTGGAAGTCACCTATACAATACAACCAGCACAATGTCCCCCATGCAACACGGCTGACTTGGAAGTCACCTATACAAGACAACCAGCACAATGTCCCCCATGCAATATGGCTGACTTGGAAGTCACATATACAACACAACCAGCACAATGTCCCCCAAGCAATATGGCTCACTTGGAAGTCACCTATACAACATGGCAACCAGCACAATGTCCCCCATGCAATATGGCTGACTTGGAAGTCACCTATAGGACATGGCAACCAGCACAATGTCCCCCATGCAATATGGCTGACTTGGAAGTCACCTATAGAACATGGCCACCAGCACAATGTCCCCCAAGCAATATGGCTCACTTGGAAGGCACCTATACAATACAAACAGCACAATGTCCCCCATGCAATATGGCTGACTTGGAAGTCACCTATACAATACAACCAGCACAATGTCCCCCATGCAATATGGCTGACTTGGAAGTCACCTATACAACACAACCAGCACAATGTCCCCCCTGCAATATGGCTCACTTGGAAGTCACCTATACAACATGGCATCCAGCACAATGTCCCCCATGCAATATGGCTGACTTGGAAGTCACCTATACAACATGGCAACCAGCATAATGTCCCCTATGCAATATGGCTGACTTGGAAGTCACCTATACAACATGGCAACCAGCACAATGTCCCCCATGCAATATGGCTGACTTGGAAGTCACCTATACAAGAAACCAGCACAATGTCCCCATGCAATGTGGCTGACTTGAAAGTCACCTATAGAACATGGCCACCAGCACAATGTCCCCCATGCAATATGGCTGACTTGGAAGTCACCTATACAACATGGCAACCAGCACAATGTCCCCCAAGCAATATGGCTCACTTGGAAGTCACCTATAGAACATGGCAACCAGCACAATGTCCCCCAAGCAATATGGCTGACTTGGAAGTCACCTATACAACATGGCAACCAGCACAATGTCCCCCATGCAATATGGCTGACTTGGAAGTCACCTATAGAACATGGCCACCAGCACAATGTCCCCCATGCAACACGGCTGACTTGGAAGTCACCTATACAAGACAACCAGCACAATGTCCCCCATGCAATATGGCTGACTTGGACATCACCTATACAACACAACCAGCACAATGTCCCCCAAGCAATATGGCTCACTTGGAAGTCACCTATACAACATGGCAACCAGCACAATGTCCCCCATGCAATATGGCTGACTTGGAAGTCACCTATACAACATGGCAACCAGCACAATGTCCCCCATGCAATATGGCTGACTTGGAAGTCACCTATACAAGACAACCAGCACAATGTCCCCCATGCAATATGGCTGACTTGGAAGTCACCTATAGGACATGGCAACCAGCACAATGTCCCCCAATCAATATGGCTGACTTGGAAGTCACCTATACAAGGCAACCAGCACAATGTCCCAAATGCAATATGGCTGACTTAGAAGTCACCTATAGAACATTGCCACCAGCACAATGTCCCCCATGCAATATGGCTGACTTGGAAGTCACCTATACAACATGGCAACCAGCACAATGTCCCCCATGCAATATGGCTGACTTGGAAGTCACCTATACAATACAACCAGCACAATGTCCCCCAAGCAATATGGCTGACTTGGAAGTCACCTATACAAGACAACCAGCACAATGTCCCCCATGCAATATGGCTGACTTGGAAGTCACCTATAGGACATGGCCACCAGCACAATGTCCCCCATGCAATATGGCTGACTTGGAAGTCACCTATACAATACAACCAGCACAATGTCCCCCATGCAATATGGCTGACTTGGAAGTCACCTATACAATACAACCAGCACAATGTCCCCCATGCAATATGGCTGATTTGGAAGTCACCTATACAACACAACCAGCACAATGTCCCCCAAGCAATATGGCTGACTTGGAAGTCACCTATACAAGACAACCAGCACAATGTCCCCCATGCAATATGGCTGACTTGGAAGTCACCTATAGAACATGGCCACCAGCACAATGTCCCCCATGCAACACGGCTGACTTGGAAGTCACCTATACAAGACAACCAGCACAATGTCCCCCATGCAATATGGCTGACTTGGACGTCACCTATACAACACAACCAGCACAATGTCCCCCAAGCAATATGGCTCACTTGGAAGTCACCTATACAACATGGCAACCAGCACAATGTCCCCCATGCAATATGGCTGACTTGGAAGTCACCTATACAACATGGCAACCAGCACAATGTCCCCCATGCAATATGGCTGACTTGGAAGTCACCTATACAAGACAACCAGCACAATGTCCCCCATGCAATATGGCTGACTTGGAAGTCACCTATAGGACATGGCAACCAGCACAATGTCCCCCAATCAATATGGCTGACTTGGAAGTCACCTATACAAGGCAACCAGCACAATGTCTCAAATGCAATATGGCTGACTTAGAAGTCACCTATAGAACATGGCCACCAGCACAATGTCCCCCATGCAATATGGCTGACTTGGAAGTCACCTATACAACATGGCAACCAGCACAATGTCCCCCATGCAATATGGCTGACTTGGAAGTCACCTATACAATACAACCAGCACAATGTCCCCCAAGCAATATGGCTGACTTGGAAGTCACCTATACAAGACAACCAGCACAATGTCCCCCATGCAATATGGCTGACTTTTAAGTCACCTATAGGACATGGCCACCAGCACAATGTCCCCCATGCAATATGGCTGACTTGGAAGTCACCTATACAATACAACCAGCACAATGTCCCCCATGCAATATGGCTGACTTGGAAGTCACCTATACAATACAACCAGCACAATGTCCCCCATGCAATATGGCTGATTTGGAAGTCACCTATACAACACAACCAGCACAATGTCCCCCATGCAATATGGCTGACTTGGAAGTCACCTATACAAGACAACCAGCACAATGTCCCAAATGCAATATGGCTGACTTGGAAGTCACCTATAGAACATGGCCACCAGCACAATGTCCCCCATGCAATATGGCTGACTTGGAAGTCACCTATACAACATGGCAACCAGAACAATGTCCCCCATGCAATATGGCTGACTTGGAAGTCACCTATACAATACAACCAGCACAATGTCCCCCAAGCAATATGGCTGACTTGGAAGTCACCTATACAAGACAACCAGCACAATGTCCCCCATGCAATATGGCTGACTTGGAAGTCACCTATAGGACATGGCCACCAGCACAATGTCCCCCATGCAATATGGCTGACTTGGAAGTCATTTATACAATACAACCAGCACAATGTCCCCCATGCAATATGGCTGATTTGGAAGTCACCTATACAACACAACCAGCACAATGTCCCCCATGCAATTTGGCTGACTTGGAAGTCACCTATACAAGACAACCAGCACAATGTCCCCCATGCAATATGGCTGACTTGGAAGTCACCTATAGAACATGGCCACCAGCACAATGTCCCCCTTGCAATATGGCTGACTTGGAAGTCACCTATACAACATGGCAACCAGCACAATGTCCCCCAAGCAATATGGCTGACTTGGAAGTCACCTATACAACATGGCAACCAGCACAATGTCCCCCAAGCAATATGGCTGACTTGGAAGTCACCTATAGAACATGGCAACCAGCACAATGTCCCCCAAGCAATATGGCTGACTTGGAAGTCACCTATACAACATGGCAACCAGCACAATGTCCCCCATCCAATATGGCTGACTTGGAAGTCACCTATAGAACATGGACACCAGCACAATGTCCCCCAAGCAATATGGCTCACTTGGAAGGCACCTATACAATACAAACAGCACAATGTCCCCCATGCAATATGGCTGACTTGGAAGTCACCTATACAATACAACCAGCACAATGTCCCCCATGCAATATGGCTGACTTGGAAGTCACCTATACAACACAACCAGCACAATGTCCCCCATGCAATATGGCTGACTTGGAAGTCACCTATACAACACAACCAGCACAATGTCCCCCATGCAATATGGCTCACTTGGAAGTCACCTATACAACATGGCATCCAGCACAATGTCCCCCATGCAATATGGCTGACTTGGAAGTCACCTATACAACATGGCAACCAGCACAATGTCCCCCATGCAATATGGCTGACTTGGAAGTCACCTATACAACATGGCAACCAGCACAATGTCCCCCATGCAATATGGCTGACTTGGAAGTCACCTATACAAGAAACCAGCACAATGTCCCCCATGCAATGTGGCTGTCTTGGAAGTCACCTATAGAACATGGCCACCAGCACAATGTCCCCCATGCAATATGGGTGACTTGGAAGTCACCTATACAACATGGCAACCAGCACAATGTCCCCCATGCAATATGGCTTACTTGGAAGTCACCTATAGAACATGGCCACCAGCACAATGTCCCCCATGCAATATGGCTGACTTGGAAGTCATTTATACAGTACAACCAGCACAATGTCCCCCATGCAATATGGCTGATTTGAAAGTCACCTATACAACACAACCAGCACAATGTCCCCCATGCAATATGGCTGACTTGAAAGTCACCTATACAAGACAACCAGCACAATGTCCCCCATGCAATATGGCTGACTTGGAAGTCACCTATAGAACATGGCCACCAGCACAATGTCCCCCATGCAATATGGCTGACTTGGAAGTCACCTATACAACATGGCAACCAGCACAATGTCCCCCAAGCAATATGGCTGACTTGGAAGTCACCTATACAACATGGCAACCAGCACAATGTCCCCCAAGCAATATGGCTGACTTGGAAGTCACCTATAGAACATGGCAACCAGCACAATGTCCCCCAAGCAATATGGCTGACTTGGAAGTCACCTATACAACATGGCAACCAGCACAATGTCCCCCATGCAATATGGCTGACTTGGAAGTCACCTATAGAACATGGACACCAGCACAATGTCCCCCAAGCAATATGGCTCACTTGGAAGGCACCTATACAATACAAACAGCACAATGTCCCCCATGCAATATGGCTGACTTGGAAGTCACCTATACAATACAACCAGCACAATGTCCCCCATGCAATATGGCTGACTTGGAAGTCACCTATACAACACAACCAGCACAATGTCCCCCATGCAATATGGCTGACTTGGAAGTCACCTATACAACACAACCAGCACAATGTCCCCCATGCAATATGGCTCACTTGGAAGTCACCTATACAACATGGCATCCAGCACAATGTCCCCCATGCAATATGGCTGACTTGGAAGTCACCTATACAACATGGCAACCAGCACAATGTCCCCCATGCAATATGGCTGACTTGGAAGTCACCTATACAACATGGCAACCAGCACAATGTCCCCCATGCAATATGGCTGACTTGGAAGTCACCTATACAAGAAACTAGCACAATGTCCCCCATGCAATGTGGCTGTCTTGGAAGTCACCTATAGAACATGGCCACCAGCACAATGTCCCCCATGCAATATGGCTGACTTGGAAGTCACCTATACAACATTGCAACCAGCACAATGTCCCACAAGCAATATGGCTCACTTGGAAGTCACCTATAGAAAATGGCAACCAGCACAATGTCCCCCAAGCAATATGGCTGACTTGGAAGTCACCTATACAACATGGCAACCAGCACAATGTCCCCCATGCAATATGGCTTACTTGGAAGTCACCTATAGAACATGGCCACCAGCACAATGTCCCCCATGCAACACGGCTGACTTGGAAGTCACCTATACAAGACAACCAGCACAATGTCCCCCAAGCAATATGGCTGACTTGGAAGTCACCTATAGAACATGGCCACCAGCACAATGTCCCCCATGCAATATGGCTGACATGGAAGTCACCTATACAACATGGCAACCAGCACAATGTCCCCCATGCAATATGGCTGACTTGGAAGTCACCTATAGAACATGGCCACCAGCACAATGTCCCCCATGCAATATGGCTGACTTGGAAGTCACCTATACAACATGGCAACCAGCACAATGTCCCCCATGCAATATGGCTGACTTGGAAGTCACCTATACAACATGGCAACCAGCACAATGTCCCCCATGCAATATGGCTGACTTTGAAGTCACGTATACAAGAAACCAGCACAATGTCCCCCATGCAATGTGGCTGACTTGGAAGTCACCTATAGAACATGGCCACCAGCACAATGTCCCCCATGCAATATGGCTGACTTGGAAGTCACCTATACAACATTGCAACCAGCACAATGTCCCCCAAGCAATATGGCTCACTTGGAAGTCACCTATAGAACATGGCAACCAGCACAATGTCCCCCAAGCAATATGGCTGACTTGGAAGTCACCTATACAACATGGCAACCAGCACAATGTCCCCCATGCAATATGGCTGACTTGGAAGTCACCTATAGAACATTGCCACCAGCACAATGTCCCCCATGCAACACGGCTGACTTGGAAGTCACCTATACAAGACAACCAGCACAATGTCCCCCAAGCAATATGGCTGACTTGGAAGTCACCTATACAACACAACCAGCACAATGTCCCCCATGCAATATGGCTGACTTGGAAGTCACCTATAGGACATGGCCACCAGCACAATGTCCCCCATGCAATATGGCTGACTTGGAAGTCACCTATACAATACAACCAGCACAATGTCCCCCATGCAATATGGCTGACTTGGAAGTCACCTATACAATACAACCAGCACAATGTCCCCCATGCAATATGGCTGATTTGGAAGTCACCTATACAACACAACCAGCACAATGTCCCCCATGCAATATGGCTGACTTGGAAGTCACCTATACAAGACAACCAGCACAATGTCCCCCATGCAATATGGCTGACTTGGAAGTCACCTATAGAACATGGCCACCAGCACAATGTCCCCCATGCAATATGGCTGACTTGGAAGTCACCTATACAACATGGCAACCAGCACAATGTCCCCCAAGCAATATGGCTGACTTGGAAGTCACCTATAGAACATGGCAACCAGCACAATGTCCCCCAAGCAATATGGCTGACTTAAAAGTCACCTATACAAGACAACCAGCACAATTTCCCCCATGCAATATGGCTGACTTGGAAGTCACCTATAGGACATGGCAACCAGCACAATGTCCCCCATGCAATATGGCTGACTTGTAAGACACCTATACAACATGGCAACCAGCACAATGTCCCCCATGCAATATGGCTGACTTGGAAGTCACCTATACAACATGGCAACCAGCACAATGTCCCCCATGCAATATGGCTGACTTGGAAGTCACCTTTACAACATGGCCACCAGCACAATGTCCCCCATGCAATATGGATGACTTGGAAGTCACCTATACAATACAACCAGCACAATGTCCCCCATGCAACCCGGCTGACTTGGAAGTCACCTATACAAGACAACCAGCACAATGTCCCCCATGCAATATGGCTGACTTGGAAGTCACCGATACAACACAACCAGCACAATGTCCCCCAAGCAATATGGCTCACTTGGAAGTCACCTATACAACATGGCAACCAGCACAATGTCCCCCATGCAATATGGCTGACTTGGAAGTCACCTATAGGACATGGCAACCAGCACAATGTCCCCCATGCAATATGGCTGACTTGGAAGTCACCTATAGAACATGGCCACCAGCACAATGTCCCCCAAGCAATATGGCTCACTTGGAAGGCACCTATACAATACAAACAGCACAATGTCCCCCATGCAATATGGCTGAATTGGAAGTCACCTATACAATACAACCAGCACAATGTCCCCCATGCAATATGGCTGACTTGGAAGTTACCTATACAACACAACCAGCACAATGTCCCCCATGCAATATGGCTGACTTGGAAGTCACCTATACAAGACAACCAGCACAATGTCCCCATGCAATATGGCTGACTTGGAAGTCACCTATATAACATGGCCACCAGCACAATGTCCCCCATGCAATATGGCTGACTTGGAAGTCACCTATACAACATGGCAACCAGCACAATGTCCCCCAAGCAATATGGCTCACTTGGAAGTCACCTATACAACATGGCAACCAGCACAATGTCCCCCATGCAATATGACTGACTTGGAAGTCACCTATAGAACATGGCCACCAGCACAATGTCCCCCATGCAACACGGCTGACTTGGAAGTCACCTATACAAGACAACCAGCACAATGTCCCCCATGCAATATGGCTGACTTGGAAGTCACCTATACAACACAACCAGCACAATGTCCCCCAAGCAATATGGCTCACTTGGAAGTCACCTATACAACATGGCAACCAGCACAATGTCCCCCATGCAATATGGCTGACTTGGAAGTCACCTATACAACATGGCAACCAGCACAATGTCCCCCATGCAATATGGCTGACTTGGAAATCACCTATACAATACAACCAGCACAATGTCCCCCAGGCAATATGGCTGACTTGGAAGTCACCTATACAACATGGCAACCAGCACAATGTCCCCCAAGCAATATGGCTGACTTGGAAGTCACCTATACAACATGGCAACCAGCACAATGACCCCCATGCAATATGGCTGACTTGGAAGTCACCTAAACAACATGGCAACCAGCACAATGTCCCCCATGCAATATGGCTGACTTGGAAGTCACCTATACAACATGGCCACCAGCACAATGTCCCCCATGCAATATGGCTGACTTGGAAGTCACCTATACAAGACAACCAGCACAATGTCCCCCATGCAATATAGCTGACTTGGAAGTCACCTATAGGACATGGCAACCAGCACAATGTCCCCCAAGCAATATGGCTGACTTGGAAGTCACCTATACAAGACAACCAGCACAATGTCCCAAATGCAATATGGCTGACTTGGAAGTCACCTATAGAACATGGCCACCAGCACAATGTCCCCCATGCAATATGGCTGACTTGGAAGTCACCTATACAATATGGCAACCAGCAAAATGTCCCCCAAGCAATTTGGCTGACTTGGAAGTCACCTATAGAACATGGCCACCAGCACAATGTTCCCCAAGCAATATGGCTGACTTGAAAGTCACCTACAGAACATGGCAACCAGCACAATGTCCCCCAAGCAATATGGCTGACTTGGAAGTCACCTATACAAGACAACCAGCACAATGTCGCCCATGCAACACGGCTGACTTGGAAGTCACCTATACAAGACAACCAGCACAATGTCCCCCATGCAATATGGCTGACTTGGAAGTCACCTATACAACACAACCAGCACAATGTCCCCCAAGCAATATGGCTCACTTGGAAGTCACCTATACAACATGGCAACCAGCACAATGTCCCCCAAGCAATATGGCTCACTTGGAAGTCACCTATACAACATGGCAACCAGCACAATGTCCCCCATGCAATATGGCTGACTTGGAAGTCACCTATAGAACATGGCCACCAGCACAATGTCCCCCATGCAACACAGCTGACTTGGAAGTCACCTATACAAGACAACCAGCACAATGTCCCCCATGCAATATGGCTGACTTGGAAGTCACCTATACAACACAACCAGCACAATGTCCCCCAAGCAATATGGCTCACTTGGAAGTCACCTATACAACATGGCAACCAGCACAATGTCCCCCATGCAATATGGCTGACTTGGAAGTCACCTATACAACATGGCAACCAGCACAATGTCCCCCATGCAATATGGCTGACTTGGAAGTCACCTATAAAATACAACCAGCACAATGTCCCCCAGGCAATATGGCTGACTTGGAAGTCACCTATACAACATGGCAACCAGCACAATGTCCCCCAAGCAATATGGCTGACTTGGAAGTCACCTATACAACATGGCAACCAGCACAATGTCCCCCATGCAATATGGCTGACTTGGAAGTCACCTAAACAACATGGCAACCAGCACAATGTCCCCCATGCAATATGGCTGACTTGGAAGTCACCTATACAACATGGCAACCAGCACAATGTCTCCCATGCAATATGGCTGACTTGGAAGTCACCTATACAACATGGCCACCAGCACAATGTCCCCCATGCAATATGGCTGCCTTGGAAGTCACCTATACAAGACAACCAGCACAATGTCCCCCATGCAATATGGCTGACTTGGAAGTCACCTATAGGACATGGCAACCAGCACAATGTCCCCCAAGCAATATGGCTGACTTGGAAGTCACCTATACAAGACAACCAGCACAATGTCCCAAATGCAATATGGCTGACTTGGAAGTCACCTATAGAACATGGCCACCAGCACAATGTCCCCCATGCAATATGGCTGACTTGGAAGTCACCTATACAATATGGCAACCAGCAAAATGTCCCCCAAGCAATTTGGCTGACTTGGAAGTCACCTATAGAACATGGCCACCAGCACAATGTCCCCCAAGCAATATGGCTGACTTGGAAGTCACCTACAGAACATGGCAACCAGCACAATGTCCCCCAAGCAATATGGCTGACTTGGAAGTCACCTATACAAGACAACCAGCACAATGTCCCCCATGCAACACGGCTGACTTGGAAGTCACCTATACAAGGCAACCAGCACAATGTCCCCCATGCAATATGGCTGACTTGGAAGTCACCTATACAACACAACCAGCACAATGTCCCCCAAGCAATATGGCTCACTTGGAAGTCACCTATACAACATGGCAACCAGCACAATGTTCCCCATGCAATATGGCTGACTTGGAAGTCACCTATACAATACAACCAGCACAATGTCCCCCAAGCAATATGGCTGACTTGGAAGTCACCTATACAAGACAACCAGCACAATGTCCTCCATGCAATATGGCTGACTTGGAAGTCACCTATAGGACATGGCCACCAGCACAATGTCCCCCATGCAATATGGCTGACTTGGAAGTCACCTATACAATACAACCAGCACAATGTCCCCCATGCAATATGGCTGACTTGGAAGTCACCTATACAATACAACCAGCACAATGTCCCCCATGCAATATGGCTGATTTGGAAGTCACCTATACAACACAACCAGCACAATGTCCCCCATGCAATATGGCTGACTTGGAAGTCACATATACAAGACAACCAGCACAATGTCCCAAATGCAATATGGCTGACTTGGAAGTCACCTATAGAACATGGCCACCAGCACAATGTCCCCCATGCAATATGGCTGACTTGGAAGTCACCTATACAACATGGCAACCAGCACAATGTCCCCCATGCAATATGGCTGACTTGGAAGTCACCTATGCAATACAACCAGCACAATGTCCCCCATGCAATATGGCTGACTTGGAAGTCACCTATACAACACAACCAGCACAATGTCCCCCATGCAATATGGCTGACTTGGAAGTCACCTATACAACATGGCAACCAGCACAATGTCCCCCAAGCAATATGGCTGACTTGGAAGTCACCTATACAACATGGCCACCAGCACAATGTCCCCCAAGCAATATGGCTCACTTGGAAGTCACCTATACAATACAACCAGCACAATGTCCCCCATGCAATATGGCTGACTTGGAAGTCACCTATACAATACAACCAGCACAATGTCACCGATGCAATATGGCTGACTTGGAAGTCACCTATACAACACAACCAGCACAATGTTCCCCATGCAATATGGCTGACTTGGAAGTCACCTATACAACATGGCAACCAGCACAATGTCCCCCATGCAATATGGCTGACTTGGAAGTCACCTATACAAGACAACCAGCACAATGTCCCCATGCAATATGGCTGACTTGGAAGTCACCTATAGAACATGGCTACCAGCACAATGTCCCCCATGCAATATGGCTGACTTGGAAGTCACCTATACAACATGGCAACCAGCACAATGTCCCCCAAGCAATATGGCTCACTTGGAAGTCACCTATACAACATGGCAACCAGCACAATGTCCCCCATGCAATATGGCTGACTTGTAAGTCACCTATAGAACATGGCCACCAGCACAATGTCCCCCATGCAACACGGCTGACTTGGAAGTCACCTATACAAGACAACCAGCACAATGTCCCCCATGCAATATGGCTGACTTGGAAGTCACCTATACAACACAACCAGCACAATGTCCCCCAAGCAATATGGCTCACTTGGAAGTCACCTATACAACATGGCAACCAGCACAATGTCCCCCATGCAATATGGCTGACTTGGAAGTCACCTATACAATACAACCAGCACAATGTCCCCCAAGCAATATGGCTGACTTGGAAGTCACCTATAGAACATGGCCACCAGCACAATGTCCCCCATGCAATATGGCTGACTTGGAAGTCACCTATACAAGACAACCAGCACAATGTCCCCCATGCAATATGGCTGAATTGGAAGTCACCTATAGAACATGGCAACCAGCACAATGTCCCCCAAGCAATATGGCTGACTTGGAAGTCACCTATACAAGACAACCAGCACAATTTCCCCCATGCAATATGGCTGACTTGGAAGTCACCTATAGGACATGGCAACCAGCACAATGTCCCCCATGCAATATGGCTGACTTGGAAGTCACCTATACAATACAACCAGCACAATGTCCCCCATGCAATATGGCTGACTTGGAAGTCACCTATACAACATGGCAACCAGCACAATGTCCCCCATGCAATATGGCTGACTTAGAAGTCACCTATAGAACATGGCCACCAGCACAATGTCCCCCATGCAATATGGCTGACTTGGAAGTCACCTATACAACATGGCAACCAGCACAATGTCCCCCAAGCAATATGGCTGACTTGGAAGTCACCTATAGGACATGGCAACCAGCACAATGTCCCCCATGCAATATGGCTGACTTGGAAGTCACCTATAGAACATGGCCACCAGCACAATGTCCCCCAAGCAATATGGCTCACTTGGAAGTCACTTATACAATACAACCAGCACAATGTCCCCCATGCAATATGGCTGACTTGGAAGTCACCTATACAATACAACCAGCACAATGTCCCAAATGCAATATGGCTGACTTGGAAGTCACCTATAGAACATGGCCACCAGCACAATGTCCCCCATGCAATATGGCTGACTTGGAAGTCACCTATACAACATGGCAACCAGCACAATGTCCCCCATGCAATATGGCTGACTTGGAAGTCACCTATACAATACAACCAGCACAATGTCCCCCAAGCAATATGGCTGACTTGGAAGTCACCTATACAAGACAACCAGCACAATGTCCCCCATGCAATATGGCTGACTTGGAAGTCACCTATACAATACAACCAGCACAATGTCCCCCATGCAATATGGCTGATTTGGAAGTCACCTATACAACACAACCAGCAAAATTTCCCCCATGCAATATGGCTGACTTGGAAGTCACCTATACAAGACAACCAGCACAATGTCCCAAATGCAATATGGCTGACTTGGAAGTCACCTATAGAACATGGCCACCAGCACAATGTCCCCCATGCAATATGGCTGACTTGGAAGTCACCTATACAACATGGCAACCAGCACAATTTCCCCAAAGCAATATGCTGACTTGGAAGTCACCTATACAAGACAACCAGCACAATGTCCCCCATGCAATATGGCTGACTTGGAAGTCACCTATAGGACATGGCCACCAGCACAATGTCCCCCATGCAATATGGCTGACTTGGAAGTCACCTATACAATACAACCAGTACAATGTCCCCCATGCAATATGGCTGACTTGGAAGTCACCTATACAATACAACCAGCACAATGTCCCCCAAGCAATATGGCTGACTTGGAAGTCACCTATAGAACATGGCCACCAGCACAATGTCCCCCAAGCAATATGGCTGACTTGGAAGTCACCTATAGAACATGGCAACCAGCACAATGTCCCCCAAGCAATATGGCTGACTTGGAAGTCACCTATAAAAGACAACCAGCACAATGTCCCCCATGCAATATGGCTGACTTGGAAGTCACCTATAGGACATGGCAAGCAGCACAATTTCCCCCATGCAATATGGCTGACTTGGAAGTCACCTATAGAACATGGCCACCAGCACAATGTCCCCCAAGCAATATGGCTCACTTGGAAGTCACCTATACAATACAACCAGCACAATGTCCCCCATGCAATATGGCTGACTTGGAAGTCACCTATACAATACAACCAGCACAATGTCCCAAATGCAATATGGCTGACTTGGAAGTCACCTATAGAACATGGCCACCAGCACAATGTCCCCCATGCAATATGGCTGACTTGGAAGTCACCTATACAATACAACCAGCACAATGTCCCCCAAGCAATATGGCTGACTTGGAAGTCACCTATACAAGACAACCAGCACAATGTCCCCCATGCAATATGGCTGACTTGGAAGTCACCTACACAATACAACCAGCACAATGTCCCCCATGCAATATGGCTGATTTGGAAGTCACCTATACAACACAACCAGCACAATGTCCCCCATGCAATATGGCTGACTTGGAATTCACCTATACAAGACAACCAGCACAATATCCCAAATGCAATATGGCTGACTTGGAAGTCACCTATAGAACATGGCCACCAGCACAATGTCCCCCATGCAATATGGCTGACTTGGAAGTCACCTATACAACATGGCAACCAGCACAATGTCCCCCATGCAATATGGCTGACTTGGAAGTCACCTATACAATACAACCAGCACAATGTCCCCCAGGCAATATGGCTGACTTGGAAGTCACCTATACAAGACAACCAGCACAATGTCCCCCATGCAATATGGCTGACTTGGAAGTCACCTATAGGACATGGCCACCAGCACAATGTCCCCCATGCAATATGGCTGACTTGGAAGTCACCTATACAATACAACCAGCAGAATGTCCCCCATGCAATATGGCTAACTTGGAAGTCACCTATACAATGCAACCAGCACAATGTCCCCCATGCAATATGGCTGATTTGGAAGTCACCTTTACAACACAACCAGCACAATGTCCCCCATGCAATATGGCTGATTTGGAAGTCACCTATACAAGACAACCAGCACAATGTCCCCCATGCAATATGGCTGACTTGGAAGTCACCTATAGAACATGGCCACCAGCACAATGTCCCCCATGCAATATGGCTGACTTGGAAGTCACCTATACAACATGGCAACCAGCACAATGTCCCCCAAGCAATATGGCTGACTTGGAAGTCACCTATACAACATGGCAACCAGCACAATGTCCCCCAAGCAATATGGCTGACTTGGAAGTCACCTATAGAACATGGCAACCAGCACAATGTCCCCCAAGCAATATGGCTCACTTGGAAGTCACCTATACAATACAACCAGCACACTGTCCCCCATGCAATATGGCTGACTTGGAAGTCACCTATACAATACAACTAGCACAATGTCCCAAATGCAATATGGCTGACTTGGAAGTCACCTATAGAACATGGCCACCAGCACAATGTCCCCCATGCAATATGGCTGACTTGGAAGTCACCTATACAATACAACCAGCACAATGTCCCCCAAGCAATATGGCTGACTTGGAAGTCACCTATACAAGACAACCAGCACAATGTCCCCCATGCAATATCGCTGACTTGGAAGTCACCTATACAATACAACCAGCACAATATCCCAAATGCAATATGGCTGACTTGGAAGTCACCTATAGAACATGGCCACCAGCACAATGTCCCCCATGCAATATGGCTGACTTGGAAATCACCTATACAACATGGCAACCAGCACAATGTCCCCCATGCAATATGGCTGACTTGGAAGTCACCTATACAATACAACCAGCACAATGTCCCCCATGCAATATGGCTGACTTGGAAGTCACCTATACAATACAACCAGCACAATGTCCCCCATGCAATATGGCTGATTTGGAAGTCACCTATACAACACAACCAGCACAATGTCCCCCATGCAATATGGCTGACTTGGAATTCACCTATACAAGACAACCAGCACAATATCCCAAATGCAATATGGCTGACTTGGAAGTCACCTATAGAACATGGCCACCAGCACAATGTCCCCCATGCAATATGGCTGACTTGGAAGTCACCTATACAACATGGCAACCAGCACAATGTCCCCCATGCAATATGGCTGACTTGGAAGTCACCTATACAATACAACCAGCACAATGTCCCCCATGCAATATGGCTGACTTGGAAGTCACCTATACAATACAACCAGCACAATGTCCCCCATGCAATATGGCTGATTTGGAAGTCACCTATACAACACAACCAGCACAATGTCCCCCATGCAATATGGCTGACTTGGAATTCACCTATACAAGACAACCAGCACAATATCCCAAATGCAATATGGCTGACTTGGAAGTCACCTATAGAACATGGCCACCAGCACAATGTCCCCCATGCAATATGGCTGACTTGGAAGTCACCTATACAACATGGCAACCAGCACAATGTCCCCCATGCAATATGGCTGACTTGGAAGTCACCTATACAATACAACCAGCACAATGTCCCCCAGGCAATATGGCTGACTTGGAAGTCACCTATACAAGACAACCAGCAGAATGTCCCCCATGCAATATGGCTGACTTGGAAGTCACCTATACAATACAACCAGCACAATGTCCCAGATGCAATATGGCTGATTTGGAAGTCACCTATACAACACAACCAGCACAATGTCCCCCATGCAATATGGCTGACTTGGAAGTCACCTATACAAGACAACCAGCACAATGTCCCCCATGCAATATGGCTGACTTGGAAGTCACCTATGCAATACAACCAGCACAATGTCCCAGATGCAATATGGCTGATTTGGAAGTCACCTATACAACACAACCAGCACAATGTCCCCCATGCAATATGGCTGACTTGGAAGTCACCTATACAAGACAACCAGCACAATGTCCCCCATGCAATATGGCTGACTTGGAAGTCACCTATAGAACATGGCCACCAGCACAATGTCCCCCATGCAATATGGCTGACTTGGAAGTCACCTATACAACATGGCAACCAGCACAATGTCCCCCAAGCAATATGGCTGACTTGGAAGTCACCTATACAACATGGCAAGCAGCACAATGTCCCCCAAGCAATATGGCTGACTTGGAAGTCACCTATAGAACATGGCAACCAGCACAATGTCCCCCAAGCAATATGGCTGACTTAAAAGTCACCTATACAAGACAACCAGCACAATTTCCCCCATGCAATATGGCTGACTTGGAAGTCACCTATAGGACATGGCAACCAGCACAATGTCCCCCATGCAATATGGCTGACTTGTAAGTCACCTATACAACATGGCAACCAGCACAATGTCCCCCATGCAATATGGCTGACTTGGAAGTCACCTATACAACATGGCAACCAGCACAATGTCCCCCATACAATATGGCTGACTTGGAAGTCACCTTTACAACATGGCCACCAGCACAATGTCCCCCATGCAATATGGCTGACTTGGAAGTCACCTATACAAGACAACCAGCACAATGTCCCCCATGCAATATGGCTGACTTGGAAGTCACCTATACAACACAACCAGCACAATGTCCCCCAAGCAATATGGCTCACTTGGAAGTCACCTATACAACAGGGCAACCAGCACAATGTCCCCCATGCAATATGGCTGACTTGGAAGTCACCTATAGGACATGGCAACCAGCACAATGTCCCCCATGCAATATGGCTGACTTGGAAGTCACCTATAGAACATGGCCACCAGCACAATGTCCCCCAAGCAATATGGCTCACTTGGAAGTCACCTATACAATACAACCAGCACAATGTCCCCCATGCAATATGGCTGACTTGGAAGTCACCTATACAATACAACCAGCACAATGTCCCCAATGCAATATGGCTGACTTGGAAGTCACCTATACAACACAACCAGCACAATGTCCCCCATGCAATATGGCTGACTTGGAAGTCACCTATACAACACAACCAGCACAATGTCCCCCATGCAATATGGCTCACTTGGAAGACACCTATACAACATGGCATCCAGCACAATGTCCCCCATGCAATATGGCTGACTTGGAAGTCACCTATACAACATGGCAACCAGCACAATGTCCCCCATGCAATATGGCTGACTTGGAAGTCACCTATACAACATGGCAACCAGCACAATGTCCCCCATGCAATATGGCTGACATGGAAGTCACCTATACAAGAAACCTGCACAATGTCCCCCATGCAATGTGGCTGACTTGGAAGTCACCTATAGAACATGGCCACCAGCACAATGTCCCCCATGCAATATGGCTGACTTGGAAGTCACCTATACAACATGGCAACCAGCACAATGTCCCCCAAGCAATATGGCTCACTTGGAAGTCACCTATAGAACATGGCAACCAGCACAATGTCCCCCAAGCAATATGGCTGACTTGGAAGTCACCTATACAACATGGCAACCAGCACAATGTCCCCCATGCAATATGGCTGACTTGGAAGTCACCTATAGAACATGGCCACCAGCACAATGTCCCCCATGCAACACGGCTGACTTGGAAGTCACCTATACAAGACAACCAGCACAATGTCCCCCATGCAATATGGCTGACTTGGAAGTCACCTATAGAACACAACCAGCACAATGTCCCCCAAGCAATATGGCTGACTTGGAAGTCACCTATACAACATGGCAACCAGCACAATGTCCCCCATGCAATATGGCTGACTTGGAAGTCACCTATACAAGACAACCAGCACAATGTCCCCCATGCAATATGGCTGACTTGGAAGTCACCTATAGCACATGGCAACCAGCACAATGTCCCCCAAGCAATATGGCTGACTTGGAAGTCACCGATACAAGACAACCAGCACAATGTCCCAAATGCAATATGGCTGACTTGGAAGTCACCTATAGAAAATGGCCACCAGCACAATGTCTCCCATGCAATATGGCTGACTTGGAAGTCACCTATACAATATGGCAACCAGCACAACGTCCCCTATGCAATATGGCTGACTTGGAAGTCATCTATACAATACAACCAGCACAATGTCCCCCAAGCAATATGGCTGACTTGGAAGTCACCTATACAAGACAACCAGCACAATGTCCCCCATGCAATATGGCTGACTTGGAAGTCACCTATAGAACATGGCAACCAGCACAATGTCCCCCAAGCAATATGGCTGACTTGGAAGTCACCTATACAACATGGCAACCAGCACAATGTCCCCCATGCAATATGGCTGACTTGGAAGTCACCTATAGAACATGGCCACCAGCACAATGTCCCCCATGCAACACGGCTGACTTGGAAGTCACCTATACAAGACAACCAGCACAATGTCCCCCATGCAATATGGCTGACTTGGAAGTCACCTATAGAACACAACCAGCACAATGTCCCCCAAGCAATATGGCTGACTTGGAAGTCACCTATACAACATGGCAACCAGCACAATGTCCCCCATGCAATATGGCTGACTTGGAAGTCACCTATACAAGACAACCAGCACAATGTCCCCCATGCAATATGGCTGACTTGGAAGTCACCTATAGCACATGGCAACCAGCACAATGTCCCCCAAGCAATATGGCTGACTTGGAAGTCACCTATACAAGACAACCAGCACAATGTCCCAAATGCAATATGGCTGACTTGGAAGTCACCTATACAACATGGCAACCAGCACAACGTCCCCTATGCAATATGGCTGACTTGGAAGTCACCTATAGAACATGGCCACCAGCACAATGTCCCCCATGCAACACGGCTGACTTGGAAGTCACCTATACAAGACAACCAGCACAATGTCCCCCATGCAATATGGCTGACTTGGAAGTCACCTATACAATACAACCAGCACGATGTCCCCCATGCAATATGGCTGATTTGGAAGTCACCTATACAACACAACCAGCACAATGTCCCCCATGCAATATGGCTGACTTGGAAGTCACCTATACATGACAACCAGCACAATGTCCCAAATGCAATATGGCTGACTTGGAAGTCACCTATAGAACATGGCCACCAGCACAATGTCCCCCATGCAATATGGCTGACTTGGAAGTCACCTATACAACATGGCAACCAGCACAATGTCCCCCATGCAATATGGCTGACTTGGAAGTCACCTATGCAATACAACCAGCACAATGTCCCCCATGCAATATGGCTGACTTGGAAGTCACCTATACAACACAACCAGCACAATGTCCCCCATGCAATATGGCTGACTTGGAAGTCACCTATACAACACAACCAGCACAATGTCCCCCATGCAATATGGCTGACTTGGAAGTCACTTATAGAACATGGCAACCAGCACAATGTCCCCCAAGCAATATGGCTGACTTGGAAGTCACCTATACAACATGGCCACCAGCACAATGTCCCCCAAGCAATATGGCTCACTTGGAAGTCACCTATACAATACAACCAGCACAATGTCCCCCATGCAATATGGCTGACTTGGAAGTCACCTATACAATACAACCAGCACAATGTCCCCAAAGCAATATGGCTGACTTGGAAGTCACCTATACAAGACAACCAGCACAATGTCCCCATGCAATATGGCTGACTTGGAAGTCACCTATAGAACATGGCCACCAGCACAATGTCCCCCATGCAATATGGCTGACTTGGAAGTCACCTATACAACATGGCAACCAGCACAATGTCCCCCAAGCAATATGGCTCACTTGGAAGTCACCTATACAACATGGCAACCAGCACAATGTCCCCCATGCAATATGGCTGACTTGGAAGTCACCTATGGAACATGGCCACCAGCACAATGTCCCCCATGCAATATGGCTGACTTGGAAGTCACCTATACAACATGGCAACCAGCACAATGTCCCCCATGCAATATGGCTGACTTGGAAGTCACCTATGCAATACAACCAGCACAATGTCCCCCATGCAATATGGCTGACTTGGAAGTCACCTATACAACACAACCAGCACAATGTCCCCCATGCAATATGGCTGACTTGGAAGTCACCTATACAACACAACCAGCACAATGTCCCCCATGCAATATGGCTGACTTGGAAGTCACTTATAGAACATGGCAACCAGCACAATGTCCCCCAAGCAATATGGCTGACTTGGAAGTCACCTATACAACATGGCCACCAGCACAATGTCCCCCAAGCAATATGGCTCACTTGGAAGTCACCTATACAATACAACCAGCACAATGTCCCCCATGCAATATGGCTGACTTGGAAGTCACCTATACAATACAACAAGGACAATGTCCCCCAAGCAATATGGCTGACTTGGAAGTCACCTATACAAGACAACCAGCACAATGTCCCCCATGCAATATGGCTGACTTGGAAGTCACCTATAGGACATGGCCACCAGCACAATGTCCCCCATGCAATATGGCTGACTTGGAAGTCACCTATACAATACAACCAGCACAATGTCCCCCATGCAATATGGCTGACTTGGAAGTCACCTTTACAATACAACCAGCACAATGTCCCCCATGCAATATGGCTGATTTGGAAGTCACCTATACAACACAACCAGCACAATGTCCCCCATGCAATATGGCTGACTTGGAAGTCACATATACAAGACAACCAGCACAATGTCCCAAATGCAATATGGCTGACTTGGAAGTCACCTATAGAACATGGCCACCAGCACAATGTCCCCCATGCAATATGGCTGACTTGGAAGTCACCTATACAACATGGCAACCAGCACAATGTCCCCCATGCAATATGGCTGACTTGGAAGTCACCTATGCAATACAACCAGCACAATGTCCCCCATGCAATATGGCTGACTTGGAAGTCACCTATACAACACAACCAGCACAATGTCCCCCATGCAATATGGCTGACTTGGAAGTCACCTATACAACACAACCAGCACAATGTCCCCCATGCAATATGGCTAACTTGGAAGTCACCTATAGAACATGGCAACCAGCACAATGTCCCCCAAGCAATATGGCTGACTTGGAAGTCACCTATACAACATGGCCACCAGCACAATGTCCCCCAAGCAATATGGCTCACTTGGAAGTCATCTATACAATACAACCAGCACAATGTCCCCCATGCAATATGGCTGACTTGGAAGTCACCTATACAATACAACCAGCACAATGTCCCCCATGCAATATGGCTGACTTGGAAGTCACCTATACAACACAACCAGCACAATGTCCCCAATGCAATATGGCTGACTTGGAAGTCACCTATACAACATGGCAACCAGCACAATGTCCCCCATGCAATATGGCTGACTTGGAAGTCACCTATACAACATGGCAACCAGCACAATGTCCCCCATGCAATATGGCTGACTTGGAAGTCACCTATACAAGACAACCAGCACAATGTCCCCATGCAATATGGCTGACTTGGAAGTCACCTATAGAACATGGCCACCAGCACAATGTCCCCCATGCAATATGGCTGACTTGGAAGTCACCTATACAACATGGCAACCAGCACAATGTCCCCCAAGCAATATGGCTCACTTGGAAGTCACCTATACAACATGGCAACCAGCACAATGTCCCCCATGCAATATGGCTGACTTGGAAGTCACCTATAGAACATGGCCACCAGCACAATGTCCCCCATGCAACACGGCTGACTTGGAAGTCACCTATACAAGACAACCAGCACAATGTCCCCCTTGCAATATGGCTGACTTGGAAGTCACCTATACAACACAACCAGCACAATGTCCCCCAAGCAATATGGCTCACTTGGAAGTCACCTATACAATATGGCAACCAGCACAATGTCCACCATGCAATATGGCTGACTTGGAAGTCACCTATACAACATGGCAACCAGCGCAATGTCCCCCATGCAATATGGCTGACTTGGAAGTCACCTATACAATACAACCAGCACAATGTCCCCCAGGCAATATGGCTGACTTGGAAGTCACCTATACAACATGGCAACCAGCACAATGTCCCCCAAGCAATATGGCTGACTTGGAAGTCACCTATACAACATGGCAACCAGCACAATGTCCCCCATGCAATATGGCTGACTTGGAAGTCAACTAAACAACATGGCAACCAGCACAATGTCCCCCATGCAATATGGCTGACTTGGAAGTCACCTATACAACATGGCAACCAGCACAATGTCCCCCATGCAATATGGCTGACTTGGAAGTCACCTATACAACATGGCCACCAGCACAATGCCCCCCATGCAATATGGCTGACTTGGAAGTCACCTATACAAGACAACCAGCACAATGTCCCCCATGCAATATGGCTGACTTGGAAGTCACCTATAGGACATGGCAACCAGCACAATGTCCCCCAAGCAATATGGCTGACTTGGAAGTCACCTATACATGACAACCAGCACAATGTCCCAAATGCAATATGGCTGACTTGGAAGTCACCTATAGAACATGGCCACCAGCACAATGTCCCCCATGCAATATGGCTGACTTGGAAGTCACCTATACAATATGGCAACCAGCAAAATGTCCCCCAAGCAATTTGGCTGACTTGGAAGTCACCTATAGAACATGGCCACCAGCACAATGTCCCCCAAGCAATATGGCTGACTTGGAAGTCACCTACAGAACATGGCAACCAGCACAATGTCCCCCAAGCAATATGGCTGACTTGGAAGTCACCTATACAAGACAACCAGCACAATGTCCCCCATGCAACACGGCTGACTTGGAAGTCACCTATACAAGACAACCAGCACAATGTCCCCCATGCAATATGGCTGACTTGGAAGTCACCTATACAACACAACCAGCACAATGTCCCCCAAGCAATATGGCTCACTTGGAAGTCACCTATACAACATGGCAACCAGCACAATGTCCCCCATGCAATATGGCTGACTTGGAAGTCACCTATACAATACAACCAGCACAATGTCCCCCAAGCAATATGGCTGACTTGGAAGTCACCTATAGAACATGGCCACCAGCACAATGTCCCCCATGCAATATGGCTGACTTGGAAGTCACCTATACAATACAACCAGCACAATGTCCCCCAAGCAATATGGCTGACTTGGAAGTCACCTATACAAGACAACCAGCACAATGTCCCAAATGCAATATGGCTGACTTGGAAGTCACCTATAGAACATGGCCACCAGCACAATGTCCCCCATGCAATATGGCTGACTTGGAAGTCACCTATACAACATGGCAACCAGCACAATGTCCCCCATGCAATATGGCTGACTTGGAAGTCACCTATGCAATACAACCAGCACAATGTCCCCCATGCAATATGGCTGACTTGGAAGTCACCTATACAACACAACCAGCACAATGTCCCCCATGCAATATGGCTGACTTGGAAGTCACCTATAGAACATGGCAACCAGCACAATGTCCCCCAAGCAATATGGCTGACTTGGAAGTCACCTATACAACATGGCCACCAGCACAATGTCCCCCAAGCAATATGGCTCACTTGGAAGTCACCTATACAATACAACCAGCACAATGTCCCCCATGCAATATGGCTGACTTGGAAGTCACCTATACAATACAACCAGCACAATGTCCCCAATGCAATATGGCTGACTTGGAAGTCACCTATACAACACAACCAGCACAATGTCCCCCATGCAATATGGCTGACTTGGAAGTCACCTATACAACATGGCAACCAGCATAATGTCCCCCATGCAATATGGCTGACTTGGAAGTCACCTATACAACATGGCAACCAGCACAATGTCCCCCATGCAATATGGCTGACTTGGAAGTCACCTATACAAGACAACCAGCACAATGTCCCCATGCAATATGGCTGACTTGGAAGTCACCTATAGAACATGGCCACCAGCACAATGTCCCCCATGCAATATGGCTGACTTGGAAGTCACCTATACAACATGGCAACCAGCACAATGTCCCCCAAGCAATATGGCTCACTTGGAAGTCACCTATACAACATGGCAACCAGCACAATGTCCCCCATGCAATATGACTGACTTGGAAGTCACCTATAGAACATGGCCACCAGCACAATGTCCCCCATGCAACACGGCTGACTTGGAAGTCACCTATACAAGACAACCAGCACAATGTCCCCCATGCAATATGGCTGACTTGGAAGTCACCTATACAACACAACCAGCACAATGTCCCCCAAGCAATATGGCTCACTTGGAAGTCACCTATACAACATGGCAACCAGCACAATGTCCCCCATGCAATATGGCTGACTTGGAAGTCACCTATACAACATGGCAACCAGCACAATGTCCCCCATGCAATATGGCTGACTTGGAAGTCACCTATACAATACAACCAGCACAATGTCCCCCAGGCAATATGGCTGACTTGGAAGTCACCTATACAACATGGCAACCAGCACAATGTCCCCCAAGCAATATGGCTGACTTGGAAGTCACCTATACAACATGGCAACCAGCACAATGACCCCCATGCAATATGGCTGACTTGGAAGTCACCTAAACAACATGGCAACCAGCACAATGTCCCCCATGCAATATGGCTGACTTGGAAGTCACCTATACAACATGGCCACCAGCACAATGTCCCCCATGCAATATGGCTGACTTGGAAGTCACCTATACAAGACAACCAGCACAATGTCCCCCATGCAATATGGCTGACTTGGAAGTCACCTATAGGACATGGCAACCAGCACAATGTCCCCCAAGCAATATGGCTGACTTGGAAGTCACCTATACAAGACAACCAGCACAATGTCCCAAATGCAATATGGCTGACTTGGAAGTCACCTATAGAACATGGCCACCAGCACAATGTCCCCCATGCAATATGGCTGACTTGGAAGTCACCTATACAATATGGCAACCAGCAAAATGTCCCCCAAGCAATTTGGCTGACTTGGAAGTCACCTATAGAACATGGCCACCAGCACAATGTTCCCCAAGCAATATGGCTGACTTGAAAGTCACCTACAGAACATGGCAACCAGCACAATGTCCCCCAAGCAATATGGCTGACTTGGAAGTCACCTATACAAGACAACCAGCACAATGTCGCCCATGCAACACGGCTGACTTGGAAGTCACCTATACAAGACAACCAGCACAATGTCCCCCATGCAATATGGCTGACTTGGAAGTCACCTATACAACACAACCAGCACAATGTCCCCCAAGCAATATGGCTCACTTGGAAGTCACCTATACAACATGGCAACCAGCACAATGTCCCCCAAGCAATATGGCTCACTTGGAAGTCACCTATACAACATGGCAACCAGCACAATGTCCCCCATGCAATATGGCTGACTTGGAAGTCACCTATAGAACATGGCCACCAGCACAATGTCCCCCATGCAACACAGCTGACTTGGAAGTCACCTATACAAGACAACCAGCACAATGTCCCCCATGCAATATGGCTGACTTGAAAGTCACCTATACAACACAACCAGCACAATGTCCCCCAAGCAATATGGCTCACTTGGAAGTCACCTATACAACATGGCAACCAGCACAATGTCCCCCATGCAATATGGCTGACTTGGAAGTCACCTATACAACATGGCAACCAGCACAATGTCCCCCATGCAATATGGCTGACTTGGAAGTCACCTATAAAATACAACCAGCACAATGTCCCCCAGGCAATATGGCTGACTTGGAAGTCACCTATACAACATGGCAACCAGCACAATGTCCCCCAAGCAATATGGCTGACTTGGAAGTCACCTATACAACATGGCAACCAGCACAATGTCCCCCATGCAATATGGCTGACTTGGAAGTCACCTAAACAACATGGCAACCAGCACAATGTCCCCCATGCAATATGGCTGACTTGGAAGTCACCTATACAACATGGCAACCAGCACAATGTCCCCCATGCAATATGGCTGACTTGGAAGTCACCTATACAACATGGCCACCAGCACAATGTCCCCCATGCAATATGGCTGACTTGGAAGTCACCTATACAACACAACCAGCACAATGTCCCCCAAGCAATATGGCTCACTTGGAAGTCACCTATACAACATGGCAACCAGCACAATGTTCCCCATGCAATATGGCTGACTTGGAAGTCACCTATACAATACAACCAGCACAATGTCCCCCAAGCAATATGGCTGACTTGGAAGTCACCTATACAAGACAACCAGCACAATGTCCTCCATGCAATATGGCTGACTTGGAAGTCACCTATAGGACATGGCCACCAGCACAATGTCCCCCATGCAATATGGCTGACTTGGAAGTCACCTATACAATACAACCAGCACAATGTCCCCCATGCAATATGGCTGACTTGGAAGTCACCTATACAATACAACCAGCACAATGTCCCCCATGCAATATGGCTGATTTGGAAGTCACCTATACAACACAACCAGCACAATGTCCCCCATGCAATATGGCTGACTTGGAAGTCACATATACAAGACAACCAGCACAATGTCCCAAATGCAATATGGCTGACTTGGAAGTCACCTATAGAACATGGCCACCAGCACAATGTCCCCCATGCAATATGGCTGACTTGGAAGTCACCTATACAACATGGCAACCAGCACAATGTCCCCCATGCAATATGGCTGACTTGGAAGTCACCTATGCAATACAACCAGCACAATGTCCCCCATGCAATATGGCTGACTTGGAAGTCACCTATACAACACAACCAGCACAATGTCCCCCATGCAATATGGCTGACTTGGAAGTCACCTATACAACATGGCAACCAGCACAATGTCCCCCAAGCAATATGGCTGACTTGGAAGTCACCTATACAACATGGCCACCAGCACAATGTCCCCCAAGCAATATGGCTCACTTGGAAGTCACCTATACAATACAACCAGCACAATGTCCCCCATGCAATATGGCTGACTTGGAAGTCACCTATACAATACAACCAGCACAATGTCACCCATGCAATATGGCTGACTTGGAAGTCACCTATACAACACAACCAGCACAATGTTCCCCATGCAATATGGCTGACTTGGAAGTCACCTATACAACATGGCAACCAGCACAATGTCCCCCATGCAATATGGCTGACTTGGAAGTCACCTATACAAGACAACCAGCACAATGTCCCCATGCAATATGGCTGACTTGGAAGTCACCTATAGAACATGGCTACCAGCACAATGTCCCCCATGCAATATGGCTGACTTGGAAGTCACCTATACAACATGGCAACCAGCACAATGTCCCCCAAGCAATATGGCTCACTTGGAAGTCACCTATACAACATGGCAACCAGCACAATGTCCCCCATGCAATATGGCTGACTTGTAAGTCACCTATAGAACATGGCCACCAGCACAATGTCCCCCATGCAACACGGCTGACTTGGAAGTCACCTATACAAGACAACCAGCACAATGTCCCCCATGCAATATGGCTGACTTGGAAGTCACCTATACAACACAACCAGCACAATGTCCCCCAAGCAATATGGCTCACTTGGAAGTCACCTATACAACATGGCAACCAGCACAATGTCCCCCATGCAATATGGCTGACTTGGAAGTCACCTATACAATACAACCAGCACAATGTCCCCCAAGCAATATGGCTGACTTGGAAGTCACCTATAGAACATGGCCACCAGCACAATGTCCCCCATGCAATATGGCTGACTTGGAAGTCACCTATACAAGACAACCAGCACAATGTCCCCCATGCAATATGGCTGAATTGGAAGTCACCTATAGAACATGGCAACCAGCACAATGTCCCCCAAGCAATATGGCTGACTTGGAAGTCACCTATACAAGACAACCAGCACAATTTCCCCCATGCAATATGGCTGACTTGGAAGTCACCTATAGGACATGGCAACCAGCACAATGTCCCCCATGCAATATGGCTGACTTGGAAGTCACCTATACAATACAACCAGCACAATGTCCCCCATGCAATATGGCTGACTTGGAAGTCACCTATACAACATGGCAACCAGCACAATGTCCCCCATGCAATATGGCTGACTTGGAAGTCACCTATAGAACATGGCCACCAGCACAATGTCCCCCATGCAATATGGCTGACTTGGAAGTCACCTATACAACATGGCAACCAGCACAATGTCCCCCAAGCAATATGGCTGACTTGGAAGTCACCTATAGGACATGGCAACCAGCACAATGTCCCCCATGCAATATGGCTGACTTGGAAGTCACCTATAGAACATGGCCACCAGCACAATGTCCCCCAAGCAATATGGCTCACTTGGAAGTCACTTATACAATACAACCAGCACAATGTCCCCCATGCAATATGGCTGACTTGGAAGTCACCTATACAATACAACCAGCACAATGTCCCAAATGCAATATGGCTGACTTGGAAGTCACCTATAGAACATGGCCACCAGCACAATGTCCCCCATGCAATATGGCTGACTTGGAAGTCACCTATACAACATGGCAACCAGCACAATGTCCCCCATGCAATATGGCTGACTTGGAAGTCACCTATACAATACAACCAGCACAATGTCCCCCAAGCAATATGGCTGACTTGGAAGTCACCTATACAAGACAACCAGCACAATGTCCCCCATGCAATATGGCTGACTTGGAAGTCACCTATACAATACAACCAGCACAATGTCCCCCATGCAATATGGCTGATTTGGAAGTCACCTATACAACACAACCAGCAAAATTTCCCCCATGCAATATGGCTGACTTGGAAGTCACCTATACAAGACAACCAGCACAATGTCCCAAATGCAATATGGCTGACTTGGAAGTCACCTATAGAACATGGCCACCAGCACAATGTCCCCCATGCAATATGGCTGACTTGGAAGTCACCTATACAACATGGCAACCAGCACAATTTCCCCAAAGCAATATGCTGACTTGGAAGTCACCTATACAAGACAACCAGCACAATGTCCCCCATGCAATATGGCTGACTTGGAAGTCACCTATAGGACATGGCCACCAGCACAATGTCCCCCATGCAATATGGCTGACTTGGAAGTCACCTATACAATACAACCAGTACAATGTCCCCCATGCAATATGGCTGACTTGGAAGTCACCTATACAATACAACCAGCACAATGTCCCCCAAGCAATATGGCTGACTTGGAAGTCACCTATAGAACATGGCCACCAGCACAATGTCCCCCAAGCAATATGGCTGACTTGGAAGTCACCTATAGAACATGGCAACCAGCACAATGTCCCCCAAGCAATATGGCTGACTTGGAAGTCACCTATAAAAGACAACCAGCACAATGTCCCCCATGCAATATGGCTGACTTGGAAGTCACCTATAGGACATGGCAAGCAGCACAATTTCCCCCATGCAATATGGCTGACTTGGAAGTCACCTATAGAACATGGCCACCAGCACAATGTCCCCCAAGCAATATGGCTCACTTGGAAGTCACCTATACAATACAACCAGCACAATGTCCCCCATGCAATATGGCTGACTTGGAAGTCACCTATACAATACAACCAGCACAATGTCCCAAATGCAATATGGCTGACTTGGAAGTCACCTATAGAACATGGCCACCAGCACAATGTCCCCCATGCAATATGGCTGACTTGGAAGTCACCTATACAATACAACCAGCACAATGTCCCCCAAGCAATATGGCTGACTTGGAAGTCACCTATACAAGACAACCAGCACAATGTCCCCCATGCAATATGGCTGACTTGGAAGTCACCTATACAATACAACCAGCACAATGTCCCCCATGCAATATGGCTGATTTGGAAGTCACCTATACAACACAACCAGCACAATGTCCCCCATGCAATATGGCTGACTTGGAATTCACCTATACAAGACAACCAGCACAATATCCCAAATGCAATATGGCTGACTTGGAAGTCACCTATAGAACATGGCCACCAGCACAATGTCCCCCATGCAATATGGCTGACTTGGAAGTCACCTATACAACATGGCAACCAGCACAATGTCCCCCATGCAATATGGCTGACTTGGAAGTCACCTATACAATACAACCAGCACAATGTCCCCCAGGCAATATGGCTGACTTGGAAGTCACCTATACAAGACAACCAGCACAATGTCCCCCATGCAATATGGCTGACTTGGAAGTCACCTATAGGACATGGCCACCAGCACAATGTCCCCCATGCAATATGGCTGACTTGGAAGTCACCTATACAATACAACCAGCAGAATGTCCCCCATGCAATATGGCTAACTTGGAAGTCACCTATACAATGCAACCAGCACAATGTCCCCCATGCAATATGGCTGATTTGGAAGTCACCTTTACAACACAACCAGCACAATGTCCCCCATGCAATATGGCTGATTTGGAAGTCACCTATACAAGACAACCAGCACAATGTCCCCCATGCAATATGGCTGACTTGGAAGTCACCTATAGAACATGGCCACCAGCACAATGTCCCCCATGCAATATGGCTGACTTGGAAGTCACCTATACAACATGGCAACCAGCACAATGTCCCCCAAGCAATATGGCTGACTTGGAAGTCACCTATACAACATGGCAACCAGCACAATGTCCCCCAAGCAATATGGCTGACTTGGAAGTCACCTATAGAACATGGCAACCAGCACAATGTCCCCCAAGCAATATGGCTCACTTGGAAGTCACCTATACAATACAACCAGCACAATGTCCCCCATGCAATATGGCTGACTTGGAAGTCACCTATACAATACAACTAGCACAATGTCCCAAATGCAATATGGCTGACTTGGAAGTCACCTATAGAACATGGCCACCAGCACAATGTCCCCCATGCAATATGGCTGACTTGGAAGTCACCTATACAATACAACCAGCACAATGTCCCCCAAGCAATATGGCTGACTTGGAAGTCACCTATACAAGACAACCAGCACAATGTCCCCCATGCAATATCGCTGACTTGGAAGTCACCTATACAATACAACCAGCACAATATCCCAAATGCAATATGGCTGACTTGGAAGTCACCTATAGAACATGGCCACCAGCACAATGTCCCCCATGCAATATGGCTGACTTGGAAATCACCTATACAACATGGCAACCAGCACAATGTCCCCCATGCAATATGGCTGACTTGGAAGTCACCTATACAATACAACGAGCACAATGTCCCCCAGGCAATATGGCTGACTTGGAAGTCACCTATACAAGACAACCAGCACAATGTCCCCCATGCAATATGGCTGACTTGGAAGTCACCTATAGGACATGGCCACCAGCACAATGTCCCCCATGCAATATGGCAGACTTGGAAGTCAGCTATACAATACAACCAGCAGAATGTCCCCCATGCAATGTGGCTGACTTGGAAGTCACCTATACAATACAACCAGCACAATGTCCCCCATGCAATATGGCTGATTTGGAAGTCACCTATACAACACAACCAGCACAATGTCCCCCATGCAATATGGCTGATTTGGAAGTCACCTATACAAGACAACCAGCACAATGTCCCCCATGCAATATGGCTGACTTTGAAGTCACCTATAGAACATGGCCACCAGCACAATGTCCCCCATGCAATATGGCTGACTTGGAAGTCACCTATACAACATGGCAACCAGCACAATGTCCCCCAAGCAATATGGCTGACTTCGAAGTCACCTATACAACATGGCAACCAGCACAATGTCCCCCAAGCAATATGGCTGACTCGGAAGTCACCTATAGAACATGGCAACCAGCACAATGTCCCCCAAGCAATATGGCTCACTTGGAAGTCACCTATACAATACAACCAGCACAATGTCCCCCATGCAATATGGCTGATTTGGAAGTCACCTATACAATACAACCAACACAATGTCCCAAATGCAATATGGCTGACTTGGAAGTCACCTATAGAACATGGCCACCAGCACAATGTCCCCCATGCAATATGGCTGACTTGGAAGTCACCTATACAATACAACCAGCACAATGTCCCCCATGCAATATGGCTGACTTGGAAGTCACCTATACAATACAACCAGCACAATGTCCCCCATGCAATATGGCTGATTTGGAAGTCACCTATACAACACAACCAGCACAATGTCCCCCATGCAATATGGCTGACTTGGAATTCACCTATACAAGACAACCAGCACAATATCCCAAATGCAATATGGCTGACTTGGAAGTCACCTATAGAACATGGCCACCAGCACAATGTCCCCCATGCAATATGGCTGACTTGGAAGTCACCTATACAACATGGCAACCAGCACAATGTCCCCCATGCAATATGGCTGACTTGGAAGTCACCTATACAATACAACCAGCACAATGTCCCCCATGCAATATGGCTGACTTGGAAGTCACCTATACAATACAACCAGCACAATGTCCCCCATGCAATATGGCTGATTTGGAAGTCACCTATACAACACAACCAGCACAATGTCCCCCATGCAATATGGCTGACTTGGAATTCACCTATACAAGACAACCAGCACAATATCCCAAATGCAATATGGCTGACTTGGAAGTCACCTATAGAACATGGCCACCAGCACAATGTCCCCCATGCAATATGGCTGACTTGGAAGTCACCTATACAACATGGCAACCAGCACAATGTCCCCCATGCAATATGGCTGACTTGGAAGTCACCTATACAATACAACCAGCACAATGTCCCCCAGGCAATATGGCTGACTTGGAAGTCACCTATACAAGACAACCAGCACAATGTCCCCCATGCAATATGGCTGACTTGGAAGTCACCTATACAATACAACCAGCAGAATGTCCCCCATGCAATATGGCTGACTTGGAAGTCACCTATACAATACAACCAGCACAATGTCCCAGATGCAATATGGCTGATTTGGAAGTCACCTATACAACACAACCAGCACAATGTCCCCCATGCAATATGGCTGACTTGGAAGTCACCTATACAAGACAACCAGCACAATGTCCCCCATGCAATATGGCTGACTTGGAAGTCACCTATGCAATACAACCAGCACAATGTCCCAGATGCAATATGGCTGATTTGGAAGTCACCTATACAACACAACCAGCACAATGTCCCCCATGCAATATGGCTGACTTGGAAGTCACCTATACAAGACAACCAGCACAATGTCCCCCATGCAATATGGCTGACTTGGAAGTCACCTATAGAACATGGCAACCAGCACAATGTCCCCCAAGCAATATGGCTCACTTGGAAGTCACCTATACAATACAACCAGCACAATGTCCCCCATGCAATATGGCTGACTTGGAAGTCACCTATACAATACAACCAGCACAATGTCCCCAATGCAATATGGCTGACTTGGAAGTCACCTATACAACACAACCAGCACAATGTCCCCCATGCAATATGGCTGACTTGGAAGTCACCTATACAACACAACCAGCACAATGTCCCCCATGCAATATGGCTCACTTGGAAGACACCTATACAACATGGCATCCAGCACAATGTCCCCCATGCAATATGGCTGACTTGGAAGTCACCTATACAACATGGCAACCAGCACAATGTCCCCCATGCAATATGGCTGACTTGGAAGTCACCTATACAACATGGCAACCAGCACAATGTCCCCCATGCAATATGGCTGACATGGAAGTCACCTATACAAGAAACCTGCACAATGTCCCCCATGCAATGTGGCTGACTTGGAAGTCACCTATAGAACATGGCCACCAGCACAATGTCCCCCATGCAATATGGCTGACTTGGAAGTCACCTATACAACATGGCAACCAGCACAATGTCCCCCAAGCAATATGGCTCACTTGGAAGTCACCTATAGAACATGGCAACCAGCACAATGTCCCCCAAGCAATATGGCTGACTTGGAAGTCACCTATACAACATGGCAACCAGCACAATGTCCCCCATGCAATATGGCTGACTTGGAAGTCACCTATAGAACATGGCCACCAGCACAATGTCCCCCATGCAACACGGCTGACTTGGAAGTCACCTATACAAGACAACCAGCACAATGTCCCCCATGCAATATGGCTGACTTGGAAGTCACCTATAGAACACAACCAGCACAATGTCCCCCAAGCAATATGGCTGACTTGGAAGTCACCTATACAACATGGCAACCAGCACAATGTCCCCCATGCAATATGGCTGACTTGGAAGTCACCTATACAAGACAACCAGCACAATGTCCCCCATGCAATATGGCTGACTTGGAAGTCACCTATAGCACATGGCAACCAGCACAATGTCCCCCAAGCAATATGGCTGACTTGGAAGTCACCGATACAAGACAACCAGCACAATGTCCCAAATGCAATATGGCTGACTTTGAAGTCACCTATAGAAAATGGCCACCAGCACAATGTCTCCCATGCAATATGGCTGACTTGGAAGTCACCTATACAATATGGCAACCAGCACAACGTCCCCTATGCAATATGGCTGACTTGGAAGTCATCTATACAATACAACCAGCACAATGTCCCCCAAGCAATATGGCTGACTTGGAAGTCACCTATACAAGACAACCAGCACAATGTCCCCCATGCAATATGGCTGACTTGGAAGTCACCTATAGAACATGGCAACCAGCACAATGTCCCCCAAGCAATATGGCTGACTTGGAAGTCACCTATACAACATGGCAACCAGCACAATGTCCCCCATGCAATATGGCTGACTTGGAAGTCACCTATAGAACATGGCCACCAGCACAATGTCCCCCATGCAACACGGCTGACTTGGAAGTCACCTATACAAGACAACCAGCACAATGTCCCCCATGCAATATGGCTGACTTGGAAGTCACCTATAGAACACAACCAGCACAATGTCCCCCAAGCAATATGGCTGACTTGGAAGTCACCTATACAACATGGCAACCAGCACAATGTCCCCCATGCAATATGGCTGACTTGGAAGTCACCTATACAAGACAACCAGCACAATGTCCCCCATGCAATATGGCTGACTTGGAAGTCACCTATAGCACATGGCAACCAGCACAATGTCCCCCAAGCAATATGGCTGACTTGGAAGTCACCTATACAAGACAACCAGCACAATGTCCCAAATGCAATATGGCTGACTTGGAAGTCACCTATACAACATGGCAACCAGCACAACGTCCCCTATGCAATATGGCTGACTTGGAAGTCACCTATAGAACATGGCCACCAGCACAATGTCCCCCATGCAACACGGCTGACTTGGAAGTCACCTATACAAGACAACCAGCACAATGTCCCCCATGCAATATGGCTGACTTGGAAGTCACCTATACAATACAACCAGCACGATGTCCCCCATGCAATATGGCTGATTTGGAAGTCACCTATACAACACAACCAGCACAATGTCCCCCATGCAATATGGCTGACTTGGAAGTCACCTATACATGACAACCAGCACAATGTCCCAAATGCAATATGGCTGACTTGGAAGTCACCTATAGAACATGGCCACCAGCACAATGTCCCCCATGCAATATGGCTGACTTGGAAGTCACCTATACAACATGGCAACCAGCACAATGTCCCCCATGCAATATGGCTGACTTGGAAGTCACCTATGCAATACAACCAGCACAATGTCCCCCATGCAATATGGCTGACTTGGAAGTCACCTATACAACACAACCAGCACAATGTCCCCCATGCAATATGGCTGACTTGGAAGTCACCTATACAACACAACCAGCACAATGTCCCCCATGCAATATGGCTGACTTGGAAGTCACTTATAGAACATGGCAACCAGCACAATGTCCCCCAAGCAATATGGCTGACTTGGAAGTCACCTATACAACATGGCCACCAGCACAATGTCCCCCAAGCAATATGGCTCACTTGGAAGTCACCTATACAATACAACCAGCACAATGTCCCCCATGCAATATGGCTGACTTGGAAGTCACCTATACAATACAACCAGCACAATGTCCCCAAAGCAATATGGCTGACTTGGAAGTCACCTATACAAGACAACCAGCACAATGTCCCCATGCAATATGGCTGACTTGGAAGTCACCTATAGAACATGGCCACCAGCACAATGTCCCCCATGCAATATGGCTGACTTGGAAGTCACCTATACAACATGGCAACCAGCACAATGTCCCCCAAGCAATATGGCTCACTTGGAAGTCACCTATACAACATGGCAACCAGCACAATGTCCCCCATGCAATATGGCTGACTTGGAAGTCACCTATGGAACATGGCCACCAGCACAATGTCCCCCATGCAATATGGCTGACTTGGAAGTCACCTATACAACATGGCAACCAGCACAATGTCCCCCATGCAATATGGCTGACTTGGAAGTCACCTATGCAATACAACCAGCACAATGTCCCCCATGCAATATGGCTGACTTGGAAGTCACCTATACAACACAACCAGCACAATGTCCCCCATGCAATATGGCTGACTTGGAAGTCACCTATACAACACAACCAGCACAATGTCCCCCATGCAATATGGCTGACTTGGAAGTCACTTATAGAACATGGCAACCAGCACAATGTCCCCCAAGCAATATGGCTGACTTGGAAGTCACCTATACAACATGGCCACCAGCACAATGTCCCCCAAGCAATATGGCTCACTTGGAAGTCACCTATACAATACAACCAGCACAATGTCCCCCATGCAATATGGCTGACTTGGAAGTCACCTATACAATACAACCAGCACAATGTCCCCAAAGCAATATGGCTGACTTGGAAGTCACCTATACAAGACAACCAGCACAATGTCCCCCATGCAATATGGCTGACTTGGAAGTCACCTATACAACATGGCAACCAGCACAATGTCCCCCAAGCAATATGGCTCACTTGGAAGTCACCTATACAACATGGCAACCAGCACAATGTCCCCCATGCAATATGGCTGACTTGGAAGTCACCTATGGAACATGGCCACCAGCACAATGTCCCCCATGCAATATGGCTGACTTGGAAGTCACCTATACAACATGGCAACCAGCACAATGTCCCCCATGCAATATGGCTGACTTGGAAGTCACCTATACAATACAACCAGCACAATGTCCCCCAAGCAATATGGCTGACTTGGAAGTCACCTATACAAGACAACCAGCACAATGTCCCCCATGCAATATGCCTGACTTGGAAGTCACCTATACAATACAACCAGCACAATGTCCCCCATGCAATATGGCTGATTTGGAAGTCACCTATACAACACAACCAGCAAAAATTTCCCCCATGCAATATGGCTGACTTGGAAGTCACCTATACAAGACAACCAGCACAATGTCCCAAATGCAATATGGCTGACTTGGAAGTCACCTATAGAACATGGCCACCAGCACAATGTCCCCCATGCAATATGGCTGACTTGGAAGTCACCTATACAACATGGCAACCAGCACAATTTCCCCAAAGCAATATGCTGACTTGGAAGTCACCTATACAAGACAACCAGCACAATGTCCCCCATGCAATATGGCTGACTTGGAAGTCACCTATAGGATATGGCCACCAGCACAATGTCCCCCATGCAATATGGCTGACGTGGAAGTCACCTATACAATACAACCAGCACAATGTCCCCCATGCAATATGGCTGACTTGGAAGTCACCTATACAATACAACCAGCACAATGTCCCCCAAGCAATATGGCTGACTTGGAAGTCACCTATAGAACATGGCCACCAGCACAATGTCCCCCAAGCAATATGGCTCACTTGGAAGTCACCTATACAATACAACCAGCACAATGTCCCCCATGCAATATGGCTGACTTGGAAGTCACCTATACAATACAACCAGCACAATGTCCCAAATGCAATATGGCTGACTTGGAAGTCACCTATAGAACATGGCCACCAGCACAATGTCCCCCATGCAATATGGCTGACTTGGAAGTCACCTATACAACATGGCAACCAGCACAATGTCCCCCAAGCAATATGGCTCACTTGGAAGTCACCTATACAACATGGCAACCAGCACAATGTCCCCCATGCAATATGGCTGACTTGGAAGTCACCTATAGAACATGGCCACCAGCACAATGTCCCCCATGCAATATGGCTGACTTGGAAGTCACCTATACAACATGGCAACCAGCACAATGTCCCCCATGCAATATGGCTGACTTGGAAGTCACCTATACAATACAACCAGCACAATGTCCCCCAAGCAATATGGCTGACTTGGAAGTCACCTATACAAGACAACCAGCACAATTTCCCCCATGCAATATGGCTGACTTGGAAGTCACCTATACAATACAACCAGCACAATGTCCCCCATGCAATATGGCTGATTTGGAAGTCACCTATACAACACAACCAGCAAAATTTCCCCCATGCAATATGGCTGACTTGGAAGTCACCTATACAAGACAACCAGCACAATGTCCCAAATGCAATATGGCTGACTTGGAAGTCACCTATAGAACATGGCCACCAGCACAATGTCCCCCATGCCATATGGCTGACTTGGAAGTCACCTATACAACATGGCAACCAGCACACTTTCCCCAAAGCAATATGCTGACTTGGAAGTCACCTATACAAGACAACCAGCACAATGTCCCCCATGCAATATGGCTGACTTGGAAGTCACCTATAGGATATGGCCACCAGCACAATGCCCCCCATGCAATATGGCTGACTTGGAAGTCACCTATACAATACAACTAGCACAATGTCCCCCATGCAATATGGCTGACTTGGAAGTCACCTATACAATACAACCAGCACAATGTCCCCCAAGCAATATGGCTGACTTGGAAGTCACCTATAGAACATGGCCACCAGCACAATGTCCCCCAAGCAATATGGCTGACTTGGAAGTCACCTATAGAACATGGCAACCAGCACAATGTCCCCCAAGCAATATGGCTGACTTGGAAGTCACCTATACAAGACAACCAGCACAATGTCCCCCATACAATATGGCTGACTTGGAAGTCACCTATAGGACATGGCAACCAGCACAATTTCCCCCATGCAATATGGCTGACTTGGAAGTCACCTATAGGATATGGCCACCAGCACAATGTCCCCCATGCAATATGGCTGACTTGGAAGTCACCTATACAATACAACCAGCACAATGTCCCCCATGCAATATGGCTGACTTGGAAGTCACCTATACAATACAACCAGCACAATGCCCCCCAAGCAATATGGCTGACTTGGAAGTCACCTATAGAACATGGCCACCAGCACAATGTCCCCCCAAGCAATATGGCTGACTTGGAAGTCACCTATAGAACATGGCAACCAGCACAATGTCCCCCAAGCAATATTGCTGACTTGGAAGTCACCTATACAAGACAACCAGCCCAATGTCCCCCATGCAATATGGCTGACTTGGAAGTCACCTATAGGACATGGCAACCAGCACAATTTCCCCCATGCAATATGGCTGACTTGGAAGTCACCTATAGAACATGGCCACCAGCACAATGTCCCCCAAGCAATATGGCTCACTTGGAAGTCACCTATACAATACAACCAGCACAATGTCCCCCATGCAATATGGCTGACTTGGAAGTCACCTATACAATACAACCAGCACAATGTCCCCCATGCAATATGGCTGACTTGGAAGTCACCTATACAACATGGCAACCAGCACAATGTCCCCCATGCAATATGGCTGACTTGGAAGTCACCTATACAAGACAACCAGCACAATGTCCCCCATGCAATATGGCTGACTTGGAAGTCACCTATAGAACACAACCAGCACAATGTCCCCCAAGCAATATGGCTGACTTGGAAGTCACCTATACAACATGGCAACCAGCACAATGTCCCCCATGCAATATGGCTGACTTGGAAGTCACCTATACAAGACAACCAGCACAATGTCCCCCATGCAATATGGCTGACTTGGAAGTCACCTATAGCACATGGCAACCAGCACAATGTCCCCCAAGCAATATGGCTGACTTGGAAGTCACCGATACAAGACAACCAGCACAATGTCCCAAATGCAATATGGCTGACTTGGAAGTCACCTATAGAAAATGGCCACCAGCACAATGTCTCCCATGCAATATGGCTGACTTGGAAGTCACCTATACAATATGGCAACCAGCACAACGTCCCCTATGCAATATGGCTGACTTGGAAGTCATCTATACAATACAACCAGCACAATGTCCCCCAAGCAATATGGCTGACTTGGAAGTCACCTATACAAGACAACCAGCACAATGTCCCCCATGCAATATGGCTGACTTGGAAGTCACCTATAGAACATGGCAACCAGCACAATGTCCCCCAAGCAATATGGCTGACTTGGAAGTCACCTATACAACATGGCAACCAGCACAATGTCCCCCATGCAATATGGCTGACTTGGAAGTCACCTATAGAACATGGCCACCAGCACAATGTCCCCCATGCAACACGGCTGACTTGGAAGTCACCTATACAAGACAACCAGCACAATGTCCCACATGCAATATGGCTGACTTGGAAGTCACCTATAGAACACAACCAGCACAATGTCCCCCAAGCAATATGGCTGACTTGGAAGTCACCTATACAACATGGCAACCAGCACAATGTCCCCCATGCAATATGGCTGACTTGGAAGTCACCTATACAAGACAACCAGCACAATGTCCCCCATGCAATATGGCTGACTTGGAAGTCACCTATAGCACATGGCAACCAGCACAATGTCCCCCAAGCAATATGGCTGACTTGGAAGTCACCTATACAAGACAACCAGCACAATGTCCCAAATGCAATATGGCTGACTTGGAAGTCACCTATACAACATGGCAACCAGCACAACGTCCCCTATGCAATATGGCTGACTTGGAAGTCACCTATAGAACATGGCCACCAGCACAATGTCCCCCATGCAACACGGCTGACTTGGAAGTCACCTATACAAGACAACCAGCACAATGTCCCCCATGCAATATGGCTGACTTGGAAGTCACCTATATAATACAACCAGCACGATGTCCCCCATGCAATATGGCTGATTTGGAAGTCACCTATACAACACAACCAGCACAATGTCCCCCATGCAATATGGCTGACTTGGAAGTCACCTATACATGACAACCAGCACAATGTCCCAAATGCAATATGGCTGACTTGGAAGTCACCTATAGAACATGGCCACCAGCACAATGTCCCCCATGCAATATGGCTGACTTGGAAGTCACCTATACAACATGGCAACCAGCACAATGTCCCCCATGCAATATGGCTGACTTGGAAGTCACCTATGCAATACAACCAGCACAATGTCCCCCATGCAATATGGCTGACTTGGAAGTCACCTATACAACACAACCAGCACAATGTCCCCCATGCAATATGGCTGACTTGGAAGTCACCTATACAACACAACCAGCACAATGTCCCCCATGCAATATGGCTGACTTGGAAGTCTCTTATAGAACATGGCAACCAGCACAATGTCCCCCAAGCAATATGGCTGACTTGGAAGTCACCTATACAACATGGCCACCAGCACAATGTCCCCCAAGCAATATGGCTCACTTGGAAGTCACCTATACAATACAACCAACACAATGTCCCCCATGCAATATGGCTGACTTGGAAGTCACCTATACAATACAACCAGCACAATGTCCCCAAAGCAATATGGCTGACTTGGAAGTCACCTATACAAGACAACCAGCACAATGTCCCCATGCAATATGGCTGACTTGGAAGTCACCTATAGAACATGGCCACCAGCACAATGTCCCCCATGCAATATGGCTGACTTGGAAGTCACCTATACAACATGGCAACCAGCACAATGTCCCCCAAGCAATATGGCTCACTTGGAAGTCACCTATACAACATGGCAACCAGCACAATGTCCCCCATGCAATATGGCTGACTTGGAAGTCACCTATGGAACATGGCCACCAGCACAATGTCCCCCATGCAATATGGCTGACTTGGAAGTCACCTATACAACATGGCAACCAGCACAATGTCCCCCATGCAATATGGCTGACTTGGAAGTCACCTATGCAATACAACCAGCACAATGTCCCCCATGCAATATGGCTGACTTGGAAGTCACCTATACAACACAACCAGCACAATGTCCCCCATGCAATATGGCTGACTTGGAAGTCACCTATACAACACAACCAGCACAATGTCCCCCATGCAATATGGCTGACTTGGAAGTCACTTATAGAACATGGCAACCAGCACAATGTCCCCCAAGCAATATGGCTGACTTGGAAGTCACCTATACAACATGGCCACCAGCACAATGTCCCCCAAGCAATATGGCTCACTTGGAAGTCACCTATACAATACAACCAGCACAATGTCCCCCATGCAATATGGCTGACTTGGAAGTCACCTATACAATACAACCAGCACAATGTCCCCAAAGCAATATGGCTGACTTGGAAGTCACCTATACAAGACAACCAGCACAATGTCCCCATGCAATATGGCTGACTTGGAAGTCACCTATAGAACATGGCCACCAGCACAATGTCCCCCATGCAATATGGCTGACTTGGAAGTCACCTATACAACATGGCAACCAGCACAATGTCCCCCAAGCAATATGGCTCACTTGGAAGTCACCTATACAACATGGCAACCAGCACAATGTCCCCCATGCAATATGGCTGACTTGGAAGTCACCTATGGAACATGGCCACCAGCACAATGTCCCCCATGCAATATGGCTGACTTGGAAGTCACCTATACAACATGGCAACCAGCACAATGTCCCCCATGCAATATGGCTGACTTGAAAGTCACCTATACAATACAACCAGCACAATGTCCCCCAAGCAATATGGCTGACTTGGAAGTCACCTATACAAGACAACCAGCACAATGTCCCCCATGCAATATGCCTGACTTGGAAGTCACCTATACAATACAACCAGAACAATGTCCCCCATGCAATATGGCTGATTTGGAAGTCACCTATACAACACAACCAGCAAAAATTTCCCCCATGCAATATGGCTGACTTGGAAGTCACCTATACAAGACAACCAGCACAATGTCCCAAATGCAATATGGCTGACTTGGAAGTCACCTATAGAACATGGCCACCAGCACAATGTCCCCCATGCAATATGGCTGACTTGGAAGTCACCTATACAACATGGCAACCAGCACAATTTCCCCAAAGCAATATGCTGACTTGGAAGTCACCTATACAAGACAACCAGCACAATGTCCCCCATGCAATATGGCTGAATTGGAAGTCACCTATAGGATATGGCCACCAGCACAATGTCCCCCATGCAATATGGCTGACGTGGAAGTCACCTATACAATACAACCAGCACAATGTCCCCCATGCAATATGGCTGACTTGGAAGTCACCTATACAATACAACCAGCACAATGTCCCCCAAGCAATATGGCTGACTTGGAAGTCACCTATAGAACATGGCCACCAGCACAATGTCCCCCCAAGCAATATGGCTGACTTGGAAGTCACCTATAGAACATGGCAACCAGCACAATGTCCCCCAAGCAATATGGCTGACTTGGAAGTCACCTATACAAGACAACCAGCACAATGTCCCCCATGCAATATGGCTGACTTGGAAGTCACCTATAGGACATGGCAACCAGCACAATTTCCCCCATGCAATATGGCTGACTTGGAAGTCACCTATAGAACATGGCCACCAGCACAATGTCCCCCAAGCAATATGGCTCACTTGGAAGTCACCTATACAATACAACCAGCACAATGTCCCCCATGCAATATGGCTGACTTGGAAGTCACCTATACAATACAACCAGCACAATGTCCCAAATGCAATATGGCTGACTTGGAAGTCACCTATAGAACATGGCCACCAGCACAATGTCCCCCATGCAATATGGCTGAATTGGAAGTCACCTATACAACATGGCAACCAGCACAATGTCCCCCAAGCAATATGGCTCACTTGGAAGTCACCTATACAACATGGCAACCAGCACAATGTCCCCCATGCAATATGGCTGACTTGGAAGTCACCTATAGAACATGGCCACCAGCACAATGTCCCCCATGCAATATGGCTGACTTGGAAGTCACCTATACAACATGGCAACCAGCACAATGTCCCCCATGCAATATGGCTGACTTGGAAGTCACCTATACAATACAACCAGCACAATGTCCCCCAAGCAATATGGCTGACTTGGAAGTCACCTATACAAGACAACCAGCACAATTTCCCCCATGCAATATGGCTGACTTGGAAGTCACCTATACAATACAACCAGCACAATGTCCCCCATGCAATATGGCTGATTTGGAAGTCACCTATACAACACAACCAGCAAAATTTCCCCCATGCAATATGGCTGACTTGGAAGTCACCTATACAAGACAACCAGCACAATGTCCCAAATGCAATATGGCTGACTTGGAAGTCACCTATAGAACATGGCCACCAGCACAATGTCCCCCATGCCATATGGCTGACTTGGAAGTCACCTATACAACATGGCAACCAGCACAATTTCCCCAAAGCAATATGCTGACTTGGAAGTCACCTATACAAGACAACCAGCACAATGTCCCCCATGCAATATGGCTGACTTGGAAGTCACCTATAGGATATGGCCACCAGCACAATGCCCCCCATGCAATATGGCTGACTTGGAAGTCACCTATACAATACAACTAGCACAATGTCCCCCATGCAATATGGCTGACTTGGAAGTCACCTATACAATACAACCAGCACAATGTCCCCCAAGCAATATGGCTGACTTGGAAGTCACCTATAGAACATGGCCACCAGCACAATGTCCCCCAAGCAATATGGCTGACTTGGAAGTCACCTATAGAACATGGCAACCAGCACAATGTCCCCCAAGCAATATGGCTGACTTGGAAGTCACCTATACAAGACAACCAGCACAATGTCCCCCATACAATATGGCTGACTTGGAAGTCACCTATAGGACATGGCAACCAGCACAATTTCCCCCATGCAATATGGCTGACTTGGAAGTCACCTATAGGATATGGCCACCAGCACAATGTCCCCCATGCAATATGGCTGACTTGGAAGTCACCTATACAATACAACCAGCACAATGTCCCCCATGCAATATGGCTGACTTGGAAGTCACCTATACAATACAACCAGCACAATGCCCGCCAAGCAATATGGCTGACTTGGAAGTCACCTATAGAACATGGCCACCAGCACAATGTCCCCCCAAGCAATATGGCTGACTTGGAAGTCACCTATAGAACATGGCAACCAGCACAATGTCCCCCAAGCAATATTGCTGACTTGGAAGTCACCTATACAAGACAACCAGCCCAATGTCCCCCATGCAATATGGCTGACTTGGAAGTCACCTATAGGACATGGCAACCAGCACAATTTCCCCCATGCAATATGGCTGACTTGGAAGTCACCTATAGAACATGGCCACCAGCACAATGTCCCCCAAGCAATATGGCTCACTTGGAAGTCACCTATACAATACAACCAGCACAATGTCCCCCATGCAATATGGCTGACTTGGAAGTCACCTATACAATACAACCAGCACAATGTCCCAAATGCAATATGGCTGACTTGGAAGTCACCTATAGAACATGGCCACCAGCACAATGTCCCCCATGCAATATGGCTGACTTGGAAGTCACCTATACAACATGGCAACTAGCACAATGTCCCCCAAGCAATATGGCTCACTTGGAAGTCACCTATACAACATGGCAACCAGCACAATGTCCCCCATGTAATATGGCTGACTTGGAAGTCACCTATAGAACATGGCCACCAGCACAATGTCCCCCATGCAATATGGCTGACTTGGAAGTCACCTATACAACATGGCAACCAGCACAATGTCCCCCATGCAATATGGCTGACTTGGAAGTCACCTATACAATACAACCAGCACAATGTCCCCCAAGCAATATGGCTGACTTGGAAGTCACCTATACAAGACAACCAGCACAATGTCCCCCATACAATATGGCTGACTTGGAAGTCACCTATAGGACATGGCAACCAGCACAATTTCCCCCATGCAATATGGCTGACTTGGAAGTCACCTATAGGATATGGCCACCAGCACAATGTCCCCCATGCAATATGGCTGACTTGGAAGTCACCTATACAATACAACCAGCACAATGTCCCCCATGCAATATGGCTGACTTGGAAGTCACCTATACAATACAACCAGCACAATGTCCCAAATGCAATATGGCTGACTTGGAAGTCACCTATAGAACATGGCCACCAGCACAATGTCCCCCATGCAATATGGCTGACTTGGAAGTCACCTATAGAACATGGCAACCAGCACAATGTCCCCCAAGCAATATGGCTGACTTGGAAGTCACCTATACAATACAACCAGCACAATGTCCCCCATGCAATATGGCTGACTTGGAAGTCACCTATACAATACAACCAGCACAATGTCCCAAATGCAATATGGCTGACTTGGAAGTCACCTATAGAACATGGCCACCAGCACAATGTCCCCCATGCAATATGGCTGACTTGGAAGTCACCTATACAACATGGCAACCAGCACAATGTCCCCCAAGCAATATGGCTCACTTGGAAGTCACCTATACAACATGGCAACCAGCACAATGTCCCCCATGTAATATGGCTGACTTGGAAGTCATCTATAGAACATGGCCACCAGCACAATGTCCCCCATGCAATATGGCTGACTTGGAAGTCACCTATACAACATGGCAACCAGCACAATGTCCCCCATGCAATATGGCTGACTTGGAAGTCACCTATACAATACAACCAGCACAATGTCCCCCAAGCAATATGGCTGACTTGGAAGTCACCTATACAAGACAACCAGCACAATGTCCCCCATACAATATGGCTGACTTGGAAGTCACCTATAGGACATGGCAACCAGCACAATTTCCCCCATGCAATATGGCTGACTTGGAAGTCACCTATAGGATATGGCCACCAGCACAATGTCCCCCATGCAATATGGCTGACTTGGAAGTCACCTATACAATACAACCAGCACAATGTCCCCCATGCAATATGGCTGACTTGGAAGTCACCTATACAATACAACCAGCACAATGTCCCAAATGCAATATGGCTGACTTGGAAGTCACCTATAGAACATGGCCACCAGCACAATGTCCCCCATGCAATATGGCTGACTTGGAAGTCACCTATAGAACATGGCAACCAGAACAATGTCCCCCAAGCAATATGGCTGACTTGGAAGTCACCTATACAAGACAACCAGCACAATGTCCCCCATACAATATGGCTGACTTGGAAGTCACCTATAGGACATGGCAACCAGCACAATTTCCCCCATGCAATATGGCTGACTTGGAAGTCACCTATAGGATATGGCCACCAGCACAATGTCCCCCATGCAATATGGCTGACTTGGAAGTCGCCTATACAATACAACCAGCACAATGTCCCCCATGCAATATGGCTGACTTGGAAGTCACCTATACAATACAACCAGCACAATGCCACCCAAGCAATATGGCTGACTTGGAAGTCACCTATAGAACATGGCCACCAGCACAATGTCCCCCCACCAATATGGCTGACTTGGAAGTCACCTATAGAACATGGCAACCAGCACAATGTCCCCCAAGCAATATTGCTGACTTGGAAGTCACCTATACAAGACAACCAGCCCAATGTCCCCCATGCAATATGGCTGACTTGGAAGTCACCTATAGGACATGGCAACCAGCACAATTTCCCCCATGCAATATGGCTGACTTGGAAGTCACCTATAGAACATGGCCACCAGCACAATGTCCCCCAAGCAATATGGCTCACTTGGAAGTCACCTATACAATACAACCAGCACAATGTCCCCCATGCAATATGGCTGACTTGGAAGTCACCTATACAATACAACCAGCACAATGTCCCAAATGCAATATGGCTGACTTGGAAGTCACCTATAGAACATGGCCACCAGCACAATGTCCCCCATGCAATATGGCTGACTTGGAAGTCACCTATACAACATGGCAACCAGCACAATGTCCCCCAAGCAATATGGCTCACTTGGAAGTCACCTATACAACATGGCAACCAGCACAATGTCCCCCATGTAATATGGCTGACTTGGAAGTCACCTATAGAACATGGCCACCAGCACAATGTCCCCCATGCAATATGGCTGACTTGGAAGTCACCTATACAACATGGCAACCAGCACAATGTCCCCCATGCAATATGGCTGACTTGGAAGTCACCTATACAATACAACCAGCACAATGTCCCCCAAGCAATATGGCTGACTTGGAAGTCACCTATACAAGACAACCAGCACAATGTCCCCCATGCAATATGGCTGACTTGGAAGTCACCTATACAATACAACCAGCACAATGTCCCCCATGCAATTTGGCTGACTTGGAAGTCACCTATACAATACAACCAGCACAATGTCCCCCATGCAATATGGCTGATTTGGAAGTCACCTATACAACACAACCAGCAAAATTTCCCCCATGCAATATGGCTGACTTGGAAGTCACCTATACAAGACAACCAGCACAATGTCCCAAATGCAATATGGCTGACTTGGAAGTCACCTATAGAACATGGCCACCAGCACAATGTCCCCCATGCAATATGGCTGACTTGGAAGTCACCTATACAACATGGCAACCAGCACAATTTCCCCAAAGCAATATGCTGACTTGGAAGTCACCTATACAAGACAACCAGCACAATGTCCCCCATGCAATATGGCTGACTTGGAAGTCACCTATAGGATATGGCCACCAGCACAATGCCCCCCATGCAATATGGCTGACTTGGAAGTCACCTATACAATACAACTAGCACAATGTCCCCCATGCAATATGGCTGACTTGGAAGTCACCTATACAATACAACCAGCACAATGTCCCCCAAGCAATATGGCTGACTTGGAAGTCACCTATAGAACATGGCCACCAGCACAATGTCCCCCAAGCAATATGGCTGACTTGGAAGTCACCTATAGAACATGGCAACCAGCACAATGTCCCCCAAGCAATATGGCTGACTTGGAAGTCACCTATACAAGACAACCAGCACAATGTCCCCCATACAATATGGCTGACTTGGAAGTCACCTATAGGACATGGCAACCAGCACAATTTCCCCCATGCAATATGGCTGACTTGGAAGTCACCTATAGGATATGGCCACCAGCACAATGTCCCCCATGCAATATGGCTGACTTGGAAGTCACCTATACAATACAACCAGCACAATGTCCCCCATGCAATATGGCTGACTTGGAAGTCACCTATACAATACAACCAGCACAATGCCCCCCAAGCAATATGGCTGACTTGGAAGTCACCTATAGAACATGGCCACCAGCACAATGTCCCCCCAAGCAATATGGCTGACTTGGAAGTCACCTATAGAACATGGCAACCAGCACAATGTCCCCCAAGCAATATTGCTGACTTGGAAGTCACCTATACAAGACAACCAGCCCAATGTCCCCCATGCAATATGGCTGACTTGGAAGTCACCTATAGGACATGGCCACCAGCACAATTTCCCCCATGCAATATGGCTGACTTGGAAGTCACCTATAGAACATGGCCACCAGCACAATGTCCCCCAAGCAATATGGCTCACTTGGAAGTCACCTATACAATACAACCAGCACAATGTCCCCCATGCAATATGGCTGACTTGGAAGTCACCTATACAATACAACCAGCACAATGTCCCAAATGCAATATGGCTGACTTGGAAGTCACCTATAGAACATGGCCACCAGCACAATGTCCCCCATGCAATATGGCTGACTTGGAAGTCACCTATACAACATGGCAACCAGCACAATGTCCCCCAAGCAATATGGCTCACTTGGAAGTCACCTATACAACATGGCAACCAGCACAATGTCCCCCATGTAATATGGCTGACTTGGAAGTCACCTATAGAACATGGCCACCAGCACAATGTCCTCCATGCAATATGGCTGACTTGGAAGTCACCTATACAACATGGCAACCAGCACAATGTCCCCCATGCAATATGGCTGACTTGGAAGTCACCTATACAATACAACCAGCACAATGTCCCCCAAGCAATATGGCTGACTTGGAAGTCACCTATACAAGACAACCAGCACAATGTCCCCCATGCAATATGGCTGACTTGGAAGTCACCTATACAATACAACCAGCACAATGTCCCCCATGCAATATGGCTGATTTGGAAGTCACCTATACAACACAACCAGCAAAATTTCCCCCATGCAATATGGCTGACTTGGAAGTCACCTATACAAGACAACCAGCACAATGTCCCAAATGCAATATGGCTGACTTGGAAGTCACCTATAGAACATGGCCACCAGCACAATGTCCCCCATGCAATATGGCTGACTTGGAAGTCACCTATAGGATATGGCCACCAGCACAATGTCCGCCATGCAATATGGCTGACTTGGAAGTCACCTATACAATACAACCAGCACAATGTCCCCCAAGCAATATGGCTGACTTGGAAGTCACCTATAGAACATGGCCACCAGCACAATGTCCCCCAAGCAATATGGCTGACTTGGAAGTCACCTATAGAACATGGCAACCAGCACAATGTCCCCCAAGCAATATGGCTGACTTGGAAGTCACCTATACAAGACAACCAGCACAATGTCCCCCATGCAATATGGCTGACTTGGAAGTCACCTATAGGACATGGCAACCAGCACAATTTCCCCCATGCAATATGGCTGACTTGGAAGTCACCTATAGAACATGGCCACCAGCACAATGTCCCCCAAGCAATATGGCTCACTTGGAAGTCACCTATACAATACAACCAGCACAATGTCTCCCATGCAATATGGCTGACTTGGAAGTCACCTATACAATACAACCAGCACAATGTCCCAAATGCAATATGGCTGACTTGGAAGTCACCTATAGAACATGGCCACCAGCAGAATGTCCCCCATGCAATATGGCTGACTTGGAAGTCACCTATACAACATGGCAACCAGCACAATGTCCCCCATGCAATATGGCTGACTTGGAAGTCACCTATACAATACAACCAGCACAATGTCCCCCAAGCAATATGGCTGACTTGGAAGTCACCTATACAAGACAACCAGCACAATGTCCCCCATGCAATATGGCTGACTTGGAAGTCACCTATACAATACAACCAGCACAATTTCCCCCATGCAATATGGCTGATTTGGAAGTCACCTATACAACACAACCAGCACAATGTCCCCCATGCAATATGGCTGACTTGGAATTCACCTATACAAGACAACCAGCACAATATCCCAAATGCAATATGGCTGACTTGGAAGTCACCTATAGAACATGGCCACCAGCACAATGTCCCCCATGCAATATGGCTGACTTGGAAGTTACCTATACAACATGGCAACCAGCACAATGTCCCCCATGCAATATGGCTGACTTGGAAGTCACCTATACAATACAACCAGCACAATGTCCCCCAAGCAATATGGCTGACTTGGAAGTCACCTATACAAGACAACCAGCACAATGTCCCCCATGCAATATGGCTGACTTGGAAGTCACCTATAGGACATGGCCACCAGCACAATGTCCCCAATGCAATATGGCTGACTTGGAAGTCTCCTATACAACATGGCCACCAGCACAATGTCCCCCAAGCAATATGGTTCACTTGGAAGTCACCTATACAATACAAGCAGCACAATGTCCCCCATGCAATATGGCTGACTTGGAAGTCACCTATACAATACAACCAGCACAATGTCCCCCATGCAATATGGCTGACTTGGAAGTCACCTATAAAACACAACCAGCACAATGTCCCCCATGCAATATGGCTGACTTGGAAGTCACCTATACAACATGGCAACCAGCACAATGTCCCCCATGCAATATGGCTGACTTGGAAGTCACCTATACAACATGGCAACCAGCACAATGTCCCCCATGCAATATGGCTGACTTGGAAGTCACCTATACAAGACAACCAGCACAATGTCCCCATGCAATATGGCTGACTGGGAAGTCACCTATAGAACATGGCCACCAGCACAATGTCCCCCATGCAATATGGCTGACTTGGAAGTCACCTATACAACATGGCAACCAGCACAATGTCCCCCAAGCAATATGGCTCACTTGGAAGTCACCTATACAACATGGCAACCAGCACAATGTCCCCCATGCAATATGGCTGACTTGGAAGTCACCTATAGAACATGGCCACCAGCACAATGTCCCCCATGCAACACGGCAGACTTGGAAGTCACCTATACAAGACAACCAGCACAATGTCCTCCATGCAATATGGCTGACTTGGAAGTCACCTATACAAGACAACCAGCACAATGTCCACCAAGCAATATGGCTGACTTGGAAGTCACCTATAGAACATGGCCACCAGCACAATGTCCCCCATGCAATATGGCTGACTTGGAAGTCACCTATACAACATGGCAACCAGCACAATGTCCCCCAAGCAATATGGCTCACTTGGAAGTCACCTATACAACATGGCAACCAGCACAATGTCCCCCATGCAATATGGCTGACTTGGAAGTCACCTATAGAACATGGCCACCAGCACAATGTCCCCCATGCAACACGGCTGACTTGGAAGTCACCTATACAAGACAACCAGCACAATGTCCCCCATGCAATATGGCTGACTTGGAAGTCACCTATACAACACAACCAGCACAATGTCCCCCAAGCAATATGGCTCACTTGGAAGTCACCTATACAACATGGCAACCAGCACAATGTCCCCCATGCAATATGGCTGACTTGGAAGTCACCTATACAATACAACCAGCACAATGTCCCCCAGGCAATATGGCTGACTTGGAAGTCACCTATACAACATGGCAACCAGCACAATGTCCCCCATGCAATATGGCTGACTTGGAAGTCACCTATGCAACATGGCAACCAGCACAATGTCCCCCATGCAATATGGCTGACTTGGAAGTCACCTATACAATACAACCAGCACAATGTCCCCCAGGCAATATGGCTGACTTGGAAGTCACCTATACAACATGGCAACCAGCACAATGTCCCCCATGCAATATGGCTGACTTGGAAGTCACCTATGCAACATGGCAACCAGCACAATGTCCCCCATGCAATATGGCTGACTTGGAAGTCACCTATACAACATGGCAACCCTCACAATGTCCCCCATGCAATATGGCTGACTTGGAAGTCACCTATACAAGACAACCAGCACAATGTCCACCATGCAATATGGCTGACTTGGAAGTCACCTATAGGACATGGCAACCAGCACAATGTCCCCCAAGCAATATGGCTGACTTGGAAGTCACCTATACAAGACAACCAGCACAATGTCCCCCAAGCAATATGGCTGACTTGGAAGTCACCTATAGAACATGGTCACCAGCACAATGTCCCCCAAGCAATATGGCTGACTTGTAAGTCACCTACAGAACATGGCAACCAGCACAATGTCCCCCAAGCAATATGGCTGACTTGGAAGTCACCTATACAAGACAACCAGCACAATGTCCCCCATGTAACACGGCTGACTTGGAAGTCACCTATACAAGACAACCAGCACAATGTCCCCCATGCAATATGGCTGACTTGGAAGTCACCTATACAACACAACCAGCACAATGTCCCCCAAGCAATATGGCTCACTTGGAAGTCACCTATACAACATGGCAACCAGCACAATGTCCCCCATGCAATATGGCTGACTTGGAAGTCACCTATACAATGCAACCAGCACAATGTCCCCCAAGCAATATGGCTGACTTGGAAGTCACCTATAGAACATGGCCACCAGCACAATGTCCCCCATGCAATATGGCTAACTTGGAAGTCACCTATACAAGACAACCAGCACAATGTCCCCCATGCAATATGGCTGACTTGGAAGTCAACTATAGAACATGGCCACCAGCACAATGTCCCCCATGCAATATGGCTGACTTGGAAGTCACCTATAGAACATGGCAACCAGCACAATGTCCCCCAAGCAATATGGCTGACTTGGAAGTCACCTATACAAGACAACCAGCACAATTTTCCCCATGCAATATGGCTGACTTGGAAGTCACCTATAGGACATGGCAACCAGCACAATGTCCCCCATGCAATATGGCTGACTTGGAAGTCACCTATACAATACAACCAGCACAATGTCCCCCATGCAATTTGGCTGACTTGGAAGTCACCTATACAACATGGCAACCAGCACAATGTCCCCCATGCAATATGGCTGACTTGGAAGTCACCTATACAACATGGCCACCAGCACAATGTCCCCCATGCAATATGGCTGACTTGGAAGTCACCTATACAAGACAACCAGCACAATGTCCACCATGCAATATGGCTGACTTGGAAGTCACCTATAGGACATGGCAACCAGCACAATGTCCCCCAAGCAATATGGCTGACTTGGAAGTCACCTATACAAGACAACCAGCACAATGTCCCAAATGCAATATGGCTGACTTGGAAGTCACCTATAGAACATGGCCACCAGCACAATGTCCCCCATGCAATATGGCTGACTTGGAAGTCACCTGTACAACATGGCAACCAGCACAATGTCCCCCAAGCAATATGGCTGACTTGGAAGTCACCTATAGAACATGGCCACCAGCACAATGTCCCCCAAGCAATATGGCTGACTTGGAAGTCACCAACAGAACATGGCAACCAGCACAATGTCCCCCAAGCAATATGGCTGACTTGGAAGTCACCTATACAAGACAACCAGCACAATGTCCCCCATGCAACACGGCTGACTTGGAAGTCACCTATACAAGACAACCAGCACAATGTCCCCCATGCAATATGGCTGACTTGGAAGTCACCTATACAACACAACCAGCACAATGTCCCCCAAGCAATATGGCTCACTTGGAAGTCACCTATACAACATGGCAACCAGCACAATGTCCCCCATGCAATATGGCTGACTTGGAAGTCACCTATACAATACAACCAGCACAATGTCCCCGAAGCAATATGGCTGACTTGGAAGTCACCTATAGAACATGGCCACCAGCACAATGTCCCCCATGCAATATGGCTGACTTGGAAGTCACCTATACAAGACAACCAGCACAATGTCCCCCATGCAATATGGCTGACTTGGAAGTCACCTATAGAACATGGCCACCAGCACAATGTCCCCCATGCAATATGGCTGACTTGGAAGTCACCTATAGAACATGGCAACCAGCACAATGTCCCCCAAGCAATATGGCTGACTTGGAAGTCACCTATACAAGACAACCAGCACAATTTCCCCCATGCAATATGGCTGACTTGGAAGTCACCTATAGGACATGGCAACCAGCACAATGTCCCCCATGCAATATGGCTGACTTGGAAGTCACCTATACAACACAACCAGCACAATGTCCCCCATGCAATATGGCTGACTTGGAAGTCACCTATACAACACAACCAGCACAATGTCCCCCATGCAATATGGCTAACTTGGAAGTCACCTATAGAACATGGCAACCAGCACAATGTCCCCCAAGCAATATGGCTGACTTGGAAGTCACCTATACAACATGGCCACCAGCACAATGTCCCCCAAGCAATATGGCTCACTTGGAAGTCACCTATACAATACAACCAGCACAATGTCCCCCATTCAATATGGCTGACTTGGAAGTCACCTATACAATACAACCAGCACAATGTCCCCCATGCAATATGGCTGATTGGAAGTCACCTATACAACACAACCAGCACAATGTCCCCCATGCAATATGGCTGACTTGGAAGTCACCTATACAACATGGCAACCAGCACAATGTCCCCCATGCAATATGGCTGACTTGGAAGTCACCTATACAACATGGCAACCAGCACAATGTCCCCCATGCAATATGGCTGACTTGGAAGTCACCTATACAACACAACCAGCACAATGTCCCCCATGCAATATGGCTGACTTGGAAGTCACCTATACAACACAACCAGCACAATGTCCCCCATGCAATATGGCTAACTTGGAAGTCACCTATAGAACATGGCCACCAGCACAATGTCCCCCATGCAATATGGCTGACTTGGAAGTCACCTATACAACATGGCAACCAGCACAATGTCCCCCAAGCAATATGGCTCACTTGGAAGTCACCTATACAACATGGCAACCAGCACAATGTCCCCCATGCAATATGGCTGACTTGGAAGTCACCTATAGAACATGGCCACCAGCACAATGTCCCCCATGCAACACGGCTGACTTGGAAGTCACCTATACAACACAACCAGCACAATGTCCCCCAAGCAATATGGCTCACTTGGAAGTCACCTATACAATACAACCAGCACAATGTCCCCCAGGCAATATGGCTGACTTGGAAGTCACCTATACAACATGGCCACCAGCACAATGTCCCCCATGCAATATGGCTGACTTGGAAGTCACCTATACAATACAACCAGCACAATGTCCCCCAGGCAATATGGCTGACTTGGAAGTCACCTATACAACATGGCAACCAGCACAATGTCCCCCAAGCAATATGGCTGACTTGGAAGTCACCTATACAACATGGCAACCAGCACAATGTCCCCCATGCAATATGGCTGACTTGGAAGTCACCTATCCAACATGGCAACCAGCACAATGTCCCCCATGCAATATGGCTGACTTGGAAGTCACCTATAGAACATGGCCACCAGCACAATGTCCCCCATGCAATATGGCTGACTTGGAAGTCACCTATAGAACATGGCAACCAGCACAATGTCCCCCAAGCAATATGGCTGACTTGGAAGTCACCTATACAACATGGCCACCAGCACAATGTCCCCCATGCAATATGGCTGACTTGGAAGTCACCTATACAAGACAACCAGCACAATGTCCACCATGCAATATGGCTGACTTGGAAGTCACCTATAGGACATGGCAACCAGCACAATGTCCCCCAAGCAATATGGCTGACTTGGAAGTCACCTATACAAGACAACCAGCACAATGTCCCCCAAGCAATATGGCTGAATTGGAAGTCACCTATAGAACATGGCCACCAGCACAATGTCCCCCAAGCAATATGGCTGACTTGGAAGTCACCTACAGAACATGGCAACCAGCACAATGTCCCCCAAGCAATATGGCTGACTTGGAAGTCACCTATACAAGACAACCAGCACAATGTCCCCCATGTAACACGGCTGACTTGGAAGTCACCTATACAAGACAACCAGCACAATGTCCCCCATGCAATATGGCTGACTTGGAAGTCACCTATACAACACAACCAGCACAATGTCCCCCAAGCAATATGGCTCACTTGGAAGTCACCTATACAACATGGCAACCAGCACAATGTCCCCCATGCAATATGGCTGACTTGGAAGTCACCTATACAATGCAACCAGCACAATGTCCCCCAAGCAATATGGCTGACTTGGAAGTCACCTATAGAACATGGCCACCAGCACAATGTCCCCCATGCAATATGGCTAACTTGGAAGTCACCTATACAAGACAACCAGCACAATGTCCCCCATGCAATATGGCTGACTTGGAAGTCAACTATAGAACATGGCCACCAGCACAATGTCCCCCATGCAATATGGCTGACTTGGAAGTCACCTATAGAACATGGCAACCAGCACAATGTCCCCCAAGCAATATGGCTGACTTGGAAGTCACCTATACAAGACAACCAGCACAATTTTCCCCATGCAATATGGCTGACTTGGAAGTCACCTATAGGACATGGCAACCAGCACAATGTCCCCCATGCAATATGGCTGACTTGGAAGTCACCTATACAATACAACCAGCACAATGTCCCCCATGCAATTTGGCTGACTTGGAAGTCACCTATACAACATGGCAACCAGCACAATGTCCCCCATGCAATATGGCTGACTTGGAAGTCACCTATACAACATGGCCACCAGCACAATGTCCCCCATGCAATATGGCTGACTTGGAAGTCACCTATACAAGACAACCAGCACAATGTCCACCATGCAATATGGCTGACTTGGAAGTCACCTATAGGACATGGCAACCAGCACAATGTCCCCCAAGCAATATGGCTGACTTGGAAGTCACCTATACAAGACAACCAGCACAATGTCCCAAATGCAATATGGCTGACTTGGAAGTCACCTATAGAACATGGCCACCAGCACAATGTCTCCCATGCAATATGGCTGACTTGGAAGTCACCTGTACAACATGGCAACCAGCACAATGTCCCCCAAGCAATATGGCTGACTTGGAAGTCACCTATAGAACATGGCCACCAGCACAATGTCCCCCAAGCAATATGGCTGACTTGGAAGTCACCAACAGAACATGGCAACCAGCACAATGTCCCCCAAGCAATATGGCTGACTTGGAAGTCACCTATACAAGACAACCAGCACAATGTCCCCCATGCAACACGGCTGACTTGGAAGTCACCTATACAAGACAACCAGCACAATGTCCCCCATGCAATATGGCTGACTTGGAAGTCACCTATACAACACAACCAGCACAATGTCCCCCAAGCAATATGGCTCACTTGGAAGTCACCTATACAACATGGCAACCAGCACAATGTCCCCCATGCAATATGGCTGACTTGGAAGTCACCTATACAATACAACCAGCACAATGTCCCCGAAGCAATATGGCTGACTTGGAAGTCACCTATAGAACATGGCCACCAGCACAATGTCCCCCATGCAATATGGCTGACTTGGAAGTCACCTATACAAGACAACCAGCACAATGTCCCCCATGCAATATGGCTGACTTGGAAGTCACCTATAGAACATGGCCACCAGCACAATGTCCCCCATGCAATATGGCTGACTTGGAAGTCACCTATAGAACATGGCAACCAGCACAATGTCCCCCAAGCAATATGGCTGACTTGGAAGTCACCTATACAAGACAACCAGCACAATTTCCCCCATGCAATATGGCTGACTTGGAAGTCACCTATAGGACATGGCAACCAGCACAATGTCCCCCATGCAATATGGCTGACTTGGAAGTCACCTATACAACACAACCAGCACAATGTCCCCCATGCAATATGGCTGACTTGGAAGTCACCTATACAAGACAACCAGCACAATGTCCCCCATGCAATATGGCTGACTTGGAAGTCAACTATAGAACATGGCCACCAGCACAATGTCCCCCATGCAATATGGCTGACTTGGAAGTCACCTATAGAAGATGGCAACCAGCACAATGTCCCCCAAGCAATATGGCTGACTTGGAAGTCACCTATACAAGACAACCAGCACAATTTTCCCCATGCAATATGGCTGACTTGGAAGTCACCTATAGGACATGGCAACCAGCACAATGTCCCCCATGCAATATGGCTGACTTGGAAGTCACCTATACAATACAACCAGCACAATGTCCCCCATGCAATTTGGCTGACTTGGAAGTCACCTATACAACATGGCAACCAGCACAATGTCCCCCATGCAATATGGCTGACTTGGAAGTCACCTATACAACATGGCCACCAGCACAATGTCCCCCATGCAATATGGCTGACTTGGAAGTCACCTATACAAGACAACCAGCACAATGTCCCCCAAGCAATATGGCTGACTTGGAAGTCACCTATACAAGACAACCAGCACAATGTCCCAAATGCAATATGGCTGACTTGGAAGTCACCTATAGAACATGGCCACCAGCACAATGTCTCCCATGCAATATGGCTGACTTGGAAGTCACCTGTACAACATGGCAACCAGCACAATGTCCCCCAAGCAATATGGCTGACTTGGAAGTCACCTATAGAACATGGCCACCAGCACAATGTCCCCCAAGCAATATGGCTGACTTGGAAGTCACCAACAGAACATGGCAACCAGCACAATGTCCCCCAAGCAATATGGCTGACTTGTAAGTCACCTATACAAGACAACCAGCACAATGTCCCCCATGCAACACGGCTGACTTGGAAGTCACCTATACAAGACAACCAGCACAATGTCCCCCATGCAATATGGCTGACTTGGAAGTCACCTATACAACACAACCAGCACAATGTCCCCCAAGCAATATGGCTCACTTGGAAGTCACCTATACAACATGGCAACCAGCACAATGTCCCCCATGCAATATGGCTGACTTGGAAGTCACCTATACAATACAACCAGCACAATGTCCCCGAAGCAATATGGCTGACTTGGAAGTCACCTATAGAACATGGCCACCAGCACAATGTCCCCCATGCAATATGGCTGACTTGGAAGTCACCTATACAAGACAACCAGCACAATGTCCCCCATGCAATATGGCTGACTTGGAAGTCACCTATAGAACATGGCCACCAGCACAATGTCCCCCATGCAATATGGCTGACTTGGAAGTCACCTATAGAACATGGCAACCAGCACAATGTCCCCCAAGCAATATGGCTGACTTGGAAGTCACCTATACAAGACAACCAGCACAATTTCCCCCATGCAATATGGCTGACTTGGAAGTCACCTATAGGACATGGCAACCAGCACAATGTCCCCCATGCAATATGGCTGACTTGGAAGTCACCTATACAACACAACCAGCACAATGTCCCCCATGCAATATGGCTGACTTGGAAGTCACCTATACAACACAACCAGCACAATGTCCCCCATGCAATATGGCTAACTTGGAAGTCACCTATAGAACATGGCAACCAGCACAATGTCCCCCAAGCAATATGGCTGACTTGGAAGTCACCTATACAACATGGCCACCAGCACAATGTCCCCCAAGCAATATGGCTCACTTGGAAGTCACCTATACAATACAACCAGCACAATGTCCCCCATTCAATATGGCTGACTTGGAAGTCACCTATACAATATAACCAGCACAATGTCCCCCATGCAATATGGCTGATTGGAAGTCACCTATACAACACAACCAGCACAATGTCCCCCATGCAATATGGCTGACTTGGAAGTCACCTATACAACATGGCAACCAGCACAATGTCCCCCATGCAATATGGCTGACTTGGAAGTCACCTATACAACATGGCAACCAGCACAATGTCCCCCATGCCATATGGCTGACTTGGAAGTCACCTATACAAGACAACCAGCACAATGTCCCCATGCAATATGGCTGACTTGGAAGTCACCTATAGAACATGGCCACCAGCACAATGTCCCCCCATGCAATATGGCTGACTTGGAAGTCACCTATACAACATGGCAACCAGCACAATGTCCCCCAAGCAATATGGCTCACTTGGAAGTCACCTATACAACATGGCAACCAGCACAATGTCCCCCATGCAATATGGCTGACTTGGAAGTCACCTATAGAACATGGCCACCAGCACAATGTCCCCCATGCAACACGGCTGACTTGGAAGTCACCTATACAAGACAACCAGCACAATGTCCCCCATGCAATATGGCTGACTTGGAAGTCACCTATACAAGACAACCAGCACAATGTCCCCCAAGCAATATGGCTGACTTGGAAGTCACCTATAGAACATGGCCACCAGCACAATGTCCCCCATGCAATATGGCTGACTTGGAAGTCACCTATACAACATGGCAACCAGCACAATGTCCCCCAAGCAATATGGCTCAATTGGAAGTCACCTATACAACATGGCAACCAGCACAATGTCCCCCATGCAATATGGCTGACTTGGAAGTCACCTATAGAACATGGCCACCAGCACAATGTCCCCCATGCAACACGGCTGACTTGGAAGTCACCTATACAACACAACCAGCACAATGTCCCCCAAGCAATATGGCTCACTTGGAAGTCACCTATACAACATGGCAACCAGCACAATGTCCCCCATGCAATATGGCTGACTTGGAAGTCACCTATACAACATGGCAACCAGCACAATGTCCCCCATGCAATATGGCTGACTTGGAAGTCACCTATACAATACAACCAGCACAATGTCCCCCAGGCAATATGGCTGACTTGGAAGTCACCTATACAACATGGCCACCAGCACAATGTCCCCCATGCAATATGGCTGACTTGGAAGTCACCTATAGAACATGGCCACCAGCACAATGTCCCCCATGCAACACGGCTGACTTGGAAGTCACCTATACAAGACAACCAGCACAATGTCCCCCATGCAATATGGCTGACTTGGAAGTCACCTATACAACACAACCAGCACAATGTCCCCCAAGCAATATGGCTCACTTGGAAGTCACCTATACAACATGGCAACCAGCACAATGTCCCCCATGCAATATGGCTGACTTGGAAGTCACCTATGCAACATGGCAACCAGCACAATGTCCCCCATGCAATATGGCTGACTTGGAAGTCACCTATACAATACAACCAGCACAATGTCCCCCAGGCAATATGGCTGACTTGGAAGTCACCTATACAACATGGCAACCAGCACAATGTCCCCCATGCAATATGGCTGACTTGGAAGTCACCTATACAACATGGCAACCAGCACAATGTCCCCCATGCAATATGGCTGACTTGGAAGTCACCTATACAACATGGCAACCCTCACAATGTCCCCCATGCAATATGGCTGACTTGGAAGTCACCTATACAACATGGCCACCAGCACAATGTCCCCCATGCAATATGGCTGACTTGGAAGTCACCTATACAAGACAACCAGCACAATGTCCACCATGCAATATGGCTGACTTGGAAGTCACCTATAGGACATGGCAACCAGCACAATGTCCCCCAAGCAATATGGCTGACTTGGAAGTCACCTATACAAGACAACCAGCACAATGTCCCCCAAGCAATATGGCTGACTTGGAAGTCACCTATAGAACATGGCCACCAGCACAATGTCCCCCAAGCAATATGGCTGACTTGGAAGTCACCTACAGAACATGGCAACCAGCACAATGTCCCCCAAGCAATATGGCTGACTTGGAAGTCACCTATACAAGACAACCAGCACAATGTCCCCCATGTAACACGGCTGACTTGGAAGTCACCTATACAAGACAACCAGCACAATGTCCCCCATGCAATATGGCTGACTTGGAAGTCACCTATACAACACAACCAGCACAATGTCCCCCAAGCAATATGGCTCACTTGGAAGTCACCTATACAACATGGCAACCAGCACAATGTCCCCCATGCAATATGGCTGACTTGGAAGTCACCTATACAATGCAACCAGCACAATGTCCCCCAAGCAATATGGCTGACTTGGAAGTCACCTATAGAACATGGCCACCAGCACAATGTCCCCCATGCAATATGGCTAACTTGGAAGTCACCTATACAAGACAACCAGCACAATGTCCCCCATGCAATATGGCTGACTTGGAAGTCACCTATAGAACATGGCCACCAGCACAATGTCCCCCATGCAATATGGCTGACTTGGAAGTCACCTATAGAACATGGCAACCAGCACAATGTCCCCCAAGCAATATGGCTGACTTGGAAGTCACCTATACAAGACAACCAGCACAATTTTCCCCATGCAATATGGCTGACTTGGAAGTCACCTATAGGACATGGCAACCAGCACAATGTCCCCCATGCAATATGGCTGACTTGGAAGTCACCTATACAATACAACCAGCACAATGTCCCCCATGCAATTTGGCTGACTTGGAAGTCACCTATACAACATGGCAACCAGCACAATGTCCCCCATGCAATATGGCTGACTTGGAAGTCACCTATACAACATGGCCACCAGCACAATGTCCCCCATGCAATATGGCTGACTTGGAAGTCACCTATACAAGACAACCAGCACAATGTCCACCATGCAATATGGCTGACTTGGAAGTCACCAACAGAACATGGCAACCAGCACAATGTCCCCCAAGCAATATGGCTGACTTGGAAGTCACCTATACAAGACAACCAGCACAATGTCCCCCATGCAACACGGCTGACTTGGAAGTCACCTATACAAGACAACCAGCACAATGTCCCCCATGCAATATGGCTGACTTGGAAGTCACCTATACAACACAACCAGCACAATGTCCCCCAAGCAATATGGCTCACTTGGAAGTCACCTATACAACATGGCAACCAGCACAATGTCCCCCATGCAATATGGCTGACTTGGAAGTCACCTATACAATACAACCAGCACAATGTCCCCGAAGCAATATGGCTGACTTGGAAGTCACCTATAGAACATGGCCACCAGCACAATGTCCCCCATGCAATATGGCTGACTTGGAAGTCACCTATACAAGACAACCAGCACAATGTCCCCCATGCAATATGGCTGACTTGGAAGTCACCTATAGAACATGGCCACCAGCACAATGTCCCCCATGCAATATGGCTGACTTGGAAGTCACCTATAGAACATGGCAACCAGCACAATGTCCCCCAAGCAATATGGCTGACTTGGAAGTCACCTATACAAGACAACCAGCACAATTTCCCCCATGCAATATGGCTGACTTGGAAGTCACCTATAGGACATGGCAACCAGCACAATGTCCCCCATGCAATATGGCTGACTTGGAAGTCACCTATACAACACAACCAGCACAATGTCCCCCATGCAATATGGCTGACTTGGAAGTCACCTATACAACACAACCAGCACAATGTCCCCCATGCAATATGGCTAACTTGGAAGTCACCTATAGAACATGGCAACCAGCACAATGTCCCCCAAGCAATATGGCTGACTTGGAAGTCACCTATACAACATGGCCACCAGCACAATGTCCCCCAAGCAATATGGCTCACTTGGAAGTCACCTATACAATACAACCAGCACAATGTCCCCCATTCAATATGGCTGACTTGGAAGTCACCTATACAATACAACCAGCACAATGTCCCCCATGCAATATGGCTGATTGGAAGTCACCTATACAACACAACCAGCACAATGTCCCCCATGCAATATGGCTGACTTGGAAGTCACCTATACAACATGGCAACCAGCACAATGTCCCCCATGCAATATGGCTGACTTGGAAGTCACCTATACAACATGGCAACCAGCACAATGTCCCCCATGCAATATGGCTGACTTGGAAGTCACCTATAAAAGACAACCAGCACAATGTCCCCATGCAATATGGCTGACTTGGAAGTCACCTATAGAACATGGCCACCAGCACAATGTCCCCCCATGCAATATGGCTGACTTGGAAGTCACCTATACAACATGGCAACCAGCACAATGTCCCCCAAGCAATATGGCTCACTTGGAAGTCACCTATACAACATGGCAACCAGCACAATGTCCCCCATGCAATATGGCTGACTTGGAAGTCACCTATAGAACATGGCCACCAGCACAATGTCCCCCATGCAACACGGCTGACTTGGAAGTCACCTATACAAGACAACCAGCACAATGTCCCCCATGCAATATGGCTGACTTGGAAGTCACCTATACAAGACAACCAGCACAATGTCCCCCAAGCAATATGGCTGACTTGGAAGTCACCTATAGAACATGGCCACCAGCACAATGTCCCCCATGCAATATGGCTGACTTGGAAGTCACCTATACAACATGGCAACCAGCACAATGTCCCCCAAGCAATATGGCTCACTTGGAAGTCACCTATACAACATGGCAACCAGCACAATGTCCCCCATGCAATATGGCTGACTTGGAAGTCACCTATAGAACATGGCCACCAGCACAATGTCCCCCATGCAACACGGCTGACTTGGAAGTCACCTATACAACACAACCAGCACAATGTCCCCCAAGCAATATGGCTCACTTGGAAGTCACCTATACAACATGGCAACCAGCACAATGTCCCCCATGCAATATGGCTGACTTGGAAGTCACCTATACAACATGGCAACCAGCACAATGTCCCCCATGCACTATGGCTGACTTGGAAGTCACCTATACAATACAACCAGCACAATGTCCCCCAGGCAATATGGCTGACTTGGAAGTCACCTATACAACATGGCCACCAGCACAATGTCCCCCATGCAATATGGCTGACTTGGAAGTCACCTATACAATACAACCAGCACAATGTCCCCCAGGCAATATGGCTGACTTGGAAGTCACCTATACAACATGGCAACCAGCACAATGTCCCCCAAGCAATATGGCTGACTTGGAAGTCACCTATACAACATGGCAACCAGCACAATGTCCCCCATGCAATATGGCTGACTTGGAAGTCACCTATCCAACATGGCAACCAGCACAATGTCCCCCATGCAATATGGCTGACTTGGAAGTCACCTATAGAACATGGCCACCAGCACAATGTCCCCCATGCAATATGGCTGACTTGGAAGTCACCTATAGAACATGGCAACCAGCACAATGTCCCCCAAGCAAAATGGCTGACTTGGAAGTCACCTATACAAGACAACCAGCACAATTTCCCCCATGCAATATGGCTGACTTGGAAGTCACCTATAGGACATGGCAACCAGCACAATGTCCCCCAAGCAATATGGCTGACTTGGAAGTCACCTATACAACACAACCAGCACAATGTCCCCCATGCAACACGGCTGACTTGGAAGTCACCTATACAAGACAACCAGCACAATGTCCCCCAAGCAATATGGCTGACTTGGAAGTCACCTATACAATACAACCAGCACAATGTCCCCCAAGCAATATGGCTGACTTGGAAGTCACCTATAGAACATGGCCACCAGCACAATGTCCCCAATGCAATATGGCTGACTTGGAAGTCAGCTATACAAGACAACCAGCACAATGTCCCCCATGCAATATGGCTGACTTGGAAGTCACCTATAGAACATGGCCACCAGCACAATGACCCCCATGCAATATGGCTGACTTGGAAGTCACCTATAGAACATGGCAACCAGCACAATGTCCCCCAAGCAATATGGCTGACTTGGAAGTCACCTATACAAGACAACCAGCACAATTTCCCCCATGCAATATGGCTGACTTGGAAGTCACCTATAGGACATGGCAACCAGCACAATGTCCCCCATGCAATATGGCTGACTTGGAAGTCACCTATACAACACAACCAGCACAATGTCCCCCATGCAATATGGCTGACTTGGAAGTCACCTATACAACACAACCAGCACAATGTCCCCCATGCAATATGGCTAACTTGGAAGTCACCTATAGAACATGGCAACCAGCACAATGTCCCCCAAGCAATATGGCTGACTTGGAAGTCACCTATACAGCACAATGTCCCCCAAGCAATATGGCTCACTTGGAAGTCACCTATACAATACAACCAGCACAATGTCCCCCATGCAATATGGCTGACTTGGAAGTCACCTATACAATACAACCAGCACAATGTCACCCATGCAATATGGCTGACTTGGAAGTCACCTATACAACACAACCAGCACAATGTCCCCCATGCAATATGGCTGACTTGGAAGTCACCTATACAACATGGCAACCAGCACAATGTCCCCCATGCAATATGGCTGACTTGGAAGTCACCTATACAACATGGCAACCAGCACAATGTCCCCCATGCAATATGGCTGACTTGGAAGTCACCTATACAAGACAACCAGCACAATGTCCCCATGCAATATGGCTGACTTGGAAGTCACCTATAGAACATGGCCACCAGTACAATGTCCCCCATGCAATATGGCTGACTTGAAAGTCACCTATACAACATGGCAACCAGCACAATGTCCCCCAAGCAATATGGCTCACTTGGAAGTCACCTATACAACATGGCAACCAGCACAATGTCCCCCATGCAATATGGCTGACTTGGAAGTCACCTATAGAACATGGCCACCAGCACAATGTCTCCCATGCAACACGGCTGACTTGGAAGTCACCTATACAAGACAACCAGCACAATGTCCCCCATGCAATATGGCTGACTTGGAAGTCACCTATACAAGACAACCAGCACAATGTCCCCCAAGCAATATGGCTGACTTGGAAGTCACCTATAGAACATGGCCACCAGCACAATGTCCCCCATGCAATATGGCTGACTTGGAAGTCACCTATACAACATGGCAACCAGCACAATGTCCCCCAAGCAATATGGCTCACTTGGAAGTCACCTATACAACATGGCAACCAGCACAATGTCCCCCATGCAATATGGCTGACTTGGAAGTCACCTATAGAACATGGCCACCAGCACAATGTCCCCCATGCAACACGGCTGACTTGGAAGTCACCTATACAACACAACCAGCACAATGTCCCCCAAGCAATATGGCTCACTTGGAAGTCACCTATACAACATGTCAACCAGCACAATGTCCCCCATGCAATATGGCTGACTTGGAAGTCACCTATACAACATGGCAACCAGCACAATGTCCCCCATGCAATATGGCTGACTTGGAAGTCACCTATACAATACAACCAGCACAATGTCCCCCAGGCAATATGGCTGACTTGGAAGTCACCTATACAACACAACCAGCACAATGTCCCCCATGCAATATGGCTGACTTGGAAGTCACCTATACAACATGGCAACCAGCACAATGTCCCCCATGCAATATGGCTGACTTGGAAGTCACCTATACAACATGGCAACCAGCACAATGTCCCCCATGCAATATGGCTGACTTGGAAGTCACCTATACAAGACAACCAGCACAATGTCCCCATGCAATATGGCTGACTTGGAAGTCACCTATAGAACATGGCCACCAGCACAATGTCCCCCATGCAATATGGCTGACTTGAAAGTCACCTATACAACATGGCAACCAGCACAATGTCCCCCAAGCAATATGGCTCACTTGGAAGTCACCTATACAACATGGCAACCAGCACAATGTCCCCCATGCAATATGGCTGACTTGGAAGTCACCTATAGAACATGGCCACCAGCACAATGTCCCCCATGCAACACGGCTGACTTGGAAGTCACCTATACAAGACAACCAGCACAATGTCCCCCATGCAATATGGCTGACTTGGAAGTCACCTATACAAGACAACCAGCACAATGTCCCCCAAGCAATATGGCTGACTTGGAAGTCACCTATAGAACATGGCCACCAGCGCAATGTCCCCCATGTAATATGGCTGACTTGGAAGTCACCTATACAACATGGCAACCAGCACAATGTCCCCCAAGCAATATGGCTCACTTGGAAGTCACCTATACAACATGGCAACCAGCACAATGTCCCCCATGCAATATGGCTGACTTGGAAGTCACCTATAGAACATGGCCACCAGCACAATGTCCCCCATGCAACACGGCTGACTTGGAAGTCACCTATACAACACAACCAGCACAATGTCCCCCAAGCAATATGGCTCACTTGGAAGTCACCTATACAACATGGCAACCAGCACAATGTCCCCCATGCAATATGGCTGACTTGGAAGTCACCTATACAGCACAATGTCCCCCAAGCAATATGGCTCACTTGGAAGTCACCTATACAATACAACCAGCACAATGTCACCCATGCAATATGGCTGACTTGGAAGTCACCTATACAACACAACCAGCACAATGTCCCCCATGCAATATGGCTGACTTGGAAGTCACCTATACAACATGGCAACCAGCACAATGTCCCCCATGCAATATGGCTGACTTGGAAGTCACCTATACAACATGGCAACCAGCACAATGTCCCCCATGCAATATGGCTGACTTGGAAGTCACCTATACAAGACAACCAGCACAATGTCCCCATGCAATATGGCTGACTTGGAAGTCACCTATAGAACATGGCCACCAGCACAATGTCCCCCATGCAATATGGCTGACTTGAAAGTCACCTATACAACATGGCAACCAGCACAATGTCCCCCAAGCAATATGGCTCACTTGGAAGTCACCTATACAACATGGCAACCAGCACAATGTCCCCCATGCAATATGGCTGACTTGGAAGTCACCTATAGAACATGGCCACCAGCACAATGTCTCCCATGCAACACGGCTGACTTGGAAGTCACCTATACAAGACAACCAGCACAATGTCCCCCATGCAATATGGCTGACTTGGAAGTCACCTATACAAGACAACCAGCACAATGTCCCCCAAGCAATATGGCTGACTTGGAAGTCACCTATAGAACATGGCCACCAGCACAATGTCCCCCATGCAATATGGCTGACTTGGAAGTCACCTATACAACATGGCATCCAGCACAATGTCCCCCAAGCAATATGGCTCACTTGGAAGTCACCTATACAACATGGCAACCAGCACAATGTCCCCCATGCAATATGGCTGACTTGGAAGTCACCTATAGAACATGGCCACCAGCACAATGTCCCCCATGCAACACGGCTGACTTGGAAGTCACCTATACAACACAACCAGCACAATGTCCCCCAAGCAATATGGCTCACTTGGAAGTCACCTATACAACATGGCAACCAGCACAATGTCCCCCATGCAATATGGCTGACTTGGAAGTCACCTATACAACATGGCAACCAGCACAATGTCCCCCATGCAATATGGCTGACTTGGAAGTCACCTATACAATACAACCAGCACAATGTCCCCCAGGCAATATGGCTGACTTGGAAGTTACCTATACAACACAACCAGCACAATGTCCCCCATGCAATATGGCTGACTTGGAAGTCACCTATACAACATGGCAACCAGCACAATGTCCCCCATGCAATATGGCTGACTTGGAAGTCACCTATACAACATGGCAACCAGCACAATGTCCCCCATGCAATATGGCTGACTTGGAAGTCACCTATACAAGACAACCAGCACAATGTCCCCATGCAATATGGCTGACTTGGAAGTCACCTATAGAACATGGCCACCAGCACAATGTCCCCCATGCAATATGGCTGACTTGAAAGTCACCTATACAACATGGCAACCAGCACAATGTCCCCCAAGCAATATGGCTCACTTGGAAGTCACCTATACAACATGGCAACCAGCACAATGTCCCCCATGCAATATGGCTGACTTGGAAGTCACCTATAGAACATGGCCACCAGCACAATGTCCCCCATGCAACACGGCTGACTTGGAAGTCACCTATACAAGACAACCAGCACAATGTCCCCCATGCAATATGGCTGACTTGGAAGTCACCTATACAAGACAACCAGCACAATGTCCCCCAAGCAATATGGCTGACTTGGAAGTCACCTATAGAACATGGCCACCAGCACAATGTCCCCCATGCAATATGCTGACTTGGAAGTCACCTATACAACATGGCAACCAGCACAATGTCCCCCAAGCAATATGGCTCACTTGGAAGTCACCTATACAACATGGCAACCAGCACAATGTCCCCCATGCAATATGGCTGACTTGGAAGTCACCTATAGAACATGGCCACCAGCACAATGTCCCCCATGCAACACGGCTGACTTGGAAGTCACCTATACAACACAACCAGCACAATGTCCCCCAAGCAATATGGCTCACTTGGAAGTCACCTATACAACATGGCAACCAGCACAATGTCCCCCATGCAATATGGCTGACTTGGAAGTCACCTATACAACATGGCAACCAGCACAATGTCCCCCATGCAATATGGCTGACTTGGAAGTCACCTATACAATACAACCAGCACAATGTCCCCCAGGCAATATGGCTGACTTGGAAGTCACCTATACAACATGGCAACCAGCACAATGTCCCCCATGCAATATGGCTGACTTGGAAGTCACCTATACAATACAACCAGCACAATGTCCCCCAGGCAATATGGCTGACTTGGAAGTCACCTATACAACATGGCAACCAGCACAATGTCCCCCAAGCAATATGGCTGACTTGGAAGTCACCTATACAACATGGCAACCAGCACAATGTCCCCCATGCAATATGGCTGACTTGGAAGTCACCTATACAACATGGCAACCAGCACAATGTCCCCCATGCAATATGGCTGACTTGGAAGTCACCTATAGAACATGGCCACCAGCACAATGTCCCCCATGCAATATGGCTGACTTGGAAGTCACCTATAGAACATGGCAACCAGCACAATGTCCCCCAAGCAATATGGCTGACTTGGAAGTCACCTATACAAGACAACCAGCACAATTTCCCCCATGCAATATGGCTGACTTGGAAGTCACCTATAGGACATGGCAACCAGCACAATGTCCCCCATGCAATATGGCTGACTTGGAAGTCACCTATACAACACAACCAGCACAATGTCCCCCATGCAATATGGCTGACTTGGAAGTCACCTATACAACACAACCAGCACAATGTCCCCCATGCAATATGGCTAACTTGGAAGTCACCTATAGAACATGGCAACCAGCACAATGTCCCCCAAGCAATATGGCTGACTTGGAAGTCACCTATACAACATGGCCACCATGACAATGTCCCCCAAGCAATATGGCTCACTTAGAAGTCACCTATACAATACAACCAGCACAATGTCCCCCATGCAATATGGCTGACTTGGAAGTCACCTATACAATACAACCAGCACAATGTCCCCCATGCAATATGGCTGACTTGGAAGTCACCTATACAACACAACCAGCACAATGTCCCCCATGCAATATGGCTGACTTGGAGGTCACCTATACAACATGGCAACCAGCACAATGTCCCCCATGCAATATGGCTGACTTGGAAGTCACCTATACAACATGGCAACCAGCACAATGTCCCCCATGCAATATGGCTGACTTGGAAGTCACCTATACAAGACAACCAGCACAATGTCCCCATGCAATATGGCTGACTTGGAAGTCACCTATAGAACATGGCCACCAGCACAATGTCCCCCATGCAATATGGCTGACTTGGAAGTCACCTATACAACATGGCAACCAGCACAATGTCCCCCAAGCAATATGGCTCACTTGGAAGTCACCTATACAACATGGCAACCAGCACAATGTTCCCCATGCAATATGGCTGACTTGGAAGTCACCTATAGAACATGGCCACCAGCACAATGTCCCCCATGCAACACGGCTGACTTGGAAGTCACCTATACAAGACAACCAGCACAATGTCTCCCATGCAATATGGCTGACTTGGAAGTCACCTATACATGACAACCAGCACAATGTCCCCCAAGCAATATGGCTGACTTGGAAGTCACCTATAGAAAATGGCCACCAGCACAATGTCCCCCATGCAATATGGCTGACTTGGAAGTCACCTATACAAGACAACCAGCACAATGTCCCCATGCAATATGGCTGACTTGGAAGTCACCTATAGAACATGGCCACCAGCACAATGTCCCCCATGCAATATGGCTGACTTGGAAGTCACCTATACAACATGGCAACCAGCACAATGTCCCCCAAGCAATATGGCTCACGTGGAAGTCACCTATACAACATGGCAACCAGCACAATGTCCCCCATGCAATATGGCTGACTTGGAAGTCATCTATAGAACATGGCCACCAGCACAATGTCCCCCATGCAACACGGCTGACTTGGAAGTCACCTATACAAGACAACCAGCACAATGTCCCCCATGCAATATGGCTGACTTGGAAGTCACCTATACAAGACAACCAGCACAATGTCCCCCAAGCAATATGGCTGACTTGGAAGTTACCTATAGAAAATGGCCACCAGCACAATGTCCCCCATGCAATATGGCTGACTTGGAAGTCACCTCTACAACATGGCAACCAGCACAATGTCCCCCAAGCAATATGGCTCACTTGGAAGTCACCTATACAACATGGCAACCAGCACAATGTCCCCCATGCAATATGGCTGACTTGGAAGTCACCTATAGAACATGGCCACCAGCACAATGTCCCCCATGCAACACGGCTGACTTGGAAGTCACCTATACAACACAACCAGCACAATGTCCCCCAAGCAATATGGCTCACTTGGAAGTCACCTATACAACATGGCAACCAGCACAATGTCCCCCATGCAATATGGCTGACTTAGAAGTCACCTATACAACATGGCAACCAGCACAATGTCCCCCATGCAATATGGCTGACTTGGAAGTCACCTATACAATACAACCAGCACAATGTCCCCCAGGCAATATGGCTGACTTGGAAGTCACCTATACAACATGGCAATCAGCACAATGTCCCCCATGCAATATGGCTGACTTGGAAGTCACCTATACAATACAACCAGCACAATGTCTCCCAGGCAATATGGCTGACTTGGAAGTCACCTATACAACATGGCAACCAGCACAATTTCCCCCAAGCAATATGGCTGACTTGGAAGTCACCTATACAACATGGCAACCAGCACAATGTCCCCCATGCAATATGGCTGACTTGGAAGTCACCTATACAACATGGCAACCAGCACAATGTCCCCCATGCAATATGGCTGACTTGGAAGTCACCTATACAACATGGCAACCAGCACAATGTCCCCCATGCAATATGGCTGACTTGGAAGTCACCTATACCACATGGCCATCAGAACAATGTCCCCCATGCAATATGGCTGACTTGGAGGTCACCTATACAACATGGCAACCAGCACAATGTCCCCCATGCAATATGGCTGACTTGGAAGTCACCTATACAACATGGCAACCAGCACAATGTCCCCCATGCAATATGGCTGACTTGGAAGTCACCTATACAAGACAACCAGCACAATGTCCCCATGCAATATGGCTGACTTGGAAGTCACCTATAGAACATGGCCACCAGCACAATGTCCCCCATGCAATATGGCTGACTTGGAAGTCACCTATACAACATGGCAACCAGCACAATGTCCCCCAAGCAATATGGCTCACTTGGAAGTCACCTATACAACATGGCAACCAGCACAATGTCCCCCATGCAATATGGCTGACTTGGAAGTCACCTATAGAACATGGCCACCAGCACAATGTCCCCCATGCAACACGGCTGACTTGGAAGTCACCTATACAAGACAACCAGCACAATGTCCCCCATGCAATATGGCTGACTTGGAAGTCACCTATACAAGACAACCAGCACAATGTCCCCCAAGCAATATGGCTGACTTGGATGTCACCTATAGAAAATGGCCACCAGCACAATGTCCCCCATGCAATATGGCTGACTTGGAAGTCACCTCTACAACATGGCAACCAGAACAATGTCCCCCAAGCAATATGGCTCACTTGGAAGTCACCTATACAACATGGCAACCAGCACAATGTCCCCCATGCAATATGGCTGACTTGGAAGTCACCTATAGAACATGGCCACCAGCACAATGTCCCCCATGCAATATGGCTGACTTGGAAGTCACCTATAGGACATGGCAACCAGCACAATGTCCCCCAAGCAATATGGCTGACTTGGAAGTCACCTATACAAGACAACCAGCACAATGTCCCCCATGCAATATGGCTGACTTGGAAGTCACCTATACAAGACAACCAGCACAATGTCCCTATACAACATAGACTTATTAAATAGGCATATTAAATAGGCTCAATAAATAGGCTTATTAAATAGGCTTATTTAATAGGCTTATTAAATAGGCTTATTAAATAGGCTCAATAAATAGGCTTATTAAATAGGCTCATTAAATATGCTTATTAAATAGACTTATTAAATAGGCATATTAAATAGGCTTATTAAATAGACTTATTAAATAGCCTCATTAAATAGGCTTATTTTAGCAACTTAGGCTTATAAAATAGGCTTATTTCATCAACTTATGCTTATTAAATAGCCTTATTAAACAGGCTTATTTCAGCAACTTAGGCTTATTAAATAGCATTTTTAAATATGTTTATTTCAGCAACTTAGACTTATTAAATATACCTTTTTAAATAGGCTAGGTTCAGCAACTTAGGCTTATTAAATAGGCTTATTTCAGCAACTTAGGCTCATTAAATAGCCTTATTAAATAGGCTTATTTCAGCAACTTAGGCTTATTAAATAGCCTTATTAAATAGGCTTATTTTAGCAACTTAGACTTATTAAAACGACTTATTAAATAGACATTTCAGCAACTTAGGCTCATCAAATATGCTTATGAAATATGCATATTTCTGCAACTTAGACTTATTAGATAGGCCTATTAAATATGCTTATTTCAGCAACTTAGGCTTATTAAATAGGCTTATTTCAGCAACTTGGGCTTATTAAATAGGCTTATTTCAGCAACTTAGACTTATTAAATAGCCTTATTAAGTAGGCTTATTTCAGCAACTTGGGCTTATTAAATAGGCTTATTTCAGCAACTTACGCTGATTAAAAAGGCTTATTTCAGCAACTTAGACTTATTAAATAGCCTTATTTCAGCAACTTAGACTTATTAAATAGGCTTATTTCAGCAACTTATGTTTATTAAATATACTTATTTCAGCAACTTAGGCTTATTAAATAGGCTTATTTCAGCAACTTAGGCTTATTAAATAGGCTTATTCAGCAACTTAGGCTTATTAAATAGGCTTATTAAATAGGCTTATTTCAGCAACTTAGGCTTATTAAATAGGCTTATTCAGCAACTTAGGCTTATTAAATAGGCTAATTCAATACTTATTTAATAGGCTTATTAAACAGGCTTATTAAATAGACTCATTAAATAGGCTCAATAAATAGGCTTATTAAATAGGCTTATTAATTAGGCTTATTAAATAGGCTTATTAAATCGACTTATTAAATAGGCATATTAAATAGGCTCAATAAATAGGCTTATTAAATAGGCTTATTTAATAGGCTTATTAAATAGGCTTATTAAATAGGCTCAATAAATAGGCTTATTAAATAGGCTCATTAAATATGCTTATTAAATAGACTTATTAAATAGGCATATTAAATAGGCTTATTAAATAGACTTATTAAATAGCCTCATTAAATAGGCTTATTTTAGCAACTTAGGCTTATAAAATAGGCTTATTTCATCAACTTATGCTTATTAAATAGCCTTATTAAACAGGCTTATTTCAGCAACTTAGGCTTATTAAATAGCATTTTTAAATATGTTTATTTCAGCAACTTAGACTTATTAAATATACCTTTTTTAAATAGGCTTAGTTCAGCAACTTAGGCTTATTAAATAGGCTTATTTCAGCAACTTAGGCTCATTAAATAGCCTTATTAAATAGGCTTATTTCAGCAACTTAGGCTTATTAAATAGCCTTATTAAATAGGCTTATTTTAGCAACTTAGACTTATTAAAACGACTTATTAAATAGACATTTCAGCAACTTAGGCTCATCAAATATGCTTATGAAATATGCATATTTCTGCAACTTAGACTTATTAGATAGGCCTATTAAATATGCTTATTTCAGCAACTTAGGCTTATTAAATAGGCTTATTTCAGCAACTTGGGCTTATTAAATAGGCTTATTTCAGCAACTTAGACTTATTAAATAGCCTTATTAAGTAGGCTTATTTCAGCAACTTGGGCTTATTAAATAGGCTTATTTCAGCAACTTACGCTGATTAAAAAGGCTTATTTCAGCAACTTAGACTTATTAAATAGCCTTATTTCAGCAACTTAGACTTATTAAATAGGCTTATTTCAGCAACTTATGTTTATTAAATATACTTATTTCAGCAACTTAGGCTTATTAAATAGGCTTATTTCAGCAACTTAGACTTATTAAATAGCCTTATTTCAGCAACTTATGCTTATTAAATAGGCTTATTTCAGCAACTTAGGCTTATTAAATAGCCTTATTTCAGCAACTTAGACTTATTAAATAGGCTTATTTCAGCAACTTAGGCTTATTAAATAGGCTCATTCAATACTTGTTAAATAGCCTTATTAAACAGGCTTATTAAATAGACTCATTAAATAGGCTCATTAAATAGGCTTATTGAATAGGCTTATTAATTAGGCTTATTAAATAGGCTTATTAAATAGACTTATTAAATAGGCTTATTAAATAGGCTCAATAAATAGGCTCAATGAATAGGCTTATTAAATAGGCTCAATAAATAGGCTTATTAAATAGGCTCATTAAATAGGCTTATTAAATAGGCTCATTAAATACTTATTAAATAGGTTTATTAAATAGGCGTATTAAATAGGCTTATTAAATAGGCTTATTAAATAGGCTTATTAAATAGACTTATTAAATAGCCTCATTAAATAGGCTTATTTTAGCAACTTAGGCTTATTAAATAGGCTTATTTCAGCAACTTAGGCTTATTAAATATCGTTATTTCAGCAACTTAGACTTATTAAATAGGCTTATTCAGCAACTTAGGCTTATTAAATAGCCTTATTAAATAGGCTTATTTAAGCAACTTAGGCTTATTAAATAGGCTTATTTCAGCAACTTAGGCTTATTAAATAGGCTTATTCAGCAACTTAGGCTTATTAAATAGGCTTATTTCAGCAACTTAGACTTATTAAATAGGCCTATTAAATAGGCTTATTAAAAAGACGTATTAAATAGGCTCATTAAATAGGCTTATTTTAGCAACTTAGGCTTATTAAATAGGTTTATTTCAGCAACTTAGATTTATTAAATAGCCTTTTTAAAAAGGCTTATTTCAGCAACTTAGGCTTATTAAATAGCCCTATTAAACAGGTTTATTTCAGCAACTTAGGCTTATTAAATAGCATTTTTAAATAGATTTATTTCAGCAACTTAGACTTATTAGATATACCTTTTTAAATAGGCTTAGTTCAGAAACTTAGGCTTATTAAATAGTCTTATTTCAGCAACTTAGGCTCATTAAATAGCCTTATTAAATAGGCTTATTCAGCAACTTAGGCATATTAAATAGCCTTATTAAATAGGCTTATTTCAGCAACTTAGACTTATTAAATAGGCTTATTCAGCAACTTAGGCTTATTAAATAGCCTTATTAAATAGGCTTATTTCAGCAACTTAGGCTTATTAAATAGGCTTATTTCAGCAACTTAGGCTTATTAAATAGGCTTATTCAGCAACTTAGGCTTATTAAATAGGCTTATTTCAGCAACTTAGACTTATTAAATAGGCCTATTAAATAGGCCTATTAAATAGGCTTATTAAATAGGCTTATTAAATAGACTTATTAAATAAGCTCAATAAATAGGCTTATTAAAGAGGCTTATTAAATAGGCTCAATAAATAGGCTTATTAAACAGGCTCATTAAATACTTATTAAATAGACTTATTAAATCGGCTTATTAAATAGGCTCAATAAATAGGCTTATTAAATAGGCTCAATAAATAGGCTTATTAAATAGGCTCAATAAATAGGCTTATTAAATAGGCTCAATAAATAGGCTTATTAAATAGGCTCATTAAATACTTATTAAACAGGCTTATTAAATAGACTTATTAAATAGACTTATTAAATAGGCTTATTAAATAGACTTATTAAATAGGCTTATTAAAAAGGCTTATTAAATAGACTTATTAAATAGGCTCATTAAATACTTATTAAATATGTTTATTAAATAGGCGTATTAAATAGGCTTATTAAATAGGCTTATAAAATAGGCTTATAAAATAGGCTTATTAAATAGACTAATTAAATAGACTCATTAAATAGGCTTATTTTAGCAACTTAGGCTTATTAAATAGGTTTATTTCAGCAACTTAGACTTATTAAAGAGCCTTTTTAAATAGGCTTATTTCAGCAACTTAGGCTTATTAAATAAGCTTATTTCAGCAACTTATGCTTATTAAATAGCCCTATTAAACAGGTTTATTTCAGCAACTTAGGCTTATTAAATAGGCTTATTCAGCAACTTAGGCTTATTAAATAGGCTTATTAAATAGGCTTATTTCAGCAACTTAGGCTTATTAAATAGGCTTATTCAGCAACTTAGGCTTATTAAATAGGCTCATTCAATACTTATTAAATAGGCTTATTAAACAGGCTTATTAAATAGACTCATTAAATAGGCTCAATAAATAGGCTTATTAAATAGTCTTATTAATTAGGCTTATTAAATAGGCATATTAAATAGACTTATTAAATAGGCTTATTAAATAGGCTCAATAAATAGGCTTATTAAATAGGCTTATTAAATAGGCTTATTAAATAGGCTTATTAAATAGGCTCAATAAATAGGCTTATTAAATAGGCTTATTAAATATGCTTATTAAATAGACTTATTAAATAGGCGTATTAAATAGGCCTATTAAATAGACTTATTAAATAGCCTCATTAAATAGGCTTATTTTAGCAACTTAGGCTTATTAAATAGGCTTATTTCAGCAACTTAGGCTTATAAAATAGGCTTATTTCATCAACTTATGCTTATTAAATAGCCTTATTAAATAGGCTTGTTTCAGCAACTTAGGCTCATTAAATAGCCTTATTAAATAGGCTTATTTCATCAACTTAGGCTTATTAAATAGCCTTATTAAATAGGCTTATTTCAGCAACTTAGACTTATTAAATAGGTTTATTCAGCAACTTAGGCTTATTAAATAGCCTTATTCAACAACTTAGGCGTATTAAATAGGCTTATTTCTGCAACTTAGACTTATTAAATAGGCTTATTCAGCAACTTAGGCTTATTAAATAGCCTTATTAAATAGGCTTATTTAAGCAACTTAGGCTTATTAAATAGGCTTATTTCAGCAACTTAGGCTTATTAAATAGGCTTATTCAGCAACTTAGGCTTATTAAATAGGCTTATTTCAGCAACTTAGACTTATTAAATAGGCCTATTAAATAGGCTTATTAAAAAGACGTATTAAATAGGCTCATTAAATAGGCTTATTTTAGCAACTTAGGCTTATTAAATAGGTTTATTTCAGCAACTTAGATTTATTAAATAGCCTTTTTAAAAAGGCTTATTTCAGCAACTTAGGCTTATTAAATAGCCCTATTAAACAGGTTTATTTCAGCAACTTAGGCTTATTAAATAGCATTTTTAAATAGATTTATTTCAGCAACTTAGACTTATTAGATATACCTTTTTAAATAGGCTTAGTTCAGAAACTTAGGCTTATTAAATAGTCTTATTTCAGCAACTTAGGCTCATTAAATAGCCTTATTAAATAGGCTTATTCAGCAACTTAGGCATATTAAATAGCCTTATTAAATAGGCTTATTTCAGCAACTTAGACTTATTAAATAGGCTTATTCAGCAACTTAGGCTTATTAAATAGCCTTATTAAATAGGCTTATTTCAGCAACTTAGGCTTATTAAATAGGCTTATTTCAGCAACTTAGGCTTATTAAATAGGCTTATTCAGCAACTTAGGCTTATTAAATAGGCTTATTTCAGCAACTTAGACTTATTAAATAGGCCTATTAAATAGGCCTATTAAATAGGCTTATTAAATAGGCTTATTAAATAGACTTATTAAATAAGCTCAATAAATAGGCTTATTAAAGAGGCTTATTAAATAGGCTCAATAAATAGGCTTATTAAACAGGCTCATTAAATACTTATTAAATAGACTTATTAAATCGGCTTATTAAATAGGCTCAATAAATAGGCTTATTAAATAGGCTCAATAAATAGGCTTATTAAATAGGCTCAATAAATAGGCTTATTAAATAGGCTCAATAAATAGGCTTATTAAATAGGCTCATTAAATACTTATTAAACAGGCTTATTAAATAGACTTATTAAATAGACTTATTAAATAGGCTTATTAAATAGACTTATTAAATAGGCTTATTAAAAAGGCTTATTAAATAGACTTATTAAATAGGCTCATTAAATACTTATTAAATATGTTTATTAAATAGGCGTATTAAATAGGCTTATTAAATAGGCTTATAAAATAGGCTTATAAAATAGGCTTATTAAATAGACTAATTAAATAGACTCATTAAATAGGCTTATTTTAGCAACTTAGGCTTATTAAATAGGTTTATTTCAGCAACTTAGACTTATTAAAGAGCCTTTTTAAATAGGCTTATTTCAGCAACTTAGGCTTATTAAATAAGCTTATTTCAGCAACTTATGCTTATTAAATAGCCCTATTAAACAGGTTTATTTCAGCAACTTAGGCTTATTAAATAGGCTTATTCAGCAACTTAGGCTTATTAAATAGGCTTATTAAATAGGCTTATTTCAGCAACTTAGGCTTATTAAATAGGCTTATTCAGCAACTTAGGCTTATTAAATAGGCTCATTCAATACTTATTAAATAGGCTTATTAAACAGGCTTATTAAATAGACTCATTAAATAGGCTCAATAAATAGGCTTATTAAATAGTCTTATTAATTAGGCTTATTAAATAGGCATATTAAATAGACTTATTAAATAGGCTTATTAAATAGGCTCAATAAATAGGCTTATTAAATAGGCTTATTAAATAGGCTTATTAAATAGGCTTATTAAATAGGCTCAATAAATAGGCTTATTAAATAGGCTTATTAAATATGCTTATTAAATAGACTTATTAAATAGGCGTATTAAATAGGCCTATTAAATAGACTTATTAAATAGCCTCATTAAATAGGCTTATTTTAGCAACTTAGGCTTATTAAATAGGCTTATTTCAGCAACTTAGGCTTATAAAATAGGCTTATTTCATCAACTTATGCTTATTAAATAGCCTTATTAAATAGGCTTATTTCAGCAACTTAGGCTCATTAAATAGCCTTATTAAATAGGCTTATTTCATCAACTTAGGCTTATTAAATAGCCTTATTAAATAGGCTTATTTCAGCAACTTAGACTTATTAAATAGGTTTATTCAGCAACTTAGGCTTATTAAATAGCCTTATTCAACAACTTAGGCGTATTAAATAGGCTTATTTCTGCAACTTAGACTTATTAAATAGGCCTATTAAATAGGCTTATTAAATAGGCTTATTTCAGCAACTTAGACTTATTAAATAGGCCTATTAAATAGGCTTATTAAATAGACTTATTAAATAGGCTCATTAAATACTTATTAAATAGGCTTATTAAATAGGCTTATTAAATAGACTTATTAAATAGGCTCAATAAATAGGCTTATTAAATAGGCTTATTAAATAGGCTCAATAAATAGGCTTATTAAATAGGGTTATTAAATAGGCTTATTAAATAGACTTATTAAATAGGCTTATTAAATAGGCTCAATAAATAGGCTTATTAAATAGGCTCAATAAATAGGCTTATTAAATAGGCTCAATAAATAGGCTTATTAAATAGGCTCAATAAATAGGCTTATTAAATAGGCTCATTAAATACTTATTAAATAGGCTTCTTAAATAGACTTATTAAATAGACTTATTAAATAGGCTTATTAAATAGACTTATTAAATAGGCTTATTAAAAAGGCTTATTAAATAGACTGATTAAATAGACTTATTAAATAGCCTAATTAAATAGGCTTATTTTAGCAACTTAGGCTTATTTAATAGGTTTATTTCAGCAACTTAGACTTATTAGATAGGCTTATTTCAGCAACTTACACTTATTAAATAGGCCTATTAAATAGGCTTATTAAATAGACTTATTAAATAGGCTCATTAAATACTTATTAAATAGGCTTATTAAATAGGCTTATTAAATAGACTTATTAAATAGGCTCAATAAATCGGCTTATTAAATAGGCTTAATAAATAGGCTCAATAAATAGGCTTATTAAATAGGCTTATTAAATAGGCTTATTAAATAGACTTATTAAATCGGCTTATTAAATAGGCTCAATAAATAGGCTTTTTAAATAGGCTCAATAAATATGCTTATTAAATAGGCTCAATAAATAGGCTTATTAAATAGGCTCAATAAATAGGCTTATTAAATAGGCTCATTAAATACTTATTAAATAGGCTTATTAAATAGGCTTATTAAATAGCCTTATTAAATAGGCTTATTTCAGCAACTTAGGCTTATTAAATAAGCTTATTTCAGCAACTTATGCTTATTAAATAGCCTTATTAAACAGGTTTATTTCAGCAACTTAGGCTTATTAAATAGCATTTTAAATAGGTTTATTTCAGCAACTTAGACTTATTAAATAGGCTTATTAAATAGGCTTAGTTCAGAAACTTAGGCTTATTAAATAGGCTTATTTCAGCAACTTAGGCTTATTAAATAGCCTTACTAAATAGGCTTATTTCAGCAACTTAGGCTTATTAAACAGGCTTATTTAAGCAACTTAAACTTATTAAATAGCCTGATTTCATCAACTTAGGCTTATTAAATAGCCTTATTTCAGCAACTTAGACTTATTAAATAGGCTTATTCAGCAACTTAGGCTTATTAAATAGCCTTATTAATTAGGCTTATTTCAGCAACTTAGACTTATTAAATAGGTTTATTCAGCAACTTAGGCTTATTAAATAGGCTTATTCAGCAACTTAGGCTCATTAAGTAGGCTTATTTCAGCAACTTAGGCTTATTAAATAGGCTCATTCAGCAACTTAGGCTTATTAAATAGGCTTATTTCAGCAACTTAGACTTATTAAATAGGCCTATTAAATAGGCTTATTAAATAGGCGTATTTCATCAACTTAGACTTATGAAATAGGCCTATTAAATAGGCTTGTTAAATAGGCTTATTAAATAGGCTTATTTCAGCAACTTTGGCTTATTAAATAGGCTTATTTCAGCAACTTACGCTGATTAAAAAGGCTTATTTCAGCAACTTAGACTTATTAAATAGCCTTATTTCAGCAAATTAGACTTATTAAATAGGCTTATTTCAGCAACTTATGCTTATTAAATATACTTATTTCAGCAACTTAGGCTTATTAAATAGGCTTATTTCAGCAACTTAGACTTATTAAATAGCCTTATTTCAGCAACTTAGGCTTATTAAATAGGCTTATTCAGCAACTTAGGCTTATTAAATAGGCTTATTAAATAGGCTTATTTCAGCAACTTAGGCTTATTAAATAGGCTTATTCAGCAACTTAGGCTTATTAAATAGGCTAATTCAATACTTATTTAATAGGCTTATTAAACAGGCTTATTAAATAGACTCATTAAATAGGCTCAATAAATAGGCTTATTAAATAGGCTTATTAATTATGCTTATTAAATAGGCTTATTAAATCGACTTATTAAATAGGCATATTAAATAAGCTCAATAAATAGGCTTATTAAATAGGCTTATTTAATAGGCTTATTAAATAGGCTTATTAAATAGGCTCAATAAATAGGCTTATTAAATAGGCTTATTAAATATGCTTATTAAATAGACTTATTAAATAGGCATATTAAATAGGCTTATTAAATAGACTTATTAAATAGCCTCATTAAATAGGCTTATTTCAGCAACTTAGGCTTATTAAATAGCATTTTTAAATATGTTTATTTCAGCAACTTAGACTTATTAAATATACCTTTTTAAATAGGCTTAGTTCAGAAACTTAGGCTTATTAAATAGGCTTATTTCAGCAACTTAGGCTCATTAAATAGCCTTATTAAATAGGCTTATTTCAGCAACTTAGGCTTATTAAATAACCTTATTAAATAGGCTTATTTTAGCAACTTAGACTTATTAAAACGACTTATTAAATAGACATTTCAGCAACTTAGGCTCATCAAATATGCTTATGAATTATGCTTATTTCTGCAACTTAGACTTATTAGATAGGCCTATTAAATAGGCTTATTTCAGCAACTTAGGCTTATTAAATAGGCTTATTTCAGCAACTTGGGCTTATTAAATAGGCTTATTTCAGCAACTTAGACTTATTAAATAGCCTTATTACAGCAACTTACGCTTATTAAATAGGCTTATTTCAGCAACTTCAGCTTATTAAATAGCCTTATTAAGTAGGCTTATTTCAGCAACTTGGGCTTATTAAATAGGCTTATTTCAGCAACTTACGCTGATTAAAAAGGCTTATTTCAGCAACTTAGACTTATTAAATAGCCTTATTTCAGCAACTTAGACTTATTAAATAGGCTTATTTCAGCAACTTATGCTTATTAAATATACTTATTTCAGCAACTTAGGCTTATTAAATAGGCTTATTTCAGCAACTTAGACTTATTAAATAGCCTTATTTCAGCAACTTATGCTTATTAAATAGGCTTATTTCAGCAACTTAGGCTTATTAAATAGGCTCATTCAATACTTGTTAAATAGCCTTATTAAACAGGCTTATTAAATAGACTCATTAAATAGGCTCATTAAATAGGCTTATTAAATAGGCTTATTAATTAGGGCTTATTAAATAGGCTTATTAAATAGACTTATTAAATAGGCTTATTAAATAGGCTCAATAAATAGGCTCAATGAATAGGCTTATTAAATAGGCTCAATAAATAGGCTTAATAAATAGGCTCAATAAATAGGCTTATTAAATAGGCTCAATAAATAGGCTTATTAAATAGGCTCAATAAATAGGCTTATTAAATAGGCTCATTAAATACTTATTAAATAGGCTTATTAAATAGACTTATTAAATAGACTTATTAAATAGGCTTATTAAAAAGGCTTATTAAATAGACTTATTAAATAGACTTATTAAATAGCCTAATTAAATAGGCTTATTTTAGCAACTTAGGCTTATTTAATAGGTTTATTTCAGCAACTTAGACTTATTAGATAGGCTTATTTCAGCAACTTAGACTTATTAAATAGGCCTATTAAATAGGCTTATTAAATAGGCTTATTTCAGCAACTTAGACTTATTAAATAGGCCTATTAAATAGGCTTATTAAATAGACTTATTAAATAGGCTCATTAAATACTTATTAAATAGGCTTATTAAATAGGCTTATTAAATAGACTTATTAAATAGGCTCAATAAATCGGCTTATTAAATAGGCTTATTAAATAGGCTCAATAAATAGGCTTATTAAATAGGCTTATTAAATAGGCTTATTAAATAGACTTATTAAATCGGCTTATTAAATAGGCTCAATAAATAGGCTTATTAAATAGGCTCAATAAATATGCTTATTAAATAGGCTCAATAAATAGGCTTATTAAATAGGCTCAATAAATAGGCTTATTAAATAGGCTCATTAAATACTTATTAAATAGGCTTATTAAATAGGCTTATTAAATAGCCTTATTAAATAGGCTTATTTCAGCAACTTAGGCTTATTAAATAAGCTTATTTCAGCAACTTATGCTTATTAAATAGCCTTATTAAACAGGTTTATTTCAGCAACTTAGGCTTATTAAATAGCATTTTAAATAGGTTTATTTCAGCAACTTAGACTTATTAAATAGGCTTATTAAATAGGCTTAGTTCAGAAACTTAGGCTTATTAAATAGGCTTATTTCAGCAACTTAGGCTTATTAAATAGCCTTACTAAATAGGCTTATTTCAGCAACTTAGGCTTATTAAACAGGCTTATTTAAGCAACTTAAACTTATTAAATAGCCTGATTTCATCAACTTAGGCTTATTAAATAGCCTTATTTCAGCAACTTAGACTTATTAAATAGGCTTATTCAGCAACTTAGGCTTATTAAATAGCCTTATTAATTAGGCTTATTTCAGCAACTTAGACTTATTAAATAGGTTTATTCAGCAACTTAGGCTTATTAAATAGGCTTATTCAGCAACTTAGGCTCATTAAGTAGGCTTATTTCAGCAACTTAGGCTTATTAAATAGGCTCATTCAGCAACTTAGGCTTATTAAATAGGCTTATTTCAGCAACTTAGACTTATTAAATAGGCCTATTAAATAGGCTTATTAAATAGGTGTATTTCATCAACTTAGACTTATGAAATAGACCTATTAAATAGGCTTGTTAAATAGGCTTATTAAATAGGCTTATTTCAGCAACTTAGGCTTATTAAATAGCCTAATTAAGTAGGCTTATTTCAGCAACTTTGGCTTATTAAATAGGCTTATTTCAGCAACTTACGCTGATTAAAAAGGCTTATTTCAGCAACTTAGACTTATTAAATAGCCTTATTTCAGCAAATTAGACTTATTAAATAGGCTTATTTCAGCAACTTATGCTTATTAAATATACTTATTTCAGCAACTTAGGCTTATTAAATAGGCTTATTTCAGCAACTTAGACTTATTAAATAGCCTTATTTCAGCAACTTAGGCTTATTAAATAGGCTTATTCAGCAACTTAGGCTTATTAAATAGGCTTATTAAATAGGCTTATTTCAGCAACTTAGGCTTATTAAATAGGCTTATTCAGCAACTTAGGCTTATTAAATAGGCTAATTCAATACTTATTTAATAGGCTTATTAAACAGGCTTATTAAATAGACTCATTAAATAGGCTCAATAAATAGGCTTATTAAATAGGCTTATTAATTAGGCTTATTAAATAGGCTTCTTAAATAGACTTATTAAATAGACTTATTAAATAGGCTTATTAAATAGACTTATTAAATAGGCTTATTAAAAAGGCTTATTAAATAGACTGATTAAATAGACTTATTAAATAGCCTAATTAAATAGGCTTATTAAATAGACTTATTAAATAGGCTCATTAAATACTTATTAAATAGGCTTATTAAATAGGCTTATTAAATAGACTTATTAAATAGGCTCAATAAATCGGCTTATTAAATAGGCTTAATAAATAGGCTCAATAAATAGGCTTATTAAATAGGCTTATTAAATAGGCTTATTAAATAGACTTATTAAATCGGCTTATTAAATAGGCTCAATAAATAGGCTTATTAAATAGGCTCAATAAATATGCTTATTAAATAGGCTCAATAAATAGGCTTATTAAATAGGCTCAATAAATAGGCTTATTAAATAGGCTCATTAAATACTTATTAAATAGGCTTATTAAATAGGCTTATTAAATAGCCTTATTAAATAGGCTTATTTCAGCAACTTAGGCTTATTAAATAAGCTTATTTCAGCAACTTATGCTTATTAAATAGCCTTATTAAACAGGTTTATTTCAGCAACTTAGGCTTATTAAATAGCATTTTAAATAGGTTTATTTCAGCAACTTAGACTTATTAAATATACCTTTTAAATAGGCTTAGTTCAGAAACTTAGGCTTATTAAATAGGCTTATTTCAGCAACTTAGGCTTATTAAATAGCCTTACTAAATAGGCTTATTTCAGCAACTTAGGCTTATTAAACAGGCTTATTTAAGCAACTTAAACTTATTAAATAGCCTGATTTCATCAACTTAGGCTTATTAAATAGCCTTATTTCAGCAACTTAGACTTATTAAATAGGCTTATTCAGCAACTTAGGCTTATTAAATAGCCTTATTAATTAGGCTTATTTCAGCAACTTAGACTTATTAAATAGGTTTATTCAGCAACTTAGGCTTATTAAATAGGCTTATTCAGCAACTTAGGCTCATTAAGTAGGCTTATTTCAGCAACTTAGGCTTATTAAATAGGCTCATTCAGCAACTTAGGCTTATTAAATAGGCTTATTTCAGCAACTTAGACTTATTAAATAGGCCTATTAAATAGGCTTATTAAATAGGCGTATTTCATCAACTTAGACTTATGAAATAGGCCTATTAAATAGGCTTGTTAAATAGGCTTATTAAATAGGCTTATTTCAGCAACTTAGGCTTATTAAATAGCCTAATTAAGTAGGCTTATTTCAGCAACTTTGGCTTATTAAATAGGCTTATTTCAGCAACTTACGCTGATTAAAAAGGCTTATTTCAGCAACTTAGACTTATTAAATAGCCTTATTTCAGCAAATTAGACTTATTAAATAGGCTTATTTCAGCAACTTATGCTTATTAAATATACTTATTTCAGCAACTTAGGCTTATTAAATAGGCTTATTTCAGCAACTTAGACTTATTAAATAGCCTTATTTCAGCAACTTAGGCTTATTAAATAGGCTTATTCAGCAACTTAGGCTTATTAAATAGGCTTATTAAATAGGCTTATTTCAGCAACTTAGGCTTATTAAATAGGCTTATTCAGCAACTTAGGCTTATTAAATAGGCTAATTCAATACTTATTTAATAGGCTTATTAAACAGGCTTATTAAATAGACTCATTAAATAGGCTCAATAAATAGGCTTATTAAATAGGCTTATTAATTAGGCTTATTAAATAGGCTTATTAAATCGACTTATTAAATAGGCATATTAAATAGGCTCAATAAATAGGCTTATTAAATAGGCTTATTTAATAGGCTTATTAAATAGGCTTATTAAATAGGCTCAATAAATAGGCTTATTAAATAGGCTTATTAAATATGCTTATTAAATAGACTTATTAAATAGGCATATTAAATAGGCTTATTAAATAGACTTATTAAATAGCCTCATTAAATAGGCTTATTTTAGCAACTTAGGCTTATAAAATAGGCTTATTTCATAAACTTATGCTTATTAAATAGCCTTATTAAACAGGCTTATTTCAGCAACTTAGGCTTATTAAATAGCATTTTTAAATATGTTTATTTCAGCAACTTAGACTTATTAAATATACCTTTTTAAATAGGCTTAGTTCAGAAACTTAGGCTTATTAAATAGGCTTATTTCAGCAACTTAGGCTCATTAAATAGCCTTATTAAATAGGCTTATTTCAGCAACTTAGGCTTATTAAATAACCTTATTAAATAGGCTTATTTTAGCAACTTAGACTTATTAAAACGACTTATTAAATAGACATTTCAGCAACTTAGGCTCATCAAATATGCTTATGAAATATGCTTATTTCTGCAACTTAGACTTATTAGATAGGCCTATTAAATAGGCTTATTTCAGCAACTTAGGCTTATTAAATAGGCTTATTTCAGCAACTTGGGCTTATTAAATAGGCTTATTTCAGCAACTTAGACTTATTAAATAGCCTTATTACAGCAACTTACACTTATTAAATAGGCTTATTTCAGCAACTTATGCTTATTAAATAGCCTTATTAAGTAGGCTTATTTCAGCAACTTGGGCTTATTAAATAGGCTTATTTCAGCAACTTACGCTGATTAAAAAGGCTTATTTCAGCAACTTAGACTTATTAAATAGCCTTATTTCAGCAACTTAGACTTATTAAATAGGCTTATTTCAGCAACTTATGCTTATTAAATATACTTATTTCAGCAACTTAGGCTTATTAAATAGGCTTATTTCAGCAACTTAGACTTATTAAATAGCCTTATTTCAGCAACTTATGCTTATTAAATAGGCTTATTTCAGCAACTTAGGCTTATTAAATAGCTTTATTTCAGCAACTTAGGCTTATTAAATAGGCTTATTAAATAGGCTTATTTCAGCAACTTAGACTTATTAAATAGGCCTATTAAATAGGCTTATTAAATAGACTTATTAAATAGGCTCATTAAATACTTATTAAATAGGCTTATTAAATAGGCTTATTAAATAGACTTATTAAATAGGTTCAATAAATCGGATTATTAAATAGGCTTATTAAATAGGCTCAATAAATAGGCTTATTAAATAGGCTTATTAAATAGGCTTATTCAATAGACTTATTAAATCGGCTTATTAAATAGGCTCAATAAATAGGCTTATTAAATAGGCTCAATAAATATGCTTATTAAATAGGCTCAATAAATAGGCTTATTAAATAGGCTCAATAAATAGGCTTATTAAATAGGCTCATTAAATACTTATTAAATAGGCTTATTAAATAGGCTTATTAAATAGCCTTATTAAATAGGCTTATTTCAGCAACTTAGGCTTATTAAATAAGCTTATTTCAGCAACTTATGCTTATTAAATAGCCTTATTAAACAGGTTTATTTCAGCAACTTAGGCTTATTAAATAGCATTTTAAATAGGTTTATTTCAGCAACTTAGACTTATTAAATAGGCTTATTAAATAGGCTTAGTTCAGAAACTTAGGCTTATTAAATAGGCTTATTTCAGCAACTTAGGCTTATTAAATAGCCTTACTAAATAGGCTTATTTCAGCAACTTAGGCTTATTAAACAGGCTTATTTAAGCAGCTTAAACTTATTAAATAGCCTGATTTCATCAACTTAGGCTTATTAAATAGCCTTATTTCAGCAACTTAGACTTATTAAATAGGCCTATTAAATAGGCTTATTAAATAGGCGTATTTCATCAACTTAGACTTATGAAATAGGCCTATTAAATAGGCTTGTTAAATAGGCTTATTAAATAGGCTTATTTCAGCAACTTAGGCTTATTAAATAGCCTAATTAAGTAGGCTTATTTCAGCAACTTTGGCTTATTAAATAGGCTTATTTCAGCAACTTACGCTGATTAAAAAGGCTTATTTCAGCAACTTAGACTTATTAAATAGCCTTATTTCAGCAAATTAGACTTATTAAATAGGCTTATTTCAGCAACTTATGCTTATTAAATATACTTATTTCAGCAACTTAGGCTTATTAAATAGGCTTATTTCAGCAACTTAGACTTATTAAATAGCCTTATTTCAGCAACTTAGGCTTATTAAATAGGCTTATTCAGCAACTTAGGCTTATTAAATAGGCTTATTAAATAGGCTTATTTCAGCAACTTAGGCTTATTAAATAGGCTTATTCAGCAACTTAGGCTTATTAAATAGGCTAATTCAATACTTATTTAATAGGCTTATTAAACAGGCTTATTAAATAGACTCATTAAATAGGCTCAATAAATAGGCTTATTAAATAGGCTTATTAATTAGGCTTATTAAATAGGCTTATTAAATCGACTTATTAAATAGGCATATTAAATAGGCTCAATAAATAGGCTTATTAAATAGGCTTATTTAATAGGCTTATTAAATAGGCTTATTAAATAGGCTCAATAAATAGGCTTATTAAATAGGCTTATTAAATATGCTTATTAAATAGACTTATTAAATAGGCATATTAAATAGGCTTATTAAATAGACTTATTAAATAGCCTCATTAAATAGGCTTATTTTAGCAACTTAGGCTTATAAAATAGGCTTATTTCATAAACTTATGCTTATTAAATAGCCTTATTAAACAGGCTTATTTCAGCAACTTAGGCTTATTAAATAGCATTTTTAAATATGTTTATTTCAGCAACTTAGACTTATTAAATATACCTTTTTAAATAGGCTTAGTTCAGAAACTTAGGCTTATTAAATAGGCTTATTTCAGCAACTTAGGCTCATTAAATAGCCTTATTAAATAGGCTTATTTCAGCAACTTAGGCTTATTAAATAACCTTATTAAATAGGCTTATTTTAGCAACTTAGACTTATTAAAACGACTTATTAAATAGACATTTCAGCAACTTAGGCTCATCAAATATGCTTATGAAATATGCTTATTTCTGCAACTTAGACTTATTAGATAGGCCTATTAAATAGGCTTATTTCAGCAACTTAGGCTTATTAAATAGGCTTATTTCAGCAACTTGGGCTTATTAAATAGGCTTATTTCAGCAACTTAGACTTATTAAATAGCCTTATTACAGCAACTTACACTTATTAAATAGGCTTATTTCAGCAACTTATGCTTATTAAATAGCCTTATTAAGTAGGCTTATTTCAGCAACTTGGGCTTATTAAATAGGCTTATTTCAGCAACTTACGCTGATTAAAAAGGCTTATTTCAGCAACTTAGACTTATTAAATAGCCTTATTTCAGCAACTTAGACTTATTAAATAGGCTTATTTCAGCAACTTATGCTTATTAAATATACTTATTTCAGCAACTTAGGCTTATTAAATAGGCTTATTTCAGCAACTTAGACTTATTAAATAGCCTTATTTCAGCAACTTATGCTTATTAAATAGGCTTATTTCAGCAACTTAGGCTTATTAAATAGCTTTATTTCAGCAACTTAGGCTTATTAAATAGGCTTATTAAATATGCTTATTTCAGCAACTTAGACTTATTAAATAGGCCTATTAAATAGGCTTATTAAATAGACTTATTAAATAGGCTCATTAAATACTTATTAAATAGGCTTATTAAATAGGCTTATTAAATAGACTTATTAAATAGGTTCAATAAATCGGATTATTAAATAGGCTTATTAAATAGGCTCAATAAATAGGCTTATTAAATAGGCTTATTAAATAGGCTTATTCAATAGACTTATTAAATCGGCTTATTAAATAGGCTCAATAAATAGGCTTATTAAATAGGCTCAATAAATATGCTTATTAAATAGGCTCAATAAATAGGCTTATTAAATAGGCTCAATAAATAGGCTTATTAAATAGGCTCATTAAATACTTATTAAATAGGCTTATTAAATAGGCTTATTAAATAGCCTTACTAAATAGGCTTATTTCAGCAACTTAGGCTTATTAAATAAGCTTATTTCAGCAACTTATGCTTATTAAATAGCCTTATTAAACAGGTTTATTTCAGCAACTTAGGCTTATTAAATAGCATTTTAAATAGGTTTATTTCAGCAACTTAGACTTATTAAATAGGCTTATTAAATAGGCTTAGTTCAGAAACTTAGGCTTATTAAATAGGCTTATTTCAGCAACTTAGGCTTATTAAATAGCCTTACTAAATAGGCTTATTTCAGCAACTTAGGCTTATTAAACAGGCTTATTTAAGCAGCTTAAACTTATTAAATAGCCTGATTTCATCAACTTAGGCTTATTAAATAGCCTTATTTCAGCAACTTAGACTTATTAAATAGGCTTATTCAGCAACTTAGGCTTATTAAATAGCCTTATTAATTAGGCTTATTTCAGCAACTTAGACTTATTAAATAGGTTTATTCAGCAACTTAGGCTTATTAAATAGGCTTATTCAGCAACTTAGGCTCATTAAGTAGGCTTATTTCAGCAACTTAGGCTTATTAAATAGGCTCATTCAGCAACTTAGGCTTATTAAATAGGCTTATTTCAGCAACTTAGACTTATTAAATAGGCCTATTAAATAGGCTTATTAAATAGGCGTATTTCATCAACTTAGACTTATGAAATAGGCCTATTAAATAGGCTTGTTAAATAGGCTTATTAAATAGGCTTATTTCAGCAACTTAGGCTTATTAAATAGCCTAATTAAGTAGGCTTATTTCAGCAACTTTGGCTTATTAAATAGGCTTATTTCAGCAACTTACGCTGATTAAAAAGGCTTATTTCAGCAACTTAGACTTATTAAATAGCCTTATTTCAGCAAATTAGACTTATTAAATAGGCTTATTTCAGCAACTTATGCTTATTAAATATACTTATTTCAGCAACTTAGGCTTATTAAATAGGCTTATTTCAGCAACTTAGACTTATTAAATAGCCTTATTTCAGCAACTTAGGCTTATTAAATAGGCTTATTCAGCAACTTAGGCTTATTAAATAGGCTTATTAAATAGGCTTATTTCAGCAACTTAGGCTTATTAAATAGGCTTATTCAGCAACTTAGGCTTATTAAATAGGCTAATTCAATACTTATTTAATAGGCTTATTAAACAGGCTTATTAAATAGACTCATTAAATAGGCTCAATAAATAGGCTTATTAAATAGGCTTATTAATTAGGCTTATTAAATAGGCTTATTAAATCGACTTATTAAATAGGCATATTAAATAGGCTCAATAAATAGGCTTATTAAATAGGCTTATTTAATAGGCTTATTAAATAGGCTTATTAAATAGGCTCAATAAATAGGCTTATTAAATAGGCTTATTAAATATGCTTATTAAATAGACTTATTAAATAGGCATATTAAATAGGCTTATTAAATAGACTTATTAAATAGCCTCATTAAATAGGCTTATTTTAGCAACTTAGGCTTATAAAATAGGCTTATTTCATAAACTTATGCTTATTAAATAGCCTTATTAAACAGGCTTATTTCAGCAACTTAGGCTTATTAAATAGCATTTTTAAATATGTTTATTTCAGCAACTTAGACTTATTAAATATACCTTTTTAAATAGGCTTAGTTCAGAAACTTAGGCTTATTAAATAGGCTTATTTCAGCAACTTAGGCTCATTAAATAGCCTTATTAAATAGGCTTATTTCAGCAACTTAGGCTTATTAAATAACCTTATTAAATAGGCTTATTTTAGCAACTTAGACTTATTAAAACGACTTATTAAATAGACATTTCAGCAACTTAGGCTCATCAAATATGCTTATGAAATATGCTTATTTCTGCAACTTAGACTTATTAGATAGGCCTATTAAATAGGCTTATTTCAGCAACTTAGGCTTATTAAATAGGCTTATTTCAGCAACTTGGGCTTATTAAATAGGCTTATTTCAGCAACTTAGACTTATTAAATAGCCTTATTACAGCAACTTACACTTATTAAATAGGCTTATTTCAGCAACTTATGCTTATTAAATAGCCTTATTAAGTAGGCTTATTTCAGCAACTTGGGCTTATTAAATAGGCTTATTTCAGCAACTTACGCTGATTAAAAAGGCCTATTTCAGCAACTTAGACTTATTAAATAGCCTTATTTCAGCAACTTAGACTTATTAAATAGGCTTATTTCAGCAACTTATGCTTATTAAATATACTTATTTCAGCAACTTAGGCTTATTAAATAGGCTTATTTCAGCAACTTAGACTTATTAAATAGCCTTATTTCAGCAACTTATGCTTATTAAATAGGCTTATTTCAGCAACTTAGGCTTATTAAATAGCTTTATTTCAGCAACTTAGACTTATTAAATAGGCTTATTTCAGCAACTTAGGCTTATTAAATAGGCTCATTCAATACTTGTTAAATAGCCTTATTAAACAGGCTTATTAAATAGACTCATTAAATAGGCTCATTAAATAGGCTTATTAAATAGGCTTATTAATTAGGCTTATTAAATAGGCTTATTAAATAGACTTATTAAATAGGCTTATTAAATAGGCTCAATAAATAGGCTCAATGAATAGGCTTATTAAATAGGCTCAATAAATAGGCTTATTAAATACGCTCATTAAATAGGCTTATTAAATAGGTTTATTAAATAGGCTTATTAAAAAGGCTTATTAAATAGACTTATTAAATAGGCTCATTAAATACTTATTAAATAGGTTTATTAAATAGGTGTATTAAATAGGCTTATTAAATAGGCTTATTAAATAGGCTTATTAAATAGACTTATTAAATAGCCTCATTAAATAGGCTTATTTTAGCAACTTAGGCTTATTAAATAGGCTTATTTCAGCAACTTATGCTTATTAAATAGCGTTATTTCAGCAACTTAGACTTATTAAATAGGCTTATTCAGCAACTTAGGCTTATTAAATAGCCTTATTAAATAGGCTTATTTCAGCAACTTAGGCTTATTAAATAGGCTTATTTCAGCAACTTAGGCTTATTAAATAGGCTTATTCAGCAACTTAGGCTTATTAAATAGGCTTATTTCAGCAACTTAGACTTATTAAATAGGCCTATTAAATAGGCTTATTAAAAAGACGTATTAAATAGGCTCATTAAATAGGCTTATTTTAGCAACTTAGGCTTATTAAATAGGTTTATTTCAGCAACTTAGACTTATTAAATAGCCTTTTTAAAAAGGCTTATTTCAGCAACTTAGGCTTATTAAATAAGCTTATTTCAGCAACGTATGCTTATTAAATAGCCCTATTAAACAGGTTTATTTCAGCAACTTAGGCTTATTAAATAGCATTTTTAAATAGATTTATTTCAGCAACTTAGACTTATTAGATATACCTTTTTAAATAGGCTTAGTTCAGAAACTTAGGCTTATTAAATAGTCTTATTTCAGCAACTTAGGCTCATTAAATAGCCTTATTAAATAGGCTTATTTCAGCAACTTAGGCTTATTAAATAGCCTTATTAAATAGGCTTATTTCAGCAACTTAGACTTATTAAATAGGCTTATTCAGCAACTTAGGCTTATTAAATAGCCTTATTAAATAGGCTTATTTCAGCAACTTAGGCTTATTAAATAGGCTTATTTCAGCAACTTAGGCTTATTAAATAGGCTTATTCAGCAACTTAGGCTTATTAAATAGGCTTATTTCAGCAACTTAGGCTTATTAAATAGGCTTAGTTCAGAAACTTAGGCTTATTAAATAGGCTTATTTCAGCAACTTAGGCTCATTAAATAGCCTTATTAAATAGGATTATTTCAGCAACTTAGGCTTATTAAATAGGTTTATTCAGCAACTTAGGCTTATTAAATAGCCTTATTCAACAACTTAGGCGTATTAAATAGGCTTATTTCTGCAACTTAGACTTATTAAATAGGCCTATTAAATAGGCTTATTAAATAGGCTTATTTCAGCAACTTAGACTTATTAAATAGGCCTATTAAATAGGCTTATTAAATAGACTTATTAAATAGGCTCATTAAATACTTATTAAATAGGCTTATTAAATAGGCTTATTAAATAGACTTATTAAATAGGCTCAATAAATAGGCTTATTAAATAGGCTTATTAAATAGGCTCAATAAATAGGCTTATTAAATAGGCTTATTAAATAGGCTTATTAAATAGACTTATTAAATAGGCTTATTAAATAGGCTCAATAAATAGGCTTATTAAATAGGCTCAATAAATAGGCTTATTAAATAGGCTCAATAAATAGGCTTATTAAATAGGCTCAATAAATAGGCTTATTAAATAGGCTCATTAAATACTTATTAAATAGGCTTATTAAATAGACTTATTAAATAGACTTATTAAATAGGCTTATTAAATAGACTTATTAAATAGGCTTATTAAAAAGGCTTATTAAATAGACTGATTAAATAGACTTATTAAATAGCCTAATTAAATAGGCTTATTTTAGCAACTTAGGCTTATTTAATAGGTTTATTTCAGCAACTTAGACTTATTAGATAGGCTTATTTCAGCAACTTACACTTATTAAATAGGCCTATTAAATAGGCTATTAAATAGGCTTATTAAATAGGCTTATTTCAGCAACTTAGACTTATTAAATAGGCCTATTAAATAGGCTTATTAAATAGACTTATTAAATAGGCTCATTAAATACTTATTAAATAGGCTTATTAAATAGGCTTATTAAATAGACTTATTAAATAGGCTCAATAAATCGGATTATTAAATAGGCTTATTAAATAGGCTCAATAAATAGGCTTATTAAATAGGCTTATTAAATAGGCTTATTAAATAGACTTATTAAATCGGCTTATTAAATAGGCTCAATAAATAGGCTTATTAAATAGGCTCAATAAATATGCTTATTAAATAGGCTCAATAAATAGGCTTATTAAATAGGCTCAATAAATAGGCTTATTAAATAGGCTCATTAAATACTTATTAAATAGGCTTATTAAATAGGCTTATTAAATAGCCTTATTAAATAGGCTTATTTCAGCAACTTAGGCTTATTAAATAAGCTTATTTCAGCAACTTATGCTTATTAAATAGCCTTATTAAACAGGTTTATTTCAGCAACTTAGGCTTATTAAATAGCATTTTAAATAGGTTTATTTCAGCAACTTAGACTTATTAAATAGGCTTATTAAATAGGCTTAGTTCAGAAACTTAGGCTTATTAAATAGGCTTATTTCAGCAACTTAGGCTTATTAAATAGCCTTACTAAATAGGCTTATTTCAGCAACTTAGGCTTATTAAACAGGCTTATTTAAGCAACTTAAACTTATTAAATAGCCTGATTTCATCAACTTAGGCTTATTAAATAGCCTTATTTCAGCAACTTAGACTTATTAAATAGGCTTATTCAGCAACTTAGGCTTATTAAATAGCCTTATTAATTAGGCTTATTTCAGCAACTTAGACTTATTAAATAGGTTTATTCAGCAACTTAGGCTTATTAAATAGGCTTATTCAGCAACTTAGGCTCATTAAGTAGGCTTATTTCAGCAACTTAGGCTTATTAAATAGGCTCATTCAGCAACTTAGGCTTATTAAATAGGCTTATTTCAGCAACTTAGACTTATTAAATAGGCCTATTAAATAGGCTTATTAAATAGGCGTATTTCATCAACTTAGACTTATGAAATAGGCCTATTAAATAGGCTTGTTAAATAGGCTTATTAAATAGGCTTATTTCAGCAACTTAGGCTTATTAAATAGCCTAATTAAGTAGGCTTATTTCAGCAACTTTGGCTTATTAAATAGGCTTATTTCAGCAACTTACGCTGATTAAAAAGGCTTATTTCAGCAACTTAGACTTATTAAATAGCCTTATTTCAGCAAATTAGACTTATTAAATAGGCTTATTTCAGCAACTTATGCTTATTAAATATACTTATTTCAGCAACTTAGGCTTATTAAATAGGCTTATTTCAGCAACTTAGACTTATTAAATAGCCTTATTTCAGCAACTTAGGCTTATTAAATAGGCTTATTCAGCAACTTAGGCTTATTAAATAGGCTAATTCAATACTTATTTAATAGGCTTATTAAACAGGCTTATTAAATAGACTCATTAAATAGGCTCAATAAATAGGCTTATTAAATAGGCTTATTAATTAGGCTTATTAAATAGGCTTATTAAATCGACTTATTAAATAGGCATATTAAATAGGCTCAATAAATAGGCTTATTAAATAGGCTTATTTAATAGGCTTATTAAATAGGCTTATTAAATAGGCTCAATAAATAGGCTTATTAAATAGGCTTATTAAATATGCTTATTAAATAGACTTATTAAATAGGCATATTAAATAGGCTTATTAAATAGACTTATTAAATAGCCTCATTAAATAGGCTTATTTTAGCAACTTAGGCTTATAAAATAGGCTTATTTCATAAACTTATGCTTATTAAATAGCCTTATTAAACAGGCTTATTTCAGCAACTTAGGCTTATTAAATAGCATTTTTAAATATGTTTATTTCAGCAACTTAGACTTATTAAATATACCTTTTTAAATAGGCTTAGTTCAGAAACTTAGGCTTATTAAATAGGCTTATTTCAGCAACTTAGGCTCATTAAATAGCCTTATTAAATAGGCTTATTTCAGCAACTTAGGCTTATTAAATAACCTTATTAAATAGGCTTATTTCAGCAACTTAGACTTATTAAATAGCCTTATTACAGCAACTTACGCTTATTAAATAGGCTTATTTCAGCAACTTATGCTTATTAAATAGCCTTATTAAGTAGGCTTATTTCAGCAACTTGGGCTTATTAAATAGGCTTATTTCAGCAACTTACGCTGATTAAAAAGGCTTATTTCAGCAACTTAGACTTATTAAATAGCCTTATTTCAGCAACTTAGACTTATTAAATAGGCTTATTTCAGCAACTTATGCTTATTAAATATACTTATTTCAGCAACTTAGGCTTATTAAATAGGCTTATTTCAGCAACTTAGACTTATTAAATAGCCTTATTTCAGCAACTTATGCTTATTAAATAGGCTTATTTCAGCAACTTAGGCTTATTAAATAGCCTTATTTCAGCAACTTAGACTTATTAAATAGGCTTATTTCAGCAACTTAGGCTTATTAAATAGGCTCATTCAATACTTGTTAAATAGCCTTATTAAACAGGCTTATTAAATAGACTCATTAAATAGGCTCATTAAATAGGCTTATTAAATAGGCTTATTAATTAGGGCTTATTAAATAGGCTTATTAAATAGACTTATTAAATAGGCTTATTAAATAGGCTCAATAAATAGGCTCAATGAATAGGCTTATTAAATTGGCTCAATAAATAGGCTTAATAAATAGGCTCAATAAATAGGCTTATTAAATAGGCTCAATAAATAGGCTTATTAAATAGGCTCAATAAATAGGCTTATTAAATAGGCTCATTAAATACTTATTAAATAGGCTTATTAAATAGACTTATTAAATAGACTTATTAAATAGGCTTATTAAAAAGGCTTATTAAATAGACTTATTAAATAGACTTATTAAATAGCCTAATTAAATAGGCTTATTTTAGCAACTTAGGCTTATTTAATAGGTTTATTTCAGCAACTTAGACTTATTAGATAGTCTTATTTCAGCAACTTAGACTTATTAAATGGGCCTATTAAATAGGCTTATTTCAGCAACTTAGACTTATTAAATAGGCCTATTAAATAGGCTTATTAAATAGACTTATTAAATAGGCTCATTAAATACTTATTAAATAGGCCTATTAAATAGGCTTATTAAATAGGCTTATTAAATAGGCTTATTAAATAGACTTATTAAATAGGCTCAATAAATCGGCTTATTAAATAGGCTTATTAAATAGGCTCAATAAATAGGCTTATTAAATAGGCTTATTAAATAGGCTTATTAAATAGACTTATTAAATCAGCTTATTAAATAGGCTCAATAAATAGGCTTATTAAATAGGCTCAATAAATATGCTTATTAAATAGGCTCAATAAATAGGCTTATTAAATAGGCTCAATAAATAGGCTTATTAAATAGGCTCATTAAATACTTATTAAATAGGCTTATTAAATAGGCTTATTAAATAGCCTTATTAAATAGGCTTATTTCAGCAACTTAGGCTTATTAAATAAGCTTATTTCAGCAACTTATGCTTATTAAATAGCCTTATTAAACAGGTTTATTTCAGCAACTTAGGCTTATTAAATAGCATTTTAAATAGGTTTATTTCAGCAACTTAGACTTATTAAATAGGCTTATTAAATAGGCTTAGTTCAGAAACTTAGGCTTATTAAATAGGCTTATTTCAGCAACTTAGGCTTATTAAATAGCCTTACTAAATAGGCTTATTTCAGCAACTTAGGCTTATTAAACAGGCTTATTTCAGCAACTTAAACTTATTAAATAGCCTGATTTCATCAACTTAGGCTTATTAAATAGCCTTATTTCAGCAACTTAGACTTATTAAATAGGCTTATTCAGCAACTTAGGCTTATTAAATAGCCTTATTAATTAGGCTTATTTCAGCAACTTAGACTTATTAAATAGGTTTATTCAGCAACTTAGGCTTATTAAATAGGCTTATTCAGCAACTTAGGCTCATTAAATAGGCTTATTTCAGCAACTTAGGCTTATTAAATAGGCTTATTCAGCAACTTAGGCTTATTAAATAGGCTTATTTCAGTAACTTAGACTTATTAAATAGGCCTATTAAATAGGCTTATTAAATAGGCGTATTTCATCAACTTAGACTTATGAAATAGGCCTATTAAATAGGCTTGTTAAATAGGCTTATTAAATAGGCTTATTTCAGCAACTTAGGCTTATTAAATAGCCTAATTAAGTAGGCTTATTTCAGCAACTTTGGCTTATTAAATAGGCTTATTTCAGCAACTTAAACTTATTAAATAGCCTGATTTCATCAACTTAGGCTTATTAAATAGCCTTATTTCAGCAACTTAGACTTATTAAATAGGCTTATTCAGCAACTTAGGCTTATTAAATAGCCTTATTAATTAGGCTTATTTCAGCAACTTAGACTTATTAAATCGGTTTATTCAGCAACTTAGGCTTATTAAATAGGCTTATTCAGCAACTTAGGCTCATTAAGTAGGCTTATTTCAGCAACTTAGGCTTATTAAATAGGCTTATTCAGCAACTTAGGCTTATTAAATAGGCTTATTTCAGTAACTTAGACTTATTAAATAGGCCTGTTAAATAGGCTTATTAAATAGGCGTATTTCATCAACTTAGACTTATGAAATAGGCCTATTAAATAGGCTTGTTAAATAGGCGTATTAAATAGGCTTATTTCAGCAACTTAGGCTTATTAAATAGCCTAATTAAGTAGGCTTATTTCAGCAACTTTGGCTTATTAAATAGGCTTATTTCAGCAACTTACGCTGATTAAAAAGGCTTGTTTCAGCAACTTAGACTTATTAAATAGCCTTATTTCAGCAAATTAGACTTATTAAATAGGCTTATTTCAGCAACTTATGCTTATTAAATATACTTATTTCAGCAACTTAGGCTTATTAAATAGGCTTATTTCAGCAACTTAGACTTATTAAATAGCCTTATTTCAGCAACTTAGGCTTATTAAATAGGCTTATTCAGCAACTTAGGCTTATTAAATAGGCTTATTAAATAGGCTTATTTCAGCAACTTAGGCTTATTAAATAGGCTTATTCAGCAACTTAGGCTTATTAAATAGGCTAATTCAATACTTATTTAATAGGCTTATTAAACAGGCTTATTAAATAGACTCATTAAATAGGCTCAATAAATAGGCTTATTAAATAGGCTTATTAATTAGGCTTATTAAATAGGCTTATTAAATAGACTTATTAAATAGGCTTATTAAATAGGCTCAATAAATAGGCTTATTAAATAGGCTTATTTCAGCAACTTAGGCTTATTAAATAGCATTTTTAAATATGTTTATTTCAGCAACTTAGACTTATTAAATATACCTTTTTAAATAGGCTTAGTTCAGAAACTTAGGCTTATTAAATAGGCTTATTTCAGCAACGTAGGCTCATTAAATAGCCTTATTAAATAGGCTTATTTCAGCAACTTAGGCTTATTAAATAACCTTATTAAATAGGCTTATTTTAGCAACTTAGACTTATTAAAACGACTTATTAAATAGACATTTCAGCAACTTAGGCTCATCAAATATGCTTATGAAATATGCTTATTTCTGCAACTTAGACTTATTAGATAGGCCTATTAAATAGGCTTATTTCAGCAACTTAGGCTTATTAAATAGGCTTATTTCAGCAACTTGGGCTTATTAAATAGGCTTATTTCAGCAACTTAGACTTATTAAATAGCCTTATTACAGCAACTTACACTTATTAAATAGGCTTATTTCAGCAACTTATGCTTATTAAATAGCCTTATTAAGTAGGCTTATTTCAGCAACTTGGGCTTATTAAATAGGCTTATTTCAGCAACTTACGCTGATTAAAAAGGCTTATTTCAGCAACTTAGACTTATTAAATAGCCTTATTTCAGCAACTTAGACTTATTAAATAGGCTTATTTCAGCAAATTATGCTTATTAAATATACTTATTTCAGCAACTTAGGCTTATTAAATAGGCTTATTTCAGCAACTTAGACTTATTAAATAGCCTTATTTCAGCAACTTATGCTTATTAAATAGGCTTATTTCAGCAACTTAGGCTTATTAAATAGCTTTATTTCAGCAACTTAGACTTATTAAATAGGCTTATTTCAGCAACTTAGGCTTATTAAATAGGCTCATTCAATACTTGTTAAATAGCCTTATTAAACAGGCTTATTAATTAGACTAATTAAATAGGCTCATTAAATAGGCTTATTAAATAGGCTTATTAATTAGGCTTATTAAATAGGCTTATTAAATAGACTTATTAAATAGGCTTATTAAATAGGCTCAATAAATAGGCTCAATGAATAGGCTTATTAAATAGGCTCAATAAATAGGCTTATTAAATACGCTCATTAAATAGGCTTATTAAATAGGTTTATTAAATAGGCTTATTAAAAAGGCTTATTAAATAGACTTATTAAATAGGCTCATTAAATACTAATTAAATAGGTTTATTAAATAGGTGTATTAAATAGGCTTATTAAATAGGCTTATTAAATAGGCTTATTAAATAGACTTATTAAATAGCCTCATTAAATAGGCTTATTTTAGCAACTTAGGCTTATTAAATAGGCTTATTTCAGCAACTTATGCTTATTAAATAGCGTTATTTCAGCAACTTAGACTTATTAAATAGGCTTATTCAGCAACTTAGGCTTATTAAATAGCCTTATTAAATAGGCTTATTTCAGCAACTTAGGCTTATTAAATAGGCTTATTTCAGCAACTTAGGCTTATTAAATAGGCTTATTCAGCAACTTAGGCTTATTAAATAGGCTTATTTCAGCAACTTAGACTTATTAAATAGGCCTATTAAATAGGCTTATTAAAAAGACGTATTAAATAGGCTCATTAAATAGGCTTATTTTAGCAACTTAGGCTTATTAAATAGGTTTATTTCAGCAACTTAGACTTATTAAATAGCCTTTTTAAAAAGGCTTATTTCAGCAACTTAGGCTTATTAAATAAGCTTATTTCAGCAACGTATGCTTATTAAATAGCCCTATTAAACAGGGTTATTTCAGCAACTTAGGCTTATTAAATAGCATTTTTAAATAGATTTATTTCAGCAACTTAGACTTATTAGATATACCTTTTTAAATAGGCTTAGTTCAGAAACTTAGGCTTATTAAATAGTCTTATTTCAGCAACTTAGGCTCATTAAATAGCCTGATTAAATAGGCTTATTCAGCAACTTAGGCTTATTAAATAGCCTTATTAAATAGGCTTATTTCAGCAACTTAGACTTATTAAATAGGCTTATTCAGCAACTTAGGCTTATTAAATAGCCTTATTAAATAGGCTTATTTCAGCAACTTAGGCTTATTAAATAGGCTTATTTCAGCAACTTAGGCTTATTAAATAGGCTTATTCAGCAACTTAGGCTTATTAAATAGGCTTATTTCAGCAGCTTAGACTTATTAAATAGGCCTATTAAATAGGCTTATTAAATAGACTTATTAAATAGGCTCATTAAATACTTATTAAATAGGCTTATTAAATAGGCTTATTAAATAGACTTATTAAATAAGCTCAATAAATAGGCTTATTAAAGAGGCTTATTAAATAGGCTCAATAAATAGGCTTATTAAATAGGCTCAATAAATAGGCTTATTAAATAGGCTCAATAAATAGGCTTATTAAATAGGCTCAATAAATAGGCTTATTAAATAGGCTCATTAAATACTTATTAAATAGGCTTATTAAATAGACTTATTAAATAGACTTATTAAATAGGCTTATTAAATAGACTTATTAAATAGGCTTATTAAAAAGGCTTATTAAATAGACTTATTAAATAGGCTCATTAAATACTTATTAAATATGTTTATTAAATAGGCGTATTAAATAGGCTTATTAAATAGGCTTATTAAATAGGCTTATAAAATAGGCTTATTAAATAGACTAATTAAATAGCCTCATTAAATAGGCTTATTTTAGCAACTTAGGCTTATTAAATAGGTTTATTTCAGCAACTTAGACTTATTAAATAAGCTTATTTCAGCAACTTATGCTTATTAAATAGCCCTATTAAACAGGTTTATTTCAGCAACTTAGGCTTATTAAATAGGCTTATTCAGCAACTTAGGCTTATTAAATAGGCTTATTAAATAGGCTTATTCAGCAACTTAGGCTTATTAAATAGGCTTATTTCAGCAACTTAGACTTATTAAATAGGCCTATTAAATAGGCTTATTAAAAAGACGTATTAAATAGGCTCATTAAATAGGCTTATTTTAGCAACTTAGGCTTATTAAATAGGTTTATTTCAGCAACTTAGACTTATTAAATAGCCTTTTTAAAAAGGCTTATTTCAGCAACTTAGGCTTATTAAATAAGCTTATTTCAGCAACGTATGCTTATTAAATAGCCCTATTAAACAGGGTTATTTCAGCAACTTAGGCTTATTAAATAGCATTTTTAAATAGATTTATTTCAGCAACTTAGACTTATTAGATATACCTTTTTAAATAGGCTTAGTTCAGAAACTTAGGCTTATTAAATAGTCTTATTTCAGCAACTTAGGCTCATTAAATAGCCTTATTAAATAGGCTTATTCAGCAACTTAGGCTTATTAAATAGCCTTATTAAATAGGCTTATTTCAGCAACTTAGACTTATTAAATAGGCTTATTCAGCAACTTAGGCTTATTAAATAGCCTTATTAAATAGGCTTATTTCAGCAACTTAGGCTTATTAAATAGGCTTATTTCAGCAACTTAGGCTTATTAAATAGGCTTATTCAGCAACTTAGGCTTATTAAATAGGCTTATTTCAGCAGCTTAGACTTATTAAATAGGCCTATTAAATAGGCTTATTAAATAGACTTATTAAATAGGCTCATTAAATACTTATTAAATAGGCTTATTAAATAGGCTTATTAAATAGACTTATTAAATAAGCTCAATAAATAGGCTTATTAAAGAGGCTTATTAAATAGGCTCAATAAATAGGCTTATTAAATAGGCTCAATAAATAGGCTTATTAAATAGGCTCAATAAATAGGCTTATTAAATAGGCTCAATAAATAGGCTTATTAAATAGGCTCATTAAATACTTATTAAATAGGCTTATTAAATAGACTTATTAAATAGACTTATTAAATAGGCTTATTAAATAGACTTATTAAATAGGCTTATTAAAAAGGCTTATTAAATAGACTTATTAAATAGGCTCATTAAATACTTATTAAATATGTTTATTAAATAGGCGTATTAAATAGGCTTATTAAATAGGCTTATTAAATAGGCTTATAAAATAGGCTTATTAAATAGACTAATTAAATAGCCTCATTAAATAGGCTTATTTTAGCAACTTAGGCTTATTAAATAGGTTTATTTCAGCAACTTAGACTTATTAAATAAGCTTATTTCAGCAACTTATGCTTATTAAATAGCCCTATTAAACAGGTTTATTTCAGCAACTTAGGCTTATTAAATAGGCTTATTCAGCAACTTAGGCTTATTAAATAGGCTTATTAAATAGGCTTATTTCAGCAACTTAGGATTATTAAATAGGCTTATTCAGCAACTTAGGCTTATTAAATAGGCTCATTCAATACGTATTAAATAGGCTTATTAAACAGGCTTATTAATTAGGCTTATTAAATAGGCATATTAAATAGACTTATTAAATAGGCTTATTAAATAGGCTCAATAAATAGGCTTATTAAATAGGCTTATTAAATAGGCTTATTAAATAGGCTTATTAAATAGGCTCAATAAATAGGCTTATTAAATAGGCTTATTAAATATGCTTATTAAATAGACTTATTAAATAGGCGTATTAAATAGGCCTATTAAATAGACTTATTAAATAGCCTCATTAAATAGGCTTATTTTAGCAACTTAGGCTTATTAAATAGGCTTATTTCAGCAACTTAGGCTTATAAAATAGGCTTATTTCATCAACTTATGCTTATTAAATAGGCCTATTAAATAGGCTTATTAAATAGACTTATTAAATAGGCTCATTAAATACTTATTAAATAGGCTTATTAAATAGGCTTATTAAATAGACTTATTAAATAGGCTCAATAAATCGGCTTATTAAATAGGCTTATTAAATAGGCTCAATAAATAGGCTTATTAAATAGGCTTATTAAATAGGCTTATTAAATAGACTTATTAAATCGGCTTATTAAATAGGCTCAATAAATAGGCTTATTAAATAGGCTCAATAAATATGCTTATTAAATAGGCTCAATAAATAGGCTTATTAAATAGGCTCAATAAATAGGCTTATTAAATAGGCTCATTAAATACTTATTAAATAGGCTTATTAAATAGACTTATTAAATAGGCTCATTAAATACTTATTAAATATGTTTATTAAATAGGTGTATTAATTAGGCTTATTAAATAGGCTTATTAAATAGGCTTATTAAATAGACTTATTAAATAGACTTATTAAATAGACTATTAAATAGACTTATTAAATAGCCTCATGAAATAGGCTTATTTTAGCAACTTAGGCTTATTAAATAGGTTTATTTCAGCAACTTAGACTTATTAAAGAGCCTTATTAAATAGGCTTATTTCAGCAACTTAGGCTTATTAAATAAGCTTATTTCAGCAACTTATGCTTATTAAATAGCCTTATTAAACAGGTTTATTTCAGCAACTTAGGCTTATTAAATAGCATTTTTAAATAGGTTTATTTCAGCAACTTAGACTTATTAAATATACCTTTTTAAATAGGCTTAGTTCAGAAACTTAGGCTTATTAAATAGTCTTATTTCAGCAACTTAGGCTCATTAAATAGCCTTATTAAATAGGCTTATTTCAGCAACTTAGGCTTATTAAATAGCCTTATTAAATAGGCTTATTTCAGCAACTTAGACTTATTAAATAGGTTTATTCAGCAACTTAGGCTTATTAAATAGCCTTATTCAGCAACTTAGGCTTATTAAATAGGCTTATTTCAGCAACTTAGACTTATTAAATAGGCCTATTAAATAGGCGTATTAAATAGGCTTATTTCAGCAACTTAGACTTATTAAATAGGCCTATTAAATAGGCTTATTAAATAGACTTATTAAATAGGCTCATTAAATACTTATTAAATAGGCTTATTAAATAGGCTTATTAAATAGACTTATTAAATAGGCTCAATAAATAGGCTTATTAAATAGGCTTATTAAATAGGCTCAATAAATAGGCTTATTAAATATGCTTATTAAATAGGCTTATTAAATAGACTTATTAAATAGGCTTATTAAATAGGCTCAATAAATAGGCTTATTAAATAGGCTCAATAAATAGGCTTATTAAATAGGCTCAATAAATAGGCTTATTAAATAGGCTCAATAAATAGGCTTATTAAATAGGCTCATTAAATACTTATTAAATAGGATTATTATATAGACTTATTAAATAGACTTATTAAATAGGCTTATTAAATAGACTTATTAAATAGGCTTATTAAAAAGGCTTATTAAATAGACTTATTAAATAGGCTCATTAAATACTTATTAAATATGTTTATTAAATAGGCGTATTAAATAGGCTTATTAAATAGGCTTATTAAATAGGCTTATTAAATAGGCTTATTAAATAGACTTATTAAATAGCCTAATTAAATAGGCTTATTTTAGCAACTTAGGCTTATTTAATAGGTTTATTTCAGCAACTTAGACTTATTAAATAGCCTTATTAAATAGGCTTATTTCAGCAACTTAGGCTTATTAAATAAGCTTATTTCAGCAACTTATGCTTATTAAATAGCCTTATTAAACAGGTTCATTTCAGCAACTTAGGCTTATTAAATAGCATTTTAAATAGGTTTATTTCAGCAACTTAGACTCATTAAATAGGCTTATTAAATAGGCTTAGTTCAGAAACTTAGGCTTATTAAATAGGCTTATTTCAGCAACTTAGGCTCATTAAATAGCCTTATTAAATAGGCTTATTTCAGCAACTTAGGCTTATTAAACAGGCTTATTTCAGCAACTTAAACTTATTAAATAGCCTTATTTCAGCAACTTAGGCTTATTAAATAGCCTTATTCAGCAACTTAGGCTTATTAAATAAGCTTATTTCAGCAACTTATGCTTATTAAATAGCCTTTGTTAAACAGGTTTATTTCAGCAACTTAGGCTTATTAAATAGCATTTTTAAACAGGTTTATTTCAGCAACTTAGACTTATTAAATATACGTTTTTAAATAGGCTTAGTTCAGAAACTTAGGCTTATTAAATAGTCTTATTTCAGCAACTTAGGCTCATTAAATAGCCTTATTAAATAGGCTTATTTCAGCAACTTAGGCTTATTAAATAGCCTTATTAAATAGGCTTATTTCAGCAACTTAGACTTATTAAATAGGTTTATTCAGCAACTTAGGCTTATTAAATAGCTTTATTCAGCAACTTAGGCTTATTAAATAGGCTTATTTCAGCAACTTAGACTTATTAAATAGGCCTATTAAATAGGCTTATTAAATTGGCTTATTTCAGCAACTTAGACTTATTAAATAGGCCTATTAAATAGGCTTATTAAATAGACTTATTAAATAGGCTCATTAAATACTTATTAAATAGGCTTATTAAATAGGCTTATTAAATAGACTTATTAAATAGGCTCAATAAATAGGCTTATTAAATAGGCTTATTAAATAGGCTCAATAAATAGGCTTATTAAATATGCTTATTAAATAGGCTTATTAAATAGACTTATTAAATAGGCTTATTAAATAGGCTCAATAAATAGGCTTATTAAATAGGCTCAATAAATAGGCTTATTAAATAGGCTCAATAAATAGGCTTATTAAATAGGCTCATTAAATACTTATTAAATAGGCTTATTAAATATACTTATTAAATAGGCTCAATAAATAGGCTTATAAAATAGGCTTATTAAATAGACTTATTAAATAGACTCAATAAATCGGCTTATTAAATAGGCTTATTAAATAGACTTATTAAATCGGCTTATTAAATAGGCTCAATAAATAGGCTTATTAAATAGGCTTATTAAATATGCTTATTAAATAGGCTTATTAAATAGACTTATTAAATAGGCTTATTAAATAGGCTCAATAAATAGGCTTATTAAATAGGCTCAATAAATAGGCTTATTAAATAGGCTCAATAAATAGGCTTATTAAATAGGCTCATTAAATACTTATTAAATAGGCTTATTAAATAGACTTATTAAATAGGCTCAATAAATAGGCTTATAAAATAGGCTTATTAAATAGACTTATTAAATAGGCTCAATAAATCGGCTTATTAAATAGGCTTATTAAATAGACTTATTAAATCGGCTTATTAAATAGGCTCAATAAATAAGCTTATTAAATAGGCTTATTAAATAGGCTTATTAAATAGGCTTATTAAATAGACTTATTAAATAGCCTAATTAAATAGGCTTATTTTAGCAACTTAGGCTTATTAAATAGGTTTATTTCAGCAACTTAGACTTATTAAATAGCCTTATTAAATAGGCTTATTTCAGCAACTTAGGCTTATTAAATAAGCTTATTTCAGCAACTTATGCTTATTAAATAGCCCTATTAAACAGGTTTATTTCAGCAACTTAGGCTTATTAAATAGCATTTTAAATAGGTTTATTTCAGCAACTTAGACTTATTAAATAGGCTTATTAAATAGGCTTAGTTCAGAAACTTAGGCTTATTAAATAGGCTTTTTTCAGCAACTTAGGCTCATTAAATAGCCTTACTAAATAGGCTTATTTCAGCAACTTAGGCTTATTAAACAGGCTTATTTCAGCAACTTAAACTTATTAAATAGCCTTATTTCAGCAACTTAGGCTTATTAAATTGCCTTATTTCAGCAACTTAGACTTATTAAATAGGCTTATTCAGCAACTTAGGCTTATTAAATAGCCTTATTAAATAGGCTTATTTCAGCAACTTAGACTTATTAAATAGGTTTATTCAGCAACTTAGGCTTATTAAATAGGCTTATTCAGCAACTTAGGCTTATTAAATAGGCTCATTCAGCAACTTAGGCTTATTAAATAGGCTTATTTCAGCAACTTAGACTTATTAAATAGGCCTATTAAATAGGCTTATTAAATAGGCTTATTTCATCAACTTAGACTTATTAAATAGGCCTATTAAATAGGCTTGTTAAATAGGCTTATTAAATAGGCTTATTTCAGCAACTTAGGCTTATTAAATAGCCTAATTAAGTAGGCTTATTTCAGCAACTTTGGCTTATTAAATAGGCTTATTTCAGCAACTTAGGCTTATTAAATAGGCTCATTCAGCAACTTAGGCTTATTAAATAGGCTTATTTCAGCAACTTAGACTTATTAAATAGGCCTATTAAATAGGCTTATTAAATAGGCTTATTTCAGCAACTTAGGCTTATTAAATAGCCTTATTTCAGCAACTTAGACTTATTAAATAGGCTTATTTCAGCAACTTAGGCTTATTAAATAGGCTTATTCAGCAACTTAGGCTTATTAAATAGGCTTAGTAAATAGGCTTATTTCAGCAACTTAGGCTTATTAAATAGGCTTATTCTGCAACTTAGGCTTATTAAATAGGCTCATTCAATACTTATTAAATAGGCTTATTAAACAGGCTTATTAAATAGACTCATTAAATAGGCTCAATAAATAGGCTTATTAAATAGGCTTATTAATTAGGCTTATTAAATAGGCTTATTAAATAGACTTATTAAATAGGCATATTAAATAGGCTCAATAAATAGGCTTATTAAATAGGCTTATTAAATAGGCTTATTAAATAGGCTTATTAAATAGGCTCAATAAATAGGTTTATTAAATAGGCTTATTAAATATGCTTATTAAATAGACTTATTAAATAGGCGTATTAAATAGGCTTATTAAATAGACTTATTAAATAGCCTCATTAAATAGGCTTATTTTAGCAACTTAGGCTTATAAAATAGGCTTATTTCATCAACTTATGCTTATTAAATAGCCTTATTAAACAGGTTTATTTCAGCAACTTAGGCTTATTAAATAGCATTTTTAAATATGTTTATTTCAGCAACTTAGACTTATTAAATATACCTTTTTAAATAGGCTTAGTTCAGAAACTTAGGCTTATTAAATATGCTTATTTCAGCAACTTAGGCTCATTAAATAGCCTTATTAAATAGGCTTATTTCAGCAACTTAGGCTTATTAAATAGCCTTATTAAATAGGCTTATTTTAGCAACTTAGACTTATTAAAACGACTTATTAAATAGACATTTCAGCAACTTAGGCTCATCAAATATGCTTATGAAATATGCTTATTTCTGCAACTTAGACTTATTAGATAGGCCTATTAAATAGGCTTATTTCAGCAACTTAGGCTTATTAAATAGGCTTATTTCAGCAGCTTGGGCTTATTAAATAGGCTTATTTAAGCAACTTAGACTTATTAAATAGCCTTATTTCAGCAACTTACGCTTATTAAATAGGCTTATTTCAGCAACTTAGGCTTATTAAATAGCCTTATTAAGTAGGCTTATTTCAGCAACTTGGGCTTATTAAATAGGCTTATTTCAGCAACTTACGCTGATTAAAAAGGCTTATTTCAGCAACTTAGACTTATTAAATAGCCTTATTTCAGCAACTTAGGCTTATTAAATAGGCTCATTCAGCAACTTAGGCTTATTAAATAGGCTTATTTCAGCAACTTAGACTTATTAAATAGGCCTATTAAATAGGCTTATTAAATAGGCTTATTTCATCAACTTAGACTTATTAAATAGGCCTATTAAATAGGCTTGTTAAATAGGCTTATTAAATAGGCTTATTTCAGCAACTTAGGCTTATTAAATAGCCTAATTAAGTAGGCTTATTTCAGCAACTTTGGCTTATTAAATAGGCTTATTTCAGCAACTTAGGCTTATTAAATAGGCTCATTCAGCAACTTAGGCTTATTAAATAGGCTTATTTCAGCAACTTAGACTTATTAAATAGGCCTATTAAATAGGCTTATTAAATAGGCTTATTTCATCAACTTAGACTTATTAAATAGGCCTATTAAATAGGCTTGTTAAATAGGCTTATTAAATAGGCTTATTTCAGCAACTTAGGCTTATTAAATAGCCTAATTAAGTAGGCTTATTTCAGCAACTTTGGCTTATTAAATAGGCTTATTTCAGCAACTTACGCTGATTAAAAAGGCTTATTTCAGCAACTTAGACTTATTAAATAGCTTATTTCAGCAACTTAGGCTTATTAAATAGGCTTATTTCAGCAACTTAGGCTTATTAAATAGCCTTATTTCAGTAACTTAGACTTATTAAATAGGCTTATTTCAGCAACTTAGGCTTATTAAATAGGCTTATTCAGCAACTTAGGCTTATTAAATAGGCTTAGTAAATAGGCTTATTTCAGCAACTTAGGCTTATTAAATAGGCTTATTCTGCAACTTAGGCTTATTAAATAGGCTCATTCAATACTTATTAAATAGGCTTATTAAACAGGCTTATTAAATAGACTCATTAAATAGGCTCAATAAATAGGCTTATTAAATAGGCTTATTAATTAGGCTTATTAAATAGGCTTATTAAATAGACTTATTAAATAGGCATATTAAATAGGCTCAATAAATAGGCTTATTAAATAGGCTTATTAAATAGGCTTATTAAATAGGCTTATTAAATAGGCTCAATAAATAGGCTTATTAAATAGGCTTATTAAATGTTCTTATTAAATAGACTTATTAAATAGGCGTATTAAATAGGCTTATTAAATAGACTTATTAAATAGCCTCATTAAATAGGCTTATTTTAGCAACTTAGGCTTATAAAATAGGCTTATTTCATCAACTTATGCTTATTAAATAGCCTTATTAAACAGGTTTATTTCAGCAACTTAGGCTTATTAAATAGCATTTTTAAATATTTTTATTTCAGCAACTTAGACTTATTAAATATACCTTTTTAAATAGGCTTAGTTCAGAAACTTAGGCTTATTAAATAGGCTTATTTCAGCAACTTAGGCTCATTAAATAGCCTTATTAAATAGGCTTATTTCAGCAACTTAGGCTTATTAAATAGCCTTATTAAATAGGCTTATTTTAGCAACTTAGACTTATTAAAACGACTTATTAAATAGACATTTCAGCAACTTAGGCTCATCAAATATGCTTATGAAATATGCTTATTTCTGCAACTTAGACTTATTAGATAGGCCTATTAAATAGGCTTATTTCAGCAACTTAGGCTTATTAAATAGGCTTATTTCAGCAACTTGGGCTTATTAAATAGGCTTATTTCAGCAACTTAGACTTATTAAATAGCCTTATTTCAGCAACTTACGCTTATTAAATAGGCTTATTTCAGCAACTTAGGCTTATTAAATAGCCTTATTAAGTAGGCTTATTTCAGCAACTTGGGCTTATTAAATAGGCTTATTTCAGCAACTTACGCTGATTAAAAAGGCTTATTTCAGCAACTTAGACTTATTAAATAGCCTTATTTCAGCAACTTAGACTTATTAAATAGGCTTATTTCAGCAACTTATGCTTATTAAATATACTTATTTCAGCAACTTAGGCTTATTAAATAGGCTTATTTCAGCAACCTAGACTTATTAAATAGCCTTATTTTAGCAACTTATGCTTATTAAATAGGCTTATTTCAGCAACTTAGGCTTATTAAATAGCCTTATTTCAGCAACTTAGACTTATTAAATAGGCTTATTTCAGCAACTTAGGCTTATTAAATAGGCTCATTCAATACTTGTTAAATAGGCTTATTAAACAGGCTTATTAAATAGACTCATTAAATAGGCTCATTAAATAGGCTTATTAAATAGGCTTATTAATTAGGCTTATTAAATAGGCTTATTAAATAGACTTAATAAATAGGCTGATTAAATAGGCTCAATAAATAGGCTTATTAAATAGGCTCAATGAATAGGCTTATTAAATAGGCTCAATAAATAGGCTTATTAAATAGTCTCATTAAATACTTATTAAATAGGCTTAACAAATAGACTTATTAAATAGACTTATTAAATAGGCTTATTAAATAGGTTTATTAAATAGGCTTATTAAAAAGGCTTATTAAATAGACTTATTAAATAGGCTCATAAAATACTTATTAAATTGGTTTATTAAATAGGCGTATTAAATAGGCTTATTAAACAGGCTTATTAAATAGGCTTATTAAATAGACTTATTAAATAGGCTCAATAAATAGGCTTATTAAATATGCTTATTAAATAGGCTTATTAAATGGACTTATTAAATAGGCTTATTAAATTGGCTCAATAAATAGGCTTATTAAATAGGCTCAATAAATAGGCTTATTAAATAGGCTCAATAAATAGGCTTATTAAATAGGCTCAATAAATAGGCTTATTAAATAGGCTCATTAAATACTTATTAAATAGGCAAATTAAATAGACGTATTAAATAGACTTATTAAATAGGCTTATTAAATAGACTTATTAAATAGGCTTATTAAAAAGGCGTATTAAATAGACTTATTAAATAGGCTCATTAAATACTTATTAAATATGTTTATTAAATAGGCGTATTAAATAGGCTTATTAAATAGGCTTATTAAATAGGCTTAGTAAATAGGCTTATTAAATAGACTTATTAAATAGCCTAATTAAATAGGATTATTTTAGCAACTTAGGCTTATTAAATAGGTTTATTTCAGCAACTTAGACTTATTAAATAGCCTTATTAAATAGGCTTATTTCAGCAACTTAGGCTTATTAAATAGCCTTATTTCAGCAACTTAGACTTATTAAATAGGCTTATTTCAGCAACTTAGGCTTATTAAATAGGCTCATTCAATACTTGTTAAATAGGCTTATTAAACAGGCTTATTAAATAGACTCATTAAATAGGCTCATTAAATAGGCTTATTAAATAGGCTTATTAATTAGGCTTATTAAATAGGCTTATTAAATAGACTTAATAAATAGGCTGATTAAATAGGCTCAATAAATAGGCTTATTAAATAGGCTCAATAAATAGGCTTATTAAATAGTCTCATTAAATACTTATTAAATAGGCTTAACAAATAGACTTATTAAATAGACTTATTAAATAGGCTTATTAAATAGGTTTATTAAATAGGCTTATTAAAAAGGCTTATTAAATAGACTTATTAAATAGGCTCATTAAATACTTATTAAATTGGTTTATTAAATAGGCGTATTAAATAGGCTTATTAAACAGGCTTATTAAATAGGCTTATTAAATAGACTTATTAAATAGCCTCATTATATAGGCTTATTTTAGCAACTTAGGCTTATTAAATAGGCTTATTAAATAGACTTATTAAATAGGCTCAATAAATAGGCTTATTAAATAGGCTTATTAAATAGGCTTATTAAATGGACTTATTAAATAGGCTTATTAAATTGGCTCAATAAATAGGCTTATTAAATAGGCTCAATAAATAGGCTCATTAAATAGGCTCAATAAATAGGCTTATTAAATAGGCTCAATAAATAGGCTTATTAAATAGGCTCATTAAATACTTATTAAATAGGCTTATTAAATAGACGTATTAAATAGACTTATTAAATAGGCTTATTAAATAGACTTATTAAATAGGCTTATTAAAAAGGCTTATTAAATAGACTTATTAAATAGGCTCATTAAATACTTATTAAATATGTTTATTAAATAGGCGTATTAAATAGGCTTATTAAATAGGCTTATTAAATAGGCTTAGTAAATAGGCTTATTAAATAGACTTATTAAATAGCCTAATTAAATAGGCTTATTTTAGCAACTTAGGCTTATTAAATAGGTTTATTTCAGCAACTTAGACTTATTAAATAGCCTTATTAAATAGGCTTATTTCAGCAACTTAGGCTTATTAAATAAGCTTATTTCAGCAACTTATGCTTATTAAATAGCCTTATTAAACAGGTTTATTTCAGCAACTTAGGCTTATTAAATCGCATTTTAAATAGGTTTATTTCAGCAACTTAGACTTATTAAATAGGCTTATTAAATAGGCTTAGTTCAGAAACTTAGGATTATTAAATAGGCTTATTTCAGCAACTTAGGTTCATTAAATAGCCTTACTAAATAGGCTTATTTCAGCAACTTAGGCTTATAAAACAGGCATATTTCAGCAACTTAAACTTATTAAATAGCCTTATTTCATCAACTTAGGCTTATTAAATAGCCTTATTTTAGCAACTTAGACTTATTAAATAGGCTTATTCAGCAACTTAGGCTTATTAAATAGCCTTATTAAATAGGCTTATTTCAGCAACTTAGGCTTATTAAATAGCCTTATTAAATAGGCTTATTTTAGCAACTTAGGCTTATTAAATAGCCTTATTAAATAGGCTTATTTTAGCAACTTAGACTTATTAAAACGACTTATTAAATAGACATTTCAGCAACTTAGGCTCATCAAATATGCTTATGAAATATGCTTATTTCTGCAACTTAGACTTATTAGATAGGCCTATTAAATAGGCTTATTTCAGCAACTTAGGCTTATTAAATAGGCTTATTTCAGCAACTTGGGCTTATTAAATAGGCTTATTTCAGCAACTTAGACTTATTAAATAGCCTTATTTCAGCAACTTACGCTTATTAAATAGGCTTATTTCAGCAACTTAGGCTTATTAAATAGCCTTATTAAGTAGGCTTATTTCAGCAACTTGGGCTTATTAAATAGGCTTATTTCAGCAACTTACGCTGATTAAAAAGGCTTATTTCAGCAACTTAGACTTATTAAATAGCCTTATTTCAGCAACTTAGGCTTATTAAATAGGCTCATTCAGCAACTTAGGCTTATTAAATAGGCTTATTTCAGCAACTTAGACTTATTAAATAGGCCTATTAAATAGGCTTATTAAATAGGCTTATTTAATCAACTTAGACTTATTAAATAGGCCTATTAAATAGGCTTGTTAAATAGGCTTATTAAATAGGCTTATTTCAGCAACTTAGGCTTATTAAATAGCCTAATTAAGTAGGCTTATTTCAGCAACTTTGGCTTATTAAATAGGCTTATTTCAGCAACTTAGGCTTATTAAATAGGCTCATTCAGCAACTTAGGCTTATTAAATAGGCTTATTTCAGCAACTTAGACTTATTAAATAGGCCTATTAAATAGGCTTATTAAATAGGCTTATTTCATCAACTTAGACTTATTAAATAGGCCTATTAAATAGGCTTGTTAAATAGGCTTATTAAATAGGCTTATTTCAGCAACTTAGGCTTATTAAATAGCCTAATTAAGTAGGCTTATTTCAGCAACTTTGGCTTATTAAATAGGCTTATTTCAGCAACTTACGCTGATTAAAAAGGCTTATTTCAGCAACTTAGACTTATTAAATAGCTTATTTCAGCAACTTAGGCTTATTAAATAGGCTTATTTCAGCAACTTAGGCTTATTAAATAGCCTTATTTCAGTAACTTAGACTTATTAAATAGGCATATTTCAGCAACTTAGGCTTATTAAATAGGCTTATTCAGCAACTTAGGCTTATTAAATAGGCTTAGTAAATAGGCTTATTTCAGCAACTTAGGCTTATTAAATAGGCGTATTCTGCAACTTAGGCTTATTAAATAGGCTCATTCAATACTTATTAAATAGGCTTATTAAACAGGCTTATTAAATAGACTCATTAAATAGGCTCAATAAATAGGCTTATTAAATAGGCTTATTAATTAGGCTTATTAAATAGGCTTATTAAATAGACTTATTAAATAGGCATATTAAATAGGCTCAATAAATAGGCTTATTAAATAGGCTTATTAAATAGGCTTATTAAATAGGCTTATTAAATAGGCTCAATAAATAGGCTTATTAAATAGGCTTATTAAATGTTCTTATTAAATAGACTTATTAAATAGGCGTATTAAATAGGCTTATTAAATAGACTTATTAAATAGCCTCATTAAATAGGCTTATTTTAGCAACTTAGGCTTATAAAATAGGCTTATTTCATCAACTTATGCTTATTAAATAGCCTTATTAAACAGGTTTATTTCAGCAACTTAGGCTTATTAAATAGCATTTTTAAATATTTTTATTTCAGCAACTTAGACTTATTAAATATACCTTTTTAAATAGGCTTAGTTCAGAAACTTAGGCTTATTAAATAGGCTTATTTCAGCAACTTAGGCTCATTAAATAGCCTTATTAAATAGGCTTATTTCAGCAACTTAGGCTTATTAAATAGCCTTATTAAATAGGCTTATTTTAGCAACTTAGACTTATTAAAACGACTTATTAAATAGACATTTCAGCAACTTAGGCTCATCAAATATGCTTATGAAATATGCTTATTTCTGCAACTTAGACTTATTAGATAGGCCTATTAAATAGGCTTATTTCAGCAACTTAGGCTTATTAAATAGGCTTATTTCAGCAACTTGGGCTTATTAAATAGGCTTATTTCAGCAACTTAGACTTATTAAATAGCCTTATTTCAGCAACTTACGCTTATTAAATAGGCTTATTTCAGCAACTTAGGCTTATTAAATAGCCTTATTAAGTAGGCTTATTTCAGCAACTTGGGCTTATTAAATAGGCTTATTTCAGCAACTTACGCTGATTAAAAAGGCTTATTTCAGCAACTTAGACTTATTAAATAGCCTTATTTCAGCAACTTAGACTTATTAAATAGGCTTATTTCAGCAACTTATGCTTATTAAATATACTTATTTCAGCAACTTAGGCTTATTAAATAGGCTTATTTCAGCAACCTAGACTTATTAAATAGCCTTATTTTAGCAACTTATGCTTATTTAATAGGCTTATTTCAGCAACTTAGGCTTATTAAATAGCCTTATTTCAGCAACTTAGACTTATTAAATAGGCTTATTTCAGCAACTTAGGCTTATTAAATAGGCTCATTCAATACTTGTTAAATAGGCTTATTAAACAGGCTTATTAAATAGACTCATTAAATAGGCTCATTAAATAGGCTTATTAAATAGGCTTATTAATTAGGCTTATTAAATAGGCTTATTAAATAGACTTAATAAATAGGCTGATTAAATAGGCTCAATAAATAGGCTTATTAAATAGGCTCAATGAATAGGCTTATTAAATAGGCTCAATAAATAGGCTTATTAAATAGTCTCATTAAATACTTATTAAATAGGCTTAACAAATAGACGTATTAAATAGACTTATTAAATAGGCTTATTAAATAGGTTTATTAAATAGGCTTATTAAAAAGGCTTATTAAATAGACTTATTAAATAGGCTCATAAAATACTTATTAAATTGGTTTATTAAATAGGCGTATTAAATAGGCTTATTAAACAGGCTTATTAAATAGGCTTATTAAATAGACTTATTAAATAGGCTCAATAAATAGGCTTATTAAATATGCTTATTAAATAGGCTTATTAAATGGACTTATTAAATAGGCTTATTAAATTGGCTCAATAAATAGGCTTATTAAATAGGCTCAATAAATAGGCTTATTAAATAGGCTCAATAAATAGGCTTATTAAATAGGCTCAATAAATAGGCTTATTAAATAGGCTCATTAAATACTTATTAAATAGGCTTATTAAATAGACGTATTAAATAGACTTATTAAATAGGCTTATTAAATAGACTTATTAAATAGGCTTATTAAAAAGGCGTATTAAATAGACTTATTAAATAGGCTCATTAAATACTTATTAAATATGTTTATTAAATAGGCGTATTAAATAGGCTTATTAAATAGGCTTATTAAATAGGCTTAGTAAATAGGCTTATTAAATAGACTTATTAAATAGCCTAATTAAATAGGCTTATTTTAGCAACTTAGGCTTATTAAATAGGTTTATTTCAGCAACTTAGACTTATTAAATAGCCTTATTAAATAGGCTTATTTCAGCAACTTAGGCTTATTAAATAGCCTTATTTCAGCAACTTAGACTTATTAAATAGGCTTATTTCAGCAACTTAGGCTTATTAAATAGGCTCATTCAATACTTGTTAAATAGGCTTATTAAACAGGCTTATTAAATAGACTCATTAAATAGGCTCATTAAATAGGCTTATTAAATAGGCTTATTAATTAGGCTTATTAAATAGGCTTATTAAATAGACTTAATAAATAGGCTGATTAAATAGGCTCAATAAATAGGCTTATTAAATAGGCTCAATAAATAGGCTTATTAAATAGTCTCATTAAATACTTATTAAATAGGCTTAACAAATAGACTTATTAAATAGACTTATTAAATAGGCTTATTAAATAGGTTTATTAAATAGGCTTATTAAAAAGGCTTATTAAATAGACTTATTAAATAGGCTCATTAAATACTTATTAAATTGGTTTATTAAATAGGCGTATTAAATAGGCTTATTAAACAGGCTTATTAAATAGGCTTATTAAATAGACTTATTAAATAGCCTCATTATATAGGCTTATTTTAGCAACTTAGGCTTATTAAATAGGCTTATTAAATAGACTTATTAAATAGGCTCAATAAATAGGCTTATTAAATAGGCTTATTAAATAGGCTTATTAAATGGACTTATTAAATAGGCTTATTAAATTGGCTCAATAAATAGGCTTATTAAATAGGCTCAATAAATAGGCTCATTAAATAGGCTCAATAAATAGGCTTATTAAATAGGCTCAATAAATAGGCTTATTAAATAGGCTCATTAAATACTTATTAAATAGGCTTATTAAATAGACGTATTAAATAGACTTATTAAATAGGCTTATTAAATAGACTTATTAAATAGGCTTATTAAAAAGGCTTATTAAATAGACTTATTAAATAGGCTCATTAAATACTTATTAAATATGTTTATTAAATAGGCGTATTAAATAGGCTTATTAAATAGGCTTATTAAATAGGCTTAGTAAATAGGCTTATTAAATAGACTTATTAAATAGCCTAATTAAATAGGCTTATTTTAGCAACTTAGGCTTATTAAATAGGTTTATTTCAGCAACTTAGACTTATTAAATAGCCTTATTAAATAGGCTTATTTCAGCAACTTAGGCTTATTAAATAAGCTTATTTCAGCAACTTATGCTTATTAAATAGCCTTATTAAACAGGTTTATTTCAGCAACTTAGGCTTATTAAATCGCATTTTAAATAGGTTTATTTCAGCAACTTAGACTTATTAAATAGGCTTATTAAATAGGCTTAGTTCAGAAACTTAGGATTATTAAATAGGCTTATTTCAGCAACTTAGGCTCATTAAATAGCCTTACTAAATAGGCTTATTTCAGCAACTTAGGCTTATAAAACAGGCATATTTCAGCAACTTAAACTTATTAAATAGCCTTATTTCATCAACTTAGGCTTATTAAATAGCCTTATTTTAGCAACTTAGACTTATTAAATAGGCTTATTCAGCAACTTAGGCTTATTAAATAGCCTTATTAAATAGGCTTATTTCAGCAACTTAGACTTATTAAATAGGTTTATTCAGCAACTTAGGCTTATTAAATAGGCTTATTCAGCAACTTAGGCTCATTAAATAGCCTTATTTCAGCAACTTAGACTTATTAAATAGGCTTATTTCAGCAACTTATGCTTATTAAATATACTGATTTCAGCAACTTAGGCTTATTAAATAGGCTTATTTAGCAAATTAGACTTATTAAATAGCCTTATTTCAGCAACTTATGCTTATTAAATAGGCTTATTTCAGCAACTTAGGCTTGTTAAATAGCCTTATTTCAGCAACTTAGACTTATTAAATAGGCTTATTTCAGCAACTTAGGCTTATTAAATAGGCTCATTCAATACTTGTTAAATAGGCTTATTAAACAGGCTTATTAAATAGACTCATTAAATAGGCTCATTAAATAGGCTTATTAAATAAGCTTATTAATTAGGCTTATTAAATAGGCTTATTAAATAGACTTAATAAATAGGCTTATTAAATAGGCTCAATAAATAGTCTTATTAAATAGGCTCAATGAATAGGCTTATTAAATAGGCTCAATAAATAGGCTTATTAAATAGGCTCATTAAATACTTATTAAATAGGCTTAACAAATAGACTTATTAAATAGACTTATTAAATAGGCTTATTAAATAGGTTTATTAAATAGGCTTATTAAAAAGGCGTATTAAATAGACTTATTAAATAGGCTCATTAAATACTTATTAAATAGGTTTATTAAATAGGCGTATTAAATAGGCCTATTAAATAGACTTATTAAATAGCCTCATTAAATAGGCTTATTTTAGCAACTTAGGCTTATTAAATAGGCTTATTAAATAGACTTATTAAATAGCCTCATTATATAGGCTTATTTTAGCAACTTAGGCTTATTAAATAGGCTTATTAAATAGACTTATTAAATAGGCTCAATAAATAGGCTTATTAAATAGGCTTATTAAATAGGCTTATTAAATGGACTTATTAAACAGGCTTATTAAATAGGCTTATTAAATAGACTTATTAAATAGCCTCATTATATAGGCTTATTTTAGCAACTTAGGCTTATTAAATAGGCTTATTAAATAGACTTATTAAATAGGCTCAATAAATAGGCTTATTAAATAGGCTTATTAAATAGGCTTATTAAATGGACTTATTAAATAGGCTTATTAAATTGGCTCAATAAATAGGCTTATTAAATAGGCTCAATAAATAGGCTCATTAAATAGGCTCAATAAATAGGCTTATTAAATAGGCTCAATAAATAGGCTTATTAAATAGGCTCATTAAATACTTATTAAATAGGCTTATTAAATAGACGTATTAAATAGACTTATTAAATAGGCTTATTAAATAGACTTATTAAATAGGCTTATTAAAAAGGCTTATTAAATAGACTTATTAAATAGGCTCATTAAATACTTATTAAATATGTTTATTAAATAGGCGTATTAAATAGGCTTATTAAATAGGCTTATTAAATAGGCTTAGTAAATAGGCTTATTAAATAGACTTATTAAATAGCCTAATTAAATAGGCTTATTTTAGCAACTTAGGCTTATTAAATAGGTTTATTTCAGCAACTTAGACTTATTAAATAGCCTTATTAAATAGGCTTATTTCAGCAACTTAGGCTTATTAAATAAGCTTATTTCAGCAACTTATGCTTATTAAATAGCCTTATTAAACAGGTTTATTTCAGCAACTTAGGCTTATTAAATCGCATTTTAAATAGGTTTATTTCAGCAACTTAGGCTTATTAAATCGCATTTTAAATAGGTTTATTTCAGCAACTTAGACTTATTAAATAGGCTTATTAAATAGGCTTAGTTCAGAAACTTAGGATTATTAAATAGCCTTATTTCATCAACTTAGGCTTATTAAATAGCCTTATTTTAGCAACTTAGACTTATTAAATAGGCTTATTCAGCAACTTAGGCTTATTAAATAGCCTTATTAAATAGGCTTATTTCAGCAACTTAGACTTATTAAATAGGTTTATTCAGCAACTTAGGCTTATTAAATAGGCTTATTCAGCAACTTAGGCTCATTAAATAGCCTTATTTCAGCAACTTAGACTTATTAAATAGGCTTATTTCAGCAACTTATGCTTATTAAATATACTGATTTCAGCAACTTAGGCTTATTAAATAGGCTTATTTAGCAAATTCGACTTATTAAATAGCCTTATTTCAGCAACTTATGCTTATTAAATAGGCTTATTTCAGCAACTTAGGCTTGTTAAATAGCCTTATTTCAGCAACTTAGACTTATTAAATAGGCTTATTTCAGCAACTTAGGCTTATTAAATAGGCTCATTCAATACTTGTTAAATAGGCTTATTAAACAGGCTTATTAAATAGACTCATTAAATAGGCTCATTAAATAGGCTTATTAAATAAGCTTATTAATTAGGCTTATTAAATAGGCTTATTAAATAGACTTAATAAATAGGCTTATTAAATAGGCTCAATAAATAGTCTTATTAAATAGGCTCAATGAATAGGCTTATTAAATAGGCTCAATAAATAGGCTTATTAAATAGGCTCATTAAATACTTATTAAATAGGCTTAACAAATAGACTTATTAAATAGACTTATTAAATAGGCTTATTAAATAGGTTTATTAAATAGGCTTATTAAAAAGGCGTATTAAATAGACTTATTAAATAGGCTCATTAAATACTTATTAAATAGGTTTATTAAATAGGCGTATTAAATAGGCCTATTAAATAGACTTATTAAATAGCCTCATTAAATAGGCTTATTTTAGCAACTTAGGCTTATTAAATAGGCTTATTAAATAGACTTATTAAATAGGCTCAATAAATAGGCTTATTAAATAGGCTTATTAAATAGGCTTATTAAATAGACTTATTAAATAGGCTTATTAAATAGGCTCAATAAATAGGCTTATTAAATAGGCTCAATAAATAGGCTTATTAAATAGGCTCAATAAATAGGCTCATTAAATAGGCTCAATAAATAGGCTTATTAAATAGGCTCATTAAATACTTATTAAATAGGCTTATTAAATAGGCTTATTAAATAGCCTTATTTTAGCAACTTAGACTTATTAAATAGGCTTATTCAGCAACTTAGGCTTATTAAATAGCCTTATTAAATAGGCTTATTTCAGCAACTTAGACTTATTAAATAGGTTTATTCAGCAACTTAGGCTTATTAAATAGGCTTATTCAGCAACTTAGGCTCATTAAATAGCCTTATTTCAGCAACTTAGACTTATTAAATAGGCTTATTTCAGCAACTTATGCTTATTAAATATACTGATTTCAGCAACTTAGGCTTATTAAATAGGCTTATTTCAGCAACTTAGGCTTGTTAAATAGCCTTATTTCAGCAACTTAGACTTATTAAATAGGCTTATTTCAGCAACTTAGGCTTATTAAATAGGCTCATTCAATACTTGTTAAATAGGCTTATTAAACAGGCTTATTAAATAGACTCATTAAATAGGCTCATTAAATAGGCTTATTAAATAAGCTTATTAATTAGGCTTATTAAATAGGCTTATTAAATAGACTTAATAAATAGGCTTATTAAATAGGCTCAATAAATAGTCTTATTAAATAGGCTCAATGAATAGGCTTATTAAATAGGCTCAATAAATAGGCTTATTAAATAGGCTCATTAAATACTTATTAAATAGGCTTAACAAATAGACTTATTAAATAGACTTATTAAATAGGCTTATTAAATAGGTTTATTAAATAGGCTTATTAAAAAGGCGTATTAAATAGACTTATTAAATAGGCTCATTAAATACTTATTAAATAGGTTTATTAATTAGGCGTATTAAATAGGCCTATTAAATAGACTTATTAAATAGCCTCATTAAATAGGCTTATTTTAGCAACTTAGGCTTATTAAATAGGCTTATTAAATAGACTTATTAAATAGGCTCAATAAATAGGCTTATTAAATAGGCTTATTAAATAGGCTTATTAAATAGACTTATTAAATAGGCTTATTAAATAGGCTCAATAAATAGGCTTATTAAATAGGCTCAATAAATAGGCTTATTAAATAGGCTCAATAAATAGGCTCATTAAATAGGCTCAATAAATAGGCTTATTAAATAGGCTCATTAAATACTTATTAAATAGGCTTATTAAATAGACTTATTAAATAGACTTATTAAATAGGCGTATTAAATAGACTTATTAAATAGGCTTATTAAAAAGGCTTATTAAATAGACTTATTAAATAGGCTCATTAAATACTTATTAAATATGTTTATTAAATAGGCGTATTAAATAGGCTTATTAAATAGGCTTATTAAATAGGCTTATTAAATAGGCTTATTAAATAGACTTATTAAATAGCCTAATTAAATAGGCTTATTTTAGCAACTTAGGCTTATTAAATAGGTTTATTTCAGCAACTTAGACTTATTAAATAGCATTTTAAATAGGTTTATTTCAGCAACTTAGGCTTATTAAATAAGCTTATTTCAGCAACTTATGCTTATTAAATAGCCTTATTAAACAGGTTTATTTCAGCAACTTAGGCTTATTAAATAGCATTTTAAATAGGTTTATTTCAGCAACTTAGACTTATTAAATAGGCTTATTAAATTTGCTTAGTTCAGAAACTTAGGCTTATTAAATAGGCTTATTTCAGCAACTTAGGCTCATTAAATAGCCTTAATAAATAGGCTTATTTCAGCAACTTAGGCTTATTAAACAGGCTTATTTCAGCAACTTAAACTTATTAAATAGCCTTATTTCATCAACTTAGGCTTATTAAATAGCCTTATTTCAGCAACTTAGACTTATTAAATAGGCTTATTCAGCAACTTAGGCTTATTAAATAGACTTATTAAATAGGCTTATTTCAGCAACTTTGACTTATTAAATAGGTTTATTCAGCAACTTAGGCTTATTAAATAGGCTTATTCAGCAACTTAGGCTCATTAAATAGGCTTATTTCAGCAACTTAGGCTTATTAAATAGGCTCATTCAGCAACTTAGTCTTATTAAATAGGCTTATTTCAGCAACATAGACTTATTAAATAGGCCTATTAAATAGGCTTATTAAATAGGCTTATTTCATCAACTTAGACTTATGAAATAGGCCTATTAAATAGGCTTGTTAAATAGGCTTATTAAATAGGCTTATTTCAGCAACTTAGGCTTATTAAATAGCCTAATTAAGTAGGCTTATTTCAGCAACTTTGGCTTATTAAATAGGCTTATTTCAGCAACTTACGCTGATTAAAAAGGCTTATTTCAGCAACTTAGGCTTATTAAATAGGCTTATTTCAGCAACTTAGACTTATTAAATAGCCTTATTTCAGCAAATTAGACTTATTAAATAGGCTTATTTCAGCAACTTATGCTTATTAAATATACTTATTTCAGCAACTTAGGCTTATTAAATAGGCTTATTTCAGCAACTTAGACTTATTAAATAGCCTTATTTCAGCAACTTTGGCTTATTAAATAGGCTTATTTCAGCAACTTAGGCTTATTAAATAGCCTTATTTCAGCAACTTAGACTTATTAAATAGGCTTATTTCAGCAACTTAGGCTTATTAAATAGGCCTATTCAGCAACTTAGGCTTATTAAATAGGCTTATTAAATAGGCTTATTTCAGCAACTTAGGCTTATTAAATAGGCTTATTCAGCAACTTAGGCTTATTAAATAGGCTCATTCAATACTTATTAAATAGGCTTATTAAACAGGCTTATTAAATAGACTCATTAAATAGGCTCAATAAATAGGCTTATTAAATAGGCTTATTAATTAGGCTTATTAAATAGGCTTATTAAATAGACTTATTAAATAGGCTTATTAAATAGGCTCAATAAATAGGCTTATTAAATAGGCTTATTAAATAGGCTTATTAAATAGGCTTATTAAATAGGCTTATTAAATAGACTTATTAAATAGCCTCATTAAATAGGCTTATTTTAGCAACTTAGGCTTATAAAATAGGCTTATTTCATCAACTTATGCTCATTAAATAGCCTTATTAAACAGGTTTATTTCAGCAACTTAGGCTTATTAAATAGCATTTTTAAATATGTTTATTTCAGCAACTTAGACTTATTAAATATACCTTTTTAAATAGGCTTAGTTCAGAAACTTAGGCTTATTAAATAGGCTTATTTCAGCAACTTAGGCTCATTAAATAGCCTTATTAAATAGGCTTATTTCAGCAACTTAGGCTTATTAAATAGCCTTATTAAATAGGCTTATTTTAGCAACTTAGACTTATTAAAACGACTTATAAAATAGACATTTCAGCAACTTAGGCTCATCAAATATGCTTATGAAATATGCTTATTTCTGCAACTTAGACTTATTAGATAGGCCTATTAAATAGGCTTATTTCAGCAACTTAGGCTTATTAAATAGGCTTATTTCAGCAACTTGGGCTTATTAAATAGGCTTATTTCAGCAACTTAGGCTTATTAAATAGCCTTATTTCAGCAACTTAGACTTATTAAATAGGCTTATTCAGCAACTTAGGCTTATTAAATAGCCTTATTAAATAGGCTTATTTCAGCAACTTAGACTTATTAAATAGGTTTATTCAGCAACTTAGGCTTATTAAATAGGCTTATTCAGCAACTTAGCCTCATTAAATAGGCTTATTTCAGCAACTTAGGCTTATTAAATAGGCTCATTCAGCAACTTAGGCTTATTAAATAGGCTTATTTCAGCAACTTAGACTTATTAAATAGGCCTATTAAATAGGCTTATTAAATAGGCTTATTTCATCAACTTAGACTTATTAAATAGGCATATTAAATAGGCTTGTTAAATAGGCTTATTAAATAGGCTTATTTCAGCAACTTAGGCTTATTAAATATCCTAATTAAGTAGGCTTATTTCAGCAACTTTGGCTTATTAAATAGGCTTATTTCAGCAACTTAGGCTTATTAAATAGGCTCATTCAGCAACTTAGGCTTATTAAATAGGCTTATTTCAGCAACTTAGACTTATTAAATAGGCCTATTAAATAGGCTTATTAAATAGGCTTATTTCATCAACTTAGACTTATTAAATAGGCCTATTAAATAGGCTTGTTAAATAGGCTTATTAAATAGGCTTATTTCAGCAACTTAGGCTTATTAAATAGCCTAATTAAGTAGGCTTATTTCAGCAACTTTGGCTTATTAAATAGGCTTATTTCAGCAACTTACGCTGATTAAAAAGGCTTATTTCAGCAACTTAGACTTATTAAATAGCTTATTTCAGCAACTTAGGCTTATTAAATAGGCTTATTTCAGCAACTTAGGCTTATTAAATAGCCTTATTTCAGCAACTTAGACTTATTAAATAGGCTTATTTCAGCAACTTAGGCTTATTAAATAGGCTTATTCAGCAACTTAGGCTTATTAAATAGGCTTAGTAAATAGGCTTATTTCAGCAACTTAGGCTTATTAAATAGGCTTATTCTGCAACTTAGGCTTATTAAATAGGCTCATTCAATACTTATTAAATAGGCTTATTAAACAGGCTTATTAAATAGACTCATTAAATAGGCTCAATAAATAGGCTTATTAAATAGGCTTATTAATTAGGCTTATTAAATAGGCTTATTAAATAGACTTATTAAATAGGCATATTAAATAGGCTCAATAAATAGGCTTATTAAATAGGCTTATTAAATAGGCTTATTAAATAGGCTTATTAAATAGGCTCAATAAATAGGTTTATTAAATAGGCTTATTAAATATGCTTATTAAATAGACTTATTAAATAGGCGTATTAAATAGGCTTATTAAATAGACTTATTAAATAGCCTCATTAAATAGGCTTATTTTAGCAACTTAGGCTTATAAAATAGGCTTATTTCATCAACTTATGCTTATTAAATAGCCTTATTAAACAGGTTTATTTCAGCAACTTAGGCTTATTAAATAGCATTTTTAAATATGTTTATTTCAGCAACTTAGACTTATTAAATATACCTCTTTAAATAGGCTTAGTTCAGAAACTTAGGCTTATTAAATAGGCTTATTTCAGCAACTTAGGCTCATTAAATAGCCTTATTAAATAGGCTTATTTCAGCAACTTAGGCTTATTAAATAGCCTTATTAAATAGGCTTATTTTAGCAACTTAGACTTATTAAAACGACTTATTAAATAGACATTTCAGCAACTTAGGCTCATCAAATATGCTTATGAAATATGCTTATTTCTGCAACTTAGACTTATTAGATAGGCCTATTAAATAGGCTTATTTCAGCAACTTAGGCTTATTAAATAGGCTTATTTCAGCAACTTGGGCTTATTAAATAGGCTTATTTCAGCAACTTAGACTTATTAAATAGCCTTATTTCAGCAACTTACGCTTATTAAATAGGCTTATTTCAGCAACTTAGGCTTATTAAATAGCCTTATTAAGTAGGCTTATTTCAGCAACTTGGGCTTATTAAATAGGCTTATTTCAGCAACTTACGCTGATTAAAAAGGCTTATTTCAGCAACTTAGACTTATTAAATAGCCTTATTTCAGCAACTTAGGCTTATTAAATAGGCTCATTCAGCAACTTAGGCTTATTAAATAGGCTTATTTCAGCAACTTAGACTTATTAAATAGGCCTATTAAATAGGCTTATTAAATAGGCTTATTTCATCAACTTAGACTTATTAAATAGGCCTATTAAATAGGCTTGTTAAATAGGCTTATTAAATAGGCTTATTTCAGCAACTTAGGCTTATTAAATAGCCTAATTAAGTAGGCTTATTTCAGCAACTTTGGCTTATTAAATAGGCTTATTTCAGCAACTTAGGCTTATTAAATAGGCTCATTCAGCAACTTAGGCTTATTAAATAGGCTTATTTCAGCAACTTAGACTTATTAAATAGGCCTATTAAATAGGCTTATTAAATAGGCTTATTTCATCAACTTAGACTTATTAAATAGGCCTATTAAATAGGCTTGTTAAATAGGCTTATTAAATAGGCTTATTTCAGCAACTTAGGCTTATTAAATAGCCTAATTAAGTAGGCTTATTTCAGCAACTTTGTCTTATTAAATAGGCTTATTTCAGCAACTTACGCTGATTAAAAAGGCTTATTTCAGCAACTTAGACTTATTAAATAGCTTATTTCAGCAACTTAGGCTTATTAAATAGGCTTATTTCAGCAACTTAGGCTTATTAAATAGCCTTATTTCAGCAACTTAGACTTATTAAATAGGCTTATTTCAGCAACTTAGGCTTATTAAATAGGCTTATTCAGCAACTTAGGCTTATTAAATAGGCTTAGTAAATAGGCTTATTTCAGCAACTTAGGCTTATTAAATAGGCTTATTCTGCAACTTAGGCTTATTAAATAGGCTCATTCAATACTTATTAAATAGGCTTATTAAACAGGCTTATTAAATAGACTCATTAAATAGGCTCAATAAATAGGCTTATTAAATAGGCTTATTAATTAGGCTTATTAAATAGGCTTATTAAATAGACTTATTAAATAGGCATATTAAATAGGCTCAATAAATAGGCTTATTAAATAGGCTTATTAAATAGGCTTATTAAATAGGCTTATTAAATAGGCTCAATAAATAGGCTTATTAAATAGGCTTATTAAATATGCTTATTAAATAGACTTATTAAATAGGCGTATTAAATAGGCTTATTAAATAGACTTATTAAATAGCCTCATTAAATAGGCTTATTTTAGCAACTTAGGCTTATAAAATAGGCTTATTTCATCAACTTATGCTTATTAAATAGCCTTATTAAACAGGTTTATTTCAGCAACTTAGGCTTATTAAATAGCATTTTTAAATATGTTTATTTCAGCAACTTAGACTTATTAAATATACCTTTTTAAATAGGCTTAGTTCAGAAACTTAGGCTTATTAAATAGGCTTATTTCAGCAACTTAGGCTCATTAAATAGCCTTATTAAATAGGCTCATTTCAGCAACTTAGGCTTATTAAATAGCCTTATTAAATAGGCTTATTTTAGCAACTTAGACTTATTAAAACGACTTATTAAATAGACATTTCAGCAACTTAGGCTCGTCAAATATGCTTATGAAATATGCTTATTTCTGCAACTTAGACTTATTAGATAGGCCTATTAAATAGGCTTATTTCAGCAACTTAGGCTTATTAAATAGGCTTATTTCAGCAACTTGGGCTTATTAAATAGGCTTATTTCAGCAACTTAGACTTATTAAATAGCCTTATTTCAGCAACTTACGCTTATTAAATAGGCTTATTTCAGCAACTTAGGCTTATTAAATAGCCTTATTAAGTAGGCTTATTTCAGCAACTTGGGCTTATTAAATAGGCTTATTTCAGCAACTTACGCTGATTAAAAAGGCTTATTTCAGCAACTTAGACTTATTAAATAGCCTTATTTCAGCAACTTAGACTTATTAAATAGGCTTATTTCAGCAACTTATGCTTATTAAATATACTTATTTCAGCAACTTAGGCTTATTAAATAGGCTTATTTCAGCAACCTAGACTTATTAAATAGCCTTATTTTAGCAACTTATGCTTATTAAATAGGCTTATTTCAGCAACTTAGGCTTATTAAATAGCCTTATTTCAGCAACTTAGACTTATTAAATAGGCTTATTTCAGCAACTTAGGCTTATTAAATAGGCTCATTCAATACTTGTTAAATAGGCTTATTAAACAGGCTTATTAAATAGACTCATTAAATAGGCTCATTAAATAGGCTTATTAAATAGGCTTATTAATTAGGCTTATTAAATAGGCTTATTAAATAGACTTAATAAATAGGCTGATTAAATAGGCTCAATAAATAGGCTTATTAAATAGGCTCAATGAATAGGCTTATTAAATAGGCTCAATAAATAGGCTTATTAAATAGTCTCATTAAATACTTATTAAATAGGCTTAACAAATAGACTTATTAAATAGACTTATTAAATAGGCTTATTAAATAGGTTTATTAAATAGGCTTATTAAAAAGGCTTATTAAATAGACTTATTAAATAGGCTCATTAAATACTTATTAAATTGGTTTATTAAATAGGCGTATTAAATAGGCTTATTAAACAGGCTTATTAAATAGGCTTATTAAATAGACTTATTAAATAGCCTCATTATATAGGCTTATTTTAGCAACTTAGGCTTATTAAATAGGCTTATTAAATAGACTTATTAAATAGGCTAAATAAATAGGCTTATTAAATAGGCTTATTAAATAGGCTTATTAAATGGACTTCTTAAATAGGCTCATTAAATACTTATTAAATATGTTTATTAAATAGGTTTATTAAATAGGCTTATTAAAAAGGCTTATTAAATAGACTTATTAAATAGGCTTATTAAAAAGGCTTATTAAATAGACTTATTAAATAGGCTCATTAAATACTTATTAAATATGTTTATTAAATAGGCGTATTAAATAGGCTTATTAAATAGGCTTATTAAATAGGCTTAGTAAATAGGCTTATTAAATAGACTTATTAAATAGCCTAATTAAATAGGCTTATTTTAGCAACTTAGGCTTATTAAATAGGTTTATTTCAGCAACTTAGACTTATTAAATAGCCTTATTAAATAGGCTTATTTCAGCAACTTAGGCTTATTAAATAAGCTTATTTCAGCAACTTATGCTTATTAAATAGCCTTATTAAACAGGTTTATTTCAGCAACTTAGGCTTATTAAATCGCATTTTAAATAGGTTTATTTCAGCAACTTAGACTTATTAAATAGGCTTATTAAATAGGCTTAGTTCAGAAACTTAGGATTATTAAATAGGCTTATTTCAGCAACTTAGGCTCATTAAATAGCCTTACTAAATAGGCTTATTTCAGCAACTTAGGCTTATAAAACAGGCATATTTCAGCAACTTAAACTTATTAAATAGCCTTATTTCATCAACTTAGGCTTGTTAAATAGCCTTATTTTAGCAACTTAGACTTATTAAATAGGCTTATTCAGCAACTTAGGCTTATTAAATAGCCTTATTAATGAGGCTTATTTTAGCAACTTAGACTTATTAAATAGGTTTATTCAGCAACTTAGGCTTATTAAATAGGCTTATTCAGCAACTTAGGCTCATTAAATAGCCTTATTTCAGCAACTTAGACTTATTAAATAGGTTTATTTCAGCAACTTATGCTTATTAAATATACTGATTTCAGCAACTTAGGCTTATTAAATAGGCTTATTTTAGCAAATTAGACTTATTAAATAGCCTTATTTCAGCAACTTATGCTTATTAAATAGGCTTATTTCAGCAACTTAGGCTTGTTAAATAGCCTTATTTCAGCAACTTAGACTTATTAAATAGGCTTATTTCAGCAACTTAGGCTTATTAAATAGGCTCATTCAATACTTGTTAAATAGGCTTATTAAACAGGCTTATTAAATAGACTCATTAAATAGGCTCATTAAATAGGCTTATTAAATAGGCTTATTAATTAGGCTTATTAAATAGGCTTATTAAATAGACTTAATAAATAGGCTTATTAAATAGGCTCAATAAATAGTCTTATTAAATAGGCTCAATGAATAGGCTTATTAAATAGGCTCAATAAATAGGCTTATTAAATAGGCTCATTAAATACTTATTAAATAGGCTTAACAAATAGACTTATTAAATAGACTTATTAAATAGGCTTATTAAATAGGTTTATTAAATAGGCTTATTAAAAAGGCGTATTAAATAGACTTATTAAATAGGCTCATTAAATACTTATTAAATAGGTTTATTAAATAGGCGTATTAAATAGGCCTATTAAATAGACTTATTAAATAGCCTCATTAAATAGGCTTATTTTAGCAACTTAGGCTTATTAAATAGGCTTATTAAATAGACTTATTAAATAGGCTCAATAAATAGGCTTATTAAATAGGCTTATTAAATAGGCTTATTAAATAGACTTATTAAATAGGCTTATTAAATAGGCTCAATAAATAGGCTTATTAAATAGGCTCAATAAATAGGCTTATTAAATAGGCTCAATAAATAGGCTTATTAAATAGGCTCAATAAATAGGCTTATTAAATAGGCTCATTAAATACTTATTAAATAGGCTTATTAAATAGACGTATTAAATAGACTTATTAAATAGGCGTATTAAATAGACTTATTAAATAGGCTTATTAAAAAGGCTTATTAAATAGACTTATTAAATAGGCTCATTAAATACTTATTAAATATGTTTATTAAATAGGCGTATTAAATAGGCTTATTAAATAGGCTTATTAAATAGGCTTATTAAATAGGCTTATTAAATAGACTTATTAAATAGCCTAATTAAATAGGCTTATTTTAGCAACTTAGGCTTATTAAATAGGTTTATTTCAGCAACTTAGACTTATTAAATAGCATTTTAAATAGGTTTATTTCAGCAACTTAGGCTTATTAAATAAGCTTATTTCAGCAACTTATGCTTATTAAATAGCCTTATTAAACAGGTTTATTTCAGCAACTTAGGCTTATTAAATAGCATTTTAAATAGGTTTATTTCAGCAACTTAGGCTCATTAAATAGCCTTACTAAATAGGCTTATTTCAGCAACTTAGGCTTATTAAACAGGTTTATTTCAGCAACTTAGACTTATTAAATAGCATTTTAAATAGGTTTATTTCAGCAACTCAGGCTTATTAAATAAGCTTATTTCAGCAACTTATGCTTATTAAATAGCCTTATTAAACAGGTTTATTTCAGCAACTTAGGCTTATTAAATAGCATTTTAAATAGGTTTATTTCAGCAACTTAGGCTCATTAAATAGCCTTACTAAATAGGCTTATTTCAGCAACTTAGGCTTATTAAACAGGCTTATTTCAGCAACTTAAACTCATTAAATAGCCTTATTTCATCAACTTAGGCTTATTAAATAGCCTTATTTCAGCAACTTAGACTTATTAAATAGGCTTATTCAGCAACTTAGGCTTATTAAATAAACTTATTAAATAGGCTTATTTCAGCAACTTTGACTTATTAAATAGGTTTATTCAGCAACTTAGGCTTATTAAATAGGCTTATTCAGCAACTTAGGCTCATTAAATAGGCTTATTTCAGCAACTTAGGCTTATTAAATAGGCTCATTCAGCAACTTAGTCTTATTAAATAGGCTTATTTCAGCAACTTAGACTTATTAAATAGGCCTATTAAATAGGCTTATTAAATAGGCTTATTTCATCAACTTAGACTTATGAAATAGGCCTATTAAATAGGCTTGTTAAATAGGCTTATTAAATAGGCTTATTTCAGCAACTTAGGCTTATTAAATAGCCTAATTAAGTAGGCTTATTTCAGCAACTTTGGCTTATTAAATAGGCTTATTTCAGCAACTTACGCTGATTAAAAAGGCTTATTTCAGCAACTTAGACTTATTAAATAGCCTTATTTCAGCAAATTAGACTTATTAAATAGGCTTATTTCAGCAACTTATGCTTATTAAATATACTTATTTCAGCAACTTAGGCTTATTAAATAGGCTTATTTCAGCAACTTAGACTTATTAAATAGCCTTATTTCAGCAACTTCGGCTTATTAAATAGGCTTATTTCAGCAACTTAGGCTTATTAAATAGCCTTATTTCAGCAACTTAGACTTATTAAATAGGCTTATTTCAGCAACTTAGGCTTATTAAATAGGCTTATTTCAGCAACTTAGGCTTATTAAATAGGCTTATTCAGCAACTTAGGCTTATTAAATAGACTCATTCAATACTTATTAAATAGGCTTATTAAACAGGCTTATTAAATAGACTCATTAAATAGGCTCAATAAATAGGCTTATTAAATAGGCTTATTAATTAGGCTTATTAAATAGGATTATTAAATAGACTTATTAAATAGGCTTATTAAATAGGCTCAATAAATAGGCTTATTAAATAGGCTTATTAAATAGGCTTATTAAATAGGCTTATTAAATAGGCTTATTAAATAGACTTATTAAATAGCCTCATTAAATAGGCTTATTTTAGCAACTTAGGCTTATAAAATAGGCTTATTTCATCAACTTATGCTTATTAAATAGCCTTATTAAACAGGTTTATTTCAGCAACTTAGGCTTATTAAATAGCATTTTTAAATATGTTTATTTCAGCAACTTAGACTTATTAAATATACCTTTTTAAATAGGCTTAGTTCAGAAACTTAGGCTTATTAAATAGGCTTATTTCAGAAACTTAGGCTCATTAAATAGCCTTATTAAATAGGCTTATTTCAGAAACTTAGGCTTATTAAATCGACTTATTAAATAGGCATATTAAATAGGCTCAATAAATAGGCTTATTAAATAGGCTTATTAAATAGGCTTATTAAATAGGCTTATTAAATAGGCTCAATAAATTAGCTTATTAAATAGGCTTATTAAATATGCTTATTAAATAGACTTATTAAATAGGCGTATTAAATAGGCTTATTAAATAGACATTAAATAGCCTCATTAAATAGGCTTATTTTAGCAACTTAGGCTTATTAAATAGGTTTATTTCAGCAACTTAGACTTATTAAATAGCCTTATTAAATAGGCTTATTTCAGCAACTTAGTCTTATTAAATAAGCTTATTTCAGCAACTTATGCTTATTAAATAGCCTTATTAAACAGGTTTATTTCAGCAACTTAGGCTTATTAAATAGCATTTTAAATAGGTTTATTTCAGCAACTTAGGCTTATTAAACAGGCTTATTTCAGCAACTTAAACTTATTAAATAGCCTTATTTCATCAACTTAGGCTTATTAAATAGCCTTATTTCAGCAACTTAGACTTATTAAATAGGCGTATTCAGCAACTTAGGCTTATTAAATAGCCTTATTAAATAGGCTTATTTCAGCAACTTAGACTTATTAAATAGGTTTATTCAGCAACTTAGGCTTATTAAATAGGCTTATTCAGCAACTTAGGCTCATTAAGTAGGCTTATTTCAGCAACTTATGCTTATTAAATAGGCTCATTCAGCAACGTAGGCTTATTAAATAGGCTTATTTCAGCAACTTAGACTTATTAAATAGGCCTATTAAATAGGCTTATTAAATAGGCTTATTTCATCAACTTAGACTTATGAATAGGCCTATTAAATAGGCTTGTTAAATAGGCTTATTAAATAGGCTTATTTCAGCAACTTAGGCTTATTAAATAGCCTAATTAAGTAGGCTTATTTCAGCAACTTTGGCTTATTAAATAGGCTTATTTCAGCAACTTACGCTGATTAAAAAGGCTTATTTCAGCAACTTAGACTTATTAAATAGCCTTATTTCAGCAAATTAGACTTATTAAATAGGCTTATTTCAGCAACTTATGCTTATTAAATATTCTTATTTCAGCAACTTAGGCTTATTAAATAGGCTTATTTCAGCAACTTAGACTTATTAAATAGCCTTATTTCAGCAACTTAGGCTTATTAAATAGGCTTATTTCAGCAACTTAGGCTTATTAAATAGCCTTATTTCAGCAACTTAGACTTATTAAATAGGCTTATTTCAGCAACTTAGGCTTATTAAATAGGCTTATTCAGCAACTTAGGCTTATTAAATAGGCTTATTAAATAGGCTTATTTCAGCAACTTAGGCTTATTAAATAGGCTTATTCAGCAACTTAGGCTTATTAAATAGGCTCATTCAATACTTATTAAATAGGCTTATTAAACAGGCTTATTAAATAGACTCATTAAATAGGCTCAATAAATAGGCTTATTAAATAGGCTTATTAATTAGGCTTATTAAATAAGCTTATTAAATCGACTTATTAAATAGGCATATTAAATAGGCTCAATAAATAGGCTTATTAAATAGGCTTATTAAATAGGCTTATTAAATAGGCTTATTAAATAGGCTCAATAAATAGGCTTATTAAATAGGCTTATTAAATATGCTTATTAAATAGACTTATTAAAAAGGCGTATTAAATAGGCTTATTAAATAGACTTATTAAATAGCCTCATTAAATAGGCTTATTTTAGCAACTTAGGCTTATAAAATAGGCTTATTTCATCAACTTATGCTTATTAAATAGCCTTATTAAACAGGTTTATTTCAGCAACTTAGGCTTATTAAATAGCATTTTTAAATATGTTTATTTCAGCAACTTAGACTTATTAAATATACATTTTTAAATAGGCTTAGTTCAGAAACTTAGGCTTATTAAATAGGCTTATTTCAGCAACTTAGGCTCATTAAATAGCCTTATTAAATAGGCTTATTTCAGCAACTTAGGCTTATTAAATAGCCTTATTAAATAGGCTTATTTTAGCAACTTAGACTTATTAAAACGACTTATAAAATAGACATTTCAGCAACTTAGGCTCATCAAATATGCTTATGAAATATGCTTATTTCTGCAACTTAGACTTATTAGATAGGCCTATTAAATAGGCTTATTTCAGCAACTTAGGCTTATTAAATAGGCTTATTTCAGCAACTTGGGCTTATTAAATAGGCTTATTTCAGCAACTTAGACTTATTAAATAGCCTTATTTCAGCAACTTACGCTTATTAAATAGGCTTATTTCAGCAACTTAGGCTTATTAAATAGCCTTATTAAGTAGGCTTATTTCAGCAACTTGGGCTTATTAAATAGGCTTATTTCAGCAACTTACGCTGATTAAAAAGGCTTATTTCAGCAACTTAGACTTATTAAATAGCCTTATTTCAGCAACTTAGACTTATTAAATAGGCTTATTTCAGCAACTTATGCTTATTAAACATACTTATTTCAGCAACTTAGGCTTATTAAATAGGCTTATTTCAGCAACTTAGACTTATTAAATAGCCTTATTTCAGCAACTTATGCTTATTAAATAGGCTTATTTCAGCAACTTAGGCTTATTAAATAGCCTTATTTCAGCAACTTAGACTTATTAAATAGGCTTATTTCAGCAACTTAGGCTTATTAAATAGGCTCATTCAATACTTGTTAAATAGGCTTATTAAACAGGCTTATTAAATAGACTCATTAAATAGGCTCATTAAATAGGCTTATTAAATAGGCTTATTAATTAGGCTTATTAAATAGGCTTATTAAATAGACTTATTAAATAGGCTTATTGAATAGGCTCAATAAATAGGCTCAATGAATAGGCTTATTAAATAGGCTCAATAAATAGGCTTATTAAATAGGCTCATTAAATACTTATTAAATAGGCTTAACAAATAGACTTATTAAATAGACTTATTAAATAGGCTTATTAAATAGGTTTATTAAATAGGCTTATTAAAAAGGCTTATTAAATAGACTTATTAAATAGGCTCATTAAATACTTATTAAATAGGTTTATTAAATAGGCGTATTAAATAGGCTTATTAAATAGGCTTATTAAATAGGCTTATTAAATAGACTTATTAAATAGCCTCATTAAATAGGCTTATTTTAGCAACTTAGGCTTATTAAATAGCGTTATTTCAGCAACTTAGACTTATTAAATAGGCTTATTCAGCAACTTAGGCTTATTAAATAGCGTTATTTCAGCAACTTAGACTTATTAAATAGGCTTATTCAGCAACTTAGGCTTATTAAATAGGCTCATTCAATACTTGTTAAATAGGCTTATTAAACAGGCTTATTAAATAGACTCATTAAATAGCTCATTAAATAGGCTTATTAAATAGGCTCAATAAATAGGCTCAATGAATAGGCTTATTAAATAGGCTCAATAAATAGGCTTATTAAATAGGCTCATTAAATACTTATTAAATAGGCTTAACAAATAGACTTATTAAATAGACTTATTAAATAGGCTTATTAAATAGGTTTATTAAATAGGCTTATTAAATAGGCTTATTAAATAGACTTATTAAATAGCCTCATTAAATAGGCTTATTTTAGCAAGTTAGGCTTATAAAATAGGCTTATTTCAGCAACTTAGGCTAATTAAATAGCGTTATTTCAGCAACTTAGACTTATTAAATAGGCTTATTCAGCAACTTAGGCTTACTAAATAGGCTTATTTCAGCAACTTAGACTTATTAAATAGGCCTATTAAATAGGCTTATTAAAAAGACTTATTAAATAGGCTCATTAAATAGGCTTATTTTAGCAACTTAGGCTTATTAAATAGGTTTATTTCAGCAACTTAGACTTATTAAATAGCTTTTTTAAAAAGGCTTATTTCAGCAACTTAGGCTTATTAAATAAGCTTATTTCAGCAACTTATGCTTATTAAATAGCCCTATTAAACAGGTTTATTTCAGCAACTTAGGCTTATTAAATAGCATTTTTAAATAGATTTATTTCAGCAACTTAGACTTATTAGATATACCTTTTTAAATAGGCTTAGTTCAGAAACTTAGGCTTATTAAATAGTCTTATTTCAGCAACTTAGGCTCATTAAATAGCCTTATTAAATAGGCTTATTCAGCAACTTAGGCTTATTAAATAGCCTTATTAAATAGGCTTATTTCAGCAACTTAGACTTATTAAATAGGCTTATTCAGCAACTTAGGCTTATTAATTAGCCTTATTAAATAGGCTTATTTCAGCAACTTAGGCTTATTAAATAGGCTTATTTCAGCAACTTAGGCTTATTAAATAGGCTTATTCAGCAACTTAGGCTTATTAAATAGGCTTATTTCAGCAACTTAGACTTGTTAAATAGGCCTATTAAATAGGCTTATTAAATACTTATTAAATAGGCTTATTAAATAGGCTTATTAAATAGACTTATTAAATAAGCTCAATAAATAGGCTTATTAAAGAGGCTTATTAAATAGGCTCAATAAATAGGCTTATTAAACAGGCTCATTAAATACTTATTAAAAAGACTTATTAAATCGGCTTATTAAATAGGCTCAATAAATAGGCTTATTAAATAGGCTCAATAAATAGGCTTATTAAATAGGCTCAATAAATAGGCTTATTAAATAGGCTCAATAAATAGGCTTATTAAATAGGCTCATTAAATACTTATTAAATAGGCTTATTAAATAGACTTATTAAATAGACTTATTAAATAGGTTTATTAAATAGACTTATTAAATAGGCTTATTAAAAAGGCTTATTAAATAGACTTATTAAATAGGCTCATTAAATACTTATTAAGTATGTTTATTAAATAGGCGTATTAAATAGGCTTATTAAATAGGCTTATTAAATAGGCTTATAAAATAGGCTTATTAAATAGACTTATTAAATAGCCTCATTAAATAGGCTTATTTTAGCAACTTAGGCTTATTAAATAGGTTTATTTCAGCAACTTAGACGTATTAAAGAGCCTTTTTAAATTAAATAGGCTCAATAAATAGGCTTATTAAATAGGCTCAATAAATAGGCTTATTAAATAGGCTCAATAAATAGGCTTATTAAATAGGCTCAATAAATAGGCATATTAAATAGGCTCATTAAATACTTATTAAATAGGCTTATTAAATAGACTTATTAAATAGACTTATTAAATAGGCTTATTAAATAGACTTATTAAATAGGCTTATTAAAAAGGCTTATTAAATAGACTTATTAAATAGGCTCATTAAATACTTATTAAATATGTTTATTAAATAGGCGTATTAAATAGGCTTATTAAATAGCATTATTAAATAGGCTTATTAAATAGGCTTATTAAATAGACGTATTAAATAGCCTCATTAAATAGGCTTATTTTAGCAACTTAGGCTTATTAAATAGGTTTATTTAAGCAACTTAGACTTATTAAAGAGCCTTTTTAAATAGGCTTATTTCAGCAACTTAGGCTTATTAAATAAGCTTATTTCAGCAACTTATGCTTATTAAATAGCCTTATTAAACAGGTTTATTTCAGCAACTTAGGCTTATTAAATAGCATTTTTAAATAGATTTATTTCAGCAACTTAGACTTATTAAATATACCTTTTTAAATAGGCTTAGTTCAGCAACTTAGGCTTATTAAATAGGCTCATTCAATACTTATTAAATAGGCTTATTAAACAGGCTTATTAAATAGACTCATTAAATAGGCTCAATAAATAGGCTTATTAAATAGGCTTATTAATTAGGCTTATTAAATAGGCATATTAAATAGACTTATTAAATAGGCTTATTAAATAGGCTCAATAAATAGGCTTATTAAATAGGCTTATTAAATAGGCTTATTAAATAGGCTTATTAAATGGCTCAATAAATAGGCTTATTAAATAGGCTTATTAAATATGCTTATTAAATAGACTTATTAAATAGGCGTATTAAATAGGCCTATTAAATAGACTTATTAAATAGCCTCATTAAATAGGCTTATTTTAGCAACTTAGGCTTATTAAATAGGCTTATTTCAGCAACTTAGGCTTATAAAATAGGCTTATTTCATCAACTTATGCTTATTAAATAGCCTTATTAAACAGGTTTATTTCAGCAACTTAAGCTTATTAAAATAGCATTTTTAAATATGTTTATTTCAGCAACTTAGACTTATTAAATAGCCTTATTTCAGCAACTTAGACTTATTAAATAGGCTTATTTCAGCAACTTAGGCTTATTAAATAGGCTCATTCAATACTTATTAAATAGGCTTATTAAACAGGCTTATTAAATAGACTCATTAAATAGGCTCATTAAATAGGCTTATTAAATAGGCTTATTAATTAGGCTTATTAAATAGGCTTATTAAATAGACTTATTAAATAGGTTTATTAAATAGGTGTATTAAATAGGCTTATTAAATAGGCTTATTAAATAGGCTTATTAAATAGACTTATTAAATAGCCTCATTAAATAGGCTTATTTTAGCAACTTAGGCTTATTTCAGCAACTTAGGCTTATTAAATAGCGTTATTTCAGCAACTTAGACTTATTAAATAAGCTTATTCAGCAACTTAGGCTTATTAAATAGCCTTATTAAATAGGCTTATTTCAGCAACTTAGGCTTATTAAATAGGCTTATTCAGCAACTTAGGCTTATTAAATAGGCTTATTTCAGCAACTTAGACTTATTAAATAGGCTCATTAAATACTTATTAAATAGGCTTATTAAATAGGCTTATTAAATAGACTTATTAAATAGGCTCAATAAATAGGCTTATTAAAGAGGCGTATTAAATAGGATCAATAAATAGGCTTATTAAACAGGCTCATTAAATACTTATTAAATAGACTTATTAAATCGGCTTATTAAATAGGCTCAATAAATAGGCTTATTAAATAGGCTCAATAAATAGGCTTATTAAATAGGCTTATTTCAGCAACTTAGGCTCATTAAATAGCCTTATTAAATAGGCTTATTTCAGCAACTTAGGCTTATTAAATAGGCTTATTTTAGCAACTTAGACTTATTAAAACGACTTATTAAATAGACATTTCAGCAACTTAGGCTCATCTAATATGCTTATGAAATATGCTTATTTCTGCAACTTAGACTTATTAGATAGGCCTATTAAATAGGCTTATTTCAGCAACTTAGGCTTATTAAATAGGCTTATTTCATCAACTTGGGCTTATTAAATAGGCTTATTTCAGCAACTTAGACTTAGTAAATAGCCTTATTTCAGCAACTTACGCTTATTAAATAGGCTTATTTCAGCAACTTAGGCTTATTAAATAGCCTTATTAAGTAGGCTTATTTCAGCAACTTGGGCTTATTAAATAGGCTTATTTCAGCAACTTACGCTGATTAAAAAGGCTTATTTCAGCAACTTAGACTTATTGAATAGCCTTATTTCAGCAACTTAGACTTATTAAATAGGCTTATTTCAGCAACTTATGCTTATTAAATATACTTATTTCAGCAACTTAGGCTTATTAAATAGGCTTATTTCAGCAACTTAGACTTATTAAATAGGCCTATTAAATAGACTGATTAAATAGGCTCATTAAATACTTATTAAATAGGCTTATTAAATAGACTTATTAAATAGGCTCAATAAAGAGGCTTATTAAATAGGCTTATTAAATAGGCTTATTAAATAGGCTTATTAAATAGACTTATTAAATATCCTCATTAAATAGGCTTATTTTAGCAACTTGGGCTTATTAAATAGGTTGATTTCAGCAACTTAGACTTATTAAAGATCCTTATTAAATAGGTTTATTTCAGCAACTTGGGCTTATTAAATAAGCTTATTTCAGCAACTTACGCTGATTAAAAAGGCTTATTTCAGCAACTTAGACTTATTAAATAGCCTTATTTCAGCAACTTAGACTTATTAAATAGGCTTATTTCAGCAACTTATGCTTATTAAATATACTTATTTCAGCAACTTAGGCTTATTAAATAGGCTTATTTCAGCAACTTAGACTTATTAAATAGCCTTATTTCAGCAACTTATGCTTATTAAATAGGCTTATTTCAGCAACTTAGGCTTATTAAATAGCCTTATTTCAGCAACTTAGGCTTATTAAATAGCGTTATTTCAGCAACTTAGACTTATTAAATAGGCTTATTCAGCAACTTAGGCTTATTAAATAGCCTTATTAAATAGGCTTATTTCAGCAACTTAGGCTTATTAAATAGGCTCATTCAATACTTATTAAATAGGCTTATTAAACAGGCTTATTAAATAGAGTCATTAAATAGGCTCATTAAATAGGCTTATTAAATAGGCTTATTAATTAGGCTTATTAAATAGGCTTATTAAATAGACTTATTTAATAGGTTTATTAAATAGGTGTATTAAATAGGCTTATTAAATAGGCTTATTAAATAGGCTTATTAAATAGACTTATTAAATAGCCTCATTAAATAGGCTTATTTTAGCAACTTAGGCTTATTAAATAGGTTGATTTCAGCAACTTAGACTTATTAAAGATCCTTATTAAATAGGTTTATTTCAGCAACTTGGGCTTATTAAATAAGCTTATTTCAGCAACTTACGCTGATTAAAAAGGCTTATTTCAGCAACTTAGACTTATTAAATAGCCTTATTTCAGCAACTTAGACTTATTAAATAGGCTTATTTCAGCAACTTATGCTTATTAAATATACTTATTTCAGCAACTTAGGCTTATTAAATAGGCTTATTTCAGCAACTTAGACTTATTAAATAGCCTTATTTCAGCAACTTATGCTTATTAAATAGGCTTATTTCAGCAACTTAGGCTTATTAAATAGCCTTATTTCAGCAACTTAGACTTATTAAATAGGCTTATTTCAGCAACTTAGGCTTATTAAATAGGCTCATTCAATACTTATTAAATAGGCTTATTAAACAGGCTTATTAAATAGACTCATTAAATAGGCTCATTAAATAGGCTTATTAAATAGGCTTATTAATTAGGCTTATTAAATAGGCTTATTAAATAGACTTATTTAATAGGTTTATTAAATAGGTGTATTAAATAGGCTTATTAAATAGGCTTATTAAATAGGCTTATTAAATAGACTTATTAAATAGCCTCATTAAATAGGCTTATTTTAGCAACTTAGGCTTATTAAATAGGCTTATTTCAGCAACTTAGGCTTATTAAATAGCGTTATTTCAGCAACTTAGACTTATTAAATAGGCTTATTCAGCAACTTAGGCTTATTAAATAGCCTTATTAAATAGGCTTATTTCAGCAACTTAGGCTTATTAAATAGGCTTATTCAGCAACTTAGGCTTATTAAATAGGCTTATTTCAGCAACTTAAACTTATTAAATAGGCTCATTAAATACTTCTTAAATAGGCTTATTAAATAGGCTTATTAAATAGACTTATTAAATAGGCTCAATAAATAGGCTTATTAAAGAGGCGTATTAAATAGGATCAATAAATAGGCTTATTAAACAGGCTCATTAAATACTTATTAAATATACTTATTAAATCTGCTTATTAAATAGGCTCAATAAATAGGCTTATTAAATAGGCTCAATAAATAGGCTTATTAAATAGGCTCAATAAATAGGCTTATTAAATAGGCTCAATAAATAGGCTTATTAAATAGGCTCATTAAATACTTATTAAATAGGCTTATTAAATAGACTTATTAAATAGACCTATTAAATAGGCTTATTAAATAGACTTATTAAATAGGCTTATTAAAAAGGCTTATTAAATAGACTTATTAAATAGGCTCATTAAATACTTATTAAATATGTTTATTAAATAGGCGTATTAAATAGGCTTATTAAATAGCATTATTAAATAGGCTTATTAAATAGGCTTATTAAATAGACGTATTAAATAGCCTCATTAAATAGGCTTATTTTAGCAACTTAGGCTTATTAAATAGGTTTATTTCAGCAACTTAGACTTATTAAAGAGCCTTTTTAAATAGGCTTATTTCAGCAACTTAGGCTTATTAAATAAGCTTATTTAAGCAACTTATGCTTATTAAATAGCCTTATTAAACAGGTTTATTTCAGCAACTTAGGCTTATTAAATAGCATTTTTAAATAGATTTATTTCAGCAACTTAGACTTATTAAATATACCTTTTTAAATAGGCTTAGTTCAGATACTTAGGCTTATTAAATAGTCTTATTTCAGCAACTTAGGCTCATTAAATAGCCTTATTAAATAGGCTTATTCAGCAACTTAGGCTTATTAAATAGCCTTATTAAATAGGCTTATTTCAGCAACTTAGACTTATTAAATAGGTTTATTCAGCAACTTAGGCTTATTAAATAGGCTTATTCAGCAACTTAGGCTTATTAAATAGGCTTATTTCAGCAACTTAGGCTTATTAAATAGGCTTATTCAGCAACTTAGGCTTATTATATAGGCTTATTTCAGCAACTTAGACTTATTAAATAGGCCTATTAAATAGGCTTATTAAATACTTATTAAATAGGCTTATTAAATAGGCTTATTAAATAGACTTATTAAATAAGCTCAATAAATAGGCTTATTATGGAGGCTTATTAAATAGGCTCAATAAATAGGCTTATTAAACAGGCTCATTAAATACTTATTAAATAGACTTATTAAATCGGCTTATTAAATAGGCTCAATAAATAGGCTTATTAAATAGGCTCAATAAATAGGCTTATTAAATAGGCTCAATAAATAGGCTTATTAAATAGGCTAAATAAATAGGCTTATTAAATAGGCTCATTAAATACTTATTAAATAGGCTTATTAAATAGACTTATTAAATAGGCTTATTAAATAGACTTATTAAATAGGCTTATTAAAAAGGCTTATTAAATAGACTTATTAAATAGGCTCATTAAATACTTATTAAATATGTTTATTAAATAGGCGTATTAAATAGGCTTATTAAATAGCATTATTAAATAGGCTTATTAAATAGGCTTATTAAATAGACGTATTAAATAGCCTCATTAAATAGGCTTATTTTAGCAACTTAGGCTTATTAAATAGGCTTATTTCAGCAACTTAGACTTAGTAAATAGCCTTATTTCAGCAACTTACGCTTATTAAATAGGCTTATTTCAGCAACTTAGGCTTATTAAATAGCCTTATTAAGTAGGCTTATTTCAGCAACTTGGGCTTATTAAATAGGCTTATTTCAGCAACTTACGCTGATTAAAAAGGCTTATTTCAGCAACTTAGACTTATTGAATAGCCTTATTTCAGCAACTTAGACTTATTAAATAGGCTTATTTCAGCAACTTATGCTTATTAAATATACTTATTTCAGCAACTTAGGCTTATTAAATAGGCTTATTTCAGCAACTTAGACTTATTAAATAGGCCTATTAAATAGACTGATTAAATAGGCTCATTAAATACTTATTAAATAGGCTTATTAAATAGACTTATTAAATAGGCTCAATAAAGAGGCTTATTAAATAGGCATATTAAATAGGCTTATTAAATAGGCTTATTAAATAGACTTATTAAATATCCTCATTAAATAGGCTTATTTTAGCAACTTGGGCTTATTAAATAGGTTGATTTCAGCAACTTAGACTTATTAAAGATCCTTATTAAATAGGCTTATTTCAGCAACTTGGGCTTATTAAATAAGCTTATTTCAGCAACTTACGCTGATTAAAAAGGCTTATTTCAGCAACTTAGACTTATTAAATAGCCTTATTTCAGCAACTTAGACTTATTAAATAGGCTTATTTCAGCAACTTATGCTTATTAAATATACTTATTTCAGCAACTTAGGCTTATTAAATAGGCTTATTTCAGCAACTTAGACTTATTAAATAGCCTTATTTCAGCAACTTATGCTTATTAAATAGGCTTATTTCAGCAACTTAGGCTTATTAAATAGCCTTATTTCAGCAACTTAGACTTATTAAATAGGCTTATTTCAGCAACTTAGGCTTATTAAATAGGCTCATTCAATACTTATTAAATAGGCTTATTAAACAGGCTTATTAAATAGACTCATTAAATAGGCTCATTAAATAGGCTTATTAAATAGGCTTATTAATTAGGCTTATTAAATAGGCTTATTAAATAGACTTATTAAATAGGTTTATTAAATAGGTGTATTAAATAGGCTTATTAAATAGGCTTATTAAATAGGCTTATTAAATAGACTTATTAAATAGCCTCATTAAGTAGGCTTATTTTAGCAACTTAGGCTTATTAAATAGGCTTATTTCAGCAACTTAGGCTTATTAAATAGCGTTATTTCAGCAACTTAGACTTATTAAATAGGCTTATTCAGCAACTTAGGCTTATTAAATAGCCTTATTAAATAGGCTTATTTCAGCAACTTAGGCTTATTAAATAGGCTTATTCAGCAACTTAGGCTTATTAAATAGGCTTATTTCAGCAACTTAGACTTATTAAATAGGCTCATTAAATACTTATTAAATAGGCTTATTAAATAGGCTTATTAAATAGACTTATTAAATAGGCTCAATAAATAGGCTTATTAAAGAGGCGTATTAAATAGGATCAATAAATAGGCTTATTAAACAGGCTCATTAAATACTTATTAAATATACTTATTAAATCTGCTTATTAAATAGGCTCAATAAATAGGCTTATTAAATAGGCTCAATAAATAGGCTTATTAAATAGGCTCAATAAATAGGCTTATTAAATAGGCTCAATAAATAGGCTTATTAAATAGGCTCATTAAATACTTATTAAATAGGCTTATTAAATAGACTTATTAAATAGACCTATTAAATAGGCTTATTAAATAGACTTATTAAATAGGCTTATTAAAAGGCTTATTAAATAGACTTATTAAATAGGCTCATTAAATACTTATTAAATATGTTTATTAAATAGGCGTATTAAATAGGCTTATTAAATAGGCGTATTAAATAGGCTTATTAAATAGTCTTATTAAATAGACTTATTAAATAGCCTTATTAAATAGGCTTATTTCAGCAACTTGGGCTTATTAAATACGCTTATTTCAGCAACTTATGCTTATTAAATAGCCTTATTATACAGGTTTATTTCAGCAACTTAGGCTTATTAAATAGCATTTTTAAATAGGTTTATTTCAGCAACTTAGACTTATTAAATATACCTTTTTAAATAGGCTTAGTTCAGAAACTTAGGCTTATTAAATAGGCTTATTTCAGCAACTTAGGCTCATTAAATAGCCTTATTAAATAGGCTTATTTCAGCAACTTAGGCTTATTAAATAGGCTTATTTCAGAAACTTAAACTTATTAAATAGCCTTATTTCAGCAACTTAGGCTTATTAAATAGCCTTATTTCAGCAACTTAGACTTATTAAATAGGTTTATTCAGCAACTTAGGCTTATTAAATAGGCGTATTCAGCAACTTAGGCTTATTAAATAGGCTTATTTCAGCAACTTAGGCTTATTAAATAGACTCATTCAGCAACTTAGGCTTATTAAATAGGTTTAATTCAGCAACTTAGACTTATTAAATAGGCCTATTAAATAGGCTTATTAAATAGGCTTATTTCAGCAACTTAGACTTATTAAATAGGCCTATTAAATAGGCTTATTAAATAGGCTTATTTCGGCAACTTAGACTTATTAAATAGGCCTATTAAATAGGCTTATTAAATAGGCTAATTTCAGCAACTTAGGCTTATTAAACAGGCTTATTAAATAGGCTAATTTCAGCAACTTAGACTTATTAAATAGGCTTATTTCAGCAACTTAGACTTATTAAATAGCCTTATTTCAGCAACTTACGCTTATTAAATAGGCTTATTTCAGCAACTTAGGCTTATTAAATAGCCTAATTAAGTAGGCTTATTTCAGCAACTTGAGCTTATTAAATAGGCTTATTTCAGCAACTTATGCTGATTAGAAAGGCTTATTTCAGCAACTTAGACTTATTAAATAGCCTTATTTCAGCAATTTAGACTTATTAAATAGGCTTATTTCAGCAACTTATGCTTATTAAATATACTTATTTCAGCAACTTAGGCTTATTAAATAGCCTTATTTCAGCAACTTAGACTTATTAAATAGGTTTATTCAGCAACTTAGGCTTATTAAATAGGCTTATTCAGCAACTTAGGCTTATTAAATAGGCTTATTTCAGCAACTTAGGCTTATTAAATAGACTCATTCAGCAACTTAGGCTTATTAAATAGGCTTATTTCAGCAACTTAGACTTATTAAATAGGCCTATTAAATAGGCTTATTAAATAGGCTTATTTCAGCAACTTAGACTTATTAAATAGGCCTATTAAATAGGCTTATTAAATAGGCTTATTTCGGCAACTTAGACTTAATAAATAGGCCTATTACATAGCCTTATTAAATAGGCTTATTTCAGCAACTTAGACTTATTAAATAGGCCTATTAAATAGGCTTATTAAATAGGCGTATTAAATAGGCTTATTAAATAGTCTTATTAAATAGACTTATTAAATAGCCTTATTAAATAGGCTTATTTCAGCAACTTGGGCTTATTAAATAAGCTTATTTCAGCAACTTATGCTTATTAAATAGCCTTATTAAACAGGTTTATTTCAGCAACTTAGGCTTATTAAATAGCATTTTTAAATAGGTTTATTTCAGCAACTTAGACTTATTAAATATACCTTTTTAAATAGGCTTAGTTCAGAAACTTAGGCTTATTAAATAGGCTTATTTCAGCAACTTAGGCTCATTAAATAGCCTTATTAAATAGGCTTATTTCAGCAACTTAGGCTTATTAAATAGGCTTATTTCAGAAACTTAAACTTATTAAATAGCCTTATTTCAGCAACTTAGGCTTATTAAATAGCCTTATTTCAGCAACTTAGACTTATTAAATAGGTTTATTCAGCAACTTAGGCTTATTAAATAGGCTTATTCAGCAACTTAGGCTTATTAAATAGGCTTATTTCAGCAACTTAGGCTTATTAAATAGACTCATTCAGCAACTTAGGCTTATTAAATAGGCTTAATTCAGCAACTTAGACTTATTAAATAGGCCTATTAAATAGGCTTATTAAATAGGCTTATTTCAGCAACTTAGACTTATTAAATAGGCCTATTAAATAGGCTTATTAAATAGGCTTATTTCGGCAACTTAGACTTATTAAATAGGCCTATTAAATAGGCTTATTAAATAGGCTAATTTCAGCAACTTAGGCTTATTAAACAGGCTTATTAAATAGGCTAATTTCAGCAACTTAGACTTATTAAATAGGCTTATTTCAGCAACTTAGACTTATTAAATAGCCTTATTTCAGCAACTTACGCTTATTAAATAGGCTTATTTCAGCAACTTAGGCTTATTAAATAGCCTAATTAAGTAGGCTTATTTCAGCAACTTGAGCTTATTAAATAGGCTTATTTCAGCAACTTATGCTGATTAGAAAGGCTTATTTCAGCAACTTAGACTTATTAAATAGCCTTATTTCAGCAATTTAGACTTATTAAATAGGCTTATTTCAGCAACTTATGCTTATTAAATATACTTATTTCAGCAACTTAGGCTTATTAAATAGCCTTATTTCAGCAACTTAGACTTATTAAATAGGTTTATTCAGCAACTTAGGCTTATTAAATAGGCTTATTCAGCAACTTAGGCTTATTAAATAGGCTTATTTCAGCAACTTAGGCTTATTAAATAGACTCATTCAGCAACTTAGGCTTATTAAATAGGCTTATTTCAGCAACTTAGACTTATTAAATAGGCCTATTAAATAGGCTTATTAAATAGGCTTATTTCAGCAACTTAGACTTATTAAATAGGCCTATTAAATAGGCTTATTAAATAGGCTTATTTCGGCAACTTAGACTTATTAAATAGGCCTATTAAATAGGCTTATTAAATAGGCTAATTTCAGCAACTTAGGCTTATTAAACAGGCTTATTAAATAGGCTAATTTCAGCAACTTAGACTTATTAAATAGGCTTATTTCAGCAAACTTAGACTTATTAAATAGGCTTATTTCAGCAACTTAGGCTTATTAAATAGGCTTATTCAGTAACTTAGGCTTATTAAATAGGCTTATTAAATAGGCTTATTTCAGCAACTTAGGCTTATTAAATAGGCTTATTCAGCAACTTAGGCTTATTAAATAGGCTCATTCAATACTTATTAAATAGGCTTATTAAACAGGCTTATTAAATAGACTCATTAAATAGGCTCAATAAATAGGCTTATTAAATAGGCTTATTAATTAGGCTTATTAAATAGACTTATTAAATAGACTTGTTAAATAGGCTTATTAAATAGGCTCAATAAATAGGCTTATGAAATAGGCTCAATAAATAGGCTTATTAAATAGGCTCAATAAATAGGCTTATTAAATAGGCTCATTAAATACTTCTTAAATAGGCTTATTAAATAGACTTATTAAATAGACTTATTAAATAGGCTTATTAAATAGACTTATTAAATAGGCTTATTAAAAGGCTTATTAAATAGACTTATTAAATAGGCTCATTAAATACTTATTAAATATGTTTATTAAATAGGCGTATTAAATAGGCTTATTAAATAGGCGTATTAAATAGGCTTATTAAATAGTCTTATTAAATAGACTTATTAAATAGCCTTATTAAATAGGCTTATTTCAGCAACTTGGGCTTATGAAATAAGCTTATTTCAGCAACTTATGCTTATTAAATAGCCTTATTAAACAGGTTTATTTCAGCAACTTAGGCTTATTAAATAGCATTTTTAAATAGGTTTATTTCAGCAACTTAGACTTATTAAATATACCTTTTTAAATAGGCTTAGTTCAGAAACTTAGGCTTATTAAATAGGCTTATTTCAGCAACTTAGGCTCATTAAATAGCCTTATTAAATAGGCTTATTTCAGCAACTTAGGCTTATTAAATAGGCTTATTTCAGAAACTTATTAAATAGCCTTATTTCAGCAACTTAGGCTTATTAAATAGCCTTATTTCAGCAACTTAGACTTATTAAATAGGTTTATTCAGCAACTTAGGCTTATTAAATAGGCTTATTCAGCAACTTAGGCTTATTAAATAGGCTTATTTCAGCAACTTAAGCTTATTAAATAGACTCATTCAGCAACTTAGGCTTATTAAATAGGCTTATTTCAACAACTTAGACTTATTAAATAGGCCTATTAAATAGGCTTATTAAATAGGCTTATTTCAGCAACTTAGGCTTATTAAACAGGCTTATTAAATAGGCTCATTAAATACTTCTTAAATAGGCTTATTAAATAGACTTATTAAATAGACTTATTAAATAGGCTTATTAAATAGACTTATTAAATAGGCTTATTAAAAGGCTTATTAAATAGACTTATTAAATAGGCTCATTAAATACTTATTAAATATGTTTATTAAATAGGCGTATTAAATAGGCTTATTAAATAGGCGTATTAAATAGGCTTATTAAATAGTCTTATTAAATAGACTTATTAAATAGCCTTATTAAATAGGCTTATTTCAGCAACTTGGGCTTATGAAATAAGCTTATTTCAGCAACTTATGCTTATTAAATAGCCTTATTAAACAGGTTTATTTCAGCAACTTAGGCTTATTAAATAGCATTTTTAAATAGGTTTATTTCAGCAACTTAGACTTATTAAATATACCTTTTTAAATAGGCTTAGTTCAGAAACTTAGGCTTATTAAATAGGCTTATTTCAGCAACTTAGGCTCATTAAATAGCCTTATTAAATAGGCTTATTTCAGCAACTTAGGCTTATTAAATAGGCTTATTTCAGAAACTTATTAAATAGCCTTATTTCAGCAACTTAGGCTTATTAAATAGCCTTATTTCAGCAACTTAGACTTATTAAATAGGTTTATTCAGCAACTTAGGCTTATTAAATAGGCTTATTCAGCAACTTAGGCTTATTAAATAGGCTTATTTCAGCAACTTAAGCTTATTAAATAGACTCATTCAGCAACTTAGGCTTATTAAATAGGCTTATTTCAACAACTTAGACTTATTAAATAGGCCTATTAAATAGGCTTATTAAATAGGCTAATTTCAGCAACTTAGGCTTATTAAACAGGCTTATTAAATAGGCTAATTTCAGCAACTTAGACTTATTAAATAGGCTTATTTCAGCAACTTAGACTTATTAAATAGCCTTATTTCAGCAACTTACGCTTATTAAATAGGCTTATTTCAGCAACTTAGGCTTATTAAATAGCCTAATTAAGTAGGCTTATTTCAGCAACTTGAGCTTATTAAATAGGCTTATTTCAGCAACTTATGCTGATTAGAAAGGCTTATTTCAGCAACTTAGACTTATTAAATAGCCTTATTTCAGCAATTTAGACTTATTAAATAGGCTTATTTCAGCAACTTATGCTTATTAAATACACTTATTTCAGCAACTTAGGCTTAATACATATGCTTATTTCAGCAACTTGGACTTATTAAATAGGCTTATTTCAGCAACTTAGGCTTATTAAATAGGCTTATTTCAGCAACTTAGGCTTATTAAATAGCCTTATTTCAGCAAACTTAGACTTATTAAATAGGCTTATTTCAGCAACTTAGGCTTATTAAATAGGCTTATTCAGCAACTTAGGCTTATTAAATAGGCTTATTAAATAGGCTTATTTCAGCAACTTAGGCTTATTAAATAGGCTTATTCAGCAACTTAGGCTTATTAAATAGGCTCATTCAATACTTATTAAATAGGCTTATTAAACAGGCTTATTAAATAGACTCATTAAATAGGCTCAATAAATAGGCTTATTAAATAGGCTTATTAATTAGGCTTATTAAATAGGCTTATTAAATAGACTTGTTAAATAGGCTTATTAAATAGGCTCAATAAATAGGCTTATGAAATAGGCTCAATAAATAGGCTTATTAAATAGGCTCAATAAATAGGCTTATTAAATAGGCTCATTAAATACTTCTTAAATAGGCTTATTAAATAGACTTATTAAATAGACTTATTAAATAGGCTTATTAAAAAGGCTTATTAAATAGGCTTATTAAAAAGGCTTATTAAATAGAGTTAATAATTAGGCTCATTAAATACTTATTAAATAGGTTTATTAAATAGGCGTATTAAATAGGCCTATTAAATAGGCTTATTAAATAGGCTTATTTCAGCAACTTAGACTTATTAAATAGGCCTATTAAATAGGCTTATTAAATAGGCTAATTTCAGCAACTTAGGCTTATTAAACAGGCTTATTAAATAGGCTAATTTCAGCAACTTAGACTTATTAAATAGGCTTATTTCAGCAACTTAGACTTATTAAATAGCCTTATTTCAGCAACTTACGCTTATTAAATAGGCTTATTTCAGCAACTTAGGCTTATTAAATAGCCTAATTAAGTAGGCTTATTTCAGCAACTTGAGCTTATTAAATAGGCTTATTTCAGCAACTTATGCTGATTAGAAAGGCTTATTTCAGCAACTTAGACTTATTAAATAGCCTTATTTCAGCAATTTAGACTTATTAAATAGGCTTATTTCAGCAACTTATGCTTATTAAATACACTTATTTCAGCAACTTAGGCTTAATACATAGGCTTATTTCAGCAACTTGGACTTATTAAATAGGCTTATTTCAGCAACTTAGGCTTATTGAATAGGCTTATTTCAGCAACTTAGGCTTATTAAATAGCCTTATTTCAGCAAACTTAGACTTATTAAATAGGCTTATTTCAGCAACTTAGGCTTATTAAATAGGCTTATTCAGCAACTTAGGCTTATTAAATAGGCTTATTAAATAGGCTTATTTCAGCAACTTAGGCTTATTAAATAGGCTTATTCAGCAACTTAGGCTTATTAAATAGGCTCATTCAATACTTATTAAATAGGCTTATTAAACAGGCTTATTAAATAGACTCATTAAATAGGCTCAATAAATAGGCTTATTAAATAGGCTTATTAATTAGGCTTATTAAATAGGCTTATTAAATAGACTTGTTAAATAGGCTTATTAAATAGGCTCAATAAATAGGCTTATGAAATAGGCTCAATAAATAGGCTTATTAAATAGGCTCAATAAATAGGCTTATTAAATAGGCTCATTAAATACTTCTTAAATAGGCTTATTAAATAGACTTATTAAATAGACTTATTAAATAGGCTTATTAAAAAGGCTTATTAAATAGGCTTATTAAAAAGGCTTATTAAATAGAGTTAATAATTAGGCTCATTAAATACTTATTAAATAGGTTTATTAAATAGGCATATTAAATAGGCTTATTAAATAGGCTTATTAAATAGGCTTATTAAATAGACTTATTAAATAGCCTCATTAAATAGGCTTATTTTAGCAACTTAGGCTTATTAAATAGGCTTATTTCAGCAACTTAGCCTTATTAAATAGCGTTATTTCAGCAACTTAGACTTATTAAATAGGCTTATTCAGCAACTTAGGCTTATTAAATAGCCTTATTAAATAGGCTTATTTCAGCAACTTAGGCTTATTAAATATGCTTATTTCAGCAACTTAGACTTATTAAAAAGGCTTATTTCAGCAACTTAGGCTTATTAAATAGGCTTATTCAGCAACTTAGGCTTATTAAATAGGCTTATTTCAGCAACTTAGACTTATTAAATAGGCTTATTAAATAGGCTTATTAAATAGACTTATTAAATAGGCTCAATAAATAGGCTTATTAAATAGGCGTATTAAATAGTCTCAATAAATAGGCTTATTAAATAGGCTCAATAAATAGGCTTATTAAATAGGCTCAATAAATAGGCTTATTAAATTGGCTCATTAAATACTTATTAAATAGGCTTATTAACTAGACTTATTAAATAGACTTATTAAATAGGCTTATTAAATATTCTTATTAAATAGGCTTATTAAAAATGCTCATTAAATACTTATTAAATGTGTTTATTAAATAGGCGTATTAAATAGGCTTATTAAATAGGCTTATTAAATAGGCTTATTAAATAGACTTATTAAATATCCTCATTAAATAGGCTTATTTTAGCAACTTGGGCTTATTAAATAGGTTTATTTCAGCAACTTAGACTTATTAAAGAGCCTTATTAAATAGGCTTATTTCAGCAACTTAGGCTTATTAAATAAGCTTATTTCAGCAACTTATTCTTATTAAATAGCCTTATTAAACAGGTTTATTTCAGCAATTTAGGCTTATTAAATAGCATTTTTAAGTAGGTTTATTTCAGCAACTTAGACTTATTAAATATACCTTTTTAAATAGGCTTAGTTCAGAAACTCAGGCTTATTAAATAGTCTTATTTCAGCAACTTAGGCTCATTAAATAGCCTTATTAAATAGGCTTATTTCAGCAACTTAGGCTTATTAAATATGCTTATTTCAGCAACTTAGACTTATTAAATCGCCTTATTTCAGCAACTTAGGCTTATTAAATAGCCTTATTTCAGAAACTTAGACTTATTAAATAGGCTTATTCAGCAACTTAGGCTTATTAAATAGCCTTATTAAATAGGCTTATTTCAGCAATTTAGACTTATTAAATAGGTTTATTCAGCAACTTAGGCTTATTAAATAGGCTTATTCAGCAACTTAGGCTTATTAAACAGGCTTATTTCCGCAACTTAGGCTTATTAAATAGGCCTATTAAATAGGCTTATTAAATAGGCTTATTTCAGCAACTTAGACTTATTAAATATACCTTTTTAAATAGGCTTAGTTCAGAAACTTAGGCTTATTAAATAGGCTTATTTCAGCAACTTAGGCTCATTAAATAGCCTTATTAAATAGGCTTATTTCAGCAACTTAGGCTTATTAAATAGGCTTATTTCAGAAACTTAAACTTATTAAATAGCCTTATTTCAGCAACTTAGGCTTATTAAATAGCCTTATTTCAGCAACTTAGACTTATTAAATAGGTTTATTCAGCAACTTAGGCTTATTAAATAGGCTTATTCAGCAACTTAGGTTTATTAAATAGGCTTATTTCAGCAACTTAGGCTTATTAAATAGACTCATTCAGCAACTTAGGCTTATTAAATAGGCTTATTTCAGCAACTTAGACTTATTAAATAGGCCTATTAAATAGGCTTATTAAATAGGCTTATTTCAGCAACTTAGACTTATTAAATAGGCCTATTAAATAGGCTTATTAAATAGGCTAATTTCAGCAACTTAGGCTTATTAAACAGGCTTATTAAATAGGCTAATTTTAGCAACTTAGACTTATTAAATAGGCTTATTTCAGCAACTTAGACTTATTAAATAGCCTTATTTCAGCAACTTACGCTTATTAAATAGGCTTATTTCAGCAACTTAGGCTTATTAAATAGCCTAATTAAGTAGGCTTATTTCAGCAACTTGAGCTTATTAAATAGGCTTATTTCAGCAACTTATGCTGATTAGAAAGGCTTATTTCAGCAACTTAGACTTATTAAATAGCCTTATTTCAGCAATTTAGACTTATTAAATAGGCTTATTTCAGCAACTTATGCTTATTAAATATACTTATTTCAGCAACTTAGGCTTAATACATAGGCTTATTTCAGCAACTTGGACTTATTAAATAGACTTATTTCAGCAACTTAGGCTTATTAAATAGGCTTATTTCAGCAACTTAGGCTTATTAAATAGCCTTATTTCAGCAAACTTAGACTTATTAAATAGGCTTATTTCAGCAACTTAGGCTTATTAAATAGGCTTATTCAGCAACTTAGGCTTATTAAATAGGCTTATTAAATAGGCTTATTTCAGCAACTTAGGCTTATTAAATAGGCTTATTCAGCAACTTAGGCTTATTAAATAGGCTCATTCAATACTTATTAAATAGGCTTATTAAACAGGCTTATTAAATAGACTCATTAAATAGGCTCAATAAATAGGCTTATTAAATAGGCTTATTAATTAGGCTTATTAAATAGGCTTATTAAATAGACTTGTTAAATAGGCTTATTAAATAGGCTCAATAAATAGGCTTATGAAATAGGCTCAATAAATAGGCTTATTAAATAGGCTCAATAAATAGGCTTATTAAATAGGCTCATTAAATACTTCTTAAATAGGCTTATTAAATAGACTTATTAAATAGACTTATTAAATAGGCTTATTAAATAGGCTTATTAAATAGGCTTATTAAAAAGGCTTATTAAATAGAGTTAATAATTAGGCTCATTAAATACTTATTAAATAGGTTTATTAAATAGGCGTATTAAATAGGCTTATTAAATAGGCTTATTAAATAGGCTTATTAAATAGACTTATTAAATAGCCTCATTAAATAGGCTTATTTTAGCAACTTAGGCTTATTAAATAGGCTTATTTCAGCAACTTAGCCTTATTAAATAGCGTTATTTCAGCAACTTAGACTTATTAAATAGGCTTATTCAGCAACTTAGGCTTATTAAATAGCCTTATTAAATAGGCTTATTTCAGCAACTTAGGCTTATTAAATATGCTTATTTCAGCAACTTAGACTTATTAAAAAGGCTTATTTCAGCAACTTAGGCTTATTAAATAGGCTTATTCAGCAACTTAGGCTTATTAAATAGGCTTATTTCAGCAACTTAGACTTATTAAATAGGCTTATTAAATAGGCTTATTAAATAGACTTATTAAATAGGCTCAATAAATAGGCTTATTAAATAGGCGTATTAAATAGGCTCAATAAATAGGCTTATTAAATAGGCTCAATAAATAGGCTTATTAAATAGGCTCAATAAATAGGCTTATTAAATTGGCTCATTAAATACTTATTAAATAGGCTTATTAACTAGACTTATTAAATAGACTTATTAAATAGGCTTATTAAATATTCTTATTAAATAGGCTTATTAAAAATGCTCATTAAATACTTATTAAATGTGTTTATTAAATAGGCGTATTAAATAGGCTTATTAAATAGGCTTATTAAATAGGCTTATTAAATAGACTTATTAAATATCCTCATTAAATAGGCTTATTTTAGCAACTTGGGCTTATTAAATAGGTTTATTTCAGCAACTTAGACTTATTAAAGAGCCTTATTAAATAGGCTTATTTCAGCAACTTAGGCTTATTAAATAAGCTTATTTCAGCAACTTATTCTTATTAAATAGCCTTATTAAACAGGTTTATTTCAGCAATTTAGGCTTATTAAATAGCGTTTTTTAAATAGGTTTATTTCAGCAACTTAGACTTATTAAATATACCTTTTTAAATAGGCTTAGTTCAGAAACTCAGGCTTATTAAATAGTCTTATTTCAGCAACTTAGGCTCATTAAATAGCCTTATAAAATAGGCTTATTTCAGCAACTTAGGCTTATTAAATATGCTTATTTCAGCAACTTAGACTTATTAAATCGCCTTATTTCAGCAACTTAGGCTTATTAAATAGCCTAATTTCAGAAACTTAGACTTATTAAATAGGCTTATTCAGCAACTTAGGCTTATTAAATAGCCTTATTAAATAGGCTTATTTCAGCAATTTAGACTTATTAAATAGGTTTATTCAGCAACTTAGGCTTATTAAATAGGCTTATTCAGCAACTTAGGCTTATTAAACAGGCTTATTTCCGCAACTTAGGCTTATTAAATAGGCCTATTAAATAGGCTTATTAGATAGGCTTATTTCAGCAACTTAGACTTATTAAATAGGCCTATTAAATAGGCTTATTAAATAGGCGTATTAAATAGGCTTATTTCAGCAACTTAGGCTTATTAAATAGGCTTATTTCAGCAACTTAGACTTATTAAATAGCCTTATTTCAGCAACTTACGCTTAATAAATAGGCTTATTTCAGCAACTTAGGCTTATTAAATAGCATAATTAAGTAGGCTTATTTCAGCAACTTGGGCTTATTAAATAAGCTTATTTCAGCAACTTACGCTGATTAAAAAGGCTTATTTCAGCAACTTAGACTTATTAAATAGCCTTATTTCAGCAACTTAGACTTATTAAATAGGCTTATTTCAGCAACTTATGCTTATTAAATATACTTATTTCAGCAACTTAGGCTTATTAAATAGGCTTATTTTAGCAACTTGGATGTATTAAATAGCCTTATTTCAGCAACTTAGGCTTATTAAATAGGCTTATTTCAGCAACTTAGGCTCATTAAATAGCCTTATTTCAGCAACTTAGACTTATTGAATAGGCTTATTTCAGCAACTTAGGCTTATTAAATAGGCTTATTCAGCAACTTAGGCTTATTAAATAGGCTTATTAAATAGGCTTATTTCAGCAACTTAGGCTTATTAAATAGGCTTATTCAGCAACTTAGGCTTATTAAATAGGCTCATTCAATACTTATTAAATAGGCTTATTAAACAGGCTTATTAAATAGACTCATTAAATAGGCTCAATAAATAGGCTTATTAAATAGGCTTATTAATTAGGCTTATTAAATAGGCTTATTAAATAGGCTCAATAAATAGGCTTATTAAATAGGCTCAATAAATAGGCTTATTAAATAGGCTCAATAAATAGGCTTATTAAATAGGCTCATTAAATACTTATTAAATAGGCTTATTAACTAGACTTATTAAATAGACTTATTAAATAGGCTTATTAAATAGGCTTATTAAATAGGCTTATTAAAAATGCTCATTAAATACTTATTAAATGTGTTTATTAAATAGGCGTATTAAATAGGCTTATTAAATAGGCTTATTAAATAGGCTTATTAAATAGACTTATTAAATATCCTCATTAAATAGGCTTATTTTAGCAACTTGGGCTTATTAAATAGGTTTATTTCAGCAACTTAGACTTATTAAAGAGCCTTATTAAATAGGCTTATTTCAGCAACTTAGGCTTATTAAATAAGCTTATTTCAGCAACTTATGCTTATTAAATAGCCTTGGTAAACAGGTTTATTTCAGCAACTTAGGCTTATTAAATAGCATTTTAAAATAGTTTATTTCAGCAACTTAGCTTTATTAAATATACCTTTTTAAATAGGCTTAGTTCAGAAACTCAGGTTGATTAAATAGTCTTATTTCAGCAACTTATGCTCATTAAATAGCCTTATTAAATAGGCTTATTTCAGCAACTTAGGCTTATTAAATAGGCTTATTTCAGCAACTTAGACTTATTAAATAGCCTTATTTCAGCAACTTAGGCTTATTAAATAGCCTTATTTCAGAAACTTAGACTTATTAAATAGGCTTATTCAGCAACTTAGGCTTATTAAATAGCTTATTAAATAGGCTTATTTCAGCAATTTAGACTTATTAAATAGGTTTATTCAGCAACTTAGGCTTATTAAATAGGCTTATTCAGCAACTTAGGCTTATTAAATAGGTTTATTTCAGCAACTTAGGCTTATTAAATAGGCTCATTCAGAAACTTAGGCTTATTAAATAAGCTTATTTCAGCAACTTAGACTTATTAAATAGGCCTATTAAATAGGCTTATTAAATAGGCTAATTTCATCAACTTAGGCTTATTAAATAGGCTCATTCCGAAACTTAGGCTTATTAAATAGGCTTATTTCAGCAACTTAGACTTATTAAATAGGCTTATTAAAAAGCTTATTAAATAGACTTATTAAATAGGCTCATTAAATACTTATTAAATAGGTTTATTAAATAGGCATATTAAATAGGCTTATTAAATAGGCTTATTAAATAGGCTTATTAAATAGACGTATTAAATAGCCTCATTAAATAGGCTTATTTTAGCAACTTAGGCTTATTAAATAGGCTTATTTCAGCAACTTAGGCTTATTAAATAGCGTTATTTCAGCAATTTAGACTTATTAAATAGGCTTATTCAGCAACTTAGGCTTATTAAATAGCCTTATTAAATAGGCTTATTTCAGCAACTTAGGCTTATTAAATAGGCTTATTTCAGCAACTTAGACTTATTAAAAAGGCTTATTTCAGCAACTTAGGCTTATTAAATAGGCTTATTCAGCAACTTAGGCTTATTAAATAGACTTATTTCAGCAACTTAGGCTTATTAAATAGGCTCATTCAGCAACTTTGGCTTATTAAATAGGCTTATTTCAGCAACTTAGACTTATTAAATAGACTATTAAATAGGCTTATTAAATAGGCTTATTTCAGCAACTTAGACTTATTAATTAGGCCTATTAAATAGGCTTATTAAATAGGCTTATTAAATAGGCTTATTTCAGCAACTTAGGCTTATTAAACAGGCTTATTAAATAGGCTTATTTCAGCAACTTAGGCTTATTACATAGGCTTATTTCAACAACTTAGACTTATTGAAGAGCCTTATTTCAGCAAATTACGCTTATTAAATAGGCTTATTTCAGCAACTTAGGCTTATTAAATAACCTAATTAAGTAGGTTTATTTCAGCAACTTGGGCTTATTAAATAGGCTTATTTCAGCAACTTACACTGATTAAAAAGGCTTATTTCAGCAACTTAGGCTTATTAAATAGGCTTGTTCAGCAACTTAGGCTTATTAAATAGGCTTATTTCAGCAACTTAGGCTTATTAAATAGGCTCATTCAGAAACTTAGGCTTATTAAATAGGCTCATTAAATACTTATTAAATAGGCTTATTAAATAGACTTATTAAATAGACTTATTAAATAGGCTTATTAAATAGACTTATTAAATAGGCTTATTAAAAGGCTTATAAAATAGACTTATTAAATAGGCTCATTAAATAGGCTTATTTTAGCAACTTAGGCTTATTAAATAGGTTTATTTCCGCAACTTAGACTTATTAAATAGCCTTATTAAATAGGCTTATTTCAGCAACTTAGGCTTATTAAATAAGCTTATTTCAGCAACTTATGCTTATTAAATAGCCTTATTAAACAGGTTTATTTCAGCAACTTAGGCTTATTAAATAGCATTTTTAAATAGGTTTATTTCAGCAACTTAGACTTATTAAATATACCTTTTTAAATAGGCTTAGTTCAGAAACTTAGGCTTATTAAATAGGCTTATTTCAGCAACTTAGGCTCATTAAATAGCCTTATTAAATAGGCTCATTTCAGCAACTTAGGCTTATTAAATAGGCTTATTTCAGAAACTTAAACTTATTAAATAGCCTTATTTCAGCAACTTAGGCTTATTAAATAGCCTTATTTCAGCAACTTAGACTTATTAAATAGGCTTATTCAGCAACTTAGGCTTATTAAATATCCTTATTAAATAGGCTTATTTCAGCAACTTAGACTTATTAAATAGGTTTATTCAGCAACTTAGGCTTATTAAATAGGCTTATTCAGCAACTTAGGCTTATTAAATAGGCTTATTTCAGCAACTTAGGCTTATTAAATAGGCTCATTCAGCAACTTAGGCTTATTAAATAGGCTTATTTCAGCAACTTAGACTTATTAAATAGGCCTATTAAATAGGCTTATTAAATAGGCTTATTTCAGCAACTTAGACGTATTAAATAGGCCTATTAAATAGGCTTATTAAATAGGCTTATTTCGGCAACTTAGACTTATTAAATAGGCATATTAAAAAGGCTTATTAAATAGGCTTATTAAATAGGCTTATTTCAGCAACTTAGGCTTATTAAACAGGCTTATTAAATAGGCTAATTTCAGCAACTTAGGCTTATTAAATAGGCTTATTTCAGCAACTTAGACTTATTAAATAGCCTTATTTCAGCAACTTACGCTTATTAAATAGGCTTATTTCAGCAACTTAGGCTTATTAAATAGGCTAATTAAGTAGGCTTATTTCAGCAACTTGGGCTTATTAAATAGGCTTATTTCAGCAACTTACGCTGATTAGAAAGGCTTATTTCAGCAACTTAGACTTATTAAATAGCCTTATTTCAGCAACTTAGACTTATTAAATAGGCTTATTTCAGCAACTTATGCTTATTAAATATACTTATTTCAGCAACTTAGGCTTATTACATAGGCTTATTTCAGCAACTTGGACTTATTAAATAGCCTTATTTCAGCAACTTAGGCTTATTAAATAGGCTTATTTCAGCAACTTAGGCCTATTAAATAGCCTTATTTCAGCAAACTTAGACTTATTAAATAGGCTTATTTCAGCAACTTAGGCTTATTAAATAGGCTTATTCAGCAACTTAGGCTTATTAAATAGGCTTATTAAATAGGCTTATTTCAGCAACTTAGGCTTATTAAATAGGCTTATTCAGCAACTTAGGCTTATTAAATAGGCTCATTCAATACTTATTAAATAGGCTTATTAAACAGGCTTATTAAATAGACTCATTAAATAGGCTCAATAAATAGGCTTATTAAATAGGCTTATTAATTAGGCTTATTAAATAGGCTTATTAAATAGACTTGTTAAATAGGCTTATTAAATAGGCTCAATAAATAGGCTTATGAAATAGGCTCAATAAATAGGCTTATTAAATATGCTCAATAAATAGGCTTATTAAATAGGCTCATTAAATACTTATTAAATAGGTTTATTAAATAGACTTATTAAATAGACTTATTAAATAGGCTTATTAAATAGGCTTATTAAATAGGCTTATTAAAAAGGCTTATTAAATAGAGTTAATAATTAGGCTCATTAAATACTTATTAAATAGGTTTATTAAATAGGTGTATTAAATAGGCTTATTAAATAGGCTTATTAAATAGACTTATTAAATAGCCTCATTAAATAGGCTTATTTTAGCAACTTAGGCTTATTAATAGGCTTATTTCAGCAACTTAGGCTTATTAAATAGCGTTATTTCAGCAACTTAGACTTATTAAATAGGCTTATTCAGCAACTTAGGCTTATTAAATAGCCTTATTAAATAGGCTTATTTCAACAACTTAGGCTTATTAAATAGGCTTATTTCAGCAACTTAGACTTATTAAAAAGGCTTATTTCAGCAACTTAGGCTTATTAAATAGGCTTATTCAGCAACTTAGGCTTATTAAATAGGCTTATTTCAGCAACTTAGACTTATTAAATAGGCCTATTAAATAGGCTTATTAAATAGACTTATTAAATAGGCTCATTAAATACTTATTAAATAGGCTTATTAAATAGGCTTATTAAATAGACTTATTAAATAGGCTCAATAAATAGGCTTATTAAATAGGCGTATTAAAAAGGCTCAATAAATAGGCTTATTAAATAGGCTCAATAAATAGGCTTATTAAATAGGCTCAATAAATAGGCTTATTAAATAGGCTCATTAAATACTTATTAAATAGGCTTATTAACTAGACTTATTAAATAGACTTATTAAAAATGCTCATGAAATACTTATTAAATGTGTTTATTAAATAGGCGTATTAAATAGGCTTATTAAATAGGCTTATTAAATAGGCTTATTAAATAGACTTATTAAATAGGCTTATTAAAAATGCTCATGAAATACTTATTAAATGTGTTTATTAAATAGGCGTATTAAATAGGCTTATTAAATAGGCTTATTAAATAGGCTTATTAAATAGACTTATTAAATATCCTCATTAAATAGGCTTATTTTAGCAACTTGGGCTTATTAAATAGGTTTATTTCAGCAACTTAGACTTATTAAAGAGCCTTATTAAATAGGCTTATTTCAGCAACTTAGGCTTATTAAATAAGCTTATTTCAGCAACTTATTCTTATTAAATAGCCTTATTAAACAGGTTTATTTCAGCAATTTAGGCTTATTAAATAGCATTTTTAAATAGGTTTATTTCAGCAACTTAGACTTATTAAATATACCTTTTTAAATAGGCTTAGTTCAGAAACTCAGGCTTATTAAATAGTCTTATTTCAGCAACTTAGGCTCATTAAATAGCCTTATTAAATAGGCTTATTTCAGCAATTTAGACGTATTAAATAGGTTTATTCAGCAACTTAGGCTTATTAAATAGGCTTATTCAGCAACTTAGGCTTATTAAATAGGCTTATTTCAGCAACTTAGGCTTATTAAGTAGGCCTATTAAATAGGCGTATTAAATAGGCTTATTTCAGCAACTTAGACTTATTAAATAGGCCTATTAAATAGGCTTATTAAATAGGCGTATTAAATAGGCTTATTTCAGCAACTTAGGCTTATTAAACAGGCTTATTAAATAGGCTTATTTCAGCAACTTATGCTTATTAAATAGGCTTATTTCAGCAACTTAGGCTTATTAAATAGCATCATTAAGTAGGCTTATTTCAGCAACTTGGGCTTATTAAATAAGCTTATTTCATCAACTTACGCTGATTAAAAAGGCTCATTTCAGCAACTTAGACTTATTAAATAGCCTTATTTCAGCAACTTAGACTTATTAAATAGGCTTATTTCAGCAACGTATGCTTATTAAATATACTTATTTCAGCAACTTAGTCTTATTAAATAGGCTTATTTTAGCAACTTGGACGTACTAAATAGCCTTATTTCAGCAACTTAGGCTTATTAAATAGGCTTATTTCAGCAACTTAGACTTATTAAATAGGCCTATTAAATAGGCTTATTAAATAGGCGTATTAAATAGGCTTATTTCAGCAACTTAGGCTTATTAAACAGGCTTATTAAATAGGCTTATTTCAGCAACTTATGCTTATTAAATAGGCTTATTTCAGCAACTTAGGCTTATTAAATAGCATCATTAAGTAGGCTTATTTCAGCAACTTGGGCTTATTAAATAAGCTTATTTCATCAACTTACGCTGATTAAAAAGGCTCATTTCAGCAACTTAGACTTATTAAATAGCCTTATTTCAGCAACTTAGACTTATTAAATAGGCTTATTTCAGCAACGTATGCTTATTAAATATACTTATTTCAGCAACTTAGTCTTATTAAATAGGCTTATATTAGCAACTTGGACGTACTAAATAGCCTTATTTCAGCAACTTAGGCTTATTAAATAGGCTTATTTCAGCAACTTAGGCTAATTAAATAGCCTTATTTCAGCAACTTAGACTTATTTAATAGGCTTATTTCAGCAACTTAGGCTTATTAAATAGGCTTATTCAGCAACTTAGGCTTATTAAATAGGCTTATTAAATAGGCTTATTTCAGCAACTTAGGCTTATTAAATAGGCTTATTCAGCAACTTAGGCATATTAAATAGGCTCATTCAATACTTATTAAATAGGCTTATTAAACAGGCTTATTAAATAGACTCATTAAATAGGCTCAATAAATAGGCTTATTAAAAAGGCTAATTAATTAGGCTTATTAAATAGGCTTATTAAATAGACTTATTAAATAGGCTTATTAAATAGGCTCAATAAATAGGCTTATTAAATAGGCTCAATAAATAGGCTTATTAAATAGGCTCAATAAATAGGCTTATTAAATAGGCTCATTAAATACTTATTAAATAGGCTTATTAACTAGACTTATTAAATAGACTTATTAAATAGGCTTATTAAATAGGCTTATTAAATAGGCTTATTAAAAATGCTCATTAAATACTTATTAAATGTGTTTATTAAATAGGTGTATTAAATAGGCTTATTAAATAGGCTTATTAAATAGGCTTATTAAATAGACTTATTAAATAGCCTCATTAAATAGGCTTATTTTAGCAACTTGGGCTTATTAAATAGGTTTATTTCAGCAACTTAGACTTATTAAAGAGCCTTATTAAATAGGCTTATTTCAGCAACTTAGGCTTATTAAATAAGCTTATTTCAGCAACTTATGCTTATTAAATAGCCTTATTAAACAGGTTTATTTCAGCAACTTAGGCTTATTAAATAGCATTTTTAAATCAGCAACTTAGGCTCATTAAATAACCTTATTAAATAGGCTTATTTCAGCAACTTAGGCTTATTAAATAGGCTTATTTCAGCAACTTAAACTTATTAAATAGCGTTATTTCAGCAACTTAGGCTTATTAAATAGCCTTATTTCAGCAACTTAGACTTATTAAATAGGCTTATTCAGCAACTTAGGCTTATTAAATAGGCTTATTTCAGCAACTTAGGCTTATTAAATAGGCTCATTCAGCAACTTAGGCTTATTAAATAGGCTTATTTCAGCAACTTAGACTTATTAAATAGGACTATTATATAGGCTTATTAAATAGGCTTATTTCAGCAACTTAGACTTATTAAATAGGCCTATTAAATAGGCTTATTAAATAGGCTTATTAAATAGCCTTATTTCAGCAACTTAGACTTATTAAAAAGGCTTATTTCAGCAACTTAGGCTTATTAAATAGGCTTATTCAGCAACTTAGGCTTATTAAATAGGCTTATTTCAGCAACTTAGACTTATTAAATAGGCCTATTAAATAGGCTTATTAAATAGACTTATTAAATAGGCTCATTAAATACTTATTAAATAGGCTTATTAAATAGGCTTATTAAATAGACTTATTAAATAGGCTCAATAAATAGGCTTATTAAATAGGCGTATTAAAAAGGCTCAATAAATAGGCTTATTAAATAGGCTCAATAAATAGGCTTATTAAATAGGCTCAATAAATAGGCTTATTAAATAGGCTCATTAAATACTTATTAAATAGGCTTATTAACTAGACTTATTAAATAGACTTATTAAAAATGCTCATGAAATACTTATTAAATGTGTTTATTAAATAGGCGTATTAAATAGGCTTATTAAATAGGCTTATTAAATAGGCTTATTAAATAGACTTATTAAATAGGCTTATTAAAAATGCTCATGAAATACTTATTAAATGTGTTTATTAAATAGGCGTATTAAATAGGCTTATTAAATAGGCTTATTAAATAGGCTTATTAAATAGACTTATTAAATATCCTCATTAAATAGGCTTATTTTAGCAACTTGGGCTTATTAAATAGGTTTATTTCAGCAACTTAGACTTATTAAAGAGCCTTATTAAATAGGCTTATTTCAGCAACTTAGGCTTATTAAATAAGCTTATTTCAGCAACTTATTCTTATTAAATAGCCTTATTAAACAGGTTTATTTCAGCAATTTAGGCTTATTAAATAGCATTTTTAAATAGGTTTATTTCAGCAACTTAGACTTATTAAATATACCTTTTTAAATAGGCTTAGTTCAGAAACTCAGGCTTATTAAATAGTCTTATTTCAGCAACTTAGGCTCATTAAATAGCCTTATTAAATAGGCTTATTTCAGCAATTTAGACGTATTAAATAGGTTTATTCAGCAACTTAGGCTTATTAAATAGGCTTATTCAGCAACTTAGGCTTATTAAATAGGCTTATTTCAGCAACTTAGGCTTATTAAGTAGGCCTATTAAATAGGCGTATTAAATAGGCTTATTTCAGCAACTTAGACTTATTAAATAGGCCTATTAAATAGGCTTATTAAATAGGCGTATTAAATAGGCTTATTTCAGCAACTTAGGCTTATTAAACAGGCTTATTAAATAGGCTTATTTCAGCAACTTATGCTTATTAAAAAGGCTTATTTCAGCAACTTAGGCTTATTAAATAGCATCATTAAGTAGGCTTATTTCAGCAACTTGGGCTTATTAAATAAGCTTATTTCATCAACTTACGCTGATTAAAAAGGCTCATTTCAGCAACTTAGACTTATTAAATAGCCTTATTTCAGCAACTTAGACTTATTAAATAGGCTTATTTCAGCAACGTATGCTTATTAAATATACTTATTTCAGCAACTTAGTCTTATTAAATAGGCTTATTTTAGCAACTTGGACGTACTAAATAGCCTTATTTCAGCAACTTAGGCTTATTAAATAGGCTTATTTCAGCAACTTAGACTTATTAAATAGGCCTATTAAATAGGCTTATTAAATAGGCGTATTAAATAGGCTTATTTCAGCAACTTAGGCTTATTAAACAGGCTTATTAAATAGGCTTATTTCAGCAACTTATGCTTATTAAATAGGCTTATTTCAGCAACTTAGGCTTATTAAATAGCATCATTAAGTAGGCTTATTTCAGCAACTTGGGCTTATTAAATAAGCTTATTTCATCAACTTACGCTGATTAAAAAGGCTCATTTCAGCAACTTAGACTTATTAAATAGCCTTATTTCAGCAACTTAGACTTATTAAATAGGCTTATTTCAGCAACGTATGCTTATTAAATATACTTATTTCAGCAACTTAGTCTTATTAAATAGGCTTATATTAGCAACTTGGACGTACTAAATAGCCTTATTTCAGCAACTTAGGCTTATTAAATAGGCTTATTTCAGCAACTTAGGCTAATTAAATAGCCTTATTTCAGCAACTTAGACTTATTTAATAGGCTTATTTCAGCAACTTAGGCTTATTAAATAGGCTTATTCAGCAACTTAGGCTTATTAAATAGGCTTATTAAATAGGCTTATTTCAGCAACTTAGGCTTATTAAATAGGCTTATTCAGCAACTTAGGCATATTAAATAGGCTCATTCAATACTTATTAAATAGGCTTATTAAACAGGCTTATTAAATAGACTCATTAAATAGGCTCAATAAATAGGCTTATTAAAAAGGCTAATTAATTAGGCTTATTAAATAGGCTTATTAAATAGACTTATTAAATAGGCTTATTAAATAGGCTCAATAAATAGGCTTATTAAATAGGCTCAATAAATAGGCTTATTAAATAGGCTCAATAAATAGGCTTATTAAATAGGCTCATTAAATACTTATTAAATAGGCTTATTAACTAGACTTATTAAATAGACTTATTAAATAGGCTTATTAAATAGGCTTATTAAATAGGCTTATTAAAAATGCTCATTAAATACTTATTAAATGTGTTTATTAAATAGGTGTATTAAATAGGCTTATTAAATAGGCTTATTAAATAGGCTTATTAAATAGACTTATTAAATAGCCTCATTAAATAGGCTTATTTTAGCAACTTGGGCTTATTAAATAGGTTTATTTCAGCAACTTAGACTTATTAAAGAGCCTTATTAAATAGGCTTATTTCAGCAACTTAGGCTTATTAAATAAGCTTATTTCAGCAACTTATGCTTATTAAATAGCCTTATTAAACAGGTTTATTTCAGCAACTTAGGCTTATTAAATAGCATTTTTAAATCAGCAACTTAGGCTCATTAAATAACCTTATTAAATAGGCTTATTTCAGCAACTTAGGCTTATTAAATAGGCTTATTTCAGCAACTTAAACTTATTAAATAGCGTTATTTCAGCAACTTAGGCTTATTAAATAGCCTTATTTCAGCAACTTAGACTTATTAAATAGGCTTATTCAGCAACTTAGGCTTATTAAATAGCCTTATTAAATAGGCTTATTTCAGCAACTTAGACTTATTAATTAGGTTTATTCAGCAACTTAGGCTTATTAAATAGGCTTATTAAGCAACTTAGGCTTATTAAATAGGCTTATTTCAGCAACTTAGGCTTATTAAATAGGCTCATTCAGCAACTTAGGCTTATTAAATAGGCTTATTTCAGCAACTTAGACTTATTAAATAGGACTATTATATAGGCTTATTAAATAGGCTTATTTCAGCAACTTAGACTTATTAAATAGGCCTATTAAATAGGCTTATTAAATAGGCTTATTAAATAGGCTTATTTCAGCAACTTAGGCTTATTAAACAGGCTAATTAAATAGGCTTATTTCAGCAACTTAGGCTTATTAAATAGGCTTATTTCAGCAACTTAGACTTATTAAATAGCCTTATTTCAGCAAATTACGCTTATTAAATAGGCTTATTTCAGCAACTTAGGCTTATTAAATAGCCTAATTAAGTAGGCTTATTTCAGCAACTTGGGCTTATTAAATAGGCTTATTTCAGCAACTTATGCTGATTAAAAAGGCTTATTTCAGCAACTTAGGCTTATTAAATAGGCTTGTTCAGCAACTTAGGCTTATTAAATACGCTTATTTCAGCAACTTAGGCTTATTAAATAGGCTCATTCAGAAACTTAGGCTTATTAAATAGGCTTATTTCAGCAAATTAGACTTATTAAATAGGCCTATTAAATAGGTTTATTAAATAGGCTTATTTCAGCAACTTAGACTTATTAAATAGGTCTATTAAATAGGCTTATTAAATAGACTTATTAAATAGGCTCATTAAATACTTATTAAATAGGCTTATTAAATAGGCGTATTAAATAGACTTATTAAATAGGCTCAATAAATAGGCTTATTAAATAGGCTTATTAAATAGGGTCAATAAATAGGCTTATTAAATAGGCTTATTAAATAGACTCATTAAATAGGCTTATTAAATAGGCTCAATAAATAGGCTTATTAAATAGGCTCAATAAATAGGCTTATTAAATAGGCTCAATAAATAGGCTTATTAAATAGGCTCAATAAATAGGCTTATTAAATAGGCTCATTAAATACTTATTAAATAGGCTTATTAAATAGACTTATTAAATAGACTTATTAAAAAGGCGTATTAAATAGACTTATTAAATAGACTTATTAAAAAGGCTTATTAAACAGGCTTATTAAATAGGCTCATTAAATACTTATTAAATAGGTTTATTAAATAGGCTTATTAAATAGCCTTATTAAATAGGCTTATTTCAGCAACTTAGGCTTATTAAATAGGCTTATTTCAGCAACTTAGACTTATTAAAAAGGCTTATTTCAGCAACTTAGGCTTATTAAATAGGCTTTTTTCAGCAACTTAGACTTATTAAATAGGCCTATTAAATAGGCTTATTAAATAGACTTATTAAATAGGCTCATTAAATACTTATTAAGTAGGCTTATTAACTAGACTAATAAAATAGACTTATTAAATAGGCTTATTAAATAGACTTATTAAATAGGCTTATTAAAAATGCTCATTAAATACTTATTAAATGTGTTTATTAAATAGGCGTATTAAATAGGCTTATTAAATAGGCTTATTAAATAGGCTTATTAAATAGGCTTATTAAATAGGCTTATTAAATAGGCTTATTAAATAGGCTCAATAAATAGGCTTATTAAATAGGCTCAATAAATAGGCTTATTAAATAGGCTCAATAAATAGGCTTATTAAATAGGCTCATTAAATACTTATTAAATAGGCTTATCAAATAGACTTGTTAAATAGCCTTATTAAATAGGCTTATTAAATAGACTTATTAAATAGGCTTAATAAAAAGGCTTATTAAATAGACTTATTAAAAAGGCTCATTAAATACTTATTAAATATGTTTATTAAATAGGCGTATTAAATAGGCTTATTAAATAGGCTTATTAAATAGGCTTATTAAATAGGCTTATTAAATAGACTTATTAAATAGCCTCATTAAATAGGCTTATTTTAGCAACTTAGACTTATTAAATAGGTTTATTTCAGCAACTTAGACTTATTAAATAGCCTTATTAAATAGGCTTATTTCAGCAACTTAGGCTTATTAAATACGCTTATTTCAGCAACTTATGCTTATTAAATAGCCTTATTAAACAGATTTATTTCAGCAACTTAGGCTTATTAAATAGCATTTTTAAATCAGCAACTTAGGCTCATTAAATAGCCTTATTAAATAGGCTTATTTCAGCAACTTAGGCTTATTAAATAGGCTTATTTCAGCAACTTAAACTTATTAAATAGCCTTATTTCAGCAACTTAGGCTTATTAAATAGCCTTATTTCAGCAACTTAGACTTATTAAATAGGCTTATTCAGCAACTTAGGCTTATTAAATAGCCTTATTAAATAGGCTTATTTCAGCAACTTAGACTTATTAAATAGGTTTATTCAGCAACTTAGGCTTATTAAATAGGCTTATTAAGCAACTTAGGCTTATTAAATAGGCTTATTTCAGCAACTTAGGCTTATTAAATAGGCTCTTTCAGCAACTTAGGCTTATTAAATAGGCTTATTTCAGCAACTTAGACTTATTAAATAGGACTATTATATAGGCTTATTAAATAGGCTTATTTCAGCAACTTAGACTTATTAAATAGGCCTATTAAATAGGCTTATTAAATAGGCTTATTAAATAGGCTTATTTCAGCAACTTAGGCTTATTAAATAGGCTTATTTCAGCAACTTAGACTTATTAAATAGCCTTATTTCAGCAAATTACGCTTATTAAATAGGCTTATTTCAGCAACTTAGGCTTATTAAATAGCCTATTTAAGTAGGCTTATTTCAGCAACTTGGGCATATTAAATAGGCTTATTTCAGCAACTTACGCTGATTAAAAAGGCTTATTTCAGCAACTTAGGTTTATTAAATAGGCTTGTTCAGCAACTTAGGCTTATTAAATAGGCTTATTTCAGCAACTTAGGCTTATTAAATAGGCTCATTCAGAAACTTAGGCTTATTAAATAGGCTTATTTCAGCAAATTAGACTTATTAAATAGGCCTATTAAATAGGTTTATTAAATAGGCTTATTTCAGCAACTTAGACTTATTAAATAGGTCTATTAAATAGGCTTATTAAATAGACTTATTAAATAGGCTCATTAAATACTTATTAAATAGGCTTATTAAATAGGCGTATTAATTAGACTTATTAAATAGGCTCAATAAATAGGCTTATTAAATAGGCTTATTAAATAGACTTATTAAATAGGCTTATTAAATAGGCTCAATAAATAGGCTTATTAAATAGGCTCAATAAATAGGCTTATTAAATAGGCTCAATAAATAGGCTTATTAAATAGGCTCAATAAATAGGCTTATTAAATAGGCTCATTAAATACTTATTAAATAGGCTTATTAAATAGACTTATTAAATAGACTTATTAAAAAGGCGTATTAAATAGACTTATTAAATAGGCTTATTAAAAAGGCTTATTAAATAGCCTTATTTCAGCAACTTAGACTTATTAAATAGGCTTATTTCAGCAACTTAGGCATATTAAATAGGCTTATTCAGCAACTTAGGCTTATCAAATAGGCTTATTAAATAGGCTTATTTCAGCAACTTAGGCTTATTAAATAGGCTTATTCAGCAACTTAGGCTTATTAAATATGCTCATTCAATACTTATTAAATAGGCTTATTAAACAGGCTTATTAAATAGACTCATTAAATAGGCTCAATAAATAGGCTTATTAAATAGGCTTATTAATTAGGCTTATTAAATAGGTTTATTAAATAGACTTATTAAATAGGCTTATTAAATAGGCTCAATAAATAGGCTCATTAAATAGGCTCAATAAATAGGCTTATTAAATAGGCTCAATAAATAGGCTTATTAAATAGGCTCATTAAATACTTATTAAATAGGCTTATTAAATAGACTTATTAAATAGACTTATTATATAGGCTTATTAAATAGGCTTATTAAATAGGCTTATTAAAAAGGCTTATTAAACAGGCTTATTAAATAGGCTCATTAAATACTTATTAAATAGGTTTATTAAATAGGCTTATTAAATAGCCTTATTAAATAGGCTTATTTCAGCAACTTAGGCTTATTAAATAGGCTTATTTCAGCAACTTAGACTTATTAAAAAGGCTTATTTCAGCAACTTAGGCTTATTAAATAGGCTTTTTTTCAGCAACTTAGACTTATTAAATAGGCCTATTAAATAGGCTTATTAAATAGACTTATTAAATAGGCTCATTAAATACTTATTAAGTAGGCTTATTAACTAGACTTATTAAATAGACTTATTAAATAGGCTTATTAAATAGGCTTATTAAATAGGCTTATTAAATAGGCTCAATAAATAGGCTTATTAAATAGGCTCAATAAATAGGCTTATTAAATAGGCTCAATAAATAGGCTTATTAAATAGGCTCAATAAATAGGCTTATTAAATAGGCTCATTAAATACTTATTAAATAGGCTTATTAAATAGACTTATTAAATAGCCTTATTAAATAGGCTTATTAAATAGACTTATTAAATAGGCTTAATAAAAAGGCTTATTAAATAGACTTATTAAAAAGGCTCATTAAATACTTATTAAATATGTTTATTAAATAGGCGTATTAAATAGGCTTATTAAATAGGCTTATTAAATAGGCTTATTAAATAGGCTTATTAAATAGACTTATTAAATAGCCTCATTAAATAGGCTTATTTTAGCAACTTAGACTTATTAAATAGGTTTATTTCAACAACTTAGACTTATTAAATAGCCTTATTAAATAGGCTTATTTCAGCAACTTAGGCTTATTAAATAAGCTTATTTCAGCAACTTATGCTTATTAAATAGCCTTATTAAACAGATTTATTTCAGCAACTTAGGCTTATTAAATAGCATTTTTAAATCAGCAACTTAGGCTCATTAAATAGCCTTATTAAATAGGCTTATTTCAGCAACTTAGGCTTATTAAATAGGCTTATTTCAGCAACTTAAACTTATTAAATAGCCTTATTTCAGCAACTTAGGCTTATTAAATAGCCTTATTTCAGCAACTTAGACTTATTAAATAGGCTTATTCAGCAACTTAGGCTTATTAAATAGCCTTATTAAATAGGCTTATTTCAGCAACTTAGACTTATTAAATAGGTTTATTCAGCAACTTAGGCTTATTAAATAGGCTTATTAAGCAACTTAGGCTTATTAAATAGGCTTATTTCAGCAACTTAGGCTTATTAAATAGGCTCATTCAGCAACTTAGGCTTATTAAATAGGCTTATTTCAGCAACTTAGACTTATTAAATAGGACTATTATATAGGCTTATTAAATAGGCTTATTTCAGCAACTTAGACTTATTAAATAGGCCTATTAAATAGGCTTATTAAATAGGCTTATTAAATAGTCTTATTTCAGCAACTTAGGCTTATTAAACAGGCTAATTAAATAGGCTTATTTCAGCAACTTAGGCTTATTAAATAGGCTTATTTCAGCAACTTAGACTTATTAAATAGCCTTATTTCAGCAAATTACGCTTATTAAATAGGCTTATTTCAGCAACTTAGGCTTATTAAATAGCCTATTTAAGTAGGCTTATTTCAGCAACTTGGGCATATTAAATAGGCTTATTTCAGCAACTTACGCTGATTAAAAAGGCTTATTTCAGCAACTTAGGTTTATTAAATAGGCTTGTTCAGCAACTTAGGCTTATTAAATAGGCTTATTTCAGCAACTTAGGCTTATTAAATAGGCTCATTCAGAAACTTAGGCTTATTAAATAGGCTTATTTCAGCAAATTAGACTTATTAAATAGGCCTATTAAATAGGTTTATTAAATAGGCTTATTTCAGCAACTTAGACTTATTAAATAGGTCTATTAAATAGGCTTATTAAATAGACTTATTAAATAGGCTTATTAAATAGGCTCAATAAATAGGCTTATTAAATAGGCTCAATAAATAGGCTTATTAAATAGGCTTATTAAATAGGGTCAATAAATAGGCTTATTAAATAGGCTTATTAAATAGACCTATTAAATAGGCTTATTAAATAGGCTCAATAAATAGGCTTATTAAATAGGCTCAATAAATAGGCTAATTAAATAGGCTCAATAAATAGGCTTATTAAATAGGCTCAATAAATAGGCTTATTAAATAGGCTCATTAAATACTTATTAAATAGGCTTATTAAATAGACTTATTAAATAGACTTATTAAAAAGGCTTATTAAATAGACTTATTAAATAGGCTTATTAAAAAGGCTTATTAAATAGCCTTATTTCAGCAACTTAGGCTTATTAAATAGCCTTATTAAATAGGCTTATTTCAGCAACTTAGGCTTATTAAATAGGCTTATTTCAGCAACTTAGACTTATTAAAAAGGCTTATTTCAGCAACTTAGGCTTATTAAATAGGCTTATTCAGCAACTTAGGCTTATTAAATAGGCTTTTTTCAGCAACTTAGACTTATTAAATAGGCCTATTAAATAGGCTTATTAAATAGACTTATTAAATAGGCTCATTAAATACTTATTAAGTAGGTTTATTAACTAGACTTATTAAATATACTTTTTAAATAGGCTTATTAAATAGACTTATTAAATAGGCTTATTAAAAATGCTCATTAAATACTTATTAAATGTGTTTATTAAATAGGCGTATTAAATAGGCTTATTAAATAGGCTTATTAAATAGGCTTATTAAATAGGCTTATTAAATAGGCTCAATAAATAGGCTTATTAAATAGGCTCAATAAATAGGCTTATTAAATAGGCTCAATAAATAGGCTTATTAAATAGGCTCAATAAATAGGCTTATTAAATAGGCTCATTAAATACTTATTAAATAGGCTTATCAAATAGACTTATTAAATAGCCTTATTAAATAGGCTTATTAAATAGACATTAAATAGGCTTAATAAAAAGGCTTATTAAATAGACTTATTAAAAAGGCTCATTAAATACTTATTAAATATGTTTATTAAATAGGCGTATTAAATAGGCTTATTAAATAGGCTTATTAAATAGGCTTATTAAATAGGCTTATTAAATAGACTTATTAAATAGCCTCATTAAATAGGCTTATTTTAGCAACTTAGACTTATTAAATAGGTTTATTTCAGCAACTTAGACTTATTAAATAGCCTTATTAAATAGGCTTATTTCAGCAACTTAGGCTTATTAAATAAGCTTATTTCAGCAACTTATGCTTATTAAATAGCCTTATTAAACAGATTTATTTCAGCAATTTAGGCTTATTAAATAGCATTTTTAAATCAGCAACTTAGGCTCATTAAATAGCCTTATTAAATAGGCTTATTTCAGCAACTTAGGCTTATTAAATAGGCTTATTTCAGCAACTTAGACTTATTAAATAGGCTTATTCAGCAACTTAGGCTTATTAAATAGCCTTATTAAATAGGCTTATTTCAGCAACTTAGACTTATTAAATAGGTTTATTCAGCAACTTAGGCTTATTAAATAGGCTTATTAAGCAACTTAGGCTTATTAAATAGGCTTATTTCAGCAACTTAGGCTTATTAAATAGGCTCATTCAGCAACTTAGGCTTATTAAATAGGCTTATTTCAGCAACTTAGACTTATTAAATAGGACTATTATATAGGCTTATTAAATAGGCTTATTTCAGCAACTTAGACTTATTAAATAGGCCTATTAAATAGGCTTATTAAATAGGCTTATTAAATAGGCTTATTTCAGCAACTTAGGCTTATTAAACAGGCTAATTAAATAGGCTTATTTCAGCAAATTAGGCTTAATAAATAGGCTTATTTCAGCAACTTAGACTTATTAAATAGCCTTATTTCAGCAAATTACGCTTATTAAATAGGCTTATTTCAGCAACTTAGGCTTATTAAATAGCCTAATTAAGTAGGCTTATTTGAGCAACTTGGGCTTATTAAATAGGCTTATTTCAGCAACTTACGCTGATTAAAAAGGCTTATTTCAGCAACTTAGGCTTATTAAATAGGCTTGTTCAGCAACTTAGGCTTATTAAATAGGCTTATTTCAGCAACTTAGGCTTATTAAATAGGCTCATTCAGAAACTTAGGCTTATTAAATAGGCTTATTTCAGCAAATTAGACTTATTAAATAGGCCTATTAAATAGGTTTATTAAATAGGCTTATTTCAGCAACTTAGACTTATTAAATAGGTCTATTAAATAGGCTTATTAAATAGACTTATTAAATAGGCTCATTAAATACTTATTAAATAGGCTTATTAAATAGGCATATTAAATAGACTTATTAAATAGGCTCAATAAATAGGCTTATTAAATAGGCTTATTAAATAGGGTCAATAAATAGGCTTATTAAATAGGCTTATTAAATAGACTTATTAAATAGGCTTATTAAATAGGCTCAATAAATAGGCTTATTAAATAGGCTCAATAAATAGGCTTATTAAATAGGCTCAATAAATAGGCTTATTAAATAGGCTCAATAAATAGGCTTATTAAATAGGCTCATTAAATACTTATTAAATAGGCTTATTAAATAGACTTATTAAATAGACTTATTAAAAAGGCTTATTAAATAGACTTATTAAATAGGCTTATTAAAAAGGCTTATTAAATAGCCTTATTTCAGCAACTTAGACGTATTAAATAGGCTTATTTCAGCAACTTAGGCTTATTAAATAGGCTTATTCAGCAACTTAGGCTTATCAAATAGGCTTATTAAATAGGCTTATTTCAGCAACTTAGGCTTATTAAATAGGCTTATTCAGCAACTTAGGCTTATTAAATAGGCTCATTCAATACTTATTAAATAGGCTTATTAAACAGGCTTATTAAATAGACTCATTAAATAGGCTCAATAAATAGGCTTATTAAATAGGCTTATTAATTAGGCTTATTAAATAGGTTTATTAAATAGACTTATTAAATAGGCTTATTAAATAGGCTCAATAAATAGGCTCATTAAATAGGCTCAATAAATAGGCTTATTAAATAGGCTCAATAAATAGGCTTATTAAATAGGCTCATTAAATATTTATTAAATAGGCTTATTAAATAGACTTATTAAATAGACTTATTAAATAGGCTTATTAAATAGGCTTATTAAATAGGCTTATTAAAAAGGCTTATTAAATAGGCTTATTAAATAGGCTCATTAAATACTTATTAAATAGGTTTATTAAATAGGCGTATTAAATAGGCTTATTAAATAGGCTTATTAAATAGGCTTATTAAATAGACTTATTAAATTGCCTCATTAAATAGGCTTATTTTAGCAACTTAGGCTTATTAAATAGGCTTATTTCAGCAACATAGGCGTATTAAATAGCATTATTTCAGCAACTTAGACTTATTAAATAGGCTTATTCAGCAACTTAGGCTTATTAAATAGCCTTATTAAATAGGCTTATTTCAGCAACTTAGGCTTATTAAATAGGCTTATTTCAGCAACTTAGACTTATTAAAAAGGCTTATTTCAGCAACTTAGGCTTATTAAATAGGCTTATTCAGCAACTTAGGCTTATTAAATAGGCTTATTTCAGCAACTTAGACTTATTAAATAGGCCTATTAAATAGGCTTATTAAATAGACTTATTAAATAGGCTCATTAAATACTTATTAAGTAGGCTTATTAACTAGACTTATTAAATAGACTTATTAAATAGGCTTATTAAATAGACTTATTAAATAGGCTTATTAAAAATGCTCATTAAATACTTATTAAATGTGTTTATTAAATAGGCATATTAAATAGGCTTATTAAATAGGCTTATTAAATAGGCTTATTAAATAGGCTCATTAAATAGGCTCAATAAATAGGCTTATTAAATAGGCTCAATAAATAGGCTTATTAAATAGGCTCAATAAATAGGCTTATTAAATAGGCTCAATAAATAGGCTTATTAAATAGGCTCATTAAATACTTATTAAATAGGCTTATCAAATAGACTTATTAAATAGCCTTATTAAATAGGCTTATTAAATAGACTTATTAAATAGGCTTATTAAAAAGGATTATTAAATAGACTTATTAAAAAGGCTCATTAAATACTTATTAAATATGTTTATTAAATAGGCGTATTAAATAGGCTTATTAAATAGGCTTATTAAATAGGCTTATTAAATAGACTTATTAAATAGCCTCATTAAATAGGCTTATTTTAGCAACTTAGGCTTATTAAATAGGTTTATTTCAGCAACTTAGACTTATTAAATAGCCTTATTAAATAGGCTTATTTCAGCAACTTAGGCTTATTAAATAAGCTTATTTCAGCAACGTATGCTTATTAAATAGCCTTATTAAACAGGTTTATTTCAGCAACTTAGGCTTATTAAATAGCATTTTTAAATCAGCAACTTAGGCTCATTATATAGCCTTATTAAATAGGCTTATTTCAGCAACTTAGACTTATTAAATAGGTTTATTCAGCAACTTAGGCTTATTAAATAGGCTTATTCAGCAACTTAGGCTTATTAAATAGGCTTATTTCAGCAACTTAGGCTTATTAAATAGGCTCATTCAGCAACTTAGGCTTATTAAATAGGCTTATTTCAGCAACTTAGACTTATTAAATAGGCCTATTAAATAGGCTTATTAAATAGGCTTATTAAATAGGCTTATTTCAGCAACTTAGGCTTATTAAACAGGCTTATTAAATAGGCTTATTTCAGCAACTTAGGCTTATTAAATAGGCTTATTTCAGCAACTTAGACTTATTAAATAGCCTTATTTCAGCAACTTACACTTATTAAATAGGCTTATTTCAGCAACTTAGGCTTATTAAATAGCCTAATTAAGTAGGCTTATTTCAGCAACTTGGGCTTATTAAATAGGCTTATTTCAGCAACTTATGCTGATTAAAAAGGCTTATTTCAGCAACTTAGACTTATTAAATAGCCTTATTTCAGCAACTTAGACTTATTAAATAGGCTTATTTCAGCAACTTATTCTTATTAAATATACTTATTTCAGCAACTTAGGCTTATTAAATAGGCTTATTTTAGCAACTTGGACTTATTAAATAGCCTTATTTCAACAACTTAGGCTTATTAAATAGGCTTATTCAGCAACTTAGGCTTATCAAATAGGCTTATTAAATAGGCTTATTTCAGCAACTTAGGCTTATTAAATAGGCATATTCAGCAACTTAGGCTTATTAAATAGGCTCATTCAATACTTATTAAATAGGCTTATTAAACAGGCTTATTAAATAGACTCATTAAATAGGCTCAATATATAGGCTTATTAAATAGGCTTATTAATTAGGCTTATTAAATAGGTTTATTAAATAGACTTATTAAATAGGCTTATTAAATAGGCTCAATAAATAGGCTCATTAAATAGGCTCAATAAATAGGCTTATTAAATAGGCTCAATAAATAGGTTTATTAAATAGGCTCATTAAATACTTATTAAATAGGCTTATTAAATAGACTTATTAAATAGACTTATTAAATAGGCTTATTAAATAGGCTTATTAAATAGGCTTATTAAAAAGGCTTATTAAATAGGCTTATTAAATAGGCTCATTAAATACTTATTAAATAGGTTTATTAAATAGGCATATTAAATAGGCTTATTAAATAGGCTTATTAAATAGGCTTATTAAATAGACTTATTAAATAGCCTCATTAAATAGGCTTATTTTAGCAACTTAGGCTTATTAAATAGGCTTATTTCAGCAACTTAGGCTTATTAAATAGCGTTATTTCAGCAATTTAGACTTATTAAATAGGCTTATTCAGCAACTTAGGCTTATTAAATAGGCTTATTAAATAGGCTTATTTCAGCAACTTAGGCTTATTAAATAGGCTTATTTCAGCAACTTAGACTTATTAAATAGGCCTATTAAATAGGCTTATTAAATAGACTTATTAAATAGGCGCATTAAATACTTATTAAGTAGGCTTATAAACTAGACTTATTAAATATACTTATTAAATAGGCTTATTAAATAGACTTATTAAATAGGCTTATTAAAAATGCTCATTAAATACTTATTAAATGTGTTTATTAAATAGGCGTATTAAATAGGCTTATTAAATAGGCTTATTAAATAGGCTTATTAAATAGACTTATTAAATATCCTCATTAAATAGGCTTATTTTAGCAACTTGGGCTTATTAAATAGGTTTATTTCAGCAACTTAGACTTATTAAAGAGCCTTATAAAATAGGCTTATTTCAGCAACTTAGGCTTATTAAATAAGCTTATTTCAGCAACTTATGCTTATTAAATAGCCTTATTAAACAGGTTTATTTCAGCAACTTAGGCTTATTAAATAGCATTTTTTAATAGGTTTATTTCAGCAACTTAGACTTATTAAATAGGCTTATTTCAGCAACTTAGACTTATTAAATAGGCCTATTATATAGGCTTATTAAATAGGCTTATTTCAGCAACTTAGACTTATTAAATAGGCCTATTAAATAGGCTTATTAAATAGGCTTATTAAATAGGCTTATTTCAGCAACTTAGGCTTATTAAACAGGCTTATTAAATAGGCTTATTTCAGCAACTTAGGCTTATTAAATAGGCTTATTTCAGCAACTTAGACTTATTAAATAGCCTTATTTCAGCAACTTACACTTATTAAATAGGCTTATTTCAGCAACTTAGGCTTATTAAATAGCCTAATTAAGTAGGCTTATTTCAGCAACTTGGGCTTATTAAATAGGCTTATTTCAGCAACTTACGCTGATTAAAAAGGCTTATTTCAGCAACTTAGACTTATTAAATAGCCTTATTTCAGCAACTTAGACTTATTAAATAGGCTTATTTCAGCAACTTATTCTTATTAAATATACTTATTTCAGCAACTTAGGCTTATTAAATAGGCTTATTTCAGCAACTTGGACTTATTAAATAGCCTTATTTCAGCAACTTAGGCTTATTAAATAGGCTTATTTCAGCAACTTAGGCTTATTAAATAGCGTTATTTCAGCAACTTAGACTTATTAAATAGGCTTATTTCAGCAACTTAGGCTTATTAAATAGGCTTATTCAGCAACTTAGGCTTATCAAATAGGCTTATTAAATAGGCTTATTTCAGCAACTTAGGCTTATTAAATAGGCATATTCAGCAACTTAGGCTTATTAAATAGGCTCATTCAATACTTATTAAATAGGCTTATTAAACAGGCTTATTAAATAGACTCATTAAATAGGCTCAATAAATAGGCTTATTAAATAGGCTTATTAATTAGGCTTATTAAATAGGTTTATTAAATAGACTTATTAAATAGGCTTATTAAATAGGCTCAATAAATAGGCTCATTAAATAGGCTCAATAAATAGGCTTATTAAATAGGCTCAATAAATAAGTTTATTAAATAGGCTCATTAAATACTTATTAAATAGGCTTATTAAATAGACTTATTAAATAGACTTATTAAATAGGCTTATTAAATAGGCTTATTAAATAGGCTTATTAAAAAGGCTTATTAAATAGGCTTATTAAATAGGCTCATTAAATACTTATTAAATAGGTTTATTAAATAGGCGTATTAAATAGGCTTATTAAATAGGCTTATTAAATAGGCTTATTAAATAGACTTATTAAATAGCCTCATTAAATAGGCTTATTTTAGCAACTTAGGCTTATTAAATAGGCTTATTTCAGCAACTTAGGCTTATTAAATAGCGTTATTTCAGCAATTTAGACTTATTAAATAGGCTTATTCAGCAACTTAGGCTTATTAAATAGCCTTATTAAATAGGCTTATTTCAGCAACTTAGGCTTATTAAATAGGCTTATTTCAGCAACTTAGACTTATTAAATAGGCCTATTAAATAGGCTTATTAAATAGACTTATTAAATAGGCTCATTAAATACTTATTAAGTAGGCTTATAAACTAGACTTATTAAATATACTTATTAAATAGGCTTATTAAATAGACTTATTAAATAGGCTTATTAAAAATGCTCATTAAATACTTATTAAATGTGTTTAGTAAATAGGCGTATTAAATAGGCTTATTAAATAGGCTTATTAAATAGGCTTATTAAATAGACGTATTAAATATCCTCATTAAATAGGCTTATTTTAGCAACTTGGGCTTATTAAATAGGTTTATTTCAGCAACTTAGACTTATTAAAGAGCCTTATAAAATAGGCTTATTTCAGCAACTTAGGCTTATTAAATAAGCTTATTTCAGCAACTTATGCTTATTAAATAGCCTTATTAAACAGGTTTATTTCAGCAACTTAGGCTTATTAAATCGCATTTTTAAATAGGTTTATTTCAGCAACTTAGACTTATTAAATAGGCTTATTTCAGCAACTTAGACTTATTAAATAGGCCTATTATATAGGCTTATTAAATAGGCTTATTTCAGCAACTTAGACTTATTAAATAGGCCTATTAAATAGGCTTATTAAATAGGCTTATTAAATAGGCTTATTTCAGCAACTTAGGCTTATTAAACAGGCTTATTAAATAGGCTTATTTCAGCAACTTAGGCTTATTAAATAGGCTTATTTCAGCAACTTAGACTTATTAAATAGCCATATTTCAGCAACTTACACTTATTAAATAGGCTTATTTCAGCAACTTAGGCTTATTAAATAGCCTAATTAAGTAGGCTTATTTCAGCAACTTGGGCTTATTAAATAGGCTTATTTCAGCAACTTACGCTGATTAAAAAGGCTTATTTCAGCAACTTAGACTTATTAAATAGCCTTATTTCATCAACTTAGACTTATTAAATAGGCTTATTTCAGCAACTTATTCTTATTAAATATACTTATTTCAGCAACTTAGGCTTATTAAATAGGCTTATTTCAGCAACTTGGACTTATTAAATAGCCTTATTTCAGCAACTTAGGCTTATTAAATAGGCTTATTTCAGCAACTTAGGCTTATTAAATAGCGTTATTTCAGCAACTTAGACTTATTAAATAGGCTTATTTCAGCAACTTAGGCTTATTAAATAGGCTTATTCAGCAACTTATGTTTATCAAATAGGCTTATTAAATAGGCTTATTTCAGCAACTTAGGCTTATTAAATAGGCATATTCAGCAACTTAGGCTTATTAAATAGGCTCATTCAATACTTATTAAATAGGCTTATTAAATAGACTCATTAAATAGGCTCAATAAATAGGCTTATTAAATAGGCTTATTAATTAGGCTTATTAAATAGGTTCATTAAATAGACTTATTAAATAGGCTTATTAAATAGGCTCAATAAATAGGCTCATTAAATAGGCTCAATAAATAGGCTTATTAAATAGGCTCAATAAATAAGTTTATTAAATAGGCTCATTAAATACTTATTAAATAGGCTTATTAAATAGACTTATTAAATAGACTTATTAAATAGGCTTATTAAATAGGCTTATTAAATAGGCTTATTAAAAAGGCTTATTAAATAGGCTTATTAAATAGGCTCATTAAATACATATTAAATAGACTCATTAAATATGCTCAATAAATAGGCTTATTAAATAGGCTTATTAATTAGGCTTATTAAATAGGTTTATTAAATAGACTTATTAAATAGACTTATTAAATAGGCTCAATAAATAGGCTCATTAAATAGGCTCAATAAATAGGCTTATTAAATAGGCTCAATAAATAGGCTTATTAAATAGGCTCATTAAATACTTATTAAATAGGCTTATTAAATAGACTTATTAAATAGACTTATTAAATAGGCTTATTAAATAGGCATATTAAATAGGCTTATTAAAAAGGCTTATTAAATAGGCTTATTAAATAGGCTCATTAAATACTTATTAAATAGGTTTATTAAATAGGCGTATTAAATAGGCTTATTAAATAGGCTTATTAAATAGGCTTATTAAATAGACTTATTAAATTGCCTCATTAAATAGGCTTATTTTAGCAACTTAGGCTTATTAAATAGGCTTATTTCAGCAACTTAGGCTTATTAAATAGGCTTATTTCAGCAACTTAGACTTATTAAAAAGGCTTATTTCAGCAACTTAGGCTTATTAAATAGGCTTATTCAGCAACTTAGGCTTATTAAATAGGCTTATTTCAGCAACTTAGACTTATTAAATAGGCCTATTAAATAGGCTTATTAAATAGACTTATTAAATAGGCTCATTAAATACTTATTAAGTAGGCTTATTAACTAGACTTATTAAATAGACTTATTAAATAGGCTTATTAAATAGACTTATTAAATAGGCTTATTAAAAATGCTCATTAAATACTTATTAAATGTGTTTATTAAATAGGCATATTAAATAGGCTTATTAAATAGGCTTATTAAATAGGCTTATTAAATAGGCTTATTAAATAGGCTCAATAAATAGGCTTATTAAATAGGCTCAATAAATAGGCTTATTAAATAGGCTCAATAAATAGGCTTATTAAATAGGCTCAATAAATAGGCTTATTAAATAGGCTCATTAAATACTTATTAAATAGGCTTATCAAATAGACTTATTAAATAGCCTTATTAAATAGGCTTATTAAATAGACTTATTAAATAGGCTTATTAAAAAGGCTTATTAAATAGACTTATTAAAAAGGCTCATTAAATACTTATTAAATATGTTTATTAAATAGGCGTATTAAATAGGCTTATTAAATAGGCTTATTAAATAGGCTTATTAAATAGACTTATTAAATAGCCTCATTAAATAGGCTTATTTTAGCAACTTAGGCTTATTAAATAGGTTTATTTCAGCAACTTAGACTTATTAAATAGCCTTATTAAATAGGCTTATTTCAGCAACTTAGGCTTATTAAATAAGCTTATTTCAGCAACTTATGCTTATTAAATAGCCTTATTAAACAGGTTTATTTCAGCAACTTAGGCTTATTAAATAGCATTTTTAAATCAGCAACTTAGGCTCATTATATAGCCTTATTAAATAGGCTTATTTCAGCAACTTAGGCTTATTAAATAAGCTTATTTCAGCAACTTATGCTTATTAAATAGCATTATTAAACAGGTTTATTTCAGCAACTTAGGCTTATTAAATAGCATTTTTAAATCAGCAACTTAGGCTCATTATATAGTCTTATTAAATAGGCTTATTTCAGCAACTTAGACTTATTAAATAGGCTTATTCAGCAACTTAGGCTTATTAAATAGCCTTATTAAATAGGCTTATTTCAGCAACTTAGACTTATTAAATAGGTTTATTCAGCAACTTAGGCTTATTAAATAGGCTTATTCAGCAACTTAGGCTTATTAAATAGGCTTATTTCAGCAACTTAGGCTTATTAAATAGGCTCATTCAGCAACTTAGGCTTATTAAATAGGCTTATTTCAGCAACTTAGACTTATTAAATAGGCCTATTACATAGGCTTATTAAATAGGCTTATTTCAGCAACTTAGACTTATTAAATAGGCCTATTAAATAGGCTTATTAAATAGGCTTATTAAATAGGCTTATTTCAGCAACTTAGGCTTATTAAACAGGCTTATTAAATAGGCTTATTTCAGCAACTTAGGCTTATTAAATAGGCTTATTTCAGCAACTTAGACTTATTAAATAGCCTTATTTCAGCAACTTACACTTATTAAATAGGCTTATTTCAGCAACTTAGGCTTATTAAATAGCCTAATTAAGTAGGCTTATTTCAGCAACTTGGGCTTATTAAATAGGCTTATTTCAGCAACTTACGCTGATTAAAAAGGCTTATTTCAGCAACTTAGACTTATTAAATAGCCTTATTTCAGCAACTTAGACTTATTAAATAGGCTTATTTCAGCAACTTATTCTTATTAAATATACTTATTTCAGCAACTTAGGCTTATTAAATAGGCTTATTTCAGCAACTTGGACTTATTAAATAGCCTTATTTCAACAACTTAGGCTTATTAAATAGGCTTATTTCAGCAACTTAGGCTTATTAAATAGCGTTATTTCAGCAACTTAGACTTATTAAATAGGCTTATTTCAGCAACTTAGGCTTATTAAATAGGCTTATTCAGCAACTTAGGCTTATCAAATAGGCTTATTAAATAGGCTTATTTCAGCAACTTAGGCTTATTAAATAGGCATATTCAGCAACTTAGGCTTATTAAATAGGCTCATTCAATACTTATTAAATAGGCTTATTAAACAGGCTTATTAAATAGACTCATTAAATAGGCTCAATATATAGGCTTATTAAATAGGCTTATTAATTAGGCTTATTAAATAGGTTTATTAAATAGACTTATTAAATAGGCTTATTAAATAGGCTCAATAAATAGGCTCATTAAATAGGCTCAATAAATAGGCTTATTAAATAGGCTCAATAAATAGGTTTATTAAATAGGCTCATTAAATACTTATTAAATAGGCTTATTAAATAGACTTATTAAATAGGCCTATTAAATAGGCTTATTAAATAGGCTTATTAAATAGGCTTATTTCAGCAACTTAGGCTTATTAAACAGGCTTATTAAATAGGCTTATTTCAGCAACTTAGGCTTATTAAATAGGCTTATTTCAGCAACTTAGACTTATTAAATAGCCATATTTCAGCAACTTACACTTATTAAATAGGCTTATTTCAGCAACTTAGGCTTATTAAATAGCCTAATTAAGTAGGCTTATTTCAGCAACTTGGGCTTATTAAATAGGCTTATTTCAGCAACTTACGCTGATTAAAAAGGCTTATTTCAGCAACTTAGACTTATTAAATAGCCTTATTTCATCAACTTAGACTTATTAAATAGGCTTATTTCAGCAACTTATTCTTATTAAATATACTTATTTCAGCAACTTAGGCTTATTAAATAGGCTTATTTCAGCAACTTGGACTTATTAAATAGCCTTATTTCAGCAACTTAGGCTTATTAAATAGGCTTATTTCAGCAACTTAGGCTTATTAAATAGCGTTATTTCAGCAACTTAGACTTATTAAATAGGCTTATTTCAGCAACTTAGGCTTATTAAATAGGCTTATTCAGCAACTTATGTTTATCAAATAGGCTTATTAAATAGGCTTATTTCAGCAACTTAGGCTTATTAAATAGGCATATTCAGCAACTTAGGCTTATTAAATAGGCTCATTCAATACTTATTAAATAGGCTTATTAAATAGACTCATTAAATAGGCTCAATAAATAGGCTTATTAAATAGGCTTATTAATTAGGCTTATTAAATAGGTTCATTAAATAGACTTATTAAATAGGCTTATTAAATAGGCTCAATAAATAGGCTCATTAAATAGGCTCAATAAATAGGCTTATTAAATAGGCTCAATAAATAAGTTTATTAAATAGGCTCATTAAATACTTATTAAATAGGCTTATTAAATAGACTTATTAAATAGACTTATTAAATAGGCTTATTAAATAGGCTTATTAAATAGGCTTATTAAAAAGGCTTATTAAATAGGCTTATTAAATAGGCTCATTAAATACATATTAAATAGACTCATTAAATATGCTCAATAAATAGGCTTATTAAATAGGCTTATTAATTAGGCTTATTAAATAGGTTTATTAAATAGACTTATTAAATAGACTTATTAAATAGGCTCAATAAATAGGCTCATTAAATAGGCTCAATAAATAGGCTTATTAAATAGGCTCAATAAATAGGCTTATTAAATAGGCTCATTAAATACTTATTAAATAGGCTTATTAAATAGACTTATTAAATAGACTTATTAAATAGGCTTATTAAATAGGCATATTAAATAGGCTTATTAAAAAGGCTTATTAAATAGGCTTATTAAATAGGCTCATTAAATACTTATTAAATAGGTTTATTAAATAGGCGTATTAAATAGGCTTATTAAATAGGCTTATTAAATAGGCTTATTAAATAGACTTATTAAATTGCCTCATTAAATAGGCTTATTTTAGCAACTTAGGCTTATTAAATAGGCTTATTTCAGCAACTTAGGCTTATTAAATAGGCTTATTTCAGCAACTTAGACTTATTAAAAAGGCTTATTTCAGCAACTTAGGCTTATTAAATAGGCTTATTCAGCAACTTAGGCTTATTAAATAGGCTTATTTCAGCAACTTAGACTTATTAAATAGGCCTATTAAATAGGCTTATTAAATAGACTTATTAAATAGGCTCATTAAATACTTATTAAGTAGGCTTATTAACTAGACTTATTAAATAGACTTATTAAATAGGCTTATTAAATAGACTTATTAAATAGGCTTATTAAAAATGCTCATTAAATACTTATTAAATGTGTTTATTAAATAGGCATATTAAATAGGCTTATTAAATAGGCTTATTAAATAGGCTTATTAAATAGGCTTATTAAATAGGCTCAATAAATAGGCTTATTAAATAGGCTCAATAAATAGGCTTATTAAATAGGCTCAATAAATAGGCTTATTAAATAGGCTCAATAAATAGGCTTATTAAATAGGCTCATTAAATACTTATTAAATAGGCTTATCAAATAGACTTATTAAATAGCCTTATTAAATAGGCTTATTAAATAGACTTATTAAATAGGCTTATTAAAAAGGCTTATTAAATAGACTTATTAAAAAGGCTCATTAAATACTTATTAAATATGTTTATTAAATAGGCGTATTAAATAGGCTTATTAAATAGGCTTATTAAATAGGCTTATTAAATAGACTTATTAAATAGCCTCATTAAATAGGCTTATTTTAGCAACTTAGGCTTATTAAATAGGTTTATTTCAGCAACTTAGACTTATTAAATAGCCTTATTAAATAGGCTTATTTCAGCAACTTAGGCTTATTAAATAAGCTTATTTCAGCAACTTATGCTTATTAAATAGCCTTATTAAACAGGTTTATTTCAGCAACTTAGGCTTATTAAATAGCATTTTTAAATCAGCAACTTAGGCTCATTATATAGCCTTATTAAATAGGCTTATTTCAGCAACTTAGGCTTATTAAATAAGCTTATTTCAGCAACTTATGCTTATTAAATAGCATTATTAAACAGGTTTATTTCAGCAACTTAGGCTTATTAAATAGCATTTTTAAATCAGCAACTTAGGCTCATTATATAGTCTTATTAAATAGGCTTATTTCAGCAACTTAGACTTATTAAATAGGCTTATTCAGCAACTTAGGCTTATTAAATAGCCTTATTAAATAGGCTTATTTCAGCAACTTAGACTTATTAAATAGGTTTATTCAGCAACTTAGGCTTATTAAATAGGCTTATTCAGCAACTTAGGCTTATTAAATAGGCTTATTTCAGCAACTTAGGCTTATTAAATAGGCTCATTCAGCAACTTAGGCTTATTAAATAGGCTTATTTCAGCAACTTAGACTTATTAAATAGGCCTATTACATAGGCTTATTAAATAGGCTTATTTCAGCAACTTAGACTTATTAAATAGGCCTATTAAATAGGCTTATTAAATAGGCTTATTAAATAGGCTTATTTCAGCAACTTAGGCTTATTAAACAGGCTTATTAAATAGGCTTATTTCAGCAACTTAGGCTTATTAAATAGGCTTATTTCAGCAACTTAGACTTATTAAATAGCCTTATTTCAGCAACTTACACTTATTAAATAGGCTTATTTCAGCAACTTAGGCTTATTAAATAGCCTAATTAAGTAGGCTTATTTCAGCAACTTGGGCTTATTAAATAGGCTTATTTCAGCAACTTACGCTGATTAAAAAGGCTTATTTCAGCAACTTAGACTTATTAAATAGCCTTATTTCAGCAACTTAGACTTATTAAATAGGCTTATTTCAGCAACTTATTCTTATTAAATATACTTATTTCAGCAACTTAGGCTTATTAAATAGGCTTATTTCAGCAACTTGGACTTATTAAATAGCCTTATTTCAACAACTTAGGCTTATTAAATAGGCTTATTTCAGCAACTTAGGCTTATTAAATAGCGTTATTTCAGCAACTTAGACTTATTAAATAGGCTTATTTCAGCAACTTAGGCTTATTAAATAGGCTTATTCAGCAACTTAGGCTTATCAAATAGGCTTATTAAATAGGCTTATTTCAGCAACTTAGGCTTATTAAATAGGCATATTCAGCAACTTAGGCTTATTAAATAGGCTCATTCAATACTTATTAAATAGGCTTATTAAACAGGCTTATTAAATAGACTCATTAAATAGGCTCAATATATAGGCTTATTAAATAGGCTTATTAATTAGGCTTATTAAATAGGTTTATTAAATAGACTTATTAAATAGGCTTATTAAATAGGCTCAATAAATAGGCTCATTAAATAGGCTCAATAAATAGGCTTATTAAATAGGCTCAATAAATAGGTTTATTAAATAGGCTCATTAAATACTTATTAAATAGGCTTATTAAATAGACTTATTAAATAGACTTATTAAATAGGCTTATTAAATAGGCTTATTAAATAGGCTTATTAAAAAGGCTTATTAAATAGGCTTATTAAATAGGCTCATTAAATACTTATTAAATAGGTTTATTACATAGGCATATCAAATAGGCTTATTAAATAGGCTTATTAAATAGACTTATTAAATAGCCTCATTAAATAGGCTTATTTTAGCAACTTAGGCTTATTAAATAGGCTTATTTCAGCAACTTAGGCCTATTAAATAGCGTTATTTCAGCAATTTAGACTTATTAAATAGGCTTATTCAGCAACTTAGGCTTATTAAATAGCCTTATTAAATAGGCTTATTTCAGCAACTTAGGCTTATTAAATAGGCTTATTTCAGCAACTTAGACTTATTAAATAGGCCTATTAAATAGGTTTATTAAATAGACTTATTAAATAGGCTCATTAAATACTTATTAAGTAGGCTTATAAACTAGACTTATTAAATAGACTTATTAAATAGGCTTATTAAATAGACTTATTAAATAGGCTTATTAAAAATGCTCATTAAATACTTATTAAATGTGTTTATTAAATAGGCGTATTAAATAGGCTTATTAAATAGGCTTAATAAATAGGCTTATTAAATAGACTTATTAAATATCCTCATTAAATAGGCTTATTTTAGCAACTTGGGCTTATTAAATAGGTTTATTTCAGCAACTTAGACTTATTAAAGAGCCTTATAAAATAGGCTTATTTCAGCAACTTAGGCTTATTAAATAAGCTTATTTCAGCAACTTATGCTTATTAAATAGCCTTATTAAACAGGTTTATTTCAGCAACTTAGGCTTATTAAATAGCATTTTTAAATAGGTTTATTTCAGCAACTTAGACTTATTAAATAGGCTTATTTCAGCAACTTAGACTTATTAAATAGGCCTATTATATAGGCTTATTAAATAGGCTTATTTCAGCAACTTAGACTTATTAAATAGGCCTATTAAATAGGCTTATTAAATAGGCTTATTAAATAGGCTTATTTCAGCAACTTAGGCTTATTAAACAGGCTTATTAAATAGGCTTATTTCAGCAACTTAGGCTTATTAAATAGGCTTATTTCAGCAACTTAGACTTATTAAATAGCCTTATTTCAGCAACTTACACTTATTAAATAGGCTTATTTCAGCAACTTAGGCTTATTAAATATCCTAATTAAGTAGGCTTATTTCAGCAACTTGGGCTTATTAAATAGGCTTATTTCAGCAACTTACGCTGATTAAAAAGGCTTATTTCAGCAACTTAGACTTATTAAATAGCCTTATTTCAGCAACTTAGACTTATTAAATAGGCTTATTTCAGCAACTTAGGCTTATTAAATAGGCTTATTTCAGCAACTTAGGCTTATTAAATAGCGTTATTTCAGCAACTTAGACTTATTAAATAGGCTTATTTCAGCAACTTAGGCTTATTAAATAGGCTTATTCAGCAACTTAGGCTTATCAAATAGGCTTATTAAATAGGCTTATTTCAGCAACTTAGGCTTATTAAATAGGCATATTCAGCAACTTAGGCTCATTAAATAGGCTCATTCAATACTTATTAAATAGGCTTATTAAACAGGCTTATTAAATAGACTCATTAAATAGGCTCAATATATAGGCTTATTAAATAGGCTTATTAATTAGGCTTATTAAATAGGTTTATTAAATAGACTTATTAAATAGGCTTATTAAATAGGCTCAATAAATAGGCTCATTAAATAGGCTCAATAAATAGGCTTATTAAATAGGCTCAATAAATAGGTTTATTAAATAGGCTCATTAAATACTTATTAAATAGGCTTATTAAATAGACTTATTAAATAGACTTATTAAATAGGCTTATTAAATAGGCTTATTAAATAGGCTTATTAAAAAGGCTTATTAAATAGGCTTATTAAATAGGCTCATTAAATACTTATTAAATAGGTTTATTACATAGGCGTATTAAATAGGCTTATTAAATAGGCTTATTAAATAGGCTTATTAAATAGACTTATTAAATAGCCTCATTAAATAGGCTTATTTTAGCAACTTAGGCTTATTAAATAGGCTTATTTCAGCAACTTAGGCTTATTAAATAGCGTTATTTCAGCAATTTAGACTTATTAAATAGGCTTATTCAGCAACTTAGGCTTATTAAATAGCCTTATTAAATAGGCTTATTTCAGCAACTTAGGCTTATTAAATAGGCTTATTTCAGCAACTTAGACTTATTAAATAGGCCTATTAAATAGGCTTATTAAATAGACTTATTAAATAGGCTCATTAAATACTTATTAAGTAGGCTTATAAACTAGACTTATTAAATAGACTTATTAAATAGGCTTATTAAATAGACTTATTAAATAGGCTTATTAAAAATGCTCATTAAATACTTATTAAATGTGTTTATTAAATAGGCGTATTAAATAGGCTTATTAAATAGGCTTAATAAATAGGCTTATTAAATAGACTTATTAAATATCCTCATTAAATAGGCTTATTTTAGCAACTTGGGCTTATTAAATAGGTTTATTTCAGCAACTTAGACTTATTAAAGAGCCTTATAAAATAGGCTTATTTCAGCAACTTAGGCTTATTAAATAAGCTTATTTCAGCAACTTATGCTTATTAAATAGCCTTATTAAACAGGTTTATTTCAGCAACTTAGGCTTATTAAATAGCATTTTTAAATAGGTTTATTTCAGCAACTTAGACTTATTAAATAGGCTTATTTCAGCAACTTAGACTTATTAAATAGGCCTATTATATAGGCTTATTAAATAGGCTTATTTCAGCAACTTAGACTTATTAAATAGGCCTATTAAATAGGCTTATTAAATAGGCTTATTAAATAGGCTTATTTCAGCAACTTAAGCTTATTAAACAGGCTTATTAAATAGGCTTATTTCAGCAACTTAGGCTTATTAAATAGGCTTATTTCAGCAACTTAGACTTATTAAATAGCCTTATTTCAGCAACTTACACTTATTAAATAGGCTTATTTCAGCAACTTAGGCTTATTAAATAGCCTAATTAAGTAGGCTTATTTCAGCAACTTGGGCTTATTAAATAGGCTTATTTCAGCAACTTACGCTGATTAAAAAGGCTTATTTCAGCAACGTAGACTTATTAAATAGCCTTATTTCAGCAACTTAGACTTATTAAATAGGCTTATTTCAGCAACTTATTCTTATTAAATATACTTATTTCAGCAACTTAGGTTTATTAAATAGTCTTATTTCAGCAACTTGGACTTATTAAATAGCCTTATTTCAGCAACTTAGGCTTATTAAATAGGCTTATTTCAGCAACTTAGGCTTATTAAATAGCATTATTTCAGCAACTTAGACTTATTAAATAGGCTTATTTCAGCAACTTAGGCTTATTAAATAGGCTTATTCAGCAACTTAGGCTTATCAAATAGGCTTATTAAATAGGCTTATTTCAGCAACTTAAGCTTATTAAATAGGCATATTCAGCAACTTAGGCTTATTAAATAGGCTCATTCAATACTTATTAAATAGGCTTATTAAACAGGCTCATTAAATAGACTCATTAAATAGGCTCAATAAATAGGCTTATTAAATAGGCTTATTAATTAGGCTTATTAAATAGGTTTATTAAATAGACTTATTAAATAGGCTTATTAAATAGACTCAATAAATAGGCTCATTAAATAGGCTCAATAAATAGGCTTATTAAATAGGCTCAATAAATAGGTTTATTAAATAGGCTCATTAAATACTTATTAAATAGGCTTATTAAATAGACTTATTAAATAGACTTATTAAATAGGCTTATTAAATAGGCTTATTAAATAGACTTATTAAAAAGGCTTATTAAATAGGCTTATTAAATAGGCTCATTAAATACTTATTAAATAGGTTTATTAAATAGGCGTATTAAATAGGCTTATTAAATAGGCTTATTAAATAGGCTTATTAAATAGACTTATTAAATAGCCTCATTAAATAGGCTTATTTTAGCAACTTAGGCTTATTAAATAGGCTTATTTCAGCAACTTAGGCTTATTAAATAGCGTTATTTCAGCAATTTAGACTTATTAAATAGGCTTATTCAGCAACTTAGGCTTATTAAATAGCCTTATTAAATAGGCTTATTTCAGCAACTTAGGCTTATTAAATAGGCTTATTTCAGCAACTTAGACTAATTAAATAGGCCTATTAAATAGGCTTATTAAATAGACTTATTAAATAGGCTCATTAAATACTTATTAAGTAGGCTTATTAACTAGACTTATTAAATAGACTTATTAAATAGGCTTATTGAATAGACTTATTAAATAGGCTTATTAAAAATGCTCATTAAATACTTATTAAATGTGTTTATTAAATAGGCGTATTAAATAGGCTTATTAAATAGGCTTATTAAATAGGCTTATTAAATAGACTTATTAAATATCCTCATTAAATAGGCTTATTTTAGCAACTTGGGCTTATTAAATAAGCTTATTTCAGCAACTTATGCTTATTAAATAGCCTTATTAAACAGGTTTATTTCAGCAACTTAGGCTTATTAAATAGCATTTTTAAATAGGTTTATTTCAGCAACTTAGACTTATTAAATATACCTTTTTAAATAGGCTTAGTTCAGAAACACAGGCTTATTAAATAGTCTTATTTCAGCAACTTAGGCTCATTAAATAGCCTTATTAAATAGGCGTATTTCAGCAACTCAGGCTTATTAAATAGGCTTATTTCAGCAACTTAGACTTATTAAATAGCCTTATTTCAGCAACTTAGGCTTATTAAATAGCCTTATTAAATAGGCTTATTTCAGCAACTTAGACTTATTAAATAGGTTTATTCAGCAACTTAGGCTTATTAAATAGGCTTATTCAGCAACTTAGGCTCATTAAATAGGCTTATTTCAGCAACTTAGACTTATTAAATAGGTTTATTCAGCAACTTAGGCTTATTAAATAGGCTCATTCAGAAACTTAGGCTTATTAAACAGGCTTATTTCAGCAACTTAGACTTATTAAATAGGCCTATTAAATAGACTGATTAAATAGGCTCATTAAATATTTATGAAATAGGCTTATTAAATAGACTTATTAAATAGGCTCAATGAAGAGGCTTATTAAATAGGCTTATTAAATAGATTTATTAAATAGGCTCAATAAATAGGCTTATTAAATAGGCTTATTAAATAGGCCTATTAAATAGGCCTATTAAATAGACTTATTAAATAGGCTCAATAAATAGGCTTATTAAATAGGCGTATTAAATAGGCTTATTAAATAGGCTTATTAAATAGGCTTATTAAATAGACTTATTAAATATCCTCATTAAATAGGCTTATTTTAGCAACTTGGGCTTATTAAATAGGTTTATTTCAGCAACTTAGACTTATTAAAGAGCCTTATAAAATAGGCTTATTTCAGCAACTTAGGCTTATTAAATAAGCTTATTTCAGCAACTTATGCTTATTAAATAGCCTTATTAAACAGGTTTATTTCAGCAACTTAGGCTTATTAAATAGGCTTATTTCAGCAACTTAGACTTATTAAATAGCCTTATTTCAGCAACTTAGGCTTATTAAATAGCCTTATTAAATAGGCTTATTTCAGCAACTTAGACTTATTAAATAGGTTTATTCAGCAACTTAGGCTTATTAAATAGGCTTATTCAGCAACTTAGGCTCATTAAATAGGCTTATTTCAAACAACTTAGACTTATTAAATAGGTTTATTCAGCAACTTAGGCTTATTAAATAGGCTCATTCAGAAACTTAGGCTTATTAAACAGGCTTATTTCAGCAACTTAGACTTATTAAATAGGCCTATTAAATAGACTGATTAAATAGGCTCATTAAATACTTATGAAATAGGCTTATTAAATAGACTTATTAAATAGGCTCAATAAAGAGGCTTATTAAATAGGCTTATTAAATAGATTTATTAAATAGGCTCAATAAATAGGCTTATTAAATAGGCTTATTAAATAGGCCTATTAAATAGGCCTATTAAATAGACTTATTAAATAGGCTCAATAAATAGGCTTATTAAATAGGCTTATTAAATAGGCTTATTAAATAGGCTCAATAAATAGGCTTATTAAATAGGCTCAATAAATAGGCTTATTAAATAGCCTCATTAAATAGGCTTATTTTAGCAACTTAGGCTTATTAAATAGGCTTCTTTCAGCAACTCAGGCTTATTAAATAGGCTTATTTTAGCAACTTATGCTTATTAAATAGCCTCATTAAACAGGTTTATTTCAGCAACTTAGGCTTATTAAATAGTATTTTTAAATAGGCTTAGTTCAGAAACTTAGGCTTATTAAATAGGCTTATTCAGCAACTTAGGCTTATTAAATAGGCTTATTTCAGCAACTTAGGCTTATTAAATAGGCTCATTCAGAAACTTAGGCTTATTAAATAGGCTTATTTCAGCAACTTAGACTTATTAAATAGGCCTATTAAATAGACTGATTAAATAGGCTCATTAAATACTTATGAAATAGGCTTATTAAATAGACTTATTAAATAGGCTCAATAAAGAGGCTTATTAAATAGGAATATTAAATTGGCTTATTAAATAGGCTCAATAAATAGGCTTATTAAATAGGCTTATTAAATAGGCTTATTAAATAGGCTTATTAATTAGGCTTATTAAATAGACTTATTAAATAGCCTCATTAAATAGGCTTATTTTAGCAACTTAGGCTTATTAAATAGGTTTATTTCAGCAACTTAGACTTATTAAATAGCCTTATTAAATAGGCTTATTTCAGCAACTCAGGCTTATTAAATAGGCTTATTTCAGCAACTTATGCTTATTAAATAGCCTCATTAAACAGGTTTATTTCAGCAACTTAGGCTTATTAAATAGTATTTTAAATAGGCTTAGTTCAGAAACTTAGGCGTATTAAATAGGCTTATTTCAGCAACTTAGGCTCATTAAATAGCCTTATTAAATATGCTTATATCAGCAACTTAGGCTTATTAAATAGCCGTATTTCAGCAACTTAGGCTTATTAAATAGCCTTATTCAATAGGCTTATTTCAGCAACTTAGACTTATTAAATAGGCCTATTAAATAGACTGATTAAATAGGCTAATTAAATACTTATGAAATAGGCTTATTAAATAGACTTATTAAATAGGCTCAATAAAGAGGCTTATTAAATAGGCTTATTAAATAGGCTTATTAAATAGGCTCAATAAATAGGCTTATTAAATAGGCTTATTAAATAGGCTTATTAAATAGGCCTATTAAATAGACTTATTAAATAGGCTCAATAAATAGGCTTATTAAATAGGCTTATTAAATAGGCTTATTAAATAGGCTCAATAAATAGGCTTATTAAATAGGCTCAATAAATAGGCTTATTAAATAGGCTCATTAAATACTTATTAAATAGGCTTATTAAATAGACGTATTAAATAGACTTATTAAATAGGCTTATTAAATAGACTTATTAAATAGGCTTATTAAAAAGGCTTATTAAATAGACTTAATGCATAGGCTAATTAAATACTTATTAAATAGGTGTATTAAATAGGTGTATTAAATAGGCTTATTAAATAGGCTTATTAAATAGACTTATTAAATAGCCTCATTAAATAGGCTTATTTTAGCAACTTAGGCTTATTAAATAGGTTTATTTCAGCAACTTAGACTTATTAAATAGCCTTACTAAATAGGCTTATTTCAGCAACTCAGGCTTATTAAATAGGCTTATTTCAGCAACTTATGCTTATTAAATAGCCTTATTAAACAGGTTTATTTCAGCAACTTAGGCTTATTAAATAGTATTTTTAAATAGGCTTAGTTCAGAAACTTAGGCTTATTAAATAGCCTTATTAAATAGGCTTATTTCAGCAACTTAGACTCATTAAATAGCTTATTAAATAGGCTTTTTTCAGCAACTTAGGCTCATTAAATAGCCTTATTAAATAGGCTTATTTCAGCAACTTAGGCTTATTAAATAGCCTTATTAAATAGGCTTATTTTAGCAACTTAGACTTATTAAATCGACTTATTAAATAGACATTTCAGCAACTTAGGCTCATTAAATATGCTTATGAAATATGCTTATTTCTGCAACTTAGACTTATTAGATAGGCCTATTAAATAGGCTTATTTTAGCAACTTAGGCTGATTAAATATGCTTATTTAAGCAAATTAGGCGTATTAAATAGCATTATTAAATAGGTTTATTTCTGCAACTTATGCTTATTAAATAGCCTTATTTCAGCAATTTAGACTTATTAAATAGGCTTATTCAGCAACATAGGCTTATTAAATAGCCTATTTAAATAGGCTTATTTCAGCAACTTAGGCTTATTAAATAGGCTTATTCAGCAACTTAGGCTTATTAAATAGGCTTATTTCAGCAACTTAGGCTTATTAAATAGGCTCACTCAGAAACTTAGGCTTATTAAATAGGCTTATTTCAGCAACTTAGACTTATTAAATAGGCTTATTAAATAGACTGATTAAATAGGCTAATTAAATACTTATGAAATAGGCTTATTAAATAGACTTATTAAATAGGCTCAATAAAGAGGCTTATTAAATAGGCTTATTAAATAGGCTTATTAAATAGGCTCAATAAATAGGCTTATTAAATAGGCTTATTAAATAGGCTTATTAAATAGGCCTATTAAATAGACTTATTAAATAGGCTCAATAAATAGGCTTATTAAATAGGCTTATTAAATAGGCTTATTAAATAGGCTCAATAAATAGGCTTATTAAATAGGCTCAATAAATAGGCTTATTAAATAGGCTCATTAAATACTTATTAAATAGGCTTATTAAATAGACGTATTAAATAGACTTATTAAATAGGCTTATTAAATAGACTTGTTAAATAGGCTTATTAAAAAGGCTTATTAAATAGACTTAATGCATAGGCTAATTAAATACTTATTAAATAGGTGTATTAAATAGGTGTATTAAATAGGCTTATTAAATAGGCTTATTAAATAGACTTATTAAATAGCCTCATTAAATAGGCTTATTTTAGCAACTTAGGCTTATTAAATAGGTTTATTTCAGCAACTTAGACTTATTAAATAGCCTTATTAAATAGGCTTATTTCAGCAACTCAGGCTTATTAAATAGGCTTATTTCAGCAACTTATGCTTATTAAATAGCCTTATTAAACAGGTTTATTTCAGCAACTTAGGATTATTAAATAGTATTTTTAAATAGGCTTAGTTCAGAAATTTAGGCTTATTAAATAGCCTTATTAAATAGGCTTATTTCAGCAACTTAGACTCATTAAATAGCTTATTAAATAGGCTTTTTTCAGCAACTTAGGCTCATTAAATAGCCTTATTAAATAGGCTTATTTCAGCAACTTAGGCTTATTAAATAGCCTTATTAAATAGGCTTATTTTAGCAACTTAGACTTATTAAATCGACTTATTAAATAGACATTTCAGCAACTTAGGCTCATTAAATATGCTTATGAAATATGCTTATTTCTGCAACTTAGACTTATTAGATAGGCCTATTAAATAGGCTTATTTTAGCAACTTAGGCTTATTAAATATGCTTATTTAAGCAAATTAGGCGTATTAAATAGCATTATTAAATAGGTTTATTTCTGCAACTTGTGCTTATTAAATAGCCTTATTTCAGCAATTTAGACTTATTAAATAGGCTTATTCAGCAACATAGGCTTATTAAATAGCCTATTTAAATAGGCTTATTTCAGCAACTTAGGCTTATTAAATAGGCTTATTTCAGCAACTGAGACATATTAAAAAGGCTTATTTCAGCAACTTAGGCTTATGAAATAGGCTTATTCAGCAACTTAGGCTTATTAAATAGGCTTATTTCAGCAACTTATGCTTATTAAATAGCCTTATTAAACAGGTTTATTTCAGCAACTTAGGCTTATTAAATAGCATTTTTAAATAGGTTTATTTCAGCAACTTAGACTTATTAAATAAACCTTTTTAAATAGGCTTAGTTCAGAAACTTAGGCTTATTAAGTAGGCTTATTTCAGCAACTTAGGCTCATTAAATAGCCTTATTAAATAGGCTTATTTCAGCAACTTAGGCTTATTAAATAGGCTTATTTCAGCAACTTAAACTTATTAAATAGCCTTATTTCAGCAACTTAGGCTTATTAAATACCCTTATTTCAGCAACTTAGACTTATTAAATAGGCTTATTCAGCAACTTAGGCTTATTAAATAGGCTTATTTAAGCAACTTAGGCTTATTAAATATGCTCATTCAGCAACTTGGGCTTATTAAATAGCCTTATTAAATAGGCTTATTTCAGCAACTTAGACTTATTAAATAGGCCTATTAAATAGACTTATTAAATAGACTTATTAAATAGGCTCATTAAATACTTATTAAGTAGGCATATTATGTAGACATATTAAATAGACTTATTAAATAGACTTTTTAAATAGGCTGATTAAAAATGCTCATTAAATACTTATTAAATGTGTTTATTAAATAGGCGTATTAAATAGGCTTATTGAGTAGGCTTATTAAATAGGCTTATTAAATAGACTTATTAAAGAGCCTTATTAAATAGGCTTATTTCAGCAACTTGGGCTTATTAAATAAGCTTATTTCAGCAACTTATGCTTATTAAATAGCCTTATTAAACAGGTTTATTTCAGCAACTTAGGCTTATTAAATAGCATTTTAAATAGGTTTATTTCAGCAACTTAGACTTATTAAATATACCTTTTTAAATAGGCTTAGTTCAGAAACTCAGGCTTATAAAATAGTCTTATTTCAGCAACTTAGGCTCATTAAATAGCCTTATTAAATAGGCTTATTTCAGCAACTTAGGCTTATTAAATAGGCTTATTTCAGCAACTTAGACTTATTAAATAGTCTTATTTCAGCAAATTAGGCTTATTAAATAGCCTTATTTCAGAAACTTAGACTTATTAAATAGGCTTATTCAGCAACTTAGGCTTATTAAATAGCCTTATTAAATAGGCTTATTTCAGCAAATTAGACTTATTAAATAGGTTTATTCAGCAACTTAGGCTTATTAAATAGGCTTATTCAGCAACTTAGGCTTATTAAATAGGCTTATTTCAGCAACTTAGGCTTATTAAATAGGCTCATTCAGAAACTTAGGCTTATTAAATAGGCTTATTTCAGCAACTTAGACTTATTAAATAGGCCTATTAAATAGACTGATTAAATAGGCTCAATAAATAGGCTTATTAAATAGGCGTATTAAATAGGCTTATTAAATAGGCTTATTAAATAGGCTTATTAAATAGACTTATTAAATATCCTCATTAAATAGGCTTATTTTAGCAACTTGGGCTTATTAAATAGGTTTATTTCAGCAACTTAGACTTATTAAAGAGCCTTATAAAATAGGCTTATTTCAGCAACTTAGGCTTATTAAATAAGCTTATTTCAGCAACTTATGCTTATTAAATAGCCTTATTAAACAGGTTTATTTCAGCAACTTAGGCTTATTAAATAGCATTTTTAAATAGGTTTATTTCAGCAACTTAGACTTATTAAATATACCTTTTTAAATAGGCTTAGTTCAGAAACACAGGCTTATTAAATAGTCTTATTTCAGCAACTTAGGCTCATTAAATAGCCTTATTAAATAGGCTTATTTCAGCAACTTAGGCTTATTAAATAGGCTTATTTCAGCAACTTAGACTTATTAAATAGCCTTATTTCAGCAACTTAGGCTTATTAAATAGCCATATTAAATAGGCTTATTTCAGCAACTTAGACTTATTAAATAGGTTTATTCAGCAACTTATGCTTATTAAATAGGCTTATTCAGCAACTTAGGCTCATTAAATAGGCTTATTTCAAACAACTTAGACTTATTAAATAGGTTTATTCAGCAACTTAGGCTTATTAAATAGGCTCATTCAGAAACTTAGGCTTATTAAACAGGCTTATTTCAGCAACTTAGACTTATTAAATAGGCCTATTAAATAGACTGATTAAATAGGCTCATTAAATACTTATGAAATAGGCTTATTAAATAGACTTATTAAATAGGCTCAATAAAGAGGCTTATTAAATAGGCTTATTAAATAGATTTATTAAATAGGCTCAATAAATAGGCTTATTAAATAGGCTTATTAAATAGGCCTATTAAATAGGCCTATTAAATAGACTTATTAAATAGGCTCAATAAATAGGCTTATTAAATAGGCTTATTAAATAGGCTTATTAAATAGGCTTATTAAATAGGCTCAATAAATAGGCTTATTAAATAGGCTCAATAAATAGGCTTATTAAATAGGCTCATTAAATACTTATTAAATAGGCTGATTAAATAGGCTTATTAAATAGGCTTATTAAATAGGCTTATTAAATAGGCATATTAAATAGGCTTATTAAATAGGCTTATTAAATAGACTTATTAAATAGCCTCATTAAATAGGCTTATTTTAGCAACTTAGGCTTATTAAATAGGTTTATTTTAGCAACTTAGACTTATTAAATAGCCTTATTAAATAGGCTTATTTCAGCAACTCAGGCTTATTAAATAGGCTTATTTCAGCAACTTATGCTTATTAAATAGCCTCATTAAACAGGTTTATTTCAGCAACTTAGGCTTATTAAATAGTATTTTTAAATAGGCTTAGTTCAGAAACTTAGGCTTATTAAACAGGCTTATTCAGCAACTTAGGCTTATTAAATAGGCTTATTTCAGCAACTTAGGCTTATTAAATAGGCTCATTCAGAAACTTAGGCTTATTAAATAGTCTTATTTCAGCAACTTAGACTTATTAAATAGGCCTATTAAATAGACTGATTAAATAGGCTCATTAAATACTTATGAAATAGGCTTATTAAATAGACTTATTAAATAGGCTCAATAAAGAGGCTTATTAAATAGGAATATTAAATTGGCTTATTAAATAGGCTCAATAAATAGGCTTATTAAATAGGCTTATTAAATAGGCTTATTAAATAGGCTTATTAAATAGGCTTATTAAATAGACTTATTAAATAGCCTCATTAAATAGGCTTATTTTAGCAACTTAGGCTTATTAAATAGGTTTATTTCAGCAACTTAGACTTATTAAATAGCCTTATTAAATAGGCTTATTTCAGCAACTCAGGCTTATTAAATAGGCTTATTTCAGCAACTTATGCTTATTAAATAGCCTCATTAAACAGGTTTATTTCAGCAACTTAGGCTTATTAAATAGTATTTTAAATAGGCTTAGTTCAGAAACTTAGGCTTATTAAATAGGCTTATTTCAGCAACTTAGGCTCATTAAATAGCCTTATTAAATAGGCTTATTTCAGCAACTTAGGCTTATTAAATAGCCTTATTTCAGCAGCTTAGGCTTATTAAATAGCCTTATTCAATAGGCTTATTTCAGCAACTTAGACTTATTAAATAGGTTTATTCAGCAACTTAGGCTTATTAAATAGGCTTATTCAGCAACTTAGGCTTATTAAATAGGCTTATTTCAGCAACTTAGGCTTATTAAATAGGCTCATTCAGAAACTTAGGCTTATTAAATAGGCTTATTTCAACAACTTAGACTTATTAAATAGGCCTATTAAATAGACTGATTAAATAGGCTAATTAAATATTTATGAAATAGGCTTATTAAATAAACTTATTAAATAGGCTCAATAAAGAGGCTTATTAAATAGGCTTATTAAATAGGCTTATTAAATAGGCTCAATAAATAGGCTTATTAAATAGGCTTATTAAATAGGCTTATTAAATAGGCCTATTAAATAGACTTATTAAATAGGCTCAATAAATAGGCTTATTAAATAGGCTTATTAAATAGGCTCATTAAATAGGCTCAATAAATAGGCTTATTAAATAGGCTCAATAAATAGGCTTATTAAATAGGCTCATTAAATACTTATTAAATAGGCTTATTAAATAGACGTATTAAATAGACTTATTAAATAGGCTTATTAGATAGACTTATTAAATAGGCTTATTAAAAAGGCTTATTAAATAGACTTAATGCATAGGCTAATTAAATACTTATTAAATAGGTGTATTAAATAGGTGTATTAAATAGGCTTATTAAATAGGCTTATTAAATAGCCTTATTAAATAGCCTCATTAAATAGGCTTATTTTAGCAACTTAGGCTTATTAAATAGGTTTATTTCAGCAACTTAGACTTATTAAATAGCCTTATTAAATAGGCTTATTTCAGCAACTCAGGCTTATTAAATAGGCTTATTTCAGCAACTTATGCTTATTAAATAGCCTTATTAAACAGGTTTATTTCAGCAACTTAGGCTTATTAAATAGTATTTTTAAATAGGCTTAGTTCAGAAACTTAGGCTTATTAAATAGCCTTATTAAATAGGCTTATTTTAGCAACTTAGACTTATTAAATCGACTTATTAAATAGACATTTCAGCAACTTAGGCTCATTAAATATGCTTATGAAATATGCTTATTTCTGCAACTTAGACTTATTAGATAGGCCTATTAAATAGGCTTATTTTAGCAACTTAGGCTTATTAAATATGCTTATTTAAGCAAATTAGGCCTATTAAATAGCATTATTAAATAGGTTTATTTCTGCAACTTATGCTTATTAAATAGCCTTATTTCAGCAATTTAGACTTATTAAATAGGCTTATTCAGCAACATAGGCTTATTAAATAGCCTATTTAAATAGGCTTATTTCAGCAACTTAGGCTTATTAAATAGGCTTATTTCAGCAACTGAGACATATTAAAAAGGCTTATTTCAGCAACTTAGGCTTATGAAATAGGCTTATTCAGCAACTTAGGCTTATTAAATAGGCTTATTTCAGCAACTTATGCTTATTAAATAGCCTTATTAAACAGGTTTATTTCAGCAACTTAGGCTTATTAAATAGCATTTTTAAATAGGTTTATTTCAGCAACTTAGACTTATTAAATAAACCTTTTTAAATAGGCTTAGTTCAGAAACTTAGGCTTATTAAGTAGGCTTATTTCAGCAACTTAGGCTAATTAAATAGCCTTATTAAATAGGCTTATTTCAGCAACTTAGGCTTATTAAATAGGCTTATTTCAGCAACTTAAACTTATTAAATAGCCTTATTTCAGCAACTTAGGCTTATTAAATACCCTTATTTCAGCAACTTAGACTTATTAAATAGGCTTATTCAGCAACTTAGGCTTATTAAATAGCCTTATTAAATAGGCTTATTTCAGCAAACTTAGACTTATTAAATAGGTTTATTCAGCAACTTAGGCTTATTAAATAGGTTTATTTTAGCAACTTAGGCTTATTAAATAGGTTTATTTTAGCAACTTAGACTTATTAAATAGCCTTATTAAATAGGCTTATTTCAGCAACTCAGGCTTATTAAATAGGCTTATTTCAGCAACTTATGCTTATTAAATAGCCTCATTAAACAGGTTTATTTCAGCAACTTAGGCTTATTAAATAGTATTTTTAAATAGGCTTAGTTCAGAAACTTAGGCTTATTAAACAGGCTTATTCAGCAACTTAGGCTTATTAAATAGGCTTATTTCAGCAACTTAGGCTTATTAAATAGGCTCATTCAGAAACTTAGGCTTATTAAATAGTCTTATTTCAGCAACTTAGACTTATTAAATAGGCCTATTAAATAGACTGATTAAATAGGCTCATTAAATACTTATGAAATAGGCTTATTAAATAGACTTATTAAATAGGCTCAATAAAGAGGCTTATTAAATAGGAATATTAAATTGGCTTATTAAATAGGCTCAATAAATAGGCTTATTAAATAGGCTTATTAAATAGGCTTATTAAATAGGCTTATTAAATAGGCTTATTAAATAGACTTATTAAATAGCCTCATTAAATAGGCTTATTTTAGCAACTTAGGCTTATTAAATAGGTTTATTTCAGCAACTTAGACTTATTAAATAGCCTTATTAAATAGGCTTATTTCAGCAACTCAGGCTTATTAAATAGGCTTATTTCAGCAACTTATGCTTATTAAATAGCCTCATTAAACAGGTTTATTTCAGCAACTTAGGCTTATTAAATAGTATTTTAAATAGGCTTAGTTCAGAAACTTAGGCTTATTAAATAGGCTTATTTCAGCAACTTAGGCTCATTAAATAGCCTTATTAAATAGGCTTATTTCAGCAACTTAGGCTTATTAAATAGCCTTATTTCAGCAACTTAGGCTTATTAAATAGCCTTATTCAATAGGCTTATTTCAGCAACTTAGACTTATTAAATAGGTTTATTCAGCAACTTAGGCTTATTAAATAGGCTTATTCAGCAACTTAGGCTTATTAAATAGGCTTATTTCAGCAACTTAGGCTTATTAAATAGGCTCATTCAGAAACTTAGGCTTATTAAATAGGCTTATTTCAACAACTTAGACTTATTAAATAGGCCTATTAAATAGACTGATTAAATAGGCTAATTAAATATTTATGAAATAGGCTTATTAAATAGACTTATTAAATAGGCTCAATAAAGAGGCTTATTAAATAGGCTTATTAAATAGGCTCAATAAATAGGCTTATTAAATAGGCTTATTAAATAGGCTTATTAAATAGGCCTATTAAATAGACTTATTAAATAGGCTCAATAAATAGGCTTATTAAATAGGCTTATTAAATAGGCTCATTAAATAGGCTCAATAAATAGGCTTATTAAATAGGCTCAATAAATAGGCTTATTAAATAGGCTCATTAAATACTTATTAAATAGGCTTATTAAATAGACGTATTAAATAGACTTATTAAATAGGCTTATTAGATAGACTTATTAAATAGGCTTATTAAAAAGGCTTATTAAATAGACTTAATGCATAGGCTAATTAAATACTCATTAAATAGGTGTATTAAATAGGTGTATTAAATAGGCTTATTAAATAGACTTATTAAATAGGCTCATTAAATATTTATTAAATAGGCTTATTAAATTGGCTTATTAAATAGGCTCAATAAATAGGCTTATTAAATAGGCTTATTAAATAGGCTTATTAAATAGGCTTATTAAATAGGCTTATTAAATAGACTTATTAAATAGCCTCATTAAATAGGCTTATTTTAGCAACTTAGGCTTATTAAATAGGTTTATTTCAGCAACTTAGACTTATTAAATAGCCTTATTAAATAGGCTTATTTCAGCAACTCAGGCTTATTAAATAGGCTTATTTCAGCAACTTATGCTTATTAAATAGCCTCATTAAACAGGTTTATTTCAGCAACTTAGGCTTATTAAATAGTATTTTAAATAGGCTTAGTTCAGAAACTTAGGCTTATTAAATAGGCTTATTTCAGAAACTTAGGCTCATTAAATAGCCTTATTAAATAGGCTTATTTCAGCAACTTAGGCTTATTAAATAGCCTTATTTCAGCAACTTAGGCTTATTAAATAGCCTTATTCAATAGGCTTATTTCAGCAACTTAGACTTATTAAATAGGTTTATTCAGCAACTTAGGCTTATTAAATAGGCTTATTCAGCAACTTAGGCTTATTAAATAGGCTTATTTCAGCAACTTAGGCTTATTAAATAGGCTCATTCAGAAACTTAGGCTTATTAAATAGGCTTATTTCAACAACTTAGACTTATTAAATAGGCCTATTAAATAGACTGATTAAATAGGCTAATTAAATATTTATGAAATAGGCTTATTAAATAGACTTATTAAATAGGCTCAATAAAGAGGCTTATTAAATAGGCTTATTAAATAGGCTTATTAAATAGGCTCAATAAATAGGCTTATTAAATAGGCTTATTAAATAGGCTTATTAAATAGGCCTATTAAATAGACTTATTAAATAGGCTCAATAAATAGGCTTATTAAATAGGCTTATTAAATAGGCTCATTAAATAGGCTCAATAAATAGGCTTATTAAATAGGCTCAATAAATAGGCTTATTAAATAGGCTCATTAAATACTTATTAAATAGGCTTATTAAATAGACGTATTAAATAGACTTATTAAATAGGCTTATTAGATAGACTTATTAGATAGGCTTATTAAAAAGGCTTATTAAATAGACTTAATGCATAGGCTAATTAAATACTTATTAAATAGGTGTATTAAATAGGTGTATTAAATAGGCTTATTAAATAGGCTTATTAAATAGCCTTATTAAATAGCCTCATTAAATAGGCTTATTTTAGCAACTTAGGCTTATTAAATAGGTTTATTTCAGCAACTTAGACTTATTAAATAGCCTTATTTAATAGGCTTATTTCAGCAACTCAGGCTTATTAAATAGGCTTATTTCAGCAACTTATGCTTATTAAATAGCCTTATTAAACAGGTTTATTTCAGCAACTTAGGCTTATTAAATAGTATTTTTAAATAGGCTTAGTTCAGAAACTTAGGCTTATTAAATAGCCTTATTAAATAGGCTTATTTTAGCAACTTAGACTTATTAAATCGACTTATTAAATAGACATTTCAGCAACTTAGGCTCATTAAATATGCTTATGAAATATGCTTATTTCTGCAACTTAGACTTATTAGATAGGCCTATTAAATAGGCTTATTTTAGCAACTTAGGCTTATTAAATATGCTTATTTAAGCAAATTAGGCCTATTAAATAGCATTATTAAATAGGTTTATTTCTGCAACTTATGCTTATTAAATAGCCTTATTTCAGCAATTTAGACTTATTAAATAGGCTTATTCAGCAACATAGGCTTATTAAATAGCCTATTTAAATAGGCTTATTTCAGCAACTTAGGCTTATTAAATAGGCTTATTTCAGCAACTGAGACATATTAAAAAGGCTTATTTCAGCAACTTAGGCTTATGAAATAGGCTTATTCAGCAACTTAGGCTTATTAAATAGGCTTATTTCAGCAACTTATGCTTATTAAATAGCCTTATTAAACAGGTTTATTTCAGCAACTTAGGCTTATTAAATAGCATTTTTAAATAGGTTTATTTCAGCAACTTAGACTTATTAAATAAACCTTTTTAAATAGGCTTAGTTCAGAAACTTAGGCTTATTAAGTAGGCTTATTTCAGCAACTTAGGCTAATTAAATAGCCTTATTAAATAGGCTTATTTCAGCAACTTAGGCTTATTAAATAGGCTTATTTCAGCAACTTAAACTTATTAAATAGCCTTATTTCAGCAACTTAGGCTTATTAAATAGCCTTATTAAATAGGCTTATTTCAGCAAACTTAGACTTATTAAATAGGTTTATTCAGCAACTTAGGCTTATTAAATAGGCTTATTCAGCAACTTAGGCTTATTAAATAGGCTTATTTCAGCAACTTAGGCTTATTAAATATGCTCATTCAGCAACTTGGGCTTATTAAATAGCCTTATTAAATAGGCTTATTTCAGCAACTTAGACTTATTAAATAGGCCTATTAAATAGACTTATTAAATAGACTTATTAAATAGGCTCATTAAATACTTATTAAATGTGTTTATTAAATAGGCGTATTAAATAGGCTTATTAAATAGGCTTATTAAATAGGCTTATTAAATAGACTTATTAAAGAGCCTTATTAAATAGGCTTATTTCAGCAACTTGGGCTTATTAAATAAGCTTATTTCAGCAACTTATGCTTATTCAATAGCCTTATTAAACAGGTTTATTTCAGCAACTTAGGCTTATTAAATAGCATTTTTAAATAGGTTTATTTCAGCAACTTAGACTTATTAAATATACCTTTTTAAATAGGCTTAGTTCAGAAACTCAGGCTTATTAAATAGTCTTGTTTCAGCAACTTAAGCTCATTAAAAAGCCTTATTAAATAGGCTTATTTCAGCAACTTAGGCTTATTAAATAGGCTTATTTCAGCAACTTAGTCTTATTAAATAGTCTTATTTCAGCAACTTAGGCTTATTAAATAGCCTTATTTCAGAAACTTAGACTTATTAAATAGGCTTATTCAGCAACTTAGGCTTATTAAATAGGCTTATTCAGCAACTTAGGCTTATTAAATAGGCTTATTTCAGCAACTTAGGCTTATTAAATAGGCTCATTCAGAAACTTAGGCTTATTAAATAGGCTTATTTCAGCAACTTAGACTTATTAAATAGGCCTATTAAATAGACTGATTAAATAGGCTCATTAAATACTTATGAAATAGGCTTATTAAATCGACTTATTAAATAGGCTCAATAAAGAGGCTTATTAAATAGGAATATTAAATTGGCTTATTAAATAGGCTCAATAAATAGGCTTATTAAATAGGCTTATTAAATAGGCTTATTAAATAGGCTTATTAAATAGGCTTATTAAATAGACTTATTAATAGCCTCATTAAATAGGCTTATTTTAGCAACTTAGGCTTATTAAATAGGTTTATTTCAGCAACTTAGACTTATTAAATAGCCTTATTAAATAGGCTTATTTCAGCAACTCAGGCTTATTAAATAGGCTTATTTCAGCAACTTATGCTTATTAAATAGCCTCATTAAACAGGTTTATTTCAGCAACTTAGGCTTATTAAATAGTATTTTAAATAGGCTTAGTTCAGAAACTTAGGCTTATTAAATAGGCTTATTTCAGCAACTTTGGCTCATTAAATAGCCTTATTAAATAAGCTTATTTCAGCAACTTAGGCTTATTAAATAGCCTTATTCAATAGGCTTATTTCAGCAACTTAGACTTATTAAATAGGTTTATTCAGCAACTTAGGCTTATTAAATAGGCTTATTCAGCAACTTAGGCTTATTAAATAGGCTTATTTCAGCAACTTAGGCTTATTAAATAGGCTCATTCAGAAACTTAGGCTTATTAAATAGGCTTATTTCAGCAACTTAGACTTATTAAATAGGCCTATTAAATAGACTGATTAAATAGGCTAATTAAATACTTATGAAATAGGCTTATTAAATAGACTTATTAAATAGGCTCAATAAAGAGGCTTATTAAATAGGCTTATTAAATAGGCTTATTAAATAGGCTCAATAAATAGGCTTATTAAATAGGCTTATTAAATAGGCTCATTAAATAGGCTCAATAAATAGGCTATTAAATAGGCTCAATAAATAGGCTTATTAAATAGGCTCATTAAATACTTATTAAATAGGCTTATTAAATAGACGTATTAAATAGACTTATTAAATAGGCTTATTAGATAGACTTATTAAATAGGCTTATTAAAAAGGCTTATTAAATAGACTTAATGCATAGGCTAATTAAATACTTATTAAATAGGTGTATTAAATAGGTGTATTAAATAGGCTTATTAAATAGGCTTATTAAATAGACTTATTAAATAGCCTCATTAAATAGGCTTATTTTAGCAACTTAGGCTTATGAAATAGGTTTATTTCAGCAACTTAGACTTATTAAATAGCCTTATTAAATAGGCTTATTTCAGCAACTCAGGCTTATTAAATAGGCTTATTTCAGCAACTTATGCTTATTAAATAGCCTTATTAAACAGGTTTATTTCAGCAACTTAGGCTTATTAAATAGTATTTTTAAATAGGCTTAGTTCAGAAACTTAGGCTTATTAAATAGCCTTATTAAATAGGCTTATTTCAGCAACTTAGACTCATTAAATAGCTTATTAAATAGGCTTTTTTCAGCAACTTAGGCTCATTAAATAGCCTTATTAAATAGGCTTATTTCAGCAACTTAGGCTTATTAAATAGCCTTATTAAATAGGCTTATTTTAGCAACTTAGACTTATTAAATCGACTTATTAAATAGACATTTCAGCAACTTAGGCTCATTAAATATGCTTATGAAATATGCTTATTTCTGCAACTTAGACTTATTAGATAGGCCTATTAAATAGGCTTATTTTAGCAACTTAGGCTTATTAAATATGCTTATTTAAGCAAATTAGGCGTATTAAATAGCATTATTAAATAGCCTTATTTCAGCAATTTAGACTTATTAAATAGGCTTATTCAGCAACATAGGCTTATTAAATAGCCTATTTAAATAGGCTTATTTCAGCAACTTAGGCTTATTAAATAGGCTTATTTCAGCAACTGAGACATATTAAAAAGGCTTATTTCAGCAACTTAGGCTTATGAAATAGGCTTATTCAGCAACTTAGGCTTATTAAATAGGCTTATTTCAGCAACTTATGCTTATTAAATAGCCTTATTAAACAGGTTTATTTCAGCAACTTAGGCTTATTAAATAGCATTTTTAAATAGGTTTATTTCAGCAACTTAGACTTATTAAATAAACCTTTTTAAATAGGCTTAGTTCAGAAACTTAGGCTTATTAAGTAGGCTTATTTCAGCAACTTAGGCTCATTAAATAGCCTTATTAAATAGGCTTATTTCAGCAACTTAGGCTTATTAAATAGGCTTATTTCAGCAACTTAAACTTATTAAATAGCCTTATTTCAGCAACTTAGGCTTATTAAATACCCTTATTTCAGCAACTTAGACTTATTAAATAGGCTTATTCAGCAACTTAGGCTTATTAAATAGCCTTATTAAATAGGCTTATTTCAGCAAACTTAGACTTATTAAATAGGTTTATTCAGCAACTTAGGCTTATTAAATAGGCTTATTCAGCAACTTAGGCTTATTAAATAGGCTTATTTCAGCAACTTAGGCTTATTAAATATGCTCATTCAGCAACTTGGGCTTATTAAATAGCCTTATTAAATAGGCTTATTTCAGCAACTTAGACTTATTAAATAGGCCTATTAAATAGACTTATTAAATAGACTTATTAAATAGGCTCATTAAATACTTATTAAGTAGGCATATTAACTAGACATATTAAATAGACTTATTAAATAGACTTTTTAAATAGGCTGATTAAAAATGCTCATTAAATACTTATTAAATGTGTTTATTAAATAGGCGTATTAAATAGGCTTATTAAATAGGCTTATTAAATAGGCTTATTAAATAGACTTATTAAAGAGCCTTATTAAATAGGCTTATTTCAGCAACTTGGGCTTATTAAATAAGCTTATTTCAGCAACTTATGCTTATTCAATAGCCTTATTAAACAGGTTTATTTCAGCAACTTAGGCTTATTAAATAGCATTTTTAAATAGGTTTATTTCAGCAACTTAGACTTATTAAATATACCTTTTTAAATAGGCTTAGTTCAGAAACTCAGGCTTATTAAATAGTCTTATTTCAGCAACTTAGGCTCATTAAATAGCCTTATTAAATAGGCTTATTTCAGCAACTTAGGCTTATTAAATAGGCTTATTTCAGCAACTTAGACTTATTAAATAGTCTTATTTCAGCAACTTAGGCTTATTAAATAGCCTTATTTCAGAAACTTAGACTTATTAAATAGGCTTATTCAGCAACTTAGGCTTATTAAATAGCCTTATTAAATAGGCTTATGTCAGCAAATTAGACTTATTAAATAGGTTTATTCAGCAACTTAGGCTTATTAAATAGGCTTATTCAGCAACTTAGGCTTATTAAATAGGCTTATTTCAGCAACTTAGGCTTATTAAATAGGCTCATTCAGAAACTTAGGCTTATTAAATAGGCTTATTTCAGCAACTTAGACTTATTAAATAGGCCTATTAAATAGACTGATTAAATAGGCTCATTAAATACTTATTAAATAGGCTTATTAAATAGACTTATTAAATAGGCTCAATAAAGAGGCTTATTAAATAGGCTTATTAAATAGACTTATTAAATAGGCTCAATAAATAGGCTTATTAAATAGGCTTATTAAATAGGCTTATTAAATAGGCGTATTAAATAGACTTATTAAATAGGCTCAATAAATAGGCTTATTAAATAGGCTTATTAAATATTCTCATTAAATAGGCTCAATAAATAGGCTTATTAAATAGGCTCAATAAATAGGCTTATTAAATAGGTTCATTAAATACTTATTAAATAGGCTTATTAAAATGGCTTATTAAATAGACTTAATACATAGGCTCATTAAATACTTATTAAATAGGTGTATTAAATAGGCGTATTAAATAAGCTTATTAATAGGCATATTAAATAGGCTTATTAAATAGGCTTATTAAATAGACTTATAAAATAGGCTTATTAAAAATGCTTATTAAATAGACTTAATACATAGGCTCATTAAATACTTATTAAATAGGTGTATTAAATAGGCGTATTAAATAGGCTTATTAATAGGCGTATTAAATAGGCTTATTAAATAGGCTTATTAAATAGACTTATTAAATAGCCTCATTAAATAGGCTTATTTTAGCAACTTAGGCTTATTAAATAGGTTTATTTCAGCAACTTAGACTTATTAAATAGCCTTATTAAATAGGCTTATTTCAGCAACTCAGGCTTATTAAATAGGCTTATTTCAGCAACTTATGCTTATTAAATAGCCTTATTAAACAGGTTTATTTCAGCAACTTAGGCTTATTAAATAGTATTTTTAAATAGGCTTAGTTCAGAAACTTAGGCTTATTAAATAGGCTTATTTCAGCAACTTAGGCTCATTAAATAGCCTTATTAAATAGGCTTTTTTCAGCAACTTAGGCTCATTAAATAGCCTTATTAAATAGGCTTATTTCAGCAACTTAGGCTTATTAAATAGGCTTATTTCAGCAACTTAGACTTATTAGATAGGCCTATTAAATAGGCTTATTTTAGCAACTTAGGCTTATTAAATATGCTTATTTAAGCAAATTAGGCGTATTAAATAGCATTATTAAATAGGTTCATTTCTGCAACTTAGACTTATTAAATAGCCTTATTAAATAGGCTTATTTCAGCAACTTAGGCTTATTAAATAGGCTTATTTCAGCAACTTATGCTTATTAAATAGCCTTATTAAACAGGTTTATTTCTAGCAATTTAGGCTTATTAAATAGCATTTTTAAATAGGTTTTTTTCAGCAACTTAGACTTATTAAATAGACCTTTTTATATAGGCTTAGTTCACCAACGTAGGCTTATTAAATAGGCTTATTTCAGCAACTTAGGCTTATTAAATAGCCTTATTTCAGCAACTTAGACTTATTAAATAGGCTTATTCAGCAACTTAGGTTTATTAAATAGCCTTATTAAATAGGCTTATTTCAGCAACTTAGGCTTATTAAATAGCCTTATTAAATAGGCTTATTTTAGCAACTTAGATTTATTAAACCGACTTATTAAATAGACATTTCAGCAACTTAGGCTCATTAAATATGCTTTTGAAATATGCTTATTTCTGCAACTTAGACTTATTAGATAGGCCTATTAAATAGGCTTATTTTAGCAACTTAGGCTTATTAAATATGCTTATTTAAGCAAATTAGGCGTATTAAATAGCATTATTAAATAGGTTCATTTCTGCATCTTAGACTTATTAAATAGCCTTATTAAATAGGCTTATTTCAGCAACTTAGGCTTATTAAATAGGCTTATTTCAGCAACTTATGCTTATTAAATAGCCTTATTAAACAGGTTTAGTTCTAGCAATAGGTTTTTTTCAGCAACTTAGACTTATTAAATAGACCTTTTTATATAGGCTTAGTTCACCAACGTAGGCTTATTAAATAGGCTTATTTCAGCAACTTAGGCTTATTAAATAGCCTTATTTCAGCAACTTAGACTTATTAAATAGGCTTATTCAGCAACTTAGGCTTATTAAATAGCCTATTTAAATAGGCTTATTTCAGCAACTTAGGCTTATTAAATAGCCTTATTAAATAGGCTTATTTTAGCAACTTAGATTTATTAAACCGACTTATTAAATAGACATTTCAGCAACTTAGGCTCATTAAATATGCTTTTGAAATATGCTTATTTCTGCAACTTAGACTTATTAGATAGGCCTATTAAATAGGCTTATTTTAGCAACTTAGGCTTATTAAATATGCTTATTTAAGCAAATTAGGCGTATTAAATAGCATTATTAAATAGGTTCATTTCTGCATCTTAGACTTATTAAATAGCCTTATTAAATAGGCTTATTTCAGCAACTTAGGCTTATTAAATAGGCTTATTTCAGCAACTTATGCTTATTAAATAGCCTTATTAAACAGGTTTATTTCTAGCAATAGGTTTTTTTCAGCAACTTAGACTTATTAAATAGACCTTTTTATATAGGCTTAGTTCACCAACGTAGGCTTATTAAATAGGCTTATTTCAGCAACTTAGGCTTATTAAATAGCCTTATTTCAGCAACTTAGACTTATTAAATAGGCTTATTCAGCAACTTAGGCTTATTAAATAGCCTATTTAAATAGGCTTATTTCAGCAACTTAGGCTTATTAAATAGGCTTATTTCAGCAACTGAGACATATTAAAAAGGCTTATTTCAGCAACTTAGGCTCATGAAATAGGCTTATTCAGCAACTTAGGCTTATTAAATAAGCTTATTTCACCAACTTATTCTTATTAAATAGCCTTATTAAACAGGTTTATTTCAGCAACTTAGGCTTATTAAATAGCATTTTAAATAGGTTTATTTCAGCAACTTAGACTTATTAAATATACCTTTTTAAATAGGCTTAGTTCAGAAACTTAGGCTTATTAAATAGTCTTATTTCAGCAACTTAGGCTCATTAAATAGCCTTATTAAATAGGCATATTCAGCAACTTAGGCTTATTAAATAGCCTTATTAAATATGCTTATTTCAGCAACTTAGACTTATTAAATAGGTTTATTCAGCAACTTAGGCTTATTAAATAGGCATATTCAGCAACTTAGGCTTATTTAATAGGCTTATTTCAGCAACTTAGGCTTATTAAATAGGCTCATTCAGAAACTTAGGCTTATTAAATAGGCTTATTTCAGCAACTTAGACTTATTCAATAGGCCTATTAAATAGGCTTATTAAATAGGCTTATTTCAGCAACTTAGACTTATTAAAAAGGCCTATTAAATAGGCTTATTAAATAGACTTATTAAATAGGCTCATTAAATAGGCTTATTAAATAGGCTTATTAAATAGACTTATTAAATAGGCTCAATAAATAGGCTTATTAAATAGGCTTATTAAATAGGCTTATTAAATAGACTTATTAAATCGGCTTATTAAATACTTATTAAATAGGCTTATTAAATAGACTTATTAAATAGACTTATTAAATAGGCTTATTAAATAGACTTATTAAATAGGCTTATTAAAAAGGCTTATTAAATAGACTTATTAAATAGGCTTATTAAATACTTATTAAATAGGCTTATTAAATAGACTTATTAAATAGACTTATTAAATATGTTTATTAAATAGGCGTATTAAATAGGCTTATTAAATAGGCTTATTAAATAGACTTAATGCATAGGCTAATTAAATACTTATTAAATAGGTGTATTAAATAGGTGTATTAAATAGGCTTATTAAATAGGCTTATTAAATAGACTTATTAAATAGCCTCATTAAATAGGCTTATTTTAGCAACTTAGGCTTATTAAATAGGTTTATTTCAGCAACTTAGACTTATTAAATAGCCTTATTAAATAGGCTTATTTCAGCAACTCAGGCTTATTAAATAGGCTTATTTCAGCAACTTATGCTTATTAAATATCCTTATTAAACAGGTTTATTTCAGCAACTTAGGCTTATTAAATAGTATTTTTAAATAGGCTTAGTTCAGAAACTTAGGCTTATTAAATAGCCTTATTAAATAGGCTTATTTCAGCAACTTAGACTCATTAAATAGATTATTAAATAGGCTTTTTTCAGCAACTTAGGCTCATTAAATAGCCCTATTAAATAGGCTTATTTCAGCAACTTAGGCTTATTAAATAGCCTTATTAAATAGGCTTATTTTAGCAACTTAGACTTATTAAATCGACTTATTAAATAGACATTTCAGCAACTTAGGCTCATTAAATATGCTTATGAAATATGCTTATTTCTGCAACTTAGATTTATTAGATAGGCCTATTAAATAGGCTTATTTTAGCAACTTAGGCTTATTAAATATGCTTATTTAAGCAAATTAGGCGTATTAAATAGCATTATTAAATAGCCTTATTTCAGCAATTTAGACTTATTAAATAGGCTTATTCAGCAACATAGGCTTATTAAATAGCCTATTTAAATAGGCTTATTTCAGCAACTTAGGCTTATTAAATAGGCTTATTTCAGCAAACTGAGACATATTAAAAAGGCTTATTTCAGCAACTTAGGCTTATGAAATAGGCTTATTCAGCAACTTAGGCTTATTAAATAGGCTTATTTCAGCAACTTATGCTTATTAAATAGCCTTATTAAACAGGTTTATTTCAGCAACTTAGGCTTATTAAATAGCATTTTTAAATAGGTTTATTTCAGCAACTTAGACTTATTAAATAAACCTTTTTAAATAGGCTTAGTTCAGAAACTTAGGCTTATTAAGTAGGCTTATTTCAGCAACTTAGGCTCATTAAATAGCCTTATTAAATAGGCTTATTTCAGCAACTTAGGCTTATTAAATAGGCTTATTTCAGCAACTTAAACTTATTAAATAGCCTTATTTCAGCAACTTAGGCTTATTAAATAGCCTTATTTCAGCAACTTAGACTTATTAAATAGGCTTATTCAGCAACTTAGGCTTATTAAATAGCCTTATTAAATAGGCTTATTTCAGCAACTTAGACTTATTAAATAGGCCTATTAAATAGGCTTATTAAATAGGATTATTAAATAGGCTTATTTCAGCAACTTAGGCTTATTAAACAGGCTTATTAAATAGGCTTTTTTCAGCAACTTAGGCTTATTAAATAGGCTTATTTCAGCAACTTAGACTTATTAAATAGCCTTATTTCAGCAACTTACGCTTATTAAATAGGCTTATTTCAGCAACTTAGGCTTATTAAATAGCCTAAATAAGTACGCTTATTTCAGCAGCTTGGGCTTATTAAATAGGCTTATTTCAGCAACTTACGCTGATTAAAAAGGCTTATTTCAGCAACTTAGACTTATTAAATAGCCTTATTTCAGCAACTTAGACTTATTAAATAGACATTTCAGCAACTTAGGCTCATTAAATATGCTTATGAAATATGCTTATTTCTGCAACTTAGACTTATTAGATAGGCCTATTAAATAGGCTTATTTTAGCAACTTAGGCTTATTAAATATGCTTATTTAAGCAAATTAGGCGTATTAAATAGCATTATTAAATAGGTTCATTTCTGCAACTTAGACTTATTAAATAGCCTTATTAAATAGGCTTATTTCAGCAACTTAGGCTTATTAAATAGGCTTATTTCAGCAACTTATGCTTATTAAATAGCCTTATTAAACAGGTTTATTTCTAGCAATTTAGGCTTATTAAATAGCATTTTTAAATAGGTTTTTTTCAGCAACTTAGACTTATTAAATAGACCTTTTTATATAGGCTTAGTTCACCAACGTAGGCTTATTAAATAGGCTTATTTCAGCAACTTAGGCTTATTAAATAGCCTTATTTCAGCAACTTAGACTTATTAAATAGGCTTATTCAGCAACTTAGGTTTATTAAATAGCCTTATTAAATAGGCTTATTTCAGCAACTTAGGCTTATTAAATAGCCTTATTAAATAGGCTTATTTTAGCAACTTAGATTTATTAAACCGACTTATTAAATAGACATTTCAGCAACTTAGGCTCATTAAATATGCTTTTGAAATATGCTTATTTCTGCAACTTAGACTTATTAGATAGGCCTATTAAATAGGCTTATTTTAGCAACTTAGGCTTATTAAATATGCTTATTTAAGCAAATTAGGCGTATTAAATAGCATTATTAAATAGGTTCATTTCTGCAACTTAGGCTTATTAAATAGCCTTATTAAATAGGCTTATTTCAGCAACTTAGGCTTATTAAATAGGCTTATTTCAGCAACTTATGCTTATTAAATAGCCTTATTAAACAGGTTTATTTCTAGCAATAGGTTTTTTTCAGCAACTTAGACTTATTAAATAGACCTTTTTATATAGGCTTAGTTCACCAACGTAGGCTTATTAAATAGGCTTATTTCAGCAACTTAGGCTTATTAAATAGCCTTATTTCAGCAACTTAGACTTATTAAATAGGCTTATTCAGCAACTTAGGCTTATTAAATAGTATTTTTAAATAGGCTTAGTTCAGAAACTTCGGTTTATTAAATAGGCTTATTTCAGCAACTTAGGCTCATTAAATAACCTTATTAAATAGGCTTTTTTCAGCAACTTAGGCTCATTAAATAACCTTATTAAATAGGCTTATTCAGCAACTTAGGCTTATTAAATAGCCTTATTAAATAGGCTTATTTTAGCAACTTAGACTTATTAAACCGACTTATTAAATAGACATTTCAGCAACTTAGGCTCATTAAATATGCTTATGAAATATGCTTATTTCTGCAACTTAGACTTATTAGATAGGCCTATTAAATAGGCTTATTTTAGCAACTTAGGCTTATTAAATATGCTTATTTAGGCAAATTAGGCGTATTAAATAGCATTATTAAATAGGTTCATTTCTGCAACTTAGACTTATTAAATAGCCTTATTAAATAGCCTTATTTCAGCAACTTAGGCTTATTAAATAGGCTTATTTCAGCAACTTAGGCTTATTAAATAGCCTTATTTCAGCAACTTAGACTTATTAAATAGGCTTATTTCAGCAACTTAGGCTTATTAAATAGGCTTATTCAGCAACGTAGGCTTATTAAATAAGCTTATTTCACCAACTTATTCTTATTAAATAGCCTTATTAAACAGGTTTATTTCAGCAACTTAGGCTTATTAAATAGCATTTTAAATAGGTTTATTTCAGCAACTTAGACTTATTAAATATACCTTTTTAAATAGGCTTAGTTCAGAAACTTAGGCTTATTAAATAGTCTTATTTCAGCAACTTAGGCTCATTAAATAGCCTTATTAAATAGGCATATTCAGCAACTTAGGCTTATTAAATAGCCTTATTAAATATGCTTATTTCAGCAACTTAGACTTATTAAATAGGTTTATTCAGCAACTTAGGCTTATTAAATAGGCATATTCAGCAACTTAGGCTTATTTAATAGGCTTATTTCAGCAACTTAGGCTTATTAAATAGGCTCATTCAGAAACTTAGGCTTATTAAATAGGCTTATTTCAGCAACTTAGACTTATTCAATAGGCCTATTAAATAGGCTTATTAAATAGGCTTATTTCAGCAACTTAGACTTATTAAAAAGGCCTATTAAATAGGCTTATTAAATAGACTTATTAAATAGGCTCATTAAATAGGCTTATTAAATAGGCTTATTAAATAGACTTATTAAATAGGCTCAATAAATAGGATTATTAAATAGGCTTATTAAATAGGCTTATTAAATAGACTTATTAAATCGGCTTATTAAATACTTATTAAATAGGCTTATTAAATAGACTTATTAAATAGACTTATTAAATAGGCTTATTAAATAGACTTATTAAATAGGCTTATTAAATAGGCTCAATAAATAGGCTTATTAAATAGGCTCATTAAATACTTATTAAATAGACTTATTAAATAGACTCATTAAATAGGCTTATTAAATAGGCTTATTAAATAGGCTTATTAAATAGGCGTATTAAATAGCCTCATTAAATAGGCTTATTTTAGCAACTTAGACTTATTAAATAGGTTTATTTCAGCAACTTAGACTTATTAAATAGCCTTATTAAATAGGCTTATTTCAGCAACTTAGGCTTATTAAATAAGCTTATTTCAGCAACTTATGCTTATTAAATAGGCTTATTAAACAGGTTTATTTCAGCAACTTAGGCTTATTAAATAGCATATTTAAATAGGTTTATTTCAGCAGCTTAGACTTATTAAATATACCTTTTTAAATAGGCTTAGTTCAGAAACTTAGGCTTATTAAATAGGCTTATTTCAGCAACTTAGGCTCATTAAATAGCCTTATTAAATAGGCTTTTTTCAGCAACTTAGGCTCATTAAATAGCCTTATTAAATAGGCTTATTTCAGCAACTTAGGCTTATTAAATAGCCTTATTAAATAGGCTTATTTTAGCAACTTAGACTTATTAAACCGACTTATTAAATAGACATTTCAGCAACTTAGGCTCATTAAATATGCTTATGAAATATGCTTATTTCTGCAACTTAGACTTATTAGATAGGCCTATTAAATAGGCTTATTTTAGCAACTTAGGCTTATTAAATATGCTTATTTAAGCAAATTAGGCGTATTAAATAGCATTATTAAATAGGTTCATTTCTGCAACTTAGACTTTTTAAATAGCCTTATTAAATAGGCTTATTTCAGCAACTTAGGCTTATTAAATAGGCTAATTTCAGCAACTTAGGCTTATTAAATAGCCGTATTAAATAGGCTTATTTCAGCAACTTAGACTTATTAAATAGGTTTATTCAGCAACTTAGGCTTATTAAATAGGCTTATTCAGCAACTTAGGCTTATTAAATAGGCTTATTTCAGCAACTTAGACTTATTAAATAGGCCTATTAAATAGGCTTATTAAATAGGCTTATTTCAGCAACTTAGACTTATTAAATAGGCCTATTAAATAGGCTTATTAAATAGACTTATTAAATAGGCTCATTAAATACTTATTAAATAGGCTTATTAAATAGGCTTATTAAATAGACTTATTAAATAGGCTCAATAAATCGGCTTATTAAATAGGCTTATTTCAGCAACTTATGCTTATTAAATAGCCTTATTAAACAGGTTTATTTCAGCAACTTAGGCTTATTAAATAGCATTTTTAAATAGGTTTATTTCAGCAACTTAGACTTATTAAATAAACCTTTTTAAATAGGCTTAGTTCAGAAACTTAGGCTTATTAAGTAGGCTTATTTCAGCAACTTAGGCTCATTAAATAGCCTTATTAAATAGGCTTATTTCAGCAACTTAGGCTTATTAAATAGGCTTATTTCAGCAACTTAAACTTATTAAATAGCCTTATTTCAGCAACTTAGGCTTATTAAATACCCTTATTTTAGCAACTTAGACTTATTAAATAGGCTTATTCAGCAACTTAGGCTTATTAAATAGCCTTATTAAATAGGCTTATTTCAGCAAACTTAGACTTATTAAATAGGTTTATTCAGCAACTTAGGCTTATTAAATAGGCTTATTCAGCAACTTAGGCTTATTAAATAGGCTTATTTCAGCAACTTAGGCTTATTAAATATGCTCATTCAGCAACTTGGGCTTATTAAATAGCCTTATTAAATAGGCTTATTTCAGCAACTTAGACTTATTAAATAGGCCTATTAAATAGACTTATTAAATAGACTTATTAAATAGGCTCATTAAATACTTATTAAGTAGGCATATTAACTAGACATATTAAATAGACTTATTAAATAGACTTTTTAAATAGGCTGATTAAAAATGCTCATTAAATACTTATTAAATGTGTTTATTAAATAGGCGTATTAAATAGGCTTATTAAATAGGCTTATTAAATAGGCTTATTAAATAGACTTATTAAAGAGCCTTATTAAATAGGCTTATTTCAGCAACTTAGGCTTATTAAATAGTCTTATTTCAGCAACTTAGGCTCATTAAATAGCCTTATTAAATAGGCTTATTTCAGCAACTTAGGCTTATTAAATAGGCTTATTTCAGCAACTTAGACTTATTAAATAGTCTTATTTCAGCAACTTAGGCTTATTAAATAGCCTTATTTCAGAAACTTATACTTATTAAATAGGCTTATTCAGCAACTTAGGCTTATTAAATAGGCTTAATCAGCAACTTAGGCTTATTAAATAGGCTTATTTCAGCAACTTAGGCTTATTAAATAGGCTCATTCAGAAACTTAGGCTTATTAAATAGGCTTATTTCAGCAACTTAGACTCATTAAATAGGCCTATTAAATAGACTGATTAAATAGGCTCATTAAATACTTATTAAATAGGCTTATTAAATAGACTTATTAAATAGGCTCAATAAATAGGCTTATTAAATAGGCTCAATAAATATGCTTATTAAATAGGCTCAATAAATAGGCTTATTAAATAGGCTCAATAAATAGGCTTATTAAATAGGCTCATTAAATACTTATTAAATAGGCTCATTAAATAGACTTATTAAATAGACTTATTAAATAGTCTTATTAAATAGACTTATTAAATAGTCTTATTAAAAAGGCTTATTAAATAGACTTATTAAATAGGCTCATTAAATACTTATTAAATATGTTTATTAAATAGGTGTATTAATTAGGCTTATTAAATAGGCTTATTAAATAGGCTTATTAAATAGGCTCAATAAATAGGCTTATTAAATAGGCTTATTAAATAGACTTATTAAATAGGCTCAATAAATCGGCTTATTAAATAGGCTTATTAAATAGGCTCAATAAATAGGCTTATTAAATAGGCTTATTAAATAGGCTTATTAAATAGACTTATTAAATCAGCTTATTAAATAGGCTCAATAAATAGGCTTATTAAATAGGCTCAATAAATATGCTTATGAAATAGGCTCAATAAATAGGCTTATTAAATAGGCTCAATAAATAGGCTTATTAAATAGGCTCATTAAATACTTATTAAATAGGCTTATTAAATAGACTTATTAAATAGACTTATTAAATAGGCTTATTAAATAGACTTATTAAATAGTCTTATTAAAAAGGCTTATTAAATAGACTTATTAAATAGGCTCATTAAATACTCATTAAATATGTTTATTAAATAGGTGTATCAATTAGGCTTATTAAATAGGCTTATTAAATAGGCTTATTAAATAGACTTATTAAATAGACTTATTAAATAGACTTATTAAATAGCCTCATGAAATAGGCTTATTTTAGCAACTTAGGCTTATTAAATACGTTTATTTCAGCAACTTAGACTTATTAAAGAGCCTTATTAAAGAGGCTTATTTCAGCAACTTAGGCTTATTAAATAAGCTTATTTCAGCAACTTATGCTTATTAAATAGCCTTATTAAACAGGTTTATTTCAGCAACTTAGGCTTATTAAATAGCATTTTTAAATAGGTTTATTTCAGCAACTTAGACTTATTAAATATACCATTCTAAATAGGCTTAGTTCAGAAACTTAGGCTTATTAAATAGTCTTATTTCAGCAACTTAGGCTCATTAAATAGCCTTATGAAATAGGCTTATTTCAGCAACTTAGGCTTATTAAATAGCCGTATTAAATAGGCTTATTTCAGCAACTTAGACTTATTAAATAGGTTTATTCAGCAACTTAGGCTTATTAAATAGGCTTATTCAGCAACTTAGGCTTATTAAATAGGCTTATTTCAGCAACTTAGACTTATTAAATAGGCCTATTAAATAGGCTTATTAAATAGGCTTATTTCAGCAACTTAGACTTATTAAATAGGCCTATTAAATAGGCTTATTAAATATACTTATTAAATAGGCTCATTAAATACTTATTAAATAGGCTTATTAAATAGGCTTATTAAATAGACTTATTAAATAGGCTCAATAAATCGGCTTATTAAATAGGCTTATTAAATAGGCTCAATAAATAGGCTTATTAAATAGGCTTATTAAATAGGCTTATTAAATAGACTTATTAAATCGGCTTATTAAATAGGCTCAATAAATAGGCTTATTAAATAGGCTCAATAAATATGCTTATTAAATAGGCTCAATAAATAGGCTTATTAAATAGGCTCAATAAATAGGCTTATTAAATAGGCTCATTAAATACTTATTAAATAGGCTCATTAAATAGACTTATTAAATAGACTTATTAAATAGTCTTATTAAATAGACTTATTAAATAGTCTTATTAAAAAGGCTTATTAAATAGACTTATTAAATAGGCTCATTAAATACTTATTAAATATGTTTATTAAATAGGTGTATTAATTAGGCTTATTAAATAGGCTTATTAAATAGGCTTATTAAATAGACTTATTAAATAGACTTATTAAATAGACTTATTAAATAGACTTATTAAATAGCCTCATGAAATAGGCTTATTTTAGCAACTTAGGCTTATTAAATAGGTTTATTTCAGCAACTTAGACTTATTAAAGAGCCTTATTAAATAGGCTTATTTCAGCAACTTAGGCTTATTAAATAAGCTTATTTCAGCAACTTATGCTTATTAAATAGCCTTATTAAACAGGTTTATTTCAGCAACTTAGGCTTATTAAATAGCATTTTTAAATAGGTTTATTTCAGGAACTTAGACTTATTAAATATACCTTTTTAAATAGGCTTAGTTCAGACACTTAGGCTTATTAAATAGTCTTATTTCAGCAACTTAGGCTCATTAAATAGCCTTATTAAATAGGCTTATTTCAGCAACTTAGGCTTATTAAATAGCCTTATTAAATAGGCTTATTTCAGCAACTTAGACTTATTAAATAGGTTTATTCAGCAACTTAGGCTTATTAAATAGCCTTATTCAGCAACTTAGGCTTATTAAATAGGTTAATTTCTGCAACGTAGACTTATTAAATAGGCCTATTAAATAGGCTTATTAAATAGGTTTATTTCAGCAACTTAGACTTATTAAATAGGCCTATTAAATAGGCTTATTAAATAGACTTATTAAATAGGCTCATTAAATACTTAAATTTCGATTTAAAGCTTTCGTGACTGCAATGATTCATCTTCTTTGGTTCTTTCGGTAAAGTCACGTATTCTCATTCTACGTGTCATTAAATACTTATTAAATAGGCTTATTAAATAGGCTTATTAAATAGACTTATTAAATAGGCTCAATAAATAGGCTTATTAAATAGGCTTATTAAATAGGCTCAATAAATAGGCTTATTAAATAGGCTTATTAAATAGGCTTATTAAATAGACTTATTAAATAGGCTTATTAAATAGGCTCAATAAATAGGCTTATGAAATAGGCTCAATAAATAGGCTTATTAAATAGGCTCAATAAATAGGCTTATTAAATAGGCTCAATAAATAGGCTTATTAAATAGGCTCATTAAATACTTATTAAATAGGCTTATTAAATAGACTTATTAAATAGACTTATTAAATAGGCTTATTAAATAGACTTATTAAATAGGCTTATTAAAAAGGCTTATTAAATAGACTTATTAAATAGGCTCATTAAATATTTATTAAATATGTTCATTAAATAGGCGTATTAAATAGGCTTATTAAATAGGCTTATTAAATAGGCTTATTAAATAGGCTTATTAAAAAGGCTTATTAAATAGACTTATTAAATTTCCTAATTAAATAGGCTTATTTTAGCAACTTAGGCTTATTTAATAGGTTTATTTCAGCAACTTAGACTTATTAAATAGGCTTATTTCAGCAACTTAGACTTATTAAATAGGCCTATTAAATAGGCTTATTAAATAGGCTTATTTCAGCAACTTAGACTTATTACATAGGCCTATTAATTAGGCTTATTAAATAGACTTATTAAATAGGCTCATTAAATACTTATTATATAGGCTTATTAAATAGGCTTATTAAATAGACTTATTAAATAGGCTCAATAAATCGACTTATTAAATAGGCTTATTAAATAGGCTCAATAAATAGGCTTATTAAATAGGCTTATTAAATAGGCTTATTAAATAGACTTATTAAATCGGCTTATTAAATAGGCTCAATAAATAGGCTTATTAAATAGGCTCAATAAATATGCTTATTAAATAGGCTCAATAAATAGGCTTATTAAATAGGCTCAATAAATAGGCTTATTAAATAGGCTCATTAAATACTTATTATATAGGCTTATTAAATTGATTTATTAAATAGACTTATTAAATAGTCTCATTAAATAGACTTATTAAATAGTCTTATTAAAAAGGCTTATTAAATAGACTTATTAAATAGGCTCATTAAATACTTATTAAATATGTTTATTAAATAGGTGTATTAATTAGGCTTATTAAATAAGCTTATTAAATAGGCTTATTCAGCAACTTAGGCTTATTAAATAGCCTTATTAAATATGCTTATTTCAGCAACTTAGACTTATTAAATAGGTTTATTCAGCAAATTAGGCTTATTAAATAGGCTTATTCAGCAACTTAGGCTTATTTAATAGGCTTATTTCAGCAACTTAGGCTTATTAAATAGGCTCATTCAGAAACTTAGGCTTATTAAATAAGCTTATTTCAGCAACTAAGACTTATTAAATAGGCCTATTAAACAGGCTTATTAAATAGGCTTATTTCAGCAACTTAGATTTATTAAAAAAGGCCTATTAAATAGGCTTATTAAATAGACTTATTAAATAGGCTCATTAAATACTTATTAAATAGGCTTATTAAATAGGCTTATTAAATAGACTTATTAAATAGGCTCAATAAATAGGCTTATTAAATAGGCTTATTAAATAGACTTATTAAATAGGCTCAATAAATCGGCTTATTAAATAGGCTTATTAAATAGGCTCAATAAATAGGCTTATTAAATAGGCTTATTAAATAGGCTTATTAAATAGACTTATTAAATCGGCTTATTAAATAGGCTCAATAAATAGGCTTATTAAATAGGCTCAATAAATATGCTTATTAAATAGGCTCAATAAATAGGCTTATTAAATAGGCTCAATAAATAGGCTTATTAAATAGGCTCATTAAATACTTATTAAATAGGCTTATTAAATAGACTTATTAAATAGACTTATTAAATAGGCTTATTAAATAGACTTATTAAATAGTCTTATTAAAAAGGCTTATTAAATAGACTTATTAAATAGGCTCATTAAATACTCATTAAATATGTTTATTAAATAGGTGTATTAATTAGGCTTATTAAATAGGCTTATTAAATAGGCTCATTAAATAGCCTTATTAAATAGGCTTATTTCAGCAACTTAGGCTTATTAAATAGGCTTATTTCAGCAACTTAGACTTATTAAATAGTCTTATTTCAGCAACTTAGGCTTATTAAATAGCCTTATTTCAGAAACTTATACTTATTAAATAGGCTTATTCAGCAACTTAGGCTTATTAAATAGGCTTAATCAGCAACTTAGGCTTATTAAATAGGCTTATTTCAGCAACTTAGGCTTATTAAATAGGCTCATTCAGAAACTTAGGCTTATTAAATAGGCTTATTTCAGCAACTTAGACTCATTAAATAGGCCTATTAAATAGACTGATTAAATAGGCTCATTAAATACTTATTAAATAGGCTTATTAAATAGACTTATTAAATAGGCTCAATAAATAGGCTTATTAAATAGGCTCAATAAATATGCTTATTAAATAGGCTCAATAAATAGGCTTATTAAATAGGCTCAATAAATAGGCTTATTAAATAGGCTCATTAAATACTTATTAAATAGGCTCATTAAATAGACTTATTAAATAGACTTATTAAATAGTCTTATTAAATAGACTTATTAAATAGTCTTATTAAAAAGGCTTATTAAATAGACTTATTAAATAGGCTCATTAAATACTTATTAAATATGTTTATTAAATAGGTGTATTAATTAGGCTTATTAAATAGGCTTATTAAATAGGCTTATTAAATAGGCTCAATAAATAGGCTTATTAAATAGGCTTATTAAATAGACTTATTAAATAGGCTCAATAAATCGGCTTATTAAATAGGCTTATTAAATAGGCTCAATAAATAGGCTTATTAAATAGGCTTATTAAATAGGCTTATTAAATAGACTTATTAAATCGGCTTATTAAATAGGCTCAATAAATAGGCTTATTAAATAGGCTCAATAAATATGCTTATGAAATAGGCTCAATAAATAGGCTTATTAAATAGGCTCAATAAATAGGCTTATTAAATAGGCTCATTAAATACTTATTAAATAGGCTTATTAAATAGACTTATTAAATAGACTTATTAAATAGGCTTATTAAATAGACTTATTAAATAGTCTTATTAAAAAGGCTTATTAAATAGACTTATTAAATAGGCTCATTAAATACTTATTAAATATGTTTATTAAATAGGTGTATTAATTAGGCTTATTAAATAGGCTTATTAAATAGGCTTATTAAATAGACTTATTAAATAGACTTATTAAATAGACTTATTAAATAGACTTATTAAATAGCCTCATGAAATAGGCTTATTTTAGCAACTTAGGCTTATTAAATAGGTTTATTTCAGCAACTTAGACTTATTAAAGAGCCTTATTAAATAGGCTTATTTCAGCAACTTAGGCTTATTAAATAAGCTTATTTCAGCAACTTATGCTTATTAAATAGCCTTATTAAACAGGTTTATTTCAGCAACTTAGGCTTATTAAATAGCATTTTTAAATAGGTTTATTTCAGGAACTTAGACTTATTAAATATACCTTTTTAAATAGGCTTAGTTCAGACACTTAGGCTTATTAAATAGTCTTATTTCAGCAACTTAGGCTCATTAAATAGCCTTATTAAATAGGCTTATTTCAGCAACTTAGGCTTATTAAATAGCCTTATTAAATAGGCTTATTTCAGCAACTTAGACTTATTAAATAGGTTTATTCAGCAACTTAGGCTTATTAAATAGCCTTATTCAGCAACTTAGGCTTATTAAATAGGTTAATTTCTGCAACGTAGACTTATTAAATAGGCCTATTAAATAGGCTTATTAAATAGGTTTATTTCAGCAACTTAGACTTATTAAATAGGCCTATTAAATAGGCTTATTAAATAGACTTATTAAATAGGCTCATTAAATACTTAAATTTCGATTTAAAGCTTTCGTGACTGCAATGATTCATCTTCTTTGGTTCTTTCGGTAAAGTCACGTATTCTCATTCTACGTGTCATTAAATACTTATTAAATAGGCTTATTAAATAGGCTTATTAAATAGACTTATTAAATAGGCTCAATAAATAGGCTTATTAAATAGGCTTATTAAATAGGCTCAATAAATAGGCTTATTAAATAGGCTTATTAAATAGGCTTATTAAATAGACTTATTAAATAGGCTTATTAAATAGGCTCAATAAATAGGCTTATGAAATAGGCTCAATAAATAGGCTTATTAAATAGGCTCAATAAATAGGCTTATTAAATAGGCTCAATAAATAGGCTTATTAAATAGGCTCATTAAATACTTATTAAATAGGCTTATTAAATAGACTTATTAAATAGACTTATTAAATAGGCTTATTAAATAGACTTATTAAATAGGCTTATTAAAAAGGCTTATTAAATAGACTTATTAAATAGGCTCATTAAATACTTATTAAATATGTTCATTAAATAGGCGTATTAAATAGGCTTATTAAATAGGCTTATTAAATAGGCTTATTAAATAGGCTTATTAAAAAGGCTTATTAAATAGACTTATTAAATTTCCTAATTAAATAGGCTTATTTTAGCAACTTAGGCTTATTTAATAGGTTTATTTCAGCAACTTAGACTTATTGAATAGGCTTATTTCAGCAACTTAGACTTATTAAATAGGCCTATTAAATAGGCTTATTAAATAGGCTTATTTCAGCAACTTAGACTTATTACATAGGCCTATTAATTAGGCTTATTAAATAGACTTATTAAATAGGCTCATTAAATACTTATTATATAGGCTTATTAAATAGGCTTATTAAATAGACTTATTAAATAGGCTCAATAAATCGACTTATTAAATAGGCTTATTAAATAGGCTCAATAAATAGGCTTATTAAATAGGCTTATTAAATAGGCTTATTAAATAGACTTATTAAATCGGCTTATTAAATAGGCTCAATAAATAGGCTTATTAAATAGGCTCAATAAATATGCTTATTAAATAGGCTCAATAAATAGGCTTATTAAATAGGCTCAATAAATAGGCTTATTAAATAGGCTCATTAAATACTTATTATATAGGCTTATTAAATTGATTTATTAAATAGACTTATTAAATAGTCTCATTAAATAGACTTATTAAATAGTCTTATTAAAAAGGCTTATTAAATAGACTTATTAAATAGGCTCATTAAATACTTATTAAATATGTTTATTAAATAGGTGTATTAATTAGGCTTATTAAATAAGCTTATTAAATAGGCTTATTCAGCAACTTAGGCTTATTAAATAGCCTTATTAAATATGCTTATTTCAGCAACTTAGACTTATTAAATAGGTTTATTCAGCAAATTAGGCTTATTAAATAGGCTTATTCAGCAACTTAGGCTTATTTAATAGGCTTATTTCAGCAACTTAGGCTTATTAAATAGGCTCATTCAGAAACTTAGGCTTATTAAATAAGCTTATTTCAGCAACTAAGACTTATTAAATAGGCCTATTAAACAGGCTTATTAAATAGGCTTATTTCAGCAACTTAGATTTATTAAAAAAGGCCTATTAAATAGGCTTATTAAATAGACTTATTAAATAGGCTCATTAAATACTTATTAAATAGGCTTATTAAATAGGCTTATTAAATAGACTTATTAAATAGGCTCAATAAATAGGCTTATTAAATAGGCTTATTAAATAGACTTATTAAATAGGCTCAATAAATCGGCTTATTAAATAGGCTTATTAAATAGGCTCAATAAATAGGCTTATTAAATAGGCTTATTAAATAGGCTTATTAAATAGACTTATTAAATCGGCTTATTAAATAGGCTCAATAAATAGGCTTATTAAATAGGCTCAATAAATATGCTTATTAAATAGGCTCAATAAATAGGCTTATTAAATAGGCTCAATAAATAGGCTTATTAAATAGGCTCATTAAATACTTATTAAATAGGCTTATTAAATAGACTTATTAAATAGACTTATTAAATAGGCTTATTAAATAGACTTATTAAATAGTCTTATTAAAAAGGCTTATTAAATAGACTTATTAAATAGGCTCATTAAATACTCATTAAATATGTTTATTAAATAGGTGTATTAATTAGGCTTATTAAATAGGCTTATTAAATAGGCTCATTAAATAGCCTTATTAAATAGGCTTATTTCAGCAACTTAGGCTTATTAAATAGGCTTATTTCAGCAACTTAGACTTATTAAATAGTCTTATTTCAGCAACTTAGGCTTATTAAATAGCCTTATTTCAGAAACTTATACTTATTAAATAGGCTTATTCAGCAACTTAGGCTTATTAAATAGGCTTAATCAGCAACTTAGGCTTATTAAATAGGCTTATTTCAGCAACTTAGGCTTATTAAATAGGCTCATTCAGAAACTTAGGCTTATTAAATAGGCTTATTTCAGCAACTTAGACTCATTAAATAGGCCTATTAAATAGACTGATTAAATAGGCTCATTAAATACTTATTAAATAGGCTTATTAAATAGACTTATTAAATAGGCTCAATAAATAGGCTTATTAAATAGGCTCAATAAATATGCTTATTAAATAGGCTCAATAAATAGGCTTATTAAATAGGCTCAATAAATAGGCTTATTAAATAGGCTCATTAAATACTTATTAAATAGGCTCATTAAATAGACTTATTAAATAGACTTATTAAATAGTCTTATTAAATAGACTTATTAAATAGTCTTATTAAAAAGGCTTATTAAATAGACTTATTAAATAGGCTCATTAAATACTTATTAAATATGTTTATTAAATAGGTGTATTAATTAGGCTTATTAAATAGGCTTATTAAATAGGCTTATTAAATAGGCTCAATAAATAGGCTTATTAAATAGGCTTATTAAATAGACTTATTAAATAGGCTCAATAAATCGGCTTATTAAATAGGCTTATTAAATAGGCTCAATAAATAGGCTTATTAAATAGGCTTATTAAATAGGCTTATTAAATAGACTTATTAAATCGGCTTATTAAATAGGCTCAATAAATAGGCTTATTAAATAGGCTCAATAAATATGCTTATGAAATAGGCTCAATAAATAGGCGTATTAAATAGGCTCAATAAATAGGCTTATTAAATAGGCTCATTAAATACTTATTAAATAGGCTTATTAAATAGACTTATTAAATAGACTTATTAAATAGGCTTATTAAATAGACTTATTAAATAGTCTTATTAAAAAGGCTTATTAAATAGACTTATTAAATAGGCTCATTAAATACTCATTAAATATGTTTATTAAATAGGTGTATCAATTAGGCTTATTAAATAGGCTTATTAAATAGGCTTATTAAATAGACTTATTAAATAGACTTATTAAATAGACTTATTAAATAGCCTCATGAAATAGGCTTATTTTAGCAACTTAGGCTTATTAAATACGTTTATTTCAGCAACTTAGACTTATTAAAGAGCCTTATTAAAGAGGCTTATTTCAGCAACTTAGGCTTATTAAATAAGCTTATTTCAGCAACTTATGCTTATTAAATAGCCTTATTAAACAGGTTTATTTCAGCAACTTAGGCTTATTAAATAGCATTTTTAAATAGGTTTATTTCAGCAACTTAGACTTATTAAATATACCATTCTAAATAGGCTTAGTTCAGAAACTTAGGCTTATTAAATAGTCTTATTTCAGCAACTTAGGCTCATTAAATAGCCTTATGAAATAGGCTTATTTCAGCAACTTAGGCTTATTAAATAGCCGTATTAAATAGGCTTATTTCAGCAACTTAGACTTATTAAATAGGTTTATTCAGCAACTTAGGCTTATTAAATAGGCTTATTCAGCAACTTAGGCTTATTAAATAGGCTTATTTCAGCAACTTAGACTTATTAAATAGGCCTATTAAATAGGCTTATTAAATAGGCTTATTTCAGCAACTTAGACTTATTAAATAGGCCTATTAAATAGGCTTATTAAATAGACTTATTAAATAGGCTCATTAAATACTTATTAAATAGGCTTATTAAATAGGCTTATTAAATAGACTTATTAAATCGGCTTATTAAATAGGCTCAATAAATAGGCTTATTAAATAGGCTCAATAAATATGCTTATTAAATAGGCTCAATAAATAGGCTTATTAAATAGGCTCAATAAATAGGCTTATTAAATAGGCTCATTAAATACTTATTAAATAGGCTCATTAAATAGACTTATTAAATAGACTTATTAAATAGTCTTATTAAATAGACTTATTAAATAGTCTTATTAAAAAGGCTTATTAAATAGACTTATTAAATAGGCTCATTAAATACTTATTAAATATGTTTATTAAATAGGTGTATTAATTAGGCTTATTAAATAGGCTTATTAAATAGGCTTATTAAATAGACTTATTAAATAGACTTATTAAATAGACTTATTAAATAGACTTATTAAATAGCCTCATGAAATAGGCTTATTTTAGCAACTTAGGCTTATTAAATAGGTTTATTTCAGCAACTTAGACTTATTAAAGAGCCTTATTAAATAGGCTTATTTCAGCAACTTAGGCTTATTAAATAAGCTTATTTCAGCAACTTATGCTTATTAAATAGCCTTATTAAACAGGTTTATTTCAGCAACTTAGGCTTATTAAATAGCATTTTTAAATAGGTTTATTTCAGGAACTTAGACTTATTAAATATACCTTTTTAAATAGGCTTAGTTCAGACACTTAGGCTTATTAAATAGTCTTATTTCAGCAACTTAGGCTCATTAAATAGCCTTATTAAATAGGCTTATTTCAGCAACTTATGCTTATTAAATAGCCTTATTAAACAGGTTTATTTCAGCAACTTAGGCTTATTAAATAGCATTTTTAAATAGGTTTATTTCAGCAACTTAGACTTATTAAATATACCATTCTAAATAGGCTTAGTTCAGAAACTTAGGCTTATTAAATAGTCTTATTTCAGCAACTTAGGCTCATTAAATAGCCTTATGAAATAGGCTTATTTCAGCAACTTAGGCTTATTAAATAGCCGTATTAAATAGGCTTATTTCAGCAACTTAGACTTATTAAATAGGTTTATTCAGCAACTTAGGCTTATTAAATAGGCTTATTCAGCAACTTAGGCTTATTAAATAGGCTTATTTCAGCAACTTAGACTTATTAAATAGGCCTATTAAATAGGCTTATTAAATAGGCTCATTTCAGCAACTTAGACTTATTAAATAGGCCTATTAAATAGGCTTATTAAATAGACTTATTAAATAGGCTCATTAAATACTTATTAAATAGGCTTATTAAATAGGCTTATTAAATAGACTTATTAAATAGGCTCAATAAATCGGCTTATTAAATAGGCTTATTAAATAGGCTCAATAAATAGGCTTATTAAATAGGCTTATTAAATAGGCTTATTAAATAGACTTATTAAATCGGCTTATTAAATAGGCTCAATAAATAGGCTTATTAAATAGGCTCAATAAATATGCTTATTAAATAGGCTCAATAAATAGGCTTATTAAATAGGCTCAATAAATAGGCTTATTAAATAGGCTCATTAAATACTTATTAAATAGGCTCATTAAATAGACTTATTAAATAGACTTATTAAATAGTCTTATTAAATAGACTTATTAAATAGTCTTATTAAAAAGGCTTATTAAATAGACTTATTAAATAGGCTCATTAAATACTTATTAAATATGTTTATTAAATAGGTGTATTAATTAGGCTTATTAAATAGGCTTATTAAATAGGCTTATTAAATAGACTTATTAAATAGACTTATTAAATAGACTTATTAAATAGACTTATTAAATAGCCTCATGAAATAGGCTTATTTTAGCAACTTAGGCTTATTAAATAGGTTTATTTCAGCAACTTAGACTTATTAAAGAGCCTTATTAAATAGGCTTATTTCAGCAACTTAGGCTTATTAAATAAGCTTATTTCAGCAACTTATGCTTATTAAATAGCCTTATTAAACAGGTTTATTTCAGCAACTTAGGCTTATTAAATAGCATTTTTAAATAGGTTTATTTCAGGAACTTAGACTTATTAAATATACCTTTTTAAATAGGCTTAGTTCAGACACTTAGGCTTATTAAATAGTCTTATTTCAGCAACTTAGGCTCATTAAATAGCCTTATTAAATAGGCTTATTTCAGCAACTTAGGCTTATTAAATTGCCTTATTAAATAGGCTTATTTCAGCAACTTAGACTTATTAAATAGGTTTATTCAGCAACTTAGGCTTATTAAATAGCCTTATTCAGCAACTTAGGCTTATTAAATAGGTTAATTTCTGCAACGTAGACTTATTAAATAGGCCTATTAAATAGGCTTATTAAATAGGTTTATTTCAGCAACTTAGACTTATTAAATAGGCCTATTAAATAGGCTTATTAAATAGACTTATTAAATAGGCTCATTAAATACTTAAATTTCGATTTAAAGCTTTCGTGACTGCAATGATTCATCTTCTTTGGTTCTTTCGGTAAAGTCACGTATTCTCATTCTACGTGTCATTAAATACTTATTAAATAGGCTTATTAAATAGGCTTATTAAATAGACTTATTAAATAGGCTCAATAAATAGGCTTATTAAATAGGCTTATTAAATAGGCTCAATAAATAGGCTTATTAAATAGGCTTATTAAATAGGCTTATTAAATAGAGTTATTAAATAGGCTTATTAAATAGGCTCAATAAATAGGCTTATGAAATAGGCTCAATAAATAGGCTTATTAAATAGGCTCAATAAATAGGCTTATTAAATAGGCTCAATAAATAGGCTTATTAAATAGGCTCATTAAATACTTATTAAATAGGCTTATTAAATAGACTTATTAAATAGACTTATTAAATAGGCTTATTAAATAGACTTATTAAATAGGCTTATTAAAAAGGCTTATTAAATAGACTTATTAAATAGGCTCATTAAATACTTATTAAATATGTTCATTAAATAGGCGTATTAAATAGGCTTATTAAATAGGCTTATTAAATAGGCTTATTAAATAGGCTTATTAAAAAGGCTTATTAAATAGACTTATTAAATTTCCTAATTAAATAGGCTTATTTTAGCAACTTAGGCTTATTTAATAGGTTTATTTCAGCAACTTAGACTTATTAAATAGGCTTATTTCAGCAACTTAGACTTATTAAATAGGCCTATTAAATAGGCTTATTAAATAGGCTTATTTCAGCAACTTAGACTTATTACATAGGCCTATTAATTAGGCTTATTAAATAGACTTATTAAATAGGCTCATTAAATACTTATTATATAGGCTTATTAAATAGGCTTATTAAATAGACTTATTAAATAGGCTCAATAAATCGACTTATTAAATAGGCTTATTAAATAGGCTCAATAAATAGGCTTATTAAATAGGCTTATTAAATAGGCTTATTAAATAGACTTATTAAATCGGCTTATTAAATAGGCTCAATAAATAGGCTTATTAAATAGGCTCAATAAATATGCTTATTAAATAGGCTCAATAAATAGGCTTATTAAATAGGCTCAATAAATAGGCTTATTAAATAGGCTCATTAAATACTTATTATATAGGCTTATTAAATTGATTTATTAAATAGACTTATTAAATAGTCTCATTAAATAGACTTATTAAATAGTCTTATTAAAAAGGCTTATTAAATAGACTTATTAAATAGGCTCATTAAATACTTATTAAATATGTTTATTAAATAGGTGTATTAATTAGGCTTATTAAATAAGCTTATTAAATAGGCTTATTCAGCAACTTAGGCTTATTAAATAGCCTTATTAAATATGCTTATTTCAGCAACTTAGACTTATTAAATAGGTTTATTCAGCAAATTAGGCTTATTAAATAGGCTTATTCAGCAACTTAGGCTTATTTAATAGGCTTATTTCAGCAACTTAGGCTTATTAAATAGGCTCATTCAGAAACTTAGGCTTATTAAATAAGCTTATTTCAGCAACTAAGACTTATTAAATAGGCCTATTAAACAGGCTTATTAAATAGGCTTATTTCAGCAACTTAGATTTATTAAAAAAGGCCTATTAAATAGGCTTATTAAATAGACTTATTAAATAGGCTCATTAAATACTTATTAAATAGGCTTATTAAATAGGCTTATTAAATAGACTTATTAAATAGGCTCAATAAATAGGCTTATTAAATAGGCTTATTAAATTGACTTATTAAATAGGCTCAATAAATCGGCTTATTAAATAGGCTTATTAAATAGGCTCAATAAATAGGCTTATTAAATAGGCTTATTAAATAGGCTTATTAAATAGACTTATTAAATCGGCTTATTAAATAGGCTCAATAAATAGGCTTATTAAATAGGCTCAATAAATATGCTTATTAAATAGGCTCAATAAATAGGCTTATTAAATAGGCTCAATAAATAGGCTTATTAAATAGGCTCATTAAATACTTATTAAATAGGCTTATTAAATAGACTTATTAAATAGACTTATTAAATAGGCTTATTAAATAGACTTATTAAATAGTCTTATTAAAAAGGCTTATTAAATAGACTTATTAAATAGGCTCATTAAATACTCATTAAATATGTTTATTAAATAGGTGTATTAATTAGGCTTATTAAATAGGCTTATTAAATAGGCTTATTAAATAGACTTATTAAATAGGCTCATTAAATACTTATTAAATAGGCTTATTAAATAGGCTTATTAAATAGACTTATTAAATAGGCTCAATAAATAGGCTTATAAAATAGGCTTATTAAATAGACTTATTAAATAGGCTCAATAAATCGGCTTATTAAATAGGCTTATTAAATAGGCTCAATAAATAGGCTTATTAAATAGGCTTATTAAATAGGCTTATTAAATAGACTTATTAAATAGACTTATTAAATAGACTTATTAAATAGGCTCATTAAATACTTATTAAATAGGCTTATTAAATAGGCTTATTAAATAGACTTATTAAATAGGCTCAATAAATAGGCTTATTAAATAGGCTTATTAAATAGACTTATTAAATAGGCTCAATAAATCGGCTTATTAAATAGGCTTATTAAATAGGCTCAATAAATAGGCTTATTAAATAGGCTTATTAAATAGGCTTATTAAATAGACTTATTAAATCGGCTTATTAAATAGGCTCAATAAATAGGCTTATTAAATAGGCTCAATAAATATGCTTATTAAATAGGCTCAATAAATAGGCTTATTAAATAGGCTCAATAAATAGGCTTATTAAATAGGCTCATTAAATACTTATTAAATAGGCTTATTAAATAGACTTATTAAATAGACTTATTAAATTGGCTTATTAAATAGACTTATTAAATAGTCTTATTAAAAAGGCTTATTAAATAGACTTATTAAATAGGCTCATTAAATACTCATTAAATATGTTTATTAAATAGGTGTATCAATTAGGCTTATTAAATAGGCTTATTAAATAGGCTTATTAAATAGACTTATTAAATAGACTTATTAAATAGACTTATTAAATAGACTTATTAAATAGCCTCATGAAATAGGCTTATTTTAGCAACTTAGGCTTATTAAATAGGTTTATTTCAGCAACTTAGACTTATTAAAGAGCCTTATTAAAGAGGCTTATTTCAGCAACTTAGGCTTATTAAATAAGCTTATTTCAGCAACTTATGCTTATTAAATAGCCTTATTAAACAGGTTTATTTCAGCAACTTAGGCTTATTAAATAGCATTTTTAAATAGGTTTATTTCAGCAACTTAGACTTATTAAATATACCTTTCTAAATAGGCTTAGTTCAGAAACTTAGGCTTATTAAATAGTCTTATTTCAGCAACTTAGGCTCATTAAATAGCCTTATGAAATAGGCTAATTTCAGCAACTTAGGCTTATTAAATAGCCGTATTAAATAGGCTTATTTCAGCAACTTAGACTTATTAAATAGGTTTATTCAGCAACTTAGGCTTATTAAATAGGCTTATTCAGCAACTTAGGCTTATTAAATAGGCTTATTTCAGCAACTTAGACTTATTAAATAGGCCTATTAAATAGGCTTATTAAATAGGCTTATTAAATTGACTTATTAAATAGGCTCAATAAATCGGCTTATTAAATAGGCTTATTAAATAGGCTCAATAAATAGGCTTATTAAATAGGCTTATTAAATAGGCTTATTAAATAGACTTATTAAATCGGCTTATTAAATAGGCTCAATAAATAGGCTTATTAAATAGGCTCAATAAATATGCTTATTAAATAGGCTCAATAAATAGGCTTATTAAATAGGCTCAATAAATAGGCTTATTAAATAGGCTCATTAAATACTTATTAAATAGGCTTATTAAATAGACTTATTAAATAGACTTATTAAATAGGCTTATTAAATAGACTTATTAAATAGTCTTATTAAAAAGGCTTATTAAATAGACTTATTAAATAGGCTCATTAAATACTCATTAAATATGTTTATTAAATAGGTGTATTAATTAGGCTTATTAAATAGGCTTATTAAATAGGCTTATTAAATAGACTTATTAAATAGGCTCATTAAATACTTATTAAATAGGCTTATTAAATAGGCTTATTAAATAGACTTATTAAATAGGCTCAATAAATAGGCTTATAAAATAGGCTTATTAAATAGACTTATTAAATAGGCTCAATAAATCGGCTTATTAAATAGGCTTATTAAATAGGCTCAATAAATAGGCTTATTAAATAGGCTTATTAAATAGGCTTATTAAATAGACTTATTAAATAGACTTATTAAATAGACTTATTAAATAGGCTCATTAAATACTTATTAAATAGGCTTATTAAATAGGCTTATTAAATAGACTTATTAAATAGGCTCAATAAATAGGCTTATTAAATAGGCTTATTAAATAGACTTATTAAATAGGCTCAATAAATCGGCTTATTAAATAGGCTTATTAAATAGGCTCAATAAATAGGCTTATTAAATAGGCTTATTAAATAGGCTTATTAAATAGACTTATTAAATCGGCTTATTAAATAGGCTCAATAAATAGGCTTATTAAATAGGCTCAATAAATATGCTTATTAAATAGGCTCAATAAATAGGCTTATTAAATAGGCTCAATAAATAGGCTTATTAAATAGGCTCATTAAATACTTATTAAATAGGCTTATTAAATAGACTTATTAAATAGACTTATTAAATTGGCTTATTAAATAGACTTATTAAATAGTCTTATTAAAAAGGCTTATTAAATAGACTTATTAAATAGGCTCATTAAATACTCATTAAATATGTTTATTAAATAGGTGTATCAATTAGGCTTATTAAATAGGCTTATTAAATAGGCTTATTAAATAGACTTATTAAATAGACTTATTAAATAGACTTATTAAATAGACTTATTAAATAGCCTCATGAAATAGGCTTATTTTAGCAACTTAGGCTTATTAAATAGGTTTATTTCAGCAACTTAGACTTATTAAAGAGCCTTATTAAAGAGGCTTATTTCAGCAACTTAGGCTTATTAAATAAGCTTATTTCAGCAACTTATGCTTATTAAATAGCCTTATTAAACAGGTTTATTTCAGCAACTTAGGCTTATTAAATAGCATTTTTAAATAGGTTTATTTCAGCAACTTAGACTTATTAAATATACCTTTCTAAATAGGCTTAGTTCAGAAACTTAGGCTTATTAAATAGTCTTATTTCAGCAACTTAGGCTCATTAAATAGCCTTATGAAATAGGCTAATTTCAGCAACTTAGGCTTATTAAATAGCCGTATTAAATAGGCTTATTTCAGCAACTTAGACTTATTAAATAGGTTTATTCAGCAACTTAGGCTTATTAAATAGGCTTATTCAGCAACTTAGGCTTATTAAATAGGCTTATTTCAGCAACTTAGACTTATTAAATAGGCCTATTAAATAGGCTTATTAAATAGGCTTATTTCAGCAACTTAGACTTATTAAATAGGCCTATTAAATAGGCTTATTAAATAGACTTATTAAATAGGCTCATTAAATACTTATTAAATAGGCTTATTAAATAGGCTTATTAAATAGACTTATTAAATAGGCTCAATAAATCGGCTTATTAAATAGGCTTATTAAATAGGCTCAATAAATAGGCTTATTAAATAGGCTCAATAAATAGGCTTATTAAATAGGCTCATTAAATACTTATTATATAGGCTTATTAAATTGATTTATTAAATAGACTTATTAAATAGTCTCATTAAATAGACTTATTAAATAGTCTTATTAAAAAGGCTTATTAAATAGACTTATTAAATAGGCTCATTAAATACTTATTAAATATGTTTATTAAATAGGTGTATTAATTAGGCTTATTAAATAAGCTTATTAAATAGGCTTATTCAGCAACTTAGGCTTATTAAATAGCCTTATTAAATATGCTTATTTCAGCAACTTAGACTTATTAAATAGGTTTATTCAGCAAATTAGGCTTATTAAATAGGCTTATTCAGCAACTTAGGCTTATTTAATAGGCTTATTTCAGCAACTTAGGCTTATTAAATAGGCTCATTCAGAAACTTAGGCTTATTAAATAAGCTTATTTCAGCAACTAAGACTTATTAAATAGGCCTATTAAACAGGCTTATTAAATAGGCTTATTTCAGCAACTTAGATTTATTAAAAAAGGCCTATTAAATAGGCTTATTAAATAGACTTATTAAATAGGCTCATTAAATACTTATTAAATAGGCTTATTAAATAGGCTTATTAAATAGACTTATTAAATAGGCTCAATAAATAGGCTTATTAAATAGGCTTATTAAATAGACTTATTAAATAGGCTCAATAAATCGGCTTATTAAATAGGCTTATTAAATAGGCTCAATAAATAGGCTTATTAAATAGGCTTATTAAATAGGCTTATTAAATAGACTTATTAAATCGGCTTATTAAATAGGCTCAATAAATAGGCTTATTAAATAGGCTCAATAAATATGCTTATTAAATAGGCTCAATAAATAGGCTTATTAAATAGGCTCAATAAATAGGCTTATTAAATAGGCTCATTAAATACTTATTAAATAGGCTTATTAAATAGACTTATTAAATAGACTTATTAAATAGGCTTATTAAATAGACTTATTAAATAGTCTTATTAAAAAGGCTTATTAAATAGACTTATTAAATAGGCTCATTAAATACTCATTAAATATGTTTATTAAATAGGTGTATTAATTAGGCTTATTAAATAGGCTTATTAAATAGGCTCATTAAATAGCCTTATTAAATAGGCTTATTTCAGCAACTTAGGCTTATTAAATAGGCTTATTTCAGCAACTTAGACTTATTAAATAGTCTTATTTCAGCAACTTAGGCTTATTAAATAGCCTTATTTCAGAAACTTATACTTATTAAATAGGCTTATTCAGCAACTTAGGCTTATTAAATAGGCTTAATCAGCAACTTAGGCTTATTAAATAGGCTTATTTCAGCAACTTAGGCTTATTAAATAGGCTCATTCAGAAACTTAGGCTTATTAAATAGGCTTATTTCAGCAACTTAGACTCATTAAATAGGCCTATTAAATAGACTGATTAAATAGGCTCATTAAATACTTATTAAATAGGCTTATTAAATAGACTTATTAAATAGGCTCAATAAATAGGCTTATTAAATAGGCTCAATAAATATGCTTATTAAATAGGCTCAATAAATAGGCTTATTAAATAGGCTCAATAAATAGGCTTATTAAATAGGCTCATTAAATACTTATTAAATAGGCTCATTAAATAGACTTATTAAATAGACTTATTAAATAGTCTTATTAAATAGACTTATTAAATAGTCTTATTAAAAAGGCTTATTAAATAGACTTATTAAATAGGCTCATTAAATACTTATTAAATATGTTTATTAAATAGGTGTATTAATTAGGCTTATTAAATAGGCTTATTAAATAGGCTTATTAAATAGGCTCAATAAATAGGCTTATTAAATAGGCTTATTAAATAGACTTATTAAATAGGCTCAATAAATCGGCTTATTAAATAGGCTTATTAAATAGGCTCAATAAATAGGCTTATTAAATAGGCTTATTAAATAGGCTTATTAAATAGACTTATTAAATCGGCTTATTAAATAGGCTCAATAAATAGGCTTATTAAATAGGCTCAATAAATATGCTTATGAAATAGGCTCAATAAATAGGCGTATTAAATAGGCTCAATAAATAGGCTTATTAAATAGGCTCATTAAATACTTATTAAATAGGCTTATTAAATAGACTTATTAAATAGACTTATTAAATAGGCTTATTAAATAGACTTATTAAATAGTCTTATTAAAAAGGCTTATTAAATAGACTTATTAAATAGGCTCATTAAATACTCATTAAATATGTTTATTAAATAGGTGTATCAATTAGGCTTATTAAATAGGCTTATTAAATAGGCTTATTAAATAGACTTATTAAATAGACTTATTAAATAGACTTATTAAATAGCCTCATGAAATAGGCTTATTTTAGCAACTTAGGCTTATTAAATACGTTTATTTCAGCAACTTAGACTTATTAAAGAGCCTTATTAAAGAGGCTTATTTCAGCAACTTAGGCTTATTAAATAAGCTTATTTCAGCAACTTATGCTTATTAAATAGCCTTATTAAACAGGTTTATTTCAGCAACTTAGGCTTATTAAATAGCATTTTTAAATAGGTTTATTTCAGCAACTTAGACTTATTAAATATACCATTCTAAATAGGCTTAGTTCAGAAACTTAGGCTTATTAAATAGTCTTATTTCAGCAACTTAGGCTCATTAAATAGCCTTATGAAATAGGCTTATTTCAGCAACTTAGGCTTATTAAATAGCCGTATTAAATAGGCTTATTTCAGCAACTTAGACTTATTAAATAGGTTTATTCAGCAACTTAGGCTTATTAAATAGGCTTATTCAGCAACTTAGGCTTATTAAATAGGCTTATTTCAGCAACTTAGACTTATTAAATAGGCCTATTAAATAGGCTTATTAAATAGGCTTATTTCAGCAACTTAGACTTATTAAATAGGCCTATTAAATAGGCTTATTAAATAGACTTATTAAATAGGCTCATTAAATACTTATTAAATAGGCTTATTAAATAGGCTTATTAAATAGACTTATTAAATCGGCTTATTAAATAGGCTCAATAAATAGGCTTATTAAATAGGCTCAATAAATATGCTTATTAAATAGGCTCAATAAATAGGCTTATTAAATAGGCTCAATAAATAGGCTTATTAAATAGGCTCATTAAATACTTATTAAATAGGCTCATTAAATAGACTTATTAAATAGACTTATTAAATAGTCTTATTAAATAGACTTATTAAATAGTCTTATTAAAAAGGCTTATTAAATAGACTTATTAAATAGGCTCATTAAATACTTATTAAATATGTTTATTAAATAGGTGTATTAATTAGGCTTATTAAATAGGCTTATTAAATAGGCTTATTAAATAGACTTATTAAATAGACTTATTAAATAGACTTATTAAATAGACTTATTAAATAGCCTCATGAAATAGGCTTATTTTAGCAACTTAGGCTTATTAAATAGGTTTATTTCAGCAACTTAGACTTATTAAAGAGCCTTATTAAATAGGCTTATTTCAGCAACTTAGGCTTATTAAATAAGCTTATTTCAGCAACTTATGCTTATTAAATAGCCTTATTAAACAGGTTTATTTCAGCAACTTAGGCTTATTAAATAGCATTTTTAAATAGGTTTATTTCAGGAACTTAGACTTATTAAATATACCTTTTTAAATAGGCTTAGTTCAGACACTTAGGCTTATTAAATAGTCTTATTTCAGCAACTTAGGCTCATTAAATAGCCTTATTAAATAGGCTTATTTCAGCAACTTATGCTTATTAAATAGCCTTATTAAACAGGTTTATTTCAGCAACTTAGGCTTATTAAATAGCATTTTTAAATAGGTTTATTTCAGCAACTTAGACTTATTAAATATACCATTCTAAATAGGCTTAGTTCAGAAACTTAGGCTTATTAAATAGTCTTATTTCAGCAACTTAGGCTCATTAAATAGCCTTATGAAATAGGCTTATTTCAGCAACTTAGGCTTATTAAATAGCCGTATTAAATAGGCTTATTTCAGCAACTTAGACTTATTAAATAGGTTTATTCAGCAACTTAGGCTTATTAAATAGGCTTATTCAGCAACTTAGGCTTATTAAATAGGCTTATTTCAGCAACTTAGACTTATTAAATAGGCCTATTAAATAGGCTTATTAAATAGGCTTATTTCAGCAACTTAGACTTATTAAATAGGCCTATTAAATAGGCTTATTAAATAGACTTATTAAATAGGCTCATTAAATACTTATTAAATAGGCTTATTAAATAGGCTTATTAAATAGACTTATTAAATAGGCTCAATAAATCGGCTTATTAAATAGGCTTATTAAATAGGCTCAATAAATAGGCTTATTAAATAGGCTTATTAAATAGGCTTATTAAATAGACTTATTAAATCGGCTTATTAAATAGGCTCAATAAATAGGCTTATTAAATAGGCTCAATAAATATGCTTATTAAATAGGCTCAATAAATAGGCTTATTAAATAGGCTCAATAAATAGGCTTATTAAATAGGCTCATTAAATACTTATTAAATAGGCTCATTAAATAGACTTATTAAATAGACTTATTAAATAGTCTTATTAAATAGACTTATTAAATAGTCTTATTAAAAAGGCTTATTAAATAGACTTATTAAATAGGCTCATTAAATACTTATTAAATATGTTTATTAAATAGGTGTATTAATTAGGCTTATTAAATAGGCTTATTAAATAGGCTTATTAAATAGACTTATTAAATAGACTTATTAAATAGACTTATTAAATAGACTTATTAAATAGCCTCATGAAATAGGCTTATTTTAGCAACTTAGGCTTATTAAATAGGTTTATTTCAGCAACTTAGACTTATTAAAGAGCCTTATTAAATAGGCTTATTTCAGCAACTTAGGCTTATTAAATAAGCTTATTTCAGCAACTTATGCTTATTAAATAGCCTTATTAAACAGGTTTATTTCAGCAACTTAGGCTTATTAAATAGCATTTTTAAATAGGTTTATTTCAGGAACTTAGACTTATTAAATATACCTTTTTAAATAGGCTTAGTTCAGACACTTAGGCTTATTAAATAGTCTTATTTCAGCAACTTAGGCTCATTAAATAGCCTTATTAAATAGGCTTATTTCAGCAACTTAGGCTTATTAAATTGCCTTATTAAATAGGCTTATTTCAGCAACTTAGACTTATTAAATAGGTTTATTCAGCAACTTAGGCTTATTAAATAGCCTTATTCAGCAACTTAGGCTTATTAAATAGGTTAATTTCTGCAACGTAGACTTATTAAATAGGCCTATTAAATAGGCTTATTAAATAGGTTTATTTCAGCAACTTAGACTTATTAAATAGGCCTATTAAATAGGCTTATTAAATAGACTTATTAAATAGGCTCATTAAATACTTAAATTTCGATTTAAAGCTTTCGTGACTGCAATGATTCATCTTCTTTGGTTCTTTCGGTAAAGTCACGTATTCTCATTCTACGTGTCATTAAATACTTATTAAATAGGCTTATTAAATAGGCTTATTAAATAGACTTATTAAATAGGCTCAATAAATAGGCTTATTAAATAGGCTTATTAAATAGGCTCAATAAATAGGCTTATTAAATAGGCTTATTAAATAGGCTTATTAAATAGAGTTATTAAATAGGCTTATTAAATAGGCTCAATAAATAGGCTTATGAAATAGGCTCAATAAATAGGCTTATTAAATAGGCTCAATAAATAGGCTTATTAAATAGGCTCAATAAATAGGCTTATTAAATAGGCTCATTAAATACTTATTAAATAGGCTAATTAAATAGACTTATTAAATAGACTTATTAAATAGGCTTATTAAATAGACTTATTAAATAGGCTTATTAAAAAGGCTTATTAAATAGACTTATTAAATAGGCTCATTAAATACTTATTAAATATGTTCATTAAATAGGCGTATTAAATAGGCTTATTAAATAGGCTTATTAAATAGGCTTATTAAATAGGCTTATTAAAAAGGCTTATTAAATAGACTTATTAAATTTCCTAATTAAATAGGCTTATTTTAGCAACTTAGGCTTATTTAATAGGTTTATTTCAGCAACTTAGACTTATTAAATAGGCTTATTTCAGCAACTTAGACTTATTAAATAGGCCTATTAAATAGGCTTATTAAATAGGCTTATTTCAGCAACTTAGACTTATTACATAGGCCTATTAATTAGGCTTATTAAATAGACTTATTAAATAGGCTCATTAAATACTTATTATATAGGCTTATTAAATAGGCTTATTAAATAGACTTATTAAATAGGCTCAATAAATCGACTTATTAAATAGGCTTATTAAATAGGCTCAATAAATAGGCTTATTAAATAGGCTTATTAAATAGGCTTATTAAATAGACTTATTAAATCGGCTTATTAAATAGGCTCAATAAATAGGCTTATTAAATAGGCTCAATAAATATGCTTATTAAATAGGCTCAATAAATAGGCTTATTAAATAGGCTCAATAAATAGGCTTATTAAATAGGCTCATTAAATACTTATTATATAGGCTTATTAAATTGATTTATTAAATAGACTTATTAAATAGTCTCATTAAATAGACTTATTAAATAGTCTTATTAAAAAGGCTTATTAAATAGACTTATTAAATAGGCTCATTAAATACTTATTAAATATGTTTATTAAATAGGTGTATTAATTAGGCTTATTAAATAAGCTTATTAAATAGGCTTATTCAGCAACTTAGGCTTATTAAATAGCCTTATTAAATATGCTTATTTCAGCAACTTAGACTTATTAAATAGGTTTATTCAGCAAATTAGGCTTATTAAATAGGCTTATTCAGCAACTTAGGCTTATTTAATAGGCTTATTTCAGCAACTTAGGCTTATTAAATAGGCTCATTCAGAAACTTAGGCTTATTAAATAAGCTTATTTCAGCAACTAAGACTTATTAAATAGGCCTATTAAACAGGCTTATTAAATAGGCTTATTTCAGCAACTTAGATTTATTAAAAAAGGCCTATTAAATAGGCTTATTAAATAGACTTATTAAATAGGCTCATTAAATACTTATTAAATAGGCTTATTAAATAGGCTTATTAAATAGACTTATTAAATAGGCTCAATAAATAGGCTTATTAAATAGGCTTATTAAATTGACTTATTAAATAGGCTCAATAAATCGGCTTATTAAATAGGCTTATTAAATAGGCTCAATAAATAGGCTTATTAAATAGGCTTATTAAATAGGCTTATTAAATAGACTTATTAAATCGGCTTATTAAATAGGCTCAATAAATAGGCTTATTAAATAGGCTCAATAAATATGCTTATTAAATAGGCTCAATAAATAGGCTTATTAAATAGGCTCAATAAATAGGCTTATTAAATAGGCTCATTAAATACTTATTAAATAGGCTTATTAAATAGACTTATTAAATAGACTTATTAAATAGGCTTATTAAATAGACTTATTAAATAGTCTTATTAAAAAGGCTTATTAAATAGACTTATTAAATAGGCTCATTAAATACTCATTAAATATGTTTATTAAATAGGTGTATTAATTAGGCTTATTAAATAGGCTTATTAAATAGGCTTATTAAATAGACTTATTAAATAGGCTCATTAAATACTTATTAAATAGGCTTATTAAATAGGCTTATTAAATAGACTTATTAAATAGGCTCAATAAATAGGCTTATAAAATAGGCTTATTAAATAGACTTATTAAATAGGCTCAATAAATCGGCTTATTAAATAGGCTTATTAAATAGGCTCAATAAATAGGCTTATTAAATAGGCTTATTAAATAGGCTTATTAAATAGACTTATTAAATAGACTTATTAAATAGACTTATTAAATAGGCTCATTAAATACTTATTAAATAGGCTTATTAAATAGGCTTATTAAATAGACTTATTAAATAGGCTCAATAAATAGGCTTATTAAATAGGCTTATTAAATAGACTTATTAAATAGGCTCAATAAATCGGCTTATTAAATAGGCTTATTAAATAGGCTCAATAAATAGGCTTATTAAATAGGCTTATTAAATAGGCTTATTAAATAGACTTATTAAATCGGCTTATTAAATAGGCTCAATAAATAGGCTTATTAAATAGGCTCAATAAATATGCTTATTAAATAGGCTCAATAAATAGGCTTATTAAATAGGCTCAATAAATAGGCTTATTAAATAGGCTCATTAAATACTTATTAAATAGGCTTATTAAATAGACTTATTAAATAGACTTATTAAATTGGCTTATTAAATAGACTTATTAAATAGTCTTATTAAAAAGGCTTATTAAATAGACTTATTAAATAGGCTCATTAAATACTCATTAAATATGTTTATTAAATAGGTGTATCAATTAGGCTTATTAAATAGGCTTATTAAATAGGCTTATTAAATAGACTTATTAAATAGACTTATTAAATAGACTTATTAAATAGACTTATTAAATAGCCTCATGAAATAGGCTTATTTTAGCAACTTAGGCTTATTAAATAGGTTTATTTCAGCAACTTAGACTTATTAAAGAGCCTTATTAAAGAGGCTTATTTCAGCAACTTAGGCTTATTAAATAAGCTTATTTCAGCAACTTATGCTTATTAAATAGCCTTATTAAACAGGTTTATTTCAGCAACTTAGGCTTATTAAATAGCATTTTTAAATAGGTTTATTTCAGCAACTTAGACTTATTAAATATACCTTTCTAAATAGGCTTAGTTCAGAAACTTAGGCTTATTAAATAGTCTTATTTCAGCAACTTAGGCTCATTAAATAGCCTTATGAAATAGGCTAATTTCAGCAACTTAGGCTTATTAAATAGCCGTATTAAATAGGCTTATTTCAGCAACTTAGACTTATTAAATAGGTTTATTCAGCAACTTAGGCTTATTAAATAGGCTTATTCAGCAACTTAGGCTTATTAAATAGGCTTATTTCAGCAACTTAGACTTATTAAATAGGCTTATTAAATAGGCTTATTTCAGCAACTTAGACTTATTAAATAGGCCTATTAAATAGGCTTATTAAATAGACTTATTAAATAGGCTCATTAAATACTTATTAAATAGGCTTATTAAATAGGCTTATTAAATAGACTTATTAAATAGGCTCAATAAATCGGCTTATTAAATAGGCTTATTAAATAGGCTCAATAAATAGGCTTATTAAATAGGCTTATTAAATAGGCTTATTACATAGACTTATTAAATCGGCTTATTAAATAGGCTCAATAAATAGGCTTATTAAATAGGCTCAATAAATATGCTTATTAAATAGGCTCAATAAATAGGCTTATTAAATAGGCTCAATAAATAGGCTTATTAAATAGGCTCATTAAATACTTATTAAATAGGCTCATTAAATAGACTTATTAAATAGACTTATTAAATAGTCTTATTAAATAGACTTATTAAATAGTCTTATTAAAAAGGCTTATTAAATAGACTTATTAAATAGGCTCATTAAATACTTATTAAATATGTTTATTAAATAGGTGTATTAATTAGGCTTATTAAATAGGCTTATTAAATAGGCTTATTAAATAGACTTATTAAATAGACTTATTAAATAGACTTATTAAATAGACTTATTAAATAGCCTCATGAAATAGGCTTATTTTAGCAACTTAGGCTTATTAAATAGGTTTATTTCAGCAACTTAGACTTATTAAAGAGCCTTATTAAATAGGCTTATTTCAGCAACTTAGGCTTATTAAATAAGCTTATTTCAGCAACTTATGCTTATTAAATAGCCTTATTAAACAGGTTTATTTCAGCAACTTAGGCTTATTAAATAGCATTTTTAAATAGGTTTATTTCAGGAACTTAGACTTATTAAATATACCTTTTTAAATAGGCTTAGTTCAGACACTTAGGCTTATTAAATAGTCTTATTTCAGCAACTTAGGCTCATTAAATAGCCTTATTAAATAGGCTTATTTCAGCAACTTAGGCTTATTAAATAGCCTTATTAAATAGGCTTATTTCAGCAACTTAGACTTATTAAATAGGTTTATTCAGCAACTTAGGCTTATTAAATAGCCTTATTCAGCAACTTAGGCTTATTAAATAGGTTAATTTCTGCAACGTAGACTTATTAAATAGGCCTATTAAATAGGCTTATTAAATAGGTTTATTTCAGCAACTTAGACTTATTAAATAGGCCTATTAAATAGGCTTATTAAATAGACTTATTAAATAGGCTCATTAAATACTTAAATTTCGATTTAAAGCTTTCGTGACTGCAATGATTCATCTTCTTTGGTTCTTTCGGTAAAGTCACGTATTCTCATTCTACGTGTCATTAAATACTTATTAAATAGGCTTATTAAATAGGCTTATTAAATAGACTTATTAAATAGGCTCAATAAATAGGCTTATTAAATAGGCTTATTAAATAGGCTCAATAAATAGGCTTATTAAATAGGCTTATTAAATAGGCTTATTAAATAGAGTTATTAAATAGGCTTATTAAATAGGCTCAATAAATAGGCTTATGAAATAGGCTCAATAAATAGGCTTATTAAATAGGCTCAATAAATAGGCTTATTAAATAGGCTCAATAAATAGGCTTATTAAATAGGCTCAATAAACAGGCTTATTAAATAGGCTTATTAAATAGGCTTATTAAATAGGCTTATTAAAAAGGCTTATTAAATAGACTTATTAAATTTCCTAATTAAATAGGCTTATTTTAGCAACTTAGGCTTATTTAATAGGTTTATTTCAGCAACTTAGACTTATTAAATAGGCTTATTTCAGCAACTTAGACTTATTAAATAGGCCTATTAAATAGGCTTATTAAATAGGCTTATTTCAGCAACTTAGACTTATTACATAGGCCTATTAATTAGGCTTATTAAATAGACTTATTAAATAGGCTCATTAAATACTTATTATATAGGCTTATTAAATAGGCTTATTAAATAGACTTATTAAATAGGCTCAATAAATCGACTTATTAAATAGGCTTATTAAATATGCTCAATAAATAGGCTTATTAAATAGGCTTATTAAATAGGCTTATTAAATAGACTTATTAAATCGGCTTATTAAATAGGCTCAATAAATAGGCTTATTAAATAGGCTCAATAAATATGCTTATTAAATAGGCTCAATAAATAGGCTTATTAAATAGGCTCAATAAATAGGCTTATTAAATAGGCTCATTAAATACTTATTATATAGGCTTATTAAATTGATTTATTAAATAGACTTATTAAATAGTCTCATTAAATAGACTTATTAAATAGTCTTATTAAAAAGGCTTATTAAATAGACTTATTAAATAGGCTCATTAAATACTTATTAAATATGTTTATTAAATAGGTGTATTAATTAGGCTTATTAAATAAGCTTATTAAATAGGCTTATTCAGCAACTTAGGCTTATTAAATAGCCTTATTAAATATGCTTATTTCAGCAACTTAGACTTATTAAATAGGTTTATTCAGCAAATTAGGCTTATTAAATAGGCTTATTCAGCAACTTAGGCTTATTTAATAGGCTTATTTCAGCAACTTAGGCTTATTAAATAGGCTCATTCAGAAACTTAGGCTTATTAAATAAGCTTATTTCAGCAACTAAGACTTATTAAATAGGCCTATTAAACAGGCTTATTAAATAGGCTTATTTCAGCAACTTAGATTTATTAAAAAAGGCCTATTAAATAGGCTTATTAAATAGACTTATTAAATAGGCTCATTAAATACTTATTAAATAGGCTTATTAAATAGGCTTATTAAATAGACTTATTAAATAGGCTCAATAAATAGGCTTATTAAATAGGCTTATTAAATAGACTTATTAAATAGGCTCAATAAATCGGCTTATTAAATAGGCTTATTAAATAGGCTCAATAAATAGGCTTATTAAATAGGCTTATTAAATAGGCTTATTAAATAGACTTATTAAATCGGCTTATTAAATAGGCTCAATAAATAGGCTTATTAAATAGGCTCAATAAATATGCTTATTAAATAGGCTCAATAAATAGGCTTATTAAATAGGCTCAATAAATAGGCTTATTAAATAGGCTCATTAAATACTTATTAAATAGGCTTATTAAATAGACTTATTAAATAGACTTATTAAATAGGCTTATTAAATAGACTTATTAAATAGTCTTATTAAAAAGGCTTATTAAATAGACTTATTAAATAGGCTCATTAAATACTCATTAAATATGTTTATTAAATAGGTGTATTAATTAGGCTTATTAAATAGGCTTATTAAATAGGCTTATTAAATAGACTTATTAAATAGGCTCATTAAATACTTATTAAATAGGCTTATTAAATAGGCTTATTAAATAGACTTATTAAATAGGCTCAATAAATAGGCTTATAAAATAGGCTTATTAAATAGACTTATTAAATAGGCTCAATAAATCGGCTTATTAAATAGGCTTATTAAATAGGCTCAATAAATAGGCTTATTAAATAGGCTTATTAAATAGGCTTATTAAATAGACTTATTAAATAGACTTATTAAATAGACTTATTAAATAGGCTCATTAAATACTTATTAAATAGGCTTATTAAATAGGCTTATTAAATAGACTTATTAAATAGGCTCAATAAATAGGCTTATTAAATAGGCTTATTAAATAGACTTATTAAATAGGCTCAATAAATCGGCTTATTAAATAGGCTTATTAAATAGGCTCAATAAATAGGCTTATTAAATAGGCTTATTAAATAGGCTTATTAAATAGACTTATTAAATCGGCTCATTAAATAGGCTCAATAAATAGGCTTATTAAATAGGCTCAATAAATATGCTTATTAAATAGGCTCAATAAATAGGCTTATTAAATAGGCTCAATAAATAGGCTTATTAAATAGGCTCATTAAATACTTATTAAATAGGCTTATTAAATAGACTTATTAAATAGACTTATTAAATTGGCTTATTAAATAGACTTATTAAATAGTCTTATTAAAAAGGCTTATTAAATAGACTTATTAAATAGGCTCATTAAATACTCATTAAATATGTTTATTAAATAGGTGTATCAATTAGGCTTATTAAATAGGCTTATTAAATAGGCTTATTAAATAGACTTATTAAATAGACTTATTAAATAGACTTATTAAATAGACTTATTAAATAGCCTCATGAAATAGGCTTATTTTAGCAACTTAGGCTTATTAAATAGGTTTATTTCAGCAACTTAGACTTATTAAAGAGCCTTATTAAAGAGGCTTATTTCAGCAACTTAGGCTTATTAAATAAGCTTATTTCAGCAACTTATGCTTATTAAATAGCCTTATTAAACAGGTTTATTTCAGCAACTTAGGCTTATTAAATAGCATTTTTAAATAGGTTTATTTCAGCAACTTAGACTTATTAAATATACCTTTCTAAATAGGCTTAGTTCAGAAACTTAGGCTTATTAAATAGTCTTATTTCAGCAACTTAGGCTCATTAAATAGCCTTATGAAATAGGCTAATTTCAGCAACTTAGGCTTATTAAATAGCCGTATTAAATAGGCTTATTTCAGCAACTTAGACTTATTAAATAGGTTTATTCAGCAACTTAGGCTTATTAAATAGGCTTATTCAGCAACTTAGGCTTATTAAATAGGCTTATTTCAGCAACTTAGACTTATTAAATAGGCCTATTAAATAGGCTTATTAAATAGGCTTATTTCAGCAACTTAGACTTATTAAATAGGCCTATTAAATAGGCTTATTAAATAGACTTATTAAATAGGCTCATTAAATACTTATTAAATAGGCTTATTAAATAGGCTTATTAAATAGACTTATTAAATAGGCTCAATAAATCGGCTTATTAAATAGGCTTATTAAATAGGCTCAATAAATAGGCTTATTAAATAGGCTTATTAAATAGGCTTATTAAATAGACTTATTAAATCGGCTTATTAAATAGGCTCAATAAATAGGCTTATTAAATAGGCTCAATAAATATGCTTATGAAATAGGCTCAATAAATAGGCTTATTAAATAGGCTCAATAAATAGGCTTATTAAATAGGCTCATTAAATACTTATTAAATAGGCTTATTAAATAGACTTATTAAATAGACTTATTAAATAGGCTTATTAAATAGACTTATTAAATAGTCTTATTAAAAAGGCTTATTAAATAGACTTATTAAATAGGCTCATTAAATACTCATTAAATATGTTTATTAAATAGGTGTATCAATTAGGCTTATTAAATAGGCTTATTAAATAGGCTTATTAAATAGACTTATTAAATAGACTTATTAAATAGACTTATTAAATAGCCTCATGAAATAGGCTTATTTTAGCAACTTAGGCTTATTAAATACGTTTATTTCAGCAACTTAGACTTATTAAAGAGCCTTATTAAAGAGGCTTATTTCAGCAACTTAGGCTTATTAAATAAGCTTATTTCAGCAACTTATGCTTATTAAATAGCCTTATTAAACAGGTTTATTTCAGCAACTTAGGCTTATTAAATAGCATTTTTAAATAGGTTTATTTCAGCAACTTAGACTTATTAAATATACCATTCTAAATAGGCTTAGTTCAGAAACTTAGGCTTATTAAATAGTCTTATTTCAGCAACTTAGGCTTATTAAATAGCCGTATTAAATAGGCTTATTTCAGCAACTTAGACTTATTAAATAGGTTTATTCAGCAACTTAGGCTTATTAAATAGGCTTATTCAGCAACTTAGGCTTATTAAATAGGCTTATTTCAGCAACTTAGACTTATTAAATAGGCCTATTAAATAGGCTTATTAAATAGGCTTATTTCAGCAACTTAGACTTATTAAATAGGCCTATTAAATAGGCTTATTAAATAGACTTATTAAATAGGCTCATTAAATACTTATTAAATAGGCTTATTAAATAGGCTTATTAAATAGACTTATTAAATAGGCTCAATAAATCGGCTTATTAAATAGGCTTATTAAATAGGCTCAATAAATAGGCTTATTAAATAGGCTTATTAAATAGGCTTATTAAATAGACTTATTAAATCGGCTTATTAAATAGGCTCAATAAATAGGCTTATTAAATAGGCTCAATAAATATGCTTATTAAATAGGCTCAATAAATAGGCTTATTAAATAGGCTCAATAAATAGGCTTATTAAATAGGCTCATTAAATACTTATTAAATAGGCTCATTAAATAGACTTATTAAATAGACTTATTAAATAGTCTTATTAAATAGACTTATTAAATAGTCTTATTAAAAAGGCTTATTAAATAGACTTATTAAATAGGCTCATTAAATACTTATTAAATATGTTTATTAAATAGGTGTATTAATTAGGCTTATTAAATAGGCTTATTAAATAGGCTTATTAAATAGACTTATTAAATAGACTTATTAAATAGACTTATTAAATAGCCTCATGAAATAGGCTTATTTTAGCAACTTAGGCTTATTAAATAGGTTTATTTCAGCAACTTAGACTTATTAAAGAGCCTTATTAAATAGGCTTATTTCAGCAACTTAGGCTTATTAAATAAGCTTATTTCAGCAACTTATGCTTATTAAATAGCCTTATTAAACAGGTTTATTTCAGCAACTTAGGCTTATTAAATAGCATTTTTAAATAGGTTTATTTCAGCAACTTAGACTTATTAAATATACCTTTTTAAATAGGCTTAGTTCAGACACTTAGGCTTATTAAATAGTCTTATTTCAGCAACTTAGGCTCATTAAATAGCCTTATTAAATAGGCTTATTTCAGCAACTTAGGCTTATTAAATAGCCTTATTAAATAGGCTTATTTCAGCAACTTAGACTTATTAAATAGGTTTATTCAGCAACTTAGGCTTATTAAATAGCCTTATTCAGCAACTTAGGCTTATTAAATAGGTTAATTTCTGCAACGTAGACTTATTAAATAGGCCTATTAAATAGGCTTATTAAATAGGTTTATTTCAGCAACTTAGACTTATTAAATAGGCCTATTAAATAGGCTTATTAAATAGACTTATTAAATAGGCTCATTAAATACTTAAATTTCGATTTAAAGCTTTCGTGACTGCAATGATTCATCTTCTTTGGTTCTTTCGGTAAAGTCACGTATTCTCCTTCTACGTGTCATTAAATACTTATTAAATAGGCTTATTAAATAGGCTTATTAAATAGACTTATTAAATAGGCTCAATAAATAGGCTTATTAAATAGGCTTATTAAATAGGCTCAATAAATAGGCTTATTAAATAGGCTTATTAAATAGGCTTATTAAATAGACTTATTAAATAGGCTTATTAAATAGGCTCAATAAATAGGCTTATGAAATAGGCTCAATAAATAGGCTTATTAAATAGGCTCAATAAATAGGCTTATTAAATAGGCTCAATAAATAGGCTTATTAAATAGGCTCATTAAATACTTATTAAATAGGCTTATTAAATAGACTTATTAAATAGACTTATTAAATAGGCTTATTAAATAGACTTATTAAATAGGCTTATTAAAAAGGCTTATTAAATAGACTTATTAAATAGGCTCATTAAATACTTATTAAATATGTTCATTAAATAGGCGTATTAAATAGGCTTATTAAATAGGCTTATTAAATAGGCTTATTAAATAGGCTTATTAAAAAGGCTTATTAAATAGACTTATTAAATTTCCTAATTAAATAGGCTTATTTTAGCAACTTAGGCTTATTTAATAGGTTTATTTCAGCAACTTAGACTTATTAAATAGGCTTATTTCAGCAACTTAGACTTATTAAATAGGCCTATTAAATAGGCTTATTAAATAGGCTTATTTCAGCAACTTAGACTTATTACATAGGCCTATTAATTAGGCTTATTAAATAGACTTATTAAATAGGCTTATTAAATAGGCTTATTAAATAGGCTTATTAAATAGACTTATTAAATCGGCTTATTAAATAGGCTCAATAAATAGGCTTATTAAATAGGCTCAATAAATATGCTTATTAAATAGGCTCAATAAATAGGCTTATTAAATAGGCTCAATAAATAGGCTTATTAAATAGGCTCATTAAATACTTATTAAATAGGCTTATTAAATAGACTTATTAAATAGACTTATTAAATAGGCTTATTAAATAGACTTATTAAATAGTCTTATTAAAAAGGCTTATTAAATAGACTTATTAAATAGGCTCATTAAATACTCATTAAATATGTTTATTAAATAGGTGTATTAATTAGGCTTATTAAATAGGCTTATTAAATAGGCTTATTAAATAGACTTATTAAATAGACTTATTAAATAGACTTATTAAATAGACTTATTAAATAGCCTCATGAAATAGGCTTATTTTAGCAACTTAGGCTTATTAAATAGGTTTATTTCAGCAACTTAGACTTATTAAAGAGCCTTATTAAATAGGCTTATTTCAGCAACATAGGCTTATTAAATAAGCTTATTTCAGCAACTTATGCTTATTAAATAGCCTTATTAAACAGGTTTATTTCAGCAACTTAGGCTTATTAAATAGCATTTTTAAATAGGTTTATTTCAGCAACTTAGACTTATTAAATATACCTTTTTAAATAGGCTTAGTTCAGAAACTTAGGCTTATTAAATAGTCTTATTTCAGCAACTTAGGCTCATTAAATAGCCTTATGAAATAGGCTTATTTCAGCAACTTAGGCTTATTAAATAGCCGTATTAAATAGGCTTATTTCAGCAACTTAGACTTATTAAATAGGTTTATTCAGCAACTTAGGCTTATTAAATAGGCTTATTCAGCAACTTAGGCTTATTAAATAGGCTTATTTCAGCAACTTAGACTTATTAAATAGGCCTATTAAATAGGCTTATTAAATAGGCTTATTTCAGCAACTTAGACTTATTAAATAGGCCTATTAAATAGGCTTATTAAATAGACTTATTAAATAGGCTCATTAAATACTTATTAAATAGGCTTATTAAATAGGCTTATTAAATAGACTTATTAAATAGGCTCAATAAATCGGCTTATTAAATAGGCTTATTAAATAGGCTCAATAAATAGGCTTATTAAATAGGCTTATTAAATAGGCTTATTAAATAGACTTATTAAATCGGCTTATTAAATAGGCTCAATAAATAGGCTTATTAAATAGGCTCAATAAATATGCTTATTAAATAGGCTCAATAAATAGGCTTATTAAATAGGCTCAATAAATAGGCTTATTAAATAGGCTCATTAAATACTTATTAAATAGGCTTATTAAATAGACTTATTAAATAGACTTATTAAATAGTCTTATTAAATAGACTATTAAATAGTCTTATTAAAAAGGCTTATTAAATAGACTTATTAAATAGGCTCATTAAATACTTATTAAATATGTTTATTAAATAGGTGTATTAATTAGGCTTATTAAATAGACTTATTAAATAGACTTATTAAATAGACTTATTAAATAGACTTATTAAATAGCCTCATGAAATAGGCTTATTTTAGCAACTTAGGCTTATTAAATAGGTTTATTTCAGCAACTTAGACTTATTAAAGAGCCTTATTAAATAGGCTTATTTCTGCAACTTAGGCTTATTAAATAAGCTTATTTCAGCAACTTATGCTTATTAAATAGCCTTATTAAACAGGTTTATTTCAGCAACTTAGGCTTATTAAATAGCATTTTTAAATAGGTTTATTTCAGCAACTTAGACTTATTAAATATACCTTTTTAAATAGGCTTAGTTCAGAAACTTAGGCTTATTAAATAGTCTTATTTCAGCAACTTAGGCTCATTAAATAGCCTTATTAAATAGGCTTATTTCAGCAACTCAGGCTTATTAAATAGCCTTATTAAATAGGCTTATTTCAGCAACTTAGACTTATTAAATAGGTTTATTCAGCAACTTAGGCTTATTAAATAGCCTTATTCAACAACTTAGGCTTATTAAATAGGCTTATTTCTGCAACTTAGACTAATTAAATAGGCCTATTAAATAGGCTTATTAAATAGGCTTATTTCAGCAACTTAGACTTATTAAATAGGCCTATTAAATAGGCTTATTAAATAGACTTAATACATAGGCTCATTAAATACTTATTAAATAGGTGTATTAAATAGGCGTATTAAATAAGCTTATTAATAGGCATATTAAATAGGATTATTAAATAGGCTTATTAAATAGACTTATTAAATAGGCTTATTAAATAGACTTAATACATAGGGTCATTAAATACTTATTAAATAGGTGTATTAAATAGGCGTATTAAATACGCTTATTAATAGGCGTATTAAATAGGCTTATTAAATAGGCTTATTAAATAGACTTATTAAATAGCCTCATTAAATAGGCTTATTTCAGCAACTCAGGCTTATTAAATAGGCTTATTTCAGCAACTTATGCTTATTAAATAGCCTTATTAAACAGGTTTATTTCAGCAACTTAGGCTTATTAAATAGTATTTTTAAATAGGCTTAGTTCAGAAACTTAGGCTTATTAAATAGGCTTATTTCAGCAACTTAGGCTCATTAAATAGCCTTATTAAATAGGCTTTTTTCAGCAACTTAGGCTCATTAAATAGCCTTATTAAATAGGCTTATTTCAGCAACTTAGGCTTATTAAATAGCCTTATTAAATAGGCTTATTTTAGCAACTTAGACTTATTAAACCGACTTATTAAATAGACATTTCAGCAACTTAGGCTCATTAAATATGCTTATGAAATATGCTTATTTCTGCAACTTAGACTTATTAGATAGGCCTATTAAATAGGCTTATTTTAGCAACTTAGGCTTATTAAATATGCTTATTTAAGCAAATTAGGCGTATTAAATAGCCTTATTAAATAGGCTTATTTCAGCAACTTAGGCTTATTAAATAGGCTTATTTCAGCAACTTATGCTTATTAAATAGCCTTATTAAACAGGTTTATTTCAGCAACTTAGGCTTATTAAATAGCATTTTTAAATAGGTTTATTTCAGCAACTTAGACTTATTAAATATACCTTTTTAAATAGGCTTAGTTCAGAAACTTAGGCTTATTAAATAGTCTTATTTCAGCAACTTAGGCTCAATAAATAGGCTTATTAAATAGGCTTATTAAATAGTCTTATTAAATAGGCTCAATAAATAGGCTTATTAAATAGGCTCAATAAATAGGCTTATTAAATAGGCTCATTAAATACTTATTAAATAGGCTTATTAAAATGGCTTATTAAATAGACTTAATACATAGGCTCATTAAATACTTATTAAATAGGTGTATTAAATAGGCGTATTAAATAAGCTTATTAATAGGCATATTAAATAGGCTTATTAAATAGGCTTATTAAATAGACTTATTAAATAGGCTTATTAAAAAGGCTTATTAAATAGACTTAATACATAGGCTCATTAAATACGTATTAAATAGGTGTATTAAATAGGCGTATTAAATAGGTGTATCAATTAGGCTTATTAAATAGGCTTATTAAATAGGCTTATTAAATAGACTTATTAAATAGACTTATTAAATAGACTTATTAAATAGACTTATTAAATAGCCTCATGAAATAGGCTTATTTTAGCAACTTAGGTTTATTAAATAGGTTTATTTCAGCAACTTAGACTTATTAAAGAGCCTTATTAAATAGGCTTATTTCAGCAACTTAGGCTTTATAAATAAGCTTATTTCAGCAACTTATGCTTATTAAATAGCCTTATTAAACGGGTTTATTTCAGCAACTTAGGCTTATTAAATAGCATTTTTAAATAGGTTTATTTCAGCAACTTAAACTTATTAAATATACCTTTCTAAATAGGCTTAGTTCAGAAACTTAGGCTTATTAAATAGTCTTATTTCAGCAACTTAGGCTCATTAAATAGCCTTATGAAATAGGCTTATTTCAGCAACTTAGGCTTATTAAATAGCCGTATTAAATAGGCTTATTTCAGCAACTTAGACTTATTAAATAGGTTTATTCAGCAACTTAGGCTTATTAAATAGGCTTATTCAGCAACTTAGGCTTATTAAATAGGCTTATTTCAGCAACTTAGACTTATTAAATAGGCCTATTAAATAGGCTTATTAAATAGGCTTATTTCAGCAACTTAGACTTATTAATTAGGCCTATTAAATAGGCTTATTAAATAGACTTATTAAATAGGCTCATTAAATACTTATTAAATAGGCTTATTAAATAGGCTTATTAAATAGACTTATTAAATAGGCTCAATAAATCGGCTTATTAAATAGGCTTATTAAATAGGCTCAATAAATAGGCTTATTAAATAGGCTTATTAAATAGGCTTATTAAATAGACTTATTAAATCGGCTTATTAAATAGGCTCAATAAATAGGCTTATTAAATAGGCTCAATAAATATGCTTATTAAATAGGCTCAATAAATAGGCTTATTAAATAGGCTCAATAAATAGGCGTATTAAATAGGCTCATTAAATACTTATTAAATAGGCTTATTAAATAGACTTATTAAATAGACTTATTAAATAGTCTTATTAAATAGACTTATTAAATAGTCTTATTAAAAAGGCTTATTAAATAGACTTATTAAATAGGCTCATTAAATACTTATTAAATATGTTTATTAAATAGGTGTATTAATTAGGCTTATTAAATAGACTTATTAAATAGACTTATTAAATAGACTTATTAAATAGCCTCATGAAATAGGCTTATTTTAGCAACTTAGGCTTATTAAATAGGTTTATTTCAGCAACTTAGACTTATTAAAGAGCCTTATTAAATAGGCTTATTTCTGCAACTTAGGCTTATTAAATAAGCTTATTTCAGCAACTTATGCTTATTAAATAGCCTTATTAAACAGGTTTATTTCAGCAACTTAGGCTTATTAAATAGCATTTTTAAATAGGTTTATTTCAGCAACTTAGACTTATTAAATATACCTTTTTAAATAGGCTTAGTTCAGAAACTTAGCTTATTAAATAGTCTTATTTCAGCAACCTAGGCTCATTAAATAGCCTTATTAAATAGGCTTATTTCAGCAACTCAGGCTTATTAAATAGCCTTATTAAATAGGCTTATTTCAGCAACTTAGACTTATTAAATAGGTTTATTCAGCAACTTAGGCTTATTAAATAGCCTTATTCAACAACTTAGGCTTATTAAATAGGCTTATTTCTGCAACTTAGACTAATTAAATAGGCCTATTAAATAGGCTTATTAAATAGGCTTATTTCAGCAACTTAGACTTATTAAATAGGCCTATTAAATAGGCTTATTAAATAGACTTAATACATAGGCTCATTAAATACTTATTAAATAGGTGTATTAAATAGGCGTATTAAATACGCTTATTAATAGGCGTATTAAATAGGCTTATTAAATAGGCTTATTAAATAGACTTATTAAATAGCCTCATTAAATAGGCTTATTTCAGCAACTCAGGCTTATTAAATAGGCTTATTTCAGCAACTTATGCTTATTAAATAGCCTTATTAAACAGGTTTATTTCAGCAACTTAGGCTTATTAAATAGTATTTTTAAATAGGCTTAGTTCAGAAACTTAGGCTTATTAAATAGGCTTATTTCAGCAACTTAGGCTCATTAAATAGCCTTATTAAATAGGCTTTTTTCAGCAACTTAGGCTCATTAAATAGCCTTATTAAATAGGCTTATTTCAGCAACTTAGGCTTATTAAATAGCCTTATTAAATAGGCTTATTTTAGCAACTTAGACTTATTAAACCGACTTATTAAATAGACATTTCAGCAACTTAGGCTCATTAAATATGCTTATGAAATATGCTTATTTCTGCAACTTAGACTTATTAGATAGGCCTATTAAATAGGCTTATTTTAGCAACTTAGGCTTATTAAATATGCTTATTTAAGCAAATTAGGCGTATTAAATAGCCTTATTAAATAGGCTTATTTCAGCAACTTAGGCTTATTAAATAGGCTTATTTCAGCAACTTATGCTTATTAAATAGCCTTATTAAACAGGTTTATTTCAGCAACTTAGGCTTATTAAATAGCATTTTTAAATAGGTTTATTTCAGCAACTTAGACTTATTAAATATACCTTTTTAAATAGGCTTAGTTCAGAAACTTAGGCTTATTAAATAGTCTTATTTCAGCAACTTAGGCTCAATAAATAGGCTTATTAAATAGGCTTATTAAATAGTCTTATTAAATAGGCTCAATAAATAGGCTTATTAAATAGGCTCAATAAATAGGCTTATTAAATAGGCTCATTAAATACTTATTAAATAGGCTTATTAAAATGGCTTATTAAATAGACTTAATACATAGGCTCATTAAATACTTATTAAATAGGTATATTAAATAGGCGTATTAAATAAGCTTATTAATAGGCATATTAAATAGGCTTATTAAATAGGCTTATTAAATAGACTTATTAAATAGGCTTATTAAAAAGGCTTATTAAATAGACTTAATACATAGGCTCATTAAATACGTATTAAATAGGTGTATTAAATAGGCGTATTAAATAGGTGTATCAATTAGGCTTATTAAATAGGCTTATTAAATAGGCTTATTAAATAGACTTATTAAATATACTTATTAAATAGACTTATTAAATAGACTTATTAAATAGCCTCATGAAATAGGCTTATTTTAGCAACTTAGGTTTATTAAATAGGTTTATTTCAGCAACTTAGACTTATTAAAGAGCCTTATTAAATAGGCTTATTTCAGCAACTTAGGCTTTATAAATAAGCTTATTTCAGCAACTTATGCTTATTAAATAGCCTTATTAAACAGGTTTATTTCAGCAACTTAGGCTTATTAAATAGCATTTTTAAATAGGTTTATTTCAGCAACTTAGACTTATTAAATATACCTTTCTAAATAGGCTTAGTTCAGAAACTTAGGCTTATTAAATAGTCTTATTTCAGCAACTTAGGCTCATTAAATAGCCTTATGAAATAGGCTTATTTCAGCAACTTAGGCTTATTAAATAGCCGTATTAAATAGGCTTATTTCAGCAACTTAGACTTATTAAATAGGTTTATTCAGCAACTTAGGCTTATTAAATAGGCTTATTCAGCAACTTAGGCTTATTAAATAGGCTTATTTCAGCAACTTAGACTTATTAAATAGGCCTATTAAATAGGCTTATTAAATAGGCTTATTTCAGCAACTTAGACTTATTAATTAGGCCTATTAAATAGGCTTATTAAATAGACTTATTAAATAGGCTCATTAAATACTTATTAAATAGGCTTATTAAATAGGCTTATTAAATAGACTTATTAAATAGGCTCAATAAATCGGCTTATTAAATAGGCTTATTAAATAGGCTCAATAAATAGGCTTATTAAATAGGCTTATTAAATAGGCTTATTAAATAGACTTATTAAATCGGCTTATTAAATAGGCTCAATAAATAGGCTTATTAAATAGGCTCAATAAATATGCTTATTAAATAGGCTCAATAAATAGGCTTATTAAATAGGCTCAATAAATAGGCTTATTAAATAGGCTCATTAAATACTTATTAAATAGGCTTATTAAATAGACTTATTAAATAGACTTATTAAATAGTCTTATTAAATAGACTTATTAAATAGTCTTATTAAAAAGGCTTATTAAATAGACTTATTAAATAGGCTCATTAAATACTTATTAAATATGTTTATTAAATAGGTGTATTAATTAGGCTTATTAAATAGACTTATTAAATAGACTTATTAAATAGACTTATTAAATAGACTTATTAAATAGCCTCATGAAATAGGCTTATTTTAGCAACTTAGGCTTATTAAATAGGTTTATTTCAGCAACTTAGACTTATTAAAGAGCCTTATTAAATAGGCTTATTTCTGCAACTTAGGCTTATTAAATAGCATTTTTAAATAGGTTTATTTCAGCAACTTAGACTTATTAAATATACCTTTTTAAATAGGCTTAGTTCAGAAACTTAGGCTTATTAAATAGTCTTATTTCAGCAACTTAGGCTCATTAAATAGCCTTATTAAATAGGCTTATTTCAGCAACTTAGGCTTATTAAATAGCCTTATTAAATAGGCTTATTTCAGCAACTTAGACTTATTAAATAGGTTTATTCAGCAACTTAGGCTTATTAAATAGCCTTATTCAACAACTTAGGCTTATTAAATAGGCTTATTTCTGCAACTTAGACTAATTAAATAGGCCTATTAAATAGCCTTATTAAATAGGCTTATTTCAGCAACTTAGACTTATTAAATAGGCCTATTAAATAGGCTTATTAAATAGACTTAATACATAGGGTCATTAAATACTTATTAAATAGGTGTATTAAATAGGCGTATTAAATACGCTTATTAATAGGCGTATTAAATAGGCTTATTAAATAGGCTTATTAAATAGACTTATTAAATAGCCTCATTAAATAGGCTTATTTTAGCAACTTAGGCTTATTAAATAGGTTTATTTCAGCAACTTAGACTTATTAAAGAGCCTTATTAAATAGGCTTATTTCTGCAACTTAGGCTTATTAAATAAGCTTATTTCAGCAACTTATGCTTATTAAATAGCCTTATTAAACAGGTTTATTTCAGCAACTTAGGCTTATTAAATAGCATTTTTAAATAGGTTTATTTCAGCAACTTAGACTTATTAAATATACCTTTTTAAATAGGCTTAGTTCAGAAACTTAGGCTTATTAAATAGTCTTATTTCAGCAACTTAGGCTCATTAAATAGCCTTATTAAATAGGCTTATTTCAGCAACTTAGGCTTATTAAATAGCCTTATTAAATAGGCTTATTTCAGCAACTTAGACTTATTAAATAGGTTTATTCAGCAACTTAGGCTTATTAAATAGCCTTATTCAACAACTTAGGCTTATTAAATAGGCTTATTTCTGCAACTTAGACTAACTAAATAGGCCTATTAAATAGGCTTATTAAATAGGCTTATTTCAGCAACTTAGACTTATTAAATAGGCCTATTAAATAGGCTTATTAAATAGACTTAATACATAGGCTCATTAAATACTTATAAAATAGGTGTATTAAATAGGCGTATTAAATAAGCTTATTAATAGGCATATTAAATAGGATTATTAAATAGGCTTATTAAATAGACTTATTAAATAGGCTTATTAAAAAGGCTTATTAAATAGACTTAATACATAGGCTCATTAAATACTTATTAAATAGGTGTATTAAATAGGCGTATTAAATACGCTTATTAATAGGCGTATTAAATAGGCTTATTAAATAGGCTTATTAAATAGACTTATTAAATAGCCTCATTAAATAGGCTTATTTTAGCAACTTAGGCTTATTAAATAGGTTTATTTCAGCAACTTAGACTTATTAAATAGCCTTATTAAATAGGCTTATTTCAGCAACTCAGGCTTATTAAACCGACTTATTAAATAGACATTTCAGCAACTTAGGCTCATTAAATATGCTTATGAAATATGCTTATTTCTGCAACTTAGACTTATTAGATAGGCCTATTAAATAGGCTTATTTTAGCAACTTAGGCTTATTAAATATGCTTATTTAAGCAAATTAGGCGTATTAAATAGCCTTATTAAATAGGCTTATTTCAGCAACATAGGCTTATTAAATAGGCTTATTTCAGCAACTTATGCTTATTAAATAGCCTTATTAAACAGGTTTATTTCAGCAACTTAGGCTTATTAAATAGCATTTTTAAATAGGCTTATTTCAGCAACTTAGACTTATTAATTAGGCCTATTAAATAGGCTTATTAAATAGACTTATTAAATAGGCTCATTAAATACTTATTAAATAGGCTTATTAAATAGGCTTATTAAATAGACTTATTAAATAGGCTCAATAAATCGGCTTATTAAATAGGCTTATTAAATAGGCTCAATAAATAGGCTTATTAAATAGGCTTATTAAATAGGCTTATTAAATAGACTTATTAAATCGGCTTATTAAATAGGCTCAATAAATAGGCTTATTAAATAGGCTCAATAAATATGCTTATTAAATAGGCTCAATAAATAGGCTTATTAAATAGGCTCAATAAATAGGCGTATTAAATAGGCTCATTAAATACTTATTAAATAGGCTTATTAAATAGACTTATTAAATAGACTTATTAAATAGTCTTATTAAATAGACTTATTAAATAGTCTTATTAAAAAGGCTTATTAAATAGACTTATTAAATAGGCTCATTAAATACTTATTAAATATGTTTATTAAATAGGTGTATTAATTAGGCTTATTAAATAGACTTATTAAATAGACTTATTAAATAGACTTATTAAATAGCCTCATGAAATAGGCTTATTTTAGCAACTTAGGCTTATTAAATAGGTTTATTTCAGCAACTTAGACTTATTAAAGAGCCTTATTAAATAGGCTTATTTCTGCAACTTAGGCTTATTAAATAAGCTTATTTCAGCAACTTATGCTTATTAAATAGCCTTATTAAACAGGTTTATTTCAGCAACTTAGGCTTATTAAATAGCATTTTTAAATAGGTTTATTTCAGAAACTTAGACTTATTAAATATACCTTTTTAAATAGGCTTAGTTCAGAAACTTAGCTTATTAAATAGTCTTATTTCAGCAACCTAGGCTCATTAAATAGCCTTATTAAATAGGCTTATTTCAGCAACTCAGGCTTATTAAATAGCCTTATTAAATAGGCTTATTTCAGCAACTTAGACTTATTAAATAGGTTTATTCAGCAACTTAGGCTTATTAAATAGCCTTATTCAACAACTTAGGCTTATTAAATAGGCTTATTTCTGCAACTTAGACTAATTAAATAGGCCTATTAAATAGGCTTATTAAATAGGCTTATTTCAGCAACTTAGACTTATTAAATAGGCCTATTAAATAGGCTTATTAAATAGACTTAATACATAGGCTCATTAAATACTTATTAAATAGGTGTATTAAATAGGCGTATTAAATAAGCTTATTAATAGGCATATTAAATAGGATTATTAAATAGGCTTATTAAATAGACTTATTAAATAGGCTTATTAAAAAGGCTTATTAAATAGACTTAATACATAGGGTCATTAAATACTTATTAAATAGGTGTATTAAATAGGCGTATTAAATACGCTTATTAATAGGCGTATTAAATAGGCTTATTAAATAGGCTTATTAAATAGACTTATTAAATAGCCTCATTAAATAGGCTTATTTCAGCAACTCAGGCTTATTAAATAGGCTTATTTCAGCAACTTATGCTTATTAAATAGCCTTATTAAACAGGTTTATTTCAGCAACTTAGGCTTATTAAATAGTATTTTTAAATAGGCTTAGTTCAGAAACTTAGGCTTATTAAATAGGCTTATTTCAGCAACTTAGGCTCATTAAATAGCCTTATTAAATAGGCTTTTTTCAGCAACTTAGGCTCATTAAATAGCCTTATTAAATAGGCTTATTTCAGCAACTTAGGCTTATTAAATAGCCTTATTAAATAGGCTTATTTTAGCAACTTAGACTTATTAAACCGACTTATTAAATAGACATTTCAGCAACTTAGGCTCATTAAATATGCTTATGAAATATGCTTATTTCTGCAACTTAGACTTATTAGATAGGCCTATTAAATAGGCTTATTTTAGCAACTTAGGCTTATTAAATATGCTTATTTAAGCAAATTAGGCGTATTAAATAGCCTTATTAAATAGGCTTATTTCAGCAACTTAGGCTTATTAAATAGGCTTATTTCAGCAACTTATGCTTATTAAATAGCCTTATTAAACAGGTTTATTTCAGCAACTTAGGCTTATTAAATAGCATTTTTAAATAGGTTTATTTCAGCAACTTAGACTTATTAAATATACCTTTTTAAATAGGCTTAGTTCAGAAACTTAGGCTTATTAAATAGTCTTATTTCAGCAACTTAGGCTCAATAAATAGGCTTATTAAATAGGCTTATTAAATAGTCTTATTAAATAGGCTCAATAAATAGGCTTATTAAATAGGCTCAATAAATAGGCTTATTAAATAGGCTCATTAAATACTTATTAAATAGGCTTATTAAAATGGCTTATTAAATAGACTTAATACATAGGCTCATTAAATACTTATTAAATAGGTATATTAAATAGGCGTATTAAATAAGCTTATTAATAGGCATATTAAATAGGCTTATTAAATAGGCTTATTAAATAGACTTATTAAATAGGCTTATTAAAAAGGCTTATTAAATAGACTTAATACATAGGCTCATTAAATACGTATTAAATAGGTGTATTAAATAGGCGTATTAAATAGGTGTATCAATTAGGCTTATTAAATAGGCTTATTAAATAGGCTTATTAAATAGACTTATTAAATAGACTTATTAAATAGACTTATTAAATAGACTTATTAAATAGCCTCATGAAATAGGCTTATTTTAGCAACTTAGGTTTATTAAATAGGTTTATTTCAGCAACTTAGACTTATTAAAGAGCCTTATTAAATAGGCTTATTTCAGCAACTTAGGCTTTATAAATAAGCTTATTTCAGCAACTTATGCTTATTAAATAGCCTTATTAAACAGGTTTATTTCAGCAACTTAGGCTTATTAAATAGCATTTTTAAATAGGTTTATTTCAGCAACTTAGACTTATTAAATATACCTTTCTAAATAGGCTTAGTTCAGAAACTTAGGCTTATTAAATAGTCTTATTTCAGCAACTTAGGCTCATTAAATAGCCTTATGAAATAGGCTTATTTCAGCAACTTAGGCTTATTAAATAGCCGTATTAAATAGGCTTATTTCAGCAACTTAGACTTATTAAATAGGTTTATTCAGCAACTTAGGCTTATTAAATAGGCTTATTCAGCAACTTAGGCTTATTAAATAGGCTTATTTCAGCAACTTAGACTTATTAAATAGGCCTATTAAATAGGCTTATTAAATAGGCTTATTTCAGCAACTTAGACTTATTAATTAGGCCTATTAAATAGGCTTATTAAATAGACTTATTAAATAGGCTCATTAAATACTTATTAAATAGGCTTATTAAATAGGCTTATTAAATAGACTTATTAAATAGGCTCAATAAATCGGCTTATTAAATAGGCTTATTAAATAGGCTCAATAAATAGGCTTATTAAATAGGCTTATTAAATAGGCTTATTAAATAGACTTATTAAATCGGCTTATTAAATAGGCTCAATAAATAGGCTTATTAAATAGGCTCAATAAATATGCTTATTAAATAGGCTCAATAAATAGGCTTATTAAATAGGCTCAATAAATAGGCTTATTAAATAGGCTCATTAAATACTTATTAAATAGGCTTATTAAATAGACTTATTAAATAGACTTATTAAATAGTCTTATTAAATAGACTTATTAAATAGTCTTATTAAAAAGGCTTATTAAATAGACTTATTAAATAGGCTCATTAAATACTTATTAAATATGTTTATTAAATAGGTGTATTAATTAGGCTTATTAAATAGACTTATTAAATAGACTTATTAAATAGACTTATTAAATAGACTTATTAAATAGCCTCATGAAATAGGCTTATTTTAGCAACTTAGGCTTATTAAATAGGTTTATTTCAGCAACTTAGACTTATTAAAGAGCCTTATTAAATAGGCTTATTTCTGCAACTTAGGCTTATTAAATAGCATTTTTAAATAGGTTTATTTCAGCAACTTAGACTTATTAAATATACCTTTTTAAATAGGCTTAGTTCAGAAACTTAGGCTTATTAAATAGTCTTATTTCAGCAACTTAGGCTCATTAAATAGCCTTATTAAATAGGCTTATTTCAGCAACTTAGGCTTATTAAATAGCCTTATTAAATAGGCTTATTTCAGCAACTTAGACTTATTAAATAGGTTTATTCAGCAACTTAGGCTTATTAAATAGCCTTATTCAACAACTTAGGCTTATTAAATAGGCTTATTTCTGCAACTTAGACTAATTAAATAGGCCTATTAAATAGGCTTATTAAATAGGCTTATTTCAGCAACTTAGACTTATTAAATAGGCCTATTAAATAGGCTTATTAAATAGACTTAATACATAGGGTCATTAAATACTTATTAAATAGGTGTATTAAATAGGCGTATTAAATACGCTTATTAATAGGCGTATTAAATAGGCTTATTAAATAGGCTTATTAAATAGACTTATTAAATAGCCTCATTAAATAGGCTTATTTTAGCAACTTAGGCTTATTAAATAGGTTTATTTCAGCAACTTAGACTTATTAAAGAGCCTTATTAAATAGGCTTATTTCTGCAACTTAGGCTTATTAAATAAGCTTATTTCAGCAACTTATGCTTATTAAATAGCCTTATTAAACAGGTTTATTTCAGCAACTTAGGCTTATTAAATAGCATTTTTAAATAGGTTTATTTCAGCAACTTAGACTTATTAAATATACCTTTTTAAATAGGCTTAGTTCAGAAACTTAGGCTTATTAAATAGTCTTATTTCAGCAACTTAGGCTCATTAAATAGCCTTATTAAATAGGCTTATTTCAGCAACTTAGGCTTATTAAATAGCCTTATTAAATAGGCTTATTTCAGCAACTTAGACTTATTAAATAGGTTTATTCAGCAACTTAGGCTTATTAAATAGCCTTATTCAACAACTTAGGCTTATTAAATAGGCTTATTTCTGCAACTTAGACTAACTAAATAGGCCTATTAAATAGGCTTATTAAATAGGCTTATTTCAGCAACTTAGACTTATTAAATAGGCCTATTAAATAGGCTTATTAAATAGACTTAATACATAGGCTCATTAAATACTTATTAAATAGGTGTATTAAATAGGCGTATTAAATAAGCTTATTAATAGGCATATTAAATAGGATTATTAAATAGGCTTATTAAATAGACTTATTAAATAGGCTTATTAAAAAGGCTTATTAAATAGACTTAATACATAGGCTCATTGAATACTTATTAAATAGGTGTATTAAATAGGCGTATTAAATACGCTTATTAATAGGCGTATTAAATAGGCTTATTAAATAGGCTTATTAAATAGACTTATTAAATAGCCTCATTAAATAGGCTTATTTTAGCAACTTAGGCTTATTAAATAGGTTTATTTCAGCAACTTAGACTTATTAAATAGCCTTATTAAATAGGCTTATTTCAGCAACTCAGGCTTATTAAACCGACTTATTAAATAGACATTTCAGCAACTTAGGCTCATTAAATATGCTTATGAAATATGCTTATTTCTGCAACTTAGACTTATTAGATAGGCCTATTAAATAGGCTTATTTTAGCAACTTAGGCTTATTAAATATGCTTATTTAAGCAAATTAGGCGTATTAAATAGCCTTATTAAATAGGCTTATTTCAGCAACTTAGGCTTATTAAATAGGCTTATTTCAGCAACTTATGCTTATTAAATAGCCTTATTAAACAGGTTTATTTCAGCAACTTAGGCTTATTAAATAGCATTTTTAAATAGGTTTATTTCAGCAACTTAGACTTATTAAATATACCTTTTTAAATAGGCTTAGTTCAGAAACTTAGGCTTATTAAATAGTCTTATTTCAGCAACTTAGGCTCAATAAATAGGCTTATTAAATAGGCTTATTAAATAGTCTTATTAAATAGGCTCAATAAATAGGCTTATTAAATAGGCTCAATAAATAGGCTTATTAAATAGGCTCATTAAATACTTATTAAATAGGCTTATTAAAATGGCTTATTAAATAGACTTAATACATAGGCTCATTAAATACTTATTAAATAGGTATATTAAATAGGCGTATTAAATAAGCTTATTAATAGGCATATTAAATAGGCTTATTAAATAGGCTTATTAAATAGACTTATTAAATAGGCTTATTAAAAAGGCTTATTAAATAGACTTAATACATAGGCTCATTAAATACGTATTAAATAGGTGTATTAAATAGGCGTATTAAATAGGTGTATCAATTAGGCTTATTAAATAGGCTTATTAAATAGGCTTATTAAATAGACTTATTAAATAGACTTATTAAATAGACTTATTAAATAGACTTATTAAATAGCCTCATGAAATAGGCTTATTTTAGCAACTTAGGTTTATTAAATAGGTTTATTTCAGCAACTTAGACTTATTAAAGAGCCTTATTAAATAGGCTTATTTCAGCAACTTAGGCTTTATAAATAAGCTTATTTCAGCAACTTATGCTTATTAAATAGCCTTATTAAACAGGTTTATTTCAGCAACTTAGGCTTATTAAATAGCATTTTTAAATAGGTTTATTTCAGCAACTTAGACTTATTAAATATATCTTTCTAAATAGGCTTAGTTCAGAAACTTAGGCTTATTAAATAGTCTTATTTCAGCAACTTAGGCTCATTAAATAGCCTTATGAAATAGGCTTATTTCAGCAACTTAGGCTTATTAAATAGCCGTATTAAATAGGCTTATTTCAGCAACTTAGACTTATTAAATAGGTTTATTCAGCAACTTAGGCTTATTAAATAGGCTTATTCAGCAACTTAGGCTTATTAAATAGGCTTATTTCAGCAACTTAGACTTATTAAATAGGCCTATTAAATAGGCTTATTAAATAGGCTTATTTCAGCAACTTAGACTTATTAATTAGGCCTATTAAATAGGCTTATTAAATAGACTTATTAAATAGGCTCATTAAATACTTATTAAATAGGCTTATTAAATAGGCTTATTAAATAGACTTATTAAATAGGCTCAATAAATCGGCTTATTAAATAGGCTTATTAAATAGGCTCAATAAATAGGCTTATTAAATAGGCTTATTAAATAGGCTTATTAAATAGACTTATTAAATCGGCTTATTAAATAGGCTCAATAAATAGGCTTATTAAATAGGCTCAATAAATATGCTTATTAAATAGGCTCAATAAATAGGCTTATTAAATAGGCTCAATAAATAGGCTTATTAAATAGGCTCATTAAATACTTATTAAATAGGCTTATTAAATAGACTTATTAAATAGACTTATTAAATAGTCTTATTAAATAGACTTATTAAATAGTCTTATTAAAAAGGCTTATTAAATAGACTTATTAAATAGGCTCATTAAATACTTATTAAATATGTTTATTAAATAGGTGTATTAATTAGGCTTATTAAATAGACTTATTAAATAGACTTATTAAATAGACTTATTAAATAGACTTATTAAATAGCCTCATGAAATAGGCTTATTTTAGCAACTTAGGCTTATTAAATAGGTTTATTTCAGCAACTTAGACTTATTAAAGAGCCTTATTAAATAGGCTTATTTCTGCAACTTAGGCTTATTAAATAGCATTTTTAAATAGGTTTATTTCAGCAACTTAGACTTATTAAATATACCTTTTTAAATAGGCTTAGTTCAGAAACTTAGGCTTATTAAATAGTCTTATTTCAGCAACTTAGGCTCATTAAATAGCCTTATTAAATAGGCTTATTTCAGCAACTTAGGCTTATTAAATAGCCTTATTAAATAGGCTTATTTCAGCAACTTAGACTTATTAAATAGGTTTATTCAGCAACTTAGGCTTATTAAATAGCCTTATTCAACAACTTAGGCTTATTAAATAGGCTTATTTCTGCAACTTAGACTAATTAAATAGGCCTATTAAATAGGCTTATTAAATAGGCTTATTTCAGCAACTTAGACTTATTAAATAGGCCTATTAAATAGGCTTATTAAATAGACTTAATACATAGGGTCATTAAATACTTATTAAATAGGTGTATTAAATAGGCGTATTAAATACGCTTATTAATAGGCGTATTAAATAGGCTTATTAAATAGGCTTATTAAATAGACTTATTAAATAGCCTCATTAAATAGGCTTATTTTAGCAACTTAGGCTTATTAAATAGGTTTATTTCAGCAACTTAGACTTATTAAAGAGCCTTATTAAATAGGCTTATTTCTGCAACTTAGGCTTATTAAATAAGCTTATTTCAGCAACTTATGCTTATTAAATAGCCTTATTAAACAGGTTTATTTCAGCAACTTAGGCTTATTAAATAGCATTTTTAAATAGGTTTATTTCAGCAACTTAGACTTATTAAATATACCTTTTTAAATAGGCTTAGTTCAGAAACTTAGGCTTATTAAATAGTCTTATTTCAGCAACTTAGGCTCATTAAATAGCCTTATTAAATAGGCTTATTTCAGCAACTTAGGCTTATTAAATAGCCTTATTAAATAGGCTTATTTCAGCAACTTAGACTTATTAAATAGGTTTATTCAGCAACTTAGGCTTATTAAATAGCCTTATTCAACAACTTAGGCTTATTAAATAGGCTTATTTCTGCAACTTAGACTAACTAAATAGGCCTATTAAATAGGCTTATTAAATAGGCTTATTTCAGCAACTTAGACTTATTAAATAGGCCTATTAAATAGGCTTATTAAATAGACTTAATACATAGGCTCATTAAATACTTATTAAATAGGTGTATTAAATAGGCGTATTAAATAAGCTTATTAATAGGCATATTAAATAGGATTATTAAATAGGCTTATTAAATAGACTTATTAAATAGGCTTATTAAAAAGGCTTATTAAATAGACTTAATACATAGGCTCATTAAATACTTATTAAATAGGTGTATTAAATAGGCGTATTAAATACGCTTATTAATAGGCGTATTAAATAGGCTTATTAAATAGGCTTATTAAATAGACTTATTAAATAGCCTCATTAAATAGGCTTATTTTAGCAACTTAGGCTTATTAAATAGGTTTATTTCAGCAACTTAGACTTATTAAATAGCCTTATTAAATAGGCTTATTTCAGCAACTCAGGCTTATTAAATAGGATTATTTCAGCAACTTATGCTTATTAAATAGTATTTTTAAATAGGCTTAGTTCAAAAACTTAGGCTTATTAAATAGGCTTATTTCAGCAACTTAGGCTCATTAAATAGCCTTATTAAATAGGCTTTTTTCAGCAACTTAGGCTCATTAAATAGCCTTATTAAATAGGCTTATTTCAGCAACTTAGGCTTATAAAATAGCCTTATTAAATAGGCTTATTTTAGCAACTTAGACTTATTAAACCGACTTATTAAATAGACATTTCAGCAACTTAGGCTCATTAAATATGCTTATGAAATATGCTTATTTCTGCAACTTAGACTTATTAGATAGGCCTATTAAATAGGCTTATTTTAGCAACTTAGGCTTATTAAATATGCTTATTTAAGCAAATTAGGCGTATTAAATAGCATTATTAAATACGTTCATTTCTGCAACTTAGACTTATTAAATAGCCTTATTAAATAGGCTTATTTCAGCAACTTAGGCTTATTAAATAGGCTTATTTCAGCAACTTATGCTTATTAAATAGCCTTATTAAACAGGTTTATTTCTAGCAATTTAGGCTTATTAAATAGCATTTTAAATAGTTTTTTTTCAGCAACTTAGACTTATTAAATAGACCTTTTTATATAGGCTTAGTTCACCAACGTAGGCTTATTAAATAGGCTTATTTCAGCAACTTAGGCTTATTAAATAGCCTTATTTCAGCAACTTAGACTTATTAAATAGGCTTATTCAGCAACTTAGGCTTATTAAATAGCCTTATTAAATAGCCTTATTCAACAACTTAGGCTTATTAAATAGGCTTATTTCTGCAACTTAGACTAATTAAATAGGCCTATTAAATAGGCTTATTAAATAGGCTTATTTCAGCAACTTAGACTTATTAAATAGGCCTATTAAATAGGCTTATTAAATAGACTTAATACATAGGCTCATTAAATACTTATTAAATAGGTGTATTAAATAGGCGTATTAAATAAGCTTATTAATAGGCATATTAAATAGGATTATTAAATAGGCTTATTAAATAGACTTATTAAATAGGCTTATTAAAAAGGCTTATTAAATAGACTTAATACATAGGCTCATTAAATACTTATTAAATAGGTGTATTAAATAGGCGTATTAAATACGCTTATTAATAGGCGTATTAAATAGGCTTATTAAATAGGCTTATTAAATAGACTTATTAAATAGCCTCATTAAATAGGCTTATTTTAGCAACTTAGGCTTATTAAATAGGTTTATTTCAGCAACTTAGACTTATTAAATAGCCTTATTAAATAGGCTTATTTCAGCAACTCAGGCTTATTAAATAGGCTTATTTCAGCAACTTATGCTTATTAAATAGTATTTTTAAATAGGCTTAGTTCAGAAACTTAGGCTTATTAAATAGGCTTATTTCAGCAACTTAGGCTCATTAAATAGCCTTATTAAATAGGCTTTTTTCAGCAACTTAGGCTCATTAAATAGCCTTATTAAATAGGCTTATTTCAGCAACTTAGGCTTATTAAATAGCCTTATTAAATAGGCTTATTTTAGCAACTTAGACTTATTAAACCGACTTATTAAATAGACATTTCAGCAACTTAGGCTCATTAAATATGCTTATGAAATATGCTTATTTCTGCAACTTAGACTTATTAGATAGGCCTATTAAATAGGCTTATTTTAGCAACTTAGGCTTATTAAATATGCTTATTTAAGCAAATTAGGCGTATTAAATAGCATTATTAAATACGTTCATTTCTGCAACTTAGACTTATTAAATAGCCTTATTAAATAGGCTTATTTCAGCAACTTAGGCTTATTAAATAGGCTTATTTCAGCAACTTATGCTTATTAAATAGCCTTATTAAACAGGTTTATTTCTAGCAATTTAGGCTTATTAAATAGCATTTTAAATAGTTTTTTTTCAGCAACTTAGACTTATTAAATAGACCTTTTTATATAGGCTTAGTTCACCAACGTAGGCTTATTAAATAGGCTTATTTCAGCAACTTAGGCTTATTAAATAGCCTTATTTCAGCAACTTAGACTTATTAAATAGGCTTATTCAGCAACTTAGGCTTATTAAATAGCCTTATTAAATAGGCTTATTTCAGCAACTTAGGCTTATTAAATAGCCTTATTAAATAGGCTTATTTTAGCAACTTAGACTTATTAAACCGACTTATTAAATAGACATTTCAGCAACTTAGGCTCATTAAATATGCTTTTGAAATATGTTTATTTCTGCAACTTAGACTTATTAGATAGGCCTATTAAATAGGCTTATTTTAGCAACTTAGGCTTATTAAATATGCTTATTTAAGCAAATTAGGCGTATTAAATAGCATTATTAAATAGGTTCATTTCTAGCAATTTAGGCTTATTAAATAGCATTTTTAAATAGGTTTTTTTCAGCAACTTAGACTTATTAAATAGACCTTTTTATATAGGCTTAGTTCACCAACATAGGCTTATTAAATAGGCTTATTTCAGCAACTTAGGCTTATTAAATAGCCTTATTTCAGCAACTTAGACTTATTAAATAGGCTTATTCAGCAACTTAGGCTTATTAAATAGCCTATTTAAATAGGCTTATTTCAGCAACTTAGGCTTATTAAATAGGCTTATTTCAGCAACTGAGACATATTAAAAAGGCTTATTTCAGCAACTTAGGCTTATGAAATAGGCTTATTCAGCAACTTAGGCTTATTAAATAAGCTTATTTCAGCAACTTATTCTTATTAAATAGCCTTATTAAACAGGTTTATTTCAGCAACTTAGGCTTATTAAATAGCATTTTAAATAGGTTTATTTCAGCAACTTAGACTTATTAAATATACCTTTTTAAATAGGCTTAGTTCAGAAACTTAGGCTTATTAAATAGTCTTATTTCAGCAACTTAGGCTCATTAAATAGCCTTATTAAATAGGCTTATTCAGCAACTTAGGCTTATTAAATAGCCTTTTTAAATATGCTTATTTCAGCAACTTAGACTTATTAAATAGGTTTATTCAGCAACTTAGGCTTATTAAATAGGCTTATTCAGCAACTTAGGCTTATTTAATAGGCGTATTTCAGCAACTTAGGCTTATTAAATAAGCTCATTCAGAAACTTAGGCTTATTAAATAGGCTTATTTCAGCAACTTAGACTTATTCAATAGGCCTATTAAATAGGCTTATTAAATAGGCTTATTTCAGCAACTTAGACTTATTAAAAAGGCCTATTAAATAGGCTTATTAAATAGACTTATTAAATAGGCTCATTAAATAGGCTTATTAAATAGGCTTATTAAATAGACTTATTAAATAGGCTCAATAAATAGGCTTATTAAATAGGCTTATTAAATAGGCTTATTAAATAGACTTATTAAATCGGCTTATTAAATACTTATTAAATAGGCTTATTAAATAGACTTATTAAATAGACTTATTAAATAGGCTTATTAAATAGACTTATTAAATAGGCTTATTAAAAAGGCTTATTAAATAGACTTATTAAATAGGCTCATTAAATACTTATTAAATATGTTTATTAAATAGGCGTATTAAATAAGCTTATTAAATAGGCTTATTAAATAGGCTTATTAAATAGACTTATTAAATAGCTTCATTATATAGGCTTATTTTAGCAACTTCGACTTATTAAATAGGTTTATTTCAGCAACTTAGACTTATTAAATAGCCTTATTAAATAGGCTTATTTCAGCAACTTAGGCTTATTAAATAAGCTTATTTCAGCAACTTATGCTTATTAAATAGGCTTATTAAACAGGTTTATTTCAGCAACTTAGGCTTATTAAATAGCATATTTAAATAGGTTTATTTCAGCAGCTTAGACTTATTAAATATACCTTTTTAAATAGGCTTAGTTCAGAAACTTAGGCTTATTAAATAGTCTTATTTCAGCAACTTAGGCTCAATAAATAGGCTTATTAAATGGGCTTATTAAATAGTCTTATTAAATAGGCTCAATAAATAGGCTTATTAAATAGGCTCAATAAATAGGCTTATTAAATAGGCTCATTAAATACTTATTAAATAGGCTTATTAAAATGGCTTATTAAATAGACTTAATACATAGGCTCATTAAATACTTATTAAATAGGTATATTAAATAGGCGTATTAAATAAGCTTATTAATAGGCATATTAAATAGGCTTATTAAATAGGCTTATTAAATAGACTTATTAAATAGGCTTATTAAAAAGGCTTATTAAATAGACTTAATACATAGGCTCATTAAATACGTATTAAATAGGTGTATTAAATAGGCGTATTAAATAGGTGTATCAATTAGGCTTATTAAATAGGCTTATTAAATAGGCTTATTAAATAGACTTATTAAATAGACTTATTAAATAGACTTATTAAATAGACTTATTAAATAGCCTCATGAAATAGGCTTATTTTAGCAACTTAGGTTTATTAAATAGGTTTATTTCAGCAACTTAGACTTATTAAAGAGCCTTATTAAATAGGCTTATTTCAGCAACTTAGGCTTTATAAATAAGCTTATTTCAGCAACTTATGCTTATTAAATAGCCTTATTAAACAGGTTTATTTCAGCAACTTAGGCTTATTAAATAGCATTTTTAAATAGGTTTATTTCAGCAACTTAGACTTATTAAATATACCTTTCTAAATAGGCTTAGTTCAGAAACTTAGGCTTATTAAATAGTCTTATTTCAGCAACTTAGGCTCATTAAATAGCCTTATGAAATAGGCTTATTTCAGCAACTTAGGCTTATTAAATAGCCGTATTAAATAGGCTTATTTCAGCAACTTAGACTTATTAAATAGGTTTATTCAGCAACTTAGGCTTATTAAATAGGCTTATTCAGCAACTTAGGCTTATTAAATAGGCTTATTTCAGCAACTTAGACTTATTAAATAGGCCTATTAAATAGGCTTATTAAATAGGCTTATTTCAGCAACTTAGACTTATTAATTAGGCCTATTAAATAGGCTTATTAAATAGACTTATTAAATAGGCTCATTAAATACTTATTAAATAGGCTTATTAAATAGGCTTATTAAATAGACTTATTAAATAGGCTCAATAAATCGGCTTATTAAATAGGCTTATTAAATAGGCTCAATAAATAGGCTTATTAAATAGGCTTATTAAATAGGCTTATTAAATAGACTTATTAAATCGGCTTATTAAATAGGCTCAATAAATAGGCTTATTAAATAGGCTCAATAAATATGCTTATTAAATAGGCTCAATAAATAGGCTTATTAAATAGGCTCAATAAATAGGCTTATTAAATAGGCTCATTAAATACTTATTAAATAGGCTTATTAAATAGACTTATTAAATAGACTTATTAAATAGTCTTATTAAATAGACTTATTAAATAGTCTTATTAAAAAGGCTTATTAAATAGACTTATTAAATAGGCTCATTAAATACTTATTAAATATGTTTATTAAATAGGTGTATTAATTAGGCTTATTAAATAGACTTATTAAATAGACTTATTAAATAGACTTATTAAATAGACTTATTAAATAGCCTCATGAAATAGGCTTATTTTAGCAACTTAGGCTTATTAAATAGGTTTATTTCAGCAACTTAGACTTATTAAAGAGCCTTATTAAATAGGCTTATTTCTGCAACTTAGGCTTATTAAATAGCATTTTTAAATAGGTTTATTTCAGCAACTTAGACTTATTAAATATACCTTTTTAAATAGGCTTAGTTCAGAAACTTAGGCTTATTAAATAGTCTTATTTCAGCAACTTAGGCTCATTAAATAGCCTTATTAAATAGGCTTATTTCAGCAACTTAGGCTTATTAAATAGCCTTATTAAATAGGCTTATTTCAGCAACTTAGACTTATTAAATAGGTTTATTCAGCAACTTAGGCTTATTAAATAGCCTTATTCAACAACTTAGGCTTATTAAATAGGCTTATTTCTGCAACTTAGACTAATTAAATAGGCCTATTAAATAGGCTTATTAAATAGGCTTATTTAAGCAACTTAGACTTATTAAATAGGCCTATTAAATAGGCTTATTAAATAGACTTAATACATAGGGTCATTAAATACTTATTAAATAGGTGTATTAAATAGGCGTATTAAATACGCTTATTAATAGGCGTATTAAATAGGCTTATTAAATAGGCTTATTAAATAGACTTATTAAATAGCCTCATTAAATAGGCTTATTTTAGCAACTTAGGCTTATTAAATAGGTTTATTTCAGCAACTTAGACTTATTAAAGAGCCTTATTAAATAGGCTTATTTCTGCAACTTAGGCTTATTAAATAAGCTTATTTCAGCAACTTATGCTTATTAAATAGCCTTATTAAACAGGTTTATTTCAGCAACTTAGGCTTATTAAATAGCATTTTTAAATAGGTTTATTTCAGCAACTTAGACTTATTAAATATACCTTTTTAAATAGGCTTAGTTCAGAAACTTAGGCTTATTAAATAGTCTTATTTCAGCAACTTAGGCTCATTAAATAGCCTTATTAAATAGGCTTATTTCAGCAACTTAGGCTTATTAAATAGCCTTATTAAATAGGCTTATTTCAGCAACTTAGACTTATTAAATAGGTTTATTCAGCAACTTAGGCTTATTAAATAGCCTTATTCAACAACTTAGGCTTATTAAATAGGCTTATTTCTGCAACTTAGACTAACTAAATAGGCCTATTAAATAGGCTTATTAAATAGGCTTATTTCAGCAACTTAGACTTATTAAATAGGCCTATTAAATAGGCTTATTAAATAGACTTAATACATAGGCTCATTAAATACTTATTAAATAGGTGTATTAAATAGGCGTATTAAATAAGCTTATTAATAGGCATATTAAATAGGATTATTAAATAGGCTTATTAAATAGACTTATTAAATAGGCTTATTAAAAAGGCTTATTAAATAGACTTAATACATAGGCTCATTAAATACTTATTAAATAGGTGTATTAAATAGGCGTATTAAATACGCTTATTAATAGGCGTATTAAATAGGCTTATTAAATAGGCTTATTAAATAGACTTATTAAATAGCCTCATTAAATAGGCTTATTTTAGCAACTTAGGCTTATTAAATAGGTTTATTTCAGCAACTTAGACTTATTAAATAGCCTTATTAAATAGGCTTATTTCAGCAACTCAGGCTTATTAAATAGGATTATTTCAGCAACTTATGCTTATTAAATAGTATTTTTAAATAGGCTTAGTTCAAAAACTTAGGCTTATTAAATAGGCTTATTTCAGCAACTTAGGCTCATTAAATAGCCTTATTAAATAGGCTTTTTTCAGCAACTTAGGCTCATTAAATAGCCTTATTAAATAGGCTTATTTCAGCAACTTAGGCTTATAAAATAGCCTTATTAAATAGGCTTATTTTAGCAACTTAGACTTATTAAACCGACTTATTAAATAGACATTTCAGCAACTTAGGCTCATTAAATATGCTTATGAAATATGCTTATTTCTGCAACTTAGACTTATTAGATAGGCCTATTAAATAGGCTTATTTTAGCAACTTAGGCTTATTAAATATGCTTATTTAAGCAAATTAGGCGTATTAAATAGCATTATTAAATACGTTCATTTCTGCAACTTAGACTTATTAAATAGCCTTATTAAATAGGCTTATTTCAGCAACTTAGGCTTATTAAATAGGCTTATTTCAGCAACTTATGCTTATTAAATAGCCTTATTAAACAGGTTTATTTCTAGCAATTTAGGCTTATTAAATAGCATTTTAAATAGTTTTTTTTCAGCAACTTAGACTTATTAAATAGACCTTTTTATATAGGCTTAGTTCACCAACGTAGGCTTATTAAATAGGCTTATTTCAGCAACTTAGGCTTATTAAATAGCCTTATTTCAGCAACTTAGACTTATTAAATAGGCTTATTCAGCAACTTAGGCTTATTAAATAGCCTTATTAAATAGCCTTATTCAACAACTTAGGCTTATTAAATAGGCTTATTTCTGCAACTTAGACTAATTAAATAGGCCTATTAAATAGGCTTATTAAATAGGCTTATTTCAGCAACTTAGACTTATTAAATAGGCCTATTAAATAGGCTTATTAAATAGACTTAATACATAGGCTCATTAAATACTTATTAAATAGGTGTATTAAATAGGCGTATTAAATAAGCTTATTAATAGGCATATTAAATAGGATTATTAAATAGGCTTATTAAATAGACTTATTAAATAGGCTTATTAAAAAGGCTTATTAAATAGACTTAATACATAGGCTCATTAAATACTTATTAAATAGGTGTATTAAATAGGCGTATTAAATACGCTTATTAATAGGCGTATTAAATAGGCTTATTAAATAGGCTTATTAAATAGACTTATTAAATAGCCTCATTAAATAGGCTTATTTTAGCAACTTAGGCTTATTAAATAGGTTTATTTCAGCAACTTAGACTTATTAAATAGCCTTATTAAATAGGCTTATTTCAGCAACTCAGGCTTATTAAATAGGCTTATTTCAGCAACTTATGCTTATTAAATAGTATTTTTAAATAGGCTTAGTTCAGAAACTTAGGCTTATTAAATAGGCTTATTTCAGCAACTTAGGCTCATTAAATAGCCTTATTAAATAGGCTTTTTTCAGCAACTTAGGCTCATTAAATAGCCTTATTAAATAGGCTTATTTCAGCAACTTAGGCTTATTAAATAGCCTTATTAAATAGGCTTATTTTAGCAACTTAGACTTATTAAACCGACTTATTAAATAGACATTTCAGCAACTTAGGCTCATTAAATATGCTTATGAAATATGCTTATTTCTGCAACTTAGACTTATTAGATAGGCCTATTAAATAGGCTTATTTTAGCAACTTAGGCTTATTAAATATGCTTATTTAAGCAAATTAGGCGTATTAAATAGCATTATTAAATACGTTCATTTCTGCAACTTAGACTTATTAAATAGCCTTATTAAATAGGCTTATTTCAGCAACTTAGGCTTATTAAATAGGCTTATTTCAGCAACTTATGCTTATTAAATAGCCTTATTAAACAGGTTTATTTCTAGCAATTTAGGCTTATTAAATAGCATTTTAAATAGTTTTTTTTCAGCAACTTAGACTTATTAAATAGACCTTTTTATATAGGCTTAGTTCACCAACGTAGGCTTATTAAATAGGCTTATTTCAGCAACTTAGGCTTATTAAATAGCCTTATTTCAGCAACTTAGACTTATTAAATAGGCTTATTCAGCAACTTAGGCTTATTAAATAGCCTTATTAAATAGCCTTATTCAACAACTTAGGCTTATTAAATAGGCTTATTTCTGCAACTTAGACTAATTAAATAGGCCTATTAAATAGGCTTATTAAATAGGCTTATTTCAGCAACTTAGACTTATTAAATAGGCCTATTAAATAGGCTTATTAAATAGACTTAATACATAGGCTCATTAAATACTTATTAAATAGGTGTATTAAATAGGCGTATTAAATAAGCTTATTAATAGGCATATTAAATAGGATTATTAAATAGGCTTATTAAATAGACTTATTAAATAGGCTTATTAAAAAGGCTTATTAAATAGACTTAATACATAGGCTCATTAAATACTTATTAAATAGGTGTATTAAATAGGCGTATTAAATACGCTTATTAATAGGCGTATTAAATAGGCTTATTAAATAGGCTTATTAAATAGACTTATTAAATAGCCTCATTAAATAGGCTTATTTTAGCAACTTAGGCTTATTAAATAGGTTTATTTCAGCAACTTAGACTTATTAAATAGCCTTATTAAATAGGCTTATTTCAGCAACTCAGGCTTATTAAATAGGCTTATTTCAGCAACTTATGCTTATTAAATAGTATTTTTAAATAGGCTTAGTTCAGAAACTTAGGCTTATTAAATAGGCTTATTTCAGCAACTTAGGCTCATTAAATAGCCTTATTAAATAGGCTTTTTTCAGCAACTTAGGCTCATTAAATAGCCTTATTAAATAGGCTTATTTCAGCAACTTAGGCTTATTAAATAGCCTTATTAAATAGGCTTATTTTAGCAACTTAGACTTATTAAACCGACTTATTAAATAGACATTTCAGCAACTTAGGCTCATTAAATATGCTTATGAAATATGCTTATTTCTGCAACTTAGACTTATTAGATAGGCCTATTAAATAGGCTTATTTTAGCAACTTAGGCTTATTAAATATGCTTATTTAAGCAAATTAGGCGTATTAAATAGCATTATTAAATACGTTCATTTCTGCAACTTAGACTTATTAAATAGCCTTATTAAATAGGCTTATTTCAGCAACTTAGGCTTATTAAATAGGCTTATTTCAGCAACTTATGCTTATTAAATAGCCTTATTAAACAGGTTTATTTCTAGCAATTTAGGCTTATTAAATAGCATTTTAAATAGTTTTTTTTCAGCAACTTAGACTTATTAAATAGACCTTTTTATATAGGCTTAGTTCACCAACGTAGGCTTATTAAATAGGCTTATTTCAGCAACTTAGGCTTATTAAATAGCCTTATTTCAGCAACTTAGACTTATTAAATAGGCTTATTCAGCAACTTAGGCTTATTAAATAGCCTTATTAAATAGGCTTATTTCAGCAACTTAGGCTTATTAAATAGCCTTATTAAATAGGCTTATTTTAGCAACTTAGACTTATTAAACCGACTTATTAAATAGACATTTCAGCAACTTAGGCTCATTAAATATGCTTTTGAAATATGTTTATTTCTGCAACTTAGACTTATTAGATAGGCCTATTAAATAGGCTTATTTTAGCAACTTAGGCTTATTAAATATGCTTATTTAAGCAAATTAGGCGTATTAAATAGCATTATTAAATAGGTTCATTTCTGCAACTTAGGCTTATTAAATAGGCTTATTTCAGCAACTTATGCTTATTAAATAGCCTTATTAAACAGGTTTATTTCTAGCAATTTAGGCTTATTAAATAGCATTTTTAAATAGGTTTTTTTCAGCAACTTAGACTTATTAAATAGACCTTTTTATATAGGCTTAGTTCACCAACATAGGCTTATTAAATAGGCTTATTTCAGCAACTTAGGCTTATTAAATAGCCTTATTTCAGCAACTTAGACTTATTAAATAGGCTTATTCAGCAACTTAGGCTTATTAAATAGCCTATTTAAATAGGCTTATTTCAGCAACTTAGGCTTATTAAATAGGCTTATTTCAGCAACTGAGACATATTAAAAAGGCTTATTTCAGCAACTTAGGCTTATGAAATAGGCTTATTCAGCAACTTAGGCTTATTAAATAAGCTTATTTCAGCAACTTATTCTTATTAAATAGCCTTATTAAACAGGTTTATTTCAGCAACTTAGGCTTATTAAATAGCATTTTAAATAGGTTTATTTCAGCAACTTAGACTTATTAAATATACCTTTTTAAATAGGCTTAGTTCAGAAACTTAGGCTTATTAAATAGTCTTATTTCAGCAACTTAGGCTCATTAAATAGCCTTATTAAATAGGCTTATTCAGCAACTTAGGCTTATTAAATAGCCTTTTTAAATATGCTTATTTCAGCAACTTAGACTTATTAAATAGGTTTATTCAGCAACTTAGGCTTATTAAATAGGCTTATTCAGCAACTTAGGCTTATTTAATAGGCGTATTTCAGCAACTTAGGCTTATTAAATAAGCTCATTCAGAAACTTAGGCTTATTAAATAGGCTTATTTCAGCAACTTAGACTTATTCAATAGGCCTATTAAATAGGCTTATTAAATAGGCTTATTTCAGCAACTTAGACTTATTAAAAAGGCCTATTAAATAGGCTTATTAAATAGACTTATTAAATAGGCTCATTAAATAGGCTTATTAAATAGGCTTATTAAATAGACTTATTAAATAGGCTCAATAAATAGGCTTATTAAATAGGCTTATTAAATAGGCTTATTAAATAGACTTATTAAATCGGCTTATTAAATACTTATTAAATAGGCTTATTAAATAGACTTATTAAATAGACTTATTAAATAGGCTTATTAAATAGACTTATTAAATAGGCTTATTAAAAAGGCTTATTAAATAGACATATTAAATAGGCTCATTAAATACTTATTAAATATGTTTATTAAATAGGCGTATTAAATAAGCTTATTAAATAGGCTTATTAAATAGGCTTATTAAATAGACTTATTAAATAGCTTCATTATATAGGCTTATTTTAGCAACTTCGACTTATTAAATAGGTTTATTTCAGCAACTTAGACTTATTAAATAGCCTTATTAAATAGGCTTATTTCAGCAACTTAGGCTTATTAAATAAGCTTATTTCAGCAACTTATGCTTATTAAATAGGCTTATTAAACAGGTTTATTTCAGCAACTTAGGCTTATTAAATAGCATATTTAAATAGGTTTATTTCAGCAGCTTAGACTTATTAAATATACCTTTTTAAATAGGCTTAGTTCAGAAACTTAGGCTTATTAAATAGGCTTATTTCAGCAACTTAGGCTCATTAAATAGCCTTATTAAATAGGCTTATTCAGCAACTTAGGCTTATTAAATAGCCTTATTAAATATGCTTATTTCAGCAACTTAGACTTATTAAATAGGTTTATTCAGCAACTTAGGCTTATTAAATAGGCTTATTCAGCAACTTAGGCTTATTTAATAGGCTTATTTCAGCAACTTAGGCTTATTAAATAGGCTCATTCAGAAACTTAGGCTTATTAAATAGGCTTATTTCAGCAACTTAGACTTATTCAATAGGCCTATTAAATAGGCTTATTAAATAGGCTTATTTCAGCAACTTAGACTTATTAAAAAGGCCTATTAAATAGGCTTATTAAATAGACTTATTAAATAGGCTCATTAAATAGGCTTATTAAATAGGCTTATTAAATAGACTTATTAAATAGGCTCAATAAATAGGCTTATTAAATAGGCTTATTAAATAGGCTTATTAAATAGACTTATTAAATCGGCTTATTAAATAGGTTTATTAAAAAGGCTTATTAAATAGACTTATTAAATAGGCTCATTAAATACTTATTAAATAGGCTTATTAAATAGACTTATTAAATAGGCTTATTAAAAAGGCTTATTAAATAGACTTATTAAATAGGCTCATTAAATACTTATTAAATGTGTTTATTAAATAGGCGTATTAAATAGGCTTATTAAATAGGCTTATTAAATAGGCTTATTAAATAGACTTATTAAAGAGCCTTATTAAATAGGCTTATTTCAGCAACTTAGGCTTATTAAATAAGCTTATTTCAGCAACTTATGCTTATTAAATAGCCTTATTAAACAGGTTTATTTCAGCAACTTAGGCTTATTAAATAGCATTTAAATAGGTTTATTTCAGCAACTTAGACTTATTAAATATACCTTTTTAAATAGGCTTAGTTCAGAAACTCAGGCTTATTAAATAGTCTTATTTCAGCAACTTAGGCTCATTAAATAGCCTTATTAAATAGGCTTATTTCAGCAACTTAAGCTTATTAAATAGGCTTATTTCAGCAACTTAGACTTATTAAATAGCCTTATTTCAGCAACTTAGGCTTATTAAATAGCCTTATTTCAGAAACTTAGACTTATTAAATAGGCTTATTCAGCAACTTAGGCTTATTAAATAGCCTTATTAAATAGGCTTATTTCAGCAACTTAGACTTATTAAATAGGTTTATTCAGCAACTGAGGCTTATTAAATAAGCTTATTCAGCAACTTAGGCTTATTAAATAGGCTTATTTCAGCAACTTAGGCTTATTAAATAGGCTTATTTCAGCAACTTAGACTTATTAAATAGGTTTATTCAGCAACTTAGGCTTATTAAATAAGCTTATTCAGCAACTTAGGCTTATTAAATAGGCTTATTTCAGAAACTTAGGCTTATTAAATAGGCTTATTTCAGCAACTTAGACTTATTAAATAGGCCTATTAAATAGACTGATTAAATAGGCTCATTAAATACTTATTAAATAGGCTTATTAAATAGACTTATTAAATAGGCTCAATAAAGAGGCTTATTAAATAGGCTTATTAAATAGACTTATTAAATAGGCTCAATAAATAGGCTTATTAAATAGGCTTATTAAATAGGCTCATTAAATAGGCGTATTAAATAGACTTATTAAATAGGCTCAATAAATAGGCTTATTAAATAGGCTTATTAAATAGTCTTATTAAATAGGCTCAATAAATAGGCTTATTAAATAGGCTCAATAAATAGGCTTATTAAATAGGCTCATTAAATACTTATTAAATAGGCTTATTAAAATGGCTTATTAAATAGACTTAATACATAGGCTCATTAAATACGTATTAAATAGGTGTATTAAATAGGCGTATTAAATAGGTGTATCAATTAGGCTTATTAAATAGGCTTATTAAATAGGCTTATTAAATAGACTTATTAAATAGACTTATTAAATAGACTTATTAAATAGACTTATTAAATAGCCTCATGAAATAGGCTTATTTTAGCAACTTAGGTTTATTAAATAGGTTTATTTCAGCAACTTAGACTTATTAAAGAGCCTTATTAAATAGGCTTATTTCAGCAACTTAGGCTTATTAAATAAGCTTATTTCAGCAACTTATGCTTATTAAATAGCCTTATTAAACAGGTTTATTTCAGCAACTTAGGCTTATAAAATAGCATTTTTAATAGGTTTATTTCAGCAACTTAGACTTATTAAATATACCTTTTTAAATAGGCTTAGTTCAGAAACTTAGGCTTATTAAATAGTCTTATTTCAGCAACTTAGGCTCATTAAATAGCCTTATGAAATAGGCTTATTTCAGCAACTTAGGCTTATTAAATAGCCGTATTAAATAGGCTTATTTCAGCAACTTAGACTTATTAAATAGGTTTATTCAGCAACTTAGGCTTATTAAATAGGCTCATTCAGAAGCTTAGGCTTATTAAATAGGCTTATTTCAGCAACTTAGACTTATTCAATAGGCCTATTAAATAGGCTTATTAAATAGGCTTATTTCAGCAACTTAGACTTATTAAAAAGGCCTATTAAATAGGCTTATTAAATAGACTTATTAAATAGGCTCATTAAATAGGCTTATTAAATAGGCTTATTAAATAGACTTATTAAATAGGCTCAATAAATAGGCTTATTAAATAGGCTTATTAAATAGGCTTATTAAATAGACTTATTAAATCGGCTTATTAAATAGGTTTATTAAAAAGGCTTATTAAATAGACTTATTAAATAGGCTCATTAAATACTTATTAAATAGGCTTATTAAATAGACTTATTAAATAGGCTTATTAAAAAGGCTTATTAAATAGACTTATTAAATAGGCTCATTAAATACTTATTAAATGTGTTTATTAAATAGGCGTATTAAATAGGCTTATTAAATAGGCTTATTAAATAGGCTTATTAAATAGACTTATTAAAGAGCCTTATTAAATAAGCTTATTTCAGCAACTTAGGCTTATTAAATAAGCTTATTTCAGCAACTTATGCTTATTAAATAGCCTTATTAAACAGGTTTATTTCAGCAACTTAGGCTTATTAAATAGCATTTAAATAGGTTTATTTCAGCAACTTAGACTTATTAAATATACCTTTTTAAATAGGCTTAGTTCAGAAACTTAGGCTTATTAAATAGTCTTATTTCAGCAACTTAGGCTCATTAAATAGCCTTATTAAATAGGCTTATTTCAGCAACTTAGGCTTATTAAATAGCCTTATTAAATAGGCTTATTTCAGCAAATTAGACTTATTAAATAGGTTTATTCAGCAACTTAGGCTTATTAAATAGCCTTATTCAACAACTTAGGCTTATTAAATAGGCTTATTTCTGCAACTTAGACTAACTAAATAGGCCTATTAAATAGGCTTATTAAATAGGCTTATTTCAGCAACTTAGACTTATTAAATAGGCCTATTAAATAGGCTTATTAAATAGACTTAATACATAGGCTCATTAAATACTTATTAAATAGGTGTATTAAATAGGCGTATTAAATAAGCTTATTAATAGGCATATTAAATAGGATTATTAAATAGGCTTATTAAATAGACTTATTAAATAGGCTTATTAAAAAGGCTTATTAAATAGACTTAATACATAGGCTCATTAAATACTTATTAAATAGGTGTATTAAATAGGCGTATTAAATACGCTTATTAATAGGCGTATTAAATAGGCTTATTAAATAGGCTTATTAAATAGACTTATTCAATAGCCTCATTAAATAGGCTTATTTTAGCAACTTAGGCTTATTAAATAGGTTTATTTCAGCAACTTAGACTTATTAAATAGCCTTATTAAATAGGCTTATTTCAGCAACTCAGGCTTATTAAATAGGATTATTTCAGCAACTTATGCTTATTAAATAGTATTTTTAAATAGGCTTAGTTCAGAAACTTAGGCTTATTAAATAGGCTTATTTCAGCAACTTAGGCTCATTAAATAGCCTTATTAAATAGGCTTTTTTCAGCAACTTAGGCTCATTAAATAGCCTTATTAAATAGGCTTATTTCAGCAACTTAGGCTTATTAAATAGCCTTATTAAATAGGCTTATTTTAGCAACTTAGACTTATTAAACCGACTTATTAAATAGACATTTCAGCAACTTAGGCTCATTAAATATGCTTATGAAATATGCTTATTTCTGCAACTTAGACTTATTAGATAGGCCTATTAAATAGGCTTATTTTAGCAACTTAGGCTTATTAAATATGCTTATTTAAGCAAATTAGGCGTATTAAATAGCATTATTAAATACGTTCATTTCTGCAACTTAGACTTATTAAATAGCCTTATTAAATAGGCTTATTTCAGCAACTTAGGCTTATTAAATAGGCTTATTTCAGCAACTTATGCTTATTAAATAGCCTTATTAAACAGGTTTATTTCTAGCAATTTAGGCTTATTAAATAGCATTTTAAATAGTTTTTTTTCAGCAACTTAGACTTATTAAATAGACCTTTTTATATAGGCTTAGTTCACCAACGTAGGCTTATTAAATAGGCTTATTTCAGCAACTTAGGCTTATTAAATAGCCTTATTTCAGCAACTTAGACTTATTAAATAGGCTTATTCAGCAACTTAGGCTTATTAAATAGCCTTATTAAATAGCCTTATTCAACAACTTAGGCTTATTAAATAGGCTTATTTCTGCAACTTAGACTAATTAAATAGGCCTATTAAATAGGCTTATTAAATAGGCTTATTTCAGCAACTTAGACTTATTAAATAGGCCTATTAAATAGGCTTATTAAATAGACTTAATACATAGGCTCATTAAATACTTATTAAATAGGTGTATTAAATAGGTGTATTAAATAAGCTTATTAATAGGCATATTAAATAGGATTATTAAATAGGCTTATTAAATAGACTTATTAAATAGGCTTATTAAAAAGGCTTATTAAATAGACTTAATACATAGGCTCATTAAATACTTATTAAATAGGTGTATTAAATAGGCGTATTAAATACGCTTATTAATAGGCGTATTAAATAGGCTTATTAAATAGGCTTATTAAATAGACTTATTAAATAGCCTCATTAAATAGGCTTATTTTAGCAACTTAGGCTTATTAAATAGGTTTATTTCAGCAACTTAGACTTATTAAATAGCCTTATTAAATAGGCTTATTTCAGCAACTCAGGCTTATTAAATAGGCTTATTTCAGCAACTTATGCTTATTAAATAGTATTTTTAAATAGGCTTAGTTCAGAAACTTAGGCTTATTAAATAGGCTTATTTCAGCAACTTAGGCTCATTAAATAGCCTTATTAAATAGGCTTTTTTCAGCAACTCAGGCTCATTAAATAGCCTTATTAAATAGGCTTATTTCAGCAACTTAGGCTTATTAAATAGCCTTATTAAATAGGCTTATTTTAGCAACTTAGACTTATTAAACCGACTTATTAAATAGACATTTCAGCAACTTAGGCTCATTAAATATGCTTATGAAATATGCTTATTTCTGCAACTTAGACTTATTAGATAGGCCTATTAAATAGGCTTATTTTAGCAACTTAGGCTTATTAAATATGCTTATTTAAGCAAATTAGGCGTATTAAATAGCATTATTAAATACGTTCATTTCTGCAACTTAGACTTATTAAATAGCCTTATTAAATAGGCTTATTTCAGCAACTTAGGCTTATTAAATAGGCTTATTTCAGCAACTTATGCTTATTAAATAGCCTTATTAAACAGGTTTATTTCTAGCAATTTAGGCTTATTAAATAGCATTTTAAATAGTTTTTTTTCAGCAACTTAGACTTATTAAATAGACCTTTTTATATAGGCTTAGTTCACCAACGTAGGCTTATTAAATAGGCTTATTTCAGCAACTTAGGCTTATTAAATAGCCTTATTTCAGCAACTTAGACTTATTAAATAGGCTTATTCAGCAACTTAGGCTTATTAAATAGCCTTATTAAATAGGCTTATTTCAGCAACTTAGGCTTATTAAATAGCCTTATTAAATAGGCTTATTTTAGCAACTTAGACTTATTAAACCGACTTATTAAATAGACATTTCAGCAACTTAGGCTCATTAAATATGCTTTTGAAATATGCTTATTTCTGCAACTTAGACTTATTAGATAGGCCTATTAAATAGGCTTATTTTAGCAACTTAGGCTTATTAAATATGCTTATTTAAGCAAATTAGGCGTATTAAATAGCATTATTAAATAGGTTCATTTCTGCAACTTAGGCTTATTAAATAGGCTTATTTCAGCAACTTATGCTTATTAAATAGCCTTATTAAACAGGTTTATTTCTAGCAATTTAGGCTTATTAAATAGCATTTTTAAATAGGTTTTTTTCAGCAACTTAGACTTATTAAATAGACCTTTTTATATAGGCTTAGTTCACCAACATAGGCTTATTAAATAGGCTTATTTCAGCAACTTAGGCTTATTAAATAGCCTTATTTCAGCAACTTAGACTTATTAAATAGGCTTATTCAGCAACTTAGGCTTATTAAATAGCCTATTTAAATAGGCTTATTTCAGCAACTTAGGCTTATTAAATAGGCTTATTTCAGCAACTGAGACATATTAAAAAGGCTTATTTCAGCAACTTAGGCTTATGAAATAGGCTTATTCAGCAACTTAGGCTTATTAAATAAGCTTATTTCAGCAACTTATTCTTATTAAATAGCCTTATTAAACAGGTTTATTTCAGCAACTTAGGCTTATTAAATAGCATTTTAAATAGGTTTATTTCAGCAACTTAGACTTATTAAATATACCTTTTTAAATAGGCTTAGTTCAGAAACTTAGGCTTATTAAATAGTCTTATTTCAGCAACTTAGGCTCATTAAATAGCCTTATTAAATAGGCTTATTCAGCAACTTAGGCTTATTAAATAGCCTTTTTAAATATGCTTATTTCAGCAACTTAGACTTATTAAATAGGTTTATTCAGCAACTTAGGCTTATTAAATAGGCTTATTCAGCAACTTAGGCTTATTTAATAGGCGTATTTCAGCAACTTAGGCTTATTAAATAAGCTCATTCAGAAACTTAGGCTTATTAAATAGGCTTATTTCAGCAACTTAGACTTATTCAATAGGCCTATTAAATAGGCTTATTAAATAGGCTTATTTCAGCAACTTAGACTTATTAAAAAGGCCTATTAAATAGGCTTATTAAATAGACTTATTAAATAGGCTCATTAAATAGGCTTATTAAATAGGCTTATTAAATAGACTTATTAAATAGGCTCAATAAATAGGCTTATTAAATAGGCTTATTAAATAGGCTTATTAAATAGACTTATTAAATCGGCTTATTAAATACTTATTAAATAGGCTTATTAAATAGACTTATTAAATAGACTTATTAAATAGGCTTATTAAATAGACTTATTAAATAGGCTTATTAAAAAGGCTTATTAAATAGACTTATTAAATAGGCTCATTAAATACTTATTAAATATGTTTATTAAATAGGCATATTAAATAAGCTTATTAAATAGGCTTATTAAATAGGCTTATTAAATATTCTTATTAAATAGCTTCATTATATAGGCTTATTTTAGCAACTTCGACTTATTAAATAGGTTTATTTCAGCAACTTAGACTTATTAAATAGCCTTATTAAATAGGCTTATTTCAGCAACTTAGGCTTATTAAATAAGCTTATTTCAGCAACTTATGCTTATAAAATAGGCTTATTAAACAGGTTTATTTCAGCAACTTAGGCTTATTAAATAGCATATTTAAATAGGTTTATTTCAGCAGCTTAGACTTATTAAATATACCTTTTTAAATAGGCTTAGTTCAGAAACTTAGGCTTATTAAATAGGCTTATTTCAGCAACTTAGGCTCATTAAATAGCCTTATTAAATAGGCTTATTCAGCAACTTAGGCTTATTAAATAGCCTTATTAAATATGCTTATTTCAGCAACTTAGACTTATTAAATAGGTTTATTCAGCAACTTAGGCTTATTAAATAGGCTTATTTTAGCAACTTAGACTTATTAAACCGACTTATTAAATAGACATTTCAGCAACTTAGGCTCATTAAATATGCTTTTGAAATATGCTTATTTCTGCAACTTAGACTTATTAGATAGGCCTATTAAATAGGCTTATTTTAGCAACTTAGGCTTATTAAATATGCTTATTTAAGCAAATTAGGCGTATTAAATAGCATTATTAAATAGGTTCATTTCTGCAACTTAGGCTTATTAAATAGGCTTATTTCAGCAACTTATGCTTATTAAATAGCCTTATTAAACAGGTTTATTTCTAGCAATTTAGGCTTATTAAATAGCATTTTTAAATAGGTTTTTTTCAGCAACTTAGACTTATTAAATAGACCTTTTTATATAGGCTTAGTTCACCAACATAGGCTTATTAAATAGGCTTATTTCAGCAACTTAGGCTTATTAAATAGCCTTATTTCAGCAACTTAGACTTATTAAATAGGCTTATTCAGCAACTTAGGCTTATTAAATAGCCTATTTAAATAGGCTTATTTCAGCAACTTAGGCTTATTAAATAGGCTTATTTCAGCAACTGAGACATATTAAAAAGGCTTATTTCAGCAACTTAGGCTTATGAAATAGGCTTATTCAGCAACTTAGGCTTATTAAATAAGCTTATTTCAGCAACTTATTCTTATTAAATAGCCTTATTAAACAGGTTTATTTCAGCAACTTAGGCTTATTAAATAGCATTTTAAATAGGTTTATTTCAGCAACTTAGACTTATTAAATATACCTTTTTAAATAGGCTTAGTTCAGAAACTTAGGCTTATTAAATAGTCTTATTTCAGCAACTTAGGCTCATTAAATAGCCTTATTAAATAGGCTTATTCAGCAACTTAGGCTTATTAAATAGCCTTTTTAAATATGCTTATTTCAGCAACTTAGACTTATTAAATAGGTTTATTCAGCAACTTAGGCTTATTAAATAGGCTTATTCAGCAACTTAGGCTTATTTAATAGGCGTATTTCAGCAACTTAGGCTTATTAAATAAGCTCATTCAGAAACTTAGGCTTATTAAATAGGCTTATTTCAGCAACTTAGACTTATTCAATAGGCCTATTAAATAGGCTTATTAAATAGGCTTATTTCAGCAACTTAGACTTATTAAAAAGGCCTATTAAATAGGCTTATTAAATAGACTTATTAAATAGGCTCATTAAATAGGCTTATTAAATAGGCTTATTAAATAGACTTATTAAATAGGCTCAATAAATAGGCTTATTAAATAGGCTTATTAAATAGGCTTATTAAATAGACTTATTAAATCGGCTTATTAAATACTTATTAAATAGGCTTATTAAATAGACTTATTAAATAGACTTATTAAATAGGCTTATTAAATAGACTTATTAAATAGGCTTATTAAAAAGGCTTATTAAATAGACTTATTAAATAGGCTCATTAAATACTTATTAAATATGTTTATTAAATAGGCATATTAAATAAGCTTATTAAATAGGCTTATTAAATAGGCTTATTAAATATTCTTATTAAATAGCTTCATTATATAGGCTTATTTTAGCAACTTCGACTTATTAAATAGGTTTATTTCAGCAACTTAGACTTATTAAATAGCCTTATTAAATAGGCTTATTTCAGCAACTTAGGCTTATTAAATAAGCTTATTTCAGCAACTTATGCTTATAAAATAGGCTTATTAAACAGGTTTATTTCAGCAACTTAGGCTTATTAAATAGCATATTTAAATAGGTTTATTTCAGCAGCTTAGACTTATTAAATATACCTTTTTAAATAGGCTTAGTTCAGAAACTTAGGCTTATTAAATAGGCTTATTTCAGCAACTTAGGCTCATTAAATAGCCTTATTAAATAGGCTTATTCAGCAACTTAGGCTTATTAAATAGCCTTATTAAATATGCTTATTTCAGCAACTTAGACTTATTAAATAGGCTTAGTTCAGAAACTTAGGCTTATTAAATAGGCTTATTTCAGCAACTTAGGCTCATTAAATAGCCTTATTAAATAGGCTTATTCAGCAACTTAGGCTTATTAAATAGCCTTATTAAATATGCTTATTTCAGCAACTTAGACTTATTAAATAGGTTTATTCAGCAACTTAGGCTTATTAAATAGGCTTATTCAGCAACTTAGGCTTATTTAATAGGCTTATTTCAGCAACTTAGGCTTATTAAATAGGCTCATTCAGAAACTTAGGCTTATTAAATAGGCTTATTTCAGCAACTTAGACTTATTCAATAGGCCTATTAAATAGGCTTATTAAATAGGCTTATTTCAGCAACTTAGACTTATTAAAAAGGCCTATTAAATAGGCTTATTAAATAGACTTATTAAATAGGCTCATTAAATAGGTTTATTAAATAGGCTTATTAAATAGACTTATTAAATAGGCTCAATAAATAGGCTTATTAAATAGGCTTATTAAATAGGCTTATTAAATAGACTTATTAAATCGGCTTATTAAATAGGTTTATTAAAAAGGCTTATTAAATAGACTTATTAAATAGGCTCATTAAATACTTATTAAATAGGCTTATTAAATAGACTTATTAAATAGGCTTATTAAAAAGGCTTATTAAATAGACTTATTAAATAGGCTCATTAAATACTTATTAAATGTGTTTATTAAATAGGCGTATTAAATAGGCTTATTAAATAGGCTCATTAAATAGGTTTATTAAATAGGCTTATTAAATAGACTTATTAAATAGGCTCAATAAATAGGCTTATTAAATAGGCTTATTAAATAGGCTTATTAAATAGACTTATTAAATCGGCTTATTAAATAGGTTTATTAAAAAGGCTTATTAAATAGACTTATTAAATAGGCTCATTAAATACTTATTAAATAGGCTTATTAAATAGGCGTATTAAATAGGCTTATTAAATAGGCTTATTAAATAGGCTTATTAAATAGACTTATTAAAGAGCCTTATTAAATAGGCTTATTTCAGCAACTTAGGCTTATTAAATAAGCTTATTTCAGCAACTTATGCTTATTAAATAGCCTTATTAAACAGGTTTATTTCAGCAACTTAGGCTTATTAAATAGCATTTAAATAGGTTTATTTCAGCAACTTAGACTTATTAAATATACCTTTTTAAATAGGCTTAGTTCAGAAACTCAGGCTTATTAAATAGTCTTATTTCAGCAACTTAGGCTCATTAAATAGCCTTATTAAATAGGCTTATTTCAGCAACTTAAGCTTATTAAATAGGCTTATTTCAGCAACTTAGACTTATTAAATAGCCTTATTTCAGCAACTTAGGCTTATTAAATAGCCTTATTTCAGAAACTTAGACTTATTAAATAGGCTTATTCAGCAACTTAGGCTTATTAAATAGCCTTATTAAATAGGCTTATTTCAGCAACTTAGACTTATTAAATAGGTTTATTCAGCAACTTAGGCTTATTAAATAAGCTTATTCAGCAACTTAGGCTTATTAAATAGGCTTATTTCAGCAACTTAGGCTTATTAAATAGGCTCATTCAGAAACTTAGGCTTATTAAATAGGCTTATTTCAGCAACTTAGACTTATTAAATAGGCCTATTAAATAGACTGATTAAATAGGCTCATTAAATACTTATTAAATAGGCTTATTAAATAGACTTATTAAATAGGCTCAATAAAGAGGCTTATTAAATAGGCTTATTAAATAGACTTATTAAATAGGCTCAATAAATAGGCTTATTAAATAGGCTTATTAAATAGGCTCATTAAATAGGCGTATTAAATAGACTTATTAAATAGGCTCAATAAATAGGCTTATTAAATAGGCTTATTAAATAGTCTTATTAAATAGGCTCAATAAATAGGCTTATTAAATAGGCTCAATAAAGAGGCTTATTAAATAGGCTCATTAAATACTTATTAAATAGGCTTATTAAAATGGCTTATTAAATAGACTTAATACATAGGCTCATTAAATACTTATTAAATAGGTGTATTAAATAGGCGTATTAAATAAGCTTATTAATAGGCATATTAAATAGGCTTATTAAATAGGCTTATTAAATAGACTTATTAAATAGGCTTATTAAAAAGGCTTATTAAATAGACTTAATACATAGGCTCATTAAATACGTATTAAATAGGTGTATTAAATAGGCGTATTAAATAGGTGTATCAATTAGGCTTATTAAATAGGCTTATTAAATAGGCTTATTAAATAGACTTATTAAATAGACTTATTAAATAGACTTATTAAATAGACTTATTAAATAGCCTCATGAAATAGGCTTATTTTAGCAACTTAGGTTTATTAAATAGGTTTATTTCAGCAACTTAGACTTATTAAAGAGCCTTATTAAATAGGCTTATTTCAGCAACTTAGGCTTATTAAATAAGCTTATTTCAGCAACTTATGCTTATTAAATAGCCTTATTAAACAGGTTTATTTCAGCAACTTAGGCTTATAAAATAGCATTTTTAATAGGTTTATTTCAGCAACTTAGACTTATTAAATATACCTTTTTAAATAGGCTTAGTTCAGAAACTTAGGCTTATTAAATAGTCTTATTTCAGCAACTTAGGCTCATTAAATAGCCTTATGAAATAGGCTTATTTCAGCAACTTAGGCTTATTAAATAGCCGTATTAAATAGGCTTATTTCACCAACTTAGACTTATTAAATAGGTTTATTCAGCAACTTAGGCTTATTAAATAGGCTCATTCAGAAGCTTAGGCTTATTAAATAGGCTTATTTCAGCAACTTAGACTTATTCAATAGGCCTATTAAATAGGCTTATTAAATAGGCTTATTTCAGCAACTTAGACTTATTAAAAAGGCCTATTAAATAGGCTTATTAAATAGACTTATTAAATAGGCTCATTAAATAGGCTTATTAAATAGGCTTATTAAATAGACTTATTAAATAGGCTCAATAAATAGGCTTATTAAATAGGCTTATTAAATAGGCTTATTAAATAGACTTATTAAATCGGCTTATTAAATAGGTTTATTAAAAAGGCTTATTAAATAGACTTATTAAATAGGCTCATTAAATACTTATTAAATAGGCTTATTAAATAGACTTATTAAATAGGCTTATTAAAAAGGCTTATTAAATAGACTTATTAAATAGGCTCATTAAATACTTATTAAATGTGTTTATTAAATAGGCGTATTAAATAGGCTTATTAAATAGGCTTATTAAATAGGCTTATTAAATAGACTTATTAAAGAGCCTTATTAAATAGGCTTATTTCAGCAACTTAGGCTTATTAAATAAGCTTATTTCAGCAACTTATGCTTATTAAATAGCCTTATTAAACAGGTTTATTTCAGCAACTTAGGCTTATTAAATAGCATTTAAATAGGTTTATTTCAGCAACTTAGACTTATTAAATATACCTTTTTAAATAGGCTTAGTTCAGAAACTCAGGCTTATTAAATAGTCTTATTTCAGCAACTTAGGCTCATTAAATAGCCTTATTAAATAGGCTTATTTCAGCAACTTAAGCTTATTAAATAGGCTTATTTCAGCAACTTAGACTTATTAAATAGCCTTATTTCAGCAACTTAGGCTTATTAAATAGCCTTATTTCAGAAACTTAGACTTATTAAATAGGCTTATTCAGCAACTTAGGCTTATTAAATAGCCTTATTAAATAGGCTTATTTCAGCAACTTAGACTTATTAAATAGGTTTATTCAGCAACTTAGGCTTATTAAATAGGCTTATTCAGCAACTTAGGCTTATTAAATAGGCTTATTTCAGCAACTTAGGCTTATTAAATAGGCTCATTCAGAAACTTAGGCTTATTAAATAGGCTTATTTCAGCAACTTAGACTTATTAAATAGGCCTATTAAATAGACTGATTAAATAGGCTCATTAAATACTTATTAAATAGGCTTATTAAATAGACTTATTAAATAGGCTCAATAAAGAGGCTTATTAAATAGGCTTATTAAATAGACTTATTAAATAGGCTCAATAAATAGGCTTATTAAATAGGCTTATTAAATAGGCTCATTAAATAGGCGTATTAAATAGACTTATTAAATAGGCTCAATAAATAGGCTTATTAAATAGGCTTATTAAATAGTCTTATTAAATAGGCTCAATAAATAGGCTTATTAAATAGGCTCAATAAATAGGCTTATTAAATAGGCTCATTAAATACTTATTAAATAGGCTTATTAAAATGGCTTATTAAATAGACTTAATACATAGGCTCATTAAATACTTATTAAATAGGTGTATTAAATAGGCGTATTAAATAAGCTTATTAATAGGCATATTAAATAGGCTTATTAAATAGGCTTATTAAATAGACTTATTAAATAGGCTTATTAAAAAGGCTTATTAAATAGACTTAATACATAGGCTCATTAAATACGTATTAAATAGGTGTATTAAATAGGCGTATTAAATAGGTGTATCAATTAGGCTTATTAAATAGGCTTATTAAATAGGCTTATTAAATAGACTTATTAAATAGACTTATTAAATAGACTTATTAAATAGACTTATTAAATAGCCTCATGAAATAGGCTTATTTTAGCAACTTAGGTTTATTTAATAGGTTTATTTCAGCAACTTAGACTTATTAAAGAGCCTTATTAAATAGGCTTATTTCAGCAACTTAGGCTTATTAAATAAGCTTATTTCAGCAACTTATGCTTATTAAATAGCCTTATTAAACAGGTTTATTTCAGCAACTTAGGCTTATAAAATAGCATTTTTAATAGGTTTATTTCAGCAACTTAGACTTATTAAATATACCTTTTTAAATAGGCTTAGTTCAGAAACTTAGGCTTATTAAATAGTCTTATTTCAGCAACTTAGGCTCATTAAATAGCCTTATGAAATAGGCTTATTTCAGCAACTTAGGCTTATTAAATAGCCGTATTAAATAGGCTTATTTCAGCAACTTAGACTTATTAAATAGGTTTATTCAGCAACTTAGGCTTATTAAATAGGCTTATTCAGCAACTTAGGCTTATTAAATAGGCTTATTTCAGCAACTTAGACTTATTAAATAGGCCTATTAAATAGGCTTATTAAATAGGCTTATTTCAGCAACTTAGACTTATTAAATAGGCCTATTAAATAGGCTTATTAAATTGACTTATTAAATAGGCTCATTAAATACTTATTAAATAGGCTTATTAAATAGGCTTATTAAATAGACTTATTAAATAGGCTCAATAAATCGGCTTATTAAATAGGCTTATTAAATAGGCTCAATAAATAGGCTTATTAAATAGGCTTATTAAATAGGCTTATTAAATAGACTTATTAAATCGGCTTATTAAATAGGCTCAATAAATAGGCTTATTAAATAGGCTCAATAAATATGCTTATTAAATAGGCTCAATAAATAGGCTTATTAAATAGGCTCAATAAATAGGCTTATTAAATAGGCTCATTAAATACTTATTAAATAGGCTTATTAAATAGACTTATTAAATAGACTTAATAAATAGTCTTATTAAATAGACTTATTAAATAGTCTTATTAAAAAGGCTTATTAAATAGACTTATTCAATAGGCTCATTAAATACTTATTAAATATGTTTATTAAATAGGTGTATTAATTAGGCTTATTAAATAGACTTATTAAATAGACTTATTAAATAGACTTATTAAATAGACTTATTAAATAGCCTCATGAAATAGGCTTATTTTAGCAACTTAGGCTTATTAAATAGGTTTATTTCAGCAAATTAGACTTATTAAAGAGCCTTATTAAATAGGATTATTTCTGCAACTTAGGCTTATTAAATAAGCTTATTTCAGCAACTTATGCTTATTAAATAGCCTTATTAAACAGGTTTATTTCAGCAACTTAGGCTTATTAAATAGCATTTTTAAATAGGTTTATTTCAGCAACTTAGACTTATTAAATATACCTTTTTAAATAGGCTTAGTTCAGAAACTTAGGCTTATTAAATAGTCTTATTTCAGCAACTTAGGCTCATTAAATAGCCTTATTAAATAGGCTTATTTCAGCAACTTAGGCTTATTAAATAGCCTTATTAAATAGGCTTATTTCAGCAACTTAGACTTATTAAATAGGTTTATTCAGCAACTTAGGCTTATTAAATAGCCTTATTCAACAACTTAGGCTTATTAAATAGGCTTATTTCTGCAACTTAGACTAATTAAATAGGCCTATTAAATAGGCTTATTAAATAGGCTTATTTCAGCAACTTAGACTTATTAAATAGGCCTATTAAATAGGCGTATTAAATAGACTTAATACATAGGCTCATTAAATACTTATTAAATAGGTGTATTAAATAGGCGTATTAAATAAGCTTATTAATAGGCATATTAAATAGGATTATTAAATAGGCTTATTAAATAGACTTATTAAATAGGCTTATTAAAAAGGCTTATTAAATAGACTTAATACATAGGGTCATTAAATACTTATTAAATAGGTGTATTAAATAGGCGTATTAAATACGCTTATTAATAGGCGTATTAAATAGGCTTATTAAATAGGCTTATTAAATAGACTTATTAAATAGCCTCATTAAATAGGCTTATTTTAGCAACTTAGGCTTATTAAATAGGTTTATTTCAGCAACTTAGACTTATTAAATAGCCTTATTAAATAGGCTTATTTCAGCAACTCAGGCTTATTAAATAGGCTTATTTCAGCAACTTATGCTTATTAAATAGCCTTATTAAACAGGTTTATTTCAGCAACTTAGGCTTATTAAATAGTATTTTTAAATAGGCTTAGTTCAGAAACTTAGGCTTATTAAATAGGCTTATTTCAGCAACTTAGGCTCATTAAATAGCCTTATTAAATAGGCTTTTTTCAGCAACTTAGGCTCATTAAATAGCCTTATTAAATAGGCTTATTTCAGCAACTTAGGCTTATTAAATAGCCTTATTAAATAGGCTTATTTTAGCAACTTAGACTTATTAAACCGACTTATTAAATAGACATTTCAGCAACTTAGGCTCATTAAATATGCTTATGAAATATGCTTATTTCTGCAACTTAGACTTATTAGATAGGCCTATTAAATAGGCTTATTTTAGCAACTTAGGCTTATTAAATATGCTTATTTAAGCAAATTAGGCGTATTAAATAGCCTTATTAAATAGGCTTATTTCAGCAACTTAGGCTTATTAAATAGGCTTATTTCAGCAACTTATGCTTATTAAATAGCCTTATTAAACAGGTTTATTTCAGCAACTTAGGCTTATTAAATAGCATTTTTAAATAGGTTTATTTCAGCAACTTAGACTTATTAAATATACCTTTTTAAATAGGCTTAGTTCAGAAACTTAGGCTTATTAAATAGTCTTATTTCAGCAACTTAGGCTCAATAAATAGGCTTATTAAATAGGCTTATTAAATAGTCTTATTAAATAGGCTCAATAAATAGGCTTATTAAATAGGCTCAATAAATAGGCTTATTAAATAGGCTCATTAAATACTTATTAAATAGGCTTATTAAAATGGCTTATTAAATAGACTTAATACATAGGCTCATTAAATACTTATTAAATAGGTGTATTAAATAGGCGTATTAAATAAGCTTATTAATAGGCATATTAAATAGGCTTATTAAATAGGCTTATTAAATAGACTTATTAAATAGGCTTATTAAAAAGGCTTATTAAATAGACTTAATACATAGGCTCATTAAATACGTATTAAATAGGTGTATTAAATAGGCGTATTAAATAGGTGTATCAATTAGGCTTATTAAATAGGCTTATTAAATAGGCTTATTAAATAGACTTATTAAATAGACTCATTAAATAGACTTATTAAATAGACTTATTAAATAGCCTCATGAAATAGGCTTATTTTAGCAACTTAGGTTTATTAAATAGGTTTATTTCAGCAACTTAGACTTATTAAATATACCTTTTTAAATAGGCTTAGTTCAGAAACTTAGGCTTATTAAATAGTCTTATTTCAGCAACTTAGGCTCATTAAATAGCCTTATGAAATAGGCTTATTTCAGCAACTTAGGCTTATTAAATAGCCGTATTAAATAGGCTTATTTCAGCAACTTAGACTTATTAAATAGGTTTATTCAGCAACTTAGGCTTATTAAATAGGCTTATTCAGCAACTTAGGCTTATTAAATAGGCTTATTTCAGCAACTTAGACTTATTAAATAGGCCTATTAAATAGGCTTATTAAATAGGCTTATTTCAGCAACTTAGACTTATTAAATAGGCCTATTAAATAGGCTTATTAAATAGACTTATTAAATAGGCTCATTAAATACTTATTAAATAGGCTTATTAAATAGGCTTATTAAATATACTTATTAAATAGGCTCAATAAATCGGCTTATTAAATAGGCTTATTAAATAGGCTCAATAAATAGGCTTATTAAATAGGCTTATTAAATAGGCTGATTAAATAGACTTATTAAATCGGCTTATTAAATAGGCTCAATAAATAGGCTTATTAAATAGGCTCAATAAATATGCTTATTAAATAGGCTCAATAAATAGGCTTATTAAATAGGCTCAATAAATAGGCTTATTAAATAGGCTCATTAAATACTTATTAAATAGGCTTATTAAATAGACTTATTAAATAGACTTATTAAATAGTCTTATTAAATAGACTTATTAAATAGTCTTATTAAAAAGGCTTATTAAATAGACTTATTAAATAGGCTCATTAAATACTTATTAAATATGTTTATTAAATAGGTGTATTAATTAGGCTTATTAAATAGACTTATTAAATAGACTTATTAAATAGACTTATTAAATAGCCTCATGAAATAGGCTTATTTTAGCAACTTAGGCTTATTAAATAGGTTTATTTCAGCAACTTAGACTTATTAAAGAGCCTTATTAAATAGGCTTATTTCTGCAACTTAGGCTTATTAAATAAGCTTATTTCAGCAACTTTTGCTTATTAAATAGCCTTATTAAACAGGTTTATTTCAGCAACTTAGGCTTATTAAATAGCATTTTTAAATAGGTTTATTTCAGCAACTTAGACTTATTAAATATACCTTTTTAAATAGGCTTAGTTCAGAAACTTAGGCTTATTAAATAGTCTTATTTCAGCAACTTAGGCTCATTAAATAGCCTTATTAAATAGGCTTATTTCAGCAACTTAGGCTTATTAAATAGCCTTATTAAATAGGCTTATTTCAGCAACTTAGACTTATTAAATAGGTTTATTCAGCAACTTAGGCTTATTAAATAGCCTTATTCAACAACTTAGGCTTATTAAATAGGCTTATTTCTGCAACTTAGACTAATTAAATAGGCCTATTAAATAGGCTTATTAAATAGGCTTATTTCAGCAACTTAGACTTATTAAATAGGCCTATTAAATAGGCTTACTAAATAGACTTAATACATAGGCTCATTAAATACTTATTAAATAGGTGTATTAAATAGGCGTATTAAATAAGCTTATTAATAGGCATATTAAATAGGATTATTAAATAGGCTTATTAAATAGACTTATTAAATAGGCTTATTAAAAAGGCTTATTAAATAGACCTAATACATAGGGTCATTAAATACTTATTAAATAGGTGTATTAAATAGACGTATTAAATACGCTTATTAATAGGCGTATTAAATAGGCTTATTAAATAGGCTTATTAAATAGACTTATTAAATAGCCTCATTAAATAGGCTTATTTTAGCAACTTAGGCTTATTAAATAGGTTTATTTCAGCAACTTAGACTTATTAAATAGCCTTATTAAATAGGCTTATTTCAGCAACTCAGGCTTATTAAATAGGCTTATTTCAGCAACTTATGCTTATTAAATAGCCTTATTAAACAGGTTTATTTCAGCAACTTAGGCTTATTAAATAGTATTTTTAAATAGGCTTAGTTCAGAAACTTAGGCTTATTAAATAGGCTTATTTCAGCAACTTAGGCTCATTAAATAGCCTTATTAAATAGGCTTTTTTCAGCAACTTAGGCTCATTAAATAGCCTTATTAAATAGGCTTATTTCAGCAACTTAGGCTTATTAAATAGCCTTATTAAATAGGCTTATTTTAGCAACTTAGACTTATTAAACCGACTTATTAAATAGACATTTCAGCAACTTAGGCTCATTAAATATGCTTATGAAATATGCTTATTTCTGCAACTTAGACTTATTAGATAGGCCTATTAAATAGGCTTATTTTAGCAACTTAGGCTTATTAAATATGCTTATTTAAGCAAATTAGGCGTATTAAATAGCCTTATTAAATAGGCTTATTTCAGCAACTTAGGCTTATTAAATAGGCTTATTTCAGCAACTTATGCTTATTAAATAGCCTTATTAAACAGGTTTATTTCTAGCAATTTAGGCTTATTAAATAGCATTTTAAATAGTTTTTTTTCAGCAACTTAGACTTATTAAATAGACCTTTTTATATAGGCTTAGTTCACCAACGTAGGCTTATTAAATAGGCTTATTTCAGCAACTTAGGCTTATTAAATAGCCTTATTTCAGCAACTTAGACTTATTAAATAGGCTTATTCAGCAACTTAGGCTTATTAAATAGCCTTATTAAATAGGCTTATTTCAGCAACTTAGGCTTATTAAATAGCCTTATTAAATAGGCTTATTTTAGCAACTTAGACTTATTAAACCGACTTATTAAATAGGCATTTCAGCAACTTAGGCTCATTAAATATGCTTTTGAAATATGCTTATTTCTGCACCTTAGACTTATTAGATAGGCCTATTAAATAGGCTTATTTTAGCAATTTAGGCTTATTAAATATGCTTATTTAAGCAAATTAGGCGTATTAAATAGCATTATTAAATAGGTTCATTGCTGCAACTTAGACTTATTAAATAGCCTTATTAAATAGGCTTATTTCAGCAACTTAGGCTTATTAAATAGGCTTATTTCAGCAACTGAGACATATTAAAAAGGCTTATTTCAGCAACTTAGGCTTATGAAATAGGCTTATTCAGCAACTTAGGTTCATTAAATAAGCTTATTTCAGCAACTTATTCTTATTAAATAGCCTTATTAAACAGGTTTATTTCAGCAACTTAGGCTCATTAAATAGCCTTATTAAATAGGCTTATTCAGCAACTTAGGCTTATTAAATAGCCTTATTAAATATGCTTATTTCAGCAACTTAGACTTATTAAATAGGTTTATTCAGCAACTTAGGCTTATTAAATAGGCTTATTCAGCAACTTAGGCTTATTTAATAGGCTTATTTCAGCAACTTAGGCTTATTAAATAAGCTCATTCAGAAACTTAGGCTTATTAAATAGGCTTATTTCAGCAACTTAGACTTATTCAATAGGCCTATTAAATAGGCTTATTAAATAGGCTTATTTCAGCAACTTAGACTTATTAAAAAGGCCTATTAAATAGGCTTATTAAATAGACGTATTAAATAGGCTCATTAAATAGGCTTATTAAATAGGCTTATTAAATAGACTTATTAAATGGGCTCAATAAATAGGCTTATTAAATAGGCTTATTAAATAGGCTTATTAAATAGACTTATTAAATCGGCTTATTAAATACTTATTAAATAGACTTATTAAATAGACTTATTAAATAGACTTATTAAATAGGCTTATTAAATAGACTTATTAAATAGGCTTATTAAAAAGGCTTATTAAATAGACTTATTAAATAGGCTCATTAAATACTTATTAAATATGTTTATTAAATAGGCATATTAAATAGGCTTATTAAATAGGCTTATTAAATAGGCATATTAAATAGACTTATTAAATAGCTTCATTATATAGGCTTATTTTAGCAACTTAGACTTATTAAATAGGTTTATTTCAGCAACTTAGACTTATTAAATAGCCTTATTAAATAGGCTTATTTCAGCAACTTAGGCTTATTAAATAAGCTTATTTCAGCAACTTATGCTTATTAAATAGGCTTATTAAACAGGTTTATTTCATCAACTTAGGCTTATTAAATAGCATATTTAAAATAGGTTTATTTCAGCAGCTTAGACTTATTAAATATACCTTTTTAAATAGGCTTAGTTCAGAAACTTAGGCTTATTAAATAGGCTTATTTCAGCAACTTAGGCTCATTAAATAGCCTTATTAAATAGGCTTATTCAGCAACTTAGGCTTATTAAATAGCCTTATTAAATATGCTTATTTCAGCAACTTAGACTTATTAAATAGGTTTATTCAGCAACTTAGGCTTATTAAATAGGCTTATTCAGCAACTTAGGCTTATTTAATAGGCTTATTTCAGCAACTTAGGCTTATTAAATAGGCTCATTCAGACACTTAGGCTTATTAAATAGGCTTATTTCAGCAACTTAGACTTATGCAATAGGCCTATTAAATAGGCTTATTAAATAGGCTTATTTCAGCAACTTAGACTTATTAAAAAGGCCTATTAAATAAGTTTATTAAATAGACTTATTAAATAGGCTCATTAAATAGGCTTATTAAATAGGCTTATTAAATAGACTTATTAAATAGGCTCAATAAATAGGCTTATTAAATAGGCTTATTAAATAGGCTTATTAAATAGACTTATTAAATCGGCTTATTAAATAGGTTTATTAAAAAGGCTTATTAAATAGACTTATTAAATAGGCTCATTAAATACTTATTAAATAGGCTTATTAAATAGACTTATTAAATAGGCGTATTAAAAAGGCTTATTAAATAGACTTATTAAATAGGCTCATTAAATACTTATTAAATATGTTTATTAAATAGGCGTATTAAATAGGCTTATTAAATAGACTTATTAAATAGGCTTATTAAATAGACTTTTTAAATAGGCTTATTAAAAATGCTCATTAAATACTTATTAAATGTGTTTATTAAATAGGCGTATTAAATAGGCTTATTAAATAGGCTTATTAAATAGGCTTATTAAATAGACTTATTAAAGAGCCTTATTAAATAGGCTTATTTCAGCAACTTAGGCTTATTAAATAAGCTTATTTCAGCAACTTATGCTTATTAAATAGCCTTATTAAACAGGTTTATTTCAGCAACTTAGGCTTATTAAATAGCATTTTAAATAGGTTTATTTCAGCAACTTAAACTTATTAAATATACCTTTTTAAATAGGCTTAGTTCAGAAACTCAGGCTTATTAAATAGTCTTATTTCAGCAACTTAGGCTCATTAAATAGCCTTATTAAATAGGCATATTTCAGCAACTTAGGCTTATTAAATAGGCTTATTTCAGCAACTTAGACTTATTAAATAGCCTTATTTCAGCAACTTAGGCTTATTAAATAGCCTTATTTTAGAAACTTAGACTTATTAAATAGGCTTATTCAGCAACTTAGGCTTATTAAATAGCCTTATTAAATAGGCTTATTTCAGCAACTTAGACTTATTAAATATGTTTATTCAGCAACTTAGGCTTATTAAATAGGCTTATTCAGCAACTTAGGCTTATTAAATAGGCTTATTTCAGCAACTTAGGCTTATTAAATAGGCTCATTCAGAAACTTAGGCTTATTAAATAGGCTTATTTCAGCAACTTAGACTTATTAAATAGGCCTATTAAATAGACTGATTAAATAGGCTCATTAAATACTTATTAAATAGGCTTATTAAATAGACTTATTAAATAGGCTCAATAAAGAGGCTTATTAAATAGGCTCATTAAATAGACTTATTAAATAGGCTCAATAAATAGGCTTATTAAATAGGCTTATTAAATAGGCTCATTAAATAGGCGTATTAAATAGACTTATTAAATAGGCTCAATAAATAGGCTTATTAAATAGGCTTATTAAATAGTCTTATTAAATAGGCTCAATAAATAGGCTTATTAAATAGGCTCAATAAATAGGCTTATTAAATAGGCTCATTAAATACTTATTAAATAGGCTTATTAAAATGGCTTATTAAATAGACTTAATACATAGGCTCATTAAATACTTATTAAATAGGTGTATTAAATAGGCGTATTAAATAAGCTTATTAATAGGCATATTAAATAGGCTTATTAAATAGGCTTATTAAATAGACTTATTAAATAGGCTTATTAAAAAGGCATATTAAATAGACTTAATACATAGGCTCATTAAATACTTATTAAATAGGTGTATTAAATAGGCGTATTAAATAGGCTTATTAATTGGCGTATTAAATAGGCTTATTAAATAGGCTTATTAAATAGACTTATTAAATAGCCTCATTAAATAGGCTTATTTTAGCAACTTAGGCTTATTAAATAGGTTTATTTCAGCAACTTAGACTTATTAAATAGCCTTATTAAATAGGTTTATTTCAGCAACTCAGGCTTATTAAATAGGCTTATTGCAGCAACTTATGCTTATTAAATAGCCTTATTAAACAGGTTTATTTCAGCAACTTAGGCTTATTAAATAGTATTTTTAAATAGGCTTAGTTCAGAAACTTAGGCTTATTAAATAGGCATATTTCAGCAACTTAGGCTCAATAAATAGCCTTATTAAATAGGCTTTTTTTCAGCAACTTAGGCTCATTAAATAGCCTTATTAAATAGGCTTATTTCAGCAACTTAGGCTTATTAAATAGACTTATTAAATAGGCTTATTTTAGCAACTTAGACTTATTAAACCGACTTATTAAATAGACATTTCAGCAACTTAGGCTCATTAAATATGCTTATGAAATATGCTTATTTCTGCAACTTAGACTTATTAGATAGGCCTATTAAATAGGCTTATTTTAGCAACTTAGGCTTATTAAATATGCTTATTTAAGCAATTTAGGCGTATTAAATAGCATTATTATATAGGGTCATTTCTGCAACTTAGACTTATTAAATAGCCTTATTAAATAGGCTTATTTAAGCAACTTATGCTTATTAAATAGCCTTATTAAACAGTTTTATTTCTAGCAATTTAAGCTTATTAAATAGCATTTTTAAATAGGTTTTTTTCAGCAACTTAGACTTATTAAATAGACCTTTTTATATAGGCTTAGTTCACCAACGTAGGCTTATTAAATAGGCTTATTTCAGCAACTTAGGCTTATTAAATAGCCTTATTTCAGCAACTTAGACTTATTAAATAGGCTTATTCAGCAACTTAGGCTTATTAAATAGCCTATTTAAATAGGCTTATTTCAGCAACTTAGGCTTATTAAATAGGCTTATTTCAGCAACTGAGACATATTAAAAAGGCTTATTTCAGCAACTTAGGCTTATGAAATAGGCTTATTCAGCAACTTAGGCTTATTAAATAGGCTTATTTCAGCAACTTATGCTTATTAAATAGCCTTATTAAACAGGTTTATTTCAGCAACTTAGGCTTATTAAATAGCATTTTTAAATAGGTTTATTTCAGCAACTTAGACTTATTAAATATACCTTTTTAAATAGGCTTAGTTCAGAAACTTAGGCTTATTAAATAGGCTTATTTCAGCAACTTAGGCTCATTAAATAGCCTTATTAAATAGGCTTATTTCAGCAACTTAGGCTTAATAAATAGGCTTATTTCAGCAACTTAAACTCATTAAATAGCCTTATTTCAGCAACTTAGACATATTAAATAGCCTTATTTCAGCAACTTAGACTTATTAAATAGGCTTATTCAGCAACTTAGGCTTATTAAATAGCCTTATTAAATAGGCTTATTTCAGCAACTTAGACTTATTAAATAGGTTTATTCAGCAACTTAGGCTTATTAAATAGGCTTATTCAGCAACTTAGGCTTATTAAATAGGCTTATTTCAGCAACTTAGGCTTATTAAATAGGCTCATTCAGAAACTTAGGCTTATTAAATAGGCTTATTTCAGCAACTTAGACTTATTAAATAGGCCTATTAAATAGACTGATTAAATAGGCTCATTAAATACTTATTAAATAGGCTTATTAAATAGACTTATTAAATAGGCTCAATAAAGAGGCTTATTAAATAGGCTCATTAAATAGACTTATTAAATAGGCTCAATAAATAGGCTTATTAAATAGGCTTATTAAATAGGCTCATTAAATAGGCGTATTAAATAGACTTATTAAATAGGCTCAATAAATAGGCTTATTAAATAGGCTTATTAAATAGTCTTATTAAATAGGCTCAATAAATAGGCTTATTAAATAGGCTCATTAAATAGACTTATTAAATAGGCTCATTAAATACTTATTAAATATGTTTATTAAATAGGCGTATTAAATAGGCTTATTAAATAGACTTTTTAAATAATCTTATAAAAAATGCTCATTAAATACTTATTAAATGTGTTTATTAAATAGGCGTATTAAATAGGCTTATTAAATAGGCTTATTAAATAGGCTTATTAAATAGACTTATTAAAGAGCCTTATTAAATAGGCTTATTTCAGCAACTTAGGCTTATTAAATAAGCTTATTTCAGCAACTTATGCTTATTAAATAGCCTTATTAAACAGGTTTATTTCAGCAACTTAGGCTTATTAAATAGCATTTTAAATAGGTTTATTTCAGCAACTTAGACTTATTAAATATACCTTTTTAAATAGGCTTAGTTCAGAAACTCAGGCTTATTAAATAGTCTTATTTCAGCAACTTAGGCTCATTAAATAGCCTTATTAAATAGGCATATTTCAGCAACTTAGGCTTATTAAATAGGCTTATTTCAGCAACTTAGACTTATTAAATAGCCTTATTTCAGCAACTTAGGCTTATTAAATAGCCTTATTTTAGAAACTTAGACTTATTAAATAGGCTTATTCAGCAACTTAGGCTTATTAAATAGCCTTATTAAATAGGCTTATTTCAGCAACTTAGACTTATTAAATAGGTTTATTCAGCAACTTAGGCTTATTAAATAGGCTTATTCAGCAACTTAGGCTTATTAAATAGGCTTATTTCAGAAACTTAGGCTTATTAAATAGGCTCATTCAGAAACTTAGGCTTATTAAATAGGCTTATTTCAGCAACTTAGACTTATTAAATAGGCCTATTAAATAGACTGATTAAATAGGCTCATTAAATACTTATTAAATAGGCTTATTAAATAGACCTATTAAATAGGCTCAATAAAGAGGCTTATTAAATAGGCTCATTAAATAGACTTATTAAATAGGCTCAATAAATAGGCTTATTAAATAGGCTTATTAAATAGGCTCATTAAATAGGCGTATTAAATAGACTTATTAAATAGGCTCAATAAATAGGCTTATTAAATAGGCTTATTAAATAGTCTTATTAAATAGGCTCAATAAATAGGCTTATTAAATAGGCTCAATAAATAGGCTTATTAAATAGGCTCATTAAATACTTATTAAATAGGCTTATTAAAATGGCTTATTAAATAGACTTAATACATAGGCTCATTAAATACTTATTAAATAGGTGTATTAAATAGGCATATTAAATAAGCTTATTAATAGGCATATTAAATAGGCTTATTAAATAGGCTTATTAAATAGACTTATTAAATAGGCTTATTAAAAAGGCTTATTAAATAGACTTAATACATAGGCTCATTAAATACGTATTAAATAGGTGTATTAAATAGGCGTATTAAATAGGCTTATTAATTGGCGTATTAAATAGGCTTATTAAATAGGCTTATTAAATAGACTTATTAAATAGCCTCATTAAATAGGCTTATTTTAGCAACTTAGGCTTATTAAATAGGTTTATTTCAGCAACTTAGACTTATTAAATAGCCTTACTAAATAGGTTTATTTCAGCAACTCAGGCTTATTAAATAGGCTTATTGCAGCAACTTATGCTTATTAAATAGCCTTATTAAACAGGTTTATTTCAGCAACTTAGGCTTATTAAATAGTATTTTTAAATAGGCTTAGTTCAGAAACTTAGGCTTATTAAATAGGCTTATTTCAGCAACTTAGGCTCAATAAATAGCCTTATTAAATAGGCTTTTTTCAGCAACTTAGGCTCATTAAATAGCCTTATTAAATAGGCTTATTTCAGCAACTTAGGCTTATTAAATAGCCTTATTAAATAGGCTTATTTTAGCAACTTAGACTTATTAAACCGACTTATTAAATAGACATTTCAGCAACTTAGGCTCATTAAATATGCTTATGAAATATGCTTATTTCTGCAACTTAGACTTATTAGATAGGCCTATTAAATAGGCTTATTTTAGCAACTTAGGCTTATTAAATATGCTTATTTAAGCAATTTAGGCGTATTAAATAGCATTATTATATAGGTTCATTTCTGCAACTTAGACTTATTAAATAGCCTTATTAAATAGGCTTATTTCAGCAACTTATGCTTATTAAATAGCCTTATTAAACAGTTTTATTTCTAGCAATTTAAGCTTATTAAATAGCATTTTTAAATAGGTTTTTTTCAGCAACTTAGACTTATTAAATAGACCTTTTTATATAGGCTTAGTTCACCAACGTAGGCTTATTAAATAGGCTTATTTCAGCAACTTAGGCTTATTAAATAGCCTTATTTCAGCAACTTAGACTTATTAAATAGGCTTATTCAGCAACTTAGGCTTATTAAATAGCCTATTTAAATAGGCTTATTTCAGCAACTTAGGCTTATTAAATAGGCTTATTTCAGCAACTGAGACATATTAAAAAGGCTTATTTCAGCAACTTAGGCTTATGAAATAGGCTTATTCAGCAACTTAGGCTTATTAAATAGGCTTATTTCAGCAACTTATGCTTATTAAATAGCCTTATTAAACAGGTTTATTTCAGCAACTTAGGCTTATTAAATAGCATTTTTAAATAGGTTTATTTCAGCAACTTAGACTTATTAAATATACCTTTTTAAATAGGCTTAGTTCAGAAACTTAGGCTTATTAAATAGGCTTATTTCAGCAACTTAGGCTCATTAAATAGCCTTATTAAATAGGCTTATTTCAGCAACTTAGGCTTAATAAATAGGCTTATTTCAGCAACTTAAACTCATTAAATAGCCTTATTTCAGCAACTTAGACATATTAAATAGCCTTATTTCAGCAACTTAGACTTATTAAATAGGCTTATTCAGCAACTTAGGCTTATTAAATAGCCTTATTAAATAGGCTTATTTCAGCAACTTAGACTTATTAAATAGGTTTATTCAGCAACTTAGGCTTATTAAATAGGCTTATTCAGCAACTTAGACTTATTAAATAGGCCTATTAAATAGGCTTATTAAATAGGCTTATTAAATAGGCTTATTTCAGCAACTTAGGCTTATTAAACAGGCTTATTAAATAGGTTTATTTCAGCAACTTAGGCTTATTAAATAGGCTTATTTCAGCAACTTAGACTTATTAAATAGGCTTATTTTAGCAACTTACGCTGATTAAAAAGGCTTATTTCAGCAACTTAGACTTATTAAATAGCCTTATTTCAGCAGCTTAGACTTATTAAATAGGCTTATTTCAGCAACTTATGCTTATTAAATATACTTATTTCAGCAACTTAGGCTTATTAAATAGGCTTATTTCAGCAACTTGGACTTATTAAATAGCCTTATTTCAGCAAACTTAGGCTTATTAAATAGGCTTATTTCAGCAACTTAGGCTTATTAAATAGGCTTATTTCAGCAACTTAGGCTTATTAAATAGCCTTATTTCAGCAACTTAGACTTATTAAATAGGCTTATTTCAGCAACTTAGGCGTATTAAATAGGCTTATTCAGCAACGTAGGCTTATTAAATAGGCTTATTAAATAGCCTTATTTCAGTAACTTACGCTTATTAAATAGGCTTATTTCAGCAACTTAGGCTTATTAAATAGCCTAATTAAGTAGGCTTATTTCAGCAACTTGGGCTTATTAAATAGGCTTATTTCAGCAACTTACGCTGATTAAAAAGGCTTATTTCAGCAAATTAGACTTATTAAATAGGCTTATTTCAGCAACTTATGCTTATTAAATATACTTATTTCAGCAACTTAGGCTTATTAAATCTGCTTATTTCAGCAACTTGGACTTATTAAATAGCCTTATTTCAGCAACTTAGGCTTATTAAATAGGCTTATTTCAGCAACTTAGGCTTATTAAATAGCCTTATTTCAGCAACTTAGACTTATTAAATAGGCTTATTTCAGCAACTTAGGCTTATTAAATAGGCTTATTCAGCAACGTAGGCTTATTAAATAGGCTTATTAAATAGCCTTATTTCAGTAACTTACGCTTATTTAATAGGCTTATTTCAGCAACTTAGGCTTATTAAATAGTATTTTTAAATAGGCTTAGTTCAGAAACTTAGGCTTATTAAATAGGCTTATTTCAGCAACTTAGGCTCATTAAATAGCCTTATTAAATAGGCTTTTTTCAGCAACTTAGGCTCATTAAATAACCTTATTAAATAGGCTTATTTCAGCAACTTAGGCTTATTAAATAGCCTTATTAAATAGGCTTATTTTAGCAACTTAGACTTATTAAACCGACTTATTAAATAGACATTTCAGCAACTTAGGCTCATTAAATATGCTTATGAAATATGCTTATTTCTGCAACTTAGACTTATTAGATAGGCCTATTAAATAGGCTTATTTTAGCAACTTAGGCTTATTAAATATGCTTATTTAGGCAAATTAGGCGTATTAAATAGCATTATTAAATAGGTTCATTTCTGCAACTTAGACTTATTAAATAGCCTTATTAAATAGGCTTATTTCAGCAACTTAGGCTTATTAAATAGGCTTATTTCAGCAACTTAAACTTATTAAATAGCCTTATTTCAGCAACTTAGGCTTATTAAATAGCCTTATTTCAGCAACTTAGACTTATTAAATAGGCTTATTCAGCAACTTAGGCTTATTAAATAGCCTTATTAAATAGGCTTATTTCAGCAACTTAGACTTATTAAATAGGTTTATTCAGCAACTTAGGCTTATTAAATAGGCTTATTCAGCAACTTAGACTTAATAAATAGGCCTATTAAATAGGCTTATTAAATAGGCTTATTAAATAGGCTTATTTCAGCAACTTCGGCTTATTAAACAGGCTTATTAAATAGGTTTATTTCAGCAACTTAGGCTTATTAAATAGGCTTATTTCAGCAACTTAGACTTATTAAATAGCCTTATTTCAGCAACTTACGCTTATTAAATAGGCTTATTTCAGCAACTTAGGCTTATTAAATAGCCTAATTAAGTAGGCTTATTTCAGCAGCTTGGGCTTATTAAATAGGCTTATTTCAGCAACTTACGCTGATTAAAAAGGCTTATTTCAGCAACTTAGACTTATTAAATAGCCTTATTTCAGCAACTTAGACTTATTAAATAGGCTTATTTCAGCAACTTATGCTTATTAAATATACTTATTTCAGCAACTTAGGCTTATTAAATAGGCTTATTTCAGCAACTTGGACTTATTAAATAGCCTTATTTCAGCAACTTAGGCTTATTAAATAGGCTTATTTCAGCAACTTAGGCTTATTAAATAGGCTTATTTCATCAACTTAGGCTTATTAAATAGCCTTATTTCAGCAACTTAGACTTATTAAATAGGCTTATTTCAGCAACTTAGGCTTATTAAATAGGCTTATTCAGCAACGTAGGCTTATTAAATAGGCTTATTAAATAGCCTTATTTCAGTAACTTACGCTTATTAAATAGGCTTATTTCAGCAACTTAGGCTTATTAAATAGCCTAATTAAGTAGGCTTATTTCAGCAACTTGGGCTTATTAAATAGGCTTATTTCAGCAACTTACGCGGATTAAAAAGGCTTATTTCAGCAACGTAGACTTATTAAATAGGCTTATTTCAGCAACTTATGCTTATTAAATATACTTATTTCAGCAACTTAGGCTTATTAAATCTGCTTATTTCAGCAACTTGGACTTATTAAATAGCCTTATTTCAGCAACTTAGGCTTATTAAATAGGCTTATTTCAGCAACTTAGGCTTATTAAATAGCCTTATTTCAGCAACTTAGACTTATTAAATAGGCTTATTTCAGCAACTTAGGCTTATTAAATAGGCTTATTCAGCAACGTAGGCTTATTAAATAGGCTTATTAAATAGCCTTATTTCAGTAACTTACGCTTATTTAATAGGCTTATTTCAGCAACTTAGGCTTATTAAATAGTATTTTTAAATAGGCTTAGTTCAGAAACTTAGGCTTATTAAATAGGCTTATTTCAGCAACTTAGGCTAATTAAATAGCCTTATTAAATAGGCTTTTTTCAGCAACTTAGGCTCATTAAATAACCTTATTAAATAGGCTTATTTCAGCAACTTAGGCTTATTAAATAGCCTTATTAAATAGGCTTATTTTAGCAACTTAGACTTATTAAACCGACTTATTAAATAGACATTTCAGCAACTTAGGCTCATTAAATATGCTTATGAAATATGCTTATTTCTGCAACTTAGACTTATTAAATAGGCCTATTAAATAGGCTTATTTTAGCAACTTAGGCTTATTAAATATGCTTATTTAGGCAAATTAGGCGTATTAAATAGCATTATTAAATAGGTTCATTTCTGCAACTTAGACTTATTAAATAGCCTTATTAAATAGGCATATTTCAGCAACTTAGGCTTATTAAATAGGCTTATTTCAGCAACTTAAACTTATTAAATAACCTTATTTCAGCAACTTAGGCTTATTAAATAGCCTTATTTCAGCAACTTAGACTTATTAAATAGGCTTATTCAGCAACTTAGGCTTATTAAATAGACTTATTAAATAGGCTTATTTCAGCAACTTAGACTTATTAAATAGGTTTATTCAGCAACTTAGGCTTATTAAATAGGCTTATTCAGCAACTTAGACTTATTAAATAGGCCTATTAAATAGGCTTATTAAATAGGCTTATTAAATAGGCTTATTTCAGCAACTTAGGCTTATTAAACAGGCTTATTAAATAGGTTTATTTCAGCAACTTAGGCTTATTAAATAGGCTTATTTCAGCAACTTAGACTTATTAAATAGCCTTATTTCAGCAACTTAGGCTTATTAAATAGCCTTATTTCAGCAACTTAGACTTATTAAATAGGCTTATTCAGCAACTTAGGTTTATTAAATAGACTTATTAAATAGGCTTATTTCAGCAACTTAGACTTATTAAATAGGTTTATTCAGCAACTTAGGCTTATTAAATAGGCTTATTCAGCAACTTAGACTTATTAAATAGGCCTATTAAATAGGCTTATTAAATAGGCTTATTAAATAGGCTTATTTCAGCAACTTAGGCTTATTAAACAGGCTTATTAAATAGGTTTATTTCAGCAACTTAGGCTTATTAAATAGGCTTATTTCAGCAACTTAGACTTATTAAATAGCCTTATTTCAGCAACTTACGCTTATTAAATAGGCTTATTTCAGCAACTTAATCTTATTAAATAGCCTAATTAAGTAGGCTTATTTCAGCAGCTTGGGCTTATTAAATAGGCTTATTTCAGCAACTTACGCTGATTAAAAAGGCTTATTTCAGCAACTTAGACTTATTAAATAGCCTTATTTCAGCAACTTAGACTTATTAAATAGGCTTATTTCAGCAACTTATGCTTATTAAATATACTTATTTCAGCAACTTAGGCTTATTAAATAGGCTTATTTCAGCAACTTGGACTTATTAAATAGCCTTATTTCAGCAACTTAGGCTTATTAAATAGGCTTATTTCAGCAACTTAGGCTTATTAAATAGGCTTATTTCAGCAACTTAGGCTTATTAAATAGCCTTATTTCAGCAACTTAGACTTATTAAATAGGCTTATTTCAGCAACTTAGGCTTATTAAATAGGCTTATTCAGCAACGTAGGCTTATTAAATAGGCTTATTAAATAGCCTTATTTCAGTAACTTACGCTTATTAAATAGGCTTATTTCAGCAACTTAGGCTTATTAAATAGCCTAATTAAGTAGGCTTATTTCAGCAACTTGGGCTTATTAAATAGGCTTATTTCAGCAACTTACGCGGATTAAAAAGGCTTATTTCAGCAACGTAGACTTATTAAATAGGCTTATTTCAGCAACTTATGCTTATTAAATATACTTATTTCAGCAACTTAGGCTTATTAAATCTGCTTATTTCAGCAACTTGGACTTATTAAATAGCCTTATTTCAGCAACTTAGGCTTATTAAATAGGCTTATTTCAGCAACTTAGGCTTATTAAATAGCCTTATTTCAGCAACTTAGACTTATTAAATAGGCTTATTTCAGCAACTTAGGCTTATTAAATAGGCTTATTCAGCAACGTAGGCTTATTAAATAGGCTTATTAAATAGCCTTATTTCAGTAACTTACGCTTATTTAATAGGCTTATTTCAGCAACTTAGGCTTATTAAATAGTATTTTTAAATAGGCTTAGTTCAGAAACTTAGGCTTATTAAATAGGCTTATTTCAGCAACTTAGGCTCATTAAATAGCCTTATTAAATAGGCTTTTTTCAGCAACTTAGGCTCATTAAATAACCTTATTAAATAGGCTTATTTCAGCAACTTAGGCTTATTAAATAGCCTTATTAAATAGGCTTATTTTAGCAACTTAGACTTATTAAACCGACTTATTAAATAGACATTTCAGCAACTTAGGCTCATTAAATATGCTTATGAAATATGCTTATTTCTGCAACTTAGACTTATTAGATAGGCCTATTAAATAGGCTTATTTTAGCAACTTAGGCTTATTAAATATGCTTATTTAGGCAAATTAGGCGTATTAAATAGCTTTATTAAATAGGTTCATTTCTGCAACTTAGACTTATTAAATAGCCTTATTAAATAGGCTTATTTCAGCAACTTAGGCTTATTAAATAGGCTTATTTCAGCAACTTATGCTTATTAAATAGCCTTATTAAACAGGTTTATTTCTAGCAATTTAGGCTTATTAAATAGCATTTTTAAATAGTTTTTTTTCAGCAACTTAGACTTATTAAATATACCTTTTTATATAGGCTTAGTTCACCAACGTAGGCTTATTAAATAGGCTTATTTCAGCAACTTAGACTTATTAAATAGGTTTATTCAGCAACTTAGGCTTATTAAATAGGCTTATTTCAGCAACTTAGACTTATTAAATAGCCTTATTTCAGCAACTTACGCTTAATAAATAGGCTTATTTCAGCAACTTAGGCTTATTAAATAGCCTAATTAAGTAGGCTTATTTCAGCAGCTTGGGCTTATTAAATAGGCTTATTTCAGCAACTTACGCTGATTAAAAAGGCTTATTTCAGCAACTTAGACTTATTAAATAGCCTTATTTCAGCAACTTAGACTTATTAAATAGGCTTATTTCAGCAACTTATGCTTATTAAATATACTTATTTCAGCAACTTAGGCTTATTAAATAGGCTTATTTCAGCAACTTGGACTTATTAAATAGCCTTATTTCAGCAACTTAGGCTTATTAAATAGGCTTATTTCAGCAACTTAGGCTTATTAAATAGGCTTATTTCAGCAACTTAGGCTTATTAAATAGCCTTATTTCAGCAACTTAGACTTATTAAATAGGCTTATTTCAGCAACTTAGGCTTATTAAATAGGCTTATTCAGCAACGTAGGCTTATTAAAAAGGCTTATTAAATAGCCTTATTTCAGTAACTTAGGCTTATTAAATAGGCTTATTTCAGCAACTTAGGCTTATTAAATAGCCTTATTTCAGCAACTTAGACTTATTAAATAGGCTTATTTCAGCAACTTAGGCTTATTAAATAGGCTTATTCAGCAACGTAGGCTTATTAAATAGGCTTATTAAATAGCCTTATTTCAGTAACTTACGCTTATTTAATAGGCTTATTTCAGCAACTTAGGCTTATTAAATAGTATTTTTAAATAGGCTTAGTTCAGAAACTTAGGCTTATTAAATAGGCTTATTTCAGCAACTTAGGCTCATTAAATAGCCTTATTAAATAGGCTTTTTTCAGCAACTTAGGCTCATTCAATAACCTTATTAAATAGGCTTATTTCAGCAACTTAGGCTTATTAAATAGCCTTATTAAATAGGCTTATTTTAGCAACTTAGACTTATTAAACCGACTTATTAAATAGACATTTCAGCAACTTAGGCTCATTAAATATGCTTATGAAATATGCTTATTTCTGCAACTTAGACTTATTAGATAGGCCTATTAAATAGGCTTATTTTAGCAACTTAGGCTTATTAAATATGCTTATTTAGGCAAATTAGGCGTATTAAATAGCATTATTAAATAGGTTCATTTCTGCAACTTAGACTTATTAAATAGCCTTATTAAATAGGCTTATTTCAGCAACTTAGGCTTATTAAATAGGCTTATTCAGCAACTTAGACTTATTAAATAGGCCTATTAAATAGGCTTATTAAATAGGCTTATTAAATAGGCTTATTTCAGCAACTTAGGCTTATTAAACAGGCTTATTAAATAGGTTTATTTCAGCAACTTAGGCTTATTAAATAGGCTTATTTCAGCAACTTAGACTTATTAAATAGCCTTATTTCAGCAACTTACGCTTATTAAATAGGCTTATTTCAGCAACTTAGGCTTATTAAATAGCCTAATTAAGTAGGCTTATTTCAGCAGCTTGGGCTTATTAAATAGGCTTATTTCAGCAACTTACGCTGATTAAAAAGGCTTATTTCAGCAACTTAGACTTATTAAATAGCCTTATTTCAGCAACTTAGACTTATTAAATAGGCTTATTTCAGCAACTTATGCTTATTAAATATACTTATTTCAGCAACTTAGGCTTATTAAATAGGCTTATTTCAGCAACTTAGACTTATTAAATAGGCTTATTTCAGCAACTTAGGCTTATTAAATAGGCTTATTCAGCAACGTAGGCTTATTAAATAGGCTTATTAAATAGCCTTATTTCAGTAACTTACGCTTATTTAATAGGCTTATTTCAGCAACTTAGGCTTATTAAATAGTATTTTTAAATAGGCTTAGTTCAGAAACTTAGGCTTATTAAATAGGCTTATTTCAGCAACTTAGGCTCATTAAATAGCCTTATTAAATAGGCTTTTTTCAGCAACTTAGGCTCATTAAATAACCTTATTAAATAGGCTTATTTCAGCAACTTAGGCTTATTAAATAGCCTTATTAAATAGGCTTATTTTAGCAACTTAGACTTATTAAACCGACTTATTAAATAGACATTTCAGCAACTTAGGCTCATTAAATATGCTTATGAAATATGCTTATTTCTGCAACTTAGACTTATTAGATAGGCCTATTAAATAGGCTTATTTTAGCAACTTAGGCTTATTAAATATGCTTATTTAGGCAAATTAGGCGTATTAAATAGCTTTATTAAATAGGTTCATTTCTGCAACTTAGACTTATTAAATAGCCTTATTAAATAGGCTTATTTCAGCAACTTAGGCTTATTAAATAGGCTTATTTCAGCAACTTATGCTTATTAAATAGCCTTATTAAACAGGTTTATTTCTAGCAATTTAGGCTTATTAAATAGCATTTTTAAATAGTTTTTTTTCAGCAACTTAGACTTATTAAATATACCTTTTTATATAGGCTTAGTTCACCAATGTAGGCTTATTAAATAGGCTTATTTCAGCAACTTAGACTTATTAAATAGGTTTATTCAGCAACTTAGGCTTATTAAATAGGCTTATTTCAGCAACTTAGACTTATTAAATAGCCTTATTTCAGCAACTTACGCTTATTAAATAGGCTTATTTCAGCAACTTAGGCTTATTAAATAGCCTAATTAAGTAGGCTTATTTCAGCAGCTTGGGCTTATTAAATAGGCTTATTTCAGCAACTTACGCTGATTAAAAAGGCTTATTTCAGCAACTTAGACTTATTAAATAGCCTTATTTCAGCAACTTAGACTTATTAAATAGGCTTATTTCAGCAACTTATGCTTATTAAATATACTTATTTCAGCAACTTAGGCTTATTAAATAGGCTTATTTCAGCAACTTGGACTTATTAAATAGCCTTATTTCAGCAACTTAGGCTTATTAAATAGGCTTATTTCAGCAACTTAGGCTTATTAAATAGGCTTATTTCAGCAACTTAGGCTTATTAAATAGCCTTATTTCAGCAACTTAGACTTATTAAATAGGCTTATTTCAGCAACTTAGGCTTATTAAATAGGCTTATTCAGCAACGTAGGCTTATTAAAAAGGCTTATTAAATAGCCTTATTTCAGTAACTTACGCTTATTAAATAGGCTTATTTCAGCAACTTAGGCTTATTAAATAGCCTAATTAAGTAGGCTTATTTCAGCAACTTGGGCTTATTAAATAGGCTTATTTCAGCAACTTACGCGGATTAAAAAGGCTTATTTCAGCAACGTAGACTTATTAAATAGGCTTATTTCAGCAACTTAGGCTTATTAAATAGCCTTATTTCAGCAACTTAGACTTATTAAATAGGCTTATTTCAGCAACTTAGGCTTATTAAATAGGCTTATTCAGCAACGTAGGCTTATTAAATAGGCTTATTAAATAGCCTTATTTCAGTAACTTACGCTTATTTAATAGGCTTATTTCAGCAACTTAGGCTTATTAAATAGTATTTTTAAATAGGCTTAGTTCAGAAACTTAGGCTTATTAAATAGCCTTATTTCAGCAACTTAGACTTATTAAATAGGCTTATTCAGCAACTTAGGCTTATTAAATAGCCTATTTAAATAGGCTTATTTCAGCAACTTAGGCTTATTAAATAGCCTTATTTCAGCAACTTAGACTTATTAAATAGGCTTATTCAGCAACTTAGGCTTATTAAATAGCCTATTTAAATAGGCTTATTTCAGCAACTTAGGCTTATTAAATAGGCTTATTTCAGCAACTGAGACATATTAAAAAGGCTTATTTCAGCAGCTTAGGCTTATGAAATAGGCTTATTCAGCAACTTAGGCTTATTAAATAGGCTTATTTCAGCAACTTATGCTTATTAAATAGCCTTATTAAACAGGTTTATTTCAGCAACTTAGGCTTATTAAATAGCATTTTTAAATAGGTTTATTTCAGCAACTTAGACTTATTAAATATACCTTTTTAAATAGGCTTAGTTCAGAAACTTAGGCTTATTAAATAGGCTTATTTCAGCAACTTAGGCTCATTAAATAGCCTTATTAAATAGGCTTATTTCAGCAACTTAGGCTTAATAAATAGGCTTATTTCAGCAACTTAAACTCATTAAATAGCCTTATTTCAGCAACTTAGACATATTAAATAGCCTTATTTCAGCAACTTAGACTTATTAAATAGGCTTATTCAGCAACTTAGGCTTATTAAATAGCCTTATTAAATAGGCTTATTTCAGCAACTTAGACTTATTAAATAGGTTTATTCAGCAACTTAGGCTTATTAAATAGGCTTATTCAGCAACTTAGACTTATTAAATAGGCCTATTAAATAGGCTTATTAAATAGGCTTATTAAATAGGCTTATTTCAGCAACTTAGGCTTATTAAACAGGCTTATTAAATAGGTTTATTTCAGCAACTTAGGCTTATTAAATAGGCTTATTTCAGCAACTTAGACTTATTAAATAGGCTTATTTTAGCAACTTACGCTGATTAAAAAGGCTTATTTCAGCAACTTAGACTTATTAAATAGCCTTATTTCAGCAGCTTAGACTTATTAAATAGGCTTATTTCAGCAACTTATGCTTATTAAATATACTTATTTCAGCAACTTAGGCTTATTAAATAGGCTTATTTCAGCAACTTGGACTTATTAAATAGCCTTATTTCAGCAAACTTAGGCTTATTAAATAGGCTTATTTCAGCAACTTAGGCTTATTAAATAGGCTTATTTCAGCAACTTAGGCTTATTAAATAGCCTTATTTCAGCAACTTAGACTTATTAAATAGGCTTATTTCAGCAACTTAGGCGTATTAAATAGGCTTATTCAGCAACGTAGGCTTATTAAATAGGCTTATTAAATAGCCTTATTTCAGTAACTTACGCTTATTAAATAGGCTTATTTCAGCAACTTAGGCTTATTAAATAGCCTAATTAAGTAGGCTTATTTCAGCAACTTGGGCTTATTAAATAGGCTTATTTCAGCAACTTACGCTGATTAAAAAGGCTTATTTCAGCAAATTAGACTTATTAAATAGGCTTATTTCAGCAACTTATGCTTATTAAATATACTTATTTCAGCAACTTAGGCTTATTAAATCTGCTTATTTCAGCAACTTGGACTTATTAAATAGCCTTATTTCAGCAACTTAGGCTTATTAAATAGGCTTATTTCAGCAACTTAGGCTTATTAAATAGCCTTATTTCAGCAACTTAGACTTATTAAATAGGCTTATTTCAGCAACTTAGGCTTATTAAATAGGCTTATTCAGCAACGTAGGCTTATTAAATAGGCTTATTAAATAGCCTTATTTCAGTAACTTACGCTTATTTAATAGGCTTATTTCAGCAACTTAGGCTTATTAAATAGTATTTTTAAATAGGCTTAGTTCAGAAACTTAGGCTTATTAAATAGGCTTATTTCAGCAACTTAGGCTCATTAAATAGCCTTATTAAATAGGCTTTTTTCAGCAACTTAGGCTCATTAAATAACCTTATTAAATAGGCTTATTTCAGCAACTTAGGCTTATTAAATAGCCTTATTAAATAGGCTTATTTTAGCAACTTAGACTTATTAAACCGACTTATTAAATAGACATTTCAGCAACTTAGGCTCATTAAATATGCTTATGAAATATGCTTATTTCTGCAACTTAGACTTATTAGATAGGCCTATTAAATAGGCTTATTTTAGCAACTTAGGCTTATTAAATATGCTTATTTAGGCAAATTAGGCGTATTAAATAGCATTATTAAATAGGTTCATTTCTGCAACTTAGACTTATTAAATAGCCTTATTAAATAGGCTTATTTCAGCAACTTAGGCTTATTAAATAGGCTTATTTCAGCAACTTAAACTTATTAAATAGCCTTATTTCAGCAACTTAGGCTTATTAAATAGCCTTATTTCAGCAACTTAGACTTATTAAATAGGCTTATTCAGCAACTTAGGCTTATTAAATAGCCTTATTAAATAGGCTTATTTCAGCAACTTAGACTTATTAAATAGGTTTATTCAGCAACTTAGGCTTATTAAATAGGCTTATTCAGCAACTTAGACTTAATAAATAGGCCTATTAAATAGGCTTATTAAATAGGCTTATTAAATAGGCTTATTTCAGCAACTTCGGCTTATTAAACAGGCTTATTAAATAGGTTTATTTCAGCAACTTAGGCTTATTAAATAGGCTTATTTCAGCAACTTAGACTTATTAAATAGCCTTATTTCAGCAACTTACGCTTATTAAATAGGCTTATTTCAGCAACTTAGGCTTATTAAATAGCCTAATTAAGTAGGCTTATTTCAGCAGCTTGGGCTTATTAAATAGGCTTATTTCAGCAACTTACGCTGATTAAAAAGGCTTATTTCAGCAACTTAGACTTATTAAATAGCCTTATTTCAGCAACTTAGACTTATTAAATAGGCTTATTTCAGCAACTTATGCTTATTAAATATACTTATTTCAGCAACTTAGGCTTATTAAATAGGCTTATTTCAGCAACTTGGACTTATTAAATAGCCTTATTTCAGCAACTTAGGCTTATTAAATAGGCTTATTTCAGCAACTTAGGCTTATTAAATAGGCTTATTTCATCAACTTAGGCTTATTAAATAGCCTTATTTCAGCAACTTAGACTTATTAAATAGGCTTATTTCAGCAACTTAGGCTTATTAAATAGGCTTATTCAGCAACGTAGGCTTATTAAATAGGCTTATTAAATAGCCTTATTTCAGTAACTTACGCTTATTAAATAGGCTTATTTCAGCAACTTAGGCTTATTAAATAGCCTAATTAAGTAGGCTTATTTCAGCAACTTGGGCTTATTAAATAGGCTTATTTCAGCAACTTACGCGGATTAAAAAGGCTTATTTCAGCAACGTAGACTTATTAAATAGGCTTATTTCAGCAACTTATGCTTATTAAATATACTTATTTCAGCAACTTAGGCTTATTAAATCTGCTTATTTCAGCAACTTGGACTTATTAAATAGCCTTATTTCAGCAACTTAGGCTTATTAAATAGGCTTATTTCAGCAACTTAGGCTTATTAAATAGCCTTATTTCAGCAACTTAGACTTATTAAATAGGCTTATTTCAGCAACTTAGGCTTATTAAATAGGCTTATTCAGCAACGTAGGCTTATTAAATAGGCTTATTAAATAGCCTTATTTCAGTAACTTACGCTTATTTAATAGGCTTATTTCAGCAACTTAGGCTTATTAAATAGTATTTTTAAATAGGCTTAGTTCAGAAACTTAGGCTTATTAAATAGGCTTATTTCAGCAACTTAGGCTAATTAAATAGCCTTATTAAATAGGCTTTTTTCAGTAACTTAGGCTCATTAAATAACCTTATTAAATAGGCTTATTTCAGCAACTTAGGCTTATTAAATAGCCTTATTAAATAGGCTTATTTTAGCAACTTAGACTTATTAAACCGACTTATTAAATAGACATTTCAGCAACTTAGGCTCATTAAATATGCTTATGAAATATGCTTATTTCTGCAACTTAGACTTATTAAATAGGCCTATTAAATAGGCTTATTTTAGCAACTTAGGCTTATTAAATATGCTTATTTAGGCAAATTAGGCGTATTAAATAGCATTATTAAATAGGTTCATTTCTGCAACTTAGACTTATTAAATAGCCTTATTAAATAGGCATATTTCAGCAACTTAGGCTTATTAAATAGGCTTATTTCAGCAACTTAAACTTATTAAATAACCTTATTTCAGCAACTTAGGCTTATTAAATAGCCTTATTTCAGCAACTTAGACTTATTAAATAGGCTTATTCAGCAACTTAGGCTTATTAAATAGACTTATTAAATAGGCTTATTTCAGCAACTTAGACTTATTAAATAGGTTTATTCAGCAACTTAGGCTTATTAAATAGGCTTATTCAGCAACTTAGACTTATTAAATAGGCCTATTAAATAGGCTTATTAAATAGGCTTATTAAATAGGCTTATTTCAGCAACTTAGGCTTATTAAACAGGCTTATTAAATAGGTTTATTTCAGCAACTTAGGCTTATTAAATAGGCTTATTTCAGCAACTTAGACTTATTAAATAGCCTTATTTCAGCAACTTAGGCTTATTAAATAGCCTTATTTCAGCAACTTAGACTTATTAAATAGGCTTATTCAGCAACTTAGGCTTATTAAATAGACTTATTAAATAGGCTTATTTCAGCAACTTAGACTTATTAAATAGGTTTATTCAGCAACTTAGGCTTATTAAATAGGCTTATTCAGCAACTTAGACTTATTAAATAGGCCTATTAAATAGGCTTATTAAATAGGCTTATTAAATAGGCTTATTTCAGCAACTTAGGCTTATTAAACAGGCTTATTAAATAGGTTTATTTCAGCAACTTAGGCTTATTAAATAGGCTTATTTCAGCAACTTAGACTTATTAAATAGCCTTATTTCAGCAACTTACGCTTATTAAATAGGCTTATTTCAGCAACTTAATCTTATTAAATAGCCTAATTAAGTAGGCTTATTTCAGCAGCTTGGGCTTATTAAATAGGCTTATTTCAGCAACTTACGCTGATTAAAAAGGCTTATTTCAGCAACTTAGACTTATTAAATAGCCTTATTTCAGCAACTTAGACTTATTAAATAGGCTTATTTCAGCAACTTATGCTTATTAAATATACTTATTTCAGCAACTTAGGCTTATTAAATAGGCTTATTTCAGCAACTTGGACTTATTAAATAGCCTTATTTCAGCAACTTAGGCTTATTAAATAGGCTTATTTCAGCAACTTAGGCTTATTAAATAGGCTTATTTCAGCAACTTAGGCTTATTAAATAGCCTTATTTCAGCAACTTAGACTTATTAAATAGGCTTATTTCAACAACTTAGGCTTATTAAATAGGCTTATTCAGCAACGTAGGCTTATTAAATAGGCTTATTAAATAGCCTTATTTCAGTAACTTACGCTTATTAAATAGGCTTATTTCAGCAACTTAGGCTTATTAAATAGCCTAATTAAGTAGGCTTATTTCAGCAACTTGGGCTTATTAAATAGGCTTATTTCAGCAACTTACGCGGATTAAAAAGGCTTATTTCAGCAACGTAGACTTATTAAATAGGCTTATTTCAGCAACTTATGCTTATTAAATATACTTATTTCAGCAACTTAGGCTTATTAAATCTGCTTATTTCAGCAACTTGGACTTATTAAATAGCCTTATTTCAGCAACTTAGGCTTATTAAATAGGCTTATTTCAGCAACTTAGGCTTATTAAATAGCCTTATTTCAGCAACTTAGACTTATTAAATAGGCTTATTTCAGCAACTTAGGCTTATTAAATAGGCTTATTCAGCAACGTAGGCTTATTAAATAGGCTTATTAAATAGCCTTATTTCAGTAACTTACGCTTATTTAATAGGCTTATTTCAGCAACTTAGGCTTATTAAATAGTATTTTTAAATAGGCTTAGTTCAGAAACTTAGGCTTATTAAATAGGCTTATTTCAGCAACTTAGGCTCATTAAATAGCCTTATTAAATAGGCTTTTTTCAGCAACTTAGGCTCATTAAATAACCTTATTAAATAGGCTTATTTCAGCAACTTAGGCTTATTAAATAGCCTTATTAAATAGGCTTATTTTAGCAACTTAGACTTATTAAACCGACTTATTAAATAGACATTTCAGCAACTTAGGCTCATTAAATATGCTTATGAAATATGCTTATTTCTGCAACTTAGACTTATTAGATAGGCCTATTAAATAGGCTTATTTTAGCAACTTAGGCTTATTAAATATGCTTATTTAGGCAAATTAGGCGTATTAAATAGCTTTATTAAATAGGTTCATTTCTGCAACTTAGACTTATTAAATAGCCTTATTAAATAGGCTTATTTCAGCAACTTAGGCTTATTAAATAGGCTTATTTCAGCAACTTATGCTTATTAAATAGCCTTATTAAACAGGTTTATTTCTAGCAATTTAGGCTTATTAAATAGCATTTTTAAATAGTTTTTTTTCAGCAACTTAGACTTATTAAATATACCTTTTTATATAGGCTTAGTTCACCAACGTAGGCTTATTAAATAGGCTTATTTCAGCAACTTAGACTTATTAAATAGGTTTATTCAGCAACTTAGGCTTATTAAATAGGCTTATTTCAGCAACTTAGACTTATTAAATAGCCTTATTTCAGCAACTTACGCTTAATAAATAGGCTTATTTCAGCAACTTAGGCTTATTAAATAGCCTAATTAAGTAGGCTTATTTCAGCAGCTTGGGCTTATTAAATAGGCTTATTTCAGCAACTTACGCTGATTAAAAAGGCTTATTTCAGCAACTTAGACTTATTAAATAGCCTTATTTCAGCAACTTAGACTTATTAAATAGGCTTATTTCAGCAACTTATGCTTATTAAATATACTTATTTCAGCAACTTAGGCTTATTAAATAGGCTTATTTCAGCAACTTGGACTTATTAAATAGCCTTATTTCAGCAACTTAGGCTTATTAAATAGGCTTATTTCAGCAACTTAGGCTTATTAAATAGGCTTATTTCAGCAACTTAGGCTTATTAAATAGCCTTATTTCAGCAACTTAGACTTATTAAATAGGCTTATTTCAGCAACTTAGGCTTATTAAATAGGCTTATTCAGCAACGTAGGCTTATTAAAAAGGCTTATTAAATAGCCTTATTTCAGTAACTTAGGCTTATTAAATAGGCTTATTTCAGCAACTTAGGCTTATTAAATAGCCTTATTTCAGCAACTTAGACTTATTAAATAGGCTTATTTCAGCAACTTAGGCTTATTAAATAGGCTTATTCAGCAACGTAGGCTTATTAAATAGGCTTATTAAATAGCCTTATTTCAGTAACTTACGCTTATTTAATAGGCTTATTTCAGCAACTTAGGCTTATTAAATAGTATTTTTAAATAGGCTTAGTTCAGAAACTTAGGCTTATTAAATAGGCTTATTTCAGCAACTTAGGCTCATTAAATAGCCTTATTAAATAGGCTTTTTTCAGCAACTTAGGTTCATTCAATAACCTTATTAAATAGGCTTATTTCAGCAACTTAGGCTTATTAAATAGCCTTATTAAATAGGCTTATTTTAGCAACTTAGACTTATTAAACCGACTTATTAAATAGACATTTCAGCAACTTAGGCTCATTAAATATGCTTATGAAATATGCTTATTTCTGCAACTTAGACTTATTAGATAGGCCTATTAAATAGGCTTATTTTAGCAACTTAGGCTTATTAAATATGCTTATTTAGGCAAATTAGGCGTATTAAATAGCATTATTAAATAGGTTCATTTCTGCAACTTAGACTTATTAAATAGCCTTATTAAATAGGCTTATTTCAGCAACTTAGGCTTATTAAATAGGCTTATTCAGCAACTTAGACTTATTAAATAGGCCTATTAAATAGGCTTATTAAATAGGCTTATTAAATAGGCTTATTTCAGCAACTTAGGCTTATTAAACAGGCTTATTAAATAGGTTTATTTCAGCAACTTAGGCTTATTAAATAGGCTTATTTCAGCAACTTAGACTTATTAAATAGCCTTATTTCAGCAACTTACGCTTATTAAATAGGCTTATTTCAGCAACTTAGGCTTATTAAATAGCCTAATTAAGTAGGCTTATTTCAGCAGCTTGGGCTTATTAAATAGGCTTATTTCAGCAACTTACGCTGATTAAAAAGGCTTATTTCAGCAACTTAGACTTATTAAATAGCCTTATTTCAGCAACTTAGACTTATTAAATAGGCTTATTTCAGCAACTTATGCTTATTAAATATACTTATTTCAGCAACTTAGGCTTATTAAATAGGCTTATTTCAGCAACTTAGACTTATTAAATAGGCTTATTTCAGCAACTTAGGCTTATTAAATAGGCTTATTCAGCAACGTAGGCTTATTAAATAGGCTTATTAAATAGCCTTATTTCAGTAACTTACGCTTATTTAATAGGCTTATTTCAGCAACTTAGGCTTATTAAATAGTATTTTTAAATAGGCTTAGTTCAGAAACTTAGGCTTATTAAATAGGCTTATTTCAGCAACTTAGGCTCATTAAATAGCCTTATTAAATAGGCTTTTTTCAGCAACTTAGGCTCATTAAATAACCTTATTAAATAGGCTTATTTCAGCAACTTAGGCTTATTAAATAGCCTTATTAAATAGGCTTATTTTAGCAACTTAGACTTATTAAACCGACTTATTAAATAGACATTTCAGCAACTTAGGCTCATTAAATATGCTTATGAAATATGCTTATTTCTGCAACTTAGACTTATTAGATAGGCCTATTAAATAGGCTTATTTTAGCAACTTAGGCTTATTAAATATGCTTATTTGGGCAAATTAGGCGTATTAAATAGCTTTATTAAATAGGTTCATTTCTGCAACTTAGACTTATTAAATAGCCTTATTAAATAGGCTTATTTCAGCAACTTAGGCTTATTAAATAGGCTTATTTCAGCAACTTATGCTTATTAAATAGCCTTATTAAACAGGTTTATTTCTAGCAATTTAGGCTTATTAAATAGCATTTTTAAATAGTTTTTTTTCAGCAACTTAGACTTATTAAATATACCTTTTTATATAGGCTTAGTTCACCAACGTAGGCTTATTAAATAGGCTTATTTCAGCAACTTAGACTTATTAAATAGGTTTATTCAGCAACTTAGGCTTATTAAATAGGCTTATTTCAGCAACTTAGACTTATTAAATAGCCTTATTTCAGCAACTTACGCTTATTAAATAGGCTTATTTCAGCAACTTAGGCTTATTAAATAGCCTAATTAAGTAGGCTTATTTCAGCAGCTTGGGCTTATTAAATAGGCTTATTTCAGCAACTTACGCTGATTAAAAAGGCTTATTTCAGCAACTTAGACTTATTAAATAGCCTTATTTCAGCAACTTAGACTTATTAAATAGGCTTATTTCAGCAACTTATGCTTATTAAATATACTTATTTCAGCAACTTAGGCTTATTAAATAGGCTTATTTCAGCAACTTGGACTTATTAAATAGCCTTATTTCAGCAACTTAGGCTTATTAAATAGGCTTATTTCAGCAACTTAGGCTTATTAAATAGGCTTATTTCAGCAACTTAGGCTTATTAAATAGCCTTATTTCAGCAACTTAGACTTATTAAATAGGCTTATTTCAGCAACTTAGGCTTATTAAATAGGCTTATTCAGCAACGTAGGCTTATTAAAAAGGCTTATTAAATAGCCTTATTTCAGTAACTTACGCTTATTAAATAGGCTTATTTCAGCAACTTAGGCTTATTAAATAGCCTAATTAAGTAGGCTTATTTCAGCAACTTGGGCTTATTAAATAGGCTTATTTCAGCAACTTACGCGGATTAAAAAGGCTTATTTCAGCAACGTAGACTTATTAAATAGGCTTATTTCAGCAACTTATGCTTATTAAATATACTTATTTCAGCAACTTAGGCTTATTAAATCTGCTTATTTCAGCAACTTGGACTTATTAAATAGCCTTATTTCAGCAACTTAGGCTTATTAAATAGGCTTATTTCAGCAACTTAGGCTTATTAAATAGCCTTATTTCAGCAACTTAGACTTATTAAATAGGCTTATTTCAGCAACTTAGGCTTATTAAATAGGCTTATTCAGCAACGTAGGCTTATTAAATAGGCTTATTAAATAGCCTTATTTCAGTAACTTACGCTTATTTAATAGGCTTATTTCAGCAACTTAGGCTTATTAAATAGTATTTTTAAATAGGCTTAGTTCAGAAACTTAGGCTTATTAAATAGGCTTATTTCAGCAACTTAGGCTCATTAAATAGCCTTATTAAATAGGCTTTTTTCAGCAACTTAGGCTCATTCAATAACCTTATTAAATAGGCTTATTTCAGCAACTTAGGCTTATTAAATAGCCTTATTAAATAGGCTTATTTTAGCAACTTAGACTTATTAAACCGACTTATTAAATAGACATTTCAGCAACTTAGGCTCATTAAATATGCTTATAAAATATGCTTATTTCTGCAACTTAGACTTATTAGATAGGCCTATTAAATAGGCTTATTTTAGCAACTTAGGCTTATTAAATATGCTTATTTAGGCAAATTAGGCGTATTAAATAGCATTATTAAATAGGTTCATTTCTGCAACTTAGACTTATTAAATAGCCTTATTAAATAGGCTTATTTCAGCAACTTAGGCTTATTAAATAGGCTTATTCAGCAACTTAGACTTATTAAATAGGCCTATTAAATAGGCTTATTAAATAGGCTTATTAAATAGGCTTATTTCAGCAACTTAGGCTTATTAAACAGGCTTATTAAATAGGTTTATTTCAGCAACTTAGGCTTATTAAATAGGCTTATTTCAGCAACTTAGACTTATTAAATAGCCTTATTTCAGCAACTTACGCTTATTAAATAGGCTTATTTCAGCAACTTAGGCTTATTAAATAGCCTAATTAAGTAGGCTTATTTCAGCAGCTTGGGCTTATTAAATAGGCTTATTTCAGCAACTTACGCTGATTAAAAAAGCTTATTTCAGCAACTTAGACTTATTAAATAGCCTTATTTCAGCAACTTAGACTTATTAAATAGGCTTATTTCAGCAACTTATGCTTATTAAATATACTTATTTCAGCAACTTAGGCTTATTATATAGGCTTATTTCAGCAACTTGGACTTATTAAATAGCCTTATTTCAGCAACTTAGGCTTATTAAATAGGCTTATTTCAGCAACTTAGGCTTATTAAATAGGCTTATTTCAGCAACTTAGGCTTATTAAATAGCCTTATTTCAGCAACTTAGACTTATTAAATAGGCTTATTTCAGCAACTTAGGCTTATTAAATAGGCTTATTCAGCAACGTAGGCTTATTAAATAGGCTTATTAAATAGCCTTATTTCAGTAACTTACGCTTATTAAATAGGCTTATTTCAGCAACTTAGGCTTATTAAATAGGCTAATTAAGTAGGCTTATTTCAGCAACTTGGGCTTATTAAATAGGCTTATTTCAGCAACTTACGCGGATTAAAAAGGCTTATTTCAGCAACGTAGACTTATTAAATAGGCTTATTTCAGCAACTTATGCTTATTAAATATACTTATTTCAGCAACTTAGGCTTATTAAATCTGCTTATTTCAGCAACTTGGACTTATTAAATAGGCTTATTTTAGCAACTTAGACTTATTAAACCGACTTATTAAATAGACATTTCAGCAACTTAGGCTCATTAAATATGCTTATGAAATATGCTTATTTCTGCAACTTAGACTTATTAGATAGGCCTATTAAATAGGCTTATTTTAGCAACTTAGGCTTATTAAATATGCTTATTTAGGCAAATTAGGCGTATTAAATAGCTTTATTAAATAGGTTCATTTCTGCAACTTAGACTTATTAAATAGCCTTATTAAATAGGCTTATTTCAGCAACTTAGGCTTATTAAATAGGCTTATTTCAGCAACTTATGCTTATTAAATAGCCTTATTAAACAGGTTTATTTCTAGCAATTTAGGCTTATTAAATAGCATTTTTAAATAGGTTTTTTTCAGCAACTTAGACTTATTAAATATACCTTTTTATATAGGCTTAGTTCACCAACGTAGGCTTATTAAATAGGCTTATTTCAGCAACTTAGACTTATTAAATAGGTTTATTCAGCAACTTAGGCTTATTAAATAGGCTTATTTCAGCAACTTAGACTTATTAAATAGCCTTATTTCAGCAACTTACGCTTATTAAATAGGCTTATTTCAGCAACTTAGGCTTATTAAATAGCCTAATTAAGTAGGCTTATTTCAGCAGCTTGGGCTTATTAAATAGGCTTATTTCAGCAACTTACGCTGATTAAAAAGGCTTATTTCAGCAACTTAGACTTATTAAATAGCCTTATTTCAACAACTTAGACTTATTAAATAGGCTTATTTCAGCAACTTATGCTTATTAAATATACTTATTTCAGCAACTTAGGCTTATTAAATAGGCTTATTTCAGCAACTTGGATTTATTAAATAGCCTTATTTCAGCAACTTAGGCTTATTAAATAGGCTTATTTCAGCAACTTAGGCTTATTAAATAGGCTTATTTCAGCAACTTAGGCTTATTAAATAGCCTTATTTCAGCAACTTAGACTTATTAAATAGGCTTATTTCAGCAACTTAGGCTTATTAAATAGGCTTATTCAGCAACGTAGGCTTATTAAATAGGCTTATTAAATAGCCTTATTTCAGTAACTTACGCTTATTAAATAGGCTTATTCAGCAACGTAGGCTTATTAAATAGGCTTATTAAATAGCCTTATTTCAGTAACTTACGCTTATTAAATAGGCTTATTTCAGCAACTTAGGCTTATTAAATAGCCTAATTAAGTAGGCTTATTTCAGCAACTTGGGCTTATTAAATAGGCTTATTTCAGCAACTTACGCGGATTAAAAAGGCTTATTTCAGCAACGTAGACTTATTAAATAGGCTTATTTCAGCAACTTATGCTTATTAAATATACTTATTTCAGCAACTTAGGCTTATTAAATCTGCTTATTTCAGCAACTTGGACTTATTAAATAGCCTTATTTCAGCAACTTAGGCTTATTAAATAGGCTTATTTCAGCAACTTAGGCTTATTAAATAGCCTTATTTCAGCAACTTAGACTTATTAAATAGGCTTATTTCAGCAACTTAGGCTTATTAAATAGGCTTATTCAGCAACGTAGGCTTATTAAATAGGCTTATTAAATAGCCTTATTTCAGTAACTTACGCTTATTTAATAGGCTTATTTCAGCAACTTAGGCTTATTAAATAGTATTTTTAAATAGGCTTAGTTCAGAAACTTAGGCTTATTAAATAGGCTTATTTCAGCAACTTAGGCTCATTAAATAGCCTTATTAAATAGGCTTTTTTCAGCAACTTAGGCTCATTCAATAACCTTATTAAATAGGCTTATTTCAGCAACTTAGGCTTATTAAATAGCCTTATTAAATAGGCTTATTTTAGCAACTTAGACTTATTAAACCGACTTATTAAATAGACATTTCAGCAACTTAGGCTCATTAAATATGCTTATGAAATATGCTTATTTCTGCAACTTAGACTTATTAGATAGGCCTATTAAATAGGCTTATTTTAGCAACTTAGGCTTATTAAATATGCTTATTTAGGCAAATTAGGCGTATTAAATAGCATTATTAAATAGGTTCATTTCTGCAACTTAGACTTATTAAATAGCCTTATTAAATAGGCTTATTTCAGCAACTTAGGCTTATTAAATAGGCTTATTCAGCAACTTAGACTTATTAAATAGGCCTATTAAATAGGCTTATTAAATAGGCTTATTAAATAGGCTTATTTCAGCAACTTAGGCTTATTAAACAGGCTTATTAAATAGGTTTATTTCAGCAACTTAGGCTTATTAAATAGGCTTATTTCAGCAACTTAGACTTATTAAATAGCCTTATTTCAGCAACTTACGCTTATTAAATAGGCTTATTTCAGCAACTTAGGCTTATTAAATAGCCTAATTAAGTAGGCTTATTTCAGCAGCTTGGGCTTATTAAATAGGCTTATTTCAGCAACTTACGCTGATTAAAAAGGCTTATTTCAGCAACTTAGACTTATTAAATAGCCTTATTTCAGCAACTTAGACTTATTAAATAGGCTTATTTCAGCAACTTATGCTTATTAAATATACTTATTTCAGCAACTTAGGCTTATTAAATAGGCTTATTTCAGCAACTTGGACTTATTTAATAGCCTTATTTCAGCAACGTAGGCTTATTAAATAGGCTTATTTCAGCAACTTAGGCTTATTAAATAGGCTTATTTCAGCAACTTAGGCTTATTAAATAGCCTTATTTCAGCAACTTAGACTTATTAAATAGGCTTATTTCAGCAACTTAGGCTTATTAAATAGGCTTATTCAGCAACGTAGGCTTATTAAATAGGCTTATTAAATAGCCTTATTTCAGTAACTTACGCTTATTAAATAGGCTTATTTCAGCAACTTAGGCTTATTAAATAGCCTAATTAAGTAGGCTTATTTCAGCAACTTGGGCTTATTAAATAGGCTTATTTCAGCAACTTACGCGGATTAAAAAGGCTTATTTCAGCAACGTAGACTTATTAAATAGGCTTATTTCAGCAACTTATGCTTATTAAATATACTTATTTCAGCAACTTAGGCTTATTAAATCTGCTTATTTCAGCAACTTGGACTTATTAAATAGCCTTATTTCAGCAACTTAGGCTTATTAAATAGGCTTATTTCAGCAACTTAGGCTTATTAAATAGCCTTATTTCAGCAACTTAGACTTATTAAATAGGCTTATTTCAGCAACTTAGGCTTATTAAATAGGCTTATTCAGCAACGTAGGCTTATTAAATAGGCTTATTAAATAGCCTTATTTCAGTAACTTACGCTTATTTAATAGGCTTATTTCAGCAACTTAGGCTTATTAAATAGTATTTTTAAATAGGCTTAGTTCAGAAACTTAGGCTTATTAAATAGGCTTATTTCAGCAACTTAGGCTCATTAAATAGCCTTATTAAATAGGATTTTTTCAGCAACTTAGGCTCATTAAATAACCTTATTAAATAGGCTTATTTCAGCAACTTAGGCTTATTAAATAGCCTTATTTCAGCAACTTACGCTTATTAAATAGGCTTATTTCAGCAACTTAGGCTTATTAAATAGCCTAATTAAGTAGGCTTATTTCAGCAGCTTGGGCTTATTAAATAGGCTTATTTCAGCAACTTACGCTGATTAAAAAGGCTTATTTCAGCAACTTAGACTTATTAAATAGCCTTATTTCAGCAACTTAGACTTATTAAATAGGCTTATTTCAGCAACTTATGCTTATTAAATATACTTATTTCAGCAACTTAGGCTTATTAAATAGGCTTATTTCAGCAACTTGGACTTATTTAATAGCCTTATTTCAGCAACGTAGGCTTATTAAATAGGCTTATTTCAGCAACTTAGGCTTATTAAATAGGCTTATTTCAGCAACTTAGGCTTATTAAATAGCCTTATTTCAGCAACTTAGACTTATTAAATAGGCTTATTTCAGCAACTTAGGCTTATTAAATAGGCTTATTCAGCAACGTAGGCTTATTAAATAGGCTTATTAAATAGCCTTATTTCAGTAACTTACGCTTATTAAATAGGCTTATTTCAGCAACTTAGGCTTATTAAATAGCCTAATTAAGTAGGCTTATTTCAGCAACTTGGGCTTATTAAATAGGCTTATTTCAGCAACTTACGCGGATTAAAAAGGCTTATTTCAGCAACGTAGACTTATTAAATAGGCTTATTTCAGCAACTTATGCTTATTAAATATACTTATTTCAGCAACTTAGGCTTATTAAATCTGCTTATTTCAGCAACTTGGACTTATTAAATAGCCTTATTTCAGCAACTTAGGCTTATTAAATAGGCTTATTTCAGCAACTTAGGCTTATTAAATAGCCTTATTTCAGCAACTTAGACTTATTAAATAGGCTTATTTCAGCAACTTAGGCTTATTAAATAGGCTTATTCAGCAACGTAGGCTTATTAAATAGGCTTATTAAATAGCCTTATTTCAGTAACTTACGCTTATTTAATAGGCTTATTTCAGCAACTTAGGCTTATTAAATAGTATTTTTAAATAGGCTTAGTTCAGAAACTTAGGCTTATTAAATAGGCTTATTTCAGCAACTTAGGCTCATTAAATAGCCTTATTAAATAGGATTTTTTCAGCAACTTAGGCTCATTAAATAACCTTATTAAATAGGCTTATTTCAGCAACTTAGGCTTATTAAATAGCCTTATTAAATAGGCTTATTTTAGCAACTTAGACTTATTAAACCGACTTATTAAATAGACATTTCAGCAACTTAGGCTCATTAAATATGCTATTGAAATATGCTTTTTTCTGCAACTTAGACTTATTAGATAGGCCTATTAAATAGGCTTATTTTAGCAACTTAGGCTTATTAAATATGCTTATTTAGGCAAATTAGGCGTATTAAATGGCTTTATTAAATAGGTTCATTTCTGAAACTTAGACTTATTAAATAGCCTTATTAAATAGGCTTATTTCAGCAACTTAGGCTTATTAAATAGGCTTATTTCAGCAACTTATGCTTATTAAATAGCCTTATTAAACAGGTTTATTTCTAGCAATTTAGGCTTATTAAATAGCATTTTTAAATAGGTTTTTTTCAGCAACTTAGACTTATTAAATATACCTTTTTATATAGGCTTAGTTCACCAACGTAGGCTTATTAAATAGGCTTATTTCAGCAACTTAGACTTATTAAATAGGTTTATTCAGCAACTTAGGCTTATTAAATAGGCTTATTTCAGCAACTTAGACTTATTAAATAGCCTTATTTCAGCAACTTACGCTTATTAAATAGGCTTATTTCAGCAACTTAGGCTTATTAAATAGCCTAATTAAGTAGGCTTATTTCAGCAGCTTGGGCTTATTAAATAGGCTTATTTCAGCAACTTACGCTGATTAAAAAGGCTTATTTCAGCAACTTAGACTTATTAAATAGCCTTATTTCAGCAACTTAGACTTATTAAATAGGCTTATTTCAGCAACTTATGCTTATTAAATATACTTATTTCAGCAACTTAGGCTTATTAAATAGGCTTATTTCAGCAACTTGGACTTATTAAATAGCCTTATTTCAGCAACTTAGGCTTATTAAATAGGCTTATTTCAGCAACTTAGGCTTATTAAATAGGCTTATTTCAGCAACTTAGGCTTATTAAATAGCCTTACTTCAGCAACTTAGACTTATTAAATAGGCTTATTTCAGCAACTTAGGCTTATTAAATAGGCTTATTCAGCAACGTAGGCTTATTAAATAGGCTTATTAAATAGCCTTATTTCAGTAACTTACGCTTATTAAATAGGCTTATTTCAGCAACTTACGCGGATTAAAAAGGCTTATTTCAGCAACGTAGACTTATTAAATAGGCTTATTTCAGCAACTTATGCTTATTAAATATACTTATTTCAGCAACTTAGGCTTATTAAATCTGCTTATTTCAGCAACTTGGACTTATTAAATAGCCTTATTTCAGCAACTTAGGCTTATTAAATAGGCTTATTTCAGCAACTTAGGCTTATTAAATAGCCTTATTTCAGCAACTTAGACTTATTAAATAGGCTTATTTCAGCAACTTAGGCTTATTAAATAGGCTTATTCAGCAACGTAGGCTTATTAAATAGGCTTATTAAATAGCCTTATTTCAGTAACTTACGCTTATTTAATAGGCTTATTTCAGCAACTTAGGCTTATTAAATAGTATTTTTAAATAGGCTTAGTTCTGAAACTTAGGCTTATTAAATAGGCTTATTTCAGCAACTTAGGCTCATTAAATAGCCTTATTAAATAGGCTTTTTTCAGCAACTTAGGCTCATTAAATAACCTTATTAAATAGGCTTATTTCAGCAACTTAGGCTTATTAAATAGCCTTATTAAATAGGCTTATTTTAGCAACTTAGACTTATTAAACCGACTTATTAAATAGACATTTCAGCAACTTAGGCTCATTAAATATGCTTATGAAATATGCTTATTTCTGCAACTTAGACTTATTAGATAGGCCTATTAAATAGGCTTATTTTAGCAACTTAGGCTTATTAAATATGCTTATTTAGGCAAATTAGGCGTATTAAATAGCATTATTAAATAGGTTCATTTCTGCAACTTAGACTTATTAAATAGCCTTATTAAATAGGCTTATTTCAGCAACTTAGGCTTATTAAATAGGCTTATTTCAGCAACTTATGCTTATTAAATAGCCTTATTAAACAGGTTTATTTCTAGCAATTTAGGCTTATTAAATAGCATTTTTAAATAGGTTTTTTTCAGCAACTTAGACTTATTAAATATACCTTTTTATATAGGCTTAGTTCACCAACGTAGGCTTATTAAATAGGCTTATTTCAGCAACTTAGGCTTATTAAATAGCCTTATTTCAGCAACTTAGACTTATTAAATAGGCTTATTCAGCAACTTAGGCTTATTAAATAGCCTATTTAAATAGGCTTATTTCAGCAACTTAGGCTTATGAAATACACTTATTCAGCAACTTAGGCTTATTAAATAGGCTTATTTCAGCAACTTATGCTTATTAAATAGCCTTATTAAACAGGTTTATTTCAGCAACTTAGGCTTATTAAATAGCATTTTAAATAGGTTTATTTCAGCAACTTAGACTTATTAAATATACCTTTTTAAATAGGCTTAGTTCAGAAACTTAGGCTTATTAAATAGGCATATTCCAGCAACTTAGGCTCATTAAATAGCCTTATTAAATAGGCTTATTTCAGCAACTTAGGCTTATTAAATAGGCTTATTTCAGCAACTTAAACTTATTAAATAGCCTTATTTTAGCAACTTAGGCTTATTAAATACCCTTATTTCAGCAACTTAGACTTATTAAATAGGCTTATTCAGCAACTTAGGCTTATTAAATAGCCTTATTTCAGCAACTTAGGCTTATTAAATAGGTTTATTCAGCAACTTAGGCTTATTAAATAGGCTTATTCAGCAACTTAGACTTATTAAATAGGCCTATTAAATAGGCTTATTAAATAGGCTTATTAAATAGGCTTATTTCAGCAACTTAGGCTTATTAAACAGGCTTATTAAATAGGCTGATTTCAGCAACTTAGGCTTATTAAATAGGCTTATTTCAGCAACTTAGACTTATTAAATAGCCTTATTTCAGTAACTTACGCTTATTAAATAGGCTTATTTCAGCAACTTAGGCTTATTAAATAGCCTAATTAAGTAGGCTTATTTCAGCAACTTGGGCTTATTAAATAGGCGTATTTCAGCAACTTACGCTGATTAAAAAGGCTTATTTCAGCAACTTAGACTTATTAAATAGCCTTATTTCAGCAACTTAGACTTATTAAATAGGCTTATTCAGCAACTTAGGCTTATTAAATAGCCTATTTAAATAGGCTTATTTCAGCAACTTAGGCTTATGAAATACACTTATTCAGCAACTTAGGCTTATTAAATAGGCTTATTTCAGCAACTTATGCTTATTAAATAGCCTTATTAAACAGGTTTATTTCAGCAACTTAGGCTTATTAAATAGCATTTTAAATAGGTTTATTTCAGCAACTTAGACTTATTAAATATACCTTTTTAAATAGGCTTAGTTCAGAAACTTAGGCTTATTAAATAGGCATATTCCAGCAACTTAGGCTCATTAAATAGCCTTATTAAATAGGCTTATTTCAGCAACTTAGGCTTATTAAATAGGCTTATTTCAGCAACTTAAACTTATTAAATAGCCTTATTTTAGCAACTTAGGCTTATTAAATACCCTTATTTCAGCAACTTAGACTTATTAAATAGGCTTATTCAGCAACTTAGGCTTATTAAATAGCCTTATTTCAGCAACTTAGGCTTATTAAATAGGTTTATTCAGCAACTTAGGCTTATTAAATAGGCTTATTCAGCAACTTAGACTTATTAAATAGGCCTATTAAATAGGCTTATTAAATAGGCTTATTAAATAGGCTTATTTCAGCAACTTAGGCTTATTAAACAGGCTTATTAAATAGGCTGATTTCAGCAACTTAGGCTTATTAAATAGGCTTATTTCAGCAACTTAGACTTATTAAATAGCCTTATTTCAGTAACTTACGCTTATTAAATAGGCTTATTTCAGCAACTTAGGCTTATAAAATAGCCTAATTAAGTAGGCTTATTTCAGCAACTTGGGCTTATTAAATAGGCGTATTTCAGCAACTTACGCTGATTAAAAAGGCTTATTTCAGCAACTTAGACTTATTAAATAGGCTTATTTCAGCAACTTATGCTTATTAAATATACTTATTTCAGCAACTTAGGCTTATTAAATCGGCTTATTTCAGCAACTTGGACTCATTAAATAGCCTTATTTCAGCAACTTAGGCTTATTAAATAGGCTTATTTCAGCAACTTAGGCTTATTAAATAGCCTTATTTCAGCAACTTAGACTTATTAAATAGGCTTATTTCAGCAACTTAGGCTTATTAAATAGGCTTATTCAGCAACGTAGGCTTATTAAATAGGCTTATTAAGTAGGCTTATTTCAGCAACTTACGCTGATTAAAAAGACTTATTTCAGCAACTTAGACTTATTAAATAGCCTTATTTCAGCAACTTAGACTCATTAAATAGGCTTATTTCAGCAACTTATGCTTATTAAATATACTTATTTCAGCAACTTAGGCTTATTAAATAGGCTTATTTCAGCAACTTAGACTTATTAAATAGCCTTATTTCAGCAACTTAGGCTTATTAAATAGGCTTATTTCAGCAACTTAGGCTTATTAAATAGCCTTATTTCAGCAACTTAGACTTATTAAATAGGCTTATTTCAGCAACTTAGGCTTATTAAATAGGCTTATTCAGCAACTTAGGCTTATTAAATAGGCTTATTTCAGCAACTTAGGCTTATTAAATAGGCTCATTCAGAAACTTAGGCTTATTAAATAGGCTTATTTCAGCAACTTAGACTTATTAAATAGGCCTATTAAATAGGCGTATTAAATAGACTTATTAAATAGGCTCATTAAATACTTATTAAATAGGCTTATTAAATAGGCTTATTAAATAGACTTATTAAATAGGCTGAATAAATAGGCTTATTAAATAGGCTTATTAAATAGGCTCAATAAATAGGCTTATTAAATAGGCTCAATAAATAGGCTTATTAAATAGGCTCAATAAAATAGGCTCAATAAATAGGCTTATTAAATAGGCTTATTAAATAGACTTATTAAATAGGCTTATTAAATAGGCTCAATAAATAGGCTTATTAAATAGGCTCAATAAATAGGCTTATTAAATAGGCTCAATAAATAGGCTTATTAAATAGGCTCATTAAATACTTATTAAATAGACTTATTAAATAGACTTATTGCATAGGCTTATTAAATAGGCTTATTAAATAGGCTTATTAAATAGGCTTATTAAATAGACTTATTAAATAGCTCATTAAATAGGCTTATTTCAGCAACTTAGGCTTATTAAATAGCCTTATTTCAGCAACTTACGCTTATTAAATAGGCTTATTTCAGCAACTTAGGCTTATTAAATAGCCTAATTAAGTAGGCTTATTTCAGCAACTTGGGCTTATTAAATAGGCTTATTTCAGCAACTTACGCTGATTAAAAAGGCTTATTTCAGCAACTTAGACTTATTAAATAGCCTTATTTCAGCAACCTAGACTCATTAAATAGGCTTATTTCAGCAACTTATGCTTATTAAATATACTTATTTCAGCAACTTAGGCTTATTAAATCGGCTTATTTCAGCAACTTGGACTCATTAAATAGCCTTATTTCAGCAACTTAGGCTTATTAAATAGGCTTATTTCAGCAACTTAGGCTTATTAAATAGCCTTATTTCAGCAACTTAGACTTATTAAATAGGCTTATTTCAGTAGCTTAGGCTTATTAAATAGGCTTATTCAGCAACGTAGGCTTATTAAATAGGCTTATTAAATAGCCTTATTTCAGTAACTTCCGCTAATTAAATAGGCTTATTTCAGCAACTTAGGCTTATTAAATAGCCTAATTAAGTAGGCTTATTTCAGCAACAGACGCTGATTAAAAAGACTTATTTCAGCAACTTAGACTTATTAAATAGCCTTATTTCAGCAACTTAGACTTATTAAATAGCCTTATTTCAGCAACTTAGGCTTATTAAATAGGCTTATTTCAGCAACTTAGGCTTGTTAAATAGCCTTATTTCAGCAACTTAGACTTATTAAATAGGCTTATTTCAGCAACTTAGGCTTATTAAATAGGCTTATTCAGCAACTTAGGCTTATTAAATAGGCTTATTTCAGCAACTTAGGCTTATTAAATAGGCTCATTCAGAAACTTAGGCTTATTAAATAGGATTATTTCAGCAACTTAGACTTATTAAATAGGCCTATTAAATAGGCGTATTAAATAGACTTATTAAATAGGCTCATTAAATACTTATTAAATAGGCTTATTAAATAGGCTTATTAAATAGACTTATTAAATAGGCTGAATAAATAGGCTTACTAAATAGGCTTATTAAATAGGCTCAATAAATAGGCTTATTAAATAGGCTTATTAAATAGACGTATTAAATAGGCTTATTAAATAGGCTCAATAAATAGGCTTATTAAATAGGCTCAATAAATAGGCTTATTAAATAGGCTCAATAAATAGGCTTATTAAATAGGCTTATTAAATAGGCTTATTAAATAGGCTTATTAAATAGACTTATTAAATAGCTCATTAAATAGGCTTATTTCAGCAACTTAGGCTTATTAAATAGCCTTATTTCAGCAACTTACGCTTATTAAATAGGCTTATTTCAGCAACTTAGGCTTATTAAATAGCCTAATTAAGTAGGCTTATTTCAGCAACTTGGGCTTATTAAATAGGCTTATTTCAGCAACTTACGCTGATTAAAAAGGCTTATTTCAGCAACTTAGACTTATTAAATAGCCTTATTTCAGCAACTTAGGCTTATTAAATAGGCTTATTTCAGCAACTTAGGCTTATTAAATAGGCTTATTTCAGCAACTTAGACTTACTAAATAGGCTTATTTCAGCAACTTAGACTCATTAAATAGGCTTATTTCAGCAACTTATGCTTATTAAATATACTTATTTCAGCAACTTAGGCTTATTAAATAGGCTTATTTCAGCAACTTATACTTATTAAATAGCCTTATTTCAGCAACTTAGGCTTATTAAATAGGCTTATTTCAGCAACTTAGGCTTATTAAATAGGCTTATTTCAGCAACTTAGACTTACTAAATAGGCTTATTTCAGCAACTTAGGCTTATTAAATAGGCTTATTCAGCAATTTAGGCTTATTAAATAGGCTTATTTCGGCAACTTAGGCTTATTAAATAGGCTCATTCAGAAACTTAGGCTTATTAAATAGGCTTATTTCAGCAACTTAGACTTATTAAATAGGCCTATTAAATAGACTTATTAAATAGGCTTATTTCAGCAACTTAGACTTATAAAAATAGGCCTATTAAATAGGCTTATTAAATAGACTTATTAAACAGGCTCATTAAATAATTATTAAATAGGCTTGTTAAATAGGCTTATTAAATAGACTTATTAAACAGGCTCATTAAATAATTATTAAATAGGCTTGTTAAATAGGCTTATTAAATAGACTTATTAAATAGGCTCAATAAATAGGCTTATTAAATAGGCTTATTAAATAGGCTCAATAAATAGGCTTATTAAATAGGCTTATTAAATAGGCTTATTAAATAGACTTATTAAATAGGCTTATTAAATAGGCTCAATAAAAAGGCTTATTAAATAGGCTCAATAAATAGGCTTATTTAATAGGCTCAATAAATAGGCTTATTAAATAGGCTCAATAAATAGGCTTATTAAATAGGCTCATTAAATACTTATTAAATAGACTTATTAAATAGACTCATTAAATAGGCTTATTAAATAGGCTTATTAAATAGACGTATTAAATACCCTCATTAAATAGGCTTATTTTAGCAACTTAGGCTTATTAAATAGGTTTATTTCAGCAACTTAGACTTATTAAAGAGCCTTATTAAATAGGCTTATTTCAGCAACTTAGGCTTATTAAATAAGCTTATTTCAGCAACTTATTCTTATTAAATAGCCTTATTAAACAGGTTTATTTCAGCAACTTAGGCTTATTAAATAGCATTTTTAATTAGGTTTATTTCAGCAACTTAGACTTATTAAATATACCTTTTAAAATAGGCTTAGTTCAGAAACTTAGGCTTATTAAATAGTCTTATTTCAGCAACTTAGGCTCATTAAATAGCCTTATTAAATAGGCTTATTCAGCAACTTAGGCTTATTAAATAGCCTTATTAAATATGCTTATTTCAGCAACTTAGACTTATTAAATAGGTTTATTCAGCAACGTAGGCTTATTAAATAGGCTTATTTCAGCAACTTAGGCTTATTAAATAGCCTAATTAAGTAGGCTTATTTCAGCAACTTGGGCTTATTAAATAGGCTTATTTCAGCAACTTACGCTGATTAAAAAGGCTTATTTCAGCAACTTAGACTTATTAAATAGCCTTATTTCAGCAACTTAGGCTTATTAAATAGGCTTATTTCAGCAACTTAGGCTTATTAAATAGGCTTATTTCAGCAACTTAGACTTACTAAATAGGCTTATTTCAGCAACTTAGACTCATTAAATAGGCTTATTTCAGCAACTTATGCTTATTAAATATACTTATTTCAGCAACTTAGGCTTATTAAATAGGCTTATTTCAGCAACTTAGACTTATTAAATAGCCTTATTTCAGCAACTTAGGCTTATTAAATAGGCTTATTTCAGCAACTTAGGCTTATTAAATAGGCTTATTTCAGCAACTTAGACTTACTAAATAGGCTTATTTCAGCAACTTAGGCTTATTAAATAGGCTTATTCAGCAATTTAGGCTTATTAAATAGGCTTATTTCGGCAACTTAGGCTTATTAAATAGGCTCATTCAGAAACTTAGGCTTATTAAATAGGCTTATTTCAGCAACTTAGACTTATTAAATAGGCCTATTAAATAGACTTATTAAATAGGCTTATTTCAGCAACTTAGACTTATAAAAATAGGCCTATTAAATAGGCTTATTAAATAGACTTATTAAACAGGCTCATTAAATAATTATTAAATAGGCTTGTTAAATAGGCTTATTAAATAGACTTATTAAACAGGCTCATTAAATAATTATTAAATAGTCTTGTTAAATAGGCTTATTAAATAGACTTATTAAATAGGCTCAATAAATAGGCTTATTAAATAGGCTTATTAAATAGGCTCAATAAATAGGCTTATTAAATAGGCTTATTAAATAGGCTTATTAAATAGACTTATTAAATAGGCTTATTAAATAGGCTCAATAAAAAGGCTTATTAAATAGGCTCAATAAATAGGCTTATTTAATAGGCTCAATAAATAGGCTTATTAAATAGGCTCAATAAATAGGCTTATTAAATAGGCTCATTAAATACTTATTAAATAGACTTATTAAATAGACTCATTAAATAGGCTTATTAAATAGGCTTATTAAATAGACGTATTAAATACCCTCATTAAATAGGCTTATTTTAGCAACTTAGGCTTATTAAATAGGTTTATTTCAGCAACTTAGACTTATTAAAGAGCCTTATTAAATAGGCTTATTTCAGCAACTTAGGCTTATTAAATAAGCTTATTTCAGCAACTTATTCTTATTAAATAGCCTTATTAAACAGGTTTATTTCAGCAACTTAGGCTTATTAAATAGCATTTTTAATTAGGTTTATTTCAGCAACTTAGACTTATTAAATATACCTTTTAAAATAGGCTTAGTTCAGAAACTTAGGCTTATTAAATAGTCTTATTTCAGCAACTTAGGCTCATTAAATAGCCTTATTAAATAGGCTTATTCAGCAACTTAGGCTTATTAAATAGCCTTATTAAATATGCTTATTTCAGCAACTTAGACTTATTAAATAGGTTTATTCAGCAACGTAGGCTTATTAAATAGGCTTATTCAGCAACTTAGGCTTATTTAATAGGCTTATTTCAGCAACTTAGGCTTATTAAATAGGCTCATTCAGAAACTTAGGCTTATTAAATAAGCTTATTTCAGCAACTTAGACTTATTAATAGGCCTATTAAATAGGCTTATTAAATAGGCTTATTTCAGCAACTTAGATTTATTAAAAAAGGCCTATTAAATAGGCTTATTAAATAGACGTATTAAATAGGCTCATTAAATACTTATTGAATAGGCTTATTAAATAGGCTTATTAAATAGACTTATTAAATAGGCTCAATAAATAGGCTTATTAAATAGGCTTATTAAATAGGCTTATTAAATAGACTTATTAAATCGGCTTATTAAATAGGCTTATTAAATAGGCTTATTAAATAGGCTTATTAAATAGACGTATTAAATACCCTCATTAAATAGGCTTATTTTAGCAACTTAGGCTTATTAAATAGGTTTATTTCAGCAACTTAGACTTATTAAAGAGCCTTATTAAATAGGCTTATTTCAGCAACTTAGGCTTATTAAATAAGCTTATTTCAGCAACTTATTCTTATTAAATTGCCTTATTAAACAGGTTTATTTCAGCAACTTAGGCTTATTAAATAGCATTTTTAAATAGGTTTATTTCAGCAACTTAGACTTATTAAATATACCTTTTAAAATAGGCTTAGTTCAGAAACTTAGGCTTATTAAATAGTCTTATTTCAGCAACTTAGGCTCATTAAATAGCCTTATTAAATAGGCTTATTCAGCAACTTAGGCTTATTAAATAGCCTTATTAAATATGCTTATTTCAGCAACTTAGACTTATTAAATAGGTTTATTCAGCAACTTAGGCTTATTAAATAGGCTTATTCAGCAACTTAGGCTTATTTAATAGGCTTATTTCAGCAACTTAGGCTTATTAAATAGGCTCATTCAGAAACTTAGGCTTATTAAATAAGCTTATTTCAGCAACTTAGACTTATTAAATAGGCCTATTAAATAGGCTTATTAAATAGGCTTATTTCAGCAACTTAGATTTATTAAAAAAAGGCCTATTAAATAGGCTTATTAAATAGACTTATTAAATAGGCTCATTAAATACTTATTGAATAGGCTTATTAAATAGGCTTATTAAATAGACTTATTAAATAGGCTCAATAAATAGGCTTATTAAATAGGCTTATTAAATAGGCTTATTAAATAGACTTATTAAATCGGCTTATTAAATAGGCTTATTAAATAGGCTTATTAAATAGGCTTATTAAATAGACGTATTAAATACCCTCATTAAATAGGCTTATTTTAGCAACTTAGGCTTATTAAATAGGTTTATTTCAGCAACTTAGACTTATTAAAGAGCCTTATTAAATAGGCTTATTTCAGCAACTTAGGCTTATTAAATAAGCTTATTTCAGCAACTTATTCTTATTAAATAGCCTTATTAAACAGGTTTATTTCAGCAACTTAGGCTTATTAAATAGCATTTTTAAATAGGTTTATTTCAGCAACTTAGACTTATTAAATATACCTTTTAAAATAGGCTTAGTTCAGAAACTTAGGCTTATTAAATAGTCTTATTTCAGCAACTTAGGCTCATTAAATAGCCTTATTAAATAGGCTTATTCAGCAACTTAGGCTTATTAAATAGCCTTATTAAATATGCTTATTTCAGCAACTTAGACTTATTAAATAGGTTTATTCAGCAACTTAGGCTTATTAAATAGGCTTATTCAGCAACTTAGGCTTATTTAATAGGCTTATTTCAGCAACTTAGGCTTATTAAATAGGCTCATTCAGAAACTTAGGCTTATTAAATAAGCTTATTTCAGCAACTTAGACTTATTAAATAGGCCTATTAAATAGGCTTATTAAATAGGCTTATTTCAGCAACTTAGATTTATTAAAAAAGGCCTATTAAATAGGCGTATTAAACAGACTTATTAAATAGGCTCATTAAATACTTATTGAATAGGCTTATTAAATAGGCTTATTAAATAGACTTATTAAATAGGCTCAATAAATAGTCTCAATAAATCGGCTTATTAAATAGGCTTATTAAATAGGCTTATTAAATCGGCTTATTAAATAGGCTCAATAAATAGGCTTATTAAATAGGCTCAATAAATATGCTGATTAAATAGGCTCAATAAATAGGCTTACTAAATAGGCTCAATAAATAGGCTTATTAAATAGGCTCATTAAATACTTATTAAATAGGCTTATTAAATAGACTTATTAAATATGTTTATTAAATAGGTGTATTAATTAGGCTTATTAAATAGGCTTATTAAATAGGCTTATTAAATAGACTTATTAAATAGACTTATTAAATAGACTTATTAAATAGACTTATTAAATAGCCTCATGAAATAGGCTTATTTTAGCAACTTAGGCTTATTAAATAGGTTTATTTCAGCAACTTAGACTTATTAAAGAGCCTTATTAAATAGGCTTATTTCAGCAACTTAGGCTTATTAAATAAGCTTATTTCAGCAACTTATGCTTATTAAATAGCCTTATTAAACAGGTTTATTTCAGCAACTTAGGCTTATTAATTAGCATTTTTAAATAGGTTTATTTCAGGAACTTAGACTTATTAAATATACCTTTTTAAATAGGCTTAGTTCAGAAACTTAGGCTTATTAAATAGTCTTATTTCAGCAACTTAGGCTCATTAAATAGCCTTATGAAATAGGCTTATTTCAGCAACTTAGGCTTATTAAATAGCCGTATTAAATAGGCTTATTTTAGCAACTTAGACTTATTAAATAGGCCTATTAAATAGGCTTATTAAATAGGCTTATTTCAGCAACTTAGACTTATTAAATAGGCCTATTAAACAGGCTTATTAAATAGACATATTAAATAGGCTCATTAAATACTTATTAAATAGGCTTATTAAATAGGCTTATTAAATAGACTTATTAAATAGGCTCAATAAATCGGCTTATTAAATAGGCTTATTAAATTGGCTCAATAAATTGGCATATTAAATAGGCTTATTAAATAGGCTTATTAAATAGACTTATTAAATCGGCTTATTAAATAGGCTCAATAAATAGGCTTATTAAATAGGCTCAATAAATATGCTTATTAAATAGGCTCAATAAATAGGCTTATTAAATAGGCTCAATAAATAGGCTTATTAAATAGGCTCATTAAATACTTATTAAATAGGCTTATTAAATAGACTTATTAAATAGACTTATTAAATAGTCTTATTAAATAGACTTATTAAATAGTCTTATTAAAAAGGCTTATTAAATAGGCTTATTAAATAGGCTCATTAAATACTTATTAAATATGTTTATTAAATAGGTGTATTAATTAGGCTTATTAAATAGGCGTATTAAATAGGCTTATTAAATAGACTTATTAAATAGCCTCATGAAATAGGCTTATTTTAGCAACTTAGGCTTATAAAATAGGTTTATTTCAGCAACTTAGACTTATTAAAGAGCCTTATTAAATAGGCTTATTTCAGCAACTTAGGCTTATTAAATATACTTATTTCAGCAACTTAGGCTTATTAAATAGGCTTATTCAGCAACTTAGGCTTATTAAATATGCTTATTTCAGCAACTTAGGCTTATTAAATAGGCTCATTCAGAAACTTAGGCTTATTAAATAGGCTTATTTCAGCAACTTAGACTTATTAAATAGGCCTATTAAATAGGCTTATTAAATAGGCTTATTTCAGCAACGTAGACTTATTAAATAGGCCTATTAAATAGGCTTATTAAATAGACTTATTAAATAGGCTCATTAAATACTTATTAAATAGGCTTATTAAATAGGCTTATTAAATAGACTTATTAAATAGGCTCAATAAATAGGCTTATTAAATAGGCTTATTAAATAGGCTCAATAAAGAGGCTTATTAAATAGGCTTATTAAATAGGCTTATTAAATAGACTTATTAAATCAGCTTATTAAATAGGCTCAATAAATAGGCTTATTAAATAGCCTTATTTCAGCAACCTAGACTCATTAAATAGGCTTATTTCAGCAACTTATGCTTATTAAATATACTTATTTCAGCAACTTAGGCTTATTAAATAGGCTTATTTCAGCAACTTAGACGTATTAAATAGCCTTATTTCAGCAACTTAGGCTTATTAAATAGCCTTATTTCAGCAACTTAGGCTTATTAAATAGGCTTATTTCAGCAACTTAGACTTACTAAATAGGCTTATTTCAGCAACTTACGCTTATTAAATAGGCTTATTCAGCAACTTAGGCTTATTAAATAGGCTTATTTCGGCAACTTAGGCTTATTAAATAGGCTCATTCAGAAACTTAGGCTTATTAAATAGGCCTATTAAATAGACTTATTAAATAGGCTTATTTCAGCAACTTAGACTTATTAAATAGGCCTATTAAATAGGCTTATTAAATAGACTTATTAAACAGGCTCATTAAATAATTATTCAATAGGCTTGTTAAATAGGCTTATTAAATAGACTGATTAAATAGGCTCAATAAATAGGCTTATTAAATAGGCTTATTAAATAGGCACAATAAATAGGCTTATTAAATAGGCTTATTAAATAGGCTTATTAAATAGACTTATTAAATAGGCTTATTAAATAGTCTCAATAAATAGGCTTATTAAATAGGCTCAATAAATAGGCTTATTAAATAGGCTCAATAAATAGGCTTATTAAATAGGCTCAATAAATAGGCTTATTAAATAGGCTCATTAAATACTTATTAAATAGACTTATTAAATAGACTCATTAAATAGGCTTATTAAATAGGCTTATTAAATAGGCTTATTAAATAGGCTTATTAAATAGACGTATTAAATAGCCTCATTAAATAGGCTTATTTTAGCAACTTAGGCTTATTAAATAGGTTTATTTCAGCAACTTAGTCTTATTAAAGAGCCTTATTAAATAGGCTTATTTCAGCAACTTAGATTTATTAAAAAAGGCCTATTAAATAGGCTTATTAAATAGACGTATTAAATAGGCTCATTAAATACTTATTGAATAGGCTTATTAAATAGGCTTATTAAATAGACTTATTAAATAGGCTCAATAAATAGGCTTATTAAATAGGCTTATTAAATAGGCTTATTAAATAGACTTATTAAATCGGCTTATTAAATAGGCTTATTAAATAGGCTTATTAAATAGGCTTATTAAATAGACGTATTAAATACCCTCATTAAATAGGCTTATTTTAGCAACTTAGGCTTATTAAATAGGTTTATTTCAGCAACTTAGACTTATTAAAGAGCCTTATTAAATAGGCTTATTTCAGCAACTTAGGCTTATTAAATAGGCTCATTCAGAAACTTAGGCTTATTAAATAGGCTTATTTCAGCAACTTAGACTTATTAAATAGGCCTATTAAATAGACTTATTAAATAGGCTTATTTCAGCAACGTAGACTTATTAAATAGGCCTATTAAATAGGCTTATTAAATAGACTTATTAAATAGGCTCATTAAATACTTATTAAATAGGCTTATTAAATAGGCTTATTAAATAGACTTATTAAATAGGCTCAATAAATAGGCTTATTAAATAGGCTTATTAAATAGGCTCAATAAAGAGGCTTATTAAATAGGCTTATTAAATAGGCTTATTAAATAGACTTATTAAATCAGCTTATTAAATAGGCTCAATAAATAGGCTTATTAAATAGCCTTATTTCAGCAACCTAGACTCATTAAATAGGCTTATTTCAGCAACTTATGCTTATTAAATATACTTATTTCAGCAACTTAGGCTTATTAAATAGGCTTATTTCAGCAACTTAGACGTATTAAATAGCCTTATTTCAGCAACTTAGGCTTATTAAATAGCCTTATTTCAGCAACTTAGGCTTATTAAATAGGCTTATTTCAGCAACTTAGACTTACTAAATAGGCTTATTTCAGCAACTTACGCTTATTAAATAGGCTTATTCAGCAACTTAGGCTTATTAAATAGGCTTATTTCGGCAACTTAGGCTTATTAAATAGGCTCATTCAGAAACTTAGGCTTATTAAATAGGCCTATTAAATAGACTTATTAAATAGGCTTATTTCAGCAACTTAGACTTATTAAATAGGCCTATTAAATAGGCTTATTAAATAGACTTATTAAACAGGCTCATTAAATAATTATTCAATAGGCTTGTTAAATAGGCTTATTAAATAGACTGATTAAATAGGCTCAATAAATAGGCTTATTAAATAGGCTTATTAAATAGGCACAATAAATAGGCTTATTAAATAGGCTTATTAAATAGGCTTATTAAATAGACTTATTAAATAGGCTTATTAAATAGTCTCAATAAATAGGCTTATTAAATAGGCTCAATAAATAGGCTTATTAAATAGGCTCAATAAATAGGCTTATTAAATAGGCTCAATAAATAGGCTTATTAAATAGGCTCATTAAATACTTATTAAATAGACTTATTAAATAGACTCATTAAATAGGCTTATTAAATAGGCTTATTAAATAGGCTTATTAAATAGGCTTATTAAATAGACGTATTAAATAGCCTCATTAAATAGGCTTATTTTAGCAACTTAGGCTTATTAAATAGGTTTATTTCAGCAACTTAGTCTTATTAAAGAGCCTTATTAAATAGGCTTATTTCAGCAACTTAGATTTATTAAAAAAGGCCTATTAAATAGGCTTATTAAATAGACGTATTAAATAGGCTCATTAAATACTTATTGAATAGGCTTATTAAATAGGCTTATTAAATAGACTTATTAAATAGGCTCAATAAATAGGCTTATTAAATAGGCTTATTAAATAGGCTTATTAAATAGACTTATTAAATCGGCTTATTAAATAGGCTTATTAAATAGGCTTATTAAATAGGCTTATTAAATAGACGTATTAAATACCCTCATTAAATAGGCTTATTTTAGCAACTTAGGCTTATTAAATAGGTTTATTTCAGCAACTTAGACTTATTAAAGAGCCTTATTAAATAGGCTTATTTCAGCAACTTAGGCTTATTAAATAGGCTCATTCAGAAACTTAGGCTTATTAAATAAGCTTATTTCAGCAACTTAGACTTATTAAATAGGCCTATTAAATAGGCTTATTAAATAGGCTTATTTCAGCAACTTAGATTTATTAAAAAAGGCCTATTAAATAGGCTTATTAAATAGACGTATTAAATAGGCTCATTAAATACTTATTGAATAGGCTTATTAAATAGGCTTATTAAATAGACTTATTAAATAGGCTCAATAAATAGGCTTATTAAATAGGCTTATTAAATAGGCTTATTAAATAGACTTATTAAATCGGCTTATTAAATAGGCTTATTAAATAGGCTTATTAAATAGGCTTATTAAATAGACGTATTAAATACCCTCATTAAATAGGCTTATTTTAGCAACTTAGGCTTATTAAATAGGTTTATTTCAGCAACTTAGACTTATTAAAGAGCCTTATTAAATAGGCTTATTTCAGCAACTTAGGCTTATTAAATAAGCTTATTTCAGCAACTTATTCTTATTAAATTGCCTTATTAAACAGGTTTATTTCAGCAACTTAGGCTTATTAAATAGCATTTTAAATAGGTTTATTTCAGCAACTTAGACTTATTAAATATACCTTTTAAAATAGGCTTAGTTCAGAAACTTAGGCTTATTAAATAGTCTTATTTCAGCAACTTAGGCTCATTAAATAGCCTCATTAAATAGGCTTATTCAGCAACTTAGGCTTATTAAATAGCCTTATTAAATATGCTTATTTCAGCAACTTAGACTTATTAAATAGGTTTATTCAGCAACTTAGGCTTATAAAATAGGCTTATTCAGCAACTTAGGCTTATTTAATAGGCTTATTTCAGCAACTTAGGCTTATTAAATAGGCTCATTCAGAAACTTAGGCTTATTAAATAAGCTTATTTCAGCAACTTAGACTTATTAAATAGGCCTATTAAATAGGCTTATTAAATAGGCTTATTTCAGCAACTTAGATTTATTAAAAAAAGGCCTATTAAATAGGCTTATTAAATAGACTTATTAAATAGGCTCATTAAATACTTATTGAATAGGCTTATTAAATAGGCTTATTAAATAGACTTATTAAATAGGCTCAATAAATAGGCTTATTAAATAGGCTTATTAAATAGGCTTATTAAATAGACTTATTAAATCGGCTTATTAAATAGGCTTATTAAATAGGCTTATTAAATAGGCTTATTAAATAGACGTATTAAATACCCTCATTAAATAGGCTTATTTTAGCAACTTAGGCTTATTAAATAGGTTTATTTCAGCAACTTAGACTTATTAAAGAGCCTTATTAAATAGGCTTATTTCAGCAACTTAGGCTTATTAAATAAGCTTATTTCAGCAACTTATTCTTATTAAATAGCCTTATTAAACAGGTTTATTTCAGCAACTTAGGCTTATTAAATAGCATTTTTAAATAGGTTTATTTCAGCAACTTAGACTTATTAAATATACCTTTTAAAATAGGCTTAGTTCAGAAACTTAGGCTTATTAAATAGTCTTATTTCAGCAACTTAGGCTCATTAAATAGCCTTATTAAATAGGCTTATTCAGCAACTTAGGCTTATTAAATAGCCTTATTAAATATGCTTATTTCAGCAACTTAGACTTATTAAATAGGTTTATTCAGCAACTTAGGCTTATTAAATAGGCTTATTCAGCAACTTAGGCTTATTTAATAGGCTTCTTCAGCAACTTAGGCTTATTAAATAGGCTCATTCAGAAACTTAGGCTTATTAAATAAGCTTATTTCAGCAACTTAGACTTATTAAATAGGCCTATTAAATAGGCTTATTAAATAGGCTTATTTCAGCAATTTAGATTTATTAAAAAAGGCCTATTAAATAGGCGTATTAAATAGACTTATTAAATAGGCTCATTAAATACTTATTGAATAGGCTTATTAAATAGGCTTATTAAATAGACTTATTAAATAGGCTCAATAAATAGGCTTATTAAATAGGCTTATTAAATAGACTTATTAAATAGTCTCAATAAATCGGCTTATTAAATAGGCTTATTAAATAGGCTTATTAAATCGGCTTATTAAATAGGCTCAATAAATAGGCTTATTAAATAGGCTCAATAAATATGCTGATTAAATAGGCTCAATAAATAGGCTTACTAAATAGGCTCAATAAATAGGCTTATTAAATAGGCTCATTAAATACTTATTAAATAGGCTTATTAAATAGACTTATTAAATATGTTTATTAAATAGGTGTATTAATTAGGCTTATTAAATAGGCTTATTAAATAGGCTTATTAAATAGACTTATTAAATAGACTTATTAAATAGACTTATTAAATAGACTTATTAAATAGCCTCATGAAATAGGCTTATTTTAGCAACTTAGGCTTATTAAATAGGTTTATTTCAGCAACTTAGACTTATTAAAGAGCCTTATTAAATAGGCTTATTTCAGCAACTTAGGCTTATTAAATAAGCTTATTTCAGCAACTTATGCTTATTAAATAGCCTTATTAAACAGGTTTATTTCAGCAACTTAGGCTTATTAATTAGCATTTTTAAATAGGTTTATTTCAGCAACTTAGACTTATTAAATATACCTTTTTAAATAGGCTTAGTTCAGAAACTTAGGCTTATTAAATAGTCTTATTTCAGCAACTTAGGCTCATTAAATAGCCTTATGAAATAGGCTTATTTCAGCAACTTAGGCTTATTAAATAGCCGTATTAAATAGGCTTATTTTAGCAACTTAGACTTATTAAATAGGCCTATTAAATAGGCTTATTAAATAGGCTTATTTCAGCAACTTAGACTTATTAAATAGGCCTATTAAACAGGCTTATTAAATAGACATATTAAATAGGCTCATTAAATACTTATTAAATAGGCTTATTAAATAGGCTTATTAAATAGACTTATTAAATAGGCTCAATAAATCGGCTTATTAAATAGGCTTATTAAATTGGCTCAATAAATTGGCATATTAAATAGGCTTATTAAATAGGCTTATTAAATAGACTTATTAAATCGGCTTATTAAATAGGCTCAATAAATAGGCTTATTAAATAGGCTCAATAAATATGCTTATTAAATAGGCTCAATAAATAGGCTTATTAAATAGGCTCAATAAATAGGCTTATTAAATAGGCTCATTAAATACTTATTAAATAGGCTTATTAAATAGACTTATTAAATAGACTTATTAAATAGTCTTATTAAATAGACTTATTAAATAGTCTTATTAAAAAGGCTTATTAAATAGGCTTATTAAATAGGCTCATTAAATACTTATTAAATATGTTTATTAAATAGGTGTATTAATTAGGCTTATTAAATAGGCTTATTAAATAGGCTTATTAAATAGACTTATTAAATAGACTTATTAAATAGACTTATTAAATAGACTTATTAAATAGCCTCATGAAATAGGCTTATTTTAGCAACTTAGGCTTATAAAATAGGTTTATTTCAGCAACTTAGACTTATTAAAGAGCCTTATTAAATAGGCTTATTTCAGCAACTTAGGCTTATTAAATATACTTATTTCAGCAACTTAGGCTTATTAAATAGGCTTATTCAGCAACTTAGGCTTATTAAATAGGCTTATTTCAGCAACTTAGGCTTATTAAATAGGCTCATTCAGAAACTTAGGCTTATTAAATAGGCTTATTTCAGCAACTTAGACTTATTAAATAGGCCTATTAAATAGGCTTATTAAATAGGCTTATTTCAGCAACGTAGACTTATTAAATAGCCCTATTAAATAGGCTTATTAAATAGACTTATTAAATAGGCTCATTAAATACTTATTAAATAGGCTTATTAAATAGGCTTATTAAATAGACTTATTAAATAGGCTCAATAAATAGGCTTATTAAATAGGCTTATTAAATAGGCTCAATAAAGAGGCTTATTAAATAGGCTTATTAAATAGGCTTATTAAATAGACTTATTAAATCAGCTTATTAAATAGGCTCAATAAATAGGCTTATTAAATAGCCTTATTTCAGCAACCTAGACTCATTAAATAGGCTTATTTCAGCAACTTATGCTTATTAAATATACTTATTTCAGCAACTTAGGCTTATTAAATAGGCTTATTTCAGCAACTTAGACGTATTAAATAGCCTTATTTCAGCAACTTAGGCTTATTAAATAGCCTTATTTCAGCAACTTAGGCTTATTAAATAGGCTTATTTCAGCAACTTAGACTTACTAAATAGGCTTATTTCAGCAACTTACGCTTATTAAATAGGCTTATTCAGCAACTTAGGCTTATTAAATAGGCTTATTTCGGCAACTTAGGCTTATTAAATAGGCTCATTCAGAAACTTAGGCTTATTAAATAGGCCTATTAAATAGACTTATTAAATAGGCTTATTTCAGCAACTTAGACTTATTAAATAGGCCTATTAAATAGGCTTATTAAATAGACTTATTAAACAGGCTCATTAAATAATTATTCAATAGGCTTGTTAAATAGGCTTATTAAATAGACTGATTAAATAGGCTCAATAAATAGGCTTATTAAATAGGCTTATTAAATAGGCACAATAAATAGGCTTATTAAATAGGCTTATTAAATAGGCTTATTAAATAGACTTATTAAATAGGCTTATTAAATAGGCTCAATAAATAGGCTTATTAAATAGGCTCAATAAATAGGCTTATTAAATAGGCTCAATAAATAGGCTTATTAAATAGGCTCAATAAATAGGCTTATTAAATAGGCTCATTAAATACTTATTAAATAGACTTATTAAATAGACTCATTAAATAGGCTTATTAAATAGGCTTATTAAATAGGCTTATTAAATAGGCTTATTAAATAGACGTATTAAATAGCCTCATTAAATAGGCTTATTTTAGCAACTTAGGCTTATTAAATAGGTTTATTTCAGCAACTTAGTCTTATTAAAGAGCCTTATTAAATAGGCTTATTTCAGCAACTTAGGCTTATTAAATAAGCTTATTTCAGCAACTTATTCTTATTAAATAGCCTTATTAAACAGGTTTATTTCAGCAACTTAGGCTTATTAAATAGCATTTTTAAATAGGTTTATTTCAGCAACTTAGACTTATTAGATATACCTTTTAAAATAGGCTTAGTTCAGAAACTTAGGCTTATTAAATAGTCTTATTTCAGCAACTTAGGCTCATTAAATAGCCTTATTAAATAGGCTTATTCAGCAACTTAGGCTTATTAAATAGCCTTATTAAATATGCTTATTTCAGCAACTTAGACTTATTAAATAGGTTTATTCAGCAACTTAGGCTTATTAAATAGGCTTATTCAGCAACTTAGGCTTATTTAATAGGCTTATTTCAGCAACTTAGGCTTATTAAATAGGCTCATTCAGAAACTTAGGCTCATTAAATAAGCTTATTTCAGCAACTTAGATTTATTAAAAAAGGCCTATTGAATAGGCTCAATAAATAGGCTTATTAAATAGGCTCATTAAATACTTATTAAATAGGCTTATTAAATAGACTTATTAAATATGTTTATTAAATAGGTGTATTAATTAGGCTTATTAAATAGGCTTATTAAATAGGCTTATTAAATAGACTTATTAAATAGACTTATTAAATAGACTTATTAAATAGCCTCATTAAATAGGCTTATTTTAGCAACTTAGGCTTATTAAATAGGTTTATTTCAGCAACTTAGACTTATTAAAGAGCCTTATTAAATAGGCTTATTTCAGCAACTTAGGCTTATTAAATAAGCTTATTTCAGCAACTTATACTTATTAAATAGCCTTATTAAACAGGTTTATTTCAGCAACTTAGGCTTATTAATTAGCATTTTTAAATAGGTTTATTTCAGCAACTTACACTTATTAAATATACCTTTTTAAATAGGCTTAGTTCAGAAACTTAGGCTTATTAAATAGTCTTATTTCAGCAACTTAGGCTCATTAAATAGCCTTATGAAATAGGCTTATTTCAGCAACTTAGGCTTATTAAATAGCCGTATTAAATAGGCTTATTTTAGCAACTTAGACTTATTAAATAGGCCTATTAAATAGGCTTATTAAATAGGCTTATTTCAGCAACTTAGACTTATTAAATAGGCCTATTAAACAGGCTTATTAAATAGACATATTAAATAGGCTCATTAAATACTTATTAAATAGGCTTATTAAATAGGCTTATTAAATAGACTTATTAAATCGGCTTATTAAATAGGCTCAATAAATAGGCTTATTAAATAGGCTCAATAAATATGCTTATTAAATAGGCTCAATAAATAGGCTTATTAAATAGGCTCAATAAATAGGCTTATTAAATAGGCTCATTAAATACTTATTAAATAGGCTTATTAAATAGACTTATTAAATAGACTTATTAAATAGTCTTATTAAATAGACTTATTAAATAGTCTTATTAAAAAGGCTTATTAAATAGGCTTATTAAATAGGCTCATTAAATACTTATTAAATATGTTTATTAAATAGGTGTATTAATTAGGCTTATTAAATAGGCTTATTAAATAGGCTTATTAAATAGACTTATTAAATAGACTTATTAAATAGACTTATTAAATAGACTTATTAAATAGCCTCATGAAATAGGCTTATTTTAGCAACTTAGGCTTATAAAATAGGTTTATTTCAGCAACTTAGACTTATTAAAGAGCCTTATTAAATAGGCTTATTTCAGCAACTTAGGCTTATTAAATATACTTATTTCAGCAACTTAGGCTTATTAAATAGGCTTATTCAGCAACTTAGGCTTATTAAATAGGCTTATTTCAGCAACTTAGGCTTATTAAATAGGCTCATTCAGAAACTTAGGCTTATTAAATAGGCTTATTTCAGCAACTTAGACTTATTAAATAGGCCTATTAAATAGGCTTATTAAATAGGCTTATTTCAGCAATGTAGACTTATTAAATAGGCCTATTAAATAGGCTTATTAAATAGACTTATTAAATAGGCTCATTAAATACTTATTAAATAGGCTCAATAAATAGGCTTATTAAATAGGCTTATTAAATAGGCTCAATAAAGAGGCTTATTAAATAGGCTTATTAAATAGGCTTATTAAATAGACTTATTAAATCAGCTTATTAAATAGGCTCAATAAATAGGCTTATTAAATAGCCTTATTTCAGCAACCTAGACTCATTAAATAGGCTTATTTCAGCAACTTATGCTTATTAAATATACTTATTTCAGCAACTTAGGCTTATTAAATAGGCTTATTTCAGCAACTTAGACGTATTAAATAGCCTTATTTCAGCAACTTAGGCTTATTAAATAGCCTTATTTCAGCAACTTAGGCTTATTAAATAGGCTTATTTCGGCAACTTAGGCTTATTAAATAGGCTCATTCAGAAACTTAGGCTTATTAAATAGGCCTATTAAATAGACTTATTAAATAGGCTTATTTCAGCAACTTAGACTTATTAAATAGGCCTATTAAATAGGCTTATTAAATAGACTTATTAAACAGGCTCATTAAATAATTATTCAATAGGCTTGTTAAATAGGCTTATTAAATAGACTGATTAAATAGGCTCAATAAATAGGCTTATTAAATAGGCTTATTAAATAGGCACAATAAATAGGCTTATTAAATAGGCTTATTAAATAGGCTTATTAAATAGACTTATTAAATAGGCTTATTAAATAGGCTCAATAAATAGGCTTATTAAATAGGCTCAATAAATAGGCTTATTAAATAGGCTCAATAAATAGGCTTATTAAATAGGCTCAATAAATAGGCTTATTAAATAGGCTCATTAAATACTTATTAAATAGACTTATTAAATAGACTCATTAAATAGGCTTATTAAATAGGCTTATTAAATAGGCTTATTAAATAGGCTTATTAAATAGACGTATTAAATAGCCTCATTAAATAGGCTTATTTTAGCAACTTAGGCTTATTAAATAGGTTTATTTCAGCAACTTAGTCTTATTAAAGAGCCTTATTAAATAGGCTTATTTCAGCAACTTAGATTTATTAAAAAAGGCCTATTAAATAGGCTTATTAAATAGACGTATTAAATAGGCTCATTAAATACTTATTGAATAGGCTTATTAAATAGGCTTATTAAATAGACTTATTAAATAGGCTCAATAAATAGGCTTATTAAATAGGCTTATTAAATAGGCTTATTAAATAGACTTATTAAATCGGCTTATTAAATAGGCTTATTAAATAGGCTTATTAAATAGGCTTATTAAATAGACGTATTAAATACCCTCATTAAATAGGCTTATTTTAGCAACTTAGGCTTATTAAATAGGTTTATTTCAGCAACTTAGACTTATTAAAGAGCCTTATTAAATAGGCTTATTTCAGCAACTTAGGCTTATTAAATAGGCTCATTCAGAAACTTAGGCTTATTAAATAAGCTTATTTCAGCAACTTAGACTTATTAAATAGGCCTATTAAATAGGCTTATTAAATAGGCTTATTTCAGCAACTTAGATTTATTAAAAAAGGCCTATTAAATAGGCTTATTAAATAGACGTATTAAATAGGCTCATTAAATACTTATTGAATAGGCTTATTAAATAGGCTTATTAAATAGACTTATTAAATAGGCTCAATAAATAGGCTTATTAAATAGGCTTATTAAATAGGCTTATTAAATAGACTTATTAAATCGGCTTATTAAATAGGCTTATTAAATAGGCTTATTAAATAGGCTTATTAAATAGACGTATTAAATACCCTCATTAAATAGGCTTATTTTAGCAACTTAGGCTTATTAAATAGGTTTATTTCAGCAACTTAGACTTATTAAAGAGCCTTATTAAATAGGCTTATTTCAGCAACTTAGGCTTATTAAATAAGCTTATTTCAGCAACTTATTCTTATTAAATTGCCTTATTAAACAGGTTTATTTCAGCAACTTAGGCTTATTAAATAGCATTTTTAAATAGGTTTATTTCAGCAACTTAGACTTATTAAATATACCTTTTAAAATAGGCTTAGTTCAGAAACTTAGGCTTATTAAATAGTCTTATTTCAGCCACTTAGGCTCATTTAATAGCCTCATTAAATAGGCTTATTCAGCAACTTAGGCTTATTAAATAGCCTTATTAAATATGCTTATTTCAGCAACTTAGACTTATTAAATAGGTTTATTCAGCAACTTAGGCTTATAAAATAGGCTTATTCAGCAACTTAGGCTTATTTAATAGGCTTATTTCAGCAACTTAGGCTTATTAAATAGGCTCATTCAGAAACTTAGGCTTATTAAATAAGCTTATTTCAGCAACTTAGACTTATTAAATAGGCCTATTAAATAGGCTTATTAAATAGGCTTATTTCAGCAACTTAGATTTATTTAAAAAAGGCCTATTAAATAGGCTTATTAAATAGACTTATTAAATAGGCTCATTAAATACTTATTGAATAGGCTTATTAAATAGGCTTATTAAATAGACTTATTAAATAGTCTCAATAAATAGGCTTATTAAATAGGCTTATTAAATAGGCTTATTAAATAGACTTATTAAATCGGCTTATTAAATAGGCTTATTAAATAGGCTTATTAAATAGGCTTATTAAATAGACGTATTAAATACCCTCATTAAATAGGCTTATTTTAGCAACTTAGGCTTATTAAATAGGTTTATTTCAGCAACTTAGACTTATTAAAGAGCCTTATTAAATAGGCTTATTTCAGCAACTTAGGCTTATTAAATAAGCTTATTTCAGCAACTTATTCTTATTAAATAGCCTTATTAAACAGGTTTATTTCAGCAACTTAGGCTTATTAAATAGCATTTTTAAATAGGTTTATTTCAGCAACTTAGACTTATTAAATATACCTTTTAAAATAGGCTTAGTTCAGAAACTTAGGCTTATTAAACAGTCTTATTTCAGCAACTTAGGCTCATTAAATAGCCTTATTAAATAGGCTTATTCAGCAACTTAGGCTTATTAAATAGCCTTATTAAATATGCTTATTTCAGCAACTTAGACTTATTAAATAGGTTTATTCAGCAACTTAGGCTTATTAAATAGGCTTATTCAGCAACTTAGGCTTATTTAATAGGCTTATTTCAGCAACTTAGGCTTATTAAATAGGCTCATTCAGAAACTTAGGCTTATTAAATAAGCTTATTTCAGCAACTTAGACTTATTAAATAGGCCTATTAAATAGGCTTATTAAATAGGCTTATTTCAGCAACTTAGATTTATTAAAAAAGGCCTATTAAATAGGCGTATTAAATAGACTTATTAAATAGGCTCATTAAATACTTATTGAATATGCTTATTAAATAGGCTTATTAAATAGACTTATTAAATAGGCTCAATAAATAGGCTTATTAAATAGGCTTATTAAATAGACTTATTAAATAGTCTCAATAAATTGGCTTATTAAATAGGCTTATTAAATAGGCTTATTAAATCGGCTTATTAAATAGGCTCAATAAATAGGCTTATTAAATAGGCTCAATAAATATGCTGATTAAATAGGCTCAATAAATAGGCTTACTAAATAGGCTCAATAAATAGGCTTATTAAATAGGCTCATTAAATACTTATTAAATAGGCTTATTAAATAGACTTATTAAATATGTTTATTAAATAGGTGTATTAATTAGGCTTATTAAATAGGCTTATTAAATAGGCTTATTAAATAGACTTATTAAATAGACTTATTAAATAGACTTATTAAATAGACTTATTAAATAGCCTCATGAAATAGGCTTATTTTAGCAACTTAGGCTTATTAAATAGGTTTATTTCAGCAACTTAGACTTATTAAAGAGCCTTATTAAATAGGCTTATTTCAGCAACTTAGGCTTATTAAATAAGCTTATTTCAGCAACTTATGCTTATTAAATAGCCTTATTAAACAGGTTTATTTCAGCAACTTAGGCTTATTAATTAGCATTTTTAAATAGGTTTATTTCAGCAACTTAGACTTATTAAATATACCTTTTTAAATAGGCTTAGTTCAGAAACTTAGGCTTATTAAATAGTCTTATTTCAGCAACTTAGGCTCATTAAATAGCCTTATGAAATAGGCTTATTTCAGCAACTTAGGCTTATTAAATAGCCGTATTAAATAGGCTTATTTTAGCAACTTAGACTTATTAAATAGGCCTATTAAATAGGCTTATTAAATAGGCTTATTTCAGCAACTTAGACTTATTAAATAGGCCTATTAAACAGGCTTATTAAATAGACATATTAAATAGGCTCATTAAATACTTATTAAATAGGCTTATTAAATAGGCTTATTAAATAGACTTATTAAATAGGCTCAATAAATCGGCTTATTAAATAGGCTTATTAAATTGGCTCAATAAATTGGCATATTAAATAGGCTTATTAAATAGGCTTATTAAATAGACTTATTAAATCGGCTTATTAAATAGGCTCAATAAATAGGCTTATTAAATAGGCTCAATAAATATGCTTATTAAATAGGCTCAATAAATAGTCTTATTAAATAGGCTCAATAAATAGGCTTATTAAATAGGCTCATTAAATACTTATTAAATAGGCTTATTAAATAGACTTATTAAATAGACTTATTAAATAGTCTTATTAAATAGACTTATTAAATAGTCTTATTAAAAAGGCTTATTAAATAGGCTTATTAAATAGGCTCATTAAATACTTATTAAATATGTTTATTAAATAGGTGTATTAATTAGGCTTATTAAATAGGCTTATTAAATAGGCTTATTAAATAGACTTATTAAATAGACTTATTAAATAGACTTATTAAATAGACTTATTAAATAGCCTCATGAAATAGGCTTATTTTAGCAACTTAGGCTTATAAAATAGGTTTATTTCAGCAACTTAGACTTATTAAAGAGCCTTATTAAATAGGCTTATTTCAGCAACTTAGGCTTATTAAATATACTTATTTCAGCAACTTAGGCTTATTAAATAGGCTTATTCAGCAACTTAGGCTTATTAAATAGGCTTATTTCAGCAACTTAGGCTTATTAAATAGGCTCATTCAGAAACTTAGGCTTATTAAATAGGCTTATTTCAGCAACTTAGACTTATTAAATAGGCCTATTAAATAGGCTTATTAAATAGGCTTATTTCAGCAACGTAGACTTATTAAATAGGCCTATTAAATAGGCTTATTAAATAGACTTATTAAATAGGCTCATTAAATACTTATTAAATAGGCTTATTAAATAGGCTTATTAAATAGACTTATTAAATAGGCTCAATAAATAGGCTTATTAAATAGGCTTATTAAATAGGCTCAATAAAGAGGCTTATTAAATAGGCTTATTAAATAGGCTTATTAAATAGACTTATTAAATCAGCTTATTAAATAGGCTCAATAAATAGGCTTATTAAATAGCCTTATTTCAGCAACCTAGACTCATTAAATAGGCTTATTTCAGCAACTTATGCTTATTAAATATACTTATTTCAGCAACTTAGGCTTATTAAATAGGCTTATTTCAGCAACTTAGACGTATTAAATAGCCTTATTTCAGCAACTTAGGCTTATTAAATAGCCTTATTTCAGCAACTTAGGCTTATTAAATAGGCTTATTTCAGCAACTTAGACTTACTAAATAGGCTTATTTCAGCAACTTACGCTTATTAAATAGGCTTATTCAGCAACTTAGGCTTATTAAATAGGCTTATTTCGGCAACTTAGGCTTATTAAATAGGCTCATTCAGAAACTTAGGCTTATTAAATAGGCCTATTAAATAGACTTATTAAATAGGCTTATTTCAGCAACTTAGACTTATTAAATAGGCCTATTAAATAGGCTTATTAAATAGACTTATTAAACAGGCTCATTAAATAATTATTCAATAGGCTTGTTAAATAGGCTTATTAAATAGACTGATTAAATAGGCTCAATAAATAGGCTTATTAAATAGGCTTATTAAATAGGCACAATAAATAGGCTTATTAAATAGGCTTATTAAATAGGCTTATTAAATAGACTTATTAAATAGGCTTATTAAATAGGCTCAATAAATAGGCTTATTAAATAGGCTCAATAAATAGGCTTATTAAATAGGCTCAATAAATAGGCTTATTAAATAGGCTCAATAAATAGGCTTATTAAATAGGCTCATTAAATACTTATTAAATAGACTTATTAAATAGACTCATTAAATAGGCTTATTAAATAGGCTTATTAAATAGGCTTATTAAATAGGCTTATTAAATAGACGTATTAAATAGCCTCATTAAATAGGCTTATTTTAGCAACTTAGGCTTATTAAATAGGTTTATTTCAGCAACTTAGTCTTATTAAAGAGCCTTATTAAATAGGCTTATTTCAGCAACTTAGGCTTATTAAATAAGCTTATTTCAGCAACTTATTCTTATTAAATAGCCTTATTAAACAGGTTTATTTCAGCAACTTAGGCTTATTAAATAGCATTTTTTAATAGGTTTATTTCAGCAACTTAGACTTATTAGATATACCTTTTAAAATAGGCTTAGTTCAGAAACTTAGGCTTATTAAATAGTCTTATTTCAGCAACTTAGGCTCATTAAATAGCCTTATTAAATAGGCTTATTCAGCAACTTAGGCTTATTAAATAGGCTTATTTCAGCAACTTAGGCTTATTAAATAGGCTCATTCAGAAACTTAGGCTTATTAAATAGGCTTATTTCAGCAACTTAGACTTATTAAATAGGCCTATTAAATAGGCTTATTAAATAGGCTTATTTCAGCAACGTAGACTTATTAAATAGGCCTATTAAATAGGCTTATTAAATAGACTTATTAAATAGGCTCATTAAATACTTATTAAATAGGCTTATTAAATAGGCTTATTAAATAGACTTATTAAATAGGCTCAATAAATAGGCTTATTAAATAGGCTTATTAAATAGGCTCAATAAAGAGGCTTATTAAATAGGCTTATTAAATAGGCTTATTAAATAGACTTATTAAATCAGCTTATTAAATAGGCTCAATAAATAGGCTTATTAAATAGCCTTATTTCAGCAACCTAGACTCATTAAATAGGCTTATTTCAGCAACTTATGCTTATTAAATATACTTATTTCAGCAACTTAGGCTTATTAAATAGGCTTATTTCAGCAACTTAGACGTATTAAATAGCCTTATTTCAGCAACTTAGGCTTATTAAATAGCCTTATTTCAGCAACTTAGGCTTATTAAATAGGCTTATTTCAGCAACTTAGACTTACTAAATAGGCTTATTTCAGCAACTTACGCTTATTAAATAGGCTTATTCAGCAACTTAGGCTTATTAAATAGGCTTATTTCGGCAACTTAGGCTTATTAAATAGGCTCATTCAGAAACTTAGGCTTATTAAATAGGCCTATTAAATAGACTTATTAAATAGGCTTATTTCAGCAACTTAGACTTATTAAATAGGCCTATTAAATAGGCTTATTAAATAGACTTATTAAACAGGCTCATTAAATAATTATTCAATAGGCTTGTTAAATAGGCTTATTAAATAGACTGATTAAATAGGCTCAATAAATAGGCTTATTAAATAGGCTTATTAAATAGGCACAATAAATAGGCTTATTAAATAGGCTTATTAAATAGGCTTATTAAATAGACTTATTAAATAGGCTTATTAAATAGGCTCAATAAATAGGCTTATTAAATAGGCTCAATAAATAGGCTTATTAAATAGGCTCAATAAATAGGCTTATTAAATAGGCTCAATAAATAGGCTTATTAAATAGGCTCATTAAATACTTATTAAATAGACTTATTAAATAGACTCATTAAATAGGCTTATTAAATAGGCTTATTAAATAGGCTTATTAAATAGGCTTATTAAATAGACGTATTAAATAGCCTCATTAAATAGGCTTATTTTAGCAACTTAGGCTTATTAAATAGGTTTATTTCAGCAACTTAGTCTTATTAAAGAGCCTTATTAAATAGGCTTATTTCAGCAACTTAGGCTTATTAAATAAGCTTATTTCAGCAACTTATTCTTATTAAATAGCCTTATTAAACAGGTTTATTTCAGCAACTTAGGCTTATTAAATAGCATTTTTTAATAGGTTTATTTCAGCAACTTAGACTTATTAGATATACCTTTTAAAATAGGCTTAGTTCAGAAACTTAGGCTTATTAAATAGTCTTATTTCAGCAACTTAGGCTCATTAAATAGCCTTATTAAATAGGCTTATTCAGCAACTTAGGCTTATTAAATAGCCTTATTAAATATGCTTATTTCAGCAACTTAGACTTATTAAATAGGTTTATTCAGCAACTTAGGCTTATTAAATAGGCGTATTCAGCAACTTAGGCTTATTTAATAGGCTTATTTCAGCAACTTAGGCTTATTAAATAGGCTCATTCAGAAACTTAGGCTCATTAAATAAGCTTATTTCAGCAACTTAGATTTATTAAAAAAGGCCTATTGAATAGGCTCAATAAATAGGCTTATTAAATAGGCTCATTAAATACTTATTAAATAGGCTTATTAAATAGACTTATTAAATATGTTTATTAAATAGGTGTATTAATTAGGCTTATTAAATAGGCTTATTAAATAGGCTTATTAAATAGACTTATTAAATAGACTTATTAAATAGACTTATTAAATAGCCTCATTAAATAGGCTTATTTTAGCAACTTAGGCTTATTAAATAGGTTTATTTCAGCAACTTAGACTTATTAAAGAGCCTTATTAAATAGGCTTATTTCAGCAACTTAGGCTTATTAAATAAGCTTATTTCAGCAACTTATGCTTATTAAATAGCCTTATTAAACAGGTTTATTTCAGCAACTTAGGCTTATTAATTAGCATTTTTAAATAGGTTTATTTCAGCAACTTAGACTTATTAAATATACCTTTTTAAATAGGCTTAGTTCAGAAACTTAGGCTTATTAAATAGTCTTATTTCAGCAACTTAGGCTCATTAAATAGCCTTATGAAATAGGCTTATTTCAGCAACTTAGGCTTATTAAATAGCCGTATTAAATCGGCTTATTTTAGCAACTTAGACTTATTAAATAGGCCTATTAAATAGGCTTATTAAATAGGCTTATTTCAGCAACTTAGACTTATTAAATAGGCCTATTAAACAGGCTTATTAAATAGACATATTAAATAGGCTCATTAAATACTTATTAAATAGGCTTATTAAATAGGCTTATTAAATAGACTTATTAAATCGGCTTATTAAATAGGCTCAATAAATAGGCTTATTAAATAGGCTCAATAAATATGCTTATTAAATAGGCTCAATAAATAGGCTTATTAAATAGGCTCAATAAATAGGCTTATTAAATAGGCTAATTAAATACTTATTAAATAGGCTTATTAAATAGACTTATTAAATAGACTTATTAAATAGTCTTATTAAATAGACTTATTAAATAGTCTTATTAAAAAGGCTTATTAAATAGGCTTATTAAATAGGCTCATTAAATACTTATTAAATATGTTTATTAAATAGGTGTATTAATTAGGCTTATTAAATAGGCTTATTAAATAGGCTTATTAAATAGACTTATTAAATAGACTTATTAAATAGACTTATTAAATAGACTTATTAAATAGCCTCATGAAATAGGCTTATTTTAGCAACTTAGGCTTATAAAATAGGTTTATTTCAGCAACTTAGACTTATTAAAGAGCCTTATTAAATAGGCTTATTTCAGCAACTTAGGCTTATTAAATATACTTATTTCAGCAACTTAGGCTTATTAAATAGGCTTATTCAGCAACTTAGGCTTATTAAATAGGCTTATTTCAGCAACTTAGGCTTATTAAATAGGCTCATTCAGAAACTTAGGCTTATTAAATAGGCTTATTTCAGCAACTTAGACTTATTAAATAGGCCTATTAAATAGGCTTATTAAATAGGCTTATTTCAGCAACGTAGACTTATTAAATAGGCCTATTAAATAGGCTTATTAAATAGACTTATTAAATAGGCTCATTAAATACTTATTAAATAGGCTTATTAAATAGGCTTATTAAATAGACTTATTAAATAGGCTCAATAAATAGGCTTATTAAATAGGCTTATTAAATAGGCTCAATAAAGAGGCTTATTAAATAGGCTTATTAAATAGGCTTATTAAATAGACTTATTAAATCAGCTTATTAAATAGGCTCAATAAATAGGCTTATTAAATAGCCTTATTTCAGCAACCTAGACTCATTAAATAGGCTTATTTCAGCAACTTATGTTTATTAAATATACTTATTTCAGCAACTTAGGCTTATTAAATAGGCTTATTTCAGCAACTTAGACGTATTAAATAGCCTTATTTCAGCAACTTAGGCTTATTAAATAGCCTTATTTCAGCAACTTAGGCTTATTAAATAGGCTTATTTCAGCAACTTAGACTTACTAAATAGGCTTATTTCAGCAACTTAGGCTTATTAAATAGGCTTATTCAGCAACTTAGGCTTATTAAATAGGCTTATTTCGGCAACTTAGGCTTATTAAATAGGCTCATTCAGAAACTTAGGCTTATTAAATAGGCCTATTAAATAGACTTATTAAATAGGCTTATTTCAGCAACTTAGACTTATTAAATAGGCCTATTAAATAGGCTTATTAAATAGACTTATTAAACAGGCTCACTAAATAATTATTCAATAGGCTTGTTAAATAGGCTTATTAAATAGACTGATTAAATAGGCTCAATAAATAGGCTTATTAAATAGGCTTATTAAATAGGCACAATAAATAGGCTTATTAAATAGGCTTATTAAATAGGCTTATTAAATAGACTTATTAAATAGGCTTATTAAATAGGCTTAATAAATAGGCTTATTAAATAGGCTCAATAAATAGGCTTATTAAATAGGCTCAATAAATAGGCTTATTAAATAGGCTCAATAAATAGGCTTATTAAATAGGCTCATTAAATACTTATTAAATAGACTTATTAAATAGACTCATTAAATAGGCTTATTAAATAGGCTTATTAAATAGGCTTATTAAATAGGCTTATTAAATAGACGTATTAAATAGCCTCATTAAATAGGCTTATTTTAGCAACTTAGGCTTATTAAATAGGTTTATTTCAGCAACTTAGTCTTATTAAAGAGCCTTATTAAATAGGCTTATTTCAGCAACTTAGGCTTATTAAATAAGCTTATTTCAGCAACTTATTCTTATTAAATAGCCTTATTAAACAGGTTTATTTCAGCAACTTAGGCTTATTAAATAGCATTTTTAAATAGGTTTATTTCAGCAACTTAGACTTATTAGATATACCTTTTAAAATAGGCTTAGTTCAGAAACTTAGGCTTATTAAATAGTCTTATTTCAGCAACTTAGGCTCATTAAATAGCCTTATTAAATAGGCTTATTCAGCAACTTAGGCTTATTAAATAGCCTTATTAAATATGCTTATTTCAGCAACTTAGACTTATTAAATAGGTTTATTCAGCAACTTAGGCTTATTAAATAGGCTTATTCAGCAACTTAGGCTTATTTAATAGGCTTATTTCAGCAACTTAGATTTATTAAAAAAGGCCTATTGAATAGGCTTATTAAATAGACTTATTAAATAGGCTCATTAAATACTTATTAAATAGGCTTATTAAATAGGCTTATTAAATAGACTTATTAAATAGGCTCAATAAATAGGCTTATTAAATAGGCTTATTAAATAGACTTATTAAATAGGCTCAATAAATCGGCTTATTAAATAGGCTTATTAAATAGGCTCAATAAATAGGCTTATTAAATAGGCTTATTAAATAGGCTTATTAAATAGACTTATTAAATCGGCTTATTAAATAGGCTCAATAAATAGGCTTATTAAATAGGCTCAATAAATATGCTTATTAAATAGGCTCAATAAATAGGCTTATTAAATAGGCTCAATAAATAGGCTTATTAAATAGGCTCATTAAATACTTATTAAATAGGTTTATTAAATAGACTTATTAAATAGTCTTATTAAAAAGGCTTATTAAATAGACTTATTAAATAGGCTCATTAAATACTCATTAAATATGTTTATTAAATAAGTGTATTAATTAGGCGTATTAAATAGGCTTATTAAATAGGCTTATTAAATAGACTTATTAAATAGACTTATTAAATAGACTTATTAAATAGCCTCATGAAATAGGCTTATTTTAGCAACTTAGGCTTATTAAATAGGTTTATTTCAGCAACTTAGACTTATTAAAGAGCCTTATTAAATAGGCTTATTGCAGCAACTTAGGCTTATTAAATAAGCTTATTTCAGCAACTTATGCTTATTAAATAGCCTTATTAAACAGGTTTATTTCAGCGACTTAGGCTTATTAAATAGCATTTTTAAATAGGTTTATTTCAGCAACTTAGACTTATTAAATATACCTTTTTAAATAGGCTTAGTTCAGAAACTTAGGCTTATTAAATAGTCTTATTTCAGCAACTTAGGCTCATTAAATAGCCTTATGAAATAGGCTTATTTCAGCAACTTAGGCTTATTAAATAGCCGTATTAAATAGGCTTATTTCAGCAACTTAGACTTATTAAATAGGTTTATTCAGCAACTTAGGCTTATTAAATAGGCTTATTTCAGCAACTTAGGCTTATTAAATAGGCTTATTTCAGCAACTTAGACTTATTAAATAGGCCTATTAAATAGGCTTATTAAATAGGCTTTTTTCAGCAACTTAGACTTATTAAATAGGCCTATTAAATACGCTTATTAAATAGACTTATTAAATAGGCTAATTAAATACTTATTAAATAGGCTTATTAAATAGGCTTATTAAATAGACTTATTAAATAGGCTCAATAAATCGGCTTATTAAATAGGCTTATTAAATAGGCTCAATAAATAGGCTTATTAAATAGGCTTATTAAATAGGCTTATTAAATAGACTTATTAAATCGGCTTATTAAATAGGCTCAATAAATAGGCTCAATCAATATGTTTATTAAATAGGCTCAATAAATAGGCTTATTAAATAGGCTCAATAAATAGGCTTATTAAATAGGCTCATTAAATACTTATTAAATAGGCTTATTAAATAGTCTTATTAAATAGACTTATTAAATAGGCTCAATAAATCGGCTTATTAAATAGGCTTATTAAATAGGCTTATTAAATAGACTTATTAAATAGACTTATTAAATAGTCTTATTAAATAGACTTATTAAATAGTCTTATTAAAAAGGCTTATTAAATAGACTCATTAAATAGGCTCATTAAATACTTATTAAATATGTTTATTAAATAGGTGTATTAATTAGGCTTATTAAATAGGCTTATTAAAAAGGCTTATTAAATAGACTTATTAAATAGACTTATTAAATAGACTTATTAAATAGGCTCAATAAATAGGCTTATTAAATAGGCTCAATAAATATGCTTATTAAATAGGCTCAATAAATAGGCTTATTAAATAGGCTTATTAAATAGGCTCATTAAATACTTATTAAATAGGCTTATTGAATAGACTTATTAAATAGACTTATTAAATAAGCTTATTAAATAGACTTATTAAATAGTCTTATTAAAAAGGCTTATTAAATAGACTTATTAAATAGACTTATTAAATAGACTTATTAAATAGGCTCAATAAATAGGCTTATTAAATAGGCTAAATAAATAGGCTTATTAAATAGGCTCAATAAATAGGCTTATTAAATAGGCTCAATAAATATGCTTATTAAATAGGCTCATTAAATACTTATTAAATAGACTTATTAAATAGACTCATTAAATAGGCTTATTAAATAGGCTTAGTAAATAGGCTTATTTAATAGGCTTATTAAATAGACGTATTAAATAGCCTCATTAAATAGGCTTATTTTAGCAACTTAGGCTTATTAAATAGGTTTATTTCAGCAACTTAGACTTATTAAAGAGCCTTATTAAATAGGCTTATTTCAGCAACTTAGGCTTATTAAATAAGCTTATTTCAGCAACTTATTCTTATTAAATAGCCTTATTAAACAGGATTATTTCAGCAACTTAGGCTTATTAAATAGCATTTTTAAATAGGTTTATTTCAGCAACTTAGACTTATTAAATATACCTTTTAAAATAGGCTTAGTTCAGAAACTTAGGCTTATTAAATAATCTTATTTCAGCAACTTAGGCTCATTAAATAGGCTCATTCAGAAACTTAGGCTTATTAAATAAGCTTATTTCAGCAACTTAGACTTATTAAATAGGCCTATTAAATATGCTTATTAAATAGGCTTATTTCAGCAACTTAGATTTATTAAAAAAGGCCTATTAAATAGGCTTATTAAATAGACTTATTAAATAGGCTCATTAAATACTTATTAAATAGGCTTATTAAATAGGCTTATTAAATAGACTTATTAAATAGGCTCAATAAATAGGCTTATTAAATAGGCTTATTAAATAGACTTATTAAATAGGCTCAATAAATCGGCTTATTAAATAGGCTTATTAAATAGGCTCAATAAATAGGCTTATTAAATAGGCTTATTAAATAGGCTTATTAAATAGACTTATTAAATCGGCTTATTAAATAGGCTCAATAAATAGGCTTATTAAATAGGCTCAATAAATATGCTTATTAAATAGGCTCAATAAATAGGCTTATTAAATAGGCTCAATAAATAGGCTTATTAAATAGGCTCATTAAATACTTATTAAATAGGCTTATTAAATAGATGTATTAAATAGACTTATTAAATAGGCTTATTAAATAGACTTATTAAATAGTCTTATTAAAAAGGCTTATTAAATAGACTTATTAAATAGGCTCATTAAATACTCATTAAATATGTTTATTAAATAGGTGTATTAATTAGGCTTATTAAATAGGCTTATTAAATAGGCTTATTAAATAAACTTATTAAATAGACTTATTAAATAGACTTATTAAATAGACTTATTAAATAGCCTCATGAAATAGGCTTATTTTAGCAACTTAGGCTTATTAAATAGGTTCATTTCAGCAACTTAGACTTATTAAAGAGCCTTATTAAATAGGCTTATTTCAGCAACTTATGCTTATTAAATAAGCTTATTTCAGCAACTTATGCTTATTAAATAGCCTTATTAAACAGGTTTATTTCAGCAACTTAGGCTTATTAAATAGCATTTTTAAATAGGTTTATTTCAGCAACTTATACTTATTAAATATACCTTTCTAAATAGGCTTAGTTCAGAAACTTAGGCTTATTAAATAGTCTTATTTCAGCAACTTAGGCTCATTAAATAGCCTTATGAAATAGGCTTACTTCAGCAACTTAGGCTTATTAAATAGCCGTATTAAATAGGCTTATTTCAGCAACTTAGACTTATTAAATATGTTTATTCAGCAACTTAGGCTTATTAAATAGGCTTATTCAGCAACTTAGGCTTATTAAATAGGCTTATTTCAGCAACTTAGACTTATTAAATAGGCCTATTAAATAGGCTTATTAAATAGGCTTATTTCAGCAACTTAGACTTATTAAATAGGCCTATTAAATAGGCTTATTAAATAGACTTATTAAATAGGCTCAATAAATCGGCTTATTAAATAGGCTTATTAAATAGGCTCAATAAATAGGCTTATTAAATAGGCTTATTAAATAGGCTTATTAAATAGACTTATTAAATCGGCTTATTAAATAGGCTCAATAAATAGGCTTATTAAATAGGCTAAATAAATATGCTTATTAAATAGGCTCAATAAATAGGCTTATTAAATAGGCTCAATAAATAGACTTATTAAATAGGCTTATTAAATAGACTTATTAAATAGTCTTATTAAAAAGGCTTATTAAATAGACTTATTAAATAGGCTCATTAAATACTCATTAAATATGTTTATTAAATAGGTGTATTAATTAGGCTTATTAAATAGGCTTATTAAATAGGCCTATTAAATAGACTTATTAAATAGGCTTATTTCAGCAACTTAGACTTATTAAATAGGCCTATTAAATAGGCTTATTAAATAGACTTATTAAACAGGCTCATTAAATAATTATTAAATAGGCTCAATAAATAGGCTTATTAAATAGGCTTAAAAAATAGGCTCAATAAATAGGCTTATTAAATAGGCTTATTAAATAGGCTTATTAAATAGACTTATTAAATAGGCTTATTAAATAGGCTCAATAAAAAGGCTTATTAAATAGGCACAATAAATAGGCGTATTAAATAGGCTCAATAAATAGGCTTATTAAATAGGCTCAATAAATAGGCTTATTAAATAGGCTCATTAAATACTTATTAAATAGACTTATTAAATAGACTCATTAAATAGCCTTATTAAATAGGCTTATTAAATAGGCTTATTAAATAGGCTTATTAAATAGACGTATTAAATACCCTCATTAAATAGGCTTATTTTAGCAACTTAGGCTTATTAAATAGGTTTATTTCAGCAACTTAGACTTATTAAAGAGCCTTATTAAATAGGCTTATTTCAGCAACTTAGGCTTATTAAATAAGCTTATTTCAGCAACTTATTCTTATTAAATAGCCTTATTAAACAGGTTTATTTCAGCAACTTAGGCTTATTAAATAGCATTTTTAAATAGGTTTATTTCAGCAACTTAGACTTATTAAATATACCTTTTAAAATAGGCTTAGTTCAGAAACTTAGGCTTATTAAATGGTCTTATTTCAGCAACTTAGGCTCATTAAATAGCCTTATTAAATAGGCTTATTCAGCAACTTAGGCTTATTAAATAGCCTTATTAAATATACTTATTTCAGCAACTTAGACTTATTAAATAGGTTTATTCAGCAACTTAGGCTTATTAAATAGGCTTATTCAGCAACTTAGGCTTATTTAATAGGCTTATTTCAGCAACTTAGACTTATTAAATAGGCCTATTAAATAGGCTTATTAAATAGTCTTATTTCAGCAACTTAGATTTATTAAAAAAGGCCTATTAAATAGGCTTATTAAATAGGCTTATTAAATAGACTTATTAAATAGGCTCAATAAATAGGCTTATTAAATAGGCTTATTAAATAGACTTATTAAATAGACTTATTAAATAGACTTATTAAATAGCCTCATGAAATAGGCTTATTTTAGCAACTTAGGCTTATTAAATAGGTTTATTTCAGCAACTTAGACTTATTAAAGAGCCTTATTAAATAGGCTTATTGCAGCAACTTAGGCTTATTAAATAAGCTTATTTCAGCAACTTATGCTTATTAAATAGCCTTATTAAACAGGTTTATTTCAGCGACTTAGGCTTATTAAATATACCTTTTTAAATAGGCTTAGTTCAGAAACTTAGGCTTATTAAATAGTCTTATTTCAGCAACTTAGGCTCATTAAATAGCCTTATGAAATAGGCTTATTTCAGCAACTTAGGCTTATTAAATAGCCGTATTAAATAGGCTTATTTCAGCAACTTAGACTTATTAAATAGGTTTATTCAGCAACTTAGGCTTATTAAATAGGCTTATTTCAGCAACTTAGGCTTATTAAATAGGCTTATTTCAGCAACTTAGACTTATTAAATAGGCCTATTAAATAGGCTTATTAAATAGGCTTATTTCAGCAACTTAGACTTATTAAATAGGCCTATTAAATACGCTTATTAAATAGACTTATTAAATAGGCTCATTAAATACTTATTAAATAGGCTTATTAAATAGGCTTATTAAATAGACTTATTAAATAGGCTCAATAAATCGGCTTATTAAATAGGCTTATTAAATAGGCTCAATAAATAGGCTTATTAAATAGGCTTATTAAATAGGCTTATTAAATAGACTTATTAAATCAGCTTATTAAATAGGCTCAATAAATAGGCTCAATAAATATGCTTATTAAATAGGCTCAATAAATAGGCTTATTAAATAGGCTCAATAAATAGGCTTATTAAATAGGCTCATTAAATACTTATTAAATAGGCTTATTAAATAGGCTTATTAAATAGACTTATTAAATAGGCTCAATAAATCGGCTTATTAAATAGGCTTATTAAATAGGCTTATTAAATAGACTTATTAAATAGACTTATTAAATAGTCTTATTAAATAGACTCATTAAATAGTCTTATTAAAAAGGCTTATTAAATAGACTTATTAAATAGGCTCATTAAAAACTTATTAAATATGTTTATTAAATAGGTGTATTAATTAGGCTTATTAAATAGGCTTATTAAATAGGCTTATTAAATAGACTTATTAAATAGACTTATTAAATAGACTTATTAAATAGGCTCAATAAATAGGCTTATTAAATAGGCTCAATAAATAGGCTTATTAAATAGGCTCAATAAATAGGCTTATTAAATAGGCTCAATAAATATGCTTATTAAATAGGCTCATTAAATACTTATTAAATAGACTTATTAAATAGACTCATTAAATAGGCTTATTAAATAGGCTTAGTAAATAGGCTTATTTAATAGGCTTATTAAATAGACGTATTAAATAGCCTCATTAAATAGGTTTATTTTAGCAACTTAGGCTTATTAAATAGGTTTATTTCAGCAACTTAGACTTATTAAAGAGCCTTATTAAATAGGCTTATTTCAGCAACTTAGGCTTATTAAATAAGCTTATTTCAGCAACTTATTCTTATTAAATAGCCTTATTAAACAGGATTATTTCAGCAACTTAGGCTTATTAAATAGCATTTTTAAATAGGTTTATTTCAGCAACTTAGACTTATTAAATATACCTTTTAAAATATGCTTAGTTCAGAAACTTAGGCTTATTAAATAGTCTTATTTCAGCAACTTAGGCTCATTAAATAGCCTTATTAAATAGGCTTATTCAGCAACTTAGGCTTAGTAAATAGCCTTATTAAATATGCTTATTTCAGCAACTTAGACTTATTAAATAGGTTTATTCAGCAACTTAGGCTTATTAAATAGGCTTATTCAGCAACTTAGGCTTATTTAATAGGCTTATTTCAGCAACTTAGGCTTATTAAATAGGCTCATTCAGAAACTTAGGCTTATTAAATAAGCTTATTTCAGCAACTTAGATTTATTAAAAAAGGCCTATTAAATAGGCTTATTAAATAGACTTATTAAATAGGCACATTAAATACTTATTAAATAGGCTTATTAAATAGGCTTATTAAATAGACTTATTAAATAGGCTCAATAAATAGGCTTATTAAATAGGCTTATTAAATAGACTTATTAAATAGGCTCAATAAATCGGCTTATTAAATAGGCTTATTAAATAGGCTCAATAAATAGGCTTATTAAATAGGCTTATTAAATAGGCTTATTAAATAGACTTATTAAATCGGCTTATTAAATAGGCTCAATAAATAGGCTTATTAAATAGTCTCAATAAATATGCTTATTAAATAGGCTCAATAAATAGGCTTATTAAATAGGCTCAATAAATAGGCTTATTAAATAGGCTCATTAAATACTTATTAAATAGGCTTATTAAATAGATGTATTAAATAGACTTATTAAATAGGCTTATTAAATAGACTTATTAAATAGTCTTATTAAAAAGGCTTATTAAATAGACTTATTAAATAGGCTCATTAAATACTCATTAAATATGTTTATTAAATAGGTGTATTCATTAGGCTTATTAAATAGGCTTATTAAATAGGCTTATTAAATAGACTTATTAAATAGACTTATTAAATAGGCTCATTAAATACTCATTAAATATGTTTATTAAATAGGTGTATTCATTAGGCTTATTAAATAGACTTATTAAATAGACTTATTAAATAGACTTATTAAATAGCCTCATGAAATAGGCTTATTTTAGCAACTTAGGCTTATTAAATAGGTTTATTTCAGCAACTTAGACTTATTAAAGAGCCTTATTAAATAGGCTTATTTCAGCAACTTATGCTTATTAAATAAGCTTATTTCAGCAACTTATGCTTATTAAATAGCCTTATTAAACAGGTTTATTTCAGCAACTTAGGCTTATTAAATAGCATTTTTAAATAGGTTTATTTCAGCAACTTAGACTTATTAAATATACCTTTCTAAATAGGCTTAGTTCAGAAACTTAGGCTTATTAAATAGTCTTATTTCAGCAACTTAGGCTCATTAAATAGCCTTATGAAATAGGCTTACTTCAGCAACTTAAGCTTATTAAATAGCCGTATTAAATAGGCTTATTTCAGCAACTTAGACTTATTAAATATGTTTATTCAGCAACTTAGGCTTATTAAATAGGCTTATTCAGCAACTTAGGCTTATTAAATAGGCTTATTTCAGCAACTTAGACTTATTAAATAGGCCTATTAAATAGGCTTATTAAATAGGCTTATTTCAGCAACTTAGACTTATTAAATAGGCCTATTAAATAGGCTTATTAAATAGACTTATTAAATAGGCTCATTAAATACTTATTAAATAGGCTTATTAAATAGGCTTATTAAATAGACTTATTAAATAGGCTCAATAAATCGGCTTATTAAATAGGCTTATTAAATAGGCTCAATAAATAGGCTTATTAAATAGGCTTATTAAATAGGCTTATTAAATAGACTTATTAAATCGGCTTATTAAATAGGCTCAATAAATAGGCTTATTAAATAGGCTAAATAAATATGCTTATTAAATAGGCTCAATAAATAGGCTTATTAAACAGGCTCAATAAATAGGCTTATTAAATAGGCTCATTAAATACTTATTAAATAGGCTTATTAAATAGACTTATTAAATAGGCTTATTAAATAGACTTATTAAATAGTCTTATTAAAAAGGCTTATTAAATAGACTTATTAAATAGGCTCATTAAATACTCATTAAATATGTTTATTAAATAGGTGTATTAATTAGGCTTATTAAATAGGCTTATTAAATAGGCCTATTAAATAGACTTATTAAATAGGCTTATTTCAGCAACTTAGACTTATTAAATAGGCCTATTAAATAGGCTTATTAAATAGACTTATTAAACAGGCTCATTAAATAATTATTAAATAGGCTCAATAAATAGGCTTATTAAATAGGCTTAAAAAATAGGCTCAATAAATAGGCTTATTAAATAGGCTTATTAAATAGGCTTATTAAATAGACTTATTAAATAGGCTTATTAAATAGGCTCAATAATAAGGCTTATTAAATAGGCTCAATAAATAGGCTTATTAAATAGGCTCAATAAATAGGCTTATTAAATAGGCTCAATAAATAGGCTTATTAAATAGGCTCATTAAATACTTATTAAATAGACTTATTAAATAGACTCATTAAATAGGCTTATTAAATAGGCTTATTAAATAGGCTTATTAAATAGGCTTATTAAATAGATGTATTAAATACCCTCATTAAATAGGCTTATTTTAGCAACTTAGGCTTATTAAATAGGTTTATTTCAGCAACTTAGACTTATTAAAGAGCCTTATTAAATAGGCTTATTTCAGCAACTTAGGCTTATTAAATAAGCTTATTTCAGCAACTTATTCTTATTAAATAGCCTTATTAAACAGGTTTATTTCAGCAACTTAGGCTTATTAAATAGCATTGTTAAATAGGTTTATTTCAGCAACTTAGACTTATTAAATATACCTTTTAAATAGGCTTATTTCAGCAACTTAGGCTTATTAAATAAGCTTATTTCAGCAACTTATGCTTATTAAATAGCCTTATTAAACAGGTTTATTTCAGCAACTTAGGCTTATTAATTAGCATTTTTAAATAGGTTTATTTCAGCAACTTAGACTTATTAAATATACCTTTTTAAATAGGCTTAGTTCAGAAACTTAGGCTTATTAAATAGTCTTATTTCAGCAACTTAGGCTCATTAAATAGCCTTATGAAATAGGCTTATTTCAGCAACTTAGGCTTATTAAATAGCCGTATTAAATAGGCTTATTTTAGCAACTTAGACTTATTAAATAGGCCTATTAAATAGGCTTATTAAATAGGCTTATTTCAGCAACTTAGACTTATTAAATAGGCCTATTAAACAGGCTTATTAAATAGACATATTAAATAGGCTCATTAAATACTTATTAAATAGGCTTATTAAATAGGCTTATTAAATAGACTTATTAAATAGGCTCAATAAATCGGCTTATTAAATAGGCTTATTAAATTGGCTCAATAAATTGGCATATTAAATAGGCTTATTAAATAGGCTTATTAAATAGACTTATTAAATCGGCTTATTAAATAGGCTCAATAAATAGGCTTATTAAATAGGCTCAATAAATATGCTTATTAAATAGGCTCAATAAATAGTCTTATTAAATAGGCTCAATAAATAGGCTTATTAAATAGGCTCATTAAATACTTATTAAATAGGCTTATTAAATAGACTTATTAAATAGACTTATTAAATAGTCTTATTAAATAGACTTATTAAATAGTCTTATTAAAAAGGCTTATTAAATAGGCTTATTAAATAGGCTCATTAAATACTTATTAAATATGTTTATTAAATAGGTGTATTAATTAGGCTTATTAAATAGGCTTATTAAATAGGCTTATTAAATAGACTTATTAAATAGACTTATTAAATAGACTTATTAAATAGACTTATTAAATAGCCTCATGAAATAGGCTTATTTTAGCAACTTAGGCTTATAAAATAGGTTTATTTCAGCAACTTAGACTTATTAAAGAGCCTTATTAAATAGGCTTATTTCAGCAACTTAGGCTTATTAAATATACTTATTTCAGCAACTTAGGCTTATTAAATAGGCTTATTCAGCAACTTAGGCTTATTAAATAGGCTTATTTCAGCAACTTAGGCTTATTAAATAGGCTCATTCAGAAACTTAGGCTTATTAAATAGGCTTATTTCAGCAACTTAGACTTATTAAATAGGCCTATTAAATAGGCTTATTAAATAGGCTTATTTCAGCAACGTAGACTTATTAAATAGGCCTATTAAATAGGCTTATTAAATAGACTTATTAAATAGGCTCATTAAATACTTATTAAATAGGCTTATTAAATAGGCTTATTAAATAGACTTATTAAATAGGCTCAATAAATAGGCTTATTAAATAGGCTTATTAAATAGGCTCAATAAAGAGGCTTATTAAATAGGCTTATTAAATAGGCTTATTAAATAGACTTATTAAATCAGCTTATTAAATAGGCTCAATAAATAGGCTTATTAAATAGCCTTATTTCAGCAACCTAGACTCATTAAATAGGCTTATTTCAGCAACTTATGCTTATTAAATATACTTATTTCAGCAACTTAGGCTTATTAAATAGGCTTATTTCAGCAACTTAGACGTATTAAATAGCCTTATTTCAGCAACTTAGGCTTATTAAATAGCCTTATTTCAGCAACTTAGGCTTATTAAATAGGCTTATTTCAGCAACTTAGACTTACTAAATAGGCTTATTTCAGCAACTTACGCTTATTAAATAGGCTTATTCAGCAACTTAGGCTTATTAAATAGGCTTATTTCGGCAACTTAGGCTTATTAAATAGGCTCATTCAGAAACTTAGGCTTATTAAATAGGCCTATTAAATAGACTTATTAAATAGGCTTATTTCAGCAACTTAGACTTATTAAATAGGCCTATTAAATAGGCTTATTAAATAGACTTATTAAACAGGCTCATTAAATAATTATTCAATAGGCTTGTTAAATAGGCTTATTAAATAGACTGATTAAATAGGCTCAATAAATAGGCTTATTAAATAGGCTTATTAAATAGGCACAATAAATAGGCTTATTAAATAGGCTTATTAAATAGGCTTATTAAATAGACTTATTAAATAGGCTTATTAAATAGGCTCAATAAATAGGCTTATTAAATAGGCTCAATAAATAGGCTTATTAAATAGGCTCAATAAATAGGCTTATTAAATAGGCTCAATAAATAGGCTTATTAAATAGGCTCATTAAATACTTATTAAATAGACTTATTAAATAGACTCATTAAATAGGCTTATTAAATAGGCTTATTAAATAGGCTTATTAAATAGGCTTATTAAATAGACGTATTAAATAGCCTCATTAAATAGGCTTATTTTAGCAACTTAGGCTTATTAAATAGGTTTATTTCAGCAACTTAGTCTTATTAAAGAGCCTTATTAAATAGGCTTATTTCAGCAACTTAGGCTTATTAAATAAGCTTATTTCAGCAACTTATTCTTATTAAATAGCCTTATTAAACAGGTTTATTTCAGCAACTTAGGCTTATTAAATAGCATTTTTTAATAGGTTTATTTCAGCAACTTAGACTTATTAGATATACCTTTTAAAATAGGCTTAGTTCAGAAACTTAGGCTTATTAAATAGTCTTATTTCAGCAACTTAGGCTCATTAAATAGCCTTATTAAATAGGCTTATTCAGCAACTTAGGCTTATTAAATAGGCTTATTTCAGCAACTTAGGCTTATTAAATAGGCTCATTCAGAAACTTAGGCTTATTAAATAGGCTTATTTCAGCAACTTAGACTTATTAAATAGGCCTATTAAATAGGCTTATTAAATAGGCTTATTTCAGCAACGTAGACTTATTAAATAGGCCTATTAAATAGGCTTATTAAATAGACTTATTAAATAGGCTCATTAAATACTTATTAAATAGGCTTATTAAATAGGCTTATTAAATAGACTTATTAAATAGGCTCAATAAATAGGCTTATTAAATAGGCTTATTAAATAGGCTCAATAAAGAGGCTTATTAAATAGGCTTATTAAATAGGCTTATTAAATAGACTTATTAAATCAGCTTATTAAATAGGCTCAATAAATAGGCTTATTAAATAGCCTTATTTCAGCAACCTAGACTCATTAAATAGGCTTATTTCAGCAACTTATGCTTATTAAATATACTTATTTCAGCAACTTAGGCTTATTAAATAGGCTTATTTCAGCAACTTAGACGTATTAAATAGCCTTATTTCAGCAACTTAGGCTTATTAAATAGCCTTATTTCAGCAACTTAGGCTTATTAAATAGGCTTATTTCAGCAACTTAGACTTACTAAATAGGCTTATTTCAGCAACTTACGCTTATTAAATAGGCTTATTCAGCAACTTAGGCTTATTAAATAGGCTTATTTCGGCAACTTAGGCTTATTAAATAGGCTCATTCAGAAACTTAGGCTTATTAAATAGGCCTATTAAATAGACTTATTAAATAGGCTTATTTCAGCAACTTAGACTTATTAAATAGGCCTATTAAATAGGCTTATTAAATAGACTTATTAAACAGGCTCATTAAATAATTATTCAATAGGCTTGTTAAATAGGCTTATTAAATAGACTGATTAAATAGGCTCAATAAATAGGCTTATTAAATAGGCTTATTAAATAGGCACAATAAATAGGCTTATTAAATAGGCTTATTAAATAGGCTTATTAAATAGACTTATTAAATAGGCTTATTAAATAGGCTCAATAAATAGGCTTATTAAATAGGCTCAATAAATAGGCTTATTAAATAGGCTCAATAAATAGGCTTATTAAATAGGCTCAATAAATAGGCTTATTAAATAGGCTCATTAAATACTTATTAAATAGACTTATTAAATAGACTCATTAAATAGGCTTATTAAATAGGCTTATTAAATAGGCTTATTAAATAGGCTTATTAAATAGACGTATTAAATAGCCTCATTAAATAGGCTTATTTTAGCAACTTAGGCTTATTAAATAGGTTTATTTCAGCAACTTAGTCTTATTAAAGAGCCTTATTAAATAGGCTTATTTCAGCAACTTAGGCTTATTAAATAAGCTTATTTCAGCAACTTATTCTTATTAAATAGCCTTATTAAACAGGTTTATTTCAGCAACTTAGGCTTATTAAATAGCATTTTTTAATAGGTTTATTTCAGCAACTTAGACTTATTAGATATACCTTTTAAAATAGGCTTAGTTCAGAAACTTAGGCTTATTAAATAGTCTTATTTCAGCAACTTAGGCTCATTAAATAGCCTTATTAAATAGGCTTATTCAGCAACTTAGGCTTATTAAATAGCCTTATTAAATATGCTTATTTCAGCAACTTAGACTTATTAAATAGGTTTATTCAGCAACTTAGGCTTATTAAATAGGCGTATTCAGCAACTTAGGCTTATTTAATAGGCTTATTTCAGCAACTTAGGCTTATTAAATAGGCTCATTCAGAAACTTAGGCTCATTAAATAAGCTTATTTCAGCAACTTAGATTTATTAAAAAAGGCCTATTGAATAGGCTCAATAAATAGGCTTATTAAATAGGCTCATTAAATACTTATTAAATAGGCTTATTAAATAGACTTATTAAATATGTTTATTAAATAGGTGTATTAATTAGGCTTATTAAATAGGCTTATTAAATAGGCTTATTAAATAGACTTATTAAATAGACTTATTAAATAGACTTATTAAATAGCCTCATTAAATAGGCTTATTTTAGCAACTTAGGCTTATTAAATAGGTTTATTTCAGCAACTTAGACTTATTAAAGAGCCTTATTAAATAGGCTTATTTCAGCAACTTAGGCTTATTAAATAAGCTTATTTCAGCAACTTATGCTTATTAAATAGCCTTATTAAACAGGTTTATTTCAGCAACTTAGGCTTATTAATTAGCATTTTTAAATAGGTTTATTTCAGCAACTTAGACTTATTAAATATACCTTTTTAAATAGGCTTAGTTCAGAAACTTAGGCTTATTAAATAGTCTTATTTCAGCAACTTAGGCTCATTAAATAGCCTTATGAAATAGGCTTATTTCAGCAACTTAGGCTTATTAAATAGCCGTATTAAATCGGCTTATTTTAGCAACTTAGACTTATTAAATAGGCCTATTAAATAGGCTTATTAAATAGGCTTATTTCAGCAACTTAGACTTATTAAATAGGCCTATTAAACAGGCTTATTAAATAGACATATTAAATAGGCTCATTAAATACTTATTAAATAGGCTTATTAAATAGGCTTATTAAATAGACTTATTAAATCGGCTTATTAAATAGGCTCAATAAATAGGCTTATTAAATAGGCTCAATAAATATGCTTATTAAATAGGCTCAATAAATAGGCTTATTAAATAGGCTCAATAAATAGGCTTATTAAATAGGCTAATTAAATACTTATTAAATAGGCTTATTAAATAGACTTATTAAATAGACTTATTAAATAGTCTTATTAAATAGACTTATTAAATAGTCTTATTAAAAAGGCTTATTAAATAGGCTTATTAAATAGGCTCATTAAATACTTATTAAATATGTTTATTAAATAGGTGTATTAATTAGGCTTATTAAATAGGCTTATTAAATAGGCTTATTAAATAGACTTATTAAATAGACTTATTAAATAGACTTATTAAATAGACTTATTAAATAGCCTCATGAAATAGGCTTATTTTAGCAACTTAGGCTTATAAAATAGGTTTATTTCAGCAACTTAGACTTATTAAAGAGCCTTATTAAATAGGCTTATTTCAGCAACTTAGGCTTATTAAATATACTTATTTCAGCAACTTAGGCTTATTAAATAGGCTTATTCAGCAACTTAGGCTTATTAAATAGGCTTATTTCAGCAACTTAGGCTTATTAAATAGGCTCATTCAGAAACTTAGGCTTATTAAATAGGCTTATTTCAGCAACTTAGACTTATTAAATAGGCCTATTAAATAGGCTTATTAAATAGGCTTATTTCAGCAACGTAGACTTATTAAATAGGCCTATTAAATAGGCTTATTAAATAGACTTATTAAATAGGCTCATTAAATACTTATTAAATAGGCTTATTAAATAGGCTTATTAAATAGACTTATTAAATAGGCTCAATAAATAGGCTTATTAAATAGGCTTATTAAATAGGCTCAATAAAGAGGCTTATTAAATAGGCTTATTAAATAGGCTTATTAAATAGACTTATTAAATCAGCTTATTAAATAGGCTCAATAAATAGGCTTATTAAATAGCCTTATTTCAGCAACCTAGACTCATTAAATAGGCTTATTTCAGCAACTTATGTTTATTAAATATACTTATTTCAGCAACTTAGGCTTATTAAATAGGCTTATTTCAGCAACTTAGACGTATTAAATAGCCTTATTTCAGCAACTTAGGCTTATTAAATAGCCTTATTTCAGCAACTTAGGCTTATTAAATAGGCTTATTTCAGCAACTTAGACTTACTAAATAGGCTTATTTCAGCAACTTAGGCTTATTAAATAGGCTTATTCAGCAACTTAGGCTTATTAAATAGGCTTATTTCGGCAACTTAGGCTTATTAAATAGGCTCATTCAGAAACTTAGGCTTATTAAATAGGCCTATTAAATAGACTTATTAAATAGGCTTATTTCAGCAACTTAGACTTATTAAATAGGCCTATTAAATAGGCTTATTAAATAGACTTATTAAACAGGCTCACTAAATAATTATTCAATAGGCTTGTTAAATAGGCTTATTAAATAGACTGATTAAATAGGCTCAATAAATAGGCTTATTAAATAGGCTTATTAAATAGGCACAATAAATAGGCTTATTAAATAGGCTTATTAAATAGGCTTATTAAATAGACTTATTAAATAGGCTTATTAAATAGGCTTAATAAATAGGCTTATTAAATAGGCTCAATAAATAGGCTTATTAAATAGGCTCAATAAATAGGCTTATTAAATAGGCTCAATAAATAGGCTTATTAAATAGGCTCATTAAATACTTATTAAATAGACTTATTAAATAGACTCATTAAATAGGCTTATTAAATAGGCTTATTAAATAGGCTTATTAAATAGGCTTATTAAATAGACGTATTAAATAGCCTCATTAAATAGGCTTATTTTAGCAACTTAGGCTTATTAAATAGGTTTATTTCAGCAACTTAGTCTTATTAAAGAGCCTTATTAAATAGGCTTATTTCAGCAACTTAGGCTTATTAAATAAGCTTATTTCAGCAACTTATTCTTATTAAATAGCCTTATTAAACAGGTTTATTTCAGCAACTTAGGCTTATTAAATAGCATTTTTAAATAGGTTTATTTCAGCAACTTAGACTTATTAGATATACCTTTTAAAATAGGCTTAGTTCAGAAACTTAGGCTTATTAAATAGTCTTATTTCAGCAACTTAGGCTCATTAAATAGCCTTATTAAATAGGCTTATTCAGCAACTTAGGCTTATTAAATAGCCTTATTAAATATGCTTATTTCAGCAACTTAGACTTATTAAATAGGTTTATTCAGCAACTTAGGCTTATTAAATAGGCTTATTCAGCAACTTAGGCTTATTTAATAGGCTTATTTCAGCAACTTAGATTTATTAAAAAAGGCCTATTGAATAGGCTTATTAAATAGACTTATTAAATAGGCTCATTAAATACTTATTAAATAGGCTTATTAAATAGGCTTATTAAATAGACTTATTAAATAGGCTCAATAAATAGGCTTATTAAATAGGCTTATTAAATAGACTTATTAAATAGGCTCAATAAATCGGCTTATTAAATAGGCTTATTAAATAGGCTCAATAAATAGGCTTATTAAATAGGCTTATTAAATAGGCTTATTAAATAGACTTATTAAATCGGCTTATTAAATAGGCTCAATAAATAGGCTTATTAAATAGGCTCAATAAATATGCTTATTAAATAGGCTCAATAAATAGGCTTATTAAATAGGCTCAATAAATAGGCTTATTAAATAGGCTCATTAAATACTTATTAAATAGGTTTATTAAATAGACTTATTAAATAGTCTTATTAAAAAGGCTTATTAAATAGACTTATTAAATAGGCTCATTAAATACTCATTAAATATGTTTATTAAATAAGTGTATTAATTAGGCGTATTAAATAGGCTTATTAAATAGGCTTATTAAATAGACTTATTAAATAGACTTATTAAATAGACTTATTAAATAGCCTCATGAAATAGGCTTATTTTAGCAACTTAGGCTTATTAAATAGGTTTATTTCAGCAACTTAGACTTATTAAAGAGCCTTATTAAATAGGCTTATTGCAGCAACTTAGGCTTATTAAATAAGCTTATTTCAGCAACTTATGCTTATTAAATAGCCTTATTAAACAGGTTTATTTCAGCGACTTAGGCTTATTAAATAGCATTTTTAAATAGGTTTATTTCAGCAACTTAGACTTATTAAATATACCTTTTTAAATAGGCTTAGTTCAGAAACTTAGGCTTATTAAATAGTCTTATTTCAGCAACTTAGGCTCATTAAATAGCCTTATGAAATAGGCTTATTTCAGCAACTTAGGCTTATTAAATAGCCGTATTAAATAGGCTTATTTCAGCAACTTAGACTTATTAAATAGGTTTATTCAGCAACTTAGGCTTATTAAATAGGCTTATTTCAGCAACTTAGGCTTATTAAATAGGCTTATTTCAGCAACTTAGACTTATTAAATAGGCCTATTAAATAGGCTTATTAAATAGGCTTTTTTCAGCAACTTAGACTTATTAAATAGGCCTATTAAATACGCTTATTAAATAGACTTATTAAATAGGCTAATTAAATACTTATTAAATAGGCTTATTAAATAGGCTTATTAAATAGACTTATTAAATAGGCTCAATAAATCGGCTTATTAAATAGGCTTATTAAATAGGCTCAATAAATAGGCTTATTAAATAGGCTTATTAAATAGGCTTATTAAATAGACTTATTAAATCGGCTTATTAAATAGGCTCAATAAATAGGCTCAATCAATATGTTTATTAAATAGGCTCAATAAATAGGCTTATTAAATAGGCTCAATAAATAGGCTTATTAAATAGGCTCATTAAATACTTATTAAATAGGCTTATTAAATAGTCTTATTAAATAGACTTATTAAATAGGCTCAATAAATCGGCTTATTAAATAGGCTTATTAAATAGGCTTATTAAATAGACTTATTAAATAGACTTATTAAATAGTCTTATTAAATAGACTTATTAAATAGTCTTATTAAAAAGGCTTATTAAATAGACTCATTAAATAGGCTCATTAAATACTTATTAAATATGTTTATTAAATAGGTGTATTAATTAGGCTTATTAAATAGGCTTATTAAAAAGGCTTATTAAATAGACTTATTAAATAGACTTATTAAATAGACTTATTAAATAGGCTCAATAAATAGGCTTATTAAATAGGCTCAATAAATATGCTTATTAAATAGGCTCAATAAATAGGCTTATTAAATAGGCTTATTAAATAGGCTCATTAAATACTTATTAAATAGGCTTATTGAATAGACTTATTAAATAGACTTATTAAATAAGCTTATTAAATAGACTTATTAAATAGTCTTATTAAAAAGGCTTATTAAATAGACTTATTAAATAGACTTATTAAATAGACTTATTAAATAGGCTCAATAAATAGGCTTATTAAATAGGCTAAATAAATAGGCTTATTAAATAGGCTCAATAAATAGGCTTATTAAATAGGCTCAATAAATATGCTTATTAAATAGGCTCATTAAATACTTATTAAATAGACTTATTAAATAGACTCATTAAATAGGCTTATTAAATAGGCTTAGTAAATAGGCTTATTTAATAGGCTTATTAAATAGACGTATTAAATAGCCTCATTAAATAGGCTTATTTTAGCAACTTAGGCTTATTAAATAGGTTTATTTCAGCAACTTAGACTTATTAAAGAGCCTTATTAAATAGGCTTATTTCAGCAACTTAGGCTTATTAAATAAGCTTATTTCAGCAACTTATTCTTATTAAATAGCCTTATTAAACAGGATTATTTCAGCAACTTAGGCTTATTAAATAGCATTTTTAAATAGGTTTATTTCAGCAACTTAGACTTATTAAATATACCTTTTAAAATAGGCTTAGTTCAGAAACTTAGGCTTATTAAATAATCTTATTTCAGCAACTTAGGCTCATTAAATAGGCTCATTCAGAAACTTAGGCTTATTAAATAAGCTTATTTCAGCAACTTAGACTTATTAAATAGGCCTATTAAATATGCTTATTAAATAGGCTTATTTCAGCAACTTAGATTTATTAAAAAAGGCCTATTAAATAGGCTTATTAAATAGACTTATTAAATAGGCTCATTAAATACTTATTAAATAGGCTTATTAAATAGGCTTATTAAATAGACTTATTAAATAGGCTCAATAAATAGGCTTATTAAATAGGCTTATTAAATAGACTTATTAAATAGGCTCAATAAATCGGCTTATTAAATAGGCTTATTAAATAGGCTCAATAAATAGGCTTATTAAATAGGCTTATTAAATAGGCTTATTAAATAGACTTATTAAATCGGCTTATTAAATAGGCTCAATAAATAGGCTTATTAAATAGGCTCAATAAATATGCTTATTAAATAGGCTCAATAAATAGGCTTATTAAATAGGCTCAATAAATAGGCTTATTAAATAGGCTCATTAAATACTTATTAAATAGGCTTATTAAATAGATGTATTAAATAGACTTATTAAATAGGCTTATTAAATAGACTTATTAAATAGTCTTATTAAAAAGGCTTATTAAATAGACTTATTAAATAGGCTCATTAAATACTCATTAAATATGTTTATTAAATAGGTGTATTAATTAGGCTTATTAAATAGGCTTATTAAATAGGCTTATTAAATAAACTTATTAAATAGACTTATTAAATAGACTTATTAAATAGACTTATTAAATAGCCTCATGAAATAGGCTTATTTTAGCAACTTAGGCTTATTAAATAGGTTCATTTCAGCAACTTAGACTTATTAAAGAGCCTTATTAAATAGGCTTATTTCAGCAACTTATGCTTATTAAATAAGCTTATTTCAGCAACTTATGCTTATTAAATAGCCTTATTAAACAGGTTTATTTCAGCAACTTAGGCTTATTAAATAGCATTTTTAAATAGGTTTATTTCAGCAACTTATACTTATTAAATATACCTTTCTAAATAGGCTTAGTTCAGAAACTTAGGCTTATTAAATAGTCTTATTTCAGCAACTTAGGCTCATTAAATAGCCTTATGAAATAGGCTTACTTCAGCAACTTAGGCTTATTAAATAGCCGTATTAAATAGGCTTATTTCAGCAACTTAGACTTATTAAATATGTTTATTCAGCAACTTAGGCTTATTAAATAGGCTTATTCAGCAACTTAGGCTTATTAAATAGGCTTATTTCAGCAACTTAGACTTATTAAATAGGCCTATTAAATAGGCTTATTAAATAGGCTTATTTCAGCAACTTAGACTTATTAAATAGGCCTATTAAATAGGCTTATTAAATAGACTTATTAAATAGGCTCAATAAATCGGCTTATTAAATAGGCTTATTAAATAGGCTCAATAAATAGGCTTATTAAATAGGCTTATTAAATAGGCTTATTAAATAGACTTATTAAATCGGCTTATTAAATAGGCTCAATAAATAGGCTTATTAAATAGGCTAAATAAATATGCTTATTAAATAGGCTCAATAAATAGGCTTATTAAATAGGCTCAATAAATAGACTTATTAAATAGGCTTATTAAATAGACTTATTAAATAGTCTTATTAAAAAGGCTTATTAAATAGACTTATTAAATAGGCTCATTAAATACTCATTAAATATGTTTATTAAATAGGTGTATTAATTAGGCTTATTAAATAGGCTTATTAAATAGGCCTATTAAATAGACTTATTAAATAGGCTTATTTCAGCAACTTAGACTTATTAAATAGGCCTATTAAATAGGCTTATTAAATAGACTTATTAAACAGGCTCATTAAATAATTATTAAATAGGCTCAATAAATAGGCTTATTAAATAGGCTTAAAAAATAGGCTCAATAAATAGGCTTATTAAATAGGCTTATTAAATAGGCTTATTAAATAGACTTATTAAATAGGCTTATTAAATAGGCTCAATAAAAAGGCTTATTAAATAGGCACAATAAATAGGCGTATTAAATAGGCTCAATAAATAGGCTTATTAAATAGGCTCAATAAATAGGCTTATTAAATAGGCTCATTAAATACTTATTAAATAGACTTATTAAATAGACTCATTAAATAGCCTTATTAAATAGGCTTATTAAATAGGCTTATTAAATAGGCTTATTAAATAGACGTATTAAATACCCTCATTAAATAGGCTTATTTTAGCAACTTAGGCTTATTAAATAGGTTTATTTCAGCAACTTAGACTTATTAAAGAGCCTTATTAAATAGGCTTATTTCAGCAACTTAGGCTTATTAAATAAGCTTATTTCAGCAACTTATTCTTATTAAATAGCCTTATTAAACAGGTTTATTTCAGCAACTTAGGCTTATTAAATAGCATTTTTAAATAGGTTTATTTCAGCAACTTAGACTTATTAAATATACCTTTTAAAATAGGCTTAGTTCAGAAACTTAGGCTTATTAAATGGTCTTATTTCAGCAACTTAGGCTCATTAAATAGCCTTATTAAATAGGCTTATTCAGCAACTTAGGCTTATTAAATAGCCTTATTAAATATACTTATTTCAGCAACTTAGACTTATTAAATAGGTTTATTCAGCAACTTAGGCTTATTAAATAGGCTTATTCAGCAACTTAGGCTTATTTAATAGGCTTATTTCAGCAACTTAGACTTATTAAATAGGCCTATTAAATAGGCTTATTAAATAGTCTTATTTCAGCAACTTAGATTTATTAAAAAAGGCCTATTAAATAGGCTTATTAAATAGGCTTATTAAATAGACTTATTAAATAGGCTCAATAAATAGGCTTATTAAATAGGCTTATTAAATAGACTTATTAAATAGACTTATTAAATAGACTTATTAAATAGCCTCATGAAATAGGCTTATTTTAGCAACTTAGGCTTATTAAATAGGTTTATTTCAGCAACTTAGACTTATTAAAGAGCCTTATTAAATAGGCTTATTGCAGCAACTTAGGCTTATTAAATAAGCTTATTTCAGCAACTTATGCTTATTAAATAGCCTTATTAAACAGGTTTATTTCAGCGACTTAGGCTTATTAAATATACCTTTTTAAATAGGCTTAGTTCAGAAACTTAGGCTTATTAAATAGTCTTATTTCAGCAACTTAGGCTCATTAAATAGCCTTATGAAATAGGCTTATTTCAGCAACTTAGGCTTATTAAATAGCCGTATTAAATAGGCTTATTTCAGCAACTTAGACTTATTAAATAGGTTTATTCAGCAACTTAGGCTTATTAAATAGGCTTATTTCAGCAACTTAGGCTTATTAAATAGGCTTATTTCAGCAACTTAGACTTATTAAATAGGCCTATTAAATAGGCTTATTAAATAGGCTTATTTCAGCAACTTAGACTTATTAAATAGGCCTATTAAATACGCTTATTAAATAGACTTATTAAATAGGCTCATTAAATACTTATTAAATAGGCTTATTAAATAGGCTTATTAAATAGACTTATTAAATAGGCTCAATAAATCGGCTTATTAAATAGGCTTATTAAATAGGCTCAATAAATAGGCTTATTAAATAGGCTTATTAAATAGGCTTATTAAATAGACTTATTAAATCAGCTTATTAAATAGGCTCAATAAATAGGCTCAATAAATATGCTTATTAAATAGGCTCAATAAATAGGCTTATTAAATAGGCTCAATAAATAGGCTTATTAAATAGGCTCATTAAATACTTATTAAATAGGCTTATTAAATAGGCTTATTAAATAGACTTATTAAATAGGCTCAATAAATCGGCTTATTAAATAGGCTTATTAAATAGGCTTATTAAATAGACTTATTAAATAGACTTATTAAATAGTCTTATTAAATAGACTCATTAAATAGTCTTATTAAAAAGGCTTATTAAATAGACTTATTAAATAGGCTCATTAAAAACTTATTAAATATGTTTATTAAATAGGTGTATTAATTAGGCTTATTAAATAGGCTTATTAAATAGGCTTATTAAATAGACTTATTAAATAGACTTATTAAATAGACTTATTAAATAGGCTCAATAAATAGGCTTATTAAATAGGCTCAATAAATAGGCTTATTAAATAGGCTCAATAAATAGGCTTATTAAATAGGCTCAATAAATATGCTTATTAAATAGGCTCATTAAATACTTATTAAATAGACTTATTAAATAGACTCATTAAATAGGCTTATTAAATAGGCTTAGTAAATAGGCTTATTTAATAGGCTTATTAAATAGACGTATTAAATAGCCTCATTAAATAGGTTTATTTTAGCAACTTAGGCTTATTAAATAGGTTTATTTCAGCAACTTAGACTTATTAAAGAGCCTTATTAAATAGGCTTATTTCAGCAACTTAGGCTTATTAAATAAGCTTATTTCAGCAACTTATTCTTATTAAATAGCCTTATTAAACAGGATTATTTCAGCAACTTAGGCTTATTAAATAGCATTTTTAAATAGGTTTATTTCAGCAACTTAGACTTATTAAATATACCTTTTAAAATATGCTTAGTTCAGAAACTTAGGCTTATTAAATAGTCTTATTTCAGCAACTTAGGCTCATTAAATAGCCTTATTAAATAGGCTTATTCAGCAACTTAGGCTTAGTAAATAGCCTTATTAAATATGCTTATTTCAGCAACTTAGACTTATTAAATAGGTTTATTCAGCAACTTAGGCTTATTAAATAGGCTTATTCAGCAACTTAGGCTTATTTAATAGGCTTATTTCAGCAACTTAGGCTTATTAAATAGGCTCATTCAGAAACTTAGGCTTATTAAATAAGCTTATTTCAGCAACTTAGATTTATTAAAAAAGGCCTATTAAATAGGCTTATTAAATAGACTTATTAAATAGGCACATTAAATACTTATTAAATAGGCTTATTAAATAGGCTTATTAAATAGACTTATTAAATAGGCTCAATAAATAGGCTTATTAAATAGGCTTATTAAATAGACTTATTAAATAGGCTCAATAAATCGGCTTATTAAATAGGCTTATTAAATAGGCTCAATAAATAGGCTTATTAAATAGGCTTATTAAATAGGCTTATTAAATAGACTTATTAAATCGGCTTATTAAATAGGCTCAATAAATAGGCTTATTAAATAGTCTCAATAAATATGCTTATTAAATAGGCTCAATAAATAGGCTTATTAAATAGGCTCAATAAATAGGCTTATTAAATAGGCTCATTAAATACTTATTAAATAGGCTTATTAAATAGATGTATTAAATAGACTTATTAAATAGGCTTATTAAATAGACTTATTAAATAGTCTTATTAAAAAGGCTTATTAAATAGACTTATTAAATAGGCTCATTAAATACTCATTAAATATGTTTATTAAATAGGTGTATTCATTAGGCTTATTAAATAGGCTTATTAAATAGGCTTATTAAATAGACTTATTAAATAGACTTATTAAATAGGCTCATTAAATACTCATTAAATATGTTTATTAAATAGGTGTATTCATTAGGCTTATTAAATAGACTTATTAAATAGACTTATTAAATAGACTTATTAAATAGCCTCATGAAATAGGCTTATTTTAGCAACTTAGGCTTATTAAATAGGTTTATTTCAGCAACTTAGACTTATTAAAGAGCCTTATTAAATAGGCTTATTTCAGCAACTTATGCTTATTAAATAAGCTTATTTCAGCAACTTATGCTTATTAAATAGCCTTATTAAACAGGTTTATTTCAGCAACTTAGGCTTATTAAATAGCATTTTTAAATAGGTTTATTTCAGCAACTTAGACTTATTAAATATACCTTTCTAAATAGGCTTAGTTCAGAAACTTAGGCTTATTAAATAGTCTTATTTCAGCAACTTAGGCTCATTAAATAGCCTTATGAAATAGGCTTACTTCAGCAACTTAAGCTTATTAAATAGCCGTATTAAATAGGCTTATTTCAGCAACTTAGACTTATTAAATATGTTTATTCAGCAACTTAGGCTTATTAAATAGGCTTATTCAGCAACTTAGGCTTATTAAATAGGCTTATTTCAGCAACTTAGACTTATTAAATAGGCCTATTAAATAGGCTTATTAAATAGGCTTATTTCAGCAACTTAGACTTATTAAATAGGCCTATTAAATAGGCTTATTAAATAGACTTATTAAATAGGCTCATTAAATACTTATTAAATAGGCTTATTAAATAGGCTTATTAAATAGACTTATTAAATAGGCTCAATAAATCGGCTTATTAAATAGGCTTATTAAATAGGCTCAATAAATAGGCTTATTAAATAGGCTTATTAAATAGGCTTATTAAATAGACTTATTAAATCGGCTTATTAAATAGGCTCAATAAATAGGCTTATTAAATAGGCTAAATAAATATGCTTATTAAATAGGCTCAATAAATAGGCTTATTAAACAGGCTCAATAAATAGGCTTATTAAATAGGCTCATTAAATACTTATTAAATAGGCTTATTAAATAGACTTATTAAATAGGCTTATTAAATAGACTTATTAAATAGTCTTATTAAAAAGGCTTATTAAATAGACTTATTAAATAGGCTCATTAAATACTCATTAAATATGTTTATTAAATAGGTGTATTAATTAGGCTTATTAAATAGGCTTATTAAATAGGCCTATTAAATAGACTTATTAAATAGGCTTATTTCAGCAACTTAGACTTATTAAATAGGCCTATTAAATAGGCTTATTAAATAGACTTATTAAACAGGCTCATTAAATAATTATTAAATAGGCTCAATAAATAGGCTTATTAAATAGGCTTAAAAAATAGGCTCAATAAATAGGCTTATTAAATAGGCTTATTAAATAGGCTTATTAAATAGACTTATTAAATAGGCTTATTAAATAGGCTCAATAATAAGGCTTATTAAATAGGCTCAATAAATAGGCTTATTAAATAGGCTCAATAAATAGGCTTATTAAATAGGCTCAATAAATAGGCTTATTAAATAGGCTCATTAAATACTTATTAAATAGACTTATTAAATAGACTCATTAAATAGGCTTATTAAATAGGCTTATTAAATAGGCTTATTAAATAGGCTTATTAAATAGATGTATTAAATACCCTCATTAAATAGGCTTATTTTAGCAACTTAGGCTTATTAAATAGGTTTATTTCAGCAACTTAGACTTATTAAAGAGCCTTATTAAATAGGCTTATTTCAGCAACTTAGGCTTATTAAATAAGCTTATTTCAGCAACTTATTCTTATTAAATAGCCTTATTAAACAGGTTTATTTCAGCAACTTAGGCTTATTAAATAGCATTGTTAAATAGGTTTATTTCAGCAACTTAGACTTATTAAATATACCTTTTAAAATAGGCTTAGTTCAGAAACTTAGGCTTATTAAATGGTCTTATTTCAGCAACTTAGGCTCATTAAATAGCCTTATTAAATAGGCTTATTCAGCAACTTAGGCTTATTAAATAGCCTTATTAAATAGGCTTATTCAGCAACTTAGGCTTATTTAATAGGCTTATTTCAGCAACTTAGGCTTATTAAATAGGCTCATTCAGAAACTTAGGCTTATTAAATAAGCTTATTTCAGCAACTTAGACTTATTAAATAGGCCTATTAAATAGGCTTATTAAATAGTCTTATTTCAGCAACTTAGATTTATTAAAAAAGGCCTATTAAATAGGCTTATTAAATAGACTTATTAAATAGGCTCATTAAATACTTATTAAATAGGCTTATTAAATAGGCTTATTAAATAGACTTATTAAATAGGCTCAATAAATAGGCTTATTAAATAGGCTTATTAAATAGACTTATTAAATAGGCTCAATAAATCGGCTTATTAAATAGGCTTATTAAATAGGCTTATTAAATAGGCTTATTAAATAGGCTTATTAAATAGACTTATTAAATCGGCTTATTAAATAGGCTCAATAAATAGGCTTATTAAATAGGCTCAATAAATCTGCTTATTAAATAGGCTCAATAAATAGGCTTATTAAATAGGCTCAATAAATAGGCTTATTAAATAGGCTCATTAAATACTTATTAAATAGGCTTATTAAATAGACTTATTAAATATGTTTATTAAATAGGTGTATTAATTAGGCTTATTAAATAGGCTTATTAAATAGGCTTATTAAATAGACTTATTAAATAGACTTATTAAATAGACTTATTAAATAGACTTATTAAATAGCCTCATGAAATAGGCTTATTTTAGCAACTTAGGCTTATTAAATAGGTTTATTTCAGCAACTTAGACTTATTAAAGAGCCTTATTAAATAGGCTTATTTCAGCAACTTAGGCTTATTAAATAAGCTTATTTCAGCAACTTATGCTTATTAAATAGCCTTATTAAACAGGTTTATTTCAGCAACTTAGGCTTATTAAATAGCATTTTTAAATAGGTTTATTTCAGCAACTTAGACTTATTAAATATACCTTTTTAAATAGGCTTAGTTCAGAAACTTAGGCTTATTAAATAGTCTTATTTCAGCAACTTAGGCTCATTAAATAGCCTTATGAAATAGGCTTATTTCAGCAACTTAGGCTTATTAAATAGCCGTATTAAATAGGCTTATTTTAGCAACTTAGACTTATTAAATAGGTTTATTCAGCAACTTAGGCTTATTAAATAGGCTTATTCAGCAACTTAGGCTTATTAAATAGGCTTATTCAGCAACTTAGGCTTATTTAATAGGCTTATTTCAGCAACTTAGGCTTATTAAATAGGCTTATTCAGAAACTTAGGCTTATTAAATAAGCTTATTTCAGCAACTTAGACTTATTAAATAGGCCTATTAAATAGGCTTATTAAATAGTCTTATTTCAGCAACTTAGATTTATTAAAAAAGGCCTATTAAATAGGCTTATTAAATAGACTTATTAAATAGGCTCATTAAATACTTATTAAATAGGCTTATTAAATAGGCTTATTAAATAGACTTATTAAATAGGCTCAATAAATAGGCTTATTAAATAGGCTTATTAAATAGACTTATTAAATAGGCTCAATAAATCGGCTTATTAAATAGGCTTATTAAATAGGCTTATTAAATAGGCTTATTAAATAGGCTTATTAAATAGACTTATTAAATCAGCTTATTAAATAAGCTGAATAAATAGGCTTATTAAATAGGCTCAATAAATCTGCTTATTAAATAGGCTCAATAAATAGGCTTATTAAATAGGCTCAATAAATAGGCTTATTAAATAGGCTCATTAAATACTTTTAAATAGGCTTATTAAATAGACTTATTAAATATGTTTATTAAATAGGTGTATTAATTAGGCTTATTAAATAGGCTTATTAAATAGGCTTATTAAATAGACTTATTAAATAGACTTATTAAATAGACTTATTAAATAGACTTATTAAATAGCCTCATGAAATAGGCTTATTTTTACAACTTAGGCTTATTAAATAGGTTTATTTCAGCAACTTAGACTTATTAAAGAGCCTTATTAAATAGGCTTATTTCAGCAACTTAGGCTTATTAAATAAGCTTATTTCAGCAACTTATGCTTATTAATTAGCCTTATTAAACAGGTTTATTTCAGCAACTTAGGCTTATTAAATAGCATTTTTAAATAGGTTTATTTCAGCAACTTAGACTTATTAAATATACCTTTTAAATAGGCTTAGTTCAGAAACTTAGGCTTATTAAATAGTCTTATTTCAGCAACTTAGGCTCATTAAATAGCCTTATGAAATAGGCTTATTTCAGCAACTTAGGCTTATTAAATAGCCGTATTAAATAGGCTTATTTTAGCAACTTAGACTTATTAAATAGGTTTATTCAGCAACTTAGGCTTATTAAATAGGCTTATTCAGCAACTTAGGCTTATTAAATAGGCTTATTTCAGCAACTTAGACTTATTAAATAGGCCTATTAAATAGGTTTATTAAATAGGCTTATTTCATCAACTTAGACTTATTAAATAGGCCTATTAAAAACAGGCTTATTAAATAGAGATAATAAATAGGCTAATTAAATACTTATTAAATAGGCTTATTAAATAGGCTCATTAAATATACTTATTTCAGCAACTTAGGCTTATTAAATAGGCTTATTTCAGCAACTTAGACTTATTAAATAGCCTTATTTCAGCAACTTAGGCTTATTAAATAGGCTTATTTCAGCAACTTAGGCTTATTAAATAGCCTTATTTCATCAACTTAGACTTATTAAATAGGCTTATTTCAGCAACTTAGGCTTATTAAATAGGCTTATTCAGCAACTTAGGCTTATTAAATAGGCTTATTTCAGCAACTTACGCTTATTAAATAGGCTCATTCAGAAACTTAGGCTTATTAAATAGGCTTATTTCAGCAACTTAGACTTATTAAATAGGCCTATTAAATAGGCTTATTAAATAGGCTTATTTCAGCAACTTAGACTTATTAAATAGGCCTATTAAATAGGCTTATTAAATAGACTTATTAAATAGGCTCATTAAATACTTATTAAATAGGCTTATTAAATAGGCTTATTAAATAGACTTATTAAATAGGCTCAATAAATAGTCTTATTAAATAGGCTTATTAAATAGGCTCAATAAATAGGCTTATTAAATAGGCTTATTAAATAGGCTTATTAAATAGACTTATTAAATCGGCTTATTAAATAGGCTCAATAAATAGGCTTATTAAATAGGCTCAATAAATATGCTTATTAAATAGGCTCAATAAATAGGCTCATTAAATAGGCTCAATAAATAGGCTTATTAAATAGGCTCATTAAATACTTATTAAATAGGCTTATTAAATAGACTTATTAAATAGACTTATTAAATAGTCTTATTAAATAGACTTATTAAATAGTCTTATTAAAAAGGCTTATTAAATAGACTTATTAAATAGGCTCATTAAATACTCATTAAATATGTTTATTAAATAGGTGTATTAATTAGGCTTATTAAATAGGCTTATTAAATAGGCTTATTAAATAGACTTATTAAATAGACTTATTAAATAGACTTATTAAATAGACTTATTAAATAGCCTCATGAAATAGGCTTATTTTAGCAACTTAGGCTTATTAAATAGGTTTATTTCAGCAACTTAGACTTATTAAAGAGCCTTATTAAATAGGCTTATTTCAGCAACTTAGGCTTATTAAATATACTTATTTCAGCAACTTAGGCTTATTAAATAGGCTTATTTCAGCAACTTAGACTTATTAAATAGCCTTATTTCAGCAACTTAGGCTTATTAAATAGGCTTATTTCAGCAACTTAGGCTTATTAAATAGCCTTATTTCAGCAACTTAGACTTATTAAATAGGCTTATTTCAGCAACTTAGGCTTATTAAATAGGCTTATTTCAGCAACTTAGGCTTATTAAATAGGCTCATTCAGAAACTTAGGCTTATTAAATAGGCTTATTTCAGCAACTTAGACTTATTAAATAGGCCTATTAAATAGGCTTATTAAATAGGCTTATTTCAGCAACTTAGACTTATTAAATAGGCCTATTAAATAGGCTTATTAAATAGACTTATTAAATAGGCTAATTAAATACTTATTAAATAGGCTTATTAAATAGGCTCAATAAATAGGCTTATTAAATAGGCTCAATAAATATGCTTATTAAATAGGCTCAATAAATAGGCTCATTAAATAGGCTCAATAAATAGGCTTATTAAATAGGCTCATTAAATACTTATTAAATAGGTTTATTAAATAGACTTATTAAATAGACTTATTAAATAGTCTTATTAAATAGACTTATTAAATAGTCTTATTAAAAAGGCTTATTAAATAGACTTATTAAATAGGCTCATTAAATACTCATTAAATATGTTTATTAAATAGGTGTATTAATTAGGCTTATTAAATAGGCTTATTAAATAGGCTTATTAAATAGACTTATTAAATAGACTTATTAAATAGACTTATTAAATAGACTTATTAAATAGTCTCATGAAATAGGCTTATTTTAGCAACTTAGGCTTATTAAATAGGTTTATTTCAGCAACTTAGACTTATTAAAGAGCCTTATTAAATACGCTTATTTCAGCAACTTAGGCTTATTAAATATACTTATTTCAGCAACTTAGGCTTATTAAATAGGCTTATTTCAGCAACTTAGACTTATTAAATAGCCTTATTTCAGCAACTTAGGCTTATTTCAGCAACTTAGGCTTATTAAATAGCCTTATTTCAGCAACTTAGACTTATTAAATAGGCTTATTTCAGCAACTTAGGCTTATTAAATAGGCTTATTTCAGCAACTTAGGCTTATTAAATAGGCTCATTCAGAAACTTAGGCTTATTAAATAGGCTTATTTCAGCAACTTAGACTTATTAAATAGGCCTATTAAATAGGCTTATTAAATAGGCTTATTTCAGCAACTTAGACTTATTAAATAGGCCTATTAAATAGGCTTATTAAATAGGCTTATTTCAGCAACTTAGACTTATTAAATAGGCCTATTAAATAGGCTTATTAAATAGACTTATTAAATAGGCTAATTAAATACTTATTAAATAGGCTTATTAAATAGGCTCAATAAATAGGCTTATTAAATAGGCTCAATAAATATGCTTATTAAATAGGCTCAATAAATAGGCTCATTAAATAGGCTCAATAAATAGGCTTATTAAATAGGCTCATTAAATACTTATTAAATAGGCTTATTAAATAGACTTATTAAATAGACTTATTAAATAGTCTTATTAAATAGACTTATTAAATAGTCTTATTAAAAAGGCTTATTAAATAGACTTATTAAATAGGCTCATTAAATACTCATTAAATATGTTTATTAAATAGGTGTATTAATTAGGCTTATTAAATAGGCTTATTAAATAGGCTTATTAAATAGACTTATTAAATAGTCTTATTAAAAAGGCTTATTAAATAGACTTATTAAATAGGCTCATTAAATACTCATTAAATATGTTTATTAAATAGGTGTATTAATTAGGCTTATTAAATAGGCTTATTAAATAGGCTTATTAAATAGACTTATTAAATAGACTTATTAAATAGACTTATTAAATAGACTTATTAAATAGCCTCATGAAATAGGCTTATTTTAGCAACTTAGGCTTATTAAATAGGTTTATTTCAGCAACTTAGACTTATTAAAGAGCCTTATTAAATAGGCTTATTTCAGCAACTTAGGCTTATTAAATATACTTATTTCAGCAACTTAGGCTTATTAAATAGGCTTATTTCAGCAACTTAGACTTATTAAATAGCCTTATTTCAGCAACTTAGGCTTATTAAATAGGCTTATTTCAGCAACTTAGGCTTATTAAATAGCCTTATTTCAGCAACTTAGACTTATTAAATAGGCTTATTTCAGCAACTTAGGCTTATTAAATAGGCTTATTTCAGCAACTTAGGCTTATTAAATAGGCTCATTCAGAAACTTAGGCTTATTAAATAGGCTTATTTCAGCAACTTAGACTTATTAAATAGGCCTATTAAATAGGCTTATTAAATAGGCTTATTTCAGCAACTTAGACTTATTAAATAGGCCTATTAAATAGGCTTATTAAATAGACTTATTAAATAGGCTAATTAAATACTTATTAAATAGGCTTATTAAATAGGCTCAATAAATAGGCTTATTAAATAGGCTCAATAAATATGCTTATTAAATAGGCTCAATAAATAGGCTCATTAAATAGGCTCAATAAATAGGCTTATTAAATAGGCTCATTAAATACTTATTAAATAGGTTTATTAAATAGACTTATTAAATAGACTTATTAAATAGTCTTATTAAATAGACTTATTAAATAGTCTTATTAAAAAGGCTTATTAAATAGACTTATTAAATAGGCTCATTAAATACTCATTAAATATGTTTATTAAATAGGTGTATTAATTAGGCTTATTAAATAGGCTTATTAAATAGGCTTATTAAATAGACTTATTAAATAGACTTATTAAATAGACTTATTAAATAGACTTATTAAATAGCCTCATGAAATAGGCTTATTTTAGCAACTTAGGCTTATTAAATAGGTTTATTTCAGCAACTTAGACTTATTAAAGAGCCTTATTAAATACGCTTATTTCAGCAACTTAGGCTTATTAAATATACTTATTTCAGCAACTTAGGCTTATTAAATAGGCTTATTTCAGCAACTTAGACTTATTAAATAGCCTTATTTCAGCAACTTAGGCTTATTAAATAGGCTTATTTCAGCAACTTAGGCTTATTAAATAGCCTTATTTCAGCAACTTAGACTTATTAAATAGGCTTATTTCAGCAACTTAGGCTTATTAAATAGGCTTATTTCAGCAACTTAGGCTTATTAAATAGGCTCATTCAGAAACTTAGGCTTATTAAATAGGCTTATTTCAGCAACTTAGACTTATTAAATAGGCCTATTAAATAGGCTTATTAAATAGGCTTATTTCAGCAACTTAGACTTATTAAATAGGCCTATTAAATAGGCTTATTAAATAGGCTTATTTCAGCAACTTAGACTTATTAAATAGGCCTATTAAATAGGCTTATTAAATAGACTTATTAAATAGGCTAATTAAATACTTATTAAATAGGCTTATTAAATAGGCTCAATAAATAGGCTTATTAAATAGGCTCAATAAATATGCTTATTAAATAGGCTCATTAAATACTTATTAAATAGGCTTATTAAATAGACTTATTAAATAGACTTATTAAATAGTCTTATTAAATAGACTTATTAAATAGTCTTATTAAAAAGGCTTATTAAATAGACTTATTAAATAGGCTCATTAAATACTCATTAAATATGTTTATTAAATAGGTGTATTAATTAGGCTTATTAAATAGGCTTATTAAATAGGCTTATTAAATAGACTTATTAAATAGACTTATTAAAAAGGCTTATTAAATAGACTTATTAAATAGGCTCATTAAATACTCATTAAATAGGTTTATTAAATAGGTGTATTAATTAGGCTTATTAAATAGGCTTATTAAATAGGCTTATTAAATAGACTTATTAAATAGACTTATTAAATAGACTTATTAAATAGACTTATTAAATAGCCTCATGAAATAGGCTTATTTTAGCAACTTAGGCTTATTAAATACGTTTATTTCAGCAACTTAGACTTATTAAAGAGCCTTATTAAATAGGCTTATTTCAGCAACTTAGGCTTATTAAATATACTTATTTCAGCAACTTAGGCTTATTAAATAGGCTTATTTCAGCAACTTAGACTTATTAAATAGCCTTATTTCAGCAACTTAGGCTTATTAAATAGGCTTATTTCAGCAACTTAGGCTTATTAAATAGCCTTATTTCAGCAACTTAGACTTATTAAATAGGCTTATTTCAGCAACTTAGGCTTATTAAATAGGCTTATTTCAGCAACTTAGGCTTATTAAATAGGCTCATTCAGAAACTTAGGCTTATTAAATAGGCTTATTTCAGCAACTTAGACTTATTAAATAGGCCTATTAAATAGGCTTATTAAATAGGCTTATTTCAGCAACTTAGACTTATTAAATAGGCCTATTAAATAGGCTTATTAAATAGACTTATTAAATAGGCTAATTAAATACTTATTAAATAGGCTTATTAAATAGGCTCAATAAATAGGCTTATTAAATAGGCTCAATAAATATGCTTATTAAATAGGCTCAATAAATAGGCTCATTAAATAGGCTCAATAAATAGGCTTATTAAATAGGCTCATTAAATACTTATTAAATAGGTTTATTAAATAGACTTATTAAATAGACTTATTAAATAGTCTTATTAAATAGACTTATTAAATAGTCTTATTAAAAAGGCTTATTAAATAGACTTATTAAATAGGCTCATTAAATACTCATTAAATATGTTTATTAAATAGGTGTATTAATTAGGCTTATTAAATAGGCTTATTAAATAGGCTTATTAAATAGACTTATTAAATAGACTTATTAAATAGACTTATTAAATAGACTTATTAAATAGCCTCATGAAATAGGCTTATTTTAGCAACTTAGGCTTATTAAATAGGTTTATTTCAGCAACTTAGACTTATTAAAGAGCCTTATTAAATACGCTTATTTCAGCAACTTAGGCTTATTAAATATACTTATTTCAGCAACTTAGGCTTATTAAATAGGCTTATTTCAGCAACTTAGACTTATTAAATAGCCTTATTTCAGCAACTTAGGCTTATTAAATAGGCTTATTTCAGCAACTTAGGCTTATTAAATAGCCTTATTTCAGCAACTTAGACTTATTAAATAGGCTTATTTCAGCAACTTAGGCTTATTAAATAGGCTTATTTCAGCAACTTAGGCTTATTAAATAGGCTCATTCAGAAACTTAGGCTTATTAAATAGGCTTATTTCAGCAACTTAGACTTATTAAATAGGCCTATTAAATAGGCTTATTAAATAGGCTTATTTCAGCAACTTAGACTTATTAAATAGGCCTATTAAATAGGCTTATTAAATAGGCTTATTTCAGCAACTTAGACTTATTAAATAGGCCTATTAAATAGGCTTATTAAATAGACTTATTAAATAGGCTAATTAAATACTTATTAAATAGGCTTATTAAATAGGCTCAATAAATTGGCTTATTAAATAGGCTCAATAAATATGCTTATTAAATAGGCTCAATAAATAGGCTCATTAAATAGGCTCAATAAATAGGCTTATTAAATAGGCTCATTAAATACTTATTAAATAGGCTTATTAAATAGACTTATTAAATAGACTTATTAAATAGTCTTATTAAATAGACTTATTAAATAGTCTTATTAAAAAGGCTTATTAAATAGACTTATTAAATAGGCTCATTAAATACTCATTAAATATGTTTATTAAATAGGTGTATTAATTAGGCTTATTAAATAGGCTTATTAAATAGGCTTATTAAATAGACTTATTAAATAGACTTATTAAATAGACTTATTAAATAGACTTATTAAATAGCCTCATGAAATAGGCTTATTTTAGCAACTTAGGCTTATTAAATAGGTTTATTTCAGCAACTTAGACTTATTAAAGAGCCTTATTAAATACGCTTATTTCAGCAACTTAGGCTTATTAAATATACTTATTTCAGCAACTTAGGCTTATTAAATAGGCTTATTTCAGCAACTTAGACTTATTAAATAGCCTTATTTCAGCAACTTAGGCTTATTAAATAGGCTTATTTCAGCAACTTAGGCTTATTAAATAGCCTTATTTCAGCAACTTAGACTTATTAAATAGGCTTATTTCAGCAACTTAGGCTTATTAAATAGGCTTATTTCAGCAACTTAGGCTTATTAAATAGGCTCATTCAGAAACTTAGGCTTATTAAATAGGCTTATTTCAGCAACTTAGACTTATTAAATAGGCCTATTAAATAGGCTTATTAAATATACTTATTTCAGCAACTTAGGCTTATTAAATAGGCTTATTTCAGCAACTTAGACTTATTAAATAGCCTTATTTCAGCAACTTAGGCTTATTAAATAGGCTTATTTCAGCAACTTAGGCTTATTAAATAGCCTTATTTCAGCAACTTAGACTTATTAAATAGGCTTATTTCAGCAACTTAGGCTTATTAAATAGGCTTATTTCAGCAACTTAGGCTTATTAAATAGGCTCATTCAGAAACTTAGGCTTATTAAATAGGCGTATTTCAGCAACTTAGACTTATTAAATAGGCCTATTAAATAGGCTTATTAAATAGGCTTATTTCAGCAACTTAGACTTATTAAATAGGCCTATTAAATAGGCTTATTAAATAGACTTATTAAATAGGCTAATTAAATACTTATTAAATAGGCTTATTAAATAGGCTCAATAAATAGGCTTATTAAATAGGCTCAATAAATATGCTTATTAAATAGGCTCAATAAATAGGCTCATTAAATAGGCTCAATAAATAGGCTTATTAAATAGGCTCATTAAATACTTATTAAATAGGCTTATTAAATAGACTTATTAAATAGACTTATTAAATAGTCTTATTAAATAGACTTATTAAATAGTCTTATTAAAAAGGCTTATTAAATAGACTTATTAAATAGGCTCATTAAATACTCATTAAATATGTTTATTAAATAGGTGTATTAATTAGGCTTATTAAATAGGCTTATTAAATAGGCTTATTAAATAGACTTATTAAATAGACTTATTAAATAGACTTATTAAATAGACTTATTAAATAGCCTCATGAAATAGGCTTATTTTAGCAACTTAGGCTTATTAAATAGGTTTATTTCAGCAACTTAGACTTATTAAAGAGCCTTATTAAATACGCTTATTTCAGCAACTTAGGCTTATTAAATATACTTATTTCAGCAACTTAGGCTTATTAAATAGGCTTATTTCAGCAACTTAGACTTATTAAATAGCCTTATTTCAGCAACTTAGGCTTATTAAATAGGCTTATTTCAGCAACTTAGGCTTATTAAATAGCCTTATTTCAGCAACTTAGACTTATTAAATAGGCTTATTTCAGCAACTTAGGCTTATTAAATAGGCTTATTTCAGCAACTTAGGCTTATTAAATAGGCTCATTCAGAAACTTAGGCTTATTAAATAGGCTTATTTCAGCAACTTAGACTTATTAAATAGGCCTATTAAATAGGCTTATTAAATAGGCTTATTTCAGCAACTTAGACTTATTAAATAGGCCTATTAAATAGGCTTATTAAATAGACTTATTAAATAGGCTAATTAAATACTTATTAAATAGGCTTATTAAATAGGCTTATTAAATAGACTTATTAAATAGACTTATTAAATAGGCTTATTAAATAGGCTCAATAAATAGGCTCAATAAATAGGCTTATTAATTAGGCTTATTAAATAGACTTATTAAATAGGCTTATTAAATAGGCTCAATAAATAGGCTTATTAAATAGGCTCAATAAATAGGCTTATTAAATAGGCTCAATAAATAGGCTTATTAAATAGGCTCAATAAATAGGCTCATTAAATAGACTTATTAAATAGACTTATTACATAGGCTTATTAAATAGGCTTATTAAATAGGCTTATTAAATAGCTTATTAAATAGACTTATTAAATAGCTCATTAAATAGGCTTATTTCAGCAACTTAGGCTTATTAAATAGCCTTATTTCAGCAACTTACGCTTATTAAATAGGCTTATTTCAGCAACTTAGGCTTATTAAATAGCCTAATTAAGTAGGCTTATTTCAGCAACTTGGGCTTATTAAATAGGCTTATTTCAGCAACTTACGCTCATTAAAAAGGCTTATTTCAGCAACTTAGACTTATTAAATAGCCTTATTTCAGCAACCTAGACTCATTAAATAGGCTTATTTCAGCAACTTATGCTTATTAAATATACTTATTTCAGCAACTTAGGCTTATTAAATAGGCTTATTTCAGCAACTTAGACTTATTAAATAGCCTTATTTCAGCAACTTAGGCTTATTAAATAGGCTTATTTCAGCAACTTAGGCTTATTAAATAGGCTTATTTCAGCAACCTAGACTCATTAAATAGGCTTATTTCAGCAACTTATGCTTATTAAATATACTTATTTCAGCAACTTAGGCTTATTAAATAGGCTTATTTCAGCAACTTAGACTTATTAAATAGCCTTATTTCAGCAACTTAGGCTTATTAAATAGGCTTATTTCAGCAACTTAGGCTTATTAAATAGGCTTATTTCAGCAACTTAGACTTACTAAATAGGCTTATTTCAGCAACTTAGGCTTATTAAATAGGCTTATTCAGCAACTTAGGCTTATTAAATAGGCTTATTTCGGCAACTTAGGCTTATTAAATAGGCTCATTCAGAAACTTAGGCTTATTAAATAGGCTCATTCAGAAACTTAGGCTTATTAAATAGGCTTATTTCAGCAACTTAGACTTATTAAATAGGCCTATTAAATAGATATATTAAATAGGCTTATTTCAGCAACTTAGACTTATTAAATAGGCCTATTAAATAGGCTTATTACATATACTTATTAAAAAGGCTCATTAAATAATTATTAAATAGGCTTGTTAAATAGGCTTATTAAATAGACTTATTAAATAGGCTCAATAAATAGGCTTATTAAATAGGCTTATTAAATAGGCACAATAAATAGGCTTATTAAATAGGCTTATTAAATAGGCTTATTAAATAGACTTATTAAATAGGCTTATTAAATAGGCTCAATAAATAGGCTTATTAAATAGGCTCAATAAATAGGCTTATTAAATAGGCTCAATAAATAGGCTTATTAAATAGGCTCAATAAATAGGCTTATTAAATAGGCTCATTAAATACTTATTAAATAGACTTATTAAATAGACTCATTAAATAGGCTTATTAAATAGGCTTATTAAATAGGCTTAGTAAATAGGCTTATTAAATAGACGTATTAAATAGCCTCATTAAATAGGCTTATTTTAGCAACTTAGGCTTATTAAATAGGTTTATTTCAGCAACTTAGACTTATTAAAGAGCCTTATTAAATAGGCTATTTTCAGCAACTTTGGCTTATTAAATAGGTTTATTTCAGCAACTTAGACTTATTAAAGAGCCTTATTAAATAGGCTTATTTCAGCAACTTAGGCTTATTAAATAAGCTTATTTCAGCAACTTATTCTTATTAAATAGCCTTATTAAACAGGTTTATTTCAGCAACTTAGGCTTATTAAATAGCATTTTAAATAGGTTTATTTCAGCAACTTAGACTTATTAAATATACCTTTTAAAATAGGCTTAGTTCAGAAACTTAGGCTTATTAAATAGTCTTATTTCAGCAACTTAGGCTCATTAAATAGCCTTATTAAATAGGCTTATTCAGCAACTTAGGTTTATTAAATAGCCTTATTAAATATGCTTATTTCAGCAACTTAGACTTATTAAATAGGTTTATTCAGCAACTTAGGCTTATTAAATAGGCTTATTCAGCAACTTAGGCTTATTTAATAGGCTTATTTCAGCAACTTAGGCTTATTAAATAGGCTCATTCAGAAACTTAGGCTTATTAAATAAGCTTATTTCAGCAACTTAGACTTATTAAATAGGCCTATTAAATAGGCTTATTAAATAGGCTTATTTCAGCAACTTAGATTTATTAAAAAAAGGCCTATTAAATAGGCTCAATAAATAGGCTTATTAAATAGGCTTATTAAATAGGCTTATTAAATAGACTTATTAAATAGGCTTATTAAATAGACTTATTAAATAGGCTCAATAAATCGGCTTATTAAATAGGCTTATTAAATAGGCTCAATAAATAGGCTTATTAAATAGGCTTATTAAATAGGCTCAATAAATAGGCTTATTAAATAGGCTCAATAAATAGGCTTATTAAATAGGCTCATTAAATACTTATTAAATAGTCTTATTAAAAAGGCTTATTAAATAGACTTATTAAATAGGCTCATTAAATACTCATTAAATATGTTTATTAAATAGGTGTATTAATTAGGCTTATTAAATAGGCTTATTAAATAGGCCTATTAAATAGACTTATTAAATAGGCTTATTTCAGCAACTTAGACTTATTAAATAGGCCTATTAAAAAGGCTTATTAAATAGACTTTTTAAACAGGCTCATTAAATAATTATTAAATAGGCTCAATAAATAGGCTTATTAAATAGGCTTAAAAAATAGGCTCAATAAATAGGCTTATTAAATAGGCTTATTAAATAGGCTTATTAAATAGACTTATTAAATAGGCTTATTAAATAGGCTCAATAAAAAGGCTTATTAAATAGGCTCAATAAATAGGCTTATTAAATAGGCTCAATAAATAGGCTTATTAAATAGGCTCAATAAATAGGCTTATTAAATAGGCTCATTAAATACTTATTAAATAGACTTATTAAATAGACTCATTAAATAGGCTTATTAAATAGGCTTATTAAATAGGCTTATTAAATAGGCTTATTAAATAGACGTATTAAATACCCTCATTAAATAGGCTTATTTTAGCAACTTAGGCTTATTAAATAGGTTTATTTCAGCAACTTAGACTTATTAAATAAGCTTATTTCAGCAACTTATTCTTATTAAATAGCCTTATTAAACAGGTTTATTTCAGCAACTTAGGCTTATTAAATAGCATTTTTAAATAGGTTTATTTCAGCAACTTAGACTTATTAAATATACCTTTTAAAATAGGCTTAGTTCAGAAACTTAGGCTTATTAAATGGTCTTATTTCAGCAACTTCGGCTCATTACATAGCCTTATTAAATAGGCTTATTCAGCAACTTAGACTTATTAAATAGGTTTATTCAGCAACTTAGGCTTATTAAATAGGCTTATTCAGCAACTTAGGCTTATTTAATAGGCTTATTTCAGCAACTTAGGCTTATTAAATAGGCTCATTCAGAAACTTAGGCTTATTAAATAAGCTTATTTCAGCAACTTAGACTTATTAAATAGGCCTATTAAATAGGCTTATTAAATAGGCTTATTTCAGCAACTTAGATTTATTAAAAAAGGCCTATTAAATAGGCTCAATAAATAGGCTTATTAAATAGGCTTATTAAATAGGCTTATTAAATAGACTTATTAAATAGGCTCAATAAATAGGCTTATTAAATAGGCTCAATAAATAGGCTTATTAAATAGGCTTATTAAATAGACTTATTAAATAGGCTCAATAAATCGGCTTATTAAATAGGCTTATTAAATAGGCTCAATAAATAGGCTTATTAAATAGGCTTATTAAATAGGCTTATTAAATAGACTTATTAAATAGGCTCAATAAATAGGCTTATTAAATAGGCTCAATAAATAGCTTATTAAATAGGCTCATTAAATACTTATTAAATAGGCTTATTAAATAGACTTATTAAATAGGCTTATTAAATAGACTTATTAAATAGTCTTATTAAAAAGGCTTATTAAATAGACTTATTAAATAGGCTCATTAAATACTCATTAAATATGTTTATTAAATAGGTGTATTAATTAGGCTTATTAAATAGGCTTATTAAATAGGCCTATTAAATAGACTTATTAAATAGGCTTATTTCAGCAACTTAGACTTATTAAATAGGCCTATTAAAAATGCTTATTAAATAGACTTATTAAACAGGCTCATTAAATAATTATTAAATAGGCTCAATAAATAGGCTTATTAAATAGGCTTAAAAAATAGGCTCAATAAATAGGCTTATTAAATAGGCTTATTAAATAGGCTTATTAAATAGACTTATTAAATAGGCTTATTAAATAGGCTCAATAAAAAGGCTTATTAAATAGGCTCACTAAATAGGCTTATTAAATAGGCTCAATAAATAGGCTTATTAAATAGGCTCAATAAATAGGCTTATTAAATAGGCTCATTAAATACTTATTAAATAGACTTATTAAATAGACTCATTAAATAGGCTTATTAAATAGGCTTATTAAATAGGCTTATTAAATAGGCTTATTAAATAGACTTATTAAATACCCTCATTAAATAGGCTTATTTTAGCAACTTAGGCTTATTAAATAGGTTTATTTCAGCAACTTAGACTTATTAAAGAGCTTTATTAAATAGGCTTATTTCAGCAACTTAGGCTTATTAAATAAGCTTATTTCAGCAACTTATTCTTATTAAATAGCCTTATTAAACAGGTTTATTTCAGCAACTTAGGCTTATTAAATAGCATTTTTAAATAGGTTTATTTCAGCAACTTAGACTTATTAAATATACCTTTTAAAATAGGCTTAGTTCAGAAACTTAGGCTTATTAAATGGTCTTATTTCAGCAACTTCGGCTCATTACATAGCCTTATTAAATAGGCTTATTCAGCAAATTAGGCTTATTAAATAGCCTTATTAAATATACTTATTTCAGCAACTTAGACTTATTAAATAGGTTTATTCAGCAACTTAGGCTTATTAAATAGGCTTATTCAGCAACTTAGGCTTATTTAATAGGCTTATTTCATCAACTTAGGCTTATTAAATAGGCTCATTCAGAAACTTAGTCTTATTAAATAAGCTTATTTCAGCAACTTAGACTTATTAAATAGGCCTATTAAATAGGCTTATTAAATAGTCTTATTTCAGCAACTTAGATTTATTTAAAAAGGCCTATTAAATAGGCTTATTAAATAGACTTATTAAATAGGCTCATTAAATCGGCTTATTAAATAGGCTTATTAAATAGGCTCAATAAATAGGCTTATTAAATAGGCTTATTAAATAGGCTTATTAAATAGACTTATTAAATAGGCTCAATAAATAGGCTTATTAAATAGGCTCAATAAATAGGCTTATTAAATAGGCTTATTAAATAGACTTATTAAATAGGCTAAATAAATCGGCTTATTAAATAGGCTTATTAAATAGGCTCAATAAATAGGCTTATTAAATAGGCTTATTAAATAGGCTTATTAAATAGACTTATTAAATAGGCTCAATAAATAGGCTTATTAAATAGGCTCAATAAATAGGCTTATTAAATAGGCTCATTAAATACTTATTAAATAGGCTTATTAAATAGACTTATTAAATAGGCTTATTAAATAGACTTATTAAATAGTCTTATTAAAAAGGCTTATTAAATAGACTTATTAAATAGGCTCATTAAATACTCATTAAATATGTTTATTAAATAGGTGTATTAATTAGGCTTATTAAATAGGCTTATTAAATAGGCCTATTAAATAGACTTATTAAATAGGCTTATTTCAGCAACTTAGACTTATTAAATAGGCCTATTAAATAGGCTTATTAAATAGACTTATTAAACAGGCTCATTAAATAATTATTAAATAGGCTCAATAAATAGGCTTATTAAATAGGCTTAAAAAATAGGCTCAATAAATAGGCTTATTAAATAGGCTTATTAAATAGGCTTATTAAATAGACTTATTAAATAGGCTTATTAAATAGGCTCAATAAAAAGGCTTATTAAATAGGCTCAATAAATAGGCTTATTAAATAGGCTCAATAAATAGGCTTATTAAATAGGCTCAATAAATAGGCTTATTAAATAGGCTCATTAAATACTTATTAAATAGACTTATTAAATAGACTCATTAAATAGGCTTATTAAATAGGCTTATTAAATAGGCTTATTAAATAGGCTTATTAAATAGACGTATTAAATACCCTCATTAAATAGGCTTATTTTAGCAACTTAGGCTTATTAAATAGGTTTATTTCAGCAACTTAGACTTATTAAAGAGCCTTATTAAATAGGCTTATTTCAGCAACTTAGGCTTATTAAATAAGCTTATTTCAGCAACTTATTCTTATTAAATAGCCTTATTAAACAGGTTTATTTCAGCAACTTAGGCTTATTAAATAGCATTTTTAAATAGGTTTATTTCAGCAACTTAGACTTATTAAATATACCTTTTAAAATAGGCTTAGTTCAGAAACTTAGGCTTATTAAATGGTCTTATTTCAGCAACTTCAGCTCATTACATAGCCTTATTAAATAGGCTTATTCAGCAACTTAGGCTTATTAAATAGCCTTATTAAATATACTTATTTCAGCAACTTAGACTTATTAAATAGGTTTATTCAGCAACTTAGGCTTATTAAATAGGCTTATTCAGCAACTTAGGCTTATTTAATAGGCTTATTTCATCAACTTAGGCTTATTAAATAGGCTCATTCAGAAACTTAGTCTTATTAAATAAGCTTATTTCAGCAACTTAGACTTATTAAATAGGCCTATTAAATAGGCTTATTAAATAGTCTTATTTCAGCAACTTAGATTTATTTAAAAAGGCCTATTAAATAGGCTTATTAAATAGACTTATTAAATAGGCTCATTAAATCGGCTTATTAAATAGGCTTATTAAATAGGCTCAATAAATAGGCTTATTAAATAGGCTTATTAAATAGGCTTATTAAATAGACTTATTAAATAGGCTCAATAAATAGGCTTATTAAATAGGCTCAATAAATAGGCTTATTAAATAGGCTTATTAAATAGACTTATTAAATAGGCTAAATAAATCGGCTTATTAAATAGGCTTATTAAATAGGCTCAATAAATAGGCTTATTAAATAGGCTTATTAAATAGGCTTATTAAATAGACTTATTAAATAGGCTCAATAAATAGGCTTATTAAATAGGCTCAATAAATAGGCTTATTAAATAGGCTCATTAAATACTCATTAAATATGTTTATTAAATAGGTGTATTAATTAGGCTTATTAAATAGACTTATTAAACAGGCTCATTAAATAATTATTAAATAGGCTCAATAAATAGGCTTATTAAATAGGCTTAAAAAATAGGCTCAATAAATAGGCTTATTAAATAGGCTTATTAAATAGGCTTATTAAATAGACTTATTAAATAGGCTTATTAAATAGGCTCAATAAAAAGGCTTATTAAATAGGCTCAATAAATAGGCTTATTAAATAGGCTCAATAAATAGGCTTATTAAATAGGCTCAATAAATAGGCTTATTAAATAGGCTTATTAAATAGGCTCAATAAATAGGCTTATTAAATAGGCTCAATAAATAGGCTTATTAAATAGGCTCATTAAATACTTATTAAATAGACTTATTAAATAGACTCATTAAATAGGCTTATTAAATAGGCTTATTAAATAGGCTTATTAAATAGGCTTATTAAATAGAAGTATTAAATACCCTCATTAAATAGGCTTATTTTAGCAACTTAGGCTTATTAAATAGGTTTATTTCAGCAACTTAGACTTATTAAAGAGCCTTATTAAATAGGCTTATTTCAGCAACTTAGGCTTATTAAATAAGCTTATTTCAGCAACTTATTCTTATTAAATAGCCTTATTAAACAGGTTTATTTCAGCAACTTAGACTTATTAAATATACCTTTTAAAATAGGCTTAGTTCAGAAACTTAGGCTTATTAAATGGTCTTATTTCAGCAACTTCGGCTCATTACATAGCCTTATTAAATAGGCTTATTCAGCAACTTAGGCTTATTAAATAGCCTTATTAAATATACTTATTTCAGCAACTTAGACTTATTAAATAGGTTTATTCAGCAACTTAGGCTTATTAAATAGGCTTATTCAGCAACTTAGGCTTATTTAATAGGCTTATTTCAGCAACTTAGGCTTATTAAATAGGCTCATTCAGAAACTTAGTCTTATTAAATAAGCTTATTTCAGCAACTTAGACTTATTAAATAGGCCTATTAAATAGGCTTATTAAATAGTCTTATTTCAGCAACTTAGATTTATTTAAAAAGGCCTATTAAATAGGCTTATTAAATAGGCTTATTAAATAGACTTATTAAATAGGCTCAATAAATAGGCTTATTAAATAGGCTTATTAAATAGACTTATTAAATAGGCTCAATAAATCGGCTTATTAAATAGGCTTATTAAATAGGCTTATTAAATAGGCTTATTAAATAGGCGTATTAAATAGACTTATTAAATCGGCTTATTAAATAGGCTCAATAAATAGGCTTATTAAATAGGCTTAATAAATAGGCTTATTAAATAGGCTCATTAAATACTTATTAAATAGGCTTATTAAATAGACTTATTAAATATGTTTATTAAATAGGTGTATTAATTAGGCTTATTAAATAGGCTTATTAAATAGGCTTATTAAATAGGCGTATTAAATAGACTTATTAAATCGGCTTATTAAATAGGCTCAATAAATAGGCTTATTAAATAGGCTCAATAAATCTGCTTATTAAATAGGCTCAATAAATAGGCTTATTAAATAGGCTCAATAAATAGGCTTATTAAATAGGCTCATTAAATACTTATTAAATAGGCTTATTAAATAGACTTATTAAATATGTTTATTAAATAGGTGTATTAATTAGGCTTATTAAATAGGTTTATTAAATAGGCTTATTAAATAGACTTATTAAATAGACTTATTAAATAGACTTATTAAATAGCCTCATGAAATAGGCTTATTTTAGCAACTTAGGCTTATTAAATAGGTTTATTTCAGCAACTTAGACTTATTAAAGAGCCTTATTAAATAGGCTTATTTCAGCAACTTAGGCTTATTAAATAAGCTTATTTCAGCAACTTATGCTTATTAAATAGCCTTATTAAACAGGTTTATTTCAGCAACTTAGGCTTATTAAATAGCTTTTTTAAATAGGTTTATTTCAGCAACTTAGACTTATTAAATATACCTTTTTAAATAGGCTTAGTTCAGAAATGTAGGCTTATTAAATAGTCTTATTTCAGCAACTTAGGCTCATTAAATAGCCTTATGAAATAGGCTTATTTCAGCAACTTAGGCTTATTAAATAGCCGTATTAAATCGGCTTATTTTAGCAACTTAGACTTATTAAATAGGTTTATTCAGCAACTTAGGCTTATTAAATAGGCTTATTCAGCAACTTAGGCTTATTAAATAGGCTTATTTCAGCAACTTAAACTTATTAAATAGGCCTATTAAATAGGTTTATTAAATAGGCTTATTTCAGCAACTTAGACTTATTAAATAGGCCTATTAAAAACAGGCTTATTAAATAGAGATATTAAATAGGCTCATTAAATACTTATTAAATAGGCTTATTAAATAGGCTTATTAAATAGACTTATTTAATAGGCTCAATAAATCGGCTTATTAAATAGGCTTATTAAATAGGCTCAATAAATAGGCATATTAAATAGGCTTATTAAATAGGCTTATTAAATAGACTTATTAAATCAGCTTATTAAATAGGCTCAATAAATAGGCTTATTAAATAGGCTCAATAAATATGCTTATTAAATAGGCTCAATAAATAGGCTCAATAAATAGGCTTATTAAATAGGCTCATTAAATACTTATTAAATAGGCTTATTAAATAGACTTATTAAATAGACTTATTAAATAGTCTTATTAAATAGACTTATTAAATAGTCTTATTAAAAAGGCTTATTAAATAGACTTATTAAATAGGCTCATTAAATACTTATTAAATATGTTTATTAAATAGGTGTATTAATTAGGCTTATTAAATAGGCTTATTAAATAGGCTTATTAAATAGACTTATTAAATAGACTTATTAAATAGCCTCATGAAATAGGCTGATTTCAGCAACTTAGGCTTATTAAATATACTTATTTCAGCAACTTAGGCTTATTAAATAGGCTTATTTCAGCAACTTAGACTTATTAAATAGCCTTATTTCAGCAACTTAGGCTTATTAAATAGGCTTATTTCAGCAACTTAGGCTTATTAAGTATCCTTATTTCATCAACTTAGACTTATTAAATAGGCTTAATTCAGCAACTTAGGCTTATTAAATAGGCTTATTCAGCAACTTAGGCTTATTAAATAGGCTTATTTCAGCAACTTACGCTTATTAAATAGGCTCATTCAGAAACTTAGGCTTATTAAATAGGCTTATTTCAGCAACTTAGACTTATTAAATAGGCCTATTAAATAGGCTTATTAAATAGGCTTATTTCAGCAACTTAGACTTATTAAATAGGCCTATTAAATAGGCTTATTAAATAGGCTTATTAAATAGACTTATTAAATAGACTTATTAAATAGACTTATTAAATAGACTTATTAAATAGCCTCATGAAATAGGCTTATTTTAGCAACTTAGGCTTATTGAATAGGTTTATTTCAGCAACTTAGACTTATTAAAGAGCCTTATTAAATAGGCTTATTTCAGCAAACTTAGGCTTATTAAATATACTTATTTCAGCAACTTAGGCTTATTAAATAGGCTTATTTCAGCAACTTAGACTTATTAAATAGCCTTATTTCAGCAACTTAGGCTTATTAAATAGGCTTATTTCAGCAACTTAGACTTATTAAATAGCCTTATTTCAGCAACTTAGGCTTATTAAATAGGCTTATTCAGCAACTTAGGCTTATTAAATAGGCTTATTTCAGCAACTTAGGCTTATTAAATAGGCTCATTCAGAAACTTAGGCTTATTAAATAGGCTTATTTCAGCAACTTAGACTTATTAAATAGGCCTATTAAATAGGCTTATTAAATAGGCTTATTTCAGCAACTTAGACTTATTAAATAGGCCTATTAAATAAGCTTATTAAATACACTTATTAAATAGGCTCATTAAATACTTATTAAATATACTTATTAAATAGGCTTATTAAATAGGCTTATTAAATAGGCTCAATAAATAGGCTCAATAAATAGGCATATTAAATAGGCTTATTGAATAGACTTATTAAATAGGCTTATTAAATAGTCTCAATAAATAGGCTTATTAAATAGGCTCAATAAATAGGCTTATTAAATAGGCTCAATAAATAGGCTTATTAAATAGGCTCATTAAATACTTATTAAATAGACTTATTAAATAGACTTATTACATAGGCTTATTAAATAGGCTTATTAAATAGGCTTATTAAATAGGCTTATTAAATAGACTTATTAAATAGCTCATTAAATAGGCTTATTTCAGCAACTTAAGCTTATTAAATAGCCTTATTTCAGCAACTTACGCTTATTAAATAGGCTTATTTCAGCAACTTAGGCTTATTAAATAGCCTAATTAAGTAGGCTTATTTCAGCAACTTGGGCTTATTAAATAGGCTTATTTCAGCAACTTACGCTGATTAAAAAGGCTTATTTCAGCAACTTAGACTTATTAAATAGCCTTATTTCAGCAACCTAGACTCATTAAATAGGCTTATTTCAGCAACGTAAGCTTATTAAATATACTTATTTCAGCAACTTAGGCTTATTAAATAGGCTTATTTCAGCAACTTAGACTTATTAAATAGCCTTATTTCAGCAACTTATGCTTATTAAATAGGCTTATTTCAGCAACTTAGGCTTATTAAATAGGCTTATTTCAGCAACTTAGACTTACTAAATAGGCTTATTTCAGCAACTTAGGCTTATTAAATAGGCTTATTCAGCAACTTAGGCTTATTAAATAGGCTTATTTCGGCAACTTAGGCTTATTAAATAGGCTCATTCAGAAACTTAGGCTTATTAAATAGGCTTATTTCAGCAACTTAGACTTATTAAATAGGCTTATTAAATAGACTTATTAAATAGGCTTATTTCAGCAACTTAGACTTATTAAATAGGCCTATTAAATAGGCTTATTAAATATACTTATTAAACAGGCTCATTAAATAATTATTAAATAGGCTTGTTAAATAGGCTTATTAAATAGACTTATTAAATAGGCTCAATAAATAGGCTTATTAAATAGGCTTCTTAAATAGGCACAATAAATAGGCTTATTAAATAGGCTTATTAAATAGGCTTATTAAATAGACTTATTAAATAGGCTTATTAAATAGGCTCAATAAATAGGCTTATTAAATAGGCTCAATAAATAGGCTTATTAAATAGGCTCAATAAATAGGCTTATTAAATAGGCTCAATAAATAGGCTTATTAAATAGGCTCATTAAATACTTATTAAATAGACTTATTAAATAGACTCATTAAATAGGCTTATTAAATAGGCTTATTAAATAGGCTTATTAAATAGGCTTATTAAATAGATGTATTAAATAGCCTCATTAAATAGGCTTATTTTAGCAACTTAGGCTTATTAAATAGGTTTATTTCAGCAACTTAGACTTATTAAAGAGCCTTATTAAATAGGCTTATTTCAGCAACTTAGGCTTATTAAATAAGCTTATTTCAGCAACTTATTCTTATTAAATAGCCTTATTAAACAGGTTTATTTCAGCAACTTAGGTTTATTAAATAGCATTTTTAAATAGGTTTATTTCAGCAACTTAGGCTCATTAAATAGCCTTATTAAATAGGCTTATTCAGCAACTTAGGCTTATTAAATAGCCTTATTAAATATGCTTATTTCAGCAACTTAGACTTATTAAATAGGTTTATTCAGCAACTTAGGCTTATTAAATAGGCTTATTCAGCAACTTAGGCTTATTTAATAGGCTTATTTCAGCAACTTAGGCTTATTAAATAGGCTCATTCAGAAACTTAGGCTTAGTAAATAAGCTTATTTCAGCAACTTAGACTTATTAAATAGGCCTATTAAATAGGCTTATTAAATAGGCTTATTTCAGCAACTTAGATTTATTAAAAAAGGCCTTTTAAATAGGCTTATTAAATAGACTTATTAAATAGGCTCATTAAATACCTATTAAATAGGCTTATTAAATAGGCTTATTAAATAGACTTATTAAATAGGCTCAATAAATAGGCTTATTAAATAGGCTTATTAAATAGACTTACTAAATAGGCTCAATAAATCGGCTTATTAAATAGGCTTATTAAATAGGCTCAATAAATAGGCTTATTAAATAGGCTTATTAAATAGGCTTATTAAATAGACTTATTAAATAGGCTCAATAAATAGGCTTATTAAATAGGCTCAATAAATATGCTTATTAAATAGGCTCAATAAATAGGCTTATTAAATAGGCTCAATGAATAGGCTTATTAAATAGGCTCATTAAATACTTATTAAATAGGCTTATTAAATAGACTTATTAAATAGGCTCAATAAATAGGCTTATTAAATAGGCTTATTAAATAGACGTATTAAATAGGCTCAATAAATCGGCTTATTAAATAGGCTTATTAAATAGGCTCAATAAATAGGCTTATTAAATACGCTCAATAAATAGGCTTATTAAATAGGCTCAATAAATAGGCTTATTAAATAGGCTCAATAAATAGGCTTATTAAATAGGCTCAATAAATAGGCTTATTAAATAGGCTCATTAAATACTTATTAAATAGGCTTATTAAATAGACTTATTAAATAGACTTATTAAATAGGCTTATTAAATAGACTTATTAAATAGTCTTATTAAAAAGGCTTATTAAATAGACTTATTAAATAGGCTCATTAAATACTCATTAAATATGTTTATTAAATAGGTGTATTAATTAGGCTTATTAAATAGGCTTATTAAATAGGCTTATTAAATAGACTTATTAAATAGACTTATTAAATAGACTTATTAAATAGACTTATTAAATAGCCTCATGAAATAGGCTTATTTTGGCAACTTAGGCTTATTAAATAGGTTTATTTCAGCAACTTAGACTTATTAAAGAGCCTTATTAAATAGGCTTATTGCAGCAACTTAGGCTTATTAAATAAGCTTATTTCAGCAACTTATGCTTATTAAATAGCCTTATTAAACAGGTTTATTTCAGCAACTTAGGCTTATTAAATAGCATTTTTAAATAGGTTTATTTCAGCAACTTAGACTTATTAAATATACTTTTTTAAATAGGCTTAGTTCAGAAACTTAGGCTTATTAAATAGTCTTATTTCAGCAAATTAGGCTCATTAATTAGCCTTATGAAATAGGCTTATTTCAGCAACTTAGGCTTATTAAATAGCCGTATTAAATAGGCTTATTTCAGCAACTTAGACTTATTAAATAGGTTTATTCAGCAACTTAGGCTTATTAAATAGGCTTATTCAGCAACTTAGGCTTATTAAATAGGCTTATTTCAGCAACTTAGACTTATTAAATAGGCCTATTAAATAGGCTTATTAAATAGGCTTATTTCAGCAACTTAGACTTATTAAATAGGCCTATTAAATAGGCTTATTAAATAGACTTATTAAATAGGCTCATTAAATACTTATTAAATAGGCTTATTAAATAGGCTTATTAAATAGACTTATTAAATAGGCTCAATAAATCGGCTTATTAAATAGGCTGATTAAATAGGCTCAATAAATAGGCTTATTAAATAGGCTTATTAAATAGGCTTATTAAATAGACTTATTAAATCGGCTTATTAAATAGGCTCAATAAATAGGCTTATTAAATAGGCTCAATAAATATGCTTATTAAATAGGCTCAATAAATAGGCTTATTAAATAGGCTCAATAAAAAGGCTTATTAAATAGGCTCATTAAATACTTATTAAATAGGCTTATTAAATAGACTCATTAAATAGGCTTATTAAATAGGCTTATTAAATAGGCTTATTAAATAGGCTTATTAAATAGACGTATTAAATACCCTCATTAAATAGGCTTATTTTAGCAACTTAGGCTTATTAAATAGGTTTATTTCAGCAACTTAGACTTATTAAAGAGCCTTATTAAATAGGCTTATTTCAGCAACTTAGGCTTATTAAATAAGCTTATTTCAGCAACTTATTCTTATTAAATAGCCTTATTAAACAGGTTTATTTCAGCAACTTAGGCTTATTAAATAGCATTTTTAAATAGGTTTATTTCAGCAACTTAGACTTATTAAATATACCTTTTAAAATAGGCTTAGTTCAGAAACTTAGGCTTATTAAATGGTCTTATTTCAGCAACTTCGGCTCATTACATAGCCTTATTAAATAGGCTTATTCAGCAACTTAGACTTATTAAATAGGTTTATTCAGCAACTTAGGCTTATTAAATAGGCTTATTCAGCAACTTAGGCTTATTTAATAGGCTTATTTCAGCAACTTAGGCTTATTAAATAGGCTCATTCAGAAACTTAGGCTTATTAAATAAGCTTATTTCAGCAACTTAGACTTATTAAATAGGCCTATTAAATAGGCTTATTAAATAGGCTTATTTCAGCAACTTAGATTTATTAAAAAAGGCCTATTAAATAGGCTCAATAAATAGGCTTATTAAATAGGCTTATTAAATAGGCTTATTAAATAGACTTATTAAATAGGCTCAATAAATAGGCTTATTAAATAGGCTCAATAAATAGGCTTATTAAATAGGCTTATTAAATAGACTTATTAAATAGGCTCAATAAATCGGCTTATTAAATAGGCTTATTAAATAGGCTCAATAAATAGGCTTATTAAATAGGCTTATTAAATAGGCTTATTAAATAGACTTATTAAATAGGCTCAATAAATAGGCTTATTAAATAGGCTCAATAAATAGCTTATTAAATAGGCTCATTAAATACTTATTAAATAGGCTTATTAAATAGACTTATTAAATAGGCTTATTAAATAGACTTATTAAATAGTCTTATTAAAAAGGCTTATTAAATAGACTTATTAAATAGGCTCATTAAATACTCATTAAATATGTTTATTAAATAGGTGTATTAATTAGGCTTATTAAATAGGCTTATTAAATAGGCCTATTAAATAGACTTATTAAATAGGCTTATTTCAGCAACTTAGACTTATTAAATAGGCCTATTAAAAATGCTTATTAAATAGACTTATTAAACAGGCTCATTAAATAATTATTAAATAGGCTCAATAAATAGGCTTATTAAATAGGCTTAAAAAATAGGCTCAATAAATAGGCTTATTAAATAGGCTTATTAAATAGGCTTATTAAATAGACTTATTAAATAGGCTTATTAAATAGGCTCAATAAAAAGGCTTATTAAATAGGCTCACTAAATAGGCTTATTAAATAGGCTCAATAAATAGGCTTATTAAATAGGCTCAATAAATAGGCTTATTAAATAGGCTCATTAAATACTTATTAAATAGACTTATTAAATAGACTCATTAAATAGGCTTATTAAATAGGCTTATTAAATAGGCTTATTAAATAGGCTTATTAAATAGACTTATTAAATACCCTCATTAAATAGGCTTATTTTAGCAACTTAGGCTTATTAAATAGGTTTATTTCAGCAACTTAGACTTATTAAAGAGCTTTATTAAATAGGCTTATTTCAGCAACTTAGGCTTATTAAATAAGCTTATTTCAGCAACTTATTCTTATTAAATAGCCTTATTAAACAGGTTTATTTCAGCAACTTAGGCTTATTAAATAGCATTTTTAAATAGGTTTATTTCAGCAACTTAGACTTATTAAATATACCTTTTAAAATAGGCTTAGTTCAGAAACTTAGGCTTATTAAATGGTCTTATTTCAGCAACTTCGGCTCATTACATAGCCTTATTAAATAGGCTTATTCAGCAAATTAGGCTTATTAAATAGCCTTATTAAATATACTTATTTCAGCAACTTAGACTTATTAAATAGGTTTATTCAGCAACTTAGGCTTATTAAATAGGCTTATTCAGCAACTTAGGCTTATTTAATAGGCTTATTTCATCAACTTAGGCTTATTAAATAGGCTCATTCAGAAACTTAGTCTTATTAAATAAGCTTATTTCAGCAACTTAGACTTATTAAATAGGCCTATTAAATAGGCTTATTAAATAGTCTTATTTCAGCAACTTAGATTTATTTAAAAAGGCCTATTAAATAGGCTTATTAAATAGACTTATTAAATAGGCTCATTAAATCGGCTTATTAAATAGGCTTATTAAATAGGCTCAATAAATAGGCTTATTAAATAGGCTTATTAAATAGGCTTATTAAATAGACTTATTAAATAGGCTCAATAAATAGGCTTATTAAATAGGCTCAATAAATAGGCTTATTAAATAGGCTTATTAAATAGACTTATTAAATAGGCTAAATAAATCGGCTTATTAAATAGGCTTATTAAATAGGCTCAATAAATAGGCTTATTAAATAGGCTTATTAAATAGGCTTATTAAATAGACTTATTAAATAGGCTCAATAAATAGGCTTATTAAATAGGCTCAATAAATAGGCTTATTAAATAGGCTCATTAAATACTTATTAAATAGGCTTATTAAATAGACTTATTAAATAGGCTTATTAAATAGACTTATTAAATAGTCTTATTAAAAAGGCTTATTAAATAGACTTATTAAATAGGCTCATTAAATACTCATTAAATATGTTTATTAAATAGGTGTATTAATTAGGCTTATTAAATAGGCTTATTAAATAGGCCTATTAAATAGACTTATTAAATAGGCTTATTTCAGCAACTTAGACTTATTAAATAGGCCTATTAAATAGGCTTATTAAATAGACTTATTAAACAGGCTCATTAAATAATTATTAAATAGGCTCAATAAATAGGCTTATTAAATAGGCTTAAAAAATAGGCTCAATAAATAGGCTTATTAAATAGGCTTATTAAATAGGCTTATTAAATAGACTTATTAAATAGGCTTATTAAATAGGCTCAATAAAAAGGCTTATTAAATAGGCTCAATAAATAGGCTTATTAAATAGGCTCAATAAATAGGCTTATTAAATAGGCTCAATAAATAGGCTTATTAAATAGGCTCATTAAATACTTATTAAATAGACTTATTAAATAGACTCATTAAATAGGCTTATTAAATAGGCTTATTAAATAGGCTTATTAAATAGGCTTATTAAATAGACGTATTAAATACCCTCATTAAATAGGCTTATTTTAGCAACTTAGGCTTATTAAATAGGTTTATTTCAGCAACTTAGACTTATTAAAGAGCCTTATTAAATAGGCTTATTTCAGCAACTTAGGCTTATTAAATAAGCTTATTTCAGCAACTTATTCTTATTAAATAGCCTTATTAAACAGGTTTATTTCAGCAACTTAGGCTTATTAAATAGCATTTTTAAATAGGTTTATTTCAGCAACTTAGACTTATTAAATATACCTTTTAAAATAGGCTTAGTTCAGAAACTTAGGCTTATTAAATGGTCTTATTTCAGCAACTTCAGCTCATTACATAGCCTTATTAAATAGGCTTATTCAGCAACTTAGGCTTATTAAATAGCCTTATTAAATATACTTATTTCAGCAACTTAGACTTATTAAATAGGTTTATTCAGCAACTTAGGCTTATTAAATAGGCTTATTCAGCAACTTAGGCTTATTTAATAGGCTCATTTCATCAACTTAGGCTTATTAAATAGGCTCATTCAGAAACTTAGTCTTATTAAATAAGCTTATTTCAGCAACTTAGACTTATTAAATAGGCCTATTAAATAGGCTTATTAAATAGTCTTATTTCAGCAACTTAGATTTATTTAAAAAGGCCTATTAAATAGGCTTATTAAATAGACTTATTAAATAGGCTCATTAAATCGGCTTATTAAATAGGCTTATTAAATAGGCTCAATAAATAGGCTTATTAAATAGGCTTATTAAATAGGCTTATTAAATAGACTTATTAAATAGGCTCAATAAATAGGCTTATTAAATAGGCTCAATAAATAGGCTTATTAAATAGGCTTATTAAATAGACTTATTAAATAGGCTAAATAAATCGGCTTATTAAATAGGCTTATTAAATAGGCTCAATAAATAGGCTTATTAAATAGGCTTATTAAATAGGCTTATTAAATAGACTTATTAAATAGGCTCAATAAATAGGCTTATTAAATAGGCTCAATAAATAGGCTTATTAAATAGGCTCATTAAATACTCATTAAATATATTTATTAAATAGGTGTATTAATTAGGCTTATTAAATAGACTTATTAAACAGGCTCATTAAATAATTATTAAATAGGCTCAATAAATAGGCTTATTAAATAGGCTTAAAAAATAGGCTCAATAAATAGGCTTATTAAATAGGCTTATTAAATAGGCTTATTAAATAGACTTATTAAATAGGCTTATTAAATAGGCTCAATAAAAAGGCTTATTAAATAGGCTCAATAAATAGGCTTATTAAATAGGCTCAATAAATAGGCTTATTAAATAGGCTCAATAAATAGGCTTATTAAATAGGCTTATTAAATAGGCTCAATAAATAGGCTTATTAAATAGGCTCAATAAATAGGCTTATTAAATAGGCTCATTAAATACTTATTAAATAGACTTATTAAATAGACTCATTAAATAGGCTTATTAAATAGGCTTATTAAATAGGCTTATTAAATAGGCTTATTAAATAGACGTATTAAATACCCTCATTAAATAGGCTTATTTTAGCAACTTAGGCTTATTAAATAGGTTTATTTCAGCAACTTAGACTTATTAAAGAGCCTTATTAAATAGGCTTATTTCAGCAACTTAGGCTTATTAAATAAGCTTATTTCAGCAACTTATTCTTATTAAATAGCCTTATTAAACAGGTTTATTTCAGCAACTTAGACTTATTAAATATACCTTTTAAAATAGGCTTAGTTCAGAAACTTAGGCTTATTAAATGGTCTTATTTCAGCAACTTCGGCTCATTACATAGCCTTATTAAATAGGCTTATTCAGCAACTTAGGCTTATTAAATAGCCTTATTAAATATACTTATTTCAGCAACTTAGACTTATTAAATAGGTTTATTCAGCAACTTAGGCTTATTAAATAGGCTTATTCAGCAACTTAGGCTTATTTAATAGGCTTATTTCAGCAACTTAGGCTTATTAAATAGGCTCATTCAGAAACTTAGTCTTATTAAATAAGCTTATTTCAGCAACTTAGACTTATTAAATAGGCCTATTAAATAGGCTTATTAAATAGTCTTATTTCAGCAACTTAGATTTATTTAAAAAGGCCTATTAAATAGGCTTATTAAATAGGCTTATTAAATAGACTTATTAAATAGGCTCAATAAATAGGCTTATTAAATAGGCTTATTAAATAGACTTATTAAATAGGCTCAATAAATCGGCTTATTAAATAGGCTTATTAAATAGGCTTATTAAATAGGCTTATTAAATAGGCGTATTAAATAGACTTATTAAATCGGCTTATTAAATAGGCTCAATAAATAGGCTTATTAAATAGGCTCAATAAATAGGCTTATTAAATAGGCTCATTAAATACTTATTAAATAGGCTTATTAAATAGACTTATTAAATATGTTTATTAAATAGGTGTATTAATTAGGCTTATTAAATAGGCTTATTAAATAGGCTTATTAAATAGGCGTATTAAATAGACTTATTAAATCGGCTTATTAAATAGGCTCAATAAATAGGCTTATTAAATAGGCTCAATAAATCTGCTTATTAAATAGGCTCAATAAATAGGCTTATTAAATAGGCTCAATAAATAGGCTTATTAAATAGGCTCATTAAATACTTATTAAATAGGCTTATTAAATAGACTTATTAAATATGTTTATTAAATAGGTGTATTAATTAGGCTTATTAAATAGGTTTATTAAATAGGCTTATTAAATAGACTTATTAAATAGACTTATTAAATAGACTTATTAAATAGCCTCATGAAATAGGCTTATTTTAGCAACTTAGGCTTATTAAATAGGTTTATTTCAGCAACTTAGACTTATTAAAGAGCCTTATTAAATAGGCTTATTTCAGCAACTTAGGCTTATTAAATAAGCTTATTTCAGCAACTTATGCTTATTAAATAGCCTTATTAAACAGGTTTATTTCAGCAACTTAGGCTTATTAAATAGCTTTTTTAAATAGGTTTATTTCAGCAACTTAGACTTATTAAATATACCTTTTTAAATAGGCTTAGTTCAGAAATGTAGGCTTATTAAATAGTCTTATTTCAGCAACTTAGGCTCATTAAATAGCCTTATGAAATAGGCTTATTTCAGCAACTTAGGCTTATTAAATAGCCGTATTAAATCGGCTTATTTTAGCAACTTAGACTTATTAAATAGGTTTATTCAGCAACTTAGGCTTATTAAATAGGCTTATTCAGCAACTTAGGCTTATTAAATAGGCTTATTTCAGCAACTTAAACTTATTAAATAGGCCTATTAAATAGGTTTATTAAATAGGCTTATTTCAGCAACTTAGACTTATTAAATAGGCCTATTAAAAACAGGCTTATTAAATAGAGATATTAAATAGGCTCATTAAATACTTATTAAATAGGCTTATTAAATAGGCTTATTAAATAGACTTATTTAATAGGCTCAATAAATCGGCTTATTAAATAGGCTTATTAAATAGGCTCAATAAATAGGCATATTAAATAGGCTTATTAAATAGGCTTATTAAATAGACTTATTAAATCAGCTTATTAAATAGGCTCAGTAAATAGGCTTATTAAATAGGCTCAATAAATATGCTTATTAAATAGGCTCAATAAATAGGCTCAATAAATAGGCTTATTAAATAGGCTCATTAAATACTTATTAAATAGGCTTATTAAATAGACTTATTAAATAGACTTATTAAATAGTCTTATTAAATAGACTTATTAAATAGTCTTATTAAAAAGGCTTATTAAATAGACTTATTAAATAGGCTCATTAAATACTTATTAAATATGTTTATTAAATAGGTGTATTAATTAGGCTTATTAAATAGGCTTATTAAATAGGCTTATTAAATAGACTTATTAAATAGACTTATTAAATAGCCTCATGAAATAGGCTGATTTCAGCAACTTAGGCTTATTAAATATACTTATTTCAGCAACTTAGGCTTATTAAATAGGCTTATTTCAGCAACTTAGACTTATTAAATAGCCTTATTTCAGCAACTTAGGCTTATTAAATAGGCTTATTTCAGCAACTTAGGCTTATTAAGTAGCCTTATTTCATCAACTTAGACTTATTAAATAGGCTTAATTCAGCAACTTAGGCTTATTAAATAGGCTTATTCAGCAACTTAGGCTTATTAAATAGGCTTATTTCAGCAACTTACGCTTATTAAATAGGCTCATTCAGAAACTTAGGCTTATTAAATAGGCTTATTTCAGCAACTTAGACTTATTAAATAGGCCTATTAAATAGGCTTATTAAATAGGCTTATTTCAGCAACTTAGACTTATTAAATAGGCCTATTAAATAGGCTTATTAAATAGGCTTATTAAATAGACTTATTAAATAGACTTATTAAATAGACTTATTAAATAGACTTATTAAATAGCCTCATGAAATAGGCTTATTTTAGCAACTTAGGCTTATTGAATAGGTTTATTTCAGCAACTTAGACTTATTAAAGAGCCTTATTAAATAGGCTTATTTCAGCAAACTTAGGCTTATTAAATATACTTATTTCAGCAACTTAGGCTTATTAAATAGGCTTATTTCAGCAACTTAGACTTATTAAATAGCCTTATTTCAGCAACTTAGGCTTATTAAATAGGCTTATTTCAGCAACTTAGGCCTATTAAATAGCCTTATTTCAGCAACTTAGACTTATTAAATAGGCTTATTTCAGCAACTTAGGCTTATTAAATAGGCTTATTCAGCAACTTAGGCTTATTAAATAGGCTTATTTCAGCAACTTAGGCTTATTAAATAGGCTCATTCAGAAACTTAGGCTTATTAAATAGGCTTATTTCAGCAACTTAGACTTATTAAATAGGCCTATTAAATAGGCTTATTAAATAGGCTTATTTCAGCAACTTAGACTTATTAAATAGGCCTATTAAATAAGCTTATTAAATACACTTATTAAATAGGCTCATTAAATACTTATTAAATATACTTATTAAATAGGCTTATTAAATAGGCTTATTAAATAGGCTCAATAAATAGGCTCAATAAATAGGCATATTAAATAGGCTTATTAAATAGACTTATTAAATAGGCTTATTAAATAGGCTCAATAAATAGGCTTATTAAATAGGCTCAATAAATAGGCTTATTAAATAGGCTCAATAAATAGGCTTATTAAATAGGCTCATTAAATACTTATTAAATAGACTTATTAAATAGACTTATTACATAGGCTTATTAAATAGGCTTATTAAATAGGCTTATTAAATAGGCTTATTAAATAGACTTATTAAATAGCTCATTAAATAGGCTTATTTCAGCAACTTAAGCTTATTAAATAGCCTTATTTCAGCAACTTACGCTTATTAAATAGGCTTATTTCAGCAACTTAGGCTTATTAAATAGCCTAATTAAGTAGGCTTATTTCAGCAACTTGGGCTTATTAAATAGGCTTATTTCAGCAACTTACGCTGATTAAAAAGGCTTATTTCAGCAACTTAGACTTATTAAATAGCCTTATTTCAGCAACCTAGACTCATTAAATAGGCTTATTTCAGCAACGTAAGCTTATTAAATATACTTATTTCAGCAACTTAGGCTTATTAAATAGGCTTATTTCAGCAACTTAGACTTATTAAATAGCCTTATTTCAGCAACTTAGGCTTATTAAATAGGCTTATTTCAGCAACTTAGACTTACTAAATAGGCTTATTTCAGCAACTTAGGCTTATTAAATAGGCTTATTCAGCAACTTAGGCTTATTAAATAGGCTTATTTCGGCAACTTAGGCTTATTAAATAGGCTCATTCAGAAACTTAGGCTTATTAAATAGGCTTATTTCAGCAACTTAGACTTATTAAATAGGCTTATTAAATAGACTTATTAAATAGGCTTATTTCAGCAACTTAGACTTATTAAATAGGCCTATTAAATAGGCTTATTAAATATACTTATTAAACAGGCTCATTAAATAATTATTAAATAGGCTTGTTAAATAGGCTTATTAAATAGACTTATTAAATAGGCTCAATAAATAGGCTTATTAAATAGGCTTCTTAAATAGGCACAATAAATAGGCTTATTAAATAGGCTTATTAAATAGGCTTATTAAATAGACTTATTAAATAGGCTTATTAAATAGGCTCAATAAATAGGCTTATTAAATAGGCTCAATAAATAGGCTTATTAAATAGGCTCAATAAATAGGCTTATTAAATAGGCTCAATAAATAGGCTTATTAAATAGGCTCATTAAATACTTATTAAATATACTTATTAAATAGACTCATTAAATAGGCTTATTAAATAGGCTTATTAAATAGGCTTATTAAATAGGCTTATTAAATAGATGTATTAAATAGCCTCATTAAATAGGCTTATTTTAGCAACTTAGGCTTATTAAATAGGTTTATTTCAGCAACTTAGACTTATTAAAGAGCCTTATTAAATAGGCTTATTTCAGCAACTTAGGCTTATTAAATAAGCTTATTTCAGCAACTTATTCTTATTATAGCCTTATTAAACAGGTTTATTTCAGCAACTTAGGTTTATTAAATAGCATTTTTAAATAGGTTTATTTCAGCAACTTAGACTTATTAAATATACCTTTTAAAATAGGCTTAGTTCAGAAACTTAGGCTTATTAAATAGTCTTATTTCAGCAACTTAGGCTCATTAAATAGCCTTATTAAATAGGCTTATTCAGCAACTTAGGCTTATTAAATAGCCTTATTAAATATGCTTATTTCAGCAACTTAGACTTATTAAATAGGTTTATTCAGCAACTTAGGCTTATTAAATAGGCTTATTCAGCAACTTAGGCTTATTTAATAGGCTTATTTCAGCAACTTAGGCTTATTAAATAGGCTCATTCAGAAACTTAGGCTTAGTAAATAAGCTTATTTCAGCAACTTAGACTTATTAAATAGGCCTATTAAATAGGCTTATTAAATAGGCTTATTTCAGCAACTTAGACTTATTAAATAGGCCTATTAAATAAGCTTATTAAATACACTTATTAAATAGGCTCATTAAATACTTATTAAATATACTTATTAAATAGGCTTATTAAATAGGCTTATTAAATAGGCTCAATAAATAGGCTCAATAAATAGGCATATTAAATAGGCTTATTAAATAGACTTATTAAATAGGCTTATTAAATAGGCTCAATAAATAGGCTTATTAAATAGGCTCAATAAATAGGCTTATTAAATAGGCTCAATAAATAGGCTTATTAAATAGGCTCATTAAATACTTATTAAATAGACTTATTAAATAGACTTATTACATAGGCTTATTAAATAGGCTTATTAAATAGGCTTATTAAATAGGCTTATTAAATAGACTTATTAAATAGCTCATTAAATAGGCTTATTTCAGCAACTTAAGCTTATTAAATAGCCTTATTTCAGCAACTTACGCTTATTAAATAGGCTTATTTCAGCAACTTAGGCTTATTAAATAGCCTAATTAAGTAGGCTTATTTCAGCAACTTGGGCTTATTAAATAGGCTTATTTCAGCAACTTACGCTGATTAAAAAGGCTTATTTCAGCAACTTAGACTTATTAAATAGCCTTATTTCAGCAACCTAGACTCATTAAATAGGCTTATTTCAGCAACGTAAGCTTATTAAATATACTTATTTCAGCAACTTAGGCTTATTAAATAGGCTTATTTCAGCAACTTAGACTTATTAAATAGCCTTATTTCAGCAACTTATGCTTATTAAATAGGCTTATTTCAGCAACTTAGGCTTATTAAATAGGCTTATTTCAGCAACTTAGACTTACTAAATAGGCTTATTTCAGCAACTTAGGCTTATTAAATAGGCTTATTCAGCAACTTAGGCTTATTAAATAGGCTTATTTCGGCAACTTAGGCTTATTAAATAGGCTCATTCAGAAACTTAGGCTTATTAAATAGGCTTATTTCAGCAACTTAGACTTATTAAATAGGCTTATTAAATAGACTTATTAAATAGGCTTATTTCAGCAACTTAGACTTATTAAATAGGCCTATTAAATAGGCTTATTAAATATACTTATTAAACAGGCTCATTAAATAATTATTAAATAGGCTTGTTAAATAGGCTTATTAAATAGACTTATTAAATAGGCTCAATAAATAGGCTTATTAAATAGGCTTATTAAATAGGCACAATAAATAGGCTTATTAAATAGGCTTATTAAATAGGCTTATTAAATAGACTTATTAAATAGGCTTATTAAATAGGCTCAATAAATAGGCTTATTAAATAGGCTCAATAAATAGGCTTATTAAATAGGCTCAATAAATAGGCTTATTAAATAGGCTCAATAAATAGGCTTATTAAATAGGCTCATTAAATACTTATTAAATAGACTTATTAAATAGACTCATTAAATAGGCTTATTAAATAGGCTTATTAAATAGGCTTATTAAATAGGCTTATTAAATAGATGTATTAAATAGCCTCATTAAATAGGCTTATTTTAGCAACTTAGGCTTATTAAATAGGTTTATTTCAGCAACTTAGACTTATTAAAGAGCCTTATTAAATAGGCTTATTTCAGCAACTTAGGCTTATTAAATAAGCTTATTTCAGCAACTTATTCTTATTAAATAGCCTTATTAAACAGGTTTATTTCAGCAACTTAGGTTTATTAAATAGCATTTTTAAATAGGTTTATTTCAGCAACTTAGACTTATTAAATATACATTTTAAAATAGGCTTAGTTCAGAAACTTAGGCTTATTAAATAGTCTTATTTCAGCAACTTAGGCTCATTAAATAGCCTTATTAAATAGGCTTATTCAGCAACTTAGGCTTATTAAATAGCCTTATTAAATATGCTTATTTCAGCAACTTAGACTTATTAAATAGGTTTATTCAGCAACTTAGGCTTATTAAATAGGCTTATTCAGCAACTTAGGCTTATTTAATAGGCTTATTTCAGCAACTTAGGCTTATTAAATAGGCTCATTCAGAAACTTAGGCTTAGTAAATAAGCTTATTTCAGCAACTTAGACTTATTAAATAGGCCTATTAAATAGGCTTATTAAATAGGCTTATTTCAGCAACTTAGATTTATTAAAAAAGGCCTTTTAAATAGGCTTATTAAATAGACTTATTAAATAGGCTCATTAAATACCTATTAAATAGGCTTATTAAATAGGCTTATTAAATAGACTTATTAAATAGGCTCAATAAATAGGCTTATTAAATAGGCTTATTAAATAGACTTACTAAATAGGCTCAATAAATCGGCTTATTAAATAGGCTTATTAAATAGGCTCAATAAATAGGCTTATTAAATAGGCTTATTAAATAGGCTTATTAAATAGACTTATTAAATAGGCTCAATAAATAGGCTTATTAAATAGGCTCAATAAATATGCTTATTAAATAGGCTCAATAAATAGGCTTATTAAATAGGCTCAATGAATAGGCTTATTAAATAGGCTCATTAAATACTTATTAAATAGGCTTATTAAATAGACTTATTAAATAGGCTCAATAAATAGGCTTATTAAATAGGCTTATTAAATAGACTTATTAAATAGGCTCAATAAATCGGCTTATTAAATAGGCTTATTAAATAGGCTCAATAAATAGGCTTATTAAATAGGCTTATTAAATAGGCTTATTAAATAGACTTATTAAATCGGCTTATTAAATAGGCTCAATAAATAGGCTTATTAAATAGGCTCAATAAATAGGCTTATTAAATAGGCTCAATAAATAGGCTTATTAAATAGGCTCATTAAATACTTATTAAATAGGCTTATTAAATAGACTTATTAAATAGACTTATTAAATAGGCTTATTAAATAGACTTATTAAATAGTCTTATTAAAAAGGCTTATTAAATAGACTTATTAAATAGGCTCATTAAACACTCATTAAATATGTTTATTGAATAGGTGTATTAATTAGGCTTATTAAATAGGCTTATTAAATAGGCTTATTAAATAGACTTATTAAATAGACTTATTAAATAGACTTATTAAATAGACTTATTAAATAGCCTCATGAAATAGGCTTATTTTGGCAACTTAGGCTTATTAAAGAGCCTTATTAAATAGGCTTATTGCAGCAACTTAGGCTTATTAAATAAGCTTATTTCAGCAACTTATGCTTATTAAATAGCCTTATTAAACAGGTTTATTTCAGCAACTTAGGCTTATTAAATAGCATTTTTAAATAGGTTTATTTCAGCAACTTAGACTTATTAAATATACTTTTTTAAATAGGCTTAGTTCAGAAACTTAGGCTTATTAAATAGTCTTATTTCAGCAACTTAGGCTCATTAAATAGCCTTATGAAATAGGCTTATTTCAGCAACTTAGGCTTATTAAATAGCCGTATTAAATAGGCTTATTTCAGCAACTTAGACTTATTAAATAGGTTTATTCAGCAACTTAGGCTTATTAAATAGGCTTATTCAGCAACTTAGGCTTATTAAATAGGCTTATTTCAGCAACTTAGACTTATTAAATAGGCCTATTAAATAGGCTTATTAAATAGGCTTATTTCAGCAACTTAGACTTATTAAATAGGCCTATTAAATAGGCTTATTAAATAGACTTATTAAATAGGCTCATTAAATACTTATTAAATAGGCTTATTAAATAGGCTTATTAAATAGACTTATTAAATAGGCTCAATAAATCGGCTTATTAAATAGGCTGATTAAATAGGCTCAATAAATAGGCTTATTAAATAGGCTTATTAAATAGGCTTATTAAATAGACTTATTAAATCGGCTTATTAAATAGGCTCAATAAATAGGCTTATTAAATAGGCTCAATAAATATGCTTATTAAATAGGCTCAATAAATAGGCTTATTAAATAGGCTCAATAAAAAGGCTTATTAAATAGGCTCATTAAATACTTATTAAATAGGCTTATTAAATAGACTTATTAAATAGACTTATTAAATAGTCTTATTAAATAGACTTATTAAATAGTCTTATTAAAAAGGCTTATTAATTAGACTTATTAAATAGGCTCATTAAATACTTATTAAATATGTTTATTAAATAGGTGTATTAATTAGGCTTATTAAATAGGCTTATTAAAAAAGCTTATTAAATAGGCTTATTAAATAGACTTATTAAATAGCTCATTAAATAGGCTTATTTCAGCAACTTAGGCTTATTAAATAGCCTTATTTCAGCAACTTACGCTTATTACATAGGCTTATTTCAGCAACTTAGGCTTATTAAATAGCCTAATTAAGTAGGCTTATTTCAGCAACTTGGGCTTATTAAATAGGCTCATTCAGAAACTTAGGCTTATTAAATAGGCTTATTTCAGCAACTTAGACTTATTAAATAGGCCTATTAAATAGACTTATTAAATAGGCTTATTTCAGCAACTTAGACTTATTAAATAGGCCTATTAAATAGGCTTATTAAATAGACTTATTAAACAGGCTCATTAAATAATTATTAAATAGGCTTGTTAAATAGGCTTATTAAATAGACTTATTAAATAGGCTCAATAAATAGGCTTATTAAATAGGCTTATTAAATAGGCACAATAAATAGGCTTATTAAATAGGCTTATTAAATAGGCTTATTGAATAGACTTATTAAATAGGCTTATTAAATAGGCTCAATAAATAGGCTTATTAAATAGGCTCAATAAATAGGCTTATTAAATAGGCTCAATAAATAGGCTTATTAAATAGGCTCAATAAATAGGCTTATTAAATAGGCTCATTAAATACTTATTAAATAGACTTATTAAATAGACTCATTAAATAGGCTTATTAAATAGGCTTATTAAATAGGCTTATTAAATAGGCGTATTAAATAGACGTATTAAATAGCCTCATTAAATAGGCTTATTTTAGCAACTTAGGCTTATTAAATAGGTTTATTTCAGCAACTTAAACTTATTAAAGAGCCTTTTTAAATAGGCTTATTGCAGCAACTTATGCTTATTAAATAAGCTTATTTCAGCAACTTATGCTTATTAAATAGCCTTATTAAACAGGTTTATTTCAGCAACTTAGGCTTATTAAATAGCATTTTTAAATAGGTTTATTTCAGCAACTTAGACTTATTAAATATCCTTTTTTAAATAGGCTTAGTTCAGAAACTTAGGCTTATTAAATAGTCTTATTTCAGCAACTTAGGCTCATTAAATAGCCTTATGAAATAGGCTTATTTCAGCAACTTAGGCTTATTAAATAGCCGTATTAAATAGGCTTATTTCAGCAACTTAGACTTATTAAATAGGTTTATTCAGCAACTTAGGCTTATTAAATAGGCTTATTCAGCAACTTAGGCTTATTAAATAGGCTTATTTCAGCAACTTAGACTTATTAAATAGGCCTATTAAATAGGCTTATTAAATAGGCTTATTTCAGCAACTTAGACTTATTAAATAGGCCTATTAAATAGGCTTATTAAATAGACTTATTAAATAGGCTCATTAAATACTTATTAAATAGGCTTATTAAATAGGCTTATTAAATAGACTTATTAAATAGGCTCAATAAATCGGCTTATTAAATAGGCTGATTAAATAGGCTCAATAAATAGGCTTATTAAATAGGCTTATTAAATAGGCTTATTAAATAGACTTATTAAATCGGCTTATTAAATAGGCTCAATAAATAGGCTTATTAAATAGGCTCAATAAATATGCTTATTAAATAGGCTCAATAAATAGGCTTATTAAATAGGCTCAATAAAAAGGCTTATTAAATAGGCTCATTAAATACTTATTAAATAGGCTTATTAAATAGACTTATTAAATAGACTTATTAAATAGTCTTATTAAATAGACTTATTAAATAGTCTTATTAAAAAGGCTTATTAAATAGACTTATTAAATAGGCTCATTAAATACTTATTAAATATGTTTATTAAATAGGTGTATTAATTAGGCTTATTAAATAGGCGTATTAAATAGGCTTATTAAATAGGCTTATTAAATAGGCTTATTAAATAGACTTATTAAATAGCTCATTAAATAGGCTTATTTCAGCAACTTAGGCTTATTAAATAGCCTTATTTCAGCAACTTACGCTTATTACATAGGCTTATTTCAGCAACTTAGGCTTATTAAATAGCCTAATTAAGTAGGCTTATTTCAGCAACTTGGGCTTATTAAATAGGCTCATTCAGAAACTTAGGCTTATTAAATAGGCTTATTTCAGCAACTTAGACTTATTAAATAGGCCTATTAAATAGACTTATTAAATAGGCTTATTTCAGCAACTTAGACTTATTAAATAGGCCTATTAAATAGGCTTATTAAATAGACTTATTAAACAGGCTCATTAAATAATTATTAAATAGGCTTGTTAAATAAGCTTATTAAATAGACTTATTAAATAGGTTCAATAAATAGGCTTATTAAATAGGCTTATAAAATAGGCACAATAAATAGGCTTATTAAATAGGCTTATTAAATAGGCTTATTGAATAGACTTATTAAATAGGCTTATTAAATAGGCTCAATAAATAGGCTTATTAAATAGGCTCAATAAATAGGCTTATTAAATAGGCTCAATAAATAGGCTTATTAAATAGGCTCAATAAATAGGCTTATTAAATAGGCTCATTAAATACGTATTAAATAGACTTATTAAATAGACTCATTAAATAGGCTTATTAAATAGGCTTATTAAATAGGCTTATTAAATAGGCGTATTAAATAGACGTATTAAATAGCCTCATTAAATAGGCTTATTTTAGCAACTTAGGCTTATTAAATAGGTTTATTTCAGCAACTTAGACTTATTAAAGAGCCTTTTTAAATAGGCTTATTGCAGCAACTTAGGCTTATTAAATAAGCTTATTTCAGCAACTTATGCGTATTAAATAGCCTTATTAAACAGGTTTATTTCAGCAACTTAGGCTTATTAAATAGCATTTTTAAATAGGTTTATTTCAGCAACTTAGACTTATTAAATATACTTTTTTAAATAGGCTTAGTTCAGAAACTTAGGCTTATTAAATAGTCTTATTTCAGAAACTTAGGCTCATTAAATAGCCTTATGAAATAGGCTTATTTCAGCAACTTAGGCTCATTAAATACTTATTAAATAGGCTTATTAAATAGGCTTATTAAAAAGACGTATTAAATAGGCTCAATAAATAGGCTTATCAAATAGGCTTATTAAATAGGCTCAATAAATAGGCTTATTAAATAGGCTTATTAAATAGGCTTATTAAATAGACTTATTAAATAGGCTTATTAAATAGGCTCAATAAATAGGCTTATTAAATAGGCTCAATAAATAGGCTTATTAAATAGGCTCAATAAATAGGCTTATTAAATAGGCTCAATAAATAGGCTTATTAAATAGGCTCATTAAATACTTATTAAATAGGCTTATTGAATAGACTTATTAAATAGACTTATTAAATAGGCTTATTAAATAGACTTATTAAATAAGCTTATTAAAAAGGCTTATTAAATAGACTTATTAAATAGGCTCATTAAATACTTATTAAATATGTTTATTAAATAGGCGTATTAAATAGGCTTATTAAATAGGCTTATTAAATAGGCTTATTAAATAGGCTTATTAAATAGACTTATTAAATAGCCTAATTAAACAGGCTTATTTTAGCAACTTAGGCTTATTTTATAGGTTTATTTCAGCAACTTAGACTTATTAAATAGCCTTATTAAATAGGCTTATTTCAGCAACTTAGGCTTATTAAATAAGCTTATTTCAGCAACTTATGCTTATTAAATAGCCTTATTAAACAGGTTTATTTCAGCAACTTAGGCTTATTAAATAGCATTTTAAATAGGTTTATTTCAGCAACTTAGACGTATTAAATAGGCTTATTAAATAGGCTTAGTTCAGAAACTTAGGCTTATTAAATAGGCTTATTTCAGCAACTTAGGCTCATTAAATAGCCTTATTAAATAGGCTTATTTCAGCAACTTAGGCTTATTAAACAGGCTTATTTCAGCAACTTAAACTTATTAAATAGCCTTATTTCAGCAACTTAGGCTTATTAAATAGCCTTATTCAGCAACTTAGGCTCATTAAATAGGCTTATTTCAGCAACTTAGGCTTATTAAATAGGCTCATTCAGAAACTTAGGCTTATTAAATAGGCTTATTTAAGCAACTTAGACTTATTAAATAGGCCTATTAAATAGGCTTATTAAATAGGCTTATTTCAGCAACTTAGATTTATAAAAAAGGCCTATTAAATAGGCGTATTGAATAGACTTATTAAATAGGCTCATTAAATACTTATTAAATAGGCTTATTAAATAGACTTATTAAATAGGCTCAATAAATAGGCTTATTAAATAGGCTTATTAAATAGACTTATTAAATCGGCTTATTAAATAGGCTCAATAAATAGGCTTATTAAATAGGCTCAATAAATATGCTTATTAAATAGGCTCAATAAATAGGCTTATTAAATAGGCTCAATAAATAGGCTTATTAAATAGGCTTATTAAATAGACTTATTAGACTTATTAAATAGGCTTATTAAATAGACTTATTAAATAGTCTTATTAAATAGGCTTATTAAATAGACTTATTAAATAGACTTATTAAATAGACTTATTAAATAGACTTATTAAATAGCCTCATGAAATAGGCTTATTTTAGCAACTTAAGCTTATTAAATAGGTTTATTTCAGCAACTTAGACTTATTAAAGAGCCTTATTAAATAGGCTTATTTCAGCAACTTAGGCTTATTAAATAAGCTTATTTCAGCAACTTATGCTTATTAAATAGCCTTATTAAACAGGTTTATTTCAGCAACTTAGGCTTATTAAATAGCATTTTTAAATAGGCTTATTTCAGCAACTTAGCCTTATTAAATAGGCTTATTTCAGCAACTTAGACTTATTAAATAGGTTTATTCAGCAACTTAGGCTTATTAAATAGGCTTATTTCAGAAACTTAGACTTATTAAATAGGCCTATTAAATAGGCTTATTAAATAGGCTTATTTCAGCAACTTAGACTTATTAAATAGGCCTATTAAATAGGCTTATTAAATAGACTTATTAAATAGGCTCATTAAATACTTATTAAATAGGCTTATTAAATAGGCTTATTAAATAGACTTATTAAATAGGCTCAATAAATAGGCTTATTAAATAGGCTTATTAAATAGGCTCAATAAATAGGCTTATTAAATAGGCTTATTAAATAGGCTTATTAAATAGGCTCAATAAATAGGCTCATTAAATAGGCTCAATAAATAGGCTTATTAAATAGGCTCAATAAATAGGCTTATTAAATAGGCTCATTAAATACTTATTAAATAGGCTTATTAAATAGACTTATTAAATAGGCTTATTAAATAGGCTTATTAAATAGACTTATTAAATAGGCTCAATAAATAGGCTTATTAAATAGGCTTATTAAATAGGCTCAATAAATAGGCTTATTAAATAGGCTCAATAAATAGGCTTATTAAATAGGCTCAATAAATAGGCTCATTAAATAGGCTCAATAAATAGGCTTATTAAATAGGCTCAATAAATAGGCTTATTAAATAGGCTCATTAAATACTTATTAAATAGGCTTATTAAATAGACTTATTAAATAGGCTAAATAAATAGGCTTATTAAATAGGCTTATTAAATTGACTTATTAAATAGGCTCAATAAATCGGCTTATTAAATAGGCTTATTAAATAGACTTATTAAATCGGCTTATTAAATAGGCTCAATAAATAGGCTTATTAAATAGGCTTATTAAATACGCTTATTAAATAGGCTTATTAAATAGACTTATTAAATAGCCTAATTAAATAGGCTTATTTTAGCAACTTAGGCTTATTAAATAGGTTTATTTCAGCAACTTAGACTTATTAAATAGCCTTATTAAATAGGCTTATTTCAGCAACTTAGGCTTATTAAATAAGCTTATTTCAGCAACTTATGCTTATTAAATAGCCTTATTAAACAGGTTTATTTCAGCAACTTAGGCTTATTAAATAGCATTTTAAATAGGTTTATTTCAGCAACTTAGACTTATTAAATAGGCTTATTAAATAGGCTTAGTTCAGAAACTTAGGCTTATTAAATAGGCTTATTTCAGCAACTTAGGCTCATTAAATAGCCTTACTAAATAGCCTTATTTCAGCAACTTAGGCTTATTAAATAGCCTTATTTCAGCAACTTAGACTTATTAAATAGGCTTATTCAGCAACTTAGGCTCATTAAATAGCCTTACTAAATAGGCTTATTTCAGCAACTTAGGCTTATTAAACAGGCTTATTTCAGCAACTTAAACTTATTAAATAGCCTTATTTCAGCAACTTAGGCTTATTAAATAGCCTTATTCAGCAACTTAGGCTCATTAAATAGGCTTATTTCAGCAACTTAGGCTTATTAAATAGGCTCATTCAGAAACTTAGGCTTATTAAATAGGCTTATTTCAGCAACTTAGACTTATTAAATAGGCCTATTAAATAGGCATATTAAATAGGCTTATTTCAGCAACTTAGATTTATTAAAAAAGGCCTATTAAATAGGCGTATTGAATAGACTTATTAAATAGGCTCATTAAATACTTATTAAATAGGCTTATTAAATAGGCTTATTAAATAGACTTATTAAATAGGCTCAATAAATAGGCTTATTAAATAGGCTTATTAAATAGACTTATTAAATAGGCTCAATAAATCGGCTTATTAAATAGGCTTATTAAATAGACTTATTAAATCGGCTTATTAAATAGACTTATTAAATAGACTTATTAAATAGACTTATTAAATAGCCTCATGAAATAGGCTTATTTTAGCAACTTAAGCTTATTAAATAGGTTTATTTCAGCAACTTAGACTTATTAAAGAGCCTTATTAAATAGGCTTATTTAAGCAACTTAGGCTTATTAAATAAGCTTATTTCAGCAACTTATGCTTATTAAATAGCCTTATTAAACAGGTTTATTTCAGCAACTTAGGCTTATTAAATAGCATTTTTAAATAGGTTTATTTCAGCAACTTAGACTTATTAAATATACCTTTTTAAATAGGCTTAGTTCAGAAACTTTGGCTTATTAAATAGTCTTATTTCAGCAACTTAGGCTCATTAAATAGCCTTATTAAATAGGCTTATTTCAGCAACTTAGGCTTATTAAATAGCCTTATTAAATAGGCTTATTTCAACAACTTAGACTTATTAAATAGGTTTATTCAGCAACTTAGGCTTATTAAATAGGCTTATTCAGCAACTTAGGCTTATTAAATAGGCTTATTTCAGCAACTTAGACTTATTAAATAGGCCTATTAAATAGGCTTATTAAATAGGCTTATTTCAGCAACTTAGACTTATTAAATAGGCCTATTAAATAGGCTTATTAAATAGACTTATTAAATAGGCTCATTAAATACTTATTAAATAGGCTTATTAAATAGGCTTATTAAATAGACTTATTAAATAGGCTCAATAAATAGGCTTATTAAATAGGCTTATTAAATAGGCTCAATAAATAGGCTTATTAAATAGGCTTATTAAATAGGCTTATTAAATAGGCTCAATAAATAGGCTCATTAAATAGGCTCAATAAATAGGCTTATTAAATAGGCTCAATAAATAGGCTTATTAAATAGGCTCATTAAATACTTATTAAATAGGCTTATTAAATAGACTTATTAAATAGGCTTATTAAATAGACTTATTAAATAGGCTCAATAAATAGGCTTATTAAATAGGCTTATTAAATAGGCTCAATAAATAGGCTTATTAAATAGGCTCAATAAATAGGCTTATTAAATAGGCTCAATAAATAGGCTCATTAAATAGGCTCAATAAATAGGCTTATTAAATAGGCTCAATAAATAGGCTTATTAAATAGGCTCATTAAATACTTATTAAATAGGCTTATTAAATAGACTTATTAAATAGGCTCAATAAATCGGCTTATTAAATAGGTTTATTAAATAGACTTATTAAATCGGCTTATTAAATAGGCTCAATAAATAGGCTTATTAAATAGGCTTATTAAATACGCTTATTAAATAGGCTTATTAAATAGACTTATAAAATAGCCAAATTAAATAGGCTTATTTTAGCAACTTAGGCTTATTAAATAGGTTTATTTCAGCAACTTAGACTTATTAAACAGCCTTATTAAATAGGCTTATTTCAACAACTTAGGCTTATTAAATAAGCTTATTTCAGCAACTTATGCTTATTAAATAGCCTTATTAAACAGGTTTATTTCAGCAACTTAGGCTTATTAAATAGTATTTTAAATAGGTTTATTTCAGCAACTTAGACTTATTAAATAGGCTTATTAAATAGGCTTAGTTCAGAAACTTTGGCTTATTAAATAGGCTTATTTCAGCAACTTAGGCTCATTAAATAGCCTTACTAAATAGCCTTATTTCAGCAACTTTGGCTTATTAAATAGCCTTATTTCAGCCACTTAGACTTATTAAATAGGCTTATTCAGCAACTTAGGCTCATTAAATAGCCTTACTAAATAGGCTTATTTCAGCAACTTAGGCTTATTAAACAGGCTTATTTCAGCAACTTAAACTTATTAAATAGCCTTATTTCAGCAACTTAGGCTTATTAAATAGCCTTATTCAGCAACTTAGGCTCATTAAATAGGCTTATTTCAGCAACTTAGGCTTATTAAATAGGCTCATTCAGAAACTTAGGCTCATTAAATAGGCTTATTTCAGCAACTTAGACTTATTAAATAGGCCTATTAAATAGGCTTATTAAATAGGCTTATTTCAGCAACTTAGATTTATTAAAAAAGGCCTATTAAATAGGCGTATTGAATAGACTTATTAAATAGGCTCATTAAATACTTATTAAATAGGCTTATTAAATAGACTTATTAAATAGGCTCAATAAATAGGCTTATTAAATAGGCTTATTAAATAGACTTATTAAATCGGCTTATTAAATAGGCTCAATAAATAGGCTGATTAAATAGGCTCAATAAATATGCTTATTAAATAGGCTCAATAAATAGGCTTATTAAATAGGCTTATTAAATAGACTTATTAGACTTATTAAATAGGCTTATTAAATAGACTTATTAAATAGTCTTATTAAATAGGCTTATTAAATAGACTTATTAAATAGACTTATTAAATAGACTTATTAAATAGACTTATTAAATAGCCTCATGAAATAGGCTTATTTTAGCAACTTAAGCTTATTAAATAGGTTTATTTCAGCAACTTAGACTTATTAAAGAGCCTTATTAAATAGGCTTATTTCAGCAACTTAGGCTTATTAAATAAGCTTATTTCAGCAACTTATGCTTATTAAATAGCCTTATTAAACAGGTTTATTTCAGCAACTTAGGCTTATTAAATAGCATTTTTAAATAGGTTTATTTCAGCAACTTAGACTTATTAAATATACCTTTTTAAATAGGCTTAGTTCAGAAACTTTGGCTTATTAAATAGTCTTATTTCAGCAACTTAGGCTCATTAAATAGCCTTATTAAATAGGCTTATTTCAGCAACTTAGGCTTATTAAATAGCCTTATTAAATAGGCTTATTTCAGCAACTTAGACTTATTAAATAGGTTTATTCAGCAACTTAGGCTTATTAAATAGGCTTATTCAGCAACTTAGGCTTATTAAATAGGCTTATTTCAGCAACTTAGACTTATTAAATAGGCCTATTAAATAGGCTTATTAAATAGGCTTATTTCAGCAACTTAGACTTATTAAATAGGCCTATTAAATAGGCTTAATAAATAGACTTATTAAATAGGCTCATTAAATACTTATTAAATAGGCTTATTAAATAGACTTATTAAATAGGCTCAATAAATAGGCTTATTAAATAGGCTTATTAAATAGGCTCAATAAATAGGCTTATTAAATAGGCTTATTAAATAGGCTTATTAAATAGGCTCAATAAATAGGCTCATTAAATAGGCTCAATAAATAGGCTTATTAAATAGGCTCAATAAATAGGCTTATTAAATAGGCTCATTAAATACTTATTAAATAGGCTTATTAAATAGACTTATTAAATAGGCTTATTAAATAGGCTTATTAAATAGACTTATTAAATAGGCTTAATAAATAGGCTTATTAAATAGGCTTATTAAATAGGCTCAATAAATAGGCTTATTAAATAGGCTCAATAAATAGGCTTATTAAATAGGCTCAATAAATAGGCTCATTAAATAGGCTCAATAAATAGGCTTATTAAATAGGCTCAATAAATAGGCTTATTAAATAGGCTCATTAAATACTTATTAAATAGGCTTATTAAATAGACTTATTAAATAGGCTAAATAAATAGGCTTATTAAATAGGCTTATTAAATAGACTTATTAAATAGGCTCAATAAATCGGCTTATTAAATAGGCTTATTAAATAGACTTATTAAATCGGCTTATTAAATAGGCTCAATAAATAGGCTTATTAAATAGGCTTATTAAATACGCTTATTAAATAGGCTTATTAAATAGACTTATTAAATAGCCAAATTAAATAGGCTTATTTTAGCAACTTAGGCTTATTAAATAGGTTTATTTCAGCAACTTAGACTTATTAAATAGCCTTATTAAATAGGCTTATTTCAACAACTTAGGCTTATTAAATAAGCTTATTTCAGCAACTTATGCTTATTAAATAGCCTTATTAAACAGGTTTATTTCAGCAACTTAGGCTTATTAAATAGGCTTATTCAGCAACTTAGGCTCATTAAATAGCCTTACTAAATAGGCTTATTTCAGCAACTTAGGCTCAATAAATAGGCTTATTAAATAGGCTCATTAAATACTTATTAAATAGGCTTATTAAATAGACTTATTAAATAGACTTATTAAATAGTCTTATTAAATAGACTTATTAAATAGGCTTATTAAAAAGGCTTATTAAATAGACTTATTAAATAGGCTCAATAAATAGGCTTATTAAATAGGCTCAATAAATAGGCTTATTAAATAGGCTCAATAAATAGGCTTATTAAATAGGCTCATTAAATACTTATTAAATAGACTTATTAAATAGACTGATTAAATAGGCTTATTAAATAGGCTTATTAAATAGGCTTATTAAATAGGCTTATTAAATAGACGTATTAAATAGCCTCATTAAATAGGCTTATTTTAGCAACTTAGGCTTATTAAATAGGTTTATTTCAGCAACTTAGACTTATTAAAGAGCCTTATTAAATAGGCATATTTCAGCAACTTAGGCTTATTAAATAAGCTTATTTCAGCAACTTATTCTTATTAAATAGCCTTATTAAACAGGTTTATTTCAGCAACTTAGGCTTATTAAATATCATTTTAAATAGGTTTATTTCAGCAACTTAGACTTATTAAATATACCTTTTAAAATAGGCTTAGTTCAGAAACTTAGGCTTATTAAATAGTCTTATTTCAGCAACTTAGGCTCATTAAATAGCCTTATTAAATAGGCTTATTCAGCAACTTAGGCTTATTAAATAGCCTTATTAAATATGCTTATTTCAGCAACTTAGACTTATTAAATAGGTTTATTCAGCAACTTAGGATTATTAAATAGGCTTATTCAGCAACTTAGGCTTATTTAATAGGCTTATTTCAGCAACTTAGGCTTATTAAATAGGCTCATTCAGAAACTTAGGATTATTAAATAAGCTTATTTCAGCAACTTAGACTTATTAAATAGGCCTATTAAATAGGCTTATTAAATAGGCTTATTTCAGCAACTTAGATTTATTAAAAAAGGCCTATTAAATAGGCTTATTAAATAGACTTATTAAATAGGCTCATTAAATACTTATTAAATAGGCTTATTAAATAGGCTTATTAAATAGACTTATTAAATAGGCTCAATAAATAGGCTTATTAAATAGGCTTATTAAATAGACTTATTAAATAGGCTCAATAAATCGGCTTATTAAATAGGCTTATTAAATAGGCTCAATAAATAGGCTTATTAAATAGGCATATTAAATAGGCTTATTAAATAGACTTATTAAATCAGCTTATTAAATAGGCTCAATAAATAGGCTTATTAAATAGGCTCAATAAATATGCTTATTAAATAGGCTCAATAAATAGGCTTATTAAATAGGCTCAATAAATAGGCTTATTAAATAGGCTCATTAAATACCTATTAAATAGACTTATTAAATAGACTCATTAAATAGGCTTATTAAATAGGCTTATTAAATAGGCTTATTAAATAGGCTTATTAAATAGACGTATTAAATAGCCTCATTAAATAGGCTTATTTTAGCAACTTGGGCTTATTAAATAGGTTTATTTCAGCAACTTAGACTTATTAAAGAGCCTTATTAAATAGGCATATTTCAGCAACTTAGGCTTATTAAATAAGCTTATTTCAGCAACTTATTCTTATTAAATAGCCTTATTAAACAGGTTTATTTCAGCAACTTAGGCTTATTAAATAGCATTTTAAATAGGTTTATTTCAGCAACTTAGACTTATTAAATATACCTTTTAAAACAGGCTTAGTTCAGAAACTTAGGCTTATTAAATAGTCTTATTTCAGCAACTTAGGCTCATTAAATAGCCTTATTAAATAGACTTATTCAGCAACTTAGGCTTATTAAATAGCCTTATTAAATATGCTTATTTCAGCAACTTAGACTTATTAAATAGGTTTATTCAGCAACTTAGGCTTATTAAATAGGCTTATTCAGCAACTTAGGCTTATTTAATAGGCTTATTTCAGCAACTTAGGCTTATTAAATAGGCTCATTCAGAAACTTAGGCTTATTAAATAAGCTTATTTCAGCAACTCAGACTTATTAAATAGGCCTATTAAATAGGCTTATTAAATAGGCTTATTTCAGCAACTTAGATTTATTAAAAAAGGCCTATTAAATAGGCTTATTAAATAGACTTATTAAATAGGCTCATTAAATACTTATTAAATAGGCTTATTAAATAGGCTTATTAAATAGACTTATTAAATAGGCTCAATAAATAGGCTTATTATATAGGCTCATTAAATACTTATTAAATAGGCTTATTAAATAGACTTATTAAATCGGCTTATTAAATAGGCTCAATAAATAGGCTTATTAAATAGGCTCAATAAATATGCTTATTAAATAGGCTCAATAAATAGGCTTATTAAATAGGCTCAATAAATAGGCTTATTAAATAGGCTCATTAAATACTTATTAAATAGGCTTATTAAATAGACTTATTAAATATGTTTATTAAATAGGTGCATTAATTAGGCTTATTAAATAGGCTTATTAAATAGGCTTATTAAATAGACTTATTAAATAGACTTATTAAATATACTTATTAAATAGACTTATTAAATAGCCTCATGAAATAGGCTTATTTTAGCAACTTAGGCTTATTAAATAGGTTTATTTCAGCAACTTAGGCTTATTAAATAGGCTCAATAAATAGGCTTATTAAATAGGCTCATTAAATACTTATTAAATAGGCTTATTAAATAGACTTATTAAATATGTTTATTAAATAGGTGCATTAATTAGGCTTATTAAATAGGCTTATTAAATAGGCTTATTAAATAGACTTATTAAATAGACTTATTAAATATACTTATTAAATAGACTTATTAAATAGCCTCATGAAATAGGCTTATTTTAGCAACTTAGGCTTATTAAATAGGTTTATTTCAGCAACTTAGGCTTATTAAATAGGCTTATTCAGCAACTTAGGCTTATTTAATAGGCTTATTTCAGCAACTTAGGCTTATTAAATAGGCTCATTCAGAAACTTAGGCTTATTAAATAAGCTTATTTCAGCAACTCAGACTTATTAAATAGGCCTATTAAATAGGCTTATTAAATAGGCTTATTTCAGCAACTTAGATTTATTAAAAAAGGCCTATTAAATAGGCTTATTAAATAGACTTATTAAATAGGCTCATTAAATACTTATTAAATAGGCTTATTAAATAGGCTTATTAAATAGACTTATTAAATAGGCTCAATAAATAGGCTTATTAAATAGGCTCATTAAATACTTATTAAATAGGCTTATTAAATAGACTTATTAAATAGGCTTGTTAAATAGGCTTATTAAATAGGCTTATTAAATAGACTTATTAAATCGGCTTATTAAATAGGCTCAATAAATAGGCTTATTAAATAGGCTCAATAAATATGCTTATTAAATAGGCTCAATAAATAGGCTTATTAAATAGGTTCAATAAATAGGCTTATTAAATAGGCTCATTAAATACTTATTAAATAGGCTTATTAAATAGACTTATTAAATATGTTTATTAAATAGGTGCATTAATTAGGCTTATTAAATAGGCTTATTAAATAGGCTTATTAAATAGACTTATTAAATAGACTTATTAAATATACTTATTAAATATACTTATTAAATAGCCTCATGAAATAGGCTTATTTTAGCAACTTAGGCTTATTAAATAGGTTTATTTCAGCAACTTAGACTTATTAAAGAGCCTTATTAAATAGGCTTATTTCAGCAACTTAGGCTTATTAAATAAGCTTATTTCAGCAACTTATGCTTATTAAATAGCCTTATTAAACAGGTTTATTTCAGCAACTTAGGCTTATTAAATAGCATTTTTAAATAGGTTTATTTCAGCAACTTAGGCTTATTAAATAGGTTTATTTCAGCAACTTAGGCTTATTAAATAGGCTTATTCAGCAACTTAGGCTTATTTAATAGGCTTATTTCAGCAACTTAGGCTTATTAAATAGGCTCATTCAGAAACTTAGGCTTATTAAATAAGCTTATTTCAGCAACTCAGACTTATTAAATAGGCCTATTAAATAGGCTTATTAAATAGGCTTATTTCAGCAACTTAGATTTATTAAAAAAGGCCTATTAAATAGGCTTATTAAATAGACTTATTAAATAGGCTCATTAAATACTTATTAAATAGGCTTATTAAATAGGCTTATTAAATAGACTTATTAAATAGGCTCAATAAATAGGCTTATTAAATAGGCTCATTAAATACTTATTAAATAGGCTTATTAAATAGACTTATTAAATAGGCTTATTAAATAGGCTTATTAAATAGGCTTATTAAATAGACTTATTAAATCGGCTTATTAAATAGGCTCAATAAATAGGCTTATTAAATAGGCTCAATAAATATGCTTATTAAATAGGCTCAATAAATAGGCTTATTAAATAGGTTCAATAAATAGGCTTATTAAATAGGCTCATTAAATACTTATTAAATAGGCTTATTAAATAGACTTATTAAATATGTTTATTAAATAGGTGCATTAATTAGGCTTATTAAATAGGCTTATTAAATAGGCTTATTAAATAGACTTATTAAATAGACTTATTAAATATACTTATTAAATATACTTATTAAATAGCCTCATGAAATAGGCTTATTTTAGCAACTTAGGCTTATTAAATAGGTTTATTTCAGCAACTTAGACTTATTAAAGAGCCTTATTAAATAGGCTTATTTCAGCAACTTAGGCTTATTAAATAAGCTTATTTCAGCAACTTATGCTTATTAAATAGCCTTATTAAACAGGTTTATTTCAGCAACTTAGGCTTATTAAATAGCATTTTTAAATAGGTTTATTTCAGCAACTTAGACATATTAAATATACCTTTTTAAATAGGCTTAGTTCAGAAACTTAGGCTTATTAAATAGTCTCATTTCAGCAACTTAGGCTCATTAAATAGCCTTATGAAATAGGCTTATTTCAGCAACTTAGGCTTATTAAATAGCCGTATTAAATAGGATTATTTTAGCAACTTAGACTTATTAAATAGGTTTATTCGGCAACTTAGGCTTATTAAATAGGCTTATTCAGCAACTTAGGCTTATTAAATAGGTTTATTTCAGCAACTTAGACTTATTAAATAGGCCTATTAAATAGGCTTATTAAATAGGCTTATTTCAGCAACTTAGACTTATTAAATAGGCCTATTAAATAGGCTTATTAAATAGACATATTAAATAGGCTCATTAAATACTTATTAAATAGGCTTATTAAATAGGCTTATTAAATAGACTTATTAAATAGGCTCAATAAATCGGCTTATTAAATAGGCTTATTAAATAGGCTCAATAAATAGGCATATTAAATAGGCTTATTAAATAGACTTAATAAATAGACTTATTAAATAGACTTATTAAATAGACTTATTAAATAGCCTCATGAAATAGGCTTATTTTAGCAACTTAGGCTTATTAAATAGGTTTATTTCAGCAACTTAGACTTATTAAAGAGCCTTATTAAATAGGCTTATTTCAGCAACTTAGGCTTATTAAATATACTTATTTCAGCAAATTAGGCATATTAAATAGGCTTATTTCAGCAACCTAGACTTATTAAATAGCCTTATTTCATCAACTTAGGCTTATTAAATAGGCTTATTTCAGCAACTTAGGCTTATTAAATAGCCTTATTTCAGCAACTTAGACTTATTAAATAGGCTTATTTCAGCAACTTAGGCTTATTAAATAGGCTTATTCAGCAACTTAGGCTTATTAAATAGGCTTATTTCAGCAACTAAGGCTTATTAAATAGGCTCATTCAGAAACTTAGGCTTATTAAATAGGCTTATTTCAGCAACTTAGACTTATTAAATAGGCCTATTAAATAGGCTTATTAAATAGGCTTATTTCAGCAACTTAGACTTATTAAATAGGCGTATTAAATAGGCTTATTAAATAGACTTATTAAATAGGCTCAATAAATAGGCTTATTAAATAGTCTTATTAAATAGGCTCAATAAATAGGCTTATTAAATAGGCTTATTAAATAGACTTATTAAATAGGCTTATTAAATAGGCTCAATAAATAGGCTTATTAAATAGGCTCAATAAATAGGCTTATTAAATAGGCTCAATAAATAGGCTTATTAAATAGGCTCATTAAATACTTATTAAATAGACTTATTAAATAGACTTATTACATAGGCGTATTAAATAGGCTTATTAAATAGGCTTATTAAATAGGCTTATTAAATAGACTTATTAAATAGCTCATTAAATAGGCTTATTTCAGCAACTTAGGCTTATGAAATAGCCTTATTTCAGCAACTTACGCTTATTAAATAGGCTTATTTCAGCAACTTAGGCTTATTAAATAGCCTAATTAAGTAGGCTTATTTCAGCAACTTGGGCTTATTAAATAGGCTTATTTCAGCAACTTACGCTGATTAAAAAGGCTTATTTCAGCAACTTAGACTTATTAAATAGCCTTATTTCAGCAACCTAGACTCATTAAATAGGCTTATTTCAGCAACTTATGCTTATTAAATATACTTATTTCAGCAACTTAGGCTTATTAAATAGGCTTATTTCAGCAACTTAGACGTATTAAATAGCCTTATTTCAGCAACTTAGGCTTATTAAATAGGCTTATTTCAGCAACTTACGCTGATTAAAAAGGCTTATTTCAGCAACTTAGACTTATTAAATAGCCTTATTTCAGCAACCTAGACTCATTAAATAGGCTTATTTCAGCAACTTATGCTTATTAAATATACTTATTTCAGCAACTTAGGCTTATTAAATAGGCTTATTTCAGCAACTTAGACGTATTAAATAGCCTTATTTCAGCAACTTAGGCTTATTAAATAGGCTTATTTCAGTAACTTAGGCTTATTAAATAGGCTTATTTCAGCAACTTAGACTTATTAAATAGGCCTATTAAATAGACTTATTAAATAGGCTTATTTCAGCAACTTAGACTTATTAAATAGGCCTATTAAATAGGCTTATTAAATAGACTTATTAAACAGGCTCATTAAATAATTATTAAACAGGCTTGTGAAATAGGCTTATTAAATAGGCTCAATAAATAGGCTTATTAAATAGGCTCATTAAATACTTATTAAATAGGCTTATTAAATAGACTTATTAAATAGACTTATTAAATAGTCTTATTAAATAGACTTATTAAATAGGCTTATTAAAAAGGCTTATTAAATAGACTTATTAAATAGGCTCAATAAATAGGCTTATTAAATAGGCTCAATAAATAGGCTTATTAAATAGGCTCAATAAATAGGCTTATTAAATAGGCTCATTAAATACTTATTAAATAGACTTATTAAATAGACTCATTAAATAGGCTTATTAAATAGGCTTATTAAATAGGCTTATTAAATAGGCTTATTAAATAGACGTATTAAATAGCCTCATTAAATAGGCTTATTTTAGCAATTTAGGCTTATTAAATAGGTTTATTTCAGCAACTTAGACTTATTAAAGAGCCTTATTAAATAGGCATATTTCAGCAACTTAGGCTTATTAAATAAGCTTATTTCAGCAACTTATTCTTATTAAATAGCCTTATTACACAGGTTTATTTCAGAAACTTAGGCTTATTAAATAGCATTTTAAATAGGTTTATTTCAGCAACTTAGACTTATTAAATATACCTTTTAAAATAGGCTTAGTTCAGAAACTTAGGCTTATTAAATAGTCTTATTTCAGCAACTTAGGCTTATTAAATAGCCTTATTAAATATGCTTATTTCAGCAACTTAGACTTATTAAATAGGTTTATTCAGCAACTTAGGCTTATTAAATAGGCTTATTCAGCAACTTAGGCTTATTTAATAGGCTTATTTCAGCAACTTAGGCTTATTAAATAGGCTCATTCAGAAACTTAGGCTTATTAAATAAGCTTATTTCAGCAACTTAGACTTATTAAATAGGCCTATTAAATAGGCTTATTAAATAGGCTTATTTCAGCAACTTAGATTTATTAAAAAAGGCCTATTAAATAGGCTTATTAAATAGACTTATTAAATAGGCTCATTAAATACTTATTAAATAGGCTTATTAAATAGGCTTATTAAATAGACTTATTAAATAGGCTCAATAAATAGGCTTGTTAAATAGACTTATTAAATAGGCTCAATAAATAGGCTTATTAAATAGGCTCATTAAATACTTATTAAATAGGCTTATTAAATAGACTTATTAAATAGACTTATTAAATAGTCTTATTAAATAGACTTATTAAATAGGCTTATTAAAAAGGCTTATTAAATAGACTTATTAAATAGGCTCAATAAATAGGCTTATTAAATAGGCTCAATAAATAGCCTTATTAAATAGGCTCAATAAATAGGCTTATTAAATAGGCTCATTAAATACTTATTAAATAGACTTATTAAATAGACTCATTAAATAGGCTTATTAAATAGGCTTATTAAATAGGCTTATTAAATAGACGTATTAAATAGCCTCATTAAATAGGCTTATTTTAGCAACTTAGGCTTATTAAATATGTTTATTTCAGCAACTTAGACTTATTAAAGAGCCTTATTTCAGCAACTTAGGCTTATTAAATAGGCTTATTTCAGCAACTTAGGCTTATTAAATAGCCTTATTTTAGCAACTTAGACTTATTAAATAGGCTTATTTCAGCAACTTAGGCTTATTAAATAGGCTTATTCAGCAACTTAGGCTTATTAAATAGGCTTATTTCAGCAACTAAGGCTTATTAAATAGGCTCATTCAGAAACTTAGGCTTATTAAATAGGCTTATTTCAGCAACTTAGACTTATTAAATAGGCCTATTAAATAGGCTTATTAAATAGGCTTATTTCAGCAACTTAGACTTATTAAATAGGCGTATTAAATAGGCTTATTAAATAGACTTATTAAATAGGCTTATTAAATAGACTTATTAAATAGGCTCAATAAATAGGCTTATTAAATAGTCTTATTAAAAAGGCTCAATAAATAGGCTTATTAAATAGGCTTATTAAATAGACTTATTAAATAGGCTTATTAAATAGGCTCAATAAATAGGCTTATTAAATAGGCTCAATAAATAGGCTTATTAAATAGGCTCAATAAATAGGCTTATTAAATAGGCTCATTAAATACTTATTAAATAGACTTATTAAATAGACTTATTACATAGGCGTATTAAATAGGCTTATTAAATAGGCTTATTAAATAGGCTTATTAAATAGACTTATTAAATAGCTCATTAAATAGGCTTATTTCAGCAACTTAGGCTTATTAAATAGCCTTATTTCAGCAACTTACGCTTATTAAATAGGCTTATTTCAGCAACTTAGGCTTATTAAATAGCCTAATTAAGTAGGCTTATTTCAGCAACTTGGGCTTATTAAATAGGCTTATTTCAGCAACTTACGCTGATTAAAAAGGCTTATTTCAGCAACTTAGACTTATTAAATAGCCTTATTTCAGCAACCTAGACTCATTAAATAGGCTTATTTCAGCAACTTATGCTTATTAAATATACTTATTTCAGCAACTTAGGCTTATTAAATAGGCTTATTTCAGCAACTTAGACGTATTAAATAGCCTTATTTCAGCAACTTAGGCTTATTAAATAGGCTTATTTCAGTAACTTAGGCTTATTAAATAGGCTTATTTCAGCAACTTAGACTTATTAAATAGGCCTATTAAATAGACTTATTAAATAGGCTTATTTCAGCAACTTAGACTTATTAAATAGGCCTATTAAATAGGCTTATTAAATAGACTTATTAAACAGGCTCATTAAATAATTATTAAATAGGCTTGTTAAATAGGCTTATTAAATAGGCTCAATAAATAGGCTTATTAAATAGGCTCATTAAATACTTATTAAATAGGCTTATTAAATAGACTTATTAAATAGACTTATTAAATAGTCTTATTAAATAGACTTATTAAATAGGCTTATTAAAAAGGCTTATTAAATAGACTTATTAAATAGGCTCAATAAATAGGCTTATTAAATAGGCTCAATAAATAGGCTTATTAAATAGGCTCAATAAATAGGCTTATTAAATAGGCTCATTAAATACTTATTAAATAGACTTATTAAATAGACTCATTAAATAGGCTTATTAAATAGGCTTATTAAATAGGCTTATTAAATAGGCTTATTAAATAGACGTATTAAATAGCCTCATTAAATAGGCTTATTTTAGCAACTTAGGCTTATTAAATAGGTTTATTTCAGCAACTTAGACTTATTAAAGAGCCTTATTAAATAGGCATATTTCAGCAACTTAGGCTTATTAAATAAGCTTATTTCAGCAACTTATTCTTATTAAATAGCCTTATTAAACAGGTTTTTTTCAGCAACTTAGGCTTATTAAATAGCATTTTAAATAGGTTTATTTCAGCAACTTAGACTTATTAAATATACCTTTTAAAATAGGCTTAGTTCAGAAACTTAGGCTTATTAAATAGTCTTATTTCAGCAACTTAGGCTTATTAAATAGCCTTATTAAATATGCTTATTTCAGCAACTTAGACTTATTAAATAGGTTTATTCAGCAACTTAGGCTTATTAAATAGGCTTATTCAGCAACTTAGGCTTATTTAATAGGCTTATTTCAGCAACTTAGGCTTATTAAATAGGCTCATTCAGAAACTTAGGCTTATTAAATAAGCTTATTTCAGCAACTTAGATTTATTAAAAAAGGCCTATTAAATAGGCTTATTAAATAGACTTATTAAATAGGCTCAATAAATAGGCTTATTAAATAGGCTCATTAAATACTTATTAAATAGGCTTATTAAATAGACTTATTAAATAGACTTATTAAATAGTCTTATTAAATAGACTTATTAAATAGGCTTATTAAAAAGGCTTATTAAATAGACTTATTAAATAGGCTCAATAAATAGGCTTATTAAATAGGCTCAATAAATAGGCTTATTAAATAGGCTCAATAAATAGGCTTATTAAATAGGCTCATTAAATACTTATTAAATAGGCTCATTAAAAAGACTTATTAAATAGACTTATTAAATAGCCTCATGAAATAGGCTTATTTTAGCAACTTAGGCTTATTAAATAGGTTTATTTCAGCAACTTAGACTTATTAAATATACCTTTTTAAATAGGCTTAGTTCAGAAACTTAGGCTTATTAAATAGTCTTATTTCAGCAACTTAGGCTCATTAAATAGCCTTATTAAATAGGCTTATTTCAGCAACTTAGGCTTATTAGATAGCCTTATTAAATAGGCTTATTTCAGCAACTTAGACTTATTAAATAGGTTTATTCAGCAACTTAGGCTTAATAAATAGCCTTATTCAGCAACTTAGGCTTATTAAATAGGCGTATTTCTGCAACTTAGACTTATTAAATAGGCCTATTAAATAGGCTTATTAAATAGGCTTATTTCAGCAACTTAGACTTATCAAATAGGCCTATTAAATAGGCTTATTAAATAGACTTATTAAATAGGCTCATTAAATACTTATTAAATAGGCTTATTAAATAGGCTTATTAAATAGACTTATTAAATAGGCTCAATAAATAGGCTTATTAAATAGGCTTATTAAATATGGTCAATAAATAGGCTTATTAAATAGGCTTATTAAATAAACTTATTAAATAGGCTTATTAAATAGGCTCAATAAATAGGCTTATTAAATAGGCTCAATAAATAGGTTTATTAAATAGGCTCAATAAATAGGCTTATTAAATAGGCTCAATAAATAGGCTTATTAAATAGGCTCATTAAATACTTATTAAATAGGCTTATTAAATAGACTTATTAAATAGACTTATTAAATAGGCTTATTAAATAGACTTATTAAATAGGCTTATTAAAAAGGCTTATTAAATAGACTTATTAAATAGGCTCATTAAATACTTATTAAATATGTTTATTAAATAGGCGTATTAAATAGGCTTATTAAATAGGCTTATTAAATAGGCTTATTAAATAGGCTTATTAAATAGACTTATTAAATAGCCTAATTAAATAGGCTTATTTTAGCAACTTAGGCTTATTTAATAGGTTTATTTCAGCAACTTAGACTTATTAAATAGGCTTATTTCAGCAACTTAGACTTATTAAATAGGCCTATTAAATAGGCTTATTAAATAGGCTTATTTCAGCAACTTAGACTTATTAAATAGGCCTATTAAATAGGCTTATTAAATAGACTTATTAAATAGGCTCATTAAATACTTATTATATAGGCTTATTAAATAGGCTTATTAAATAGACTTATTAAATAGGCTCAATAAATCGGCTTATTAAATAGGCTTATTAAATAGGCTCAATAAATAGGCTTATTAAATAGGCTTATTAAATAGGCTAATTAAATAGACTTATTACATCGGCTTATTAAATAGACTTATTAAATAGGCTCATTAAATACTTATTAAATATGTTTATTAAATAGGTGTATTAATTAGGCTTATTAAATAGGCTTATTAAATAGGCTTATTAAATAGACTTATTAAATAGACTTATTAAATAGACTTATTAAATAGCCTCATGAAATAGGCTTATTTTAGCAACTTAGGCTTATTAAATAGGTTTATTTCAGCAACTTAGACTTATTAAAGAGCCTTATTAAATAGGCTTATTTCAGCAACTTTAGCTTATTAAATAAGCTTATTTCAGCAACTTATGCTTATTGAATAGCCTTATTAAACAGGTTTATTTCAGCAACTTAGGCTTATTAAATAGCATTTTTAAATAGGTTTATTTCAGCAACTTAGACTTATTAAATATACCTTTTTAAATAGGCTTAGTTCAGAAACTTAGGCTTATTAAATAGTCTTATTTCAGCAACTTAGGCTCATTAAATAGCCTTATTAAATAGGCTTATTTCAGCAACTTAGGCTTATTAAATAGCCTTATTAAATAGGCTTATTTCAGCAACTTAGACTTATTAAATAGGTTTATTCAGCAACTTAGGCTTATTAAATAGCCTTATTCAACAACTTAGGCTTATTAAATAGGCTTATTTCTGCAACTTAGACTTATTAAATAGACCTATTAAATAGGCTTATTAAATAGGCTTATTTCAGCAACTTAGACTTATTAAATAGGCCTATTAAATAGGCTTATTAAATAGACTTATTAAATAGGCTCATTAAATACTTATTAAATAGGCTTATTAAATAGGCTTATTAAATAGACTTATTAAATAGGCTCAATAAATAGGCTTATTAAATAGGCTTATTAAATAGGCTCAATAAATAGGCTTATTAAATAGGCTTATTAAATAGGCTTATTAAATAGACTTATTAAATAGGCTTATTAAATAGGCTCAATAAATAGGCTTATTAAATATGCTCAATAAATAGCCTTATTAAATAGGCTCAATAAATAGGCTTATTAAATAGGCTCAATAAATAGGCTTATTAAATAGGCTCATTAAATACTTATTAAATAGGCTTATTAAATATGTTTATTAAATAGGCATATTAAATAGGCTTATTAAATAGGCTTATTAAATAGGCTTATTAAATAGGCTTATCAAATAGGCTTATTAAAAAGGCTTATTAAATAGACTTATTAAATAGGCTCATTAAATACTTATTAAATATGTTTATTAAATAGGCGTATTAAATAGGCTTATTAAATAGGCTTATTAAATAGGCTTATTAAATAGGCTTATTAAATAGACTTATTAAATAGCCTAATTAAATAGGCTTATTTTAGCAACTTAGGCTTATTTAATAGGTTTATTTCAGCACCTTAGACTTATTAGATAGGCTTATTTCAGCAACTTAGACTTATTAAATAGGCCTATTAAATAGGCTTATTAAATAGGCTTATTTCAGCAACTTAGACTTATTAAATAGGCCTATTAAATAGGCTTATTAAATAGACTTATTAAATAGGCTCATTAAATATTTATTAAATAGGCTTATTAAATAGGCTTATTAAATAGACTTATTAAATAGGCTCAATAAATCGGCTTATTAAATAGGCTTATTAAATAGGCTCAATAAATAGGCTTATTAAATAGGCTTATTAAATAGGCTTATTAAATAGACTTATTAAATCGGCTTATTAAATAGGCTCAATAAATAGGCTTATTAAATAGGCTCAATAAATATGCTTATTAAATAGGCTCAATAAATAGGCTTATTAAATAGGCTCAATAAATAGGCTTATTAAATAGGCTCATTAAATACTTATTAAATAGGCTTATTAAATAGGCTTATTAAATAGACTTATTAAATAGTCTTATTAAATAGACTTATTAAATAGTCTTATTAAAAAGGCTTATTAAATAGACTTATTAAATAGGCTCATTAAATACTTATTAAATATGTTTATTAAATAGGTGTATTAATTAGGCTTATTAAATAGGCTTATTAAATAGGCTTATTAAATAGACTTATTAAATAGACTTATTAAATAGACTTATTAAATAGACTTATTAAATAGCCTCATGAAATAGGCTTATTTTAGCAACTTAGGCTTATTAAATAGGTTTATTTCAGCAACTTAGACTTATTAAAGAGCCTTATTAAATAGGCTTATTTCAGCAACTTAGGCTTATTAAATAAGCTTATTTCAGCAACTTATGCTTATTAAATAGCCTTATTAAACAGGTTTATTTCAGCAACTTAGGCTTATTAAATAGCATTTTTAAATAGGTTTATTTCAGCAACTTAGACTTATTAAATATACCTTTTTAAATAGGCTTAGTTCAGAAACTTAGGCTTATTAAATAGTCTTATTAAATAGGCTTATTTCAGCAACTTAGGCTTATTAAATAGCCTTATTCAGCAACTTAGGCTCATTAAATAGCCTTATTAAATAGGCTTATTTCAGCAACTTAGGCTTATTAAATAGCCTTATTAAATAGGCTTATTTCAGCAACTTAGACTTATTAAATAGGTTTATTCAGCAACTTAGGCTTATTAAATAGCCTTATTCAGCAACTTAGGCTTATTAAATAGGATTATTTCAGCAACTTAGACTTATTAAATAGGCCTATTAAATAGGCTTATTAAATAGGCTTATTTCAGCAACTTAGACTTATTAAATAGGCCTATTAAATAGGCTTATTAAATAGACTTATTAAATAGGCTCATTAAATACTTATTAAATTGGCTTATTAAATAGGCTTATTAAATAGACTTATTAAAAAGGCTCAATAAATAGGCTTATTAAATAGGCTTATTAAATAGGCTCAATAAATAGGCTTATTAAATAGGCTTATTAAATAGGCTTATTAAATAGACTTATTAAATAGGCTTATTAAATAGGCTCAATAAATAGGCTTATTAAATAGGCTCAATAAATAGGCTTATTAAATCGGCTCAATAAATAGGCTTATTAAATAGGCTCAATAAATAGGCTTATTAAATAGGCTCATTAAATACTTATTAAATAGACTTATTAAATAGACTTATTAAATAGACTTATTAAATAGGCTTATTAAATAGACTTATTAAATAGGCTTATTAAATAGACTTATTAAATAGGCTCATTAAATACTTATTAAATATGTTTATTAAATAGGCGTATTAAATATGCTTATTAAATAGGCTTATTAAATAGGCTTATTAAATAGGCTTATTAAATAGACTTATTAAATAGCCTAATTAAATAGGCTTATTTTAATAACTTAGGCTTATTTAATAGGTTTATTTCAGCACCTTAGACTTATTAAATAGGCCTATTAAATAGGCTTATTAAATAGACTTATTAAATAGGCTCATTAAATACTTATTAAATAGGCTTATTAAATAGGCTTATTAAAGAGACTTATTAAATAGGCTCAATAAATCGGCTTATTAAATAGGCTTATTAAATAGGCTCAATAAATAGGCTTATTAAATAGGCTTATTAAATAGGCTTATTAAATAGACTTATTAAATCGGCTTATTAAATAGGCTCAATAAATAGGCTTATTAAATAGGCTCAATAAATATGCTTATTAAATAGGCCCAATAAATAGGCTTATTAAATAGGCTCAATAAATAGGCTTATTAAATAGGCTCATTAAATACTTATTAAATAGGCTTATTAAATAGGCTTATTAAATAGACTTATTAAATAGTCTTATTAAATAGACTTATTAAATAGTCTTATTAAAAAGGCTTATTAAATAGACTTATTAAATAGGCTCATTAAATACTTATTAAATATGTTTATTAAATAGGTGTAATAATTAGGCTTAATAAATAGGCTTATTAAATAGGCTTATAAAATAGACTTATTAAATAGACTTATTAAATAGACTTATTAAATAGACTTATTAAATAGCCTCATGAAATAGGCTTATTTTAGCAACTTAGGCTTATTAAATAGGTTTATTTCAGCAACTTAGACTTATTAAAGAGCCTTATTAAATAGGCTTATTTCAGCAACTTAGGCTTATTAAATAAGCTTATTTCAGCAACTTATGCTTATTAAATAGCCTTATTAAACAGGTTTATTTCAGCAACTTAGGCTTATTAAATAGCATTTTTAAATAGGTTTATTTCAGCAACATAGGCTCATTAAATAGCCTTATTAAATAGGCTTATTTCAGCAACTTAGACTTATTAAATAGGTTTATTCAGCAACTTAGGCTTATTAAATAGCCTTATTCAGCAACTTAGGCTTATTAAATAGGCTTATTTCAGCAACTTAGACTTATTAAATAGGCCTATTAAATAGGCTTATTAAATAGGCTTATTTCAGCAACTTAGACTTATTAAATAGGCCTATTAAATAGGCTTATTAAATAGACTTATTAAATAGGCTCATTAAATACTTATTAAATTGGCTTATTAAATAGGCTTATTAAATAGACTTATTAAATAGGCTCAATAAATAGGCTTATTAAATAGGCTTATTAAATAGGCTTATTAAATAGACTTATTAAATAGGCTTATTAAATAGGCTCAATAAATAGGCTTATTAAATAGGCTCAATAAATAGGCTTATTAAATAGGCTTATTAAACAGACTTATTAAATAGACTTATTAAATAGGCTTATTAAATAGACTTATTAAATAGGCTTATTAAAAAGGCTTATTAAATAGACTTATTAAATAGGCTCATTAAATACTTATTAAATATGTTTATTAAATAGGCGTATTAAATAGGCTTATTAAATAGGCTTATTAAATAGGCTTATTAAATAGGCTTATTAAATAGACTTATTAAATAGCCTAATTAAATAGGCTTATTTTAGCAACTTAGGCTTATTTAATAGGTTTATTTCAGCACCTTAGACTTATTAAATAGGCCTATTAAATAGGCTTATTAAATAGACTTATTAAATAGGCTCATTAAATACTTATTAAATAGGCTTATTAAATAGGCTTATTAAATAGACTTATTAAATAGGCTCAATAAATCGGCTTATTGAATAGGCTTATTAAATAGGCTCAATAAATAGGCTTATTAAATAGGCTTATTAAATAGGCTTATTAAATAGACTTATTAAATCAGCTTATTAAATAGGCTCAATAAATAGGCTTATTAAATAGGCTCCATAAATATGCTTATTAAATAGGCTCAATAAATAGGCTTATTAAATAGGCTCAATAAATAGGCTTATTAAATAGGCTCATTAAATAGACTTATTAAATAGTCTTATTAAATAGACTTATTAAATAGTCTTATTAAAAAGGCTTATTAAATAGACTTATTAAATAGGCTCATTAAATACTTATTAAATAGGCTTATTAAATAGGCTTATTAAATAGACTTATTAAATAGTCTTATTAAATAGACGTATTAAATAGTCTTATTAAAAAGGCTTATTAAATAGACTTATTAAATAGGCTCATTAAATACTTATTAAATATGTTTATTAAATAGGTGTATTAATTAGGCTTATTAAATAGGCTTATTAAATAGACTTATTAAATAGACTTATTAAATAGACTTATTAAATAGACTTATTAAAGAGCCTTATTAAATAGGCTTATTTCAGCAACTTAGGCTTATTAAATAAGCTTATTTCAGCAACTTATGCTTATTAAATAGCCTTATTAAACAGGTTTATTTCAGCAACTTAGGCTTATTAAATAGCATTTTTAAATAGGTTTATTTCAGCAACTTAGACTTATTAAATATACCTTTTTAAATAGGCTTAGTTCAGAAACTTAGGCTTATTAAATAGTCTTATTTCAGCAACTTAGGCTCATTAAATAGCCTTATTAAATAGGCTTATTTCAGCAACTTAGACTTATTAAATAGGTTTATTCAGCAACTTAGGCTTATTAAATAGCCTTATTCAGCAACTTAGGCTTATTAAATAGGATTATTTCAGCAACTTAGACTTATTAAATAGGCCTATTAAATAGGCTTATTAAATAGGCTTATTTCAGCAACTTAGACTTATTAAATAGGCCTATTAAATAGGCTTATTAAATAGACTTATTAAATAGGCTCATTAAATACTTATTAAATTGGCTTATTAAATAGGCTTATTAAATAGACTTATTAAAAAGGCTCAATAAATAGGCTTATTAAATAGGATTATTAAATAGGCTCAATAAATAGGCTTATTAAATAGGCTTATTAAATAGGCTTATTAAATAGACTTATTAAATAGGCTTATTAAATAGGCTCAATAAATAGGCTTATTAAATAGGCTCAATAAATAGGCTTATTAAATAGGCTCAATAAATAGGCTTATTAAATAGGCTCAATAAATAGGCTTATTAAATAGGCTCATTAAATACTTATTAAATAGACTTATTAAATAGACTTATTAAATAGACTTATTAAATAGGCTTATTAAATAGACTTATTAAATAGGCTTATTAAATAGACTTATTAAATAGGCTCATTAAATACTTATTAAATATGTTTATTAAATAGGCGTATTAAATATGCTTATTAAATAGGCTTATTAAATAGGCTTATTAAATAGGCTTATTAAATAGACTTATTAAATAGCCTAATTAAATAGGCTTATTTTAATAACTTAGGCTTATTTAATAGGTTTATTTCAGCACCTTAGACTTATTAAATAGGCCTATTAAATAGGCTTATTAAATAGACTTATTAAATAGGCTCATTAAATACTTATTAAATAGGCTTATTAAATAGGCTTATTAAAGAGACTTATTAAATAGGCTCAATAAATCGGCTTATTAAATAGGCTTATTAAATAGGCTCAATAAATAGGCTTATTAAATAGGCTTATTAAATAGGCTTATTAAATAGACTTATTAAATCGGCTTATTAAATAGGCTCAATAAATAGGCTTATTAAATAGGCTCAATAAATATGCTTATTAAATAGGCTCAATAAATAGGCTTATTAAATAGGCTCAATAAATAGGCTTATTAAATAGGCTCATTAAATACTTATTAAATAGGCTTATTAAATAGGCTTATTAAATAGACTTATTAAATAGTCTTATTAAATAGACTTATTAAATAGTCTTATTAAAAAGGCTTATTAAATAGACTTATTAAATAGGCTCATTAAATACTTATTAAATATGTTTATTAAATAGGTGTAATAATTAGGCTTAATAAATAGGCTTATTAAATAGGCTTATTAAATAGACTTATTAAATAGACTTATTAAATAGACTTATTAAATAGACTTATTAAATAGCCTCATGAAATAGGCTTTTTTTAGCAACTTAGGCTTATTAAATAGGTTTATTTCAGCAACTTAGACTTATTAAAGAGCCTTATTAAATAGGCTTATTTCAGCAACTTAGGCTTATTAAATAAGCTTATTTCAGCAACTTATGCTTATTAAATAGCCTTATTAAACAGGTTTATTTCAGCAACTTAGGCTTATTAAATAGCATTTTTAAATAGGTTTATTTCAGCAACTTAGGCTCATTAAATAGCCTTATTAAATAGGCTTATTTCAGCAACTTAGACTTATTAAATAGGTTTATTCAGCAACTTAGGCTTATTAAATAGCCTTATTCAGCAACTTAGGCTTATTAAATAGGCTTATTTCAGCAACTTAGACTTATTAAATAGGCCTATTAAATAGGCTTATTAAATAGGCTTATTTCAGCAACTTAGACTTATTAAATAGGCCTATTAAATAGGCTTATTAAATAGACTTATTAAATAGGCTCATTAAATACTTATTAAATTGGCTTATTAAATAGGCTTATTAAATAGACTTATTAAATAGGCTCAATAAATAGGCTTATTAAATAGGCTTATTAAATAGGCTTATTAAATAGACTTATTAAATAGGCTTATTAAATAGGCTCAATAAATAGGCTTATTAAATAGGCTCAATAAATAGGCTTATTAAATAGGCTCAATAAATAGGCTTATTAAATAGGCTTATTAAATAGGCTTATTAAATAGACTTATTAAATAGGCTTATTAAATAGGCTCAATAAATAGGCTTATTAAATAGGCTCAATAAATAGGCTTATTAAATAGGCTTATTAAACAGACTTATTAAATAGACTTATTAAATAGGCTTATTAAATAGACTTATTAAATAGGCTTATTAAAAAGGCTTATTAAATAGACTTATTAAATAGGCTCATTAAATACTTATTAAATATGTTTATTAAATAGGCGTATTAAATAGGCTTATTAAATAGGCTTATTAAATAGGCTTATTAAATAGGCTTATTAAATAGACTTATTAAATAGCCTAATTAAATAGGCTTATTTTAGCAACTTAGGCTTATTTAATAGGTTTATTTCAGCACCTTAGACTTATTAAATAGGCCTATTAAATAGGCTTATTAAATAGACTTATTAAATAGGCTCATTAAATACTTATTAAATAGGCTTATTAAATAGACTTATTAAATAGACTTATTAAATAGGCTCAATAAATCGGCTTATTGAATAGGCTTATTAAATAGGCTCAATAAATAGGCTTATTAAATAGGCTTATTAAATAGGCTTATTAAATAGACTTATTAAATCAGCTTATTAAATAGGCTCAATAAATAGGCTTATTAAATAGGCTCCATAAATATGCTTATTAAATAGGCTCAATAAATAGGCTTATTAAATAGGCTCAATAAATAGGCTTATTAAATAGGCTCATTAAATAGACTTATTAAATAGTCTTATTAAATAGACTTATTAAATAGTCTTATTAAAAAGGCTTATTAAATAGACTTATTAAATAGGCTCATTAAATACTTATTAAATAGGCTTATTAAATAGGCTTATTAAATAGACTTATTAAATAGTCTTATTAAATAGACGTATTAAATAGTCTTATTAAAAAGGCTTATTAAATAGACTTATTAAATAGGCTCATTAAATACTTATTAAATATGTTTATTAAATAGGTGTATTAATTAGGCTTATTAAATAGGCTTATTAAATAGACTTATTAAATAGACTTATTAAATAGACTTATTAAATAGACTTATTAAATAGCCTCATGAAATAGGCTTATTTTAGCAACTTAGGCGTATTAAATAGGTTTATTTCAGCAACTTAGACTTATTAAAGAGCCTTATTAAATAGGCTTATTTCAGCAACTTAGGCTTATTAAATAAGCTTATTTCAGCAACTTATGCTTATTAAATAGCCTTATTAAACAGGTTTATTTCAGCAACTTAGGCTTATTAAATAGCATTTTTAAATAGGTTTATTTCAGCAACTTAGACTTATTAAATATACCTTTTTAAATAGGCTTAGTTCAGAAACTTAGGCTTATTAAATAGTCTTATTTCAGCAACTTAGGCTCATTAAATAGCCTTATTAAATAGGCTTATTTCAGCAACTTAGACTTATTAAATAGGTTTATTCAGCAACTTAGGCTTATTAAATAGCCTTATTCAGCAACTTAGGCTTATTAAATAGGCTTATTTCAGCAACTTAGACTTATTAAATAGGCCTATTAAATAGGCTTATTAAATAGGCTTATTTCAGCAACTTAGACTTATTAAATAGGCCTATTAAATAGGCTTATTAAATAGACTTATTAAATAGGCTCATTAAATACTTATTAAATTGGCTTATTAAATAGGCTTATTAAATAGACTTATTAAATAGGCTCAATAAATAGGCTTATTAAATAGGCTCATTAAATAGACTTATTAAATAGTCTTATTAAATAGACTTATTAAATAGTCTTATTAAAAAGGCTTATTAAATAGACTTATTAAATAGGCTCATTAAATACTTATTAAATAGGCTTATTAAATAGGCTTATTAAATAGACTTATTAAATAGTCTTATTAAATAGACGTATTAAATAGTCTTATTAAAAAGGCTTATTAAATAGACTTATTAAATAGGCTCATTAAATACTTATTAAATATGTTTATTAAATAGGTGTATTAATTAGGCTTATTAAATAGGCTTATTAAATAGACTTATTAAATAGACTTATTAAATAGACTTATTAAATAGACTTATTAAATAGCCTCATGAAATAGGCTTATTTTAGCAACTTAGGCGTATTAAATAGGTTTATTTCAGCAACTTAGACTTATTAAAGAGCCTTATTAAATAGGCTTATTTCAGCAACTTAGGCTTATTAAATAAGCTTATTTCAGCAACTTATGCTTATTAAATAGCCTTATTAAACAGGTTTATTTCAGCAACTTAGGCTTATTAAATAGCATTTTTAAATAGGTTTATTTCAGCAACTTAGACTTATTAAATATACCTTTTTAAATAGGCTTAGTTCAGAAACTTAGGCTTATTAAATAGTCTTATTTCAGCAACTTAGGCTCATTAAATAGCCTTATTAAATAGGCTTATTTCAGCAACTTAGACTTATTAAATAGGTTTATTCAGCAACTTAGGCTTATTAAATAGGCTTATTCAGCAACTTAGGCTTATTAAATAGGCTTATTTCAGCAACTTAGACTTATTAAATAGGCCTATTAAATAGGCTTATTAAATAGGCTTATTTCAGCAACTTAGACTTATTAAATAGGCCTATTAAATAGGCTTATTAAATAGACTTATTAAATAGGCTCATTAAATACTTATTAAATTGGCTTATTAAATAGGCTTATTAAATAGACTTATTAAATAGGCTCAATAAATAGGCTTATTAAATAGGCTTATTAAATAGGCTCAATAAATAGTCTTATTAAATAGGCTTATTAAATAGGCTTATTAAATAGACTTATTAAATAGGCTTATTAAATAGGCTCAATAAATAGGCTTATTAAATAGGCTCAATAAATAGGCTTATTAAATAGGCTCAATAAATAGGCTTATTAAATAGGCTCAATAAATAGGCTTATTAAATAGGCTCATTAAATACTTATTAAATAGGCTTATTAAATAGACTTATTAAATAGACTTATTAAATAGGCTTATTAAATAGACTTATTAAATAGGCTTATTAAAAAGGCTTATTAAATAGACTTATTAAATAGGCTCATTAAATACTTATTAAATATGTTTATTAAATAGGCGTATTAAATAGGCTTATTAAATAGGCTTATTAAATAGGCTTATTAAATAGGCTTATTAAATAGACTTATTAAATAGCCTAATTAAATAGGCTTATTTTAGCAACTTAGGCTTATTTAATAGGTTTATTTCAGCAACTTAGACTTATTAAATAGCCTTATTAAATAGGCTTATTTCAGCAACTTAGGCTTATTAAATAAGCTTATTTCAGCAACTTATGCTTATTAAATAGCCTTATTAAACAGGTTTATTTCAGCAACTTAGGCTTATTAAATAGCATTTTAAATAGGTTTATTTCAGCAACTTAGACTTATTAAATAGGCTTAATAAATAGGCTTAGTTCAGAAACTTAGGCTCATTAAATAGCCTTATTAAATAGGCTTATTTCAGCAACTTAGGCTTATTAAACAAGCTTTTTTCAGCAACTTAAACTTATTAAATAGCCTTATTTCAGCAACTTAGGCTTATTAAATAGCCTTATTCAGCAACTTAGGCTCATTAAATAGGCTTATTTCAGCAACTTAGGCTTATTAAATAGGCTCATTCAGAAACTTAGGCTTATTAAATAGGCTTATTTCAAAAACTTAGACTTATTAAATAGGCCTATTAAATAGGCTTATTAAATAGGCTTATTTCAGCAACTTAGATTTATTAAAAAAGGCCTATTAAATAGGCATATTGAATAGACTTATTAAATAGGCTCATTAAATACTTATTAAATAGGCTTATTAAATAGGCTTATTAAATAGACTTATTAAATAGGCTCAATAAATAGGCTTATTAAATAGGCTTATTAAATAGACTTATTAAATAGGCTCAATAAATCGGCTTATTAAATAGGCTTATTAAATAGACTTATTAAATCGGCTTATTAAATAGGCTCAATAAATAGGCTTATTAAATAGGCTCAATAAATATGCTTGTTAAATAGGCTCAATAAATAGGCTTATTAAATAGGCTCAATAAATAGGCTTATTAAATAGGCTTATTAAATAGACTTATTAGACTTATTAAATAGGCTTATTAAATAGACTTATTAAATAGTCTTATTAAATAGGCTTATTAAATAGACTTATTAAATAGACTTATTAAATAGACTTATTAAATAGACGTATTAAATAGCCTCATGAAATAGGCTTATTTTAGCAACTTAAGCTTATTATATAGGTTTATTTCAGCAACTTAGACTTATTAAATAGGTATATTCAGCAACTTAGGCTTATTAAATAGCCTTATTCAGCAACTTAGGCTTATTAAATAGGCTTATTTCAGGAACTTAGACTTATTAAATAGGCCTATTAAATAGGCTTATTAAATAGGCTTATTTCAGCAACTTAGACTTATTAAATAGGCCTATTAAATAGGCTTATTTAATAGGCTTATTAAATAGGCTCATTAAATACTTATTAAATAGGCTTATTAAATAGACTTATTAAATAGACTTATTAAATAGGCTTATTAAATAGACTTATTAAATAGGCTTATTAAATAGACTTATTAAATAGGCTCATTAAATACTTATTAAATATGTTTATTAAATAGGCGTATTAAATATGCTTATTAAATAGGCTTATTAAATAGGCTTATTAAATAGGCTTATTAAATAGACGTATTAAATAGCCTAATTAAATAGGCTTATTTTAATAACTTAGGCTTATTTAATAGGTTTATTTCAGCACCTTAGACTTATTAGATAGGCTTATTTCAGCAACTTAGACTTATTAAATAGGCCTATTAAATAGGCTTATTAAATAGGCTTATTTCAGCAACTTAGACTTATTAAATAGGCCTATTAAATAGGCTTATTAAATAGACTTATTAAATAGGCTCATTAAATACTTATTAAATAGGCTTATTAAATAGGCTTATTAAATAGACTTATTAAATAGGCTCAATAAATCGGCTTATTAAATAGGCTTATTAAATAGGCTCAATAAATAGGCTTATTAAATAGGCTTATTAAATAGGCTTATTAAATAGACTTATTAAATCGGCTTATTAAATAGGCTCAATAAATAGGCTTATTAAATAGGCTCAATAAATATGCTTATTAAATAGGCTCAATAAATAGGCTTATTAAATAGGTTCAATAAATAGGCTTATTAAATAGGCTCATTAAATACTTATTAAATAGTCTTATTAAATAGGCTTATTAAATTGACTTATTAAATAGTCTTATTAAATAGACTTATTAAATAGTCTTATTAAAAAGGCTTATTAAATAGACTTATTAAATAGGCTCATTAAATACTTATTAAATATGTTTATTAAATAGGTGTATTAATTAGGCTTATTAAATAGGCTTATTAAATAGGCTTATTAAATAGACTTATTAAATAGACTTATTAAATAGACTTATTAAATAGACTTATTAAATAGCCTCATGAAATAGGCTTATTTTAGCAACTTAGGCTTATTAAATAGGTTTATTTCAGCAACTTAGACTTATTAAAGAGCCTTATTAAATAGGCTTATTTCAGCAACTTAGGCTTATTAAATAGCATTTTTAAATAGGTTTATTTCAGCAACTTAGGCTCATTAAATAGCCTTATTAAATAGGCTTATTTCAGCAACTTAGACTTATTAAATAGGTTTATTCAGCAACTTAGGCTTATTAAATAGCCTTATTCAGCAACTTAGGCTTATTAAATAGGCTTATTTCAGCAACTTAGACTTATTAAATAGGCCTATTAAATAGGCTTATTAAATAGGCTTATTTCAGCAACTTAGACTTATTAAATAGGCCTATTAAATAGGCTTATTAAATAGACTTATTAAATAGGCTCATTAAATACTTATTAAATTGGCTTATTAAATAGGCTTATTAAATAGACTTATTAAATAGGCTCAATAAATAGGCTTATTAAATAGGCTTATTAAATAGGCTTATTAAATAGACTTATTAAATAGGCTTATTAAATAGGCTCAATAAATAGGCTTATTAAATAGGCTCAATAAATAGGCTTATTAAATAGGCTCAATAAATAGGCTTATTAAATAGGCTTATTAAATAGGCTCAATAAATAGGCTTATTAAATAGGCTTATTAAATAGGCTTATTAAATAGACTTATTAAATAGGCTTATTAAATAGGCTCAATAAATAGGCTTATTAAATAGGCTCAATAAATAGGCTTATTAAATAGGCTCAATAAATAGGCTTATTAAATAGGCTCAATAAATAGGCTTATTAAATAGGCTCATTAAATACTTATTAAATAGGCTTATTAAATAGACTTATTAAATAGACTTATTAAATAGGCTTATTAAATAGACTTATTAAATAGGCTTATTAAAAAGGCTTATTAAATAGACTTATTAAATAGGCTCATTAAATACTTATTAAATATGTTTATTAAATAGGCGTATTAAATAGGCTTATTAAATAGGCTTATTAAATAGGCTTATTAAATAGGCTTATTAAATAGACTTATTAAATAGCCTAATTAAATAGGCTTATTTTAGCAACTTAGGCTTATTTAATAGGTTTATTTCAGCACCTTAGACTTATTAAATAGGCCTATTAAATAGGCTTATTAAATAGACTTATTAAATAGGCTCATTAAATACTTATTAAATAGGCTTATTAAATAGGCTTATTAAATAGATTTATTAAATAGGCTCAATAAATCGGCTTATTGAATAGGCTTATTAAATAGGCTCAATAAATAGGCTTATTAAATAGGCTTATTAAATAGGCTTATTAAATAGACTTATTAAATCAGCTTATTAAATAGGCTCAATAAATAGGCTTATTAAATAGGCTCCATAAATATGCTTATTAAATAGGCTCAATAAATAGGCTTATTAAATAGGCTCAATAAATAGGCTTATTAAATAGGCTCATTAAATAGACTTATTAAATAGTCTTATTAAATAGACTTATTAAATAGTCTTATTAAAAAGGCTTATTAAATAGACTTATTAAATAGGCTCATTAAATACTTATTAAATAGGCTTATTAAATAGGCTTATTAAATAGACTTATTAAATAGTCTTATTAAATAGACGTATTAAATAGTCTTATTAAAAAGGCTTATTAAATAGACTTATTAAATAGGCTCATTAAATACTTATTAAATATGTTTATTAAATAGGTGTATTAATTAGGCTTATTAAATAGGCTTATTATATAGGCTTATTAAATAGACTTATTAAATAGACTTATTAAATAGACTTATTAAATAGACTTATTAAATAGCCTCATGAAATAGGCTTATTTTAGCAACTTAGGCGTATTAAATAGGTTTATTTCAGCAACTTAGACTTATTAAAGAGCCTTATTAAATAGGCTTATTTCAGCAACTTAGGCTTATTAAATAAGCTTATTTCAGCAACTTATGCTTATTAAATAGCCTTATTAAACAAGTTTATTTCAGCAACTTAGGCTTATTAAATAGCATTTTTAAATAGGTTTATTTCAGCAACTTAGACTTATTAAATATACCTTTTTAAATAGGCTTAGTTCAGAAACTTAGGCTTATTAAATAGTCTTATTTCAGCAACTTAGGCTCATTAAATAGCCTTATTAAATAGGCTTATTTCAGCAACTTAGGCTTATTAAATAGCCTTATTAAATAGGCTTATTTCAGCAACTTAGACTTATTAAATAGGTTTATTCAGCAACTTAGGCTTATTAAATAGCCTTATTCAGCAACTTAGGCTTATTAAATAGGCTTATTTCAGCAACTTAGACTTATTAAATAGGCCTATTAAATAGGCTTATTAAATAGGCTTATTTCAGCAACTTAGACTTATTAAATAGGCCTATTAAATAGGCTTATTAAATAGACTTATTAAATAGGCTCATTAAATACTTATTAAATTGGCTTATTAAATAGGCTTATTAAATAGACTTATTAAATAGGCTCAATAAATAGGCTTATTAAATAGGCTTATTAAATAGGCTCAATAAATAGTCTTATTAAATAGGCTTATTAAATAGGCTTATTAAATAGACTTATTAAATAGGCTTATTAAATAGGCTCAATAAATAGGCTTATTAAATAGGCTCAATAAATAGGCTTATTAAATAGGCTCAATAAATAGGCTTATTAAATAGGCTCAATAAATAGGCTTATTAAATAGGCTCATTAAATACTTATTAAATAGGCTTATTAAATAGACTTATTAAATAGACTTATTAAATAGGCTTATTAAATAGACTTATTAAATAGGCTTATTAAAAAGGCTTATTAAATAGACTTATTAAATAGGCTCATTAAATACTTATTAAATATGTTTATTAAATAGGCGTATTAAATAGGCTTATTAAATAGGCTTATTAAATAGGCTTATTAAATAGACTTATTAAATAGACTTAATAAATAGCCAAATTAAATAGGCTTATTTTAGCAACTTAGGCTTATTTAATAGGTTTATTTCAGCAACTTAGACTTATTAAATAGCCTTATTAAATAGGCTTATTTCACTAACTTAGGCTTATTAAATAAGCTTATTTCAGCAACTTATGCTTATTAAATAGCCTTATTAAACAGGTTTATTTCAGCAACTTAGGCTTATTAAATAGCATTTTAAATAGGTTTATTTCAGCAACTTAAACTTATTAAATAGGCTTATTAAATAGGCTTAGTTCAGAAACTTAGGCTCATTAAATAGCCTTATTAAATAGGCTTATTTCAGCAACTTAGGCTTATTAAACAGGCTTATTTCAGCAACTTAAACTTATTAAATAGCCTTATTTCAGCAACTTAGGCTTATTAAATAGCCTTATTCAGCAACTTAGGCTCATTAAATAGGCTTATTTCAGCAACTTAGGCTTATTAAATAGGCTCATTCAGAAACTTAGGCTTATTAAATAGGCTTATTTCAAAAACTTAGACTTATTAAATAGGCCTATTAAATAGGCTTATTAAATAGGCTTATTTCAGCAACTTAGATTTATTAAAAAAGGCCTATTAAATAGGCATATTAAATACTTATTAAATAGGCTTATTAAATAGGCTTATTAAATAGACTTATTAAATAGGCTCAATAAATAGGCTTATTAAATAGGCTTATTAAATAGACTTATTAAATAGGCTCAATAAATCGGCTTATTAAATAGGCTTATTAAATAGACTTATTAAATCGGCTTATTAAATTGGCTCAATAAATAGGCTTATTAAATAGGCTCAATAAATATGCTTGTTAAATAGGCTCAATAAATAGGCTTATTAAATAGGCTCAATAAATAGGCTTATTAAATAGGCTTATTAAATAGACTTATTAGACTTATTAAATAGGCTTATTAAATAGACTTATTAAATAGTCTTATTAAATAGGCTTATTAAATAGACTTATTAAATAGACTTATTAAATAGACGTATTAAATAGCCTCATGAAATAGGCTTATTTTAGCAACTTAAGCTTATTATATAGGTTTATTTCAGCAACTTAGACTTATTAAATAGGTATATTCAGCAACTTAGGCTTATTAAATAGCCTTATTCAGCAACTTAGGCTTATTAAATAGGCTTATTTCAGCAACTTAGACTTATTAAATAGGCCTATTAAATAGGCTTATTAAATAGGCTTATTTCAGCAACTTAGACTTATTAAATAGGCCTATTAAATAGGCTTATTAAATAGACTTATTAAATAGGCTCATTAAATACTTATTAAATAGGCTTATTAAATAGGCTTATTAAATAGACTTATTAAATAGGCTCAATAAATAGGCTTATTAAATAGGCTTATTAAATAGGCTCAATAAATAGGCTCAATAAATCGGCTTATTAAATAGGCTTATTAAATAGACTTATTAAATCGGCTTATTAAATAGGCTCAATAAATAGGCTTATTAAATAGGCTCAATAAATATGCTTATTAAATAGGCTCAATAAATAGGCTTATTAAATAGGCTCAATAAATAGGCTTATTAAATAGGCTTATTAAATAGTCTTATTAAATAGGCTTATTAAATAGACTTATTAAATAGACTTATTAAATAGACTTATTAAATAGACTTATTAAATAGACTTATTAAATAGACTTATTAAATTGCCTCATGAAATAGGCTTATTTTAGCAACTTAAGCTTATTAAATAGGTTTATTTCAGCAACTTAGACTTATTAAAGAGCCTTATTAAATAGGCTTATTTCAGCAACTTAGGCTTATTAAATAAGCTTATTTCAGCAACTTATGCTTATTAAATAGCCTTATTAAACAAGTTTATTTCAGCAACTTAGGCTTATTAAATAGCATTTTTAAATAGGTTTATTTCAGCAACTTAGACTTATTAAATATACCTTTTTAAATAGGCTTAGTTCAGAAACTTAGGCTTATTAAATAGTCTTATTTCAGCAACTTAGGCTCATTAAATAGCCTTATTAAATAGGCTTATTTCAGCAACTTAGGCTTATTAAATAGCCTTATTAAATAGGCTTATTTCAGCAACTTAGACTTATTAAATAGGTTTATTCAGCAACTTAGGCTTATTAAATAGCCTTATTCAGCAACTTAGGCTTATTAAATAGGCTTATTTCAGCAACTTAGACTTATTAAATAGGCCTATTAAATAGGCTTATTAAATAGGCTTATTTCAGCAACTTAGACTTATTAAATAGGCCTATTAAATAGGCTTATTAAATAGACTTATTAAATAGGCTCATTAAATACTTATTAAATTGGCTTATTAAATAGGCTTATTAAATAGACTTATTAAATAGGCTCAATAAATAGGCTTATTAAATAGGCTTATTAAATAGGCTCAATAAATAGTCTTATTAAATAGGCTTATTAAATAGGCTTATTAAATAGACTTATTAAATAGGCTTATTAAATAGGCTCAATAAATAGGCTTATTAAATAGGCTCAATAAATAGGCTTATTAAATAGGCTCAATAAATAGGCTTATTAAATAGGCTCAATAAATAGGCTTATTAAATAGGCTCATTAAATACTTATTAAATAGGCTTATTAAATAGACTTATTAAATAGACTTATTAAATAGGCTTATTAAATAGACTTATTAAATAGGCTTATTAAAAAGGCTTATTAAATAGACTTATTAAATAGGCTCATTAAATACTTATTAAATATGTTTATTAAATAGGCGTATTAAATAGGCTTATTAAATAGGCTTATTAAATAGGCTTATTAAATAGGCTTATTAAATAGACTTATTAAATAGCCTAATTAAATAGGCTTATTTTAGCAACTTAGGCTTATTTAATAGGTTTATTTCAGCAACTTAGACTTATTAAATAGCCTTATTAAATAGGCTTATTTCACTAACTTAGGCTTATTAAATAAGCTTATTTCAGCAACTTATGCTTATTAAATAGCCTTATTAAACAGGTTTATTTCAGCAACTTAGGCTTATTAAATAGCATTTTAAATAGGTTTATTTCAGCAACTTAAACTTATTAAATAGGCTTATTAAATAGGCTTAGTTCAGAAACTTAGGCTCATTAAATAGCCTTATTAAATAGGCTTATTTCAGCAACTTAGGCTTATTAAACAGGCTTATTTCAGCAACTTAAACTTATTAAATAGCCTTATTTCAGCAACTTAGGCTTATTAAATAGCCTTATTCAGCAACTTAGGCTCATTAAATAGGCTTATTTCAGCAACTTAGGCTTATTAAATAGGCTCATTCAGAAACTTAGGCTTATTAAATAGGCTTATTTCAAAAACTTAGACTTATTAAATAGGCCTATTAAATAGGCTTATTAAATAGGCTTATTTCAGCAACTTAGATTTATTAAAAAAGGCCTATTAAATAGGCATATTAAATACTTATTAAATAGGCTTATTAAATAGGCTTATTAAATAGACTTATTAAATAGGCTCAATAAATAGGCTTATTAAATAGGCTTATTAAATAGACTTATTAAATAGGCTCAATAAATCGGCTTATTAAATAGGCTTATTAAATAGACTTATTAAATCGGCTTATTAAATTGGCTCAATAAATAGGCTTATTAAATAGGCTCAATAAATATGCTTGTTAAATAGGCTCAATAAATAGGCTTATTAAATAGGCTCAATAAATAGGCTTATTAAATAGGCTTATTAAATAGACTTATTAGACTTATTAAATAGGCTTATTAAATAGACTTATTAAATAGTCTTATTAAATAGGCTTATTAAATAGACTTATTAAATAGACTTATTAAATAGACTTATTAAATAGACGTATTAAATAGCCTCATGAAATAGGCTTATTTTAGCAACTTAAGCTTATTATATAGGTTTATTTCAGCAACTTAGACTTATTAAATAGGTATATTCAGCAACTTAGGCTTATTAAATAGCCTTATTCAGCAACTTAGGCTTATTAAATAGGCTTATTTCAGCAACTTAGACTTATTAAATAGGCCTATTAAATAGGCTTATTAAATAGGCTTATTTCAGCAACTTAGACTTATTAAATAGGCCTATTAAATAGGCTTATTAAATAGACTTATTAAATAGGCTCATTAAATACTTATTAAATAGGCTTATTAAATAGGCTTATTAAATAGACTTATTAAATAGGCTCAATAAATAGGCTTATTAAATAGGCTTATTAAATAGGCTCAATAAATAGGCTCAATAAATCGGCTTATTAAATAGGCTTATTAAATAGACTTATTAAATCGGCTTATTAAATAGGCTCAATAAATAGGCTTATTAAATAGGCTCAATAAATATGCTTATTAAATAGGCTCAATAAATAGGCTTATTAAATAGGCTCAATAAATAGGCTTATTAAATAGGCTTATTAAATAGTCTTATTAAATAGGCTTATTAAATAGACTTATTAAATAGACTTATTAAATAGACTTATTAAATAGACTTATTAAATAGACTTATTAAATAGACTTATTAAATTGCCTCATGAAATAGGCTTATTTTAGCAACTTAAGCTTATTAAATAGGTTTATTTCAGCAACTTAGACTTATTAAAGAGCCTTATTAAATAGGCTTATTTCAGCAACTTAGGCTTATTAAATAAGCTTATTTCAGCAACTTATGCTTATTAAATAGCCTTATTAAACAGGTTTATTTCAGCAACTTAGGCTTATTAAATAGCATTTTTAAATAGGTTTATTTCAGCAACTTAGACTTATTAAATATACCTTTTTAAATAGGCTTAGTTCAGAAACTTAGGCTTATTAAATAGTCTTATTTCAGCAACTTAGGCTCATTAAATAGCCTTATTAAATAGGCTTATTTCAGCAACTTAGGCTTATTAAATAGCCTTATTAAATAGGCTTATTTCAGCAACTTAGACTTATTAAATAGGTTTATTCAGCAACTTAGGCTTATTAAATAGGCTTATTCAGCAACTTAGGCTTATTAAATAGGCTTATTTCAGCAACTTAGACGTATTAAATAGGCCTATTAAATAGGCTTATTAAATAGGCTTATTTCAGCAACTTAGACTTATTAAATAGGCCTATTAAATAGGCTTATTAAATAGACTTATTAAATAGGCTCATAAAATACTTATTAAATAGGCTTATTAAATAGGCTCATTAAATACTTATTAAATAGGCTTATTAAATAGACTTATTAAATAGGCTTATTAAATAGGCTTATTAAATAGACTTATTAAATAGGCTCAATAAATAGGCTTATTAAATAGGCTTATTAAATAGGCTCAATAAATAGGCTTATTAAATAGGCTCAATAAATAGGCTTATTAAATATTCTCAATAAATAGGCTCATTAAATAGGCTCAATAAATAGGCTTATTAAATAGGCTCAATAAATAGGCTTATTAAAGAGGCTCATTAAATACTTATTAAATAGGCTTATTAAATAGACTTATTAAATAGGCTCAATAAATAGGCTTATTAAATAGGCTTATTAAATAGACTTATTAAATAGGCTCAATAAATCGGCTTATTAAATAGGCTCAATAAATAGGCTTATTAAATAGGCTTATTAAATAGGCTTATTAAATAGGCTTATTAAATAGACTTATTAAATAGCCTAATTAAATAGGCTTATTTTAGCAACTTAGGCTTATTAAATAGGTTTATTTCAGCAACTTAGACTTATTAAATAGCCTTATTAAATAGGCTTATTTCAGCAACTTAGGCTTATTAAATAAGCTTATTTCAGCAACTTATGCTTATTAAATAGCCTTATTAAACAGGTTTATTTCAGCAACTTAGGCTTATTAAATAGCATTTTAAATAGGTTTATTTCAGCAACTTAGACTTATTAAATAGGCTTATTAAATAGGCTTAGTTCAGAAACTTAGGCTTATTAAATAGGCTTATTTCAGCAACTTAGGCTCATTAAATAGCCTTACTAAATAGGCTTATTTCAGCAACTTAGGCTTATTAAATAGGCTTATTTCAGCAACTTAAACTTATTAAATAGCCTTATTTCATCAACTTAGGCTTATTAAATAGCCTTATTTCAGCAACTTAGACTTATTAAATAGGCTTATTCAGCAACTTAGGCTTATTAAATAGCCTTATTAAATAGGCTTATTTCAGCAACTTAGACTTATTAAATAGGTTTATTCAGCAACTTAGGCTTATTAAATAGGCTTATTCAGCAACTTAGGCTCATTAAATAGGCTTATTTCAGCAACTTAGGCTTATTAAATAGGCTCATTCAGCAACTTAGGTTTATTAAATAGGCTTATTTCAGCAACTTAGACTTATTAAATAGGCCTATTAAATAGGCTTATTAAATAGGCTTATTTCATCAACTTAGACTTATTAAATAGGCCTATTAAATAGGCTTGTTAAATAGGCTTATTAAATAGGCTTATTTCAGCAACTTAGGCTTATTAAATAGCCTAATTAAGTAGGCTTATTTCAGCAACTTTGGCTTATTAAATAGGCTTATTTCAGCAACTTACTCTGATTAAAAAGGCTTATTTCAGCAACTTAGACTTATTAAATAGCCTTATTTCAGCAAATTAGACTTATTAAATAGGCTTATTTCAGCAACTTATGCTTATTAAATATACTTATTTCAGCAACTTAGGCTTATTAAATAGGCTTATTTCAGCAACTTAGAATTATTAAATAGCCTTATTTCAGCAACTTAGGCTTATTAAACGGCTTATTTCAGCAACTTAGGCTTATTAAATAGCCTTATTTCAGCAACTTAGACTTATTAAATAGGCTTATTTCAGCAACTTAGGTTTATTAAATAGGCTTATTCAGCAACTTAGGCTTATTAAATAGGCTTATTAAATAGGCTTATTTCAGCAACTTAGGCTTATTAAATAGGCTTATTCTGCAACTTAGGCTTATTAAATAGGCTCTTTCAATACTTATTAAATAGGCTTATTAAACAGGCTTATTAAATAGACTCATTAAATACGCTCAATAAATAGGCTTATTAAATAGGCTTATTAATTAGGCTTATTAAATAGGCTTATTAAATAGACTTATTAAATAGGCATATTAAATAGGCTCAATAAATAGGCTTATTAAATAGGCTTATTAAATAGGCTTATTAAATAGGCTTATTAAATAGGCTCAATAAATAGGCTTATTAAATAGGCTTATTAAATATGCTTATTAAATAGACTTATTAAATAGGCGTATTAAATAGGCTTATTAAATAGACTTATTAAATAGCCTCATTAAATAGGCTTATTTTAGCAACTTAGTCTTATAAAATACGCTTATTTCATCAACTTATGCTTATTAAACAGCCTTATTAAACAGGTTTATTTCAGCAACTTAGGCTTATTAAATAGCATTTTTAAATATATTTATTTCAGCAACTTACAATTATTAAATATACCTTTTTAAATAGGCTTAGTTCAGAAACTTAGGCTTATTAAATAGGCTTATTTCAGCAACTTAAGCTCATTAAATAGCCTTATTAAATAGGCTTATTTCAGCAACTTAGGCTTATTAAATAGCCTTATTAAATAGGCTTATTTTAGCAACTTAGACTTATTAAAACGACTTATTAAATAGACATTTCAGCAACTTGGGCTCATCAAATATGCTTATGAAATATGCTTATTTCTGTAACTTAGACTTATTAGATAGGCCTATTAAATAGGCTTATTTCAGCAACTTAGGCTTATTAAATAGGCTTATTTCAGCAACTTGGGCTTATTAAATAGGCTTATTTCAGCAACTTAGACTTATTAAATAGCCTTATTTCAGCAACTTATGCTTATTAAATAGGCTTATTTCAGCAACTTAGGCTTATTAAATAGCCTTATTAAGTAGGCTTATTTCAGCAACTTGGGTTTATTAAATAGGCATATTTCAGCAACTTACGCTGATTAAAAAGGCTTATTTCAGCAACTTAGACTTATTAAATAGCCTTATTTCAGCAACTTAGACTTATTAAATAGGCTTATTGCAGCAACTTAGACTTATTAAATAGGCTTATTTCAGCAACTTATGCTTATTAAATAGGCTTATTTCAGCAACTTAGGCTTATTAAATAGCCTTATTTCAGCAACTTAGACTTATTAAATAGGCTTATTTCAGCAACTTAGGCTTATTAAATAGGCTCAGTAAATACTTGTTAAATAGGCTTATTAAACAGGCTTATTAAATAGACTCATTAAATAGGCTCATTAAATAGGCTTATTAAACAGGCTTATTAAATAGGCTCATTAAATAGGCTTATTAAATAGGCTTATTAATTAGGCTTATTAAATAGGCTTATTAAATAGACTTAATAAATAGGCTTATTAAATAGGCTCAATAAATAGGCTTATTAAATAGGCTCAATGAATAGGCTTATTAAATAGGCTCAATAAATAGGCTTATTAAATAGTCTCATTAAATACTTATTAAATAGGCTTAACAAATAGACTTATTAAATAGACTTATTAAATAGGCTTATTAAATAGGTTTATTAAATAGGCTTATTAAAAAGGCTTATTAAATAGACTTATTAAATAGGCTCATTAAATACTTATTAAATAGGTTTATTAAATAGGCGTATTAAATAGGCTTATTAAACAGGCTTATTAAATAGGCTTATTAAATAGACTTATTAAATAGCCTCATTATATAGGCTTATTTTAGCAACTTAGGCTTATTAAATAGGCTTATTAAATAGACTTATTAAATAGGCTCAATAAATAGGCTTATTAAATAGGCTTATTAAATAGGCTTATTAAATAGACTTATTAAATAGGCTTATTAAATAGGCTCAATAAATAGGCTTATTAAATAGGCTCAATAAATAGGCTTATTAAATAGGCTCAATAAATAGGCTTATTAAATAGGCTCAATAAATAGGCTTATTAAATAGGCTCATTAAATACTTATTAAATAGGCTTATTAAATAGACATATTAAATAGACGTATTAAATAGGCTTATTAAATAGACTTATTTAATAGGCTTATTAAAAAGGCTTATTAAATAGACTTATTAAATAGGCTCATTAAATACTTATTAAATAGGTTTATTAAATAGGCATATTAAATAGGCTTATTAAATAGGCTTATTAAATAGGCTTATTAAATAGGCTTATTAAATAGACTTATTAAATAGCCTAATTAAATAGGCTTATTTTAGCAACTTAGGCTTATTAAATAGGTTTATTTCAGCAACTTAGACTTATTAAATAGCCTTATTAAATAGGCTTATTTCAGCAACTTAGGCTTATTAAATAAGCTTATTTCAGCAACTTATGCTTTTTAAATAGCCTTATTAAACAGGTTTATTTCAGCAACTTAGGCTTATTAAATAGCATTTTAAATAGGTTTATTTCAGCAACTTAGACTTATTAAATAGGCTTATTAAATAGGCTTAGTTCAGAAACTTAGGCTTATTAAATAGGCTTATTTCAGCAACTTAGGCTCATTAAATAGCCTTACTAAATAGGCTTATTTCAGCAACTTAGGCTTATTAAACAGGCTTATTTCAGCAACTTAAACTTATTAAATAGCCTTATTTCATCAACTTAGGCTTATTAAATAGCCTTATTTCAGCAACTTAGACTTATTAAATAGGCTTATTCAGCAACTTAGGCTTATTAAATAGCCTTATTAAATAGACTTATTTCAGCAACTTAGACTTATTAAATAGCTTTATTCAGCAACTTAGGCTTATTAAATAGGCTTATTCAGCAACTTAGGCTCATTAAATAGCCTTATTTCAGCAACTTAGACTTATTAAATAGGCTTATTTCAGCAACTTATGCTTATTAAATATACTTATTTCAGCAACTTAGGCTTATTAAATAGGTTTATTTCAGCAACTTAGACTTATTAAACAACCTTATTTCAGCAACTTATGCGTATTAAATAGGCTTATTTCAGCAACTTAGGCTTATTAAATAGCCTTATTTCAGCAACTTAGACTTATTAAATAGGCTTATTTCAGCAACTTAGGCTTCTAAATAGGCTCATTCAATACTTGTTAAATAGGCTTATTAAACAGGCTTATTAAATAGACTCATTAAATAGGCTCATTAAATAGGTTTATTAAATAGGCTTATTAATTAGGCTTATTAAATAGGCTTATTAAATAGACTTAATAAATAGGCTTATTAAATAGGCTCAATAAATAGGCTTATTAAATAGGCTCAATGAATAGGCTTATTAAATAGGCTCAATAAATAGGCTTATTAAATAGGCTCATTAAATACTTATTAAATAGGCTTAACAAATAGACTTATTAAATAGACTTATTAAATAGGCTTATTAAATAGGTTTATTAAATAGGCTTATTAAAAAGGCTTATTAAATAGCCTAATTAAGTAGGCTTATTTCAGCAACTTTGGCTTATTAAATAGGCTTATTTCAGCAACTTACTCTGATTAAAAAGGCTTATTTCAGCAACTTAGACTTATTAAATAGCCTTATTTCAGCAAATTAGACTTATTAAATAGGCTTATTTCAGCAACTTATGCTTATTAAATATACTTATTTCAGCAACTTACGCTTATTAAATAGGCTTATTTCAGCAACTTAGAATTATTAAATAGCCTTATTTCAGCAACTTAGGCTTATTAAACGGGCTTATTTCAGCAACTTAGGCTTATTAAATAGCCTTAGTTCAGCAACTTAGACTTATTAAATAGGCTTATTTCAGCAACTTAGGCTTATTAAATAGGCTTATTCAGCAACTTAGGCTTATTAAATAGGCTTATTAAATAGGCTTATTTCAGCAACTTAGGCTTATTAAATAGGCTTATTCTGCAACTTAGGCTTATTAAATAGGCTCATTCAATACTTATTAAATAGGTTTATTAAACAGGCTTATTAAATAGACTCATTAAATAGGCTCAATAAATAGGCTTATTAAATAGGCTTATTAATTAGGCTTATTAAATAGGCTTATTAAATAGACTTATTAAATAGGCATATTAAATAGGCTCAATAAATAGGCTTATTAAATAGGCTTATTAAATAGGCTTATTAAATAGGCTTATTAAATAGGCTCAATAAATAGGCTTATTAAATAGGCTTATTAAATATGCTTATTAAATAGACTTATTAAATAGGCGTATTAAATAGGCTTATTAAATAGACTTATTAAATAGCCTCATTAAATAGGCTTATTTTAGCAACTTAGGCTTAATAAATAGGCTTATTTCATCAACTTATGCTTATTAAACAGCCTTATTAAACAGGTTTATTTCAGCAACTTAGGCTTATTAAATAGCATTTTTAAATATGTTTATTTCAGCAACTTAGAATTATTAAATATACCTTTTTAAATAGGCTTAGTTCAGAAACTTAGGCTTATTAAATAGGCTTATTTCAGCAACTTAGGCTCATTAAATAGCCTTATTAAATAGGCTTATTTCAGCAACTTAGGCTTATTAAATAGCCTTATTAAATAGGCTTATTTTAGCAACTTAGACTTATTAAAACGACTTATTAAATAGACATTTCAGCAACTTGGGCTCATCAAATATGCTTATGAAATATGCTTATTTCTGCAACTTAGACTTATTAGATAGGCCTATTAAATAGGCTTATTTCAGCAACTTAGGCTTATTAAATAGGCTTATTTCAGCAACTTGGGCTTATTAAATAGGCTTATTTCAGCAACTTAGACTTATTAAATAGCCTTATTTCAGCAACTTACGCTTATTAAATAGGCTTATTTCAGCAACTTAGGCTTATTAAATAGCCTTATTAAGTAGGCTTATTTCAGCAACTTGGGTTTATTAAATAGGCATATTTCAGCAACTTACGCTGATTAAAAAGGCTTATTTCAGCAACTTAGACTTATTAAATAGCCTTATTTCAGCAACTTAGACTTATTAAATAGGGTTATTGCAGCAACTTAGACTTATTAAATAGCCTTATTTCAGCAACTTATGCTTATTAAATAGGCTTATTTCAGCAACTTAGGCTTATTAAATAGCCTTATTTCAGCAACTTAGACTTATTAAATAGGCTTATTTCAGCAACTTAGGCTTATTAAATAGGCTCATTAAATACTTGTTAAATATGCTTATTAAACAGGCTTATTAAATAGACTCATTAAATAGGCTCATTAAATAGGCTTATTAAACAGGCTTATTAAATAGACTCATTAAATAGGCTTATTAAATAGGCTTATTAATTAGGCTTATTAAATAGGCTTATTAAATAGACTTAATAAATAGGCTTATTAAATAGGCTCAATAAATAGGCTTATTAAATAGGCTCAATGAATAGGCTTATTAAATAGGCTCAATAAATAGGCTTATTAAATAGTCTCATTAAATACTTATTAAATAGGCTTAACAAATAGACTTATTAAATAGACTTATTAAATAGGCTTATTAAATAGGTTTATTAAATAGGCTTATTAAAAAGGCTTATTAAATAGGTTTATTAAATAGGCGTATTAAATAGGCTTATTAAACAGGCTTATTAAATAGGCTTATTAAATAGACTTATTAAATAGCCTCATTATATAGGCTTATTTTAGCAACTTAGGCTTATTAAATAGGCTTATTAAATAGACTTATTAAATAGGCTCAATAAATAGGCTTATTAAATAGGCTTATTAAATAGACTTATTAAATAGGCTTATTAAATAGGCTCAATAAAGAGGCTTATTAAATAGGCTCAATAAATAGGCTTATTAAATAGGCTCAATAAATAGGCTTATTAAATAGGCTCAATAAATAGGCTTATTAAATAGGCTCATTAAATACTTATTAAATAGGCTTATTAAATAGACATATTAAATAGACTTATTAAATAGGCTTATTAAATAGACTTATTTAATAGGCTTATTAAAAAGGCTTATTAAATAGACTTATTAAATAGGCTCATTAAATACTTATTAAATACGTTTATTAAATAGGCATATTAAATAGGCTTATTAAATAGGCTTATTAAATAGGCTTATTAAATAGGCTTATTAAATAGACTTATTAAATAGCCTTATTAAATAGGCTTATTTCAGCAACTTAGGCTTATTAAATAAGCTTTTTCAGCAACTTATGCTTTTTAAATAGCCTTATTAAACAGGTTTATTTCAGCAACTTAGGCTTATTAAATAGCATTTTAAATAGGTTTATTTCAGCAACTTAGACTTATTAAATAGGCTTATTAAATAGGCTTAGTTCAGAAACTTAGGCTTATTAAATAGGCTTATTTCAGCAACTTAGGCTCATTAAATAGCCTTACTAAATAGGCTTATTTCAGCAACTTAGGCTTATTAAACAGGCTTATTTCAGCAACTTAAACTTATTAAATAGCCTTATTTCATCAACTTAGGCTTATTAAATAGCCTTATTTCAGCAACTTAGACTTATTAAATAGGCTTATTCAGCAACTTAGGCTTATTAAATAGCCTTATTAAATAGACTTATTTCAGCAACTTAGACTTATTAAATAGGTTTATTCAGCAACTTAGGCTTATTAAATAGGCTTATTCAGCAACTTAGGCTCATTAAATAGCCTTATTTCAGCAACTTAGACTTATTAAATAGGCTTATTTCAGCAACTTATGCTTATTAAATATACTTATTTCAGCAACTTAGGCTTATTAAATAGGTTTATTTCAGCAACTTAGACTTATTAAACAACCTTATTTCAGCAACTTATGCGTATTAAATAGGCTTATTTCAGCAACTTAGGCTTATTAAATAGCCTTATTTCAGCAACTTAGACTTATTAAATAGGCTTATTTCAGCAACTTAGGCTTCTAAATAGGCTCATTCAATACTTGTTAAATAGGCTTATTAAACAGGCTTATTAAATAGACTCATTAAATAGGCTCATTAAATAGGTTTATTAAATAGGCTTATTAATTAGGCTTATTAAATAGGCTTATTAAATAGACTTAATAAATAGGCTTATTAAATAGGCTCAATAAATAGGCTTATTAAATAGGCTCAATGAATAGGCTTATTAAATAGGCTCAATAAATAGGCTTATTAAATAGGCTCATTAAATACTTATTAAATAGGCTTAACAAATAGACTTATTAAATAGACTTATTAAATAGGCTTATTAAATAGGTTTATTAAATAGGCTTATTAAAAAGGCGTATTAAATAGACTTATTAAATAGGCTCATTAAATACTTATTAAATAGGTTTATTAAATAGGCGTATTAAATAGGCTTATTAAACAGGCTTATTAAATAGGCTTATTAAATAGACTTATTAAATAGCCTCATTAAAAAGGCTTATTTTAGCAACTTAGGCTTATTAAATAGGCTTATTAAATAGACTTATTAAATAGGCTCAATAAATAGGCTTATTAAATAGGCTTATTAAATAGGCTTTTTAAATAGACTTATTAAATAGGCTTATTAAATAGGCTCAATAAATAGGCTTATTAAATAGGCTCAATAAATAGTCTTATTAAATAGGCTCAATAAATAGGCTTATTAAATAGGCTCAATAAATAGGCTTATTAAATAGGCTCATTAAATACTTATTAAATAGGCTTATTAAATAGACTTATTAAATAGACTTATTAAATAGGCTTATTAAATAGACTTATTAAATAGGCTTATTAAAAAGGCTTATTAAATAGACTTATTAAATAGGCTCATTAAATACTTATTAAATATGTTTATTAAATAGGCGTATTAAATAGGCTTATTAAATAGGCTTATTAAATAGGCTTATTAAATAGGCTTACTAAATAGACTTATTAAGTAGCCTAATTAAATAGGCTTATTTTAGCAACTTAGGCTTATTAAATAGGTTTATTTCAGCAACTTAGACTTATTAAATAGCCTTATTAAATAGACTTATTTCAGCAACTTAGACTTATTAAATAGGTTTATTCAGCAACTTAGGCTTATTAAATAGGCTTATTCAGCAACTTAGGCTCATTAAATAGCCTTATTTCAGCAACTTAGACTTATTAAATAGGCTTATTTCAGCAACTTATGCTTATTAAATATACTTATTTCAGCAACTTAGGCTTATTAAATAGGTTTATTTCAGCAACTTAGACTTATTAAACAACCTTATTTCAGCAACTTATGCGTATTAAATAGGCTTATTTCAGCAACTTAGGCTTATTAAATAGCCTTATTTCAGCAACTTAGACTTATTAAATAGGCTTATTTCAGCAACTTAGGCTTCTAAATAGGCTCATTCAATACTTGTTAAATAGGCTTATTAAACAGGCTTATTAAATAGACTCATTAAATAGGCTCATTAAATAGGTTTATTAAATAGGCTTATTAATTAGGCTTATTAAATAGGCTTATTAAATAGACTTAATAAATAGGCTTATTAAATAGGCTCAATGAATAGGCTTATTAAATAGGCTCAATAAATAGGCTTATTAAATAGGCTCATTAAATACTTATTAAATAGGCTTAACAAATAGACTTATTAAATAGACTTATTAAATAGGCTTATTAAATAGGTTTATTAAATAGGCTTATTAAAAAGGCGTATTAAATAGACTTATTAAATAGGCTCATTAAATACTTATTAAATAGGTTTATTAAATAGGCGTATTAAATAGGCTTATTAAACAGGCTTATTAAATAGGCTTATTAAATAGACTTATTAAATAGCCTCATTAAAAAGGCTTATTTTAGCAACTTAGGCTTATTAAATAGGCTTATTAAATAGACTTATTAAATAGGCTCAATAAATAGGCTTATTAAATAGGCTTATTAAATAGGCTTTTTAAATAGACTTATTAAATAGGCTTATTAAATAGGCTCAATAAATAGGCTTATTAAATAGGCTCAATAAATAGTCTTATTAAATAGGCTCAATAAATAGGCTTATTAAATAGGCTCAATAAATAGGCTTATTAAATAGGCTCATTAAATACTTATTAAATAGGCTTATTAAATAGACTTATTAAATAGACTTATTAAATAGGCTTATTAAATAGACTTATTAAATAGGCTTATTAAAAAGGCTTATTAAATAGACTTATTAAATAGGCTCATTAAATCTTATTAAATATGTTTATTAAATAGGCGTATTAAATAGGCTTATTAAATAGGCTTATTAAATAGGCTTATTAAATAGGCTTATTAAATAGACTTATTAAGTAGCCTAATTAAATAGGCTTATTTTAGCAACTTGGGCTTATTAAATAGGTTTATTTCAGCAACTTAGACTTATTAAATAGCCTTATTAAATAGGCTTATTTCAGCAACTTAGGCTTATTAAATAAGCTTATTTCAGCAACTTAGGCTTATTAAATAGCCTTATTAAGTAGGCTTATTTCAGCAACTTGGGCTTATTAAATAGGCTTATTTCAGCAACTTACGCTGATTAAAAAGGCTTATTTCAGCAACTTAGACTTATTAAATAGCCTTATTTCAGCAACTTAGACTTATTAAATAGGCTTATTGCAGCAACTTAGACTTATTAAATAGCCTTATTTCTGCAACTTATGCTTATTAAATAGGCTTATTTCAGCAACTTAGGCTTATTAAATAGCCTTATTTCAGCAACTTAGACTTATTAAATAGGCTTATTTCAGCAACTTAGGCTTATTAAATAGGCTCATTAAATATTTGTTAAATAGGCTTATTAAACAGGCTTATTAAATAGACTCATTAAATAGGCTCATTAAATAGGCTTATTAAACAGGCTTATTAAATAGACTCATTAAATAGGCTTATTAAATAGGCTTATTAATTAGGCTTATTAAATAGGCTTATTAAATAAACTTAATAAATAGGCTTATTAAATAGGCTCAATAAATAGGCTTATTAAATAGGCTCAATGAATAGGCTTATTAAATAGGCTCAATATATAGGCTTATTAAATAGTCTCATTAAATACTTATTAAATAGGCTTAACAAATAGACTTATTAAATAGACTTATTAAATAGGCTTATTAAATAGGTTTATTAAATAGGCTTATTAAAAAGGCTTATTAAATAGACTTATTAAATAGGCTCATTAAATACTTATTAAATAGGTTTATTAAATAGGCGTATTAAAAAGGCTTATTAAACAGGCTTATTAAATAGGCTTATTAAATAGACTTATTAAATAGCCTCATTATATAGGCTTATTTTAGCAACTTAGGCTTATTAAATAGGCTTATTAAATAGACTTATTAAATAGGCTCAATAAATAGGCTTATTAAATAGGCTTATTAAATAGGCTTATTAAATAGACTTATTAAATAGGCTTATTAAATAGGCTCAATAAATAGGCTTATTAAATAGGCTCAATAAATAGGCTTATTAAATAGGCTCAATAAATAGGCTTATTAAATAGGCTCAATAAATAGGCTTATTAAATAGGCTCATTAAATACTTATTAAATAGGCTTATTAAATAGACTTATTAAATAGACTTATTAAATAGGCTTATTAAATAGACTTATTAAATAGGCTTATTAAAAAGGCTTATTAAATAGACTTATTAAATAGGCTCAATAAATACTTATTAAATATGTTTAGTAAATAGGCGTATTAAATAGACTTATTAAGTAGCCTAATTAAATAGGCTTATTTTAGCAACTTAGACTTATTAAATAGCCTTAGTAAATAGCCTTATTTCAGCAACTTAGACTTATTAAATAGGCTTATTTCAGCAACTTATGCTTATTAAATATACTTATTTCAGCAACTTAGGCTTATTAAATAGGTTTATTTCAGCAACTTAGACTTATTAAACAACCTTATTTCAGCAACTTATGCGTATTAAATAGGCTTATTTCAGCAACTTAGGCTTATTAAATAGCCTTATTTCAGCAACTTAGACTTATTAAATAGGCTTATTTCAGCAACTTAGGCTTCTAAATAGGCTCATTCAATACTTGTTAAATAGGCTTATTAAACAGGCTTATTAAATAGACTCATTAAATAGGCTCATTAAATAGGTTTATTAAATAGGCTTATTAATTAGGCTTATTAAATAGGCTTATTAAATAGACTTAATAAATAGGCTTATTAAATAGGCTCAATAAATAGGCTTATTAAATAGGTTCAATGAATAGGCTTATTAAATAGGCTCAATAAATAGGCTTATTAAATAGGCTCATTAAATACTTATTAAATAGGCTTAACAAATAGACTTATTAAATAGACTTATTAAATAGGCTTATTAAATAGGTTTATTAAATAGGCTTATTAAAAAGGCGTATTAAATAGACTTATTAAATAGGCTCATTAAATACTTATTAAATAGGTTTATTAAATAGGCGTATTAAATAGGCTTATTAAACAGGCTTATTAAATAGGCTTATTAAATAGACTTATTAAATAGCCTCATTAAAAAGGCTTATTTTAGCAACTTAGGCTTATTAAATAGGCTTATTAAATAGACTTATTAAATAGGCTCAATAAATAGGCTTATTAAATAGGCTTATTAAATAGGCTTTTTAAATAGACTTATTAAATAGGCTTATTAAATAGGCTCAATAAATAGGCTTATTAAATAGGCTCAATAAATAGTCTTATTAAATATGCTCAATAAATAGGCTTATTAAATAGGCTCAATAAATAGGCTTATTAAATAGGCTCATTAAATACTTATTAAATAGGCTTATTAAATAGACTTATTAAATAGACTTATTAAATAGGCTTATTAAATAGACTTATTAAATAGGCTTATTAAAAAGGCTTATTAAATAGACTTATTAAATAGGCTCATTAAATCTTATTAAATATGTTTATTAAATAGGCGTATTAAATAGGCTTATTAAATAGGCTTATTAAATAGGCTTATTAAATAGGCTTATTAAATAGACTTATTAAGTAGCCTAATTAAATAGGCTTATTTTAGCAACTTAGGCTTATTAAATAGGTTTATTTCAGCAACTTAGACTTATTAAATAGCCTTATTAAATAGGCTTATTTCAGCAACTTAGGCTTATTAAATAAGCTTATTTCAGCAACTTAGGCTTATTAAATAGCCTTATTAAGTAGGCTTATTTCAGCAACTTGGGCTTATTAAATAGGCTTATTTCAGCAACTTACGCTGATTAAAAAGGCTTATTTCAGCAACTTAGACTTATTAAATAGCCTTATTTCAGCAACTTAGACTTATTAAATAGGCTTATTGCAGCAACTTAGACTTATTAAATAGCCTTATTTCTGCAACTTATGCTTATTAAATAGGCTTATTTCAGCAACTTAGGCTTATTAAATAGCCTTATTTCAGCAACTTAGACTTATTAAATAGGCTTATTTCAGCAACTTAGGCTTATTAAATAGGCTCATTAAATATTTGTTAAATAGGCTTATTAAACAGGCTTATTAAATAGACTCATTAAATAGGCTCATTAAATAGGCTTATTAAACAGGCTTATTAAATAGACTAATTAAATAGGCTTATTAAATAGGCTTATTAATTAGGCTTATTAAATAGGCTTATTAAATAAACTTAATAAATAGGCTTATTAAATAGGCTCAATAAATAGGCTTATTAAATAGGCTCAATGAATAGCCTTATTAAATAGGCTCAATATATAGGCTTATTAAATAGTCTCATTAAATACTTATTAAATAGGCTTAACAAATAGACTTATTAAATAGACTTATTAAATAGGCTTATTAAATAGGTTTATTAAATAGGCTTATTAAAAAGGCTTATTAAATAGACTTATTAAATAGGCTCATTAAATACTTATTAAATAGGTTTATTAAATAGGCGTATTAAATAGGCTTATTAAACAGGCTTATTAAATAGGCTTATTAAATAGACTTATTAAATAGCCTCATTATATAGGCTTATTTTAGCAACTTAGGCTTATTAAATAGGCTTATTAAATAGACTTATTAAATAGGCTCAATAAATAGGCTTATTAAATAGGCTTATTAAAAAGGCTTATTAAATAGACTTATTAAATAGGCTTATTAAATAGGCTCAATAAATAGGCTTATTAAATAGGCTCAATAAATAGGCTTATTAAATAGGCTCAATAAATAGGCTTATTAAATAGGCTCAATAAATAGGCTTATTAAATAGGCTCATTAAATACTTATTAAATAGGCTTATTAAATAGACTTATTAAATAGACTTATTAAATAGGCTTATTAAATAGACTTATTAAATAGGCTTATTAAAAAGGCTTATTAAATAGACTTATTAAATAGGCTCATTAAATACTTATTAAATATGTTTATTAAATAGGCGTATTAAATAGACTTATTAAGTAGCCTAATTAAATAGGCTTATTTTAGCAACTTAGACTTATTAAATAGCCTTATTAAATAGACTTATTTCAGCAACTTAGACTTATTAAATAGGTTTATTCAGCAACTTAGGCTTATTAAATAGGCTTATTCAGCAACTTAGGCTCATTAAATAGCCTTATTTCAGCAACTTAGACTTATTAAATAGGCTTATTTCAGCAACTTATGCTTATTAAATATACTTATTTCAGCAACTTAGGCTTATTAAATAGGTTTATTTCAGCAACTTAGACTTATTAAACAACCTTATTTCAGCAACTTATGCGTATTAAATAGGCTTATTTCAGCAACTTAGGCTTATTAAATAGCCTTATTTCAGCAACTTAGACTTATTAAATAGGCTTATTTCAGCAACTTAGGCTTCTAAATAGGCTCATTCAATACTTGTTAAATAGGCTTATTAAACAGGCTTATTAAATAGACTCATTAAATAGGCTCATTAAATAGGTTTATTAAATAGGCTTATTAATTAGGCTTATTAAATAGGCTTATTAAATAGACTTAATAAATAGGCTTATTAAATAGGCTCAATAAATAGGCTTATTAAATAGGTTCAATGAATAGGCTTATTAAATAGGCTCAATAAATAGGCTTATTAAATAGGCTCATTAAATACTTATTAAATAGGCTTAACAAATAGACTTATTAAATAGACTTATTAAATAGGCTTATTAAATAGGTTTATTAAATAGGCTTATTAAAAAGGCGTATTAAATAGACTTATTAAATAGGCTCATTAAATACTTATTAAATAGGTTTATTAAATAGGCGTATTAAATAGGCTTATTAAACAGGCTTATTAAATAGGCTTATTAAATAGACTTATTAAATAGCCTCATTAAAAAGGCTTATTTTAGCAACTTAGGCTTATTAAATAGGCTTATTAAATAGACTTATTAAATAGGCTCAATAAATAGGCTTATTAAATAGGCTTATTAAATAGGCTTTTTAAATAGACTTATTAAATAGGCTTATTAAATAGGCTCAATAAATAGGCTTATTAAATAGGCTCAATAAATAGTCTTATTAAATATGCTCAATAAATAGGCTTATTAAATAGGCTCAATAAATAGGCTTATTAAATAGGCTCATTAAATACTTATTAAATAGGCTTATTAAATAGACTTATTAAATAGACTTATTAAATAGGCTTATTAAATAGACTTATTAAATAGGCTTATTAAAAAGGCTTATTAAATAGACTTATTAAATAGGCTCATTAAATCTTATTAAATATGTTTATTAAATAGGCGTATTAAATAGGCTTATTAAATAGGCTTATTAAATAGGCTTATTAAATAGGCTTATTAAATAGACTTATTAAGTAGCCTAATTAAATAGGCTTATTTTAGCAACTTAGGCTTATTAAATAGGTTTATTTCAGCAACTTAGACTTATTAAATAGCCTTATTAAATAGGCTTATTTCAGCAACTTAGGCTTATTAAATAAGCTTATTTCAGCAACTTAGGCTTATTAAATAGCCTTATTAAGTAGGCTTATTTCAGCAACTTGGGCTTATTAAATAGGCTTATTTCAGCAACTTACGCTGATTAAAAAGGCTTATTTCAGCAACTTAGACTTATTAAATAGCCTTATTTCAGCAACTTAGACTTATTAAATAGGCTTATTGCAGCAACTTAGACTTATTAAATAGCCTTATTTCTGCAACTTATGCTTATTAAATAGGCTTATTTCAGCAACTTAGGCTTATTAAATAGCCTTATTTCAGCAACTTAGACTTATTAAATAGGCTTATTTCAGCAACTTAGGCTTATTAAATAGGCTCATTAAATATTTGTTAAATAGGCTTATTAAACAGGCTTATTAAATAGACTCATTAAATAGGCTCATTAAATAGGCTTATTAAACAGGCTTATTAAATAGACTCATTAAATAGGCTTATTAAATAGGCTTATTAATTAGGCTTATTAAATAGGCTTATTAAATAAACTTAATAAATAGGCTTATTAAATAGGCTCAATAAATAGGCTTATTAAATAGGCTCAATGAATAGGCTTATTAAATAGGCTCAATATATAGGCTTATTAAATAGTCTCATTAAATACTTATTAAATAGGCTTAACAAATAGACTTATTAAATAGACTTATTAAATAGGCTTATTAAATAGGTTTATTAAATAGGCTTATTAAAAAGGCTTATTAAATAGACTTATTAAATAGGCTCATTAAATACTTATTAAATAGGTTTATTAAATAGGCGTATTAAATAGGCTTATTAAACAGGCTTATTAAATAGGCTTATTAAATAGACTTATTAAATAGCCTCATTATATAGGCTTATTTTAGCAACTTAGGCTTATTAAATAGGCTTATTAAATAGACTTATTAAATAGGCTCAATAAATAGGCTTATTAAATAGGCTTATTAAATAGGCTTATTAAATAGACTTATTAAATAGGCTTATTAAATAGGCTCAATAAATAGGCTTATTAAATAGGCTCAATAAATAGGCTTATTAAATAGGCTCAATAAATAGGCTTATTAAATAGGCTCAATAAATAGGCTTATTAAATAGGCTCATTAAATACTTATTAAATAGGCTTATTAAATAGACTTATTAAATAGACTTATTAAATAGGCTTATTAAATAGACTTATTAAATAGGCTTATTAAAAAGGCTTATTAAATAGACTTATTAAATAGGCTCATTAAATACTTATTAAATATGTTTATTAAATAGGCGTATTAAATAGGCGTATTAAATAGGCTTATTAAATAGGCTTATTAAATAGGCTTACTAAATAGACTTATTAAGTAGCCTAATTAAATAGGCTTATTTTAGCAACTTAGGCTTATTAAATAGGTTTATTTCAGCAACTTAGACTTATTAAATAGCCTTATTAAATAGACTTATTTCAGCAACTTAGACTTATTAAATAGGTTTATTCAGCAACTTAGGCTTATTAAATAGGCTTATTCAGCAACTTAGGCTCATTAAATAGCCTTATTTCAGCAACTTAGACTTATTAAATAGGCTTATTTCAGCAACTTATGCTTATTAAATATACTTATTTCAGCAACTTAGGCTTATTAAATAGGTTTATTTCAGCAACTTAGACTTATTAAACAACCTTATTTCAGCAACTTATGCGTATTAAATAGGCTTATTTCAGCAACTTAGGCTTATTAAATAGCCTTATTTCAGCAACTTAGACTTATTAAATAGGCTTATTTCAGCAACTTAGGCTTCTAAATAGGCTCATTCAATACTTGTTAAATAGGCTTATTAAACAGGCTTATTAAATAGACTCATTAAATAGGCTCATTAAATAGGTTTATTAAATAGGCTTATTAATTAGGCTTATTAAATAGGCTTATTAAATAGGCTCAATAAATAGGCTTATTAAATAGGTTCAATGAATAGGCTTATTAAATAGGCTCAATAAATAGGCTTATTAAATAGGCTCATTAAATACTTATTAAATAGGCTTAACAAATAGACTTATTAAATAGACTTATTAAATAGGCTTATTAAATAGGTTTATTAAATAGGCTTATTAAAAAGGCGTATTAAATAGACTTATTAAATAGGCTCATTAAATACTTATTAAATAGGTTTATTAAATAGGCGTATTAAATAGGCTTATTAAACAGGCTTATTAAATAGGCTTATTAAATAGACTCATTAAATAGCCTCATTAAAAAGGCTTATTTTAGCAACTTAGGCTTATTAAATAGGCTTATTAAATAGACTTATTAAATAGGCTCAATAAATAGGCTTATTAAATAGGCTTATTAAATAGGCTTTTTAAATAGACTTATTAAATAGGCTTATTAAATAGGCTCAATAAATAGGCTTATTAAATAGGCTCAATAAATAGTCTTATTAAATATGCTCAATAAATAGGCTTATTAAATAGGCTCAATAAATAGGCTTATTAAATAGGCTCATTAAATACTTATTAAATAGGCTTATTAAATAGACTTATTAAATAGACTTATTAAATAGGCTTATTAAATAGACTTATTAAATAGGCTTATTAAAAAGGCTTATTAAATAGACTTATTAAATAGGCTCATTAAATCTTATTAAATATGTTTATTAAATAGGCGTATTAAATAGGCTTATTAAATAGGCTTATTAAATAGGCTTATTAAATAGGCTTATTAAATAGACTTATTAAGTAGCCTAATTAAATAGGCTTATTTTAGCAACTTAGGCTTATTAAATAGGTTTATTTCAGCAACTTAGACTTATTAAATAGCCTTATTAAATAGGCTTATTTCAGCAACTTAGGCTTATTAAATAAGCTTATTTCAGCAACTTAGGCTTATTAAATAGCCTTATTAAGTAGGCTTATTTCAGCAACTTGGGCTTATTAAATAGGCTTATTTCAGCAACTTACGCTGATTAAAAAGGCTTATTTCAGCAACTTAGACTTATTAAATAGCCTTATTTCAGCAACTTAGACTTATTAAATAGGCTTATTGCAGCAACTTAGACTTATTAAATAGCCTTATTTCTGCAACTTATGCTTATTAAATAGGCTTATTTCAGCAACTTAGGCTTATTAAATAGCCTTATTTCAGCAACTTAGACTTATTAAATAGGCTTATTTCAGCAACTTAGGCTTATTAAATAGGCTCATTAAATATTTGTTAAATAGGCTTATTAAACAGGCTTATTAAATAGACTCATTAAATAGGCTCATTAAATAGGCTTATTAAACAGGCTTATTAAATAGACTAATTAAATAGGCTTATTAAATAGGCTTATTAATTAGGCTTATTAAATAGGCTTATTAAATAAACTTAATAAATAGGCTTATTAAATAGGCTCAATAAATAGGCTTATTAAATAGGCTCAATGAATAGCCTTATTAAATAGGCTCAATATATAGGCTTATTAAATAGTCTCATTAAATACTTATTAAATAGGCTTAACAAATAGACTTATTAAATAGACTTATTAAATAGGCTTATTAAATAGGTTTATTAAATAGGCTTATTAAAAAGGCTTATTAAATAGACTTATTAAATAGGCTCATTAAATACTTATTAAATAGGTTTATTAAATAGGCGTATTAAATAGGCTTATTAAACAGGCTTATTAAATAGGCTTATTAAATAGACTTATTAAATAGCCTCATTATATAGGCTTATTTTAGCAACTTAGGCTTATTAAATAGGCTTATTAAATAGACTTATTAAATAGGCTCAATAAATAGGCTTATTAAATAGGCTTATTAAAAAGGCTTATTAAATAGACTTATTAAATAGGCTTATTAAATAGGCTCAATAAATAGGCTTATTAAATAGGCTCAATAAATAGGCTTATTAAATAGGCTCAATAAATAGGCTTATTAAATAGGCTCAATAAATAGGCTTATTAAATAGGCTCATTAAATACTTATTAAATAGGCTTATTAAATAGACTTATTAAATAGACTTATTAAATAGGCTTATTAAATAGACTTATTAAATAGGCTTATTAAAAAGGCTTATTAAATAGACTTATTAAATAGGCTCATTAAATACTTATTAAATATGTTTATTAAATAGGCGTATTAAATAGACTTATTAAGTAGCCTAATTAAATAGGCTTATTTTAGCAACTTAGACTTATTAAATAGCCTTATTAAATAGACTTATTTCAGCAACTTAGACTTATTAAATAGGTTTATTCAGCAACTTAGGCTTATTAAATAGGCTTATTCAGCAACTTAGGCTCATTAAATAGCCTTATTTCAGCAACTTAGACTTATTAAATAGGCTTATTTCAGCAACTTATGCTTATTAAATATACTTATTTCAGCAACTTAGGCTTATTAAATAGGTTTATTTCAGCAACTTAGACTTATTAAACAACCTTATTTCAGCAACTTATGCGTATTAAATAGGCTTATTTCAGCAACTTAGGCTTATTAAATAGCCTTATTTCAGCAACTTAGACTTATTAAATAGGCTTATTTCAGCAACTTAGGCTTCTAAATAGGCTCATTCAATACTTGTTAAATAGGCTTATTAAACAGGCTTATTAAATAGACTCATTAAATAGGCTCATTAAATAGGTTTATTAAATAGGCTTATTAATTAGGCTTATTAAATAGGCTTATTAAATAGACTTAATAAATAGGCTTATTAAATAGGCTCAATAAATAGGCTTATTAAATAGGTTCAATGAATAGGCTTATTAAATAGGCTCAATAAATAGGCTTATTAAATAGGCTCATTAAATACTTATTAAATAGGCTTAACAAATAGACTTATTAAATAGACTTATTAAATAGGCTTATTAAATAGGTTTATTAAATAGGCTTATTAAAAAGGCGTATTAAATAGACTTATTAAATAGGCTCATTAAATACTTATTAAATAGGTTTATTAAATAGGCGTATTAAATAGGCTTATTAAACAGGCTTATTAAATAGGCTTATTAAATAGACTTATTAAATAGCCTCATTAAAAAGGCTTATTTTAGCAACTTAGGCTTATTAAATAGGCTTATTAAATAGACTTATTAAATAGGCTCAATAAATAGGCTTATTAAATAGGCTTATTAAATAGGCTTTTTAAATAGACTTATTAAATAGGCTTATTAAATAGGCTCAATAAATAGGCTTATTAAATAGGCTCAATAAATAGTCTTATTAAATATGCTCAATAAATAGGCTTATTAAATAGGCTCAATAAATAGGCTTATTAAATAGGCTCATTAAATACTTATTAAATAGGCTTATTAAATAGACTTATTAAATAGACTTATTAAATAGGCTTATTAAATAGACTTATTAAATAGGCTTATTAAAAAGGCTTATTAAATAGACTTATTAAATAGGCTCATTAAATCTTATTAAATATGTTTATTAAATAGGCGTATTAAATAGGCTTATTAAATAGGCTTATTAAATAGGCTTATTAAATAGGCTTATTAAATAGACTTATTAAGTAGCCTAATTAAATAGGCTTATTTTAGCAACTTAGGCTTATTAAATAGGTTTATTTCAGCAACTTAGACTTATTAAATAGCCTTATTAAATAGGCTTATTTCAGCAACTTAGGCTTATTAAATAAGCTTATTTCAGCAACTTAGGCTTATTAAATAGCCTTATTAAGTAGGCTTATTTCAGCAACTTGGGCTTATTAAATAGGCTTATTTCAGCAACTTACGCTGATTAAAAAGGCTTATTTCAGCAACTTAGACTTATTAAATAGCCTTATTTCAGCAACTTAGACTTATTAAATAGGCTTATTGCAGCAACTTAGACTTATTAAATAGCCTTATTTCTGCAACTTATGCTTATTAAATAGGCTTATTTCAGCAACTTAGGCTTATTAAATAGCCTTATTTCAGCAACTTAGACTTATTAAATAGGCTTATTTCAGCAACTTAGGCTTATTAAATAGGCTCATTAAATATTTGTTAAATAGGCTTATTAAACAGGCTTATTAAATAGACTCATTAAATAGGCTCATTAAATAGGCTTATTAAACAGGCTTATTAAATAGACTCATTAAATAGGCTTATTAAATAGGCTTATTAATTAGGCTTATTAAATAGGCTTATTAAATAAACTTAATAAATAGGCTTATTAAATAGGCTCAATAAATAGGCTTATTAAATAGGCTCAATGAATAGGCTTATTAAATAGGCTCAATATATAGGCTTATTAAATAGTCTCATTAAATACTTATTAAATAGGCTTAACAAATAGACTTATTAAATAGACTTATTAAATAGGCTTATTAAATAGGTTTATTAAATAGGCTTATTAAAAAGGCTTATTAAATAGACTTATTAAATAGGCTCATTAAATACTTATTAAATAGGTTTATTAAATAGGCGTATTAAATAGGCTTATTAAACAGGCTTATTAAATAGGCTTATTAAATAGACTTATTAAATAGCCTCATTATATAGGCTTATTTTAGCAACTTAGGCTTATTAAATAGGCTTATTAAATAGACTTATTAAATAGGCTCAATAAATAGGCTTATTAAATAGGCTTATTAAATAGGCTTATTAAATAGACTTATTAAATAGGCTTATTAAATAGGCTCAATAAATAGGCTTATTAAATAGGCTCAATAAATAGGCTTATTAAATAGGCTCAATAAATAGGCTTATTAAATAGGCTCAATAAATAGGCTTATTAAATAGGCTCATTAAATACTTATTAAATAGGCTTATTAAATAGACTTATTAAATAGACTTATTAAATAGGCTTATTAAATAGACTTATTAAATAGGCTTATTAAAAAGGCTTATTAAATAGACTTATTAAATAGGCTCATTAAATACTTATTAAATATGTTTATTAAATAGGCGTATTAAATAGGCGTATTAAATAGGCTTATTAAATAGGCTTATTAAATAGGCTTACTAAATAGACTTATTAAGTAGCCTAATTAAATAGGCTTATTTTAGCAACTTAGGCTTATTAAATAGGTTTATTTCAGCAACTTAGACTTATTAAATAGCCTTATTAAATAGACTTATTTCAGCAACTTAGACTTATTAAATAGGTTTATTCAGCAACTTAGGCTTATTAAATAGGCTTATTCAGCAACTTAGGCTCATTAAATAGCCTTATTTCAGCAACTTAGACTTATTAAATAGGCTTATTTCAGCAACTTATGCTTATTAAATATACTTATTTCAGCAACTTAGGCTTATTAAATAGGTTTATTTCAGCAACTTAGACTTATTAAACAACCTTATTTCAGCAACTTATGCGTATTAAATAGGCTTATTTCAGCAACTTAGGCTTATTAAATAGCCTTATTTCAGCAACTTAGACTTATTAAATAGGCTTATTTCAGCAACTTAGGCTTCTAAATAGGCTCATTCAATACTTGTTAAATAGGCTTATTAAACAGGCTTATTAAATAGACTCATTAAATAGGCTCATTAAATAGGTTTATTAAATAGGCTTATTAATTAGGCTTATTAAATAGGCTTATTAAATAGGCTCAATAAATAGGCTTATTAAATAGGTTCAATGAATAGGCTTATTAAATAGGCTCAATAAATAGGCTTATTAAATAGGCTCATTAAATACTTATTAAATAGGCTTAACAAATAGACTTATTAAATAGACTTATTAAATAGGCTTATTAAATAGGTTTATTAAATAGGCTTATTAAAAAGGCGTATTAAATAGACTTATTAAATAGGCTCATTAAATACTTATTAAATAGGTTTATTAAATAGGCGTATTAAATAGGCTTATTAAACAGGCTTATTAAATAGGCTTATTAAATAGACTCATTAAATAGCCTCATTAAAAAGGCTTATTTTAGCAACTTAGGCTTATTAAATAGGCTTATTAAATAGACTTATTAAATAGGCTCAATAAATAGGCTTATTAAATAGGCTTATTAAATAGGCTTTTTAAATAGACTTATTAAATAGGCTTATTAAATAGGCTCAATAAATAGGCTTATTAAATAGGCTCAATAAATAGTCTTATTAAATATGCTCAATAAATAGGCTTATTAAATAGGCTCAATAAATAGGCTTATTAAATAGGCTCATTAAATACTTATTAAATAGGCTTATTAAATAGACTTATTAAATAGACTTATTAAATAGGCTTATTAAATAGACTTATTAAATAGGCTTATTAAAAAGGCTTATTAAATAGACTTATTAAATAGGCTCATTAAATCTTATTAAATATGTTTATTAAATAGGCGTATTAAATAGGCTTATTAAATAGGCTTATTAAATAGGCTTATTAAATAGGCTTATTAAATAGACTTATTAAGTAGCCTAATTAAATAGGCTTATTTTAGCAACTTAGGCTTATTAAATAGGTTTATTTCAGCAACTTAGACTTATTAAATAGCCTTATTAAATAGGCTTATTTCAGCAACTTAGGCTTATTAAATAAGCTTATTTCAGCAACTTAGGCTTATTAAATAGCCTTATTAAGTAGGCTTATTTCAGCAACTTGGGCTTATTAAATAGGCTTATTTCAGCAACTTACGCTGATTAAAAAGGCTTATTTCAGCAACTTAGACTTATTAAATAGCCTTATTTCAGCAACTTAGACTTATTAAATAGGCTTATTGCAGCAACTTAGACTTATTAAATAGCCTTATTTCTGCAACTTATGCTTATTAAATAGGCTTATTTCAGCAACTTAGGCTTATTAAATAGCCTTATTTCAGCAACTTAGACTTATTAAATAGGCTTATTTCAGCAACTTAGGCTTATTAAATAGGCTCATTAAATATTTGTTAAATAGGCTTATTAAACAGGCTTATTAAATAGACTCATTAAATAGGCTCATTAAATAGGCTTATTAAACAGGCTTATTAAATAGACTCATTAAATAGGCTTATTAAATAGGCTTATTAATTAGGCTTATTAAATAGGCTTATTAAATAAACTTAATAAATAGGCTTATTAAATAGGCTCAATAAATAGGCTTATTAAATAGGCTCAATGAATAGGCTTATTAAATAGGCTCAATATATAGGCTTATTAAATAGTCTCATTAAATACTTATTAAATAGGCTTAACAAATAGACTTATTAAATAGACTTATTAAATAGGCTTATTAAATAGGTTTATTAAATAGGCTTATTAAAAAGGCTTATTAAATAGACTTATTAAATAGGCTCATTAAATACTTATTAAATAGGTTTATTAAATAGGCGTATTAAATAGGCTTATTAAACAGGCTTATTAAATAGGCTTATTAAATAGACTTATTAAATAGCCTCATTATATAGGCTTATTTTAGCAACTTAGGCTTATTAAATAGGCTTATTAAATAGACTTATTAAATAGGCTCAATAAATAGGCTTATTAAATAGGCTCAATAAATAGGCTTATTAAATAGGCTCAATAAATAGGCTTATTAAATAGGCTCAATAAATAGGCTTATTAAATAGGCTCATTAAATACTTATTAAATAGGCTTATTAAATAGACATATTAAATAGACTTATTAAATAGGCTTATTAAATAGACTTATTTAATAGGCTTATTAAAAAGGCTTATTAAATAGACTTATTAAATAGGCTCATTAAATACTTATTAAATAGGTTTATTAAATAGGCATATTAAATAGGCTTATTAAATAGGCTTATTAAATAGGCTTATTAAGTAGGCTTATTAAATAGACTTATTAAATAGCCTAATTAAATAGGCTTATTTTAGCAACTTAGGCTTATTAAATAGGTTTATTTCAGCAACTTAGACTTATTAAATAGCCTTATTAAATAGGCTTATTTCAGCAACTTAGGCTTATTAAATAAGCTTATTTCAGCAACTTATGCTTATTAAATAGCCTTATTAAACAGGTTTATTTCAGCAACTTAGTCTTATTAAATAGCATTTTAAATAGGTTTATTTCAGCAACTTAGACTTATTAAATAGGCTTATTAAATAGGCTTAGTTCAGAAACTTAGGCTTATTAAATAGGCTTATTTCAGCAACTTAGGCTCATTAAATAGCCTTACTAAATAGGCTTATTTCAGCAACTTAGGCTTATTAAACAGGCTTATTTCAGCAACTTAAACTTATTAAATAGCCTTATTTCATCAACTTAGGCTTATTAAATAGCCTTATTTCAGCAACTTAGACTTATTAAATAGGCTTATTCAGCAACTTAGGCTTATTAAATAGCCTTATTAAATAGGCTTATTTCAGCAACTTAGACTTATTAAATAGGTTTATTCAGCAACTTAGGCTTATTAAATAGGCTTATTCAGCAACTTAGGCTCATTAAATAGCCTTATTTCAGCAACTTAGACTTATTAAATAGGCTTATTTCAGCAACTTATGCTTATTAAATATACTTAATTCAGCAACTTAGGCTTATTAAATAGGCTTATTTCAGCAACTTAGACTTATTAAACAACCTTATTTCAGCAACTTATGCGTATTAAATAGGCTTATTTCAGCAACTTAGGCTTATTAAATAGCCTTATTTCAGCAACTTAGACTTATTAAATAGGCTTATTTAAGCAACTTAGGCTTCTAAATAGGCTCATTCATACTTGTTAAATAGGCTTATTAAACAGGCTTATTAAATAGACTCATTAAATAGGCTCATTAAATACGCTTATTAAATAGGCTTATTAATTAGGCTTATTAAATAGGCTTATTAAATAGACTTAATAAATAGGCTTATTAAATAGGCTCAATAAATAGGCTTATTAAATAGGCTCAATGAATAGGCTTATTAAATAGGCTCAATAAATAGGCTTATTAAATAGGCTCATTAAATACTTATTAAATAGGTTTATTAAATAGGCGTATTAAAATCATCTTATTAAACAGGCTTATTAAATAGGCTTATTAAATAGACTTATTAAATAGCCTCATTAAAAAGGCTTATTTTAGCAACTTAGGCTTATTAAATAGGCTTATTAAATAGACTTATTAAATAGGCTCAATAAATAGGCTTATTAAATAGGCTTATTAAATAGGCTTTTTAAATAGACTTATTAAATAGGCTTATTAAATAGGCTCAATAAATAGGCTTATTAAATAGGCTCAATAAATAGTCTTATTAAATAGGCTCAATAAATAGGCTTATTAAATAGGCTCAATAAATAGGCTTATTAAATAGGCTCATTAAATACTTATTAAATAGGCTTATTAAATAGACTTATTAAATAGACTTATTAAATAGGCTTATTAAATAGACTTATTAAATAGGCTTATTAAAAAGGCTTATTAAATAGACTTATTAAATAGGCTCATTAAATACTTATTAAATATGTTTATTAAATAGGCGTATTAAATAGGCTTATTAAATAGGCTTATTAAATAGGCTTATTAAATAGGCTTATTAAATAGACTTATTAAGTAGCCTAATTAAATAGGCTTATTTTAGCAACTTAGGCTTATTAAATAGGTTTATTTCAGCAACTTAGACTTATTAAATAGCCTTATTAAATAGGCTTATTTCAGCAACTTAGGCTTATTAAATAAGCTTATTTCAGCAACTTATGCTTATTAAATAGCCTTATTAAACAGGTTTATTTCAGCAACTTAGGCGTATTAAATAGCATTTTTAATAGGTTTATTTCAGCAACTTAGACTTATTAAATAGGCTTATTAAATAGGCTTAGTTCAGAAACTTAGGCTTATTAAATAGGCTTATTTCAGCAACTAAGGCTCATTAAATAGCCTTACTAAATAGGCTTATTTCAGCAACTTAGGCTTATTAAATAGGCTTATTTCAGCAACTTAAACTTATTAAATAGCCTTATTTCATCAACTTAGGCTTATTAAAAAGCCTTATTTCAGCAACTTAGACTTATTAAATAGGCTTATTCAGCAACTTAGGCTTATTAAATAGCCTTATTAAATAGGCTTATTTCAGCAACTTAGACTTATTAAATAGGTTTATTCAGCAACTTAGGCTTATTAAGTAGGCTTATTCAGCAACTTAGGCTCATTAAATAGGCTTATTTCAGCAACTTAGGCTTTTTAAATAGGCTCATTCAGCAACTTAGGCTTATTAAATAGGCTTATTTCAGCAACTTAGACTTATTAAATAGGCCTATTAAATAGGCTTATTAAATAGGCTTATTCAGCAACTTAGGCTCATTAAATAGGCTTATTTCAGCAACTTAGGCTTATTAAATAGGCTCATTCAGCAACTTAGGCTTATTAAATAGGCTTATTTCAGCAACTTAGACTTATTAAATAGGCCTATTAAAAATGCTTATTAAATAGGCTTATTTCATCAACTTAGACTTATTAAATAGGCCTATTAAATAGGCTTGTTAAATAGGCTTATTAAATAGGCTTATTTCAGCAACTTAGGCTTATTAAATAGCCTAATTAAGTAGGCTTATTTCAGCAACTTTGGCTTATTAAATAGGCATATTTCAGCAACTTACTCTGATTAAAAAGCCTTATTTCAGCAACTTAGACTTATTAAATAGCCTTATTTCAGCAAATTAGACTTATTAAATAGGCTTATTTCAGCAACTTAGAATTATTAAATAGCCTTATTTCAGCAACTTAGGCTTATTAAACGGGCTTATTTCAGCAACTTAGGCTTATTAAATAGCCTTATTTCAGCAACTTAGACTTATTAAATAGGCTTATTTCAGCAACTTAGGCTTATTAAATAGGCTTATTCAGCAACTTAGGCTTATTAAATAGGCTTATTAAATAGGCTTATTTCAGCAACTTAGGCTTATTAAATAGGCTTATTCTGCAACTTAGGCTTATTAAATAGACTCATTCAATACTTATTAAATAGGCTTATTAAACAGGCTTATTAAATAGACTCATTAAATAGGCTCAATAAATAGGCTTATTAAATAGGCTTATTAATTAGGCTTATTAAATAGGCTTATTAAATAGACTTATTAAATAGGCATATTAAATAGGCTCAATAAATAGGCTTATTAAATAGGCTTATTAAATAGGCTTATTAAATAGGCTTATTAAATAGGCTTATTAAATATGCTTATTAAATAGACTTATTAAATAGGCATATTAAATAGGCTTATTAAATAGACTTATTAAATAGCCTCATTAAATAGGCTTATTTTAGCAACTTAGGCTTATAAAATAGGCTTATTTCATCAACTTATGCTTATTAAATAGCCTTATTAAACAGGTTTATTTCAGCAACTTAGGCTTATTAAATAGCATTTTTAAATATGTTTATTTCAGCAACTTAGACTTATTAAATATACCTTTTTAAATAGGCTTAGTTCAGAAACTTAGGCTTATTAAATAGGCTTATTTCAGCAACTTAGGCTCATTAAATAGCCTTATTAAATAGGCTTATTTCAGCAACTTAGGCTTATTAAATAGCCTTATCAAATAGGCTTATTTTAGCAACTTAGACTTATTAAAACGACTTATTAAATAGACATTTCAGCAACTTAGGCTCATCAAATATGCTTATGAATAATGCTTATTTCTGCAACTTAGACTTATTAGATAGGCCTATTAAATAGGCTTATTTCAGCAACTTAGGCTTATTAAATAGGCTTATTTCAGCAACTTGGGCTTATTAAATAGGCTTATTTCAGCAACTTAGGCTTATTAAATAGCCTTATTAAGTAGGCTTATTTCAGCAACTTGGGCTTATTAAATAGGCTTATTTCAGCAACTTACGCTGATTAAAAAGGCTTATTGCAGCAACTCAGACTTATTAAATAGCCTTATTTCAGCAACTTATGCTTATTAAATAGGCTTATTTCAGCAACTTAGGCTTATTAAATAGCCTTATTTCAGCAACTTAGACTTATTAAATAGGCTTATTTCAGCAACTTAGGCTTATTAAATAGGCTCATTAAATACTTGTTAAATAGGCTTATTAAACAGGCTTATTAAATAGACTCATTAAATAGGCTCATTAAATAGGCTTATTAAACAGGCTTATTAAATAGACTCATTAAATAGGCTTATTAAATAGGCTTATTAATTAGGCTTATTAAATAGGCTCATTAAATAGACTTAATAAATAGGCTTATTAAATAGGCTCAATAAATAGGCTTATTAAATAGGCTCAATGAATAGGCTTATTAAATAGGCTCAATAAATAGGCTTATTAAATAGTCTCATTAAATACTTATTAAATAGGCTTAACAAATAGACTTATTAAATAGACTTATTAAATAGGCTTATTAAATAGGTTTATTAAATAGGCTTATTAAAAAGGCTTATTAAATAGACTTATTAAATAGGCTCATTAAATACTTATTACATAGGTTTATTAAATAGGCGTATTAAATAGGCTTATTAAACAGGCTTATTAAATAGGCTTATTAAATAGACTTATTAAATAGCCTCATTATATAGGCTTATTTTAGCAACTTAGGCTTATTAAATAGGCTTATTAAATAGACTTATTAAATAGGCTCAATAAATAGGCTTATTAAATAGGCTTATTAAATAGGCTTATTAAATAGACATATTAAATAGGCTTATTAAATAGGCTCAATAAATAGGCTTATTAAATAGGCTCAATAAATAGGCTTATTAAATAGGCTCAATAAATAGGCTTATTAAATAGGCTCAATAAATAGGCTTATTAAATAGGCTCATTAAATACTTATTAAATAGGCTTATTAAATAGACGTATTAAATAGACTTATTAAATAGGCTTATTAAATAGACTTATTTAATAGGCTTATTAAATAGGCTCATTAAATACTTATTAAATAGGTTTATTAAATAGGCGTATTAAATAGGCTTATTAAATAGGCTTATTAAATAGGCTTATTAAATAGGCTTATTAAATAGACTTATTAAATAGCCTAATTAAATAGGCTTATTTTAGCAACTTAGGCTTATTAAATAGGTTTATTTCAGCAACTTAGACTTATTAAATAGCCTTATTAAATAGGCTTATTTCAGCAACTTAGGCTTATTAAATAAGCTTATTTCAGCAACTTATGCTTATTAAATAGCCTTATTAAACAGGTTTATTTCAGCAACTTAGGCTTATTAAATAGCATTTTAAATAGGTTTATTTCAGCAACTTAGACTTATTAAATAGGCTTATTAAATAGGCTTAGTTCAGAAACTTAGGCTTATTAAATAGGCTTATTTCAGCAACTTAGGCTCATTAAATAGCCTTACTAAATAGGCTTATTTCAGCAACTTAGGCTTATTAAACAGGCTTATTTCAGCAACTTAAACTTATTAAATAGCCTTATTTCATCAACTTAGGCTTATTAAATAGCCTTATTTCAGCAACTTAGACTTATTAAATAGGCTTATTCAGCAACTTAGGCTTATTAAATAGCCTTATTAAATAGGCTTATTTCAGCAACTTAGACTTATTAAATAGGTTTATTCAGCAACTTAGGCTTATTAAATAGGCTTATTCAGCAACTTAGGCTCATTAAATAGCCTTATTTCAGCAACTTAGACTTATTAAATAGGCTTATTTCAGCAACTTATGCTTATTAAATATACTTATTTCAGCAACTTAGGCTTATTAAATAGGCTTATTTCAGCAACTTAGACTTATTAAACAACCTTATTTCAGCAACTTATGCGTATTAAATAGGCTTATTTCAGCAACTTAGGCTTATTAAATAGCCTTATTTCAGCAACTTAGACTTATTAAATAGGCTTATTTCAGCAACTTAGGCTTATTAAATAGGCTCATTCAATACTTGTTAAATAGGCTTATTAAACAGGCTTATTAAATAGACTCATTAAATAGGCTCATTAAATAGGCTTATTAAATAGGCTTATTAATTAGGCTTATTAAATAGGCTTATTAAATAGGCTTATTAAATAGACTTATTAAATAGGCTCATTAAATACTTATTAAATAGGTTTATTAAATAGGCGTATTAAATAGGCTTATTAAACAGGCTTATTAAATAGGCTTATTAAATAGACTTATTAAATAGCCTCATTATATAGGCTTATTTTAGCAACTTAGGCTTATTAAATAGGCTTATTAAATAGACTTATTAAATAGGCTCAATAAATAGGCTTATTAAATAGGCTTATTAAATAGGCTTATTAAATAGACATATTAAATAGGCTTATTAAATAGGCTCAATAAATAGGCTTATTAAATAGGCTCAATAAATAGGCTTATTAAATAGGCTCAATAAATAGGCTTATTAAATAGGCTCAATAAATAGGCTTATTAAATAGGCTCATTAAATACTTATTAAATAGGCTTATTAAATAGACGTATTAAATAGACTTATTAAATAGGCTTATTAAATAGACTTATTTAATAGGCTTATTAAAAAGGCTTATTAAATAGACTTATTAAATAGGCTCATTAAATACTTATTAAATAGGTTTATTAAATAGGCGTATTAAATAGGCTTATTAAATAGGCTTATTAAATAGGCTTATTAAATAGCCTAATTAAATAGGCTTATTTTAGCAACTTAGGCTTATTAAATAGGTTTATTTCAGCAACTTAGACTTATTAAATAGCCTTATTAAATAGGCTTATTTCAGCAACTTAGGCTTATTAAATAAGCTTATTTCAGCAACTTATGCTTATTAAATAGCCTTATTAAACAGGTTTATTTCAGCAACTTAGGCTTATTAAATAGCATTTTAAATAGGTTTATTTCAGCAACTTAGACTTATTAAATAGGCTTATTAAATAGGCTTAGTTCAGAAACTTAGGCTTATTAAATAGGCTTATTTCAGCAACTTAGGCTCATTAAATAGCCTTACTAAATAGGCTTATTTCAGCAACTTAGGCTTATTAAACAGGCTTATTTCAGCAACTTAAACTTATTAAATAGCCTTATTTCATCAACTTAGGCTTATTAAATAGCCTTATTTCAGCAACTTAGACTTATTAAATAGGCTTATTCAGCAACTTAGGCTTATTAAATAGCCTTATTAAATAGGCTTATTTCAGCAACTTAGACTTATTAAATAGGCTTATTCTGCAACTTAGGCTTATTAAATAGACTCATTCAATACTTATTAAATAGGCTTATTAAACAGGCTTATTAAATAGACTCATTAAATAGGCTCAATAAATAGGCTTATTAAATAGGCTTATTAATTAGGCTTATTAAATAGGCTTATTAAATAGACTTATTAAATAGGCATATTAAATAGGCTCAATAAATAGGCTTATTAAATAGGCTTATTAAATAGGCTTATTAAATAGGCTTATTAAATAGGCTTATTAAATATGCTTATTAAATAGACTTATTAAATAGGCATATTAAATAGGCTTATTAAATAGACTTATTAAATAGCCTCATTAAATAGGCTTATTTTAGCAACTTAGGCTTATAAAATAGGCTTATTTCATCAACTTATGCTTATTAAATAGCCTTATTAAACAGGTTTATTTCAGCAACTTAGGCTTATTAAATAGCATTTTTAAATATGTTTATTTCAGCAACTTAGACTTATTAAATATACCTTTTTAAATAGGCTTAGTTCAGAAACTTAGGCTTATTAAATAGGCTTATTTCAGCAACTTAGGCTCATTAAATAGCCTTATTAAATAGGCTTATTTCAGCAACTTAGGCTTATTAAATAGCCTTATCAAATAGGCTTATTTTAGCAACTTAGACTTATTAAAACGACTTATTAAATAGACATTTCAGCAACTTAGGCTCATCAAATATGCTTATGAATAATGCTTATTTCTGCAACTTAGACTTATTAGATAGGCCTATTAAATAGGCTTATTTCAGCAACTTAGGCTTATTAAATAGGCTTATTTCAGCAACTTGGGCTTATTAAATAGGCTTATTTCAGCAACTTAGGCTTATTAAATAGCCTTATTAAGTAGGCTTATTTCAGCAACTTGGGCTTATTAAATAGGCTTATTTCAGCAACTTACGCTGATTAAAAAGGCTTATTGCAGCAACTCAGACTTATTAAATAGCCTTATTTCAGCAACTTATGCTTATTAAATAGGCTTATTTCAGCAACTTAGGCTTATTAAATAGCCTTATTTCAGCAACTTAGACTTATTAAATAGGCTTATTTCAGCAACTTAGGCTTATTAAATAGGCTCATTAAATACTTGTTAAATAGGCTTATTAAACAGGCTTATTAAATAGACTCATTAAATAGGCTCATTAAATAGGCTTATTAAACAGGCTTATTAAATAGACTCATTAAATAGGCTTATTAAATAGGCTTATTAATTAGGCTTATTAAATAGGCTCATTAAATAGACTTAATAAATAGGCTTATTAAATAGGCTCAATAAATAGGCTTATTAAATAGGCTCAATGAATAGGCTTATTAAATAGGCTCAATAAATAGGCTTATTAAATAGTCTCATTAAATACTTATTAAATAGGCTTAACAAATAGACTTATTAAATAGACTTATTAAATAGGCTTATTAAATAGGTTTATTAAATAGGCTTATTAAAAAGGCTTATTAAATAGACTTATTAAATAGGCTCATTAAATACTTATTAAATAGGTTTATTAAATAGGCGTATTAAATAGGCTTATTAAACAGGCTTATTAAATAGGCTTATTAAATAGACTTATTAAATAGCCTCATTATATAGGCTTATTTTAGCAACTTAGGCTTATTAAATAGGCTTATTAAATAGACTTATTAAATAGGCTCAATAAATAGGCTTATTAAATAGGCTTATTAAATAGGCTTATTAAATAGACATATTAAATAGGCTTATTAAATAGGCTCAATAAATAGGCTTATTAAATAGGCTCACTAAATAGGCTTATTAAATAGGCTCAATAAATAGGCTTATTAAATAGGCTCAATAAATAGGCTTATTAAATAGGCTCATTAAATACTTATTAAATAGGCTTATTAAATAGACGTATTAAATAGACTTATTAAATAGGCTTATTAAATAGACTTATTTAATAGGCTTATTAAATAGGCTCATTAAATACTTATTAAATAGGTTTATTAAATAGGCGTATTAAATAGGCTTATTAAATAGGCTTATTAAATAGGCTTATTAAATAGGCTTATTAAATAGACTTATTAAATAGCCTAATTAAATAGGCTTATTTTAGCAACTTAGGCTTATTAAATAGGTTTATTTCAGCAACTTAGACTTATTAAATAGCCTTATTAAATAGGCTTATTTCAGCAACTTAGGCTTATTAAATAAGCTTATTTCAGCAACTTATGCTTATTAAATAGCCTTATTAAACAGGTTTATTTCAGCAACTTAGGCTTATTAAATAGCATTTTAAATAGGTTTATTTCAGCAACTTAGACTTATTAAATAGGCTTATTAAATAGGCTTAGTTCAGAAACTTAGGCTTATTAAATAGGCTTATTTCAGCAACTTAGGCTCATTAAATAGCCTTACTAAATAGGCTTATTTCAGCAACTTAGGCTTATTAAACAGGCTTATTTCAGCAACTTAAACTTATTAAATAGCCTTATTTCATCAACTTAGGCTTATTAAATAGCCTTATTTCAGCAACTTAGACTTATTAAATAGGCTTATTCAGCAACTTAGGCTTATTAAATAGCCTTATTAAATAGGCTTATTTCAGCAACTTAGACTTATTAAATAGGTTTATTCAGCAACTTAGGCTTATTAAATAGGCTTATTCAGCAACTTAGGCTCATTAAATAGCCTTATTTCAGCAACTTAGACTTATTAAATAGGCTTATTTCAGCAACTTATGCTTATTAAATATACTTATTTCAGCAACTTAGGCTTATTAAATAGGCTTATTTCAGCAACTTAGACTTATTAAACAACCTTATTTCAGCAACTTATGCGTATTAAATAGGCTTATTTCAGCAACTTAGGCTTATTAAATAGCCTTATTTCAGCAACTTAGACTTATTAAATAGGCTTATTTCAGCAACTTAGGCTTATTAAATAGGCTCATTCAATACTTGTTAAATAGGCTTATTAAACAGGCTTATTAAATAGACTCATTAAATAGGCTCATTAAATAGGCTTATTAAATAGGCTTATTAATTAGGCTTATTAAATAGGCTTATTAAATAGGCTTATTAAATAGACTTATTAAATAGGCTCATTAAATACTTATTAAATAGGTTTATTAAATAGGCGTATTAAATAGGCTTATTAAACAGGCTTATTAAATAGGCTTATTAAATAGACTTATTAAATAGCCTCATTATATAGGCTTATTTTAGCAACTTAGGCTTATTAAATAGGCTTATTAAATAGACTTATTAAATAGGCTCAATAAATAGGCTTATTAAATAGGCTTATTAAATAGGCTTATTAAATAGACATATTAAATAGGCTTATTAAATAGGCTCAATAAATAGGCTTATTAAATAGGCTCAATAAATAGGCTTATTAAATAGGCTCAATAAATAGGCTTATTAAATAGGCTCAATAAATAGGCTTATTAAATAGGCTCATTAAATACTTATTAAATAGGCTTATTAAATAGACGTATTAAATAGACTTATTAAATAGGCTTATTAAATAGACTTATTTAATAGGCTTATTAAAAAGGCTTATTAAATAGACTTATTAAATAGGCTCATTAAATACTTATTAAATAGGTTTATTAAATAGGCGTATTAAATAGGCTTATTAAATAGGCTTATTAAATAGGCTTATTAAATAGCCTAATTAAATAGGCTTATTTTAGCAACTTAGGCTTATTAAATAGGTTTATTTCAGCAACTTAGACTTATTAAATAGCCTTATTAAATAGGCTTATTTCAGCAACTTAGGCTTATTAAATAAGCTTATTTCAGCAACTTATGCTTATTAAATAGCCTTATTAAACAGGTTTATTTCAGCAACTTAGGCTTATTAAATAGCATTTTAAATAGGTTTATTTCAGCAACTTAGACTTATTAAATAGGCTTATTAAATAGGCTTAGTTCAGAAACTTAGGCTTATTAAATAGGCTTATTTCAGCAACTTAGGCTCATTAAATAGCCTTACTAAATAGGCTTATTTCAGCAACTTAGGCTTATTAAACAGGCTTATTTCAGCAACTTAAACTTATTAAATAGCCTTATTTCATCAACTTAGGCTTATTAAATAGGCTTATTCAGCAACTTAGGCTTATTAAATAGCCTTATTAAATAGGCTTATTTCAGCAACTTAGACTTATTAAATAGGTTTATTCAGCAACTTAGGCTTATTAAATAGGCTTATTCAGCAACTTAGGCTCATTAAATAGCCTTATTTCAGCAACTTAGACTTATTAAATAGGCTTATTTCAGCAACTTATGCTTATTAAATATACTTATTTCAGCAACTTAGGCTTATTAAATAGGCTTATTTCAGCAACTTAGACTTATTAAACAACCTTATTTCAGCAACTTATGCGTATTAAATAGGCTTATTTCAGCAACTTAGGCTTATTAAATAGCCTTATTTCAGCAACTTAGACTTATTAAATAGGCTTATTTCAGCAACTTAGGCTTATTAAATAGGCTCATTCAATACTTGTTAAATAGGCTTATTAAACAGGCTTATTAAATAGACTCATTAAATAGGCTCATTAAATAGGCTTATTAAATAGGCTTATTAATTAGGCTTATTAAATAGGCTTATTAAATAGACTTAATAAATAGGCTTATTAAATAGGCTCAATAAATAGGCTTATTAAATAGGCTCAATGAATAGGCTTATTAAATAGGCTCAATAAATAGGCTTATTAAATAGGCTCATTAAATACTTATTAAATAGGCTTAACAAATAGACTTATTAAATAGACTTATTAAATAGGCTTATTAAATAGGTTTATTAAATAGGCTTATTAAAAAGGCGTATTAAATAGACTTATTAAATAGGCTCATTAAATACTTATTAAATAGGTTTATTAAATAGGCGTATTAAATAGGCTTATTAAACAGGCTTATTAAATAGGCTTATTAAATAGACTTATTAAATAGCCTCATTAAAAATGCTTATTTTAGCAACTTAGGCTTATTAAATAGGCTTATTAAATAGACTTATTAAATAGGCTCAATAAATAGGCTTATTAAATAGGCTTATTAAATAGGCTTTTTAAATAGACTTATTAAATAGTCTTATTAAATAGGCTCAATAAATAGGCTTATTAAATAGGCTCAATAAATAGTCTTATTAAATAGGCTCAATAAATAGGCTTATTAAATAGGCTCAATAAATAGGCTTATTAAATAGGCTCATTAAATACTTATTAAATAGGCTTATTAAATAGACTTATTAAATAGACTTATTAAATAGGCTTATTAAATAGACTTATTAAATAGGCTTATTAAAAAGGCTTATTAAATAGACTTATTAAATAGGCTCATTAAATACTTATTAAATATGTTTATTAAATAGGCGTATTAAATAGGCTTATTAAATAGGCTTATTAAATAGGCTTATTAAATAGGCTTATTAAATAGACTTATTAAGTAGCCTAATTAAATAGGCTTATTTTAGCAACTTAGGCTTATTAAATAGGTTTATTTCAGCAACTTAGACTTATTAAATAGCCTTATTAAATAGGCTTATTTCAGCAACTTAGGCTTATTAAATAAGCTTATTTCAGCAACTTATGCTTATTAAATAGCCTTATTAAACAGGTTTATTTCAGCAACTTAGGCTTATTAAATAGCATTTTAAATAGGTTTATTTCAGCAACTTAGACTTATTAAATAGGCTTATTAAATAGGCTTAGTTCAGAAACTTAGGCTTATTAAATAGGCTTATTTCAGCAACTTAGGCTCATTAAATAGCCTTACTAAATAGGCTTATTTCAGCAACTTAGGCTTATTAAATAGGCTTATTTCAGCAACTTAAACTTATTAAATAGCCTTATTTCATCAACCTAGGCTTATTAAATAGCCTTATTTCAGCAACTTAGACTTATTAAATAGGCTTATTCAGCAACTTAGGCGTATTAAATAGCCTTATTAAATAGGCTTATTTCAGCAACTTAGACTTATTAAATAGGTTTATTCAGCAACTTAGGCTTATTAAATAGGCTTATTCAGCAACTTAGGCTCATTAAATAGGCTTATTTCAGCAACTTAGGCTTTTTAAATAGGCTCATTCAGCAACTTAGGCTTATTAAATAGGCTTATTTCAGCAACTTAGACTTATTAAATAGGCCTATTAAATAGGCTTATTAAATAGGCTTATTTCATCAACTTAGACTTATTAAATAGGCCTATTAAATAGGCTTGTTAAATAAGCTTATTAAATAGGTTTATTTCAGCAACTTAGGCTTATTAAATAGCCTAATTAAGTAGGCTTATTTCAGCAACTTTGGCTTATTAAATAGGCTTATTTCAGCAACTTACGCTGATTAAAAAGGCTTATTTCAGCAACTTAGACTTATTAAATAGCCTTATTTCAGCAAATTAGACTTATTAAATAGGCTTATTTCAGCAACTTATGCTTATTAAATATACTTATTTCAGCAACTTAGGCTTATTAAATAGGCTTATTTCAGCAACTTAGACTTATTAAATAGCCTTATTTCAGCAACTTAGGCTTATTAAATAGGCTTATTTCAGCAACTTAGGCTTATTAAATCGCCTTATTTCAGCAACTTAGACTTATTAAATAGGCTTATTTCAGCAACTTAGGCTTATTAAATAGGCTTATTCAGCAACTTAGGCTTATTAAATAGGCTTATTAAATAGGCTTATTTCAGCAACTTAGGCTTATTAAATAGGCTTATTCAGCAACTTAGGCTTATTAAATAGGCTCATTCAATACTTATTAAATAGGCTTATTAAACAGGCTTATTAAATAGACTTATTAAATAGGCTCAATAAATAGGCTTATTAAATAGGCTTATTAATTAGGCTTATTAAATAGGCTTATTAAATAGACTTATTAAATAGGCTTATTAAATAGGCTTATTAAATAGGCTTATTAAATAGGCTCAATAAATAGGCTTATTAAATAGGCTTATTAAATATGCTTATTAAATAGACTTATTAAATAGGCGTATTAAATAGGCTTATTAAATAGACTTATTAAATAGCCTCATTAAATAGGCTTATTTTAGCAACTTAGGCTTATAAAATAGGCTTATTTCATCAACTTATGCTTATTAAATAGCCTTATTAAACAGGTTTATTTCAGCAACTTAGGCTTATTAAATAGCATTTTTAAATATGTTTATTTCAGCAACTTAGACTTATTAAATATACCTTTTTAAATAGTCTTAGTTCAGAAACTTAGGCTTATTAAATAGGCTTATTTCAGCAACTTAGGCTCATTAAATAGCCTTATTAAATAGGCTTATTTCAGCAACTTAGGCTTATTAAATAGCCTTATTAAATAGGCTTATTTTAGCAACTTAGACTTATTAAAAAGACTTATTAAATAGACATTTCAGCAACTTAGGCTCATCAAATATGCTTATGAAATATGCTTATTTCTGCAACTTAGACTTATTAGATAGGCCTATTAAATAGGCTTATTTCAGCAACTTAGGCTTATTAAATAGGCTTATTTCAGCAACTTGGGCTTATTAAATAGGCTTATTTCAGCAACTTAGACTTATTAAATAGCCTTATTTCAGCAACTTACGCTTATTAAATAGGCTTATTTCAGCAACTTAGGCTTATTAAATAGCCTTGTTAAGTAGGCTTATTTCAGCAACTTGGGCTTATTAAATAGGCTTATTTCAGCAACTTACGCTGATTAAAAAGGCTTATTTCAGCAACTTAGGCTTATTAAATAGGCTTATTTCAGCAACTTGGGCTTATCAAATTGGCTTATTTCAGCAACTTAGACTTATTAAATAGCCTTATTTCAGCAACTTAGACTTATGAAATAGGCTTATTTCAGCAACTTATGCTTATTAAATATACTTATTTCAGCAACTTAGGCTTATTAAATAGGCTTATTTCAGCAACTTAGACTTATTAAATAGCCTTATTTCAGCAACTTATGCTTATTAAATAGGCTTATTTCAGCAACTTAGGCTTATTAAAGAGCCTTATTTCAGCAACTTAGACTTATTAAATAGGCGAATTTCAGCAACTTAGGCTTATTAAATAGGCTCATTCAATACTTGTTAAATAGGCTTATTAAACAGGCTTATAAAAAAAATAAACTCATTAAATAGGCTCATTAAATAGGCTTATTAAATAGGCTTATTAATTAGGCTTATTAAATAGGCTTATTAAATAGACTTATTAAATAGGCTTATTAAATAGGCTCAATAAATAAGCTTATTAAATAGGCTCAATGAATAGGCTTATTAAATAGGCTCAATAAATAGGCTTATTAAATAGGCTAATTAAATAGGCTTATTAAAAAGGCTTATTAAATAGACTTATTAAATAGGCTCATTAAATACTTATTAAATAGGTTTATTAAATAGGCGCATTAAATAGGCTTATTAAATAGGCTTATTAAATAGGCTTATTAAATAGACTTATTAAATAGCCTCATTAAATAGGCTTATTTTAGCAACTTAGGCTTATTAAATAGGCTTATTTCAGCAACTTGGGCTTATTAAATAGGCTTATTTCAGCAACTTAGACTTATTAAATAGCCTTATTTCAGCAACTTAGACTTATTAAATAGGCTTATTTCAGCAACTTATGCTTATTAAATATACTTATTTCAGCAACTTAGGCTTATTAAATAGGCTTATTTCAGCAACTTAGACTTATTAAATAGCCTTATTTCAGCAACTTATGCTTATTAAATAGGCTTATTTCAGCAACTTAGGCTTATTAAAGAGCCTTATTTCAGCAAATTAGACTTATTAAATAGGCTTATTTCAGCAACTTAGGCTTATTAAATAGGCTCATTCAATACTTGTTAAATAGGCTTATTAAACAGGCTTATAAAAAAAATAAACTCATTAAATAGGCTCATTAAATAGGCTTATTAAATAGGCTTATTAATTAGGCTTATTAAATAAGCTTATTAAATAGACTTATTAAATAGGCTTATTAAATAGGCTCAATAAATAGGCTTATTAAATAGGCTCAATGAATAGGCTTATTAAATAGGCTCAATAAATAGGCTTATTAAATAGGCTAATTAAATAGGCTTATTAAAAAGGCTTATTAAATAGACTTATTAAATAGGCTCATTAAATACTTATTATATAGGTTTATTAAATAGGCGTATTAAATAGGCTTATTAAATAGGCTTATTAAATAGGCTTATTAAATAGACTTATTAAATAGCCTCATTAAATAGGCTTATTTTAGCAACTTAGGCTTATTAAATAGACTTATTAAATAGGCTTATTAAATAGGCTCAATAAATAGGCTTATTAAATAGGCTCAATAAATAGGCTTATTAAATAGGCTTATTAAATAGACTTATTAAATAGGCTTATTAAATAGGCTCAATAAATAGGCTTATTAAATAGGCTCAATGAATATGCTTATTAAATAGGCTCAATAAATAGGCTTATTAAATAGGCTAATTAAATAGGCTTATTAAAAAGGCTTATTAAATAGACTTATTAAATAGGCTTATTAAATAGGCTCAATGAATAGGCTTATTAAATAGGCTCAATAAATAGGCTTATTAAATAGGCTAATTAAATAGGCTTATTAAAAAGGCTTATTAAATAGACTTATTAAATAGGCTCATTAAATACTTATTAAATAGGTTTATTAAATAGGCGTATTAAATAGGCTTATTAAATAGGCTTATTAAATAGACTTATTAAATAGCCTCATTAAATAGGCTTATTTTAGCAACTTAGGCTTATTAAATAGACTTATTAAATAGGCTTATTAAATAGGCTCAATAAATAGGCTTATTAAATAGGCTCAATAAATAGGCTTATTAAATAGGCTCAATAAATAGGCATATTAAATAGGCTCATTAAATTAAATAGGCTTTTTAAATAGACTTATTAAATAGGCTTATTAAATAGACTTATTAAATAGGCTTATTAAAAAGGCTTATTAAATAGACTTATTAAATAGGCTCATTAAATACTTATTAAATATGTTTGTTAAATAGGCGTATTAAATAGGCCTATTAAATAGGCTTGTTAAATCGGCTTATTAAATAGGCTTATTTCAGCAACTTAGGCTTATTAAATAGCCTAATTAAGTAGGCTTATTTCAGCAACTTTGGCTTATTAAATAGGCTTATTTCAACAACTTACACTGATTAAAAAGGCTTATTTCAGCAACTTAGACTTATTAAATAGCCTTATTTCAGCAAATTAGACTTATTAAATAGGCTTATATCAGCAACTTATGCTTATTAAATATACTTATTTCAGCAACTTAGGCTTATTAAATAGGCTTATTTCAGCAACTAAGACTTATTAAATAGCCTTATTTCAGCAACTTAGGCTTATTAAATAGGCTTATTTCAGCAACTTAGGCTTATTAAATAGCCTTATTTCAGCAACTTAGACTTATTAAATAGGCTTATGTCAGCAACTTAGGCTTATTAAATAGGCTTATTCAGCAACTTAGGCTTTTTAAATAGGCTTATTAAATAGGCTTATTTCAGCAACTTAGGCTTATTAAATAGGCTTATTCAGCAACTTAGGCTTATTAAATAGGCTCATTCAATACTTATTAAATAGGCTTATTAAACAGGCTTATTAAATAGACTCATTAAATAGGCTCAATAAATAGGCTTATTAAATAGGCTTATTAATTAGGCTTATTAAATAGGCTTATTAAATAGACTTATTAAATAGGCTTATTAATTAGGCTTATTAAATAGGCTTATTAAATCGACTTATTAAATAGGCTTATTAAATAGGCTCAATAAATAGGCTTATTAAATAGGCTCAATAAATAGGCTTATTAAATAGGCTCAATAAATAGGCATATTAAATAGGCTCATTAAATACTTATTAAATAGGCTTTTTAAATAGACTTATCAAATAGACTTATTAAATAGGCTTATTAAATAGACTTATTAAATAGGCTTATTAAAAAGGCTTATTAAATAGACTTATTAAATAGGCTCATTAAATACTTATTAAATATGTTTATTAAATAGGCGTATTAAATAGGCATATTAAATAGGCTTGTAAAATAGGCTTATTAAATAGGCTTATTTCAGCAACTTAGGCTTATTAAATAGCCTAATTAAGTAGGCTTATTTCAGCAACTTTGGCTTATTAAATAGGCTTATTTCAGCAACTTACGCTGATTAAAAAGGCTTATTAAATAGGCTTATTTCAGCAACTTAGGCTCATTAAATAGCCTTATTAAATAGGCTTATTTCAGCAACTTAGGCTTATTAAATAGCCTTATTAAATAGGCTTATTTTAGCAACTTAGACTTATTAAAACGACTTATTAAATAGACATTTCAGCAACTTAGGCTCATCAAATATGCTTATGAAATATGCTTATTTCTGCAACTTAGACTTATTAGATAGGCCTATTAAATAGGCTTATTTCAGCAACTTAGGCTTATTAAATAGGCTTATTTCAGCAACTTGGGCTTATTAAATAGGCTTATTTCAGCAACTTAGACTTATTAAATAGCCTTATTTCAGCAACTTACGCTTATTAAATAGGCATATTTCAGCAACTTAGGCTTATTAAATAGCCTTATTAAGTAGGCTTATTTCAGCAACTTGGGCTTATTAAATAGGCTTATTTCAGCAACTTACGCTGATTAAAAAGGCTTATTTCAGCAACTTAGGCTTATTAAATAGGCTTATTTCAGCAACTTGGGCTTATTAAATAGGCTTATTTCAGCAACTTAGACTTATTAAATAGCCTTATTTCAGCAACTTAGACTTATTAAATAGGCTTATTTCAGCAACTTATGCTTATTAAATATACTTATTTCAGCAACTTAGGCTTATTAAATAGGCTTATTTCAGCAACTTAGACTTATTAAATAGCCTTATTTCAGCAACTTATGCTTATTAAATAGGCTTATTTCAGCAACTTAGGCTTATTAAAGAGCCTTATTTCAGCAACTTAGACTTATTAAATAGGCTTATTTCAGCAACTTAGGCTTATTAAATAGGCTCATTCAATACTTGTTAAATAGGCTTATTAAACAGGCTTATAAAAAAAATAAACTCATTAAATAGGCTCATTAAATAGGCTTATTAAATAGGCTTATTAATTAGGCTTATTAAATAGGCTTATTAAATAGACTTATTAAATAGGCTTATTAAATAGGCTCAATAAATACGCTTATTAAATAGGCTCAATGAATAGGCTTATTAAATAGGCTCAATAAATAGGCTTATTAAATAGGCTAATTAAATAGGCTTATTAAAAAGGCTTATTAAATAGACTTATTAAATAGGCTCATTAAATAGGTTTATTAAATAGGCGTATTAAATAGGCTTATTCAATAGGCTTATTAAATAGGCTTATTAAATAGACTTATTAAATAGCCTCATTAAATAGGCTTATTTTAGCAACTTAGGCTTATTAAATAGACTTATTAAATAGGCTTATTAAATAGGCTCAATAAATAGGTTTATTAAATAGGCGTATTAAATAGGCTTATTCAATAGGCTTATTAAATAGGCTTATTAAATAGACTTATTAAATAGACTTATTAAATAGGCTCATTAAATAGGTTTATTAAATAGGCGTATTAAATAGGCTTATTCAATAGGCTTATTAAATAGGCTTATTAAATAGACTTATTAAATAGCCTCATTAAACAGGCTTATTTCAGCAACTTAGGCTTATTAAATAGCATTTTTAAATATGTTTATTTCAGCAACTTAGACTTATTAAATATACCTTTTTAAATAGGCTTAGTTCAGAAACTTAGGCTTATTAAATAGGCTTATTTCAGCAACTTAGGCTCATTAAATAGCCTTATTAAATAGGCTTATTTCAGCAACTTAGACTTATTAGATAGGCCTATTAAATAGGCTTATTTCAGCAACTTAGGCTTATTAAATAGGCTTATTTCAGCAACTTGGGCTTATTAAATAGGCTTATTTCAGCAACTTAGACTTATTAAATAGCTTTATTACAGCAACTTACGCTTATTAAATAGGCTTATTTCAGCAACTTAGGCTTATTAAATAGCCTTATTAAGTAGGCTTATTTCAGCAACTTGGGCTTATTAAATAGGCTTATTTCAGCAACTTACGCTGATTAAAAAGGCTTATTTCAGCAACTTAGACTTATTAAATAGCCTTATTTCAGCAACTTAGACTTATTAAATAGGCTTATTTCAGCAACTTATGCTTATTAAATATACTTATTTCAGCAACTTAGGCTTATTAAATAGGCTTATTTCAGCAACTTATGCTTATTAAATAGGCTTATTTCAGCAACTTAGGCTTATTAAATAGCCTTATTTCAGCAACTTAGACTTATTAAATAGGCTTATTTCAGCAACTTAGGCTTATTAAATAGGCTCATTCAATACTTGTTAAATAGCCTTATTAAACAGGCTTATTAAATAGACTCATTAAATAGGCTCATTAAATAGGCTTATTAAATAGGCTTATTAATTAGGCTTATTAAATAGGCTTATTAAATAGACTCATTAAATAGGCTTATTAAATAGGCTCAATAAATAGGCTCAATGAATAGGCTTATTAAATAGGCTCAATAAATAGCCTTATTAAACAGGTTTATTTCAGCAACTTAGGCTTATTAAATAGCATTTTTAAATATGTTTATTTCAGCAACTTAGACTTATTAAATACACCTTTTTAAATAGGCTTAGTTCAGAAACTTAGGCTTATTAAATAGGCTTATTTCAGCAACTTACGCTCATTAAATAGCCTTATTAAATAGGCTTATTTCAGCAACTTAGGCGTATTAAATAGCCTTATTAAATAGGATTATTTCAGCAACTTAGACTTATTAAATAGGTTTATTCAGCAACTTAGGCTTATTAAATAGCCTTATTCAACAACTTAGGCGTATTAAATAGGCTTATTTCTGCAACTTAGACTTATTAAATAGGCCTATTAAATAGGCTTATTAAATAGGCTTATTTCAGCAACTTAGACTTATTAAATAGGCCTATTAAATAGGCTTATTAAATAGACTTATTAAATAGGCTCATTAAATACTTATTAAATAGGCTTATTAAATAGGCTTATTAAATAGACTTATTAAATAGGCTCAATAAATAGGCTTATTAAATAGGCTTATTAAATAGGCTCAATAAATAGGCTTATTAAATAGGCTTATTAAATAGGCTTATTAAATAGACTTATTAAATAGACTTATTAAATAGACTTATTAAATAGGCTTATTAAATAGACTTATTAAATAGGCTTATTAAAAAGGCTTATTAAATAGACTTATTAAATAGACTTATTAAATAGCCTAATTAAATAGGCTTATTTTAGCAACTTAGGCTTATTTAATAGGTTTATTTCAGCAACTTAGACTTATTAGAAAGGCTTATTTCAGCAACTTAGACTTATTAAATAGGCCTATTAAATAGGCTTATTAAATAGGCTTATTTCAGCTACTTAGACTTATTAAATAGGCCTATTAAATAGGCTTATTAAATAGACTTATTAAATAGGCTCATTAAATACTTATTAAATAGGCTTATTTCAGCAACTTATGCTTATTAAATAGCCTTATTAAGTAGGCTTATTTCAGCAACTTGGGCTTATTAAATAGGCTTATTTCAGCAACTTACGCTGATTAAAAAGGCTTATTTCAGCAACTTAGACTTATTAAATAGCCTTATTTCAGCAACTTAGACTTATTAAATAGGCTTATTTCAGCAACTTATGCTTATTAAATATACTTATTTCAGCAACTTAGGCTTATTAAATAGGCTTATTTCAGCAACTTAGACTTATTAAATAGCCTTATTTCAGCAACTTATGCTTATTAAATAGGCTTATTTCAGCAACTTAGGCTTATTAAATAGCCTTATTTCAGCAACTTAGACTTATTAAATAGGCTTATTTCAGCAACTTAGGCTTATTAAATAGGCTCATTCAATACTTGTTAAATAGCCTTATTAAACAGGCTTATTAAATAGACTCATTAAATAGGCTCATTAAATAGGCTTATTAAATAGGCTTATTAATTAGGCTTATTAAATAGGCTTATTAAATAGACTCATTAAATAGGCTTATTAAATAGGCTCAATAAATAGGCTCAATGAATAGGCTTATTAAATAGGCTCAATAAATAGGCTTATTAAATAGGCTCATTAAATAGGCGTATTAAATAGGTTTATTAAATAGGCTTATTAAAAAGGCTTATTAAATAGACTTATTAAATAGGCTCATTAAATACTTATTAAATAGGTTTATTAAATAGGCGTATTAAATAGGCTTATTAAATAGGCTTATTAAATAGGCTTATTAAATAGACTTATTAAATAGCCTCATTAAATAGGCTTATTTTAGCAACTTAGGCTTATTAAATAGGCTTATTTCAGCAACTTAGGCTTATTAAATAGCGTTATTTCAGCAACTTAGACTTATTAAATAGGCTTATTCAGCAACTTAGGCTTATAAAATAGCCTTATTAAATAGGCTTATTTCAGCAACTTAGGCTTATTAAATAGGCTTATTTCAGCAACTTAGGCTTATTAAATAGGCTTATTCAGCAACTTAGGCTTATTAAATAGGCTTATTTCAGCAACTTAGACTTATTAAATAGGCCTATTAAATAGGCTTATTAAAAAGACGTATTAAATAGGCTCATTAAATAGGCTTATTTTAGCAACTTAGGCTTATTAAATAGGTTTATTTCAGCAACTTAGACTTATTAAATAGCCTTTTTAAAAAGGCTTATTTCAGCAACTTAGGCTTATTAAATAAGCTTATTTCAGCAACTTATGCTTATTAAATAGCCCTATTAAACAGGTTTATTTCAGCAACTTAGGCTTATTAAATAGCATTTTTAAATAGATTTATTTCAGCAACTTAGACTTATTAGATATACCTTTTTAAATAGGCTTAGTTCAGAAACTTAGGCTTATTAAATAGTCTTATTTCAGCAACTTAGGCTCATTAAATAGCCTTATTAAATAGGCTTATTCAGCAACTTAGGCTTATTAAATAGCCTTATTAAATAGGCTTATTTCAGCAACTTAGACTTATTAAATAGGCTTATTCAGCAACTTAGGCTTATTAAATAGCCTTATTAAATATGCTTATCTCAGCAACTTAGGCTTATTAAATAGGCTTATTTCAGCAACTTAGGCTTATTAAATAGGCTTATTCAGCAACTTAGGCTTATTAAATAGGCTTATTTCAGCAACTTAGACTTATTAAATAGGCCTATTAAATAGGCTTATTAAATAGACTTATTAAATAAGCTCAATAAATAGGCTTATTAAAGAGGCTTATTAAATAGGCTCAATAAATAGGCTTATTAAACAGGCTCATTAAATACTTATTAAATAGACTTATTAAATCGGCTTATTAAATAGGCTCAATAAATAGGCTTATTAAATAGGCTCAATAAATAGGCTTATTAAATAGGCTCAATAAATAGGCTTATTAAATATGCTCAATAAATAGGCTTATTAAATAGGCTCATTAAATACTTATTAAATAGGCTTATTAAATAGACTTATTAAATAGACTTATTAAATAGGCTTATTAAATAGACTTATTAAAGAGGCTTATTAAAAAGGCTTATTAAATAGACTTATTAAATAGGCTCATTAAATACGTATTAAATATGTTTATTAAATAGGCGTATTAAATAGGCTTATTAAATAGGCTTATTAAATAGGCTTATAAAATAGGCTTATTAAATAGACTAATTAAATAGCCTCATTAAATAGGCTTATTTTAGCAACTTAGGCTTATTAAATAGGTTTATTTCAGCAACTTAGACTTATTAAAGAGCCTTTTTAAATAGGCTTATTTCAGCAACTTAGGCTTATTAAATAAGCTTATTTCAGCAACTTATGCTTATTAAATAGCCCTATTAAACAGGTTTATTTCAGCAACTTAGGCTTATTAAATAGGCTTATTCAGCAACTTAGGCTTATTAAATAGGCTTATTAAATAGGCTTATTTCAGCAACTTAGGCTTATTAAATAGGCTTATTCAGCAACTTAGGCTTATTAAATAGGCTCATTCAATACTTATTAAATAGGCTTATTAAACAGGCTTATTAAATAGACTCATTAAATAGGCTCAATAAATAGGCTTATTAAATAGGCTTATTAATTAGGCTTATTAAATAGGCATATTAAATAGACTTATTAAATAGGCTTATTAAATAGGCTCAATAAATATGCTTATTAAATAGGCTTATTAAATAGGCTTATTAAATAGGCTTATTAAATAGGCTCAATAAATAGGCTTATTAAATAGGCTTATTAAATATGCTTATTAAATAGACTTATTAAATAGGCGTATTAAATAGGCCTATTAAATAGACTTATTAAATAGCCTCATTAAATAGGCTTATTTTAGCAACTTAGGCTTATTAAATAGGCTTATTTCAGCAACTTAGGCTTATAAAATAGGCTTATTTCATCAACTTATGCTTATTAAATAGCCTTATTAAACAGGTTTATTTCAGCAACTTAGGCTTATTAAATAGCATTTTTAAATATGTTTATTTCAGCAACTTAGACTTATTAAATACACCTTTTTAAATAGGCTTAGTTCAGAAACTTAGGCTTATTAAATAGGCTTATTTCAGCAACTTAGGCTCATTAAATAGCCTTATTAAATAGGCTTATTTCAGCAACTTAGGCTTATTAAATAGCCTTATTAAATAGGATTATTTCAGCAACTTAGACTTATTAAATAGGTTTATTCAGCAACTTAGGCTTATTAAATAGCCTTATTCAACAACTTAGGCGTATTAAATAGGCTTATTTCTGCAACTTAGACTTATTAAATAGGCCTATTAAATAGGCTTATTAAATAGGCTTATTTCAGCAACTTAGACTTATTAAATAGGCCTATTAAATAGGCTTATTAAATAGACTTATTAAATAGGCTCATTAAATACTTATTAAATAGGCTTATTAAATAGGCTTATTAAATAGACTTATTAAATAGGCTCAATAAATAGGCTTATTAAATAGGCTTATTAAATAGTCTCAATAAATAGGCTTATTAAATAGGCTTATTAAATAGGCTTATTAAATAGACTTATTAAATAGGCTTATTAAATAGGCTCAATAAATAGGCTTATTAAATAGGCTCAATAAATAGGCTTATTAAATAGGCTCAATAAATAGGCTTATTAAATAGGCTCAATAAATAGGCTTATTAAATAGGCTCATTAAATACTTATTAAATAGGCTTATTAAATAGACTTATTAAATAGACTTATTAAATAGGCTTATTAAATAGACTTATTAAATAGGCTTATTAAAAAGGCTTATTAAATAGACTTATTAAATAGACTTATTAAATAGCCTAATTAAATAGGCTTATTTTAGCAACTTAGGCTTATTTAATAGGTTTATTTCAGCAACTTAGACTTATTAAATAGGCTTATTAAATAGGCTTAGTTCAGAAACTTAGGCTTATTAAATAGGCTTATTTCAGCAACTTAGGCTCATTAAATAGCCTTACTAAATAGGCTTATTTCAGCAACTTAAACTTATTAAATAGCCTTATTTCAGCAACTTAGACTTATTAAATAGGCTTATTCAGCAACTTAGGCTTATTAAATAGCCTTATTAATTAGGCTTATTTCAGCAACTTAGACTTATTAAATAGGTTTATTCAGCAACTTAGGCTTATTAAATAGGCTTATTCAGCAACTTAGGCTCATTAAGTAGGCTTATTTCAGCAACTTAGGCTTATTAAATAGGCTCATTCAGCAACTTAGGCTTATTAAATAGGCTTATTTCAGCAACTTAGACTTATTAAATAGGCCTATTAAATAGGCTTATTAAATAGGCTTATTTCATCAACTTAGACTTATGAAATAGGCCTATTAAATAGGCTTGTTAAATAGGCTTATTAAATAGGCTTATTTCAGCAACTTAGACTTATTAAATAGCCTAATTAAGTAGGCATATTTCAGCAACTTTGGCTTATTAAATAGGCTTATTTCAGCAACTTACGCTGATTAAAAAGGCTTATTTCAGCAACTTAGACTTATTAAATAGCCTTATTTCAGCAAATTAGACTTATTAAATAGCCTTATTTCAGCAACTTAGGCTTATTAAATAGGCTTATTCAGCAACTTAGGCTTATTAAATAGGCTTATTAAATAGGCTTATTTCAGCAACTTAGGCTTATTAAATAGGCTTATTCAGCAACTTAGGCTTATTAAATAGGCTAATTCAATACTTATTTAATAGGCTTATTAAACAGGCTTATTAAATAGACTCATTAAATAGGCTCAATAAATAGGCTTATTAAATAGGATATTAATTAGGCTTATTAAATAGGCTTATTAAATCGACTTATTAAATAGGCATATTAAATAGGCTCAATAAATAGGCTTATTAAATAGGCTTATTTAATAGGCTTATTAAATAGGCTCAATAAATAGGCTCATTAAATAGGCTTATTAAATATGCTTATTAAATAGACTTATTAAATAGGCAGATTAAATAGGCTTATTAAATAGACTTATTAAATAGCCTCATTAAATAGGCTTATTTTAGCAACTTAGGCTTATAAAATAGGCTTATTTCATCAACTTATGCTTATTAAATAGCCTTATTAAACAGGCTTATTTCAGCAACTTAGGCTTATTAAATAGCATTTTTAAATATGTTTATTTCAGCAACTTAGACTTATTAAATATACCTTTTAAAATAGGCTTAGTTCAGAAACTTAGGCTTATTAAATAGGCTTATTTCAGCAACTTAGGCTCATTAATAGCCTTATTAAATAGGCTTATTTCAGCAACTTAGGCTTATTTAATAGCCTTATTAAATAGGCTTATTTTAACAACTTAGACTTATTAAAACGACTTATTAAATAGACATTTCAGCAACTTAGGCTCATCAAATATGCTTATGAAATATGCTTATTTCTGCAACTTAGACTTATTAGATAGGCCTATTAAATAGGCTTATTTCAGCAACTTAGGCTTATTAAATAGGCTTATTTCAGCAACTTGGGCTTATTAAATAGGCTTATTTCAGCAACTTAGACTTATTAAATAGCCTTATTCAACTTACGCTTATTAAATAGGCTTATTTCAGCAACTTAGGCTTATTAAATAGCCTTATTAAGTAGGCTTATTTCAGCAACTTGGGCTTATTAAATAGGCTTATTTCAGCAACTTACGCTGATTAAAAAGGCTTATTTCAGCAACTTAGACTTATTAAATAGCCTTATTTCAGCAACTTAGACTTATTAAATAGGCTTATTTCAGCAACTTATGCTTATTAAATATACTTATTTCAGCAACTTAGGCTTATTAAATAGGCTTATTTCAGCAACTTAGACTTATTAAATAGCCTTATTTCAGCAACTTATGCTTATTAACTAGGCTTATTTCAGCAACTTAGGCTTATTAAATAGCCTTATTTCAGCAACTTAGACTTATTAAATAGGCTTATTTCAGCAACTTAGGCTTATTAAATAGGCTCATTCAATACTTGTTAAATAGCCTTAATAAACAGGCTTATTAAATAGACTCATTAAATAGGCTCATTAAATAGGCTTATTAAATAGGCTTATTAATTAGGCTTATTAAATAGGCTTATTAAATAGACTTATTAAATAGGCTTATTAAATAGGCTCAATAAATAGGCTCAATGAATAGGCTTATTAAATAGGCTCAATAAATAGGCTTATTAAATAGGCTCATTAAATAGGCTTATTAAATAGGTTTATTAAATAGGCTTATTAAAAAGGCTTATTAAATAGACTTATTAAATAGGCTCATTAAATACTTATTAAATAGGTTTATTAAATAGGTGTATTAAATAGGCTTATTAAATAGGCTTATTAAATAGGCTTATTAAATAGACTTATTAAATAGCCTCATTAAATAGGCTTATTTTAGCAACTTAGGCTTATTAAATAGGCTTATTTAAGCAACTTAGGCTTATTAAATAGCGTTATTTCAGCAAATTAGACTTATTAAATAGGCTTATTCAGCAACTTAGGCTTATTAAATAGCCTTATTAAATAGGCTTATTTCAGCAACTTAGGCTTATTAAATAGGCTTATTTCAGCAACTTAGGCTTATTAAATAGGCTTATTCAGCAAGTTAGGCTTATTAAATAGGCTTATTTCAGCAACTTAGACTTATTAAATAGGCCTATTAAATAGGCTTATTAAAAAGACGTATTAAATAGGCTCATTAAATAGGCTTATTTTAGCAACTTGGGCTTATTAAATAGGTTTATTTCAGCAACTTAGACTTATTAAATAGCCTTTTTAAAAAGGCTTATTTCAGCAACTTAGGCTTATTAAATAAGCTTATTTCAGCAACGTATGCTTATTAAATAGCCCTATTAAACAGGTTTATTTCAGCAACTTAGGCTTATTAAATAGCATTTTTAAATAGATTTATTTCAGCAACTTAGACTTATTAGATATACCTTTTTAAATAGGCTTAGTTCAGAAACTTATTCTTATTAAATAGTCTTATTTCAGCGACTTAGGCTCATTAAATAGCCTTATTAAATAGGCTTATTCAGCAACTTAGGCTTATTAAATAGCCTTATTAAATAGGCTTATTTCAGCAACTTAGACTTATTAAATAGGCTTATTCAGCAACTTAGGCTTATTAAATAGCCTTATTAAATAGGCTTATTTCAGCAACTTAGGCTTATTAAATAGGCTTATTTCAGCAACTTAGGCTTATTAAATAGGCTTATTCAGCAACTTAGGCTTATTAAATAGGCTTATTTCAGCAACTTAGACTTATTAAATAGGCCTATTAAATAGGCTTATTAAATAGACTTATTAAATAGGCTCATTAAATACTTATTAAATAGGCTTATTAAATAGGCTTATTAAATAAGCTCAATAAATAGGCTTATTAAAGAAGCTTATTAAATAGGCTCAATAAATAGGCTTATTAAACAGGCTCATTAAATACTATTAAATAGACTTATTAAATCGGCTTATTAAATAGGCTCAATAAATAGGCTTATTAAATAGGCTCAATAAATAGGCTTATTAAATAGGCTCAATAAATAGGCTTATTAAATAGGCTCAATAAATAGGCTTATTAAATAGGCTCATTAAATACTTATTAAATAGGCTTATTAAATAGACTTATTAAATAGACTTATTAAATAGGCTTATTAAATAGACTTATTAAATAGGCTTATTAAAAAGGCTTATTAAATAGACTTATTAAATAGGCTCATTAAATACTTATTAAATATGTTTATTAAATAGGCGTATTATATAGGCTTATTAAATAGGCTTATTAAATAGGCTTATAAAATAGGCTTATTAAATAGACTAATTAAATAGCCTCATTAAATAGGTTTATTTCAGCAACTTAGACTTATTATAGAGCCTTTTTAAATAGGCTTATTTCAGCAACTTAGGCTTATTAAATAAGCTTATTTCAGCAACGTATGCTTATTAAATAGCCCTATTAAACAGGTTTATTTCAGCAACTTAGGCTTATTAAATAGGCTTATTCAGCAACTTAGGCTTATTAAATAGGCTTATTAAATAGGCTTATTTCAGCAACTTAGGCTTATTAAATAGGCTTATTCAGCAACTTAGGCTTATTAAATAGGCTCATTCAATACTTATTAAATAGGCTTATTAAACAGGCTTATTAAATAGACTCATTAAATAGGCTCAATAAATAGGCTTATTAAATAGGCTTATTAATTAGGCTTATTAAATAGGCATATTTTAAATAGACTTATTAAATAGGCTTATTAAATAGGCTCAATAAATAGGCTTATTAAATAGGCTTATTAAATATGCTTATTAAATTGACTTATTAAATAGGCGTATTAAATAGGCCTATTAAATAGACTTATTAAATAGCCTCATTAAATAGGCTTATTTTAGCAACTTAGGCTTATTAAATACGCTTATTTCAGCAACTTAGGCTTATAAAATAGGCTTATTTCATCAACTTATGCTTATTAAATAGCCTTATTAAACAGGTTTATTTCAGCAACTTAGGCTTATTAAATAGCATTTTTAAATATGTTTATTTCAGCAACTTAGACTTATTAAATACACCTTTTTAAATAGGCTTAGTTCAGAAACTTAGGCTTATTAAATAGGCTTATTTCAGCAACTTAGGCTTATTAAATAGCCTTATTAAATAGGCTTATTTCAGCAACTTAGACTTATTAAATAGGTTTATTCAGCAACTTAGGCTTATTAAATAGCCTTATTCAACAACTTAGGCGTATTAAATTAGGCTTATTTCTGCAACTTAGACTTATTAAATAGGCCTATTAAATAGGCTTATTAAATAGGCTTATTTCAGCAACTTAGACTTATTAAATAGGCCTATTAAATAGGCTTATTAAATAGACGTATTAAATAGGCTCATTAAATACTTATTAAATAGGCTTATTAAATAGGCTTATTAAATAGACTTATTAAATAGGCTCAATAAATAGGCTTATTAAATAGGCTTATTAAATAGGCTCAATAAATAGGCTTATTAAATAGGCTTATTAAATAGGCTTATTAAATAGACTTATTAAATAGGCTTATTAAATAGGCTCAATAAATAGGCTTATTAAATAGGCTCAATAAATAGGCTTATTAAATAGGCTCAATAAATAGGCTTATTAAATAGGCTCAATAAATAGGCTTATTAAATAGGCTCATTAAATACTTATTAAATAGGCTTATTAAATAGACTTATTAAATAGACTTATTAAATAGGCTTATTAAATAGACTTATTAAATAGGCTTATTAAAAAGGCTTATTAAATAGACTTATTAAATAGACTTATTAAATAGCCTAATTAAATAGGCTTATTTTAGCAACTTAGGCTTATTTAATAGGTTTATTTCAGCAACTTAGACTTATTAGATAGGCTTATTTCAGCAACTTAGACTTATTAAATAGGCCTATTAAATAGGCTTATTAAATAGGCTTATTTCAGCAACTTAGACTTATTAAATAGGCCTATTAAATAGGCTTATTAAATAGACTTATTAAATAGGCTCATTAAATACTTATTAAATAGGCTTATTAAATAGGCTTATTAAATAGACTTATTAAATAGGCTCAATAAATCGGCTTATTAAATAGGCTTATTAAATAGGCTCAATAAATAGGCTTATTAAATAGGCTTATTAAATAGGCTTATTAAATAGACTTATTAAATCGGCTAATTAAATAGGCTCAATAAATAGGCTTATTAAATATGCTCAATAAATATGCTTATTAAATAGGCTCAATAAATAGGCTTATTAAATAGGCTCAATAAATAGGCTTATTAAATAGGCTCATTAAATACTTATTAAATAGGCTTATTAAATAGGCTTATTAAATAGCCTTATTAAATAGGCTTATTTCAGCAACTTAGGCTTATTAAATAAGCTTATTTCAGCAACTTATGCTTATTAAATAGCCTTATTAAACAGGTTTATTTCAGCAACTTAGGCTTATTAAATAGCATTTTAAATAGGTTTATTTCAGCAACTTAGACTCATTAAATAGGCTTGTTAAATAGGCTTAGTTCAGAAACTTAGGCTTATTAAATAGGCTTATTTCAGCAACTTAGGCTCATTAAATAGCCTTACTAAATAGGCTTATTTCAGCAACTTAGGCTTATTAAACAGGCTTATTTCAGCAACTTAAACTTATTAAATAGCCTTATTTCATCAACTTAGGCTTATTAAATAGCCTTATTTCAGCAACTTAGACTTATTAAATAGGCTTATTCAGCAACTTAGGCTTATTAAATAGCCTTATTAATTAGGCTTATTTCAGCAACTTAGACTTATTAAATAGGTTTATTCAGCAACTTAGGCTTATTAAATAGGCTTATTCAGCAACTTAGGCTCATTAAGTAGGCTTATTTCAGCAACTTAGGCTTATTAAATAGGCTCATTCAGCAACTTAGGCTTATTAAATAGGCTTATTTCAGCAACTTAGACTTATTAAATAGGCCTATTAAATAGGCTTATTAAATAGGCTTATTTCATCAACTTAGACTTATGAAATAGGCCTATTAAATAGGCTTGTTAAATAGGCTTATTAAATAGGCTTATTTCAGCAACTTAGGCTTATTAAATAGCCTAATTAAGTAGGCTTATTTCAGCAACTTTGGCTTATTAAATAGGCTTATTTCAGCAACTTACGCTGATTAAAAAGGCTTATTTCAGCAACTTAGACTTATTAAATAGCCTTATTTCAGCAAATTAGACTTATTAAATAGGCTTATTTCAGCAACTTATGCTTATTAAATATACTTATTTCAGCAACTTAGGCTTATTAAATAGGCTTATTTCAGCAACTTAGACTTATTAAATAGCCTTATTTCAGCAACTTAGGCTTATTAAATAGGCTTATTCAGCAACTTAGGCTTATTAAATAGGCTTATTAAATAGGCTTATTTCAGCAACTTAGGCTTATTAAATAGGCTTATTCAGCAACTTAGGCTTATTAAATAGGCTAATTCAATACTTATTTAATAGGCTTATTAAACAGGCTCATTAAATAGACTCATTAAATAGGCTCAATAAATAGGCTTATTAAATAGGATATTAATTAGGCTTATTAAATAGGCTTATTAAATCGACTTATTAAATAGGCATATTAAATAGGCTCAATAAATAGGCTTATTAAATAGGATTATTTAATAGGCTTATTAAATAGGCTTATTAAATAGGCTCAATAAATAGGCTTATTAAATAGGCTTATTAAATATGCTTATTAAATAGACTTATTAAATAGGCAGATTAAATAGGCTTATTAAATAGACTTATTAAATAGCCTCATTAAATAGGCTTATTTTAGCAACTTAGGCTTATAAAATAGGCTTATTTCCACAACTTATGCTTATTAAATAGCCTTATTAAACAGGCTTATTTCAGCGACTTAGGCTTATTAAATAGCATTTTTAAATATGTTTATTTCAGCAACTTAGACTTATTAAATATACCTTTTAAAATAGGCTTAGTTCAGAAACTTAGGCTTATTAAATAGGCTTATTTCAGCAACTTAGGCTCATTAAATAGCCTTATTAAATAGGCTTATTTCAGCAACTTAGGCTTATTTAATAGCCTTATTAAATAGGCTTATTTTAGCAACTTAGACTTATTAAAACGACTTATTAAATAGACATTTCAGCAACTTAGGCTCATCAAATATGCTTATGAAATATGCTTATTTCTGCAACTTAGACTTATTAGATAGGCCTATTAAATAGGCTTATTTCAGCAACTTAGGCTTATTAAATAGGCTTATTTCAGCAACTTGGGCTTATTAAATAGGCTTATTTCAGCAACTTAGACTTATTAAATAGCCTTATTACAGCAACTTAGACTTATTAAATAGGCTTATTTCAGCAACTTATGCTTATTAAATATACCTACTTCAGCAACTTAGGCTTATTAAATAGGCTTATTTCAGCAACTTAGGCTTATTAAATAGCCTTATTAAGTAGGCTTATTTCAGCAACTTGGGCTTATTAAATAGGCTTATTTCAGCAACTTACGCTGATTAAAAAGGCTTATTTCAGCAACTTAGACTTATTAAATAGCCTTATTTCAGCAACTTAGACTTATTAAATAGGCTTATTTCAGCAACTTATGCTTATTAAATATACTTATTTCAGCAACTTAGGCTTATTAAATAGGCTTATTTCAGCAACTTAGACTTATTAAATAGCCTTATTTCAGCAACTTATGATTATTAACTAGGCTTATTTCAGCAACTTAGGCTTATTAAATAGCCTTATTTCAGCAACTTAGACTTATTAAATAGGCTTATTTCAGCAACTTAGGCTTATTAAATAGGCACATTCAATACTTGTTAAATAGCCTTATTAAACAGGCTTATTAAATAGACTCATTAAATAGGCTCATTAAATAGGCTTATTAAATAGGCTTATTAATTAGGCTTATTAAATAGGCTTATTAAATAGACTTATTAAATAGGCTTATTAAATAGGCTCAATAAATAGGCTCAATGAATAGGCTTATTAAATAGGCTCAATAAATAGGCTTATTAAATAGGCTCATTAAATAGGCTTATTAAATAGGTTTATTAAATAGGCTTATTAAAAAGGCTTATTAAATAGACTTATTAAATATGCTCATTAAATACTTATTAAATAGGTTTATTAAATAGGTGTATTAAATAGGCTTATTAAATAGGCTTATTAAATAGGCTTATTAAATAGACTTATTAAATAGCCTCATTAAATAGGCTTATTTTAGCAACTTAGGCTTATTAAATAGGCTTATTTCAGCAACTTAGGCTTATTAAATAGCGTTATTTCAGCAAATTAGACTTATTAAATAGGCTTATTCAGCAACTTAGGCTTATTAAATAGCCTTATTAAATAGGCTTATTTCAGCAACTTAGGCTTATTAAATAGGCTTATTTCAGCAACTTAGGCTTATTAAATAGGTTTATTCAGCAACTTAGGCTTATTAAATAGGCTTATTCAGCAACTTAGGCTTATTAAATAGGCTTATTTCAGCAACTTAGACTTATTAAATAGGCCTATTAAATAGGCGTATTAAATAGGCTTATTTCATCAACTTAGACTTATGAAATAGGCCTATTAAATAGGCTTGTTAAATAGGCTTATTAAATAGGCTTATTTCAGCAACTTAGGCTTATTAAATAGCCTAATTAAGTAGGCTTATTTCAGCAACTTTGGCTTATTAAATAGGCTTATTTCAGCAACTTACGCTGATTAAAAAGGCTTATTTCAGCAACTTAGACTTATTAAATAGCCTTATTTCAGCAAATTAGACTTATTAAATAGGCTTATTTCAGCAACTTATGCTTATTAAATATACTTATTTCAGCAACTTAGGCTTATTAAATAGGCTTATTTCAGCAACTTAGACTTATTAAATAGCCTTATTTCAGCAACTTAGGCTTATTAAATAGGCTTATTCAGCAACTTAGGCTTATTAAATAGGCTTATTAAATAGGCTTATTTCAGCAACTTAGGCTTATTAAATAGGCTTATTCAGCAACTTAGGCTTATTAAATAGGCTAATTCAATACTTATTTAATAGGCTTATTAAACAGGCTTATTAAATAGACTCATTAAATAGGCTCAATAAATAGGCTTATTAAATAGGATATTAATTAGGCTTATTAAATAGGCTTATTAAATCGACTTATTAAATAGGCATATTAAATAGGCTCAATAAATAGGCTTATTAAATAGGCTTATTTAATAGGCTTATTAAATAGGCTTATTAAATAGGCTCAATAAATAGGCTTATTAAATAGGCTTATTAAATATGCTTATTAAATAGACTTATTAAATACGCAGATTAAATAGGCTTATTAAATAGACTTATTAAATAGCCTCATTAAATAGGCTTATTTTAGCAACTTAGGCTTATAAAATAGGCTTATTTCATCAACTTATGCTTATTAAATAGCCTTATTAAACAGGCTTATTTCAGCAACTTAGGCTTATTAAATAGCATTTTTAAATTTGTTTATTTCAGCAACTTAGACTTATTAAATATACCTTTTAAAATAGGCTTAGTTCAGAAACTTAGGCTTATTAAATAGGCTTATTTCAGAAACTTAGGCTCATTAAATAGCCTTATTAAATAGGCTTATTTCAGCAACTTAGGCTTATTTAATAGCCTTATTAAATAGGCTTATTTTAGCAACTTAGACTTATTAAAACGACTTATTAAATAGACATTTCAGCAACTTAGGCTCATCAAATATGCTTATGAAATATGCTTATTTCTGCAACTTAGACTTATTAGATAGGCCTATTAAATAGGCTTATTTCAGCAACTTAGGCTTATTAAATAGGCTTATTTCAGCAACTTGGGCTTATTAAATAGGCTTATTTCAGCAACTTAGACTTATTAAATAGCCTTATTACAGCAACTTACGCTTATTAAATAGGCTTATTTCAGCAACTTAGGCTTATTAAATAGCCTTATTAAGTAGGCTTATTTCAGCAACTTGGGCTTATTAAATAGGCTTATTTCAGCAACTTACGCTGATTAAAAAGGCTTATTTCAGCAACTTAGACTTATTAAATAGCCTTATTTCAGCAACTTAGACTTATTAAATAGGCTTATTTCAGCAACTTATGCTTATTAAATATACTTATTTCAGCAACTTAGGCTTATTAAATAGGCTTATTTCAGCAACTTAGACTTATTAAATAGCCTTATTTCAGCAACTTATGCTTATTAACTAGGCTTATTTCAGCAACTTAGGCTTATTAAATAGCCTTATTTCAGCAACTTAGACTTATTAAATAGGCTTATTTCAGCAACTTAGGCTTATTAAATAGGCTCATTCAATACTTGTTAAATAGCCTTATTAAACAGGCTTATTAAATAGACTCATTAAATAGGCTCATTAAATAGGCTTATTAAATAGGCTTATTAATTAGGCTTATTAAATAGGCTTATTAAATAGACTTATTAAATAGGCTTATTAAATAGGCTCAATAAATAGGCTCAATGAATAGGCTTATTAAATAGGCTCAATAAATAGGCTTATTAAATATGCTCATTAAATAGGCTTATTAAATAGGTTTATTAAATAGGCTTATTAAAAAGGCTTATTAAATAGACTTATTAAATAGGCTCATTAAATACTTATTAAATAGGTTTATTAAATAGGTGTATTAAATAGGCTTATTAAATAGGCTTATTAAATAGGCTTATTAAATAGACTTATTAAATAGCCTCATTAAATAGGCTTATTTTAGCAACTTAGGCTTATTAAATAGGCTTATTTCAGCAACTTAGGCTTATTAAATAGCGTTATTTCAGCAAATTAGACTTATTAAATAGGCTTATTCAGCAACTTAGGCTTATTAAATAGCCTTATTAAATAGGCTTATTTCAGCAACTTAGGCTTATTAAATAGGCTTATTTCAGCAACTTAGGCTTATTAAATAGGCTTATTCAGCAAGTTAGGCTTATTAAATTGGCTTATTTCAGCAACTTAGACTTATTAAATAGGCCTATTAAATAGGCTTATTAAAAAGACGTATTAAATAGGCTCATTAAATAGGCTTATTTTAGCAACTTAGGCTTATTAAATAGGTTTATTTCAGCAACTTAGACTTATTAAATAGCCTTTTTAAAAAGGCTTATTTCAGCAACTTAGGCTTATTAAATAAGCTTATTTCAGCAACGTATGCTTATTAAATAGCCCTATTAAACAGGTTTATTTCAGCAACTTAGGCTTATTAAATAGCATTTTTAAATATATTTATTTCAGCAACTTAGACTTATTAGATATACCTTTTTAAATAGGCTTAGTTCAGAAACTTAGGCTTATTAAATAGTCTTATTTCAGCAATTTAGGCTCATTAAATAGCCTTATTAAATAGGCTTATTCAGCAACTTAGGCTTATTAAATAGCCTTATTAAATAGGCTTATTTCAGCAACTTAGACTTATTAAATAGGCTTATTCAGCAACTTAGGCTTATTAAATAGCCTTATTAAATAGGCTTATTTCAGCAACTTAGGCTTATTAAATAGGCTTATTTCAGCAACTTAGGCTTATTAAATAGGCTTATTCAGCAACTTAGGCTTATTAAATAGGCTTATTTCATCAACTTAGACTTATTAAATAGGCCTATTAAATAGGCTTATTAAATAGACTTATTAAATAGGCTCATTAAATACTTATTAAATAGGCTTATTAAATAGGCTTATTAAATAGACTTATTAAATAAGCTCAATAAATAGGCTTATTAAAGAGGCTTATTAAATAGGCTCAATAAATAGGCTTATTAAACAGGCTCATTAAATACTTATTAAATAGACTTATTAAATCGGCTTATTAAATAGGCTCAATAAATAGGCTTATTAAATAGGCTCAATAAATAGGCTTATTAAATAGGCTCAATAAATAGGCTTATTAAATAGGCTCAATAAATAGGCTTATTAAATAGGCTCATTAAATACTTATTAAATAGGCTTATTAAATAGACTTATTAAATAGACTTATTAAATAGGCTTATTAAATAGACTTATTAAATAGGCTTATTAAAAAGGCTTATTAAATAGACATATTAAATAGGCTCATTAAATACTTATTAAATATGTTTATTAAATAGGCGTATTAAATAGGCTTATTAAATAGGCTTATTAAATAGGCTTATAAAATAGGCTTATTAAATAGACTAATTAAATAGCCTCATTAAATAGGCTTATTTTAGCAACTTAGGCTTATTAAATAGGTTTATTTCAGCAACTTAGACTTATTAAAGAGCCTTTTTAAATAGGCTTATTTCAGCAACTTAGGCTTATTAAATAAGCTTATTTCAGCAACTTATGCTTATTAAATAGCCCTATTAAACAGGTTTATTTCAGCAACTTAGGCTTATTAAATAGGCTTATTCAGCAACTTAGGCTTATTAAATAGGCTTATTAAATAGGCTTATTTCAGCAACTTAGGCTTATTAAATAGGCTTATTCAGCAACTTAGGCTTATTAAATAGGCTCATTCAATACTTATTAAATAGGCTTATTAAACAGGCTTATTAAATAGACTCATTAAATAGGCTCAATAAATAGGCTTATTAAATAGGCTTATTAATTAGGCTTATTAAATAGGCATATTTTAAATAGACTTATTAAATAGGCTTATTAAATAGGCTCAATAAATAGGCTTATTAAATAGGCTTATTAAATAGGCTTATTAAATAGGCTCAATAAATAGGCTTATTAAATAGGCTTATTAAATATGCTTATTAAATAGACTTATTAAATAGGCGTATTAAATAGGCCTATTAAATAGACTTATTAAATAGCCTCATTAAATAGGCTTATTTTAGCAACTTAGGCTTATTAAATAGGCTTATTTCAGCAACTTAGGCTTATAAAATAGGCTTATTTCATCAACTTATGCTTATTAAATAGCCTTATTAAACAGGTTTATTTCAGCAACTTAGGCTTATTAAATAGCATTTTTAAATATGTTTATTTCAGCAACTTAGACTTATTAAATACACCTTTTTAAATAGGCTTAGTTCAGAAACTTAGGCTTATTAAATAGGCTTATTTCAGCAACTTAGGCTTATTAAATAGCCTTATTAAATAGGCTTATTTCAGCAACTTAGACTTATTAAATAGGTTTATTCAGCAACTTAGGCTTATTAAATAGCCTTATTCAACAACTTAGGCGTATTAAATTAGGCTTATTTCTGCAACTTAGACTTATTGAATAGGCCTATTAAATAGGCTTATTAAATAGGCTTATTTCAGCAACTTAGACTTATTAAATAGGCCTATTAAATAGGCTTATTAAATAGACTTATTAAATAGGCTCATTAAATAGGCTTATTAAATAGGCTTATTAAATAGGCTTATTAAATAGACTTATTAAATAGGCTTATTAAATAGGCTTATTAAATAGGCTTATTAAATAGACTTATTAAATAGGCTTATTAAATAGGCTTATTAAATAGGCTCAATAAATAGGCTTATTAAATAGGCTCAATAAATAGGCTTATTAAATAGGCTCAATAAATAGGCTTATTAAATAGGCTCAATAAATAGGCTTATTAAATAGGCTCATTAAATACTTATTAAATAGGCTTATTAAATAGACTTATTAAATAGACTTATTAAATAGGCTTATTAAATAGACTTATTAAATAGGCTTATTAAAAAGGCTTATTAAATAGACTTATTAAATAGACTTATTAAATAGCCTAATTAAATAGGCTTATTTTAGCAACTTAGGCTTATTTAATAGGTTTATTTCAGCAACTTAGACTTATTAGATAGGCTTATTTCAGCAACTTAGACTTATTAAATAGGCCTATTAAATAGGCTTATTAAATAGGCTTATTTCAGCAACTTAGACTTATTAAATAGGCCTATTAAATAGGCTTATTAAATAGACTTATTAAATAGGCTCATTAAATACTTATTAAATAGGCTTATTAAATAGGCTTATTAAATAGACTTATTAAATAGGCTCAATAAATCGGCTTATTAAATAGGCTTATTAAATAGGCTCAATAAATAGGCTTATTAAATAGGCTTATTAAATAGGCTTATTAAATAGACTTAATAAATCGGCTTATTAAATAGGCTCAATAAATAGGCTTATTAAATAGGCTCAATAAATATGCTTATTAAATAGGCTCAATAAATAGGCTTATTAAATAGGCTCAATAAATAGGCTTATTAAATAGGCTCATTAAATACTTATTAAATAGGCTTATTAAATAGACTTATTAAATAGGCTCATTAAATACTTATTAAATATGTTTATTAAATAGGTGTATTAATTAGGCGTATTAAATAGGCTTATTAAATAGGCTTATTAAATAGACTTATTAAATAGACTTATTAAATAGACTTATTAAATAGACTTATTAAATAGCCTCATGAAATATGCTTATTTTAGCAACTTAGGCTTATTAAATAGGCTTATTTCAGCAACTTATGCTTATTAAATAGCCTTATTAAACAGGTTTATTTCAGCAACTTAGGCTTATTAAATAGCATTTTTAAATAGGTTTATTTCAGCAACTTAGACCTATTAAATATACCTTTTTAAATAGGCTTAGTTCAGAAACTTAGGCTTATTAAATAGTCTTATTTCAGCAACTTAGGCTCATTAAATAGCCTTATTAAATAGGCTTATTTCAGAAACTTAGGCTTATTAAATAGCCTTATTAAATCGGCTTATTTCAGCAACTTAGACTTATTAAATAGGTTTATTCAGCAACTTAGGCTTATTAAATAGCCTTATTCAGCAACTTAGGCTTATTAAATAGGCTTATTTCAGCAACTTAGACTTATTAAATAGGCCTATTAAATAGGCTTATTAAATAGGCTTATTTCAGCAACTTAGACTTATTAAATACGCCTATTAAATAGGCTTATTAAATAGACTTATTAAATAGGCTCATTAAATACTTATTAAATAGGCTTATTAAATAGGCTTATTAAATAGGCTTATTAAATAGGCTCAATAAATAGGCTTATTAAATATGCTTATTAAATAGGCTTATTAAATAGACTTATTAAATAGGCTTATTAAATAGGCTCAATAAATAGGCTTATTAAATAGGCTCAATAAATAGGCTTATTAAATAGGCTCAATAAATAGGCTTATTAAATAGGCTCAATAAATAGGCTTATTAAATAGGCTCAATAAATAGGCTTATTAAATAGGCTCATTAAATACTTATTAAATAGGCTTATTAAATAGACTTATTAAATAGACTTATTAAATAGGCTTATTAAATAGACTTATTAAATAGGCTTATTAAAAAGGCTTATTAAATAGACTTATTAAATAGGCTCATTAAATACTTATTAAATATGTTTATTAAATAGGCGTATTAAATAGGCTTATTAAATAGGCTTATTAAATAGGCTTATTAAATAGGCTTATTAAATAGACTTATTAAATAGCCTAATTAAATAGGCTTATTTTAGCAACTTAGGCTTATTTAATAGGTTTATTTCAGCAACTTAGACTTATTAAATAGCCTTATTAAATAGGCTTATTTCAGCAACTTAGGCTTATTAAATAAGCTTATTTCAGCAACTTATGCTTATTAAATAGCCTTATTAAACAGGTTTATTTCAGCAACTTAGGCTTATTAAACAGGCTTATTTCAGCAACTTAAACTTATTAAATAGCCTTATTTCAGCAACTTAGGCTTATTAAATAGCCTTATTCAGCAACTTAGGCTCATTAAATAGGCTTATTTCAGCAACTTAGGCTTATTAAATAGGCTCATTCAGAAACTTAGGCTTATTAAATAGGCTTATTTCAGCAACTTAGACTTATTAAATAGGCCTATTAAATAGGCTTATTAAATAGACTTATTAAATAGGCTCATTAAATACTTATTAAATAGGCTTATTAAATAGGCTTATTAAATAGACTTATTAAATAAGCTCAATAAATAGGCTTATTAAAGAGGCTTATTAAATAGGCTCAATAAATAGGCTTATTAAACAGGCTCATTAAATACTTATTAAATAGACTTATTAAATCGGCTTATTAAATAGGCTCAATAAATAGGCTTATTAAATAGGCTCAATAAATAGGCTTATTAAATAGGCTCAATAAATAGGCTTATTAAATAGGCTCAATAAATAGGCTTATTAAATAGGCTCAATAAATAGGCTTATTAAATAGGATCAATAAATAGGCTTATTAAATAGGCTTATTAAATAGACTTATTAGACTTATTAAATAGGCTTATTAAATAGACTTATTAAATAGTCTTATTAAATAGGCTTATTAAATAGACTTATTAAATAGACTTATTAAATAGACTTATTAAATAGACTTATTAAATAGCCTCATGAAATATGCTTATTTTAGCAACTTAAGCTTATTAAATAGGTTTATTTCAGCAACTTAGACTTATTAAAGAGACTTATTAAATAGGCTTATTTCAGCAACTTAGGCTTATTAAATAAGCTTATTTCAGCAACTTATGCTTATTAAATAGCCTTATTAAACAGGTTTATTTCAGCAACTTAGGCTTATTAAATGGCATTTTTAAATAGGTTTATTTCAGCAACTTAGACTTATTAAATATACCTTTTTAAATAGGCTTAGTTCAGAAACTTAGGCTTATTAAATAGTCTTATTTCAGCAACTTAGGCTCATTAAATAGCCTTATTAAATAGGCTTATTTCAGCAACTTAGGCTTATTAAATAGCCTTATTAAATAGGCTTATTTCAGCAACTTAGACTTATTAAATAGGTTTATTCAGCAACTTAGGCTTATTAAATAGGCTTATTCAGCAACGTAGGCTTATTAAATAGGCTTATTTCAGCAACTTAGACTTATTAAATAGGCCTATTAAATATGCTTATTAAATAGGCTTATTTCAGCAACTTAGACTTATTAAATAGGCCTATTAAATAGGCTTATTAAATAGACTTATTAAATAGGCTCATTAAATACTTATTAAATAGGCTCATTAAATAGGCTTATTAAATAGACTCATTAAATAGGCTCAATAAATAGGCTTATTAAATAGGCTTATTAAATAGGCTCCATAAATAGGCTTATTAAATAGGCTTATTAAATAGGCTTATTAAATAGGCTCAATAAATAGGCTCATTAAATAGGCTCAATAAATAGGCTTATTAAATAGGCTCAATAAATAGGCTTATTAAATAGGCTCATTAAATACTTATTAAATAGGCTTATTAAATAGACTTATTAAATAGACTCATTAAATAGGCTCAATAAATAGGCTTATTAAATAGGCTTATTAAATAGGCTCAATAAATAGGCTTATTAAATAGGCTTATTAAATAGGCTTATTAAATAGGCTCAATAAATAGGCTCATTAAATAGGCTCAATAAATAGGCTTATTAAATAGGCTCAATAAATAGGCTTATTAAATAGGCTCATTAAATACTTATTAAATAGGCTTATTAAATAGACTTATTAAATAAGCTTATTAAATAGGCTTATTAAATAGACTTATTAAATAGGCTCAATAAATAGGCTTATTAAATAGGCTTATTAAATAGGCTCAATAAATAGGCTTATTAAATGGGCTCAATAAATAGGCTTATTAAATAGGCTCAATAAATAGGCTCATTAAATAGGCTCAATAAATAGGCTTATTAAATAGGCTCAATAAATAGGCTTATTAAATAGGCTCATTAAATACTTATTAAATAGGCTTATTAAATAGACTTATTAAATAGGCTCAATAAATAGGCTTATTAAATAGGCTTATTAAATAGACTTATTAAATAGGCTCAATAAATCGGCTTATTAAATAGGCTTATTAAATAGACTTATTAAATCGGCTTATTAAATAGGCTCAATAAATAGGCTTATTTTAGCAACTTAGGCTTATTAAATAGGTTTATTTCAGGAACTTAGACTTATTAAATAGCCTTATTAAATAGGCTTATTTCAGCAACTTAGGCTTATTAAATAAGCTTATTTCAGCAACTTATGCTTATTAAATAGCCTTATTAAACAGGTTTATTTCAGCAACTTAGGCTTATAAAATAGCATTTTAAATAGCTTTATTTCAGCAACTTAGACTTATTAAATAGGCTTATTAAATAGGCTTAGTTCAGAAACTTAGGCTTATTAAATAGGCTTATTTCAGCAACTTAGGCTCATTAAATAGCCTAACTAAATAGGCTTATTTCAGCAACTTAGGCTTATTAAACAGGCTTATTTCAGCAACTTAAACTTATTAAATAGCCTTATTTCAGCAACTTAGGCTTATTAAATAGCCTTATTTCAGCAACTTAGACTTATTAAATAGGCTTATTCAGCAACTTAGGCTTATTAAATAGCCTTATTAAATAGGCTTATTTCAGCAACTTAGACTTATTAAATAGGTTTATTCAGCAACTTAGGCTTATTAAATAGGCTTATTCAGCAACTTAGGCTCATTAAATAGGCTTATTTCAGCAACTTAGGCTTATTAAATAGGCTCATTCAGCAACTTAGGCTTATTAAATAGGCTTATTTCAGCAACTTAGACTTATTAAATAGGCCTATTAAATATACTTATTAAATAGGCTTATTTCATCAACTTAGACTTATTAAATAGGCCTATTAAATAGGCTTGTTAAATAGGCTTATTAAATAGGCTTATTTCAGCAACTTAGGCTTATTAAATAGCCTAATTAAGTAGGCTTATTTCAGCAACTTTGGCTTATTAAATAGGCTTATTTCAGCAACTTACGCTGATTAAAAAGGCTTATTTCAGCAACTTAGACTTATTAAATAGCTTATTTCAGCAACTTAGGCTTATTAAATAGGCTTATTTCAGCAACTTAGGCTTATTAAATAGCCTTATTTCAGCAACTTAGACTTATTAAATAGGCTTATTTCAGCAACTTAGGCTTATTAAATAGGCTTATTCAGCAACTTAGGCTTATTAAATAGGCTTAGTAAATAGGCTTATTTCAGCAACTTAGGCTTATTAAATAGGCTTATTCTGCAACTTAGGCTTATTAAATAGGCTCATTCAATACTTATTAAATAGGCTTATTAAACAGGCTTATTAAATAGACTCATTAAATAGGCTCAATAAATAGGCTTATTAAATAGGCTTATTAAATAGACTTATTAAATCGGCTTATTAAATAGGCTCAATAAATAGGCTTATTAAATAGGCTTTTAAAATAGCCTAATTAAATAGGCTTATTTTAGCAACTTAGGCTTATTAAATAGGTTTATTTCAGCAACTTAGACTTATTAAATAGCCTTATTAAATAGGCTTATTTCAGCAACTTAGGCTTATTAAATAAGCTTATTTCAGCAACTTATGCTTATTAAATAGCCTTATTAAACAGGTTTATTTCAGCAACTTAGGCTTATTAAATAGCATTTTAAATAGGTTTATTTCAGCAACTTAGACTTATTAAATAGGCTTATTAAATAGGCTTAGTTCAGAAACTTAGGCTTATTAAATAGGCTTATTTCAGCAACTTAGGCTCATTAAATAGCCTTACTAAATAGGCTTATTTCAGCAACTTAGGCTTATTAAACAGGCTTATTTCAGCAACTTAAACTTATTAAATAACCTTATTTCAGCAACTTAGGCTTATTAAATAGCCTTATTTCAGCAACTTAGACTTATTAAATAGGCTTATTCAGCAACTTAGGCTTATTAAATAGCCTTATTAAATAGGCTTATTTCAGCAACTTAGACTTATTAAATAGGTTTATTCAGCAACTTAGGCTTATTAAATAGGCTTATTCAGCAACTTAGGCTCATTAAATAGGCTTATTTCAGCAACTTAGGCTTATTAAATAGGCTCATTCAGCAACTTAGGCTTATTAAATAGGCTTATTTCAGCAACTTAGACTTATTAAATAGGCCTATTAAATAGACTTATTAAATAGGCTTATTTCATCAACTTAGACTTATTAAATAGGCCTATTAAATAGGCTTGTTAAATAGGCTTATTAAATAGGCTTATTTCAGCAACTTAGGCTTATTAAATAGCCTAATTAAGTAGGCTTATTTCAGCAACTTTGGCTTATTAAATAGGCTTATTTCAGCAACTTACGCTGATTAAAAAGGCTTATTTCAGCAACTTAGACTTATTAAATAGCTTATTTCAGCAACTTAGGCTTATTAAATAGGCTTATTTCAGCAACTTAGGCTTATTAAATAGCCTTATTTCAGCAACTTAGACTTATTAAATAGGCTTATTTCAGCAACTTAGGCTTATTAAATAGGCTTATTCAGCAACTTAGGCTTATTAAATAGGCTTAGTAAATAGGCTTATTTCAGCAACTTAGGCTTATTAAATAGGCTTATTCTGCAACTTAGGCTTATTAAATAGGCTCATTCAATACTTATTAAATAGGCTTATTAAACAGGCTTATTAAATAGACTCATTAAATAGGCTCAATAAATAGGCTTATTAAATAGGCTTATTAATTAGGCTTATTAAATAGGCTTATTAAATAGCCTTATTAAATAGGCATATTAAATAGGCTCAATAAATAGGCTTATTAAATAGGCTTATTAAATAGGCTTATTAAATAGGCTTATTAAATAGGCTCAATAAATAGGCTTATTAAATAGGCTTATTAAATATGCTTATTAAATAGACTTATTAAATAGGCGTATTAAATAGGCTTATTAAATAGACTTATTAAATAGCCTCATTAAATAGGCTTATTTTAGCAACTTAGGCTTATAAAATAGGCTTATTTCATCAACTTATGCTTATTAAATAGCCTTATTAAACAGGTTTATTTCAGCAACTTAGGCTTATTAAATAGCCTTATTAAATAGGCTTATTTTAGCAACTTAGACTTATTAAAACGACTTATTAAATAGACATTTCAGCAACTTAGGCTCATCAAATATGCTTATGAAATATGCTTATTTCTGCAACTTAGACTTATTAGATAGGCCTATTAAATAGGCTTATTTCAGCAACTTAGGCTTATTAAATATGCTTATTTCAGCAACTTGGGCTTATTAAATAGGCTTATTTCAGCAACTTAGACTTATTAAATAGCCTTATTTCAGCAACTTACGCTTATTAAATAGGCTTATTTCAGCAACTTAGGCTTATTAAATAGCCTTATTAAGTAGGCTTATTTCAGCAACTTGGGCTTATTAAATAGGCTTATTTCAGCAACTTACGCTGATTAAAAAGGCTTATTTCAGCAACTTAGACTTATTAAATAGCCTTATTTCAGCAACTTAGACTTATTAAATAGGCTTATTTCAGCAACTTATGCTTATTAAATATACTTATTTCAGCAACTTAGGCTTATTAAATAGGCTTATTTCAGCAACCTAGACTTATTAAATAGCCTTATTTCAGCAACTTATGCTTATTAAATAGGCTTATTTCAGCAACTTAGGCTTATTAAATAGCCTTATTTCAGCAACTTAGACTTATTAAATAGGCTTATTTCAGCAACTTAGGCTTATTAAATAGGCTCATTCAATACTTGTTAAATAGGCTTATTAAACAGGCTTATTAAATAGACTCATTAAATAGGCTCATTAAATAGGCTTATTAAATAGGCTTATTAAATAGGCTTATTTCAGCAACTTAGGCTTATTAAATAGGCTTATTTCAGCAACTTAGTCTAATTAAATAGCCTTATTTCAGCAACTTACGCTTATTAAATAGGCTTATTTCAGCAACTTAGGCTTATTAAATAGCCTACTTAAGTAGGCTTATTTCAGCAACTTGGGCTTATTAAATCGGCTTATTTCAGCAAGTTACGCTGATTAAAAAGGCTTATTTCCGCAACTTAGACTTATTAAATAGCCTTATTTCAGCAACTTAGACTCATTAAATAGGCTTATTTCAGCAACTTATGCTTATTAAATATACTTATTGCAGCAACTTAGGCTTATTAAATAGGCTTATTTCAGCAACTTAGACTTATTAAATAGCCTTATTTCAGCAACTTAGGCTTATTAAATAGGCTTATTTCAGCAACTTAGGCTTATTAAATAGCCTTATTTCAGCAACTTAGACTTATTAAATAGGCTTATTTCAGCAACTTAGGCTTATTAAATAGGCTCATTCAGAAACTTAGGCTTATTAAATAGGCTTATTTCAGCAACTTAGACTTATTAAATAGTCCTATTAAATAGGCTTATTAAATAGGCTTATTTCAGCAACTTAGGCTCATTAAATAGCCTTATTAAATAGGCTTATTAAATAAACTTATTAAATAGGCTCATTAAATACTTATTAAATAGGCTTATTAAGTAGGCTTATTAAATATACTTATTAAATAGGCTCAATAAATAGGCTTATAAAATAGGGTCAATAAATAGGCTTATTGAATAGGCTTATTAAATAGGCTTATTAAATAGACTCATTAAATAGGCTTATTAAATAGGCTCAATAAATAGGCGGATTAAATAGACTTATTAAATAGGCTTATTAAAAAGGCTTATTAAATAGACTTATTAAATAGGCTCATTAAATACTTATTAAATATGTTTATTAAATAGGCTTATTAAATAGGCTTATTAAATATGCTTATTAAATAGGCTTATTAAATAGACTTATTAAATAGCCTCATTAAATAGGCTTATTTTAGCAACTTAGGCGTATTAAATAGGTTTATTTCAGCAACTTAGACTTATTAAATAGCCTTATTAAATAGGCTTATTTCAGCAACTTAGGCTTATTAAATAGGCTTATTCAGCAACTTAGGCTTATTAAATAGGCTTATTTCAGCAACTTATGCTTATTAAATAGGCTCATTCAGAAACTTAGGCTTATTAAATAGGCTTATTTCAGCAACTTAGACTTATTAAATAGGCCTATTAAATAGGCTTATTAAATAGGCTTATTTCAGCAACTTAGGCTCATTAAATAGCCTTATTAAACAGGCTTATTAAATAGACTTATTAAATAGGCTCATTAAACACTTATTAAATAGGCTTATTAAATAGGCTTATTAAATAGACTTATTATATAGGCTCAATAAATAGGCTTATTAAATAGGCTTATTAAATAGGCTCATTAAATACTTATTAAATATGTTTATTAAATAGGCGTATTAAATAGGCTTATTAAATAGGCTTATTAAATAGGCTTATTAAATAGGCTTATTAAATAGACTTATTAAATAGCCTCATTAAATAGGCTTATTTTAGCAACTTAGGCTTATTAAATAGGTTTATTTCAACAACTTAGACTTATTAAATAGCCTTATTAAATAGGCTTATTTCAGCAACTTATGCTTATTAAATAAGCTTATTTCAGCAACTTATGCTTATTAAATAGCCTTATTAAACAGGTTTATTTCAGCAACTTAGGCATATTAAATAGCATTTTTAAATAGGTTTATTTCAGCAACTTAGACTTATTAAATATACCTTTTTAAATAGGCTTAGTTCAGAAACTTAGGCTTATTAAATAGGCTTATTTCAGCAACTTAGGCTCATTAAATAGCCTTATTAAATAGGCTTATTTCAGCAACTTAGGCTTATTAAATAGGCTTATTTCAGCAACTTAAACTTATTAAATAGCCTTATTTCAGCAACTTAGACTTATTAAATAGGCTTATTTCAGCAACTTAGGCTTATTAAATAGGCTTATTCAGCAACTTAGGCTTATTAAATAGGCTTATTTCAGCAACTTAAACTTATTAAATTGCCTTATTTCAGCAACTTAGACTTATTAAATAGGCTTATTCAGCAACTTAGGCTTATTAAATAGCCTTATTAAATAGGCTTATTTCAGAAACTTAGACTTATTAAATAGGTTTATTCAGCAACTTAGGCTTATTAAATAGGCTTATTCAGCAACTTAGGCTTATTAAATAGGCTTATTTCAGCAACTTAAACTTATTAAATAGCCTTATTTCAGCAACTTAGGCTTATTAAATAGCCTTATTTCAGAAACTTAGACTTATTAAATAGGCTTATTTCAGCAACTTAGGCTTATTAAATAAGTCTGTTAAATAGGCTTATTAAATCGGCTTATTAAATCGGCTTATTTCATCAACTTAGGCTTATTAAATAGGCTTATTAAATAGGCTTATTTCAGCAACTTAGGCTTATTAAATAGGCTTATTTCAGCAACTTAGTCTAATTAAATAGCCTTATTTCAGCAACTTACGCTTATTAAATAGGCTTATTTCAGCAACTTAGGCTTATTAAATAGCCTAATTAAGTAGGCTTATTTCAGCAACTTGGGCTTATTAAATCGGCTTATTTCAGCAACTTACGCTGATTAAAAAGGCTTATTTCCGCAACTTAGACTTATTAAATAGCCTTATTTCAGCAACTTAGACTCATTAAATAGGCTTATTTCAGCAACTTATGCTTATTAAATATACTTATTGCAGCAACTTAGGCTTATTAAATAGGCTTATTTCAGCAACTTAGACTTATTAAATAGCCTTATTTCAGCAACTTAGGCTTATTAAATAGGTTTATTTCAGCAACTTAGGCTTATTAAATAGCCTTATTTCAGCAACTTAGACTTATTAAATAGGCTTATTTCAGCAACTTAGGCTTATTAAATAGGCTCATTCAGAAACTTAGGCTTATTAAATAGGCTTATTTCAGCAACTTAGACTTATTAAATAGTCCTATTAAATAGGCTTATTAAATAGGCTTATTTCAGCAACTTAGGCTCATTAAATAGCCTTATTAAATAGGCTTATTAAATAAACTTATTAAATAGGCTCATTAAATACTTATTAAATAGGCTTATTAAGTAGGCTTATTAAATATACTTATTAAATAGGCTCAATAAATAGGCTTATAAAATAGGGTCAATAAATAGGCTTATTGAATAGGCTTATTAAATAGGCTTATTAAATAGACTCATTAAATAGGCTTATTAAATAGGCTCATTAAATAGGCTTATTAAATAGGCTCAATAAATAGGCTTATAAAATAGGCTCAATAAATAGGCTTATTAAATAGGCTCAATAAATAGGCTTATTAAATAGGCTCATTAAATACTTATTAAATAGGCTTATTAAATAGACTTATTAAATAGACTTATTAAATAGGCTGATTAAATAGACTTATTAAATAGGCTTATTAAAAAGGCTTATTAAATAGACTTATTAAATAGGCTCATTAAATACTTATTAAATATGTTTATTAAATAGGCTTATTAAATAGGCTTATTAAATATGCTTATTAAATAGGCTTATTAAATAGACTTATTAAATAGCCTCATTAAATAGGCTTATTTTAGCAACTTAGGCGTATTAAATAGGTTTATTTCAGCAACTTAGACTTATTAAATAGCCTTATTAAATAGGCTTATTTCAGCAACTTAGGCTTATTAAATAGGCTTATTCAGCAACTTAGGCTTATTAAATAGGCTTATTTCAGCAACTTATGCTTATTAAATAGGCTCATTCAGAAACTTAGGCTTATTAAATAGGCTTATTTCAGCAACTTAGACTTATTAAATAGGCCTATTAAATAGGCTTATTAAATAGGCTTATTTCAGCAACTTAGGCTCATTAAATAGCCTTATTAAACAGGCTTATTAAATAGACTTATTAAATAGGCTCATTAAACACTTATTAAATAGGCTTATTAAATAGGCTTATTAAATAGACTTATTATATAGGCTCAATAAATAGGCTTATTAAATAGGCTTATTAAATAGGCTCATTAAATACTTATTAAATATGTTTATTAAATAGGCGTATTAAATAGGCTTATTAAATAGGCTTATTAAATAGGCTTATTAAATAGGCTTATTAAATAGACTTATTAAATAGCCTCATTAAATAGGCTTATTTTAGCAACTTAGGCTTATTAAATAGGTTTATTTCAACAACTTAGACTTATTAAATAGCCTTATTAAATAGGCTTATTTCAGCAACTTAGGCTTATTAAATAAGCTTATTTCAGCAACTTATGCTTATTAAATAGCCTTATTAAACAGGTTTATTTCAGCAACTTAGGCTTATTAAATAGCATTTTTAAATAGGTTTATTTCAGCAACTTAGAATTATTAAATATACCTTTTTAAATAGGATTAGTTCAGAAACTTAGGCTTATTAAATAGGCTTATTTCAGCAACTTAGGTTTATTAAATAGCCTTATTAAATAGGCTTATTTCAGAAACTTAGACTTATTAAATAGGTTTATTCAGCAACTTAGGCTTATTAAATAGGCTTATTCAGCAACTTAGGCTTATTAAATAGGCTTATTTCAGCAACTTAAACTTATTAAATAGCCTTATTTCAGCAACTTAGGCTTATTAAATAGCCTTATTTCAGAAACTTAGACTTATTAAATAGGCTTAATTCAGCAACTTAGGCTTATTAAATAAGTCTGTTAAATAGGCTTATTAAATAGTCTTATTAAATCGGCTTATTTCATCAACTTAGGCTTATTAAATAGGCTTATTAAATAGGCTTATTTCAGCAACTTAGGCTTATTAAATAGGCTTATTTCAGCAACTTAGTCTAATTAAATAGCCTTATTTCAGCAACTTACGCTTATTAAATAGGCTTATTTCAGCAACTTAGGCTTATTAAATAGCCTACTTAAGTAGGCTTATTTCAGCAACTTGGGCTTATTAAATCGGCTTATTTCAGCAACTTACGCTGATTAAAAAGGCTTATTTCCGCAACTTAGACTTATTAAATAGCCTTATTTCAGCAACTTAGACTCATTAAATAGGCTTATTTCAGCAACTTATGCTTATTAAATATACTTATTGCAGCAACTTAGGCTTATTAAATAGGCTTATTTCAGCAACTTAGACTTATTAAATAGCCTTATTTCAGCAACTTAGGCTTATTAAATAGGCTTATTTCAGCAACTTAGGCTTATTAAATAGCCTTATTTCAGCAACTTAGACTTATTAAATAGGCTTATTTCAGCAACTTAGGCTTATTAAATAGGCTCATTCAGAAACTTAGGCTTATTAAATAGGCTTATTTCAGCAACTTAGACTTATTAAATAGTCCTATTAAATAGGCTTATTAAATAGGCTTATTTCAGCAACTTAGGCTCATTAAATAGCCTTATTAAATAGGCTTATTAAATAAACTTATTAAATAGGCTCATTAAATACTTATTAAATAGGCTTATTAAGTAGGCTTATTAAATATACTTATTAAATAGGCTCAATAAATAGGCTTATAAAATAGGGTCAATAAATAGGCTTATTGAATAGGCTTATTAAATAGGCTTATTAAATAGACTCATTAAATAGGCTTATTAAATAGGCTCAATAAATAGGCTTATTAAATAGGCTCAATAAATAGGCTTATAAAATAGGCTCAATAAATAGGCTTATTAAATAGGCTCAATAAATAGGCTTATTAAATAGGCTCATTAAATACTTATTAAATAGGCTTATTAAATAGACTTATTAAATAGACTTATTAAATAGGCTGATTAAATAGACTTATTAAATAGGCTTATTAAAAAGGCTTATTAAATAGACTTATTAAATAGGCTCATTAAATACTTATTAAATATGTTTATTAAATAGGCTTATTAAATAGGCTTATTAAATATGCTTATTAAATAGGCTTATTAAATAGACTTATTAAATAGCCTCATTAAATAGGCTTATTTTAGCAACTTAGGCGTATTAAATAGGTTTATTTCAGCAACTTAGACTTATTAAATAGCCTTATTAAATAGGCTTATTTCAGCAACTTAGGCTTATTAAATAGGCTTATTCAGCAACTTAGGCTTATTAAATAGGCTTATTTCAGCAACTTATGCTTATTAAATAGGCTCATTCAGAAACTTAGGCTTATTAAATAGGCTTATTTCAGCAACTTAGACTTATTAAATAGGCCTATTAAATAGGCTTATTAAATAGGATTATTTCAGCAACTTAGGCTCATTAAATAGCCTTATTAAACAGGCTTATTAAATAGACTTATTAAATAGGCTCATTAAACACTTATTAAATAGGCTTATTAAATAGGCTTATTAAATAGACTTATTATATAGGCTCAATAAATAGGCTTATTAAATAGGCTTATTAAATAGGCTCATTAAATACTTATTAAATATGTTTATTAAATAGGCGTATTAAATAGGCTTATTAAATAGGCTTATTAAATAGGCTTATTAAATAGGCTTATTAAATAGACTTATTAAATAGCCTCATTAAATAGGCTTATTTTAGCAACTTAGGCTTATTAAATAGGTTTATTTCAACAACTTAGACTTATTAAATAGCCTTATTAAATAGGCTTATTTCAGCAACTTATGCTTATTAAATAAGCTTATTTCAGCAACTTATGCTTATTAAATAGCCTTATTAAACAGGTTTATTTCAGCAACTTAGGCATATTAAATAGCATTTTTAAATAGGTTTATTTCAGCAACTTAGACTTATTAAATATACCTTTTTAAATAGGCTTAGTTCAGAAACTTAGGCTTATTAAATAGGCTTATTTCAGCAACTTAGGCTCATTAAATAGCCTTATTAAATAGGCTTATTTCAGCAACTTAGGCTTATTAAATAGGCTTATTTCAGCAACTTAAACTTATTAAATAGCCTTATTTCAGCAACTTAGACTTATTAAATAGGCTTATTTCAGCAACTTAGGCTTATTAAATAGGCTTATTCAGCAACTTAGGCTTATTAAATAGGCTTATTTCAGCAACTTAGACTTATTAAATAGGCCTATTAAATAGGCTTATTAAATAGCCTCATTAAATAGGCTTATTTTAGCAACTTAGGCTTATTAAATAGGTTTATTTCAGCAACTTAGACTTATTAAATAGCCTTATTAAATAGGCTTATTTCAGCAACTTAGGCTTATTAAATAAGCTTATTTCAGCAACTTATGCTTATTAAATAGCCTTATTAAACAGGTTTATTTCAGCAACTTAGGCTTATTAAATAGCATTTTTAAATAGGTTTATTTCAGCAACTTAGACTTATTAAATATACCTTTTTAAATAGGCTTAGTTCAGAAACTTAGGCTTATTAAATAGGCTTATTTCAGCAACTTAGGCTCATTAAATAGCCTTATTAAATAGGCTTATTTCAGCAACTTAGGCTTATTAAATAGGCTTATTTCAGCAACTTAAACTTATTAAATAGCCTTATTTCAGCAACTTAGACTTATTAAATAGGCTTATTTCAGCAACTTAGGCTTATTAAATAGGCTTATTCAGCAACTTAGGCTTATTAAATAGGCTTATTTCAGCAACTTAGACTTATTAAATAGGCCTATTAAATAGGCTTATTAAATAGCCTCATTAAATAGGCTTATTTTAGCAACTTAGGCTTATTAAATAGGTTTATTTCAGCAACTTAGACTTATTAAATAGCCTTATTAAATAGGCTTATTTCAGCAACTTAGGCTTATTAAATAAGCTTATTTCAGCAACTTATGCTTATTAAATAGCCTTATTAAACAGGTTTATTTCAGCAACTTAGGCTTATTAAATAGCATTTTTAAATAGGTTTATTTCAGCAACTTAGACTTATTAAATATACCTTTTTAAATAGGCTTAGTTCAGAAACTTAGGCTTATTAAATAGGCTTATTTCAGCAACTTAGGCTCATTAAATAGCCTTATTAAATAGGCTTATTTCAGCAACTTAGGCTTATTAAATAGGCTTATTTCAGCAACTTAAACTTATTAAATAGCCTTATTTCAGCAACTTAGGCTTATTAAATAGCCTTATTTCAGAAACTTAGACTTATTAAATAGGCTTATTTCAGCAACTTAGGCTTATTAAATAGGCTTATTCAGCAACTTAGGCTTATTAAATAGGCTTATTTCAGCAACTTAGGCTTATTAAATAGGCTTATTAAATAGGCTTATTTCAGCAACTTTGGTTTATTAAATAGGCTTATTTCAGCAACTTAGTCTTATTAAATAGCCTTATTTCAGCAACTTACGCTTATTAAATAGGCTTATTTCAGCAACTTAGGCTTATTAAATAGCCTAATTAAGTAGGCTTATTTCAGCAACTTGGGCTTATTAAATCGGCTTGTTTCAGCAACTTACGCTGATTAAAAAGGCTTATTTCAGCAACTTAGACTTATTAAATAGCCTTATTTCAGCAACTTAGACTCATTAAATAGGCTTATTTCAGCAACTTATGCTTATTAAATATACTTATTTCAGCAACTTAGGCTTATTAAATAGGCTTATTTCAGCAACTTAGACTTATTAAATAGCCTTATTTCAGCAACTTAGGCTTATTAAATAGGCTTATTTCAGCAACTTAGGCTTATTAAATAGCCTTATTTCAGCAACTTAGACTTATTAAATAGGCTTATTTCAGCAACTTAGGCTTATTAAATAGGCTCATTCAGAAACTTAGGCTTATTAAATAGGCTTATTTCAGCAACTTAGACTTATTAAATAGGCCTATTAAATAGGCTTATTAAATAGGCTTATTTCAGCAACTTAGGCTCATTAAATAGCCTTATTAAATAGGCTTATTAAATAAACTTATTAAATAGGCTCATTAAATACTTATTAAATAGGCTTATTAAGTAGGCTTATTAAATAGACTTATTAAATAGGCTCAATAAATAGGCTTATTAAATAGGCTCAATAAATAGGCTTATTAAATAGGCTTATTAAATAGGCTTATTAAATAGACTCATTAAATAGGCATATTAAATAGGCTCAATAAATAGGCTTATTAAATAGGCTCAATAAATAGGCTTATAAAATAGGCTCAATAAATAGGCTTATTAAATAGGCTCAATAAATACTTATTAAATAGGCTTATTAAATAGACTTATTAAATAGACTTATTAAATAGGCTTATTAAATAGACTTATTAAATAGGCTTATTAAAAAGGCTTATTAAATAGACTTATTAAATAGGCTCATTAAATACTTATTAAATATGTTTATTAAATAGGCGTATTAAATAGGCTTATTAAATAGGCTTATTAAATAGGCTTATAAAATAGACTTATTAAATAGCCTCATTAAATAGGCATATTTTAGCAACTTAGGCTTATTAAATAGGTTTATTTCAGCAACTTAGACTTATTAAATAGCCTTATTAAATAGGCTTATTTCAGCAACTTAGGCTTATTAAATAGGCTTATTCAGCAACTTAGGCTTATTAAATAGGCTTATTTGAGCAACTTATGCTTATTAAATAGGCTCATTCAGAAACTTAGGCTTATTAAATAGGCTTATTTCAGCAACTTAGACTTATTAAATAGGCCTATTAAATAGGCTTATTAAATAGGCTTATTTCAGCAACTTAGGCTCATTAAATAGCCTTATTAAACAGGCTTATTAAATAGACTTATTAAATAGGCTCATTAAACACTTATTAAATAGGCTTATTAAATAGGCTTATTAAATAGACTTATTATATTGGCTCAATAAATAGGCTTATTAAATAGGCTTATTAAATAGGCTCATTAAATACTTATTAAATATGTTTATTAAATAGGCGTATTAAATAGGCTTATTAAATAGGCTTATTAAATAGGCTTATTAAATAGGCTTATTAAATAGACTTATTAAATAGCCTCATTAAATAGGCTTAATTTAGCAACTTAGGCTTATTAAATAGGTTTATTTCAGCAACTTAGACTTATTAAATAGCCTTATTAAATAGGCTTATTTCAGCAACTTAGGCTTATTAAATAAGCTTATTTCAGCAACTTATGCTTATTAAATAGCCTTATTAAACAGGTTTATTTCAGCAACTTAGGCTTATTAAATAGCATTTTTAAATAGGTTTATTTCAGCAACTTAGACTTATTAAATATACCTTTTTAAATAGGCTTAGTTCAGAAACTTAGGCTTATTAAATAGGCTTATTTCAGCAACTTAGGCTCATTAAATAGCCTTATTAAATAGGCTTATTTCAGCAACTTAGGCTTATTAAATAGGCTTATTTCAGCAACTTAAACTTATTAAATAGCCTTATTTCAGCAACTTAGGCTTATTAAATAGCCTTATTTCAGAAACTTAGACTTATTAAATAGGCTTATTTCAGCAACTTAGGCTTATTAAATAGGCTTATTCAGCAACTTAGGCTTATTAAATAGGCTTATTTCAGCAACTTAGACTTATTAAATAGGCCTATTAAATAGGCTTATTAAATATGCTTATTAAATAGGCTTATTTCAGCAACTTAGGCTTATTAAATAGGCTTATTAAATAGGCTTATTTCAGCAACTTAGGTTTATTAAATAGGCTTATTTCAGCAACTTAGTCTTATTAAATAGCCTTATTTCAGCAACTTACGCTTATTAAATAGGCTTATTTCAGCAACTTAGGCTTATTAAATAGCCTAATTAAGTAGGCTTATTTCAGCAACTTGGGCTTATTAAATAGGCTTATTTCAGCAACTTACGCTGATTAAAAAGGCTTATTTCAGCAACTTAGACTTATTAAATAGCCTTATTTCAGCAACTTAGACTCATTAAATAGGCTTATTTCAGCAACTTATGCTTATTAAATATACTTATTTCAGCAACTTAGGCTTATTAAATAGGCTTATTTCAGCAACTTAGACTTATTAAATAGCCTTATTTCAGCAACTTAGGCTTATTAAATAGGCTTATTTCAGCAACTTAGGCTTATTAAATAGCCTTATTTCAGCAACTTAGACTTATTAAATAGGCTTATTTCAGCAACTTTGGCTTATTAAATAGGCTTATTCAGCAACTTAGGCTTATTAAATAGGCTTATTTCAGCAACTTAGGCTTATTAAATAGGCCTATTAAATAGGCTTATTAAATAGGCTTATTTCAGCAACTTAGACTTATTAAATAGGCCTATTAAATAGGCTTATTGAATAGACTTATTAAATAGGCTCATTAAATACTTATTAAATAGGCTTATTAAATAGGCTTATTAAATAGACTTATTAAATAGGCTCAATAAATAGGCTTATTAAATAGGCTTATTAAGTAGGCTCAATAAATAGGCTTATTAAATAGGCTTATTAAATAGGCTTTTTAAATTGACTTATTAAATAGACTTATTAAATAGGCTTATTAAATAGGCTTATTAAATAGGCTCAATAAATAGGCTTATTAAATAGGCTCAATAAACAGGCTTATTAAATAGGCACAAAAAATAGGCTTATTAAATAGGCTTATTAAATAGGCTTATTTCAGCAACTTAGGCTTATTAAATAGGCTTATTAAATAGGCTTATTTCAGCAACTTAGGTTTATTAAATAGGCTTATTTCAGCAACTTAGTCTTATTAAATAGCCTTATTTCAGCAACTTACGCTTATTAAATAGGCTTATTTTAGCAACTTAGGCTTATTAAATAGCCTAATTAAGTAGGCTTATTTCAGCAACTTGGGCTTATTAAATAGGCTTATTTCAGCAACTTACGCTGATTAAAAAGGCTTATTTCAGCAACTTAGACTTATTAAATAGCCTTATTTCAGCAACTTAGACTCATTAAATAGGCTTATTTCAGCAACTTATGCTTATTAAATATACTTATTTCAGCAACTTAGGCTTATTAAATAGGCTTATTTCAGCAACTTAGGCTTATTAAATAGCCTTATTTCAGCAACTTAGACTTATTAAATAGGCTTATTTCAGCAACTTTGGCTTATTAAATAGGCTTATTCAGCAACTTAGGCTTATTAAATAGGCTTATTTCAGCAACTTAGGCTTATTAAATAGGCCTATTAAATAGGCTTATTAAATAGGCTTATTTCAGCAACTTAGACTTATTAAATAGGCCTATTAAATAGGCTTATTAAATAGACTTATTAAATAGGCTCATTAAATACTTATTAAATAGGCTTATTAAATAGGCTTATTAAATAGACTTATTAAATAGGCTCAATAAATAGGCTTATTAAATAGGCTTATTAAGTAGGCTCAATAAATAGGCTTATTAAATAGGCTTATTAAATAGGCTTTTTAAATTGACTTATTAAATAGACTTATTAAATAGGCTTATTAAATAGGCTTATTAAATAGGCTCAATAAATAGGCTTATTAAATAGGCTCAATAAACAGGCTTATTAAATAGGCACAAAAAATAGGCTTATTAAATAGGCTTATTAAATAGGCTTATTTGAGCAACTTAGGCTTATTAAATAGGCTTATTAAATAGGCTTATTTCAGCAACTTAGGTTTATTAAATAGGCTTATTTCAGCAACTTAGTCTTATTAAATAGCCTTATTTCAGCAACTTACGCTTATTAAATAGGCTTATTTTAGCAACTTAGGCTTATTAAATAGCCTAATTAAGTAGGCTTATTTCAGCAACTTGGGCTTATTAAATAGGCTTATTTCAGCAACTTACGCTGATTAAAAAGGCTTATTTCAGCAACTTAGACTTATTAAATAGCCTTATTTCAGCAACTTAGACTCATTAAATAGGCTTATTTCAGCAACTTATGCTTATTAAATATACTTATTTCAGCAACTTAGGCTTATTAAATAGGCTTATTTCAGCAACTTAGACTTATTAAATAGCCTTATTTCAGCAACTTAGGCTTATTAAATAGGCTTATTTCAGCAACTTAGGCTTATTAAATAGCCTTATTTCAGCAACTTAGACTTATTAAATAGGCTTATTTCAGCAACTTTGGCTTATTAAAGTAGGCTTATTCAGCAACTTAGCCTTATTAAATAGGCTTATTTCAGCAACTTAGGCTTATTAAATAGGCCTATTAAATAGGCTTATTAAATAGGCTTATTAAATAGACTCATTAAATAGGCTTATTAAATAGGCTCAATAAATAGGCTTATTAAATAGGCTCAATAAATAGGCTTATAAAATAGGCTCAATAAATAGGCTTATTAAATAGGCTCAATAAATACTTATTAAATAGGCTTATTAAATAGACTTATTAAATAGACTTATTAAATAGGCTTATTAAATAGACTTATTAAATAGGCTTATTAAAAAGGCTTATTAAATAAACTTATTAAATAGGCTCATTAAATACTTATTAAATATGTTTATTAAATAGGCGTATTAAATAGGCTTATTAAATAGGCGTATTAAATAGGCTTATTAAATAGACTTATTAAATAGCCTCATTAAATAGGCATATTTTAGCAACTTAGGCTTATTAAATAGGTTTATTTCAGCAACTTAGACTTATTAAATAGCCTTATTAAATAGGCTTATTTCAGCAACTTAGGCTTATTAAATAGGCTTATTCAGCAACTTAGGCTTATTAAATAGGCTTATTTCAGCAACTTATGCTTATTAAATAGGCTCATTCAGAAACTTAGGCTTATTAAATAGGCTTATTTCAGCAACTTAGACTTATTAAATAGGCCTATTAAATAGGCTTATTAAATAGGCTTATTTGAGCAACTTAGGCTCATTAAATAGCCTTATTAAACAGGCTTATTAAATAGACTTATTAAATAGGCTCATTAAACACTTATTAAATAGGCTTATTAAATAGGCTTATTAAATAGACTTATTATATAGGCTCAATAAATAGGCTTATTAAATAGGCTTATTAAATAGGCTCATTAAATACTTATTAAATATGTTTATTAAATAGGCGTATTAAATAGGCTTATTAAATAGGCTTATTAAATAGGCTTATTAAATAGGCTTATTAAATAGACTTATTAAATAGCCTCATTAAATAGGCTTATTTTAGCAACTTAGGCTTATTAAATAGGTTTATTTCAGCAACTTAGACTTATTAAATAGCCTTATTAAATAGGCTTATTTCAGCAACTTAGGCTTATTAAATAAACTTATTTCAGCAACTTATGCTTATTAAATAGCCTTATTAAACAAGTTTATTTCAGCAACTTAGGCTTATTAAATAGCATTTTTAAATAGGTTTATTTCAGCAACTTAGACTTATTAAATATACCTTTTTAAATAGGCTTAGTTCAGAAACTTAGGCTTATTAAATAGGCTTATTTCAGCAACTTAGGCTCATTAAATAGCCTTATTAAATAGGCTTATTTCAGCAACTTAGGCTTATTAAATAGGCTTATTTCAGCAACTTAAACTTATTAAATAGCCTTATTTCAGCAACTTAGGCTTATTAAATAGCCTTATTTCAGAAACTTAGACTTATTAAATAGGCTTATTTCAGCAACTTAGGCTTATTAAATAGGCTTATTCAGCAACTTAGGCTTATTAAATAGGCTTATTTCAGCAACTTAGACTTATTAAATAGGCCTATTAAATAGGCTTATTAAATATGCTTATTAAATAGGCTTATTTCAGCAACTTAGGCTTATTAAATAGGCTTATTAAATAGGCTTATTTCAGCAACTTAGGTTTATTAAATAGGCTTATTTCAGCAACTTAGTCTTATTAAATAGCCTTATTTCAGCAACTTACGCTTATTAAATAGGCTTATTTCAGCAACTTAGGCTTATTAAATAGCCTAATTAAGTAGGCTTATTTCAGCAACTTGGGCTTATTAAATAGGCTTATTTCAGCAACTTACGCTGATTAAAAAGGCTTATTTCAGCAACTTAGACTTATTAAATAGCCTTATTTCAGCAACTTAGACTCATTAAATAGGCTTATTTCAGCAACTTATGCTTATTAAATATACTTATTTCAGCAACTTAGGCTTATTAAATAGGCTTATTTCAGCAACTTAGACTTATTAAATAGCCTTATTTCAGCAACTTAGGCTTATTAAATAGGCTTATTTCAGCAACTTAGGCTTATTAAATAGCCTTATTTCAGCAACTTAGACTTATTAAATAGGCTTATTTCAGCAACTTTGGCTTATTAAATAGGCTTATTCAGCAACTTAGGCTTATTAAATAGGCTTATTTCAGCAACTTAGGCTTATTAAATAGGCCTATTAAATAGGCTTATTAAATAGGCTTATTTCAGCAACTTAGACTTATTAAATAGGCCTATTAAATAGGCTTATTGAATAGACTTATTAAATAGGCTCATTAAATACTTATTAAATAGGCTTATTAAATAGGCTTATTAAATAGACTCATTAAATAGGCTCAATAAATAGGCTTATTAAATAGGCTTATTAAGTAGGCTCAATAAATAGGCTTATTAAATAGGCTTATTAAATAGGCTTTTTAAATTGACTTATTAAATAGACTTATTAAATAGGCTTATTAAATAGGCTTATTAAATAGGCTCAATAAATAGGCTCATTAAATAGGCTCAATAAACAGGCTTATTAAATAGGCACAAAAAATAGGCTTATTAAATAGGCTTATTAAATAGGCTTATTTCAGCAACTTAGGCTTATTAAATAGGCTTATTAAATAGGCTTATTTCAGCAACTTAGGTTTATTAAATAGGCTTATTTCAGCAACTTAGTCTTATTAAATAGCCTTATTTCAGCAACTTACGCTTATTAAATAGGCTTATTTTAGCAACTTAGGCTTATTAAATAGCCTAATTAAGTAGGCTTATTTCAGCAACTTAGGTTTATTAAATAGGCTTATTTCAGCAACTTATGCTTATTAAATAGCCTTATTAAACAGGTTTATTTCAGCAACTTAGGCTTATTAAATAGCATTTTTAAATAGGTTTATTTCAGCAACTTAGACTTATTAAATATACCTTTTTAAATAGGCTTAGTTCAGAAACTTAGGCTTATTAAATAGGCTTATTTCAGCAACTTAGGCTCATTAAATAGCCTTATTAAATAGGCTTATTTCAGCAACTTAGGCTTATTAAATAGGCTTATTTCAGCAACTTAAACTTATTAAATAGCCTTATTTCAGCAACTTAGGCTTATTAAATAGCCTTATTTCAGAAACTTAGACTTATTAAATAGGCTTATTTCAGCAACTTAGGCTTATTAAATAGGCTTATTCAGCAACTTAGGCTTATTAAATAGGCTTATTTCAGCAACTTAGACTTATTAAATAGGCCTATTAAATAGGCTTATTAAATATGCTTATTAAATAGGCTTATTTCAGCAACTTAGGCTTATTAAATAGGCTTATTAAATAGGCTTATTTCAGCAACTTAGGTTTATTAAATAGGCTTATTTCAGCAACTTAGTCTTATTAAATAGCCTTATTTCAGCAACTTACGCTTATTAAATAGGCTTATTTCAGCAACTTAGGCTTATTAAATAGCCTAATTAAGTAGGCTTATTTCAGCAACTTGGGCTTATTAAATAGGCTTATTTCAGCAACTTACGCTGATTAAAAAGGCTTATTTCAGCAACTTAGACTTATTAAATAGCCTTATTTCAGCAACTTAGACTCATTAAATAGGCTTATTTCAGCAACTTATGCTTATTAAATATACTTATTTCAGCAACTTAGGCTTATTAAATAGGCTTATTTCAGCAACTTAGACTTATTAAATAGCCTTATTTCAGCAACTTAGGCTTATTAAATAGGCTTATTTCAGCAACTTAGGCTTATTAAATAGCCTTATTTCAGCAACTTAGACTTATTAAATAGGCTTATTTCAGCAACTTTGGCTTATTAAATAGGCTTATTCAGCAACTTAGGCTTATTAAATAGGCTTATTTCAGCAACTTAGGCTTATTAAATAGGCCTATTAAATAGGCTTATTAAATAGGCTTATTTCAGCAACTTAGACTTATTAAATAGGCCTATTAAATAGGCTTATTGAATAGACTTATTAAATAGGCTCATTAAATACTTATTAAATAGGCTTATTAAATAGGCTTATTAAATAGACTTATTAAATAGGCTCAATAAATAGGCTTATTAAATAGGCTTATTAAGTAGGCTCAATAAATAGGCTTATTAAATAGGCTTATTAAATAGGCTTTTTAAATTGACTTATTAAATAGACTTATTAAATAGGCTTATTAAATAGGCTTATTAAATAGGCTCAATAAATAGGCTCATTAAATAGGCTCAATAAACAGGCTTATTAAATAGGCACAAAAAATAGGCTTATTAAATAGGCTTATTAAATAGGCTTATTTCAGCAACTTAGGCTTATTAAATAGGCTTATTAAATAGGCTTATTTCAGCAACTTAGGTTTATTAAATAGGCTTATTTCAGCAACTTAGTCTTATTAAATAGCCTTATTTCAGCAACTTACGCTTATTAAATAGGCTTATTTTAGCAACTTAGGCTTATTAAATAGCCTAATTAAGTAGGCTTATTTCAGCAACTTGGGCTTATTAAATAGGCTTATTTCAGCAACTTACGCTGATTAAAAAGGCTTATTTCAGCAACTTAGACTTATTAAATAGCCTTATTTCAGCAACTTAGACTTATTAAATAGGCCTATTAAATAGGCTTATTAAATAGACTTATTAAATAGGCTCATTAAATACTTATTAAATAGGCTTATTAAATAGGCTTATTAAATAGACTTATTAAATAGGCTCAATAAATAGGCTTATTAAATAGGCCTATTAAATAGCCTCAATAAATAGGCTTATTATATAGGCTTATTAAATAGGCTTATTAAATAGACTTATTAAATAGGCTTATTAAATAGGCTCAATAAATAGGCTTATTAAATAGGCTCAAAAAATATTCTTATTAAATAGGCTCAATAAATAGGCTTATTAAATAGGCTCATTAAAAACTTATTAAATAGGCTTATTAAATAGACTTATTAAATAGACTTATTTCAGCAACTTAGGCTTATTAAATAGCCTTATTGAATAGGCTTATTTCAGCAACTTAGACTTATTAAATGGGTTTATTCAGCAACTTAGGCTTATTAAATAGGATTGTTCAGCAACTTAGGCTTATTAAATAGGCTTGTTCAGCAACTTAGGCTTATTAAATAAGCTTATTTCAGCAACTTAGGCTTATTAAATAGGCTCATTCAGAAATTTAGGCTTATTAAATAGGCTTATTTCAGCAATTTAGTTTTATTAAATAGGCCTATTAAATAGGCTTATTAAATAGGCTTATTTCAGCAACTTAGGCTCATTAAATAGCCTTATTAAATAGGCTTATTAAATAGACTTATTAAATAGGCTCATTAAATGCTTATTAAATAGGCTTATTAAGTAGGCTTATTAAATAGACTTATTAAATAGGCTCAATAAATAGGCTTATTAAATAGGCTTATTAAATAGGCTTATTAAATAGGCTTATTAAATAGGCTTATTAAATAGACTTATTAAATAGGCTTATTAAATAGGCTCAATAAATAGGCTTATTAAATAGGCTCAATAAATAGGCTTATTAAATAGGCTCATTAAATACTTATTAAATAGGCTTATTAAATAGACTTATTAAATAGACTTATTAAATAGGCTTATTAAATAGATTTATTAAATAGGCTTATTAAAATGCTTATTAAATAGACTTATTAAATAGGCTCATTAAATACTTATTAAATATGTTTATTAAATAGGCGTATTAAATAGGCTTATTAAATAGGCTTATTAAATAGGCTTATTAAATAGGCTTATTAAATAGACTTATTAAATAGCCTCATTAAATAGGCTTATTTTAGCAACTTAGGCTTATTAAATAGGTTTATTTCAGCAACTTAGACTTATTAAATAGCCTTATTAAATAGGCTTATTTCAGCAACTTAGACTTATTAAATAGCCTTATTTCAGCAACTTAGACTCATTAAATAGGCAGATTTCAGCAACTTATGCTTATTAAATATACTTATTTCAGCAACTTAGGCTTATTAAATAGGCTTATTTCAGCAACTTAGACTTATTAAATAGCCTTATTTCAGCAACTTAGGCTTATTAAATAGGCTTATTTCAGCAACTTAGGCTTATTAAATAGCCTTATTTCAGCAACTTAGACTTATTAAATAGGCTTATTTCAGCAACTTTGGCTTATTAAAGTAGGCTTATTCAGCAACTTAGCCTTATTAAATAGGCTTATTTCAGCAACTTAGGCTTATTAAATAGGCCTATTAAATAGGCTTATTAAATAGACGTATTAAATAGGCTCATTAAATACTTATTAAATATGCTTATTAAATAGGCTTATTAAATAGACTTATTAAATAGGCTCAATAAATAGGCTTATTAAATAGGCTTATTAAATAGGCTTTTTAAATTGACTTATTAAATAGACTTATTAAATAGGCTTATTAAATAGGCTTATTAAATAGGCTTATTAAATAGGCTTATTAAATAGGCTTATTTCAGCAACTTAGGTTTATTAAATAGGCATATTTGAGCAACTTAGTCTTATTAAATAGCCTTATTTCAGCAACTTACGCTTATTAAATAGGCTTATTTTAGCAACTTAGGCTTATTAAATAGCCTAATTAAGTAGGCTTATTTCAGCAACTTGGGCTTATTAAATAGGCTTATTTCAGCAACTTACGCTGATTAAAAAGGCTTATTTCAGCAACTTAGACTTATTAAATAGCCTTATTTCAGCAACTTAGACTCATTAAATAGGCTTATTTCAGCAACTTATGCTTATTAAATATACTTATTTCAGCAACTTAGGCTTATTAAATATGCTTATTTCAGCAACTTAGACTTATTAAATAGCCTTATTTCAGCAACTTAGGCTTATTAAATAGGCTTATTTCAGCAACTTAGGCTTATTAAATAGCCTTATTTCAGCAACTTAGACTTATTAAATAGGCCTATTAAATAGGCTTATTAAATAGACTTATTAAATAGGCTCATTAAATACTTATTAAATAGGCTTTTTAAATAGGCTTATTAAATAGACTTATTAAATAGGCTCAATAAATAGGCTTATTAAATAGGCCTATTAAATAGCCTCAATAAATAGGCTTATTATATAGGCTTATTTAATAGGCTTATTAAATAGACTTATTAAATAGGCTTATTAAATAGGCTCAATAAATAGGCTTATTAAATAGGCTCAATAAATATTCTTATTAAATAGGCTCAATAAATAGGCTTATTAAATAGGCTCATTAAATACTTATTAAATAGGCTTATTAAATAGACTTATTAAATAGACTTATTTCAGCAACTTAGGCTTATTAAATAGCCTTATTGAATAGGCTTATTTCAGCAACTTAGACTTATTAAATGGGTTTATTCAGCAACTTAGGCTTATTAAATAGGATTGTTCAGCAACTTAGGCTTATTAAATAGGCTTGTTCAGCAACTTAGGCTTATTAAATAAGCTTATTTCAGCAACTTAGGCTTATTAAATAGGCTCATTCAGAAATTTAGGCTTATTAAATAGGCTTATTTCTGCAACTTAGATTTATTAAATAGGCCTATTAAATAGGCTTATTAAATAGGCTTATTTCAGCAACTTAGGCTCATTAAATAGCCTTATTAAATAGGCTTATTAAATAGACTTATTAAATAGGCTCATTAAATACTTATTAAATAGGCTTATTAAGTAGGCTTATTAAATAGACTTATTAAATAGGCTCAATAAATAGGCTTATTAAATAGGCTTATTAAATAGGCTTATTAAATAGGCTTATTAAATAGGCTTATTAAATAGACTTATTAAATAGGCTTATTAAATAGGCTCAATAAATAGGCTTATTAAATAGGCTCAATAAATAGGCTTATTAAATAGGCTCATTAAATACTTATTAAATAGGCTTATTAAATAGACTTATTAAATAGACTTATTAAATAGGCTTATTAAATAGATTTATTAAATAGGCTTATTAAAATGCTTATTAAATAGACTTATTAAATAGGCTCATTAAATACTTATTAAATATGTTTATTAAATAGGCGTATTAAATAGGCTTATTAAATAGGCTTATTAAATAGGCTTATTAAATAGGCTTATTAAATAGACTTATTAAATAGCCTCATTAAATAGGCTTATATTAGCAACTTAGGCTTATTAAATAGGTTTATTTCAGCAACTTAGACTTATTAAATAGCCTTATTAAATAGGCTTATTTCAGCAACTTAGACTTATTAAATAGCCTTATTTCAGCAACTTAGACTTATTAAATAGGCTTATTTCAGCAACTTAGGCTTATTAAATAGGCTTATTCAGCAACTTAGGCTTATTAAATAGGCTTATTTCAGCAACTTAGGCTTATTAAATAGGTCTATTAAATAGGCTTATTAAATAGGCTTATTTAAGCAACTTAGACTTATTAAACAGGCTTATTAAATAGGCTTATTAAATAGACTTATTAAATAGGCTCATTAAATACTTATTAAATAGGCTTATTAAATATGCTTATTAAATAGACTTATTAAATAGGCTCAATAAATAGGCTTATTAAATAGGCTTATTAAGTAGGCTCAATAAATAGGCTTATTAAATAGGCTTATTAAATAGGCTTATTAGATAGACTTATTAAATCGGCTTATTAAATAGGCTCAATAAATAGGCTTATTAAATAGGCTCAATAAATAGGCTTATTAAATAGGCTCAATAAACAGGCTTATTAAATAGGCTCAATAAATAGGCTTATTAAATAGGCTTATTAAATAGGCTTATTAAATAGGCTTATTAAATAGACTTATTAAATAGCCTCATTAAATAGGCTTATTTTAGCAACTTAGGCTTATTAAATAGGTTTTTTTCAGCAACTTAGACTTATTAAATAGCCTTACTTCAGCAACTTAGACTTATTAAATAGGCTTTTTTCAGCAACTTATGCTTATTAAATATACTTATTTCAGCAATTTACGCGTATTAAATAGGCTTATTTCAGCAACTTAGACTTATTAAATAGCCTTATTTCAGCAACTTAGGCTTATTAAATAGGCTTATTTCAGCAACTTAGGCTTATTAATTAGCCTTATTTCAGCAACTTAGACTTATTAAATAGGCTTATTTCAGCAACTTAGGCTTATTAAATAGGCCTATTAAATAGGCTTATTAAATAGGCTTATTTAAGCAACTTAGACTTATTAAATAGGCCTATTAAATAGGCTTATTAAATAGACTTATTAAATAGGCTCATTAAATACTTATTAAATAGGCTTATTAAATAGGCTTATTAAATAGACTTATTAAATAGGCTCAATAAATAGGCTTATTAAATAGGCTTATTAAATAGGCTCAATAAATAGGCTTATTAAATAGGCTTATTAAATAGACTTATTAAATAGGCTTATTAAATAGGCTCAATAAATAGGCTTATTAAATAGGCTCAATAAATAGGCTTATTAAATAGGCTCAATAAATAGGCTTATTAAATAGGCTCAATAAATAGGCTTATTAAATAGGCTCATTAAATACTTATTAAATATGTTTATTAAATAGGCGTATTAAATAGGCTTATTAAATAGGCTTATTAAATAGCCTCATTAAATACTTATTAAATAGGCTTATTTCAGCAACTTAGACTTATTAAATAGCCTTATTTCAGCAACTTAGACTTATTAAATAGGCTAATTTCAGCAACTTAGACTTATTAAATAGCCTTATTTCAGCAACTTAGGCTTATTAAATAGGCTTATTTCAGCAACTTAGGCTTATTAAATAGCCTTATTTCCGCAACTTAGACTTATTAAATAGGCTTATTTCAGCAACTTAGGCTTATTAAATAGGCTTATTCAGCAACTTAGGCTTATTAAATAGGCTTATTTCAGCAACTTAGGCTTATTAAATAGGCCTATTAAATAGGCTTATTAAATAGGCTTATTAAATAGATTTCTTAAATAGGCTTATTAAAATGCTTATTAAATAGACTTATTAAATAGGCTCATTAAATACTTATTAAATATGTTTATTAAATAGGCGTATTAAATAGGCTTATTAAATAGGCTTATTAAATAGGCTTATTAAATAGGCTTATTAAATAGACTTATTAAATAGCCTCATTAAATAGGCTTATTTTAGCAACTTAGGCTTATTAAATAGGCTTATTTCAGCGACTTATGCTTATTAAATATACTTATTTCAGCAATTTAGGCGTATTAAATAGGCTTATTTCAGCAACTTAGACTTATTAAATAGCCTTATTTCAGCAACTTAGGCTTATTAAATAGGCTTATTTCAGCAACTTAGGCTTATTAATTAGCCTTATTTCAGCAACTTAGACTTATTAAATAGGCTTATTTCAGCAACTTAGGCTTATTAAATAGGCCTATTAAATAGGCTTATTAAATAGGCTTATTTAAGCAACTTAGACTTATTAAATAGGCCTATTAAATAGGCTTATTAAATAGACTTATTAAATAGGCTCATTAAATACTTATTAAATAGGCTTATTAAATAGGCTTATTAAATAGACTTATTAAATAGGCTCAATAAATAGGCCTATTAAATAGGCTTATTAAATAGGCTCAATAAATAGGCTTATTAAATAGGCTTATTAAATAGACTTATTAAATAGGCTTATTAAATAGGCTCAATAAATAGGCTTATTAAATAGGCTCAATAAATAGGCTTATTAGATAGGCTCAATAAATAGGCTTATTAAATAGGCTCAATAAATAGGCTTATTAAATAGGCTCATTAAATACTTATTAAATATGTTTATTAAATAGGCTTATTAAATAGGCCTATTAAATAGGCTTATTAAATAGGCTTATTAAATAGACTCATTAAATAGGCTTATTAAATAGGCTCAATAAATAGGCTTATAAAATAGGCTCAATAAATAGGCTTATTAAATAGGCTCATTAAATACTTATTAAATATGTTTATTAAATAGGCGTATTAAATAGGCTTATTAAATAGGCTTATTAAATAGCCTCATTAAATACTTATTAAATAGGCTTATTAAATAGGCTTATTTCAGCAACTTAGACTTATTAAATAGCCTTATTTCAGCAACTTAGACTTATTAAATAGGCTAATTTCAGCAACTTAGACTTATTAAATAGCCTTATTTCAGCAACTTAGGCTTATTAAATAGGCTTATTTCAGCAACTTAGGCTTATTAAATAGCCTTATTTCCGCAACTTAGACTTATTAAATAGGCTTATTTCAGCAACTTAGGCTTATTAAATAGGCTTATTCAGCAACTTAGGCTTATTAAATAGGCTTATTTCAGCAACTTAGGCTTATTAAATAGGCCTATTAAATAGGCTTATTAAATAGGCTTATTAAATAGATTTCTTAAATAGGCTTATTAAAATGCTTATTAAATAGACTTATTAAATAGGCTCATTAAATACTTATTAAATATGTTTATTAAATAGGCGTATTAAATAGGCTTATTAAATAGGCTTATTAAATAGGCTTATTAAATAGGCTTATTAAATAGACTTATTAAATAGCCTCATTAAATAGGCTTATTTTAGCAACTTAGGCTTATTAAATAGGTTTATTTCAGCAACTTAGACTTATTAAATAGCCTTATTAAATAGGCTTATTTCAGCAACTTAGACTTATTAAATAGCCTTATTTCAGCAACTTAGACTTATTAAATAGGCTTATTTCAGCAACTTAGGCTTATTAAATAGGCTTATTCAGCAACTTAGGCTTATTAAATAGGCTTATTTCAGCAACTTAGGCTTATTAAATAGGCCTATTAAATAGGCTTATTAAATAGGCGTATTTAAGCAACTTAGACTTATTAAATAGGCCTATTAAATAGGCTTATTAAATAGACTTATTAAATAGGCTCATTAAATACTTATTAAATAGGCTTATTAAATATGCTTATTAAATAGACTTATTAAATAGGCTCAATAAATAGGCTTATTAAATAGGCTTATTAAGTAGGCTCAATAAATAGGCTTATTAAATAGGCTTATTAAATAGGCTTATTAGATAGCCTGATTAAATCGGCTTATTAAATAGGCTCAATAAATAGGTTTATTAAATAGGCTCAATAAATAGGCTTATTAAATAGGCTCAATAAACAGGCTTATTAAATAGGCTCAATAAATAGGCTTATTAAATAGGCTTATTAAATAGGCTTATTAAATAGGCTTTTTAAATATACTTATTAAATAGCCTCATTAAATAGGCTTATTTTAGCAACTTAGGCTTAGTAAATAGGTTTATTTCAGCAACTTAGACTTATTAAATAGCCTTACTTCAGCAACTTAGACTTATTAAATAGGCTTATTTCAGCAACTTATGCTTATTAAATATACTTATTTCAGCAATTTAGGCGTATTAAATAGGCTTATTTCAGCAACTTAGACTTATTAAATAGCCTTATTTCAGCAACTTAGGCTTATTAAATAGGCTTATTTCAGCAACTTAGGCTTATTAATTAGCCTTATTTCAGCAACTTAGACTTATTAAATAGGCTTATTTCAGCAACTTAGGCTTATTAAATAGGCCTATTAAATAGGCTTATTAAATAGGCTTATTTAAGCAACTTAGACTTATTAAATAGGCCTATTAAATAGGCTTATTAAATAGACTTATTAAATAGGCTCATTAAATACTTATTAAATAGGCTTATTAAATAGGCTCAATAAATAGGCTTATTAAATAGGCTTATTAAATAGACTTATTAAATAGGCTTATTAAATAGGCTCAATAAATAGGCTTATTAAATAGGCTCAATAAATAGGCTTATTAGATAGGCTCAATAAATAGGCTTATTAAATAGGCTCAATAAATAGGCTTATTAAATAGGCTCATTAAATACTTATTAAATATGTTTATTAAATAGGCGTATTAAATAGGCTTATTAAATAGGCTTATTAAATAGGCTTATTAAATAGCCTCATTAAATACTTATTAAATAGGCTTATTAAATAGGCTTATTAAATAGGCTTATTTCAGCAACTTAGACTTATTAAATAGCCTTATTTCAGCAACTTAGACTCATTAAATAGGCTGATTTCAGCAACTTATGCTTATTAAATATACTTATTTCAGCAACTTAGGCTTATTAAATAGGCTAATTTCAGCAACTTAGACTTATTAAATAGCCTTATTTCAGCAACTTAGGCTTATTAAATAGGCTTATTTCAGCAACTTAGGCTTATTAAATAGCCTTATTTCCGCAACTTAGACTTATTAAATAGGCTTATTTCAGCAACTTAGGCTTATTAATTAGCCTTATTTCAGCAACTTAGACTTATTAAATAGGCTTATTTCAGCAACTTAGGCTTATTAAATAGGCCTATTAAATAGGCTTATTAAATAGGCTTATTTAAGCAACTTAGACTTATTAAATAGGCCTATTAAATAGGCTTATTAAATAGACTTATTAAATAGGCTCATTAAATACTTATTAAATAGGCTTATTAAATAGGCTTATTAAATAGACTTATTAAATAGGCTCAATAAATAGGCTTATTAAATAGGCTTATTAAATAGGCTCAATAAATAGGCTTATTAAATAGGCTTATTAAATAGACTTATTAAATAGGCTTATTAAATAGGCTCAATAAATAGGCTTATTAAATAGGCTCAATAAATAGGCTTATTAAATAGGCTCAATAAATAGGCTTATTAAATAGGCTCAATAAATAGGCTTATTAAATAGGCTCATTAAATACTTATTAAATATGTTTATTAAATAGGCGTATTAAATAGGCTTATTAAATAGGCTTATTAAATAGCCTCATTAAATACTTATTAAATAGGCTTATTAAATAGGCTTATTAAATAGGCTTATTTCAGCAACTTAGACTTATTAAATAGCCTTATTTCAGCAACTTAGACTTATTAAATAGGCTAATTTCAGCAACTTAGACTTATTAAATAGCCTTATTTCAGCAACTTAGGCTTATTAAATAGGCTTATTTCAGCAACTTAGGCTTATTAAATAGCCTTATTTCCACAACTTAGACTTATTAAATAGGCTTATTTCAGCAACTTAGGCTTATTAAATAGGCTTATTCAGCAACTTAGGCTTATTAAATAGGCTTATTTCAGCAACTTAGGCTTATTAAATAGGCCTATTAAATAGGCTTATTAAATAGGCTTATTAAATAGATTTATTAAATAGGCTTATTAAAATGCTTATTAAATAGACTTATTAAATAGGCTCATTAAATACTTATTAAATATGTTTATTAAATAGGCGTATTAAATAGGCTTATTAAATAGGCTTATTAAATAGGCTTATTAAATAGGCTTATTAAATAGACTTATTAAATAGCCTCATTAAATAGGCTTATTTTAGCAACTTAGGCTTATTAAATAGGTTTATTTCAGCAACTTAGACTTATTAAATAGCCTTATTAAATAGGCTTATTTCAGCAACTTAGACTTATTAAATAGCCTTATTTCAGCAACTTAGACTTATTAAATAGGCTTATTTCAGCAACTTAGGCTTATTAAATAGGCTTATTCAGCAACTTAGGCTTATTAAATAGGCTTATTTCAGCAACTTAGGCTTATTAAATAGGCCTATTAAATAGGCTTATTAAATAGGATTATTTAAGCAACTTAGAATTATTAAATAGGCCTATTAAATAGGCTTATTAAATAGACTTATTAAATAGGCTCATTAAATACTTATTAAATAGGCTTATTAAATATGCTTATTAAATAGACTTATTAAATAGGCTCAATAAATAGGCTTATTAAATAGGCTTATTAAGTAGGCTCAATAAATAGGCTTATTAAATAGGCTTATTAAATAGGCTTATTAGATAGCCTGATTAAATCGGCTTATTAAATAGGCTCAATAAATAGGCTTATTAAATAGGCTCAATAAATAGGCTTATTAAATAGGCTCAATAAACAGGCTTATTAAATAGGCTCAATAAATAGGCTTATTAAATAGGCTTATTAAATAGGCTTATTAAATAGGCTTTTTAAATATACTTATTAAATAGCCTCATTAAATAGGCTTATTTTAGCAACTTAGGCTTATTAAATAGGTTTATTTCAGCAACTTAGACTTATTAAATAGCCTTACTTCAGCAACTTAGACTTATTAAATAGGCTTATTTCAGCAACTTATGCTTATTAAATATACTTATTTCAGCAATTTAGGCGTATTAAATAGGCTTATTTCAGCAACTTAGACTTATTAAATAGCCTTATTTCAGCAACTATAAATAGGCTTATTTCAGCAACTTAGGCTTATTAATTAGCCTTATTTCAGCAACTTAGACTTATTAAATAGGCTTATTTCAGCAACTTAGGCTTATTAAATAGGCCTATTAAATAGGCTTATTAAATAGGCTTATTTAAGCAACTTAGACTTATTAAATAGGCCTATTAAATAGGCTTATTAAATAGACTTATTAAATAGGCTCAATAAATAGGCTTATTAAATAGGCTTATTAAATAGGCTCAATAAATAGGCTTATTAAATAGGCTTATTAAATAGACTTATTAAATAGGCTTATTAAATAGGCTCAATAAATAGGCTTATTAAATAGGCTCAATAAATAGGCTTATTAGATAGGCTCAATAAATAGGCTTATTAAATAGGCTCAATAAATAGGCTTATTAAATAGGCTAATTAAATACTTATTAAATATGTTTATTAAATAGGCGTATTAAATAGGCTTATTAAATAGGCTTATTAAATAGGCTTATTAAATAGCCTCATTAAATACTTATTAAATAGGCTTATTAAATAGGCTTATTAAATAGGCTTATTTCAGCAACTTAGACTTATTAAATAGCCTTATTTCAGCAACTTAGACTCATTAAATAGGCTGATTTCAGCAACTTATGCTTATTAAATATACTTATTTCAGCAACTTAGGCTTATTAAATAGGCTAATTTCAGCAACTTAGACTTATTAAATAGCCTTATTTCAGCAACTTAGGCTTATTAAATAGGCTTATTTCAGCAACTTAGGCTTATTAAATAGCCTTATTTCCGCAACTTAGACTTATTAAATAGGCTTATTTCAGCAACTTAGGCTTATTAAATAGGCTTATTCAGCAACTTAGGCTTATTAAATAGGCTTATTTCAGCAACTTAGGCTTATCAAATAGGCCTATTAAATAGGCTTATTAAATAGGCTTATTTAAGCAACTTAGTCTTATTAAATAGGCCTATTAAATAGGCTTATTAAATAGACTTATTAAATAGGCTCATTAAATACTCATTAAATAGGCTTATTAAATAGGCTTATTAAATAGACTTATCAAATAAGTTCAATAAATAGGCTTATTAAATAGGCTTATTAAGTAGGCTCAATAAATAGGCTTATTAAATAGGCTTATTAAATAGGCTTACTAGATAGACTTATTAAATCAGCTTATTAAATAGGCTCAATAAATAGGCTTATTAAATAGGCTCAATAAATAGGCTTATTATATAGGCTCAATAAACAGGCTTATTAAATAGGCTCAATAAATAGGCTTATTAAATAGGCTTATTAAATAGACTTATTAAATAGCCTCATTAAATAGGCTTATTTTAGCAACTTAGGCTTATTAAATAGGTTTATTTCAGCAACTTAGACTTATTAAATAGCCTTATTAAATAGGCTTATTTCAGCAACTTAGACTTATTAAATAGCCTTATTTCAGCAACTTAGACTTATTAAATAGGCTTATTTCAGCAACTTAGGCTTATTAAATAGGCTTATTCAGCAACTTAGGCTTATTAAATAGGCTTATTTCAGCAACTTAGGCTTATTAAATAGGCCTATTAAATAGGCTTATTAAATAGGCTTATTTAAGCAACTTAGACTTATTAAATAGGCCTATTAAATAGGCTTATTAAATAGACTTATTAAATAGGCTCATTAAATACTTATTAAATAGGCTTATTAAATATGCTTATTAAATAGACTTATTAAATAGGCTCAATAAATAGGCTTATTAAATAGGCTTATTAAGTAGGCTCAATAAATAGGCTTATTAAATAGGCTTATTAAATAGGCTTATTAGATAGCCTTATTAAATCGGCTTATTAAATAGGCTCAATAAATAGGCTTATTAAATAGGCTCAATAAATAGGCTTATTAAATAGGCTCAATAAACAGGCTTATTAAATAGGCTCAATAAATAGGCTTATTAAATAGGCTTATTAAATAGGCTTATTAAATAGGCTTTTTAAATATACTTATTAAATAGCCTCATTAAATAGGCTTATTTTAGCAACTTAGGCTTATTAAATAGGTTTATTTCAGCAACTTAGACTTATTAAATAGCCTTACTTTAGCAACTTAGACTTATTAAATAGGCTTATTTCAGCAACTTATGCTTATTAAATATACTTATTTCAGCAATTTAGGCGTATTAAATAGGCTTATTTCAGCAACTTAGACTTATTAAATAGCCTTATTTCAGCAACTTAGGCTTATTAAATAGGCTTATTTCAGCAACTTAGGCTTATTAATTAGCCTTATTTCAGCAACTTAGACTTATTAAATAGGCTTATTTCAGCAACTTAGGCTTATTAAATAGGCCTATTAAATAGGCTTATTAAATAGGCTTATTTAAGCAACTTAGACTTATTAAATAGGCCTATTAAATAGGCTTATTAAATAGACTTATTAAATAGGCTCATTAAATACTTATTAAATAGGCTTATTAAATAGGCTTATTAAATAGACTTATTAAATAGGCTCAATAAATAGGCTTATTAAATAGGCTTATTAAATAGGCTCAATAAATAGGCTTATTAAATAGGCTTATTAAATAGACTCATTAAATAGGCTTATTAAATAGGCTCAATAAATAGGCTTATTAAATAGGCTCAATAAATAGGCTTATTAGATAGGCTCAATAAATAGGCTTATTAAATAGGCTCAATAAATAGGCTTATTAAATAGGCTCATTAAATACTTATTAAATATGTTTATTAAATAGGCGTATTAAATAGGCTTATTAAATAGGCTTATTAAATAGGCTTATTAAATAGCCTCATTAAATACTTATTAAATAGGCTTATTAAATAGGCTTATTAAATAGGCTTATTTCAGCAACTTATACTTATTAAATAGCCTTATTTCAGCAACTTAGACTCATTAAATAGGCTTATTCAGCAACTTAGGCTTATTAAATAGGCTTATTTCAGCAACTTAGGCTTATTAAATAGGCCTATTAAATAGGCTTATTAAATAGGCTTATTTAAGCAACTTAGACTTAATAAATAGGCTTATTAAATAGGCTTATTAAATAGACTTATTAAATAGGCTTATTAAATAGGCTCAATAAATAGGCTTATTAAATAGGCTCAATAAATAGGCTTATTAGATAGGCTCAATAAATAGGCTTATTAAATAGGCTCAATAAATAGGCTTATTAAATAGGCTCATTAAATACTTATTAAATATGTTTATTAAATAGGCGTATTAAATAGGCTTATTAAATAGGCTTATTAAATAGGCTTATTAAATAGCCTCATTAAATACTTATTAAATAGGCTTATTAAATAGGCTTATTAAATAGGCTTATTTCAGCAACTTAGACTTATTAAATAGCCTTATTTCAGCAACTTAGACTCATTAAATAGGCTGATTTCAGCAACTTATGCTTATTAAATATACTTATTTCAGCAACTTAGGCTTATTAAATAGGCTAATTTCAGCAACTTAGACTTATTAAATAGCCTTATTTCAGCAACTTAGGCTTATTAAATAGGCTTATTTCAGCAACTTAGGCTTATTAAATAGCCTTATTTCCGCAACTTAGACTTATTAAATAGGCTTATTTCAGCAACTTAGGCTTATTAAATAGGCTTATTCAGCAACTTAGGCTTATTAAATAGGCTTATTTCAGCAACTTAGGCTTATCAAATAGGCCTATTAAATAGGCTTATTAAATAGGCTTATTTAAGCAACTTAGTCTTATTAAATAGGCCTATTAAATAGGCTTATTAAATAGACTTATTAAATAGGCTCATTAAATACTCATTAAATAGGCTTATTAAATAGGCTTATTAAATAGACTTATCAAATAAGTTCAATAAATAGGCTTATTAAATAGGCTTATTAAGTAGGCTCAATAAATAGGCTTATTAAATAGGCTTATTAAATAGGCTTATTAGATAGACTTATTAAATCAGCTTATTAAATAGGCTCAATAAATAGGCTTATTAAATAGGCTCAATAAATAGGCTTATTATATAGGCTCAATAAACAGGCTTATTAAATAGGCTCAATAAATAGGCTTATTAAATAGGCTTATTAAATAGGCTTATTAAATAGACTTATTAAATAGCCTCATTAAATAGGCTTATTTTAGCAACTTAGGCTTATTAAATAGGTTTATTTCAGCAACTTAGACTTATTAAATAGCCTTATTAAATAGGCTTATTTCAGCAACTTAGACTTATTAAATAGCCTTATTTCAGCAACTTAGACTTATTAAATAGGCTTATTTCAGCAACTTAGGCTTATTAAATAGGCTTATTCAGCAACTTAGGCTTATTAAATAGGCTTATTTCAGCAACTTAGGCTTATTAAATAGGCCTATTAAATAGGCTTATTAAATAGGCTTATTTAAGCAACTTAGACTTATTAAATAGGCCTATTAAATAGGCTTATTAAATAGACTTATTAAATAGGCTCATTAAATACTTATTAAATAGGCTTATTAAATATGCTTATTAAATAGACTTATTAAATAGGCTCAATAAATAGGCTTATTAAATAGGCTTATTAAGTAGGCTCAATAAATAGGCTTATTAAATAGGCTTATTAAATAGGCTTATTAGATAGCCTTATTAAATCGGCTTATTAAATAGGCTCAATAAATAGGCTTATTAAATAGGCTCAATAAATAGGCTTATTAAATAGGCTCAATAAACAGGCTTATTAAATAGGCTCAATAAATAGGCTTAATAAATAGGCTTATTAAATAGGCTTATTAAATAGGCTTTTTAAATATACTTATTGAATAGCCTCATTAAATAGGCTTATTTTAGCAACTCAGGCTTATTAAATAGGTTTATTTCAGCAACTTAGACTTATTAAATAGCCTTACTTCAGCAACTTAGACTTATTAAATAGGCTTATTTCAGCAACTTATGCTTATTAAATATACTTATTTCAGCAATTTAGGCATATTAAATAGGCTTATTTCAGCAACTTAGACTTATTAAATAGCCTTATTTCAGCAACTTAGGCTTATTAAATAGGCTTATTTCAGCAACTTAGGCTTATTAATTAGCCTTATTTCAGCAACTTAGACTTATTAAATAGGCTTATTTCAGCAACTTAGGCTTATTAAATAGGCCTATTAAATAGGCTTATTAAATAGGCTTATTTAAGCAACTTAGACTTATTAAATAGGCCTATTAAATAGGCTTATTAAATAGACTTATTAAATAGGCTCATTAAATACTTATTAAATAGGCTTATTAAATAGGCTTATTAAATAGACTTATTAAATAGGCTCAATAAATAGGCTTATTAAATAGGCTTATTAAATAGGCTCAATAAATAGGCTTATTAAATAGGCTTATTAAATAGACTTATTAAATAGGCTTATTAAATAGGCTCAATAAATAGGCTTATTAAATAGGCTCAATAAATAGGCTTATTAGATAGGCTCAATAAATAGGCTTATTAAATAGGCTCAATAAATAGGCTTATTAAATAGGCTCATTAAATACTTATTAAATATGTTTATTAAATAGGCGTATTAAATAGGCTTATTAAATAGGCTTATTAAATAGGCTTATTAAATAGCCTCATTAAATACTTATTAAATAGGCTTATTAAATAGGCTTATTAAATAGGCTTATTTCAGCAACTTATACTTATTAAATAGCCTTATTTCAGCAACTTAGACTCATTAAATAGGCTTATTCAGCAACTTAGGCTTATTAAATAGGCTTATTTCAGCAACTTAGGCTTATTAAATAGGCCTATTAAATAGGCTTATTAAATAGGCTTATTTAAGCAACTTAGACTTATTAAATAGGCCTATTAAATAGGCTTATTAAATAGACTTATTAAATAGGCTCATTAAATACTTATTAAATAGGCTTATTAAATATGCTTATTAAATAGACTTATTAAATAGGCTCAATAAATAGGCTTATTAAATAGGCTTATTAAGTAGGCTCAATAAATAGGCTTATTAAATAGGCTTATTAAATAGGCTTATTAGATAGCCTTATTAAATCGGCTTATTAAATAGGCTCAATAAATAGGCTTATTAAATAGGCTCAATAAATAGGCTTATTAAATAGGCTCAATAAACAGGCTTATTAAATAGGCTCAATAAATAGGCTTATTAAATAGGCTTATTAAATAGGCTTATTAAATAGGCTTTTTAAATATACTTATTAAATAGCCTCATTAAATAGGCTTATTTTAGCAACTTAGGCTTATTAAATAGGTTTATTTCAGCAACTTAGACTTATTAAATAGCCTTACTTCAGCAACTTAGACTTATTAAATAGGCTTATTTCAGCAACTTATGCTTATTAAATATACTTATTTCAGCAATTTAGGCGTATTAAATAGGCTTATTTCAGCAACTTAGACTTATTAAATAGCCTTATTTCAGCAACTTAGGCTTATTAAATAGGCTTATTTCAGCAACTTAGGCTTATTAATTAGCCTTATTTCAGCAACTTAGACTTATTAAATAGGCTTATTTCAGCAACTTAGGCTTATTAAATAGGCCTATTAAATAGGCTTATTAAATAGGCTTATTTAAGAAACTTAGACTTATTAAATAGGCCTATTAAATAGGCTTATTAAATAGACTTATTAAATAGGCTCATTAAATACTTATTAAATAGGCTTATTAAATAGGCTTATTAAATAGACTTATTAAATAGGCTCAATAAATAGGCTTATTAAATAGGCTTATTAAATAGGCTCAATAAATAGGCTTATTAAATAGGCTTATTAAATAGACTTATTAAATAGGCTTATTAAATAGGCTCAATAAATAGGCTTATTAAATAGGCTCAATAAATAGGCTTATTAGATAGGCTCAATAAATAGGCTTATTAAATAGGCTCAATAAATAGGCTTATTAAATAGGCTCATTAAATACTTATTAAATATGTTTATTAAATAGGCGTATTAAATAGGCTTATTAAATAGGCTTATTAAATAGGCTTATTAAATAGCCTCATTAAATACTTATTAAATAGGCTTATTAAATAGGCTTATTAAATAGGCTTATTTCAGCAACTTAGACTTATTAAATAGCCTTATTTCAGCAACTTAGACTCATTAAATAGGCTGATTTCAGCAACTTATGCTTATTAAATATACTTATTTCAGCAACTTAGGCTTATTAAATAGGCTAATTTCAGCAACTTAGACTTATTAAATAGCCTTATTTCAGCAACTTAGGCTTATTAAATAGGCTTATTTCAGCAACTTAGGCTTATTAAATAGCCTTATTTCCACAACTTAGACTTATTAAATAGGCTTATTTCAGCAACTTAGGCTTATTAAATAGGCTTATTCAGCAACTTAGGCTTATTAAATAGGCTTATTTCAGCAACTTAGGCTTATCAAATAGGCCTATTAAATAGGCTTATTAAATAGGCTTATTTAAGCAACTTAGTCTTATTAAATAGGCCTATTAAATAGGCTTATTAAATAGACTTATTAAATAGGCTCATTAAATACTCATTAAATAGGCTTATTAAATAGGCTTATTAAATAGACTTATCAAATAAGTTCAATAAATAGGCTTATTAAATAGGCTTATTAAGTAGGCTCAATAAATAGGCTTATTAAATAGGCTTATTATATAGGCTTATTAGATAGACTTATTAAATCAGCTTATTAAATAGGCTCAATAAATAGGCTTATTAAATAGGCTCAATAAATAGGCTTATTATATAGGCTCAATAAACAGGCTTATTAAATAGGCTCAATAAATAGCCTCATTAAATAGGCTTATTTTAGCAACTTAGGCTTATTAAATAGGTTTATTTCAGCAACTTAGACTTATTAAATAGCCTTATTAAATAGGCTTATTTCAGCAACTTAGACTTATTAAATAGCCTTATTTCAGCAACTTAGACTTATTAAATAGGCTTATTTCAGCAACTTAGGCTTATTAAATAGGCTTATTCAGCAACTTAGGCTTATTAAATAGGCTTATTTCAGCAACTTAGGCTTATTAAATAGGCCTATTAAATAGGCTTATTAAATAGGCTTATTTAAGCAACTTAGACTTATTAAATAGGCCTATTAAATAGGCTTATTAAATAGACTTATTAAATAGGCTCATTAAATACTTATTAAATAGGCTTATTAAATATGCTTATTAAATAGACTTATTAAATAGGCTCAATAAATAGGCTTATTAAATAGGCTTATTAAGTAGGCTCAATAAATAGGCTTATTAAATAGGCTTATTAAATAGGCTTATTAGATAGCCTTATTAAATCGGCTTATTAAATAGGCTCAATAAATAGGCTTATTAAATAGGCTCAATAAATAGGCTTATTAAATAGGCTCAATAAACAGGCTTATTAAATAGGCTCAATAAATAGGCTTAATAAATAGGCTTATTAAATAGGCTTATTAAATAGGCTTTTTAAATATACTTATTGAATAGCCTCATTAAATAGGCTTATTTTAGCAACTCAGGCTTATTAAATAGGTTTATTTCAGCAACTTAGACTTATTAAATAGCCTTACTTCAGCAACTTAGACTTATTAAATAGGCTTATTTCAGCAACTTATGCTTATTAAATATACTTATTTCAGCAATTTAGGCATATTAAATAGGCTTATTTCAGCAACTTAGACTTATTAAATAGCCTTATTTCAGCAACGTAGGCTTATTAAATAGGCTTATTTCAGCAACTTAGGCTTATTAATTAGCCTTATTTCAGCAACTTAGACTTATTAAATAGGCTTATTTCAGCAACTTAGGCTTATTAAATAGGCCTATTAAATAGGCTTATTAAATAGGCTTATTTAAGCAACTTAGACTTATTAAATAGGCCTATTAAATAGGCTTATTAAATAGACTTATTAAATAGGCTCATTAAATACTTATTAAATAGGCTTATTAAATAGGCTTATTAAATAGACTTATTAAATAGGCTCAATAAATAGGCTTATTAAATAGGCTTATTAAATAGGCTCAATAAATAGGCTTATTAAATAGGCTTATTAAATAGACTTATTAAATAGGCTTATTAAATAGGCTCAATAAATAGGCTTATTAAATAGGCTCAATAAATAGGCTTATTAGATAGGCTCAATAAATAGGCTTATTAAATAGGCTCAATAAATAGGCTTATTAAATAGGCTCATTAAATACTTATTAAATATGTTTATTAAATAGGCGTATTAAATAGGCTTATTAAATAGGCTTATTAAATAGGCTTATTAAATAGCCTCATTAAATACTTATTAAATAGGCTTATTAAATAGGCTTATTAAATAGGCTTATTTCAGCAACTTATACTTATTAAATAGCCTTATTTCAGCAACTTAGACTCATTAAATAGGCTTATTCAGCAACTTAGGCTTATTAAATAGGCTTATTTCAGCAACTTAGGCTTATTAAATAGGCCTATTAAATAGGCTTATTAAATAGGCTTATTTAAGCAACTTAGACTTATTAAATAGGCCTATTAAATAGGCTTATTAAATAGACTTATTAAATAGGCTCATTAAATACTTATTAAATAGGCTTATTAAATATGCTTATTAAATAGACTTATTAAATAGGCTCAATAAATAGGCTTATTAAATAGGCTTATTAAGTAGGCTCAATAAATAGGCTTATTAAATAGGCTTATTAAATAGGCTTATTAGATAGCCTTATTAAATCGGCTTATTAAATAGGCTCAATAAATAGGCTTATTAAATAGGCTCAATAAATAGGCTTATTAAATAGGCTCAATAAACAGGCTTATTAAATAGGCTCAATAAATAGGCTTATTAAATAGGCTTATTAAATAGGCTTATTAAATAGGCTTTTTAAATATACTTATTAAATAGCCTCATTAAATAGGCTTATTTTAGCAACTTAGGCTTATTAAATAGGTTTATTTCAGCAACTTAGACTTATTAAATAGCCTTACTTCAGCAACTTAGACTTATTAAATAGGCTTATTTCAGCAACTTATGCTTATTAAATATACTTATTTCAGCAATTTAGGCGTATTAAATAGGCTTATTTCAGCAACTTAGACTTATTAAATAGCCTTATTTCAGCAACTTAGGCTTATTAAATAGGCTTATTTCAGCAACTTAGGCTTATTAATTAGCCTTATTTCAGCAACTTAGACTTATTAAATAGGCTTATTTCAGCAACTTAGGCTTATTAAATAGGCCTATTAAATAGGCTTATTAAATAGGCTTATTTAAGAAACTTAGACTTATTAAATAGGCCTATTAAATAGGCTTATTAAATAGACTTATTAAATAGGCTCATTAAATACTTATTAAATAGGCTTATTAAATAGGCTTATTAAATAGACTTATTAAATAGGCTCAATAAATAGGCTTATTAAATAGGCTTATTAAATAGGCTCAATAAATAGGCTTATTAAATAGGCTTATTAAATAGACTTATTAAATAGGCTTATTAAATAGGCTCAATAAATAGGCTTATTAAATAGGCTCAATAAATAGGCTTATTAGATAGGCTCAATAAATAGGCTTATTAAATAGGCTCAATAAATAGGCTTATTAAATAGGCTCATTAAATACTTATTAAATATGTTTATTAAATAGGCGTATTAAATAGGCTTATTAAATAGGCTTATTAAATAGGCTTATTAAATAGCCTCATTAAATACTTATTAAATAGGCTTATTAAATAGGCTTATTAAATAGGCTTATTTCAGCAACTTAGACTTATTAAATAGCCTTATTTCAGCAACTTAGACTCATTAAATAGGCTGATTTCAGCAACTTATGCTTATTAAATATACTTATTTCAGCAACTTAGGCTTATTAAATAGGCTAATTTCAGCAACTTAGACTTATTAAATAGCCTTATTTCAGCAACTTAGGCTTATTAAATAGGCTTATTTCAGCAACTTAGGCTTATTAAATAGCCTTATTTCCACAACTTAGACTTATTAAATAGGCTTATTTCAGCAACTTAGGCTTATTAAATAGGCTTATTCAGCAACTTAGGCTTATTAAATAGGCTTATTTCAGCAACTTAGGCTTATCAAATAGGCCTATTAAATAGGCTTATTAAATAGGCTTATTTAAGCAACTTAGTCTTATTAAATAGGCCTATTAAATAGGCTTATTAAATAGACTTATTAAATAGGCTCATTAAATACTCATTAAATAGGCTTATTAAATAGGCTTATTAAATAGACTTATCAAATAAGTTCAATAAATAGGCTTATTAAATAGGCTTATTAAGTAGGCTCAATAAATAGGCTTATTAAATAGGCTTATTATATAGGCTTATTAGATAGACTTATTAAATCAGCTTATTAAATAGGCTCAATAAATAGGCTTATTAAATAGGCTCAATAAATAGGCTTATTATATAGGCTCAATAAACAGGCTTATTAAATAGGCTCAATAAATAGGCTTATTAAATAGGCTTATTAAATAGGCTTATTAAATAGACTTATTAAATAGCCTCATTAAATAGGCTTATTTTAGCAACTTAGGCTTATTAAATAGGTTTATTTCAGCAACTTAGACTTATTAAATAGCCTTATTAAATAGGCTTATTTCAGCAACTTAGACTTATTAAATAGCCTTATTTCAGCAACTTAGACTTATTAAATAGGCTTATTTCAGCAACTTAGGCTTATTAAATAGGCTTATTCAGCAACTTAGGCTTATTAAATAGGCTTATTTCAGCAACTTAGGCTTATTAAATAGGCCTATTAAATAGGCTTATTAAATAGGCTTATTTAAGCAACTTAGACTTATTAAATAGGCCTATTAAATAGGCTTATTAAATAGACTTATTAAATAGGCTCATTAAATACTTATTAAATAGGCTTATTAAATATGCTTATTAAATAGACTTATTAAATAGGCTCAATAAATAGGCTTATTAAATAGGCTTATTAAGTAGGCTCAATAAATAGGCTTATTAAATAGGCTTATTAAATAGGCTTATTAGATAGCCTTATTAAATCGGCTTATTAAATAGGCTCAATAAATAGGCTTATTAAATAGGCTCAATAAATAGGCTTATTAAATAGGCTCAATAAACAGGCTTATTAAATAGGCTCAATAAATAGGCTTATTAAATAGGCTTATTAAATAGGCTTATTAAATAGGCTTTTTAAATATACTTATTAAATAGCCTCATTAAATACGCTTATTTTAGCAACTTAGGCTTATTAAATAGGTTTATTTCAGCAACTTAGACTTATTAAATAGCCTTACTTCAGCAACTTAGACTTATTAAATAGGCTTATTTCAGCAACTTATGCTTATTAAATATACTTATTTCAGCAATTTAGGCGTATTAAATAGGCTTATTTCAGCAACTTAGACTTATTAAATAGCCTTATTTCAGCAACTTAGGCTTATTAAATAGGCTTATTTCAGCAACTTAGGCTTATTAATTAGCCTTATTTCAGCAACTTAGACTTATTAAATAGGCTTATTTCAGCAACTTAGGCTTATTAAATAGGCCTATTAAATAGGCTTATTAAATAGGCTTATTTAAGCAACTTAGACTTATTAAATAGGCCTATTAAATAGGCTTATTAAATAGACTTATTAAATAGGCTCATTAAATACTTATTAAATAGGCTTATTAAATAGGCTTATTAAATAGACTTATTAAATAGGCTCAATAAATACGCTTATTAAATAGGCTCAATAAATAGGCTTATTAAATAGGCTTATTAAATAGACTTATTAAATAGGCTTATTAAATAGGCTCAATAAATAGGCTTATTAAATAGGCTCAATAAATAGGCTTATTAGATAGGCTCAATAAATAGGCTTATTAAATAGGCTCAATAAATAGGCTTATTAAATAGGCTCATTAAATACTTATTAAATATGTTTATTAAATAGGCGTATTAAATAGGCTTATTAAATAGGCTTATTAAATAGGCTTATTAAATAGCCTCATTAAATACTTATTAAATAGGCTTATTAAATAGGCTTATTAAATAGGCTTATTTCAGCAACTTAGACTTATTAAATAGCCTTATTTCAGCAACTTAGACTCATTAAATAGGCTGATTTCAGCAACTTATGCTTATTAAATATACTTATTTCAGCAACTTAGGCTTATTAAATAGGCTAATTTCAGCAACTTAGACTTATTAAATAGCCTTATTTCAGCAACTTAGGCTTATTAAATAGGCTTATTTCAGCAACTTAGGCTTATTAAATAGCCTTATTTCCGCAACTTAGACTTATTAAATAGGCTTATTTCAGCAACTTAGGCTTATTTAATAGGCTTATTCAGGAACTTAGGCTTATTAAATAGGCTTATTTCAGCAACTTAGGCTTATTAAATAGGCCTATTAAATAGGCTTATTAAATAGGCTTATTTAAGCAACTTAGACTTATTAAATAGGCCTATTAAATAGGCTTATTAAATAGACTTATTAAATAGGCTCATTAAATACTCATTAAATAGGCTTATTAAATAGGCTTATTAAATAGACTTATCAAATAGGTTCAATAAATAGGCTTATTAAATAGGCTTATTAAGTAGGCTCAATAAATAGGCTTATTAAATAGGCTTATTAAATAGGCTTATTAGATAGACTTATTAAATCAGCTTATTAAATAGGCTCAATAAATAGGCTTATTAAATAGGCTCAATAAATAGGCTTATTATATAGGCTCAATAAACAGGCTTATTAAATAGGCTCAATAAATAGGCTTATTAAATAGGCTTGTTAAATAGGCTTATTAAATAGGCTTATTAAATAGACTTATTAAATAGCCTCATTAAATAGGCTTATTTTAGCAACTTAGGCTTATTAAATAGGTTTATTTCAGCAACTTAGACTTATTAAATAGCCTTACTTCAGCAACTTAGACTTATTAAATAGGCTTATTTCAGCAACTTATGCTTATTAAATATACTTATTTCAGCAATTTAGGCGTATTAAATAGGCTTATTTCAGCAACTTAGACTTATTAAATAGCCTTATTTCAGCAACTTAGGCTTATTAAATAGGCTTATTTCAGCAACTTAGGCTTATTAATTAGCCTTATTTCAGCAACTTAGACTTATTAAATAGGCTTATTTCAGCAACTTAGGCTTATTAAATAGGCCTATTAAATAGGCTTATTAAATAGGCTTATTTAAGCAACTTAGACTTATTAAATAGGCCTATTAAATAGGCTTATTAAATAGACTTATTAAATAGGCTCATTAAATACTTATTAAATAGGCTTATTAAATAGGCTTATTAAATAGACTTATTAAATAGGCTCAATAAATAGGCTTATTAAATAGGCTCAATAAATAGGCTTATTAAATAGGCTTATTAAATAGACTTATTAAATAGGCTTATTAAATAGGCTCAATAAATAGGCTTATTAAATAGGCTCAATAAATAGGCTTATTAGATAGGCTCAATAAATAGGCTTATTAAATAGGCTCAATAAATAGGCTTATTAAATAGGCTCATTAAATACTTATTAAATATGTTTATTAAATAGGCGTATTAAATAGGCTTATTAAATAGGCTTATTAAATAGGCTTATTAAATAGCCTCATTAAATACTTATTAAATAGGCTTATTAAATAGGCTTATTAAATAGGCTTATTTCAGCAACTTAGACTTATTAAATAGCCTTATTTCAGCAACTTAGACTCATTAAATAGGCTGATTTCAGCAACTTATGCTTATTAAATATACTTATTTCAGCAACTTAGGCTTATTAAATAGGCTAATTTCAGCAACTTAGACTTATTAAATAGCCTTATTTCAGCAACTTAGGCTTATTAAATAGGCTTATTTCAGCAACTTAGGCTTATTAAATAGCCTTATTTCCGCAACTTAGACTTATTAAATAGGCTTATTTCAGCAACTTAGGCTTATTTAATAGGCTTATTCAGGAACTTAGGCTTATTAAATAGGCTTATTTCAGCAACTTAGGCTTATTAAATAGGCCTATTAAATAGGCTTATTAAATAGGCTTATTTAAGCAACTTAGACTTATTAAATAGGCCTATTAAATAGGCTTATTAAATAGACTTATTAAATAGGCTCATTAAATACTCATTAAATAGGCTTATTAAATAGGCTTATTAAATAGACTTATCAAATAGGTTCAATAAATAGGCTTATTAAATAGGCTTATTAAGTAGGCTCAATAAATAGGCTTATTAAATAGGCTTATTAAATAGGCTTATTAGATAGACTTATTAAATCAGCTTATTAAATAGGCTCAATAAATAGGCTTATTAAATAGGCTCAATAAATAGGCTTATTATATAGGCTCAATAAACAGGCTTATTAAATAGGCTCAATAAATAGGCTTATTAAATAGGCTTGTTAAATAGGCTTATTAAATAGGCTTATTAAATAGACTTATTAAATAGCCTCATTAAATAGGCTTATTTTAGCAACTTAGGCTTATTAAATAGGTTTATTTCAGCAACTTAGACTTATTAAATAGCCTTACTTCAGCAACTTAGACTTATTAAATAGGCTTATTTCAGCAACTTATGCTTATTAAATATACTTATTTCAGCAATTTAGGCGTATTAAATAGGCTTATTTCAGCAACTTAGACTTATTAAATAGCCTTATTTCAGCAACTTAGGCTTATTAAATAGGCTTATTTCAGCAACTTAGGCTTATTAATTAGCCTTATTTCAGCAACTTAGACTTATTAAATAGGCTTATTTCAGCAACTTAGGCTTATTAAATAGGCCTATTAAATAGGCTTATTAAATAGGCTTATTTCAGCAACTTAGATTTATTAAATAGGCCTATTAAATAGGCTTATTAAATAGACTTATTAAATAGGCTCATTAAATAGGCTTATTAAATAGGCTTATTAAATAGGCTCAATAAATAGGCTTATTAAATAGGCTTATTAAATAGACTTATTAAATAGGCTTATTAAATAGGCTCAATAATAAGGCTTATTAAATAGGCTCAATAAATAGGCTTATTAAATAGGCTCAATAAATAGGCTTATTAAATAGGCTCAATAAATAGGCTTAATAAATAGGCTCATTAAATACTTATTAAATATGTTTATTAAATAGGCGTATTAAATAGGCTTATTAAATAGGCTTATTAAATAGGCTTATTAAACAGCCTCATTAAATACTTATTTAATAGGCTTATTAAATAGGCTTATTAAATAGGCTTATTTCAGCAACTTAGACTTATTAAATAGCCTTATTTCAGCAACTTAGACTCATTAAATAGGCTGATTTCAGCAACTTATGCTTATTAAATATACTTATTTCAGCAACTTAGGCTTATTAAATAGGCTTATTTCAGCAACTTAGACTTATTAAATAGCCTTATTTCAGCAACTTAGGCTTATTAAATAGGCTTATTTCAGCAACTTAGGCTTATTAAATAGCCTTATTTCAGCAACTTAGACTTATTAAATAGGCTTATTTCAGCAACTTAGGCTTATTAAATAGGCTTATTCAGCAACTTAGGCTTATTAAATAGGCTTATTTCAGCAACTTAGGCTTATTAAATAGGCCTATTAAATAGGCTTATTAAATAGGCTTATTTAAGCAACTTAGACTTATTAAATAGGCCTATTAAATAGGCTTATTAAATAGACTTATTAAATAGGCTCATTAAATACTTATTAAATAGGCTTATTAAATAGGCTTATTAAATAGACTTATTAAATAGGCTCAATAAATAGGCTTATTAAATAGGCTTATTAAGTAGGCTCAATAAATAGGCTTATTAAATAGGCTTATTAAATAGGCTTATTAGATAGACTTATTAAATCGGCTTATTAAATAGGCTCAATAAATAGGCTTATTAAATAGGCTCAATAAATAGGCGTATTAAATAGGCTCAATATACAGGCTTATTAAATAGGCTCAATAAATAGGCTCATTAAATAGGCTTATTAAATAGGCTTATTAAATAGGCTTATTAAATAGACTTATTAAATAGCCTCATTAAAAAGGCTTATTTTAGCAACTTAGGCTTATTAAATAGGTTTATTTCAGCAACTTAGACTTATTAAATAGCCTTATTTCAGCAACTTAGACTTATTAAATAGGCTTATTTCAGCGACTTATGCTTATTAAATATACTTATTTCAGCAATTTAGGCGTATTAAATAGGCTTATTTCAGCAACTTAGACTTATTAAATAGCCTTATTTCAGCAACTTAGGCTTATTAAATAGGCTTATTTCAGCAACTTAGGCTTATTAATTAGCCTTATTTCAGCAACTTAGACTTATTAAATAGGCTTATTTCAGCAACTTAGGCTTATTAAATATGCCTATTAAATAGGCTTATTAAATAGGCTTATTTCAGCAACTTAGATTTATTAAATAGGACTATTAAATAGGCTTAATAAATAGACTTATTAAATAGGCTCAATAAATACGCTTATTAAATAGGCTTATTAAATAGGCTCAATAAATAGGCTTATTAAATAGGCTTATTAGATAGCCTTATTAAATCGGCTTATTAAATAGGCTCAATAAATAGGCTTATTAAATAGGCTCAATAAATAGGCTTATTAAATAGGCTCAATAAACAGGCTTATTAAATAGGCTCAATAAATAGGCTTATTAAATAGGCTTATTAAATAGGCTTATTAAATAGGCTTTTTAAATAGACTTATTAAATAGCCTCATTAAATAGGCTTATTTTAGCAAATTAGGCTTATTAAATAGGTTTATTTCAGCAACTTAGACTTATTAAATAGCCTTACTTCAGCAACTTAGACTTATTAAATAGGCTTATTTCAGCAACTTATGCTTATTAAATATACTTATTTCAGCAATTTAGGCGTATTAAATAGGCTTATTTCAGCAACTTAGGCTTATTAATTAGCCTTATTTCAGCAACTTAGGCGTATTAAATAGGCTTATTTCAGCAACTTAGGCTTATTAAATAGGCCTATTAAATAGGCTTATTAAATAGGCTTATTTAAGCAACTTAGACTTATTAAATAGGCCTATTAAATAGGCTTATTAAATAGACTTATTAAATAGGCTCATTAAATACTTATTAAATAGGCTTATTAAATAGGCTTATTAAATAGACTTATTAAATAGGCTCAATAAATAGGCTTATTAAATAGGCTTATTAAATAGGCTCAATAAATAGGCTTATTAAATAGGCTTATTAAATAGACTTATTAAATAGGCTTATTAAATAGGCTCAATAAATAGGCTCATTAAATAGGCTCAATAAATAGGCTTATTAGATAGGCTCAATAAATAGGCTTATTAAATAGGCTCAATAAATAGGCTTATTAAATAGGCTCATTAAATACTTATTAAATATGTTTATTAAATAGGCGTATTAAATAGGCTTATTAAATAGGCTTATTAAATAGGCTTATTAAATAGCCTCATTAAATACTTATTAAATAGGCTTATTAAATAGGCTTATTAAATAGGCTTATTTCAGCAACTTAGACTTATTAAATAGCCTTATTTCAGCAACTTAGACTCATTAAATAGGCTGATTTCAGCAACTTATGCTTATTAAATATACTTATTTCAGCAACTTAGGCTTATTAAATAGGCTAATTTCAGCAACTTAGACTTATTAAATAGCCTTATTTCAGCAACTTAGGCTTATTAAATAGGCTTATTTCAGCAACTTAGGCTTATTAAATAGCCTTATTTCCGCAACTTAGACTTATTAAATAGGCTTATTTCAGCAACTTAGGCTTATTTAATAGGCTTATTCAGGAACTTAGGCTTATTAAATAGGCTTATTTCAGCAACTTAGGCTTATTAAATAGGCCTATTAAATAGGCTTATTAAATAGGCTTATTTAAGCAACTTAGACTTATTAAATAGGCCTATTAAATAGGCTTATTAAATAGACTTATTAAATAGGCTCATTAAATACTCATTAAATAGGCTTATTAAATAGGCTTATTAAATAGACTTATCAAATAGGTTCAATAAATAGGCTTATTAAATAGGCTTATTAAGTAGGCTCAATAAATAGGCTTATTAAATAGGCTTATTAAATAGGCTTATTAGATAGACTTATTAAATCAGCTTATTAAATAGGCTCAATAAATAGGCTTATTAAATAGGCTCAATAAATAGGCTTATTATATAGGCTCAATAAACAGGCTTATTAAATAGGCTCAATAAATAGGCTTATTAAATAGGCTTATTAAATAGGCTTATTAAATAGGCTTATTAAATAGACTTATTAAATAGCCTCATTAAATAGGCTTATTTTAGCAACTTAGGCTTATTAAATAGGTTTATTTCAGCAACTTAGACTTATTAAATAGCCTTACTTCAGCAACTTAGACTTATTAAATAGGCTTATTTCAGCAACTTATGCTTATTAAATATACTTATTTCAGCAATTTAGGCGTATTAAATAGGCTTATTTCAGCAACTTAGACTTATTAAATAGACTTATTTCAGCAACTTAGGCTTATTAAATAGGCTTATTTCAGCAACTTAGGCTTATTAATTAGCCTTATTTCAGCAACTTAGACTTATTAAATAGGCTTATTTCAGCAACATAGGCTTATTAAATAGGCCTATTAAATAGGCTTATTAAATAGGCTTATTTCAGCAACTTAGATTTATTAAATAGGCCTATTAAATAGGCTTATTAAATAGACTTATTAAATAGGTTCATTAAATAGGCTTATTAAATAGGCGTATTAAATAGGCTCAATAAATAGGCTTATTAAATAGGCTTATTAAATAGACTTATTAAATAGGCTTATTAAATAGGCTCAATAAATAGGCTTATTAAATAGGCTCAATAAATAGGCTTATTAAATAGGCTCAATAAATAGGCTTATTAAATAGGCTCATTAAATACTTATTAAATATGTTTATTAAATAGGCGTATTAAATAGGCTTATTAAATAGGCTTATTAAATAGGCTTATTAAATAGGCTTATTAAACAGCCTCATTAAATACTTATTAAATAGGCTTATTAAATAGGCTTATTAAATAGGCTTATTTCAGCAACTTAGACTTATTAAATAGCCTTATTTCAGCAACTTAGACTCATTAAATAGGCTGATTTCAGCAACTTATGCTTATTAAATATACTTATTTCAGCAACTTAGGCTTATTAAATAGGCTTATTTCAGCAACTTAGACTTATTAAATAGCCTTATTTCAGCAACTTAGACTTATTAAATAGGCTTATTTCAGCAACTTAGGCTTATTAAATAGGCTTATTCAGCAACTTAGGCTTATTAAATAGGCTTATTTCAGCAACTTAGGCTTATTAAATAGGCCTATTAAATAGGCTTATTAAATAGGCTTATTTAAGCAACTTAGACTTATTAAATAGGCCTATTAAATAGGCTTATTAAATAGACTTATTAAATAGGCTCATTAAATACTTATTAAATAGGCTTATTAAATAGGCTTATTAAATAGACTTATTAAATCGGCTTATTAAATAGGCTCAATAAATAGGCTTATTAAATAGGCTCAATAAATAGGCGTATTAAATAGGCTCAATAAACAGGCTTATTAAATAGGCTCAATAAATAGGCTCATTAAATAGGCTTATTAAATAGGCTTATTAAATAGGCTTATTAAATAGACTTATTAAATAGCCTCATTAAATAGGCTTATTTTAGCAACTTAGGCTTATTAAATAGGCTTATTTCAGCAACTTAGGCTTATTAATTAGCCTTATTTCAGCAACTTAGACTTATTAAATAGGCTTATTTCAGCAACTTAGGCTTATTAAATAGGCCTATTAAATAGGCTTATTAAATAGGCTTATTTCAGCAACTTAGATTTATTAAATAGGCCTATTAAATAGGCTTAATAAATAGACTTATTAAATAGGCTCAATAAATACGCTTATTAAATAGGCTTATTAAATAGGCTCAATAAATAGGCTTATTAAATAGGCTCAATAAATAGGCTTATTAAATAGGCTCAATAAATAGGCTTTTTAAATAGGCTCATTAAATACTTATTAAATATGTTTATTAAATATGTTTATTAAATAGGCGTATTAAATAGGCTTATTAAATAGGCTTATTAAATAGCCTCATTAAATACTTATTAAATAGGCTTATTAAATAGGCTTATTAAATAGGCTTATTTCAGCAACTTAGGCTTATTAAATAGCCTTATTGAATAGGCTTATTTCAGCAACTTAGACTTATTAAATATTTTTATTCAGCAACTTAGGCTTATTAAATAGGCTTGTTCAGCAACTTAGGCTTATTAAATAAGCTTATTTCAGCAACTTAGGCTTATTAAATAGGCTCATTCAGAAACTTAGGCTTATTAAATAGGCTTATTTCAGCAACTTAGACTTATTAAATAGGCCTATCAAATAGGCTTATTAAATAGGCTTATTTCAGCAACTTAGGCTAATTAAATAGCCTTATTAAATAGGCTTATTAAATAGACTTATTAAATAGGCTCATTAAATACTTATTAAATAGGCTTATTAAATAGGCTTATTAAATAGACTTATTAAATAAGCTCAATAAATAGGCTTATTAAATAGGCTTATTAAATAGGCTCAATAAATAGGCTTATTAAATAGACTTATTAAATAGGCTCAATAAATAGGCTTATTAAATAGGCTCAATAAATAGGCTTATTAAATAGGCTCAATAAATAGGCTTATAAAATAGGCTCAATGAATAGGCTTATTAAATAGGCTTATTAAATAGGCTCATTAAATAATTATTAAATAGGCTTATTAAGTAGGCTTATTAAATAGACTTATTAAATAGGCTCAATAAATAGGCTTATTAAATAGGCTTATTAAATAGGCTTATTAAATAGGCTTATTAAATAGGCTTATTAAATAGACTTATTAAATAGGCTTATTAAATAGGCTCAATAAATAGGCTTATTAAATAGGCTCAATAAATAGGCTTATTAAATAGGCTCATTAAATACTTATTAAATAGGCTTATTAAATAGACTTATTAAAGAGACTTATTAAATAGGCTTATTAAATAGATTTATTAAATAGGCTTATTAAAAAGGCTTATTAAATAGACTTATTAAATAGGCTCATTAAATACTTATTAAATATGTTTATTAATTAGGTGTATTAAATAGGCTTATTAAATAGGCTTATTAAATAGGCTTATTAAATAGGCTCATTAAATAGACTTATTAAATAGCCTCATTAAATAGGCTTATTTTAGCAACTTAGGCTTATTAAATAGGTTTATTTCAGCAACTTAGACTTATTAAATAGCCTTATTAAATAGGCTTATTTCAGCAACTTAGACTTATTAAATAGCCTTATTTCAGCAACTTAGACTCATTAAATAGGCTTATTTCAGCAACTTATGCTTATTAAATATACTTATTTCAGCAACTTAGGCTTATTAAATAGGCTTATTTCAGCAACTTAGACTTATTAAAGAGCCTTATTTCAGCAACTTAGGCTTATTAAATAGGCTTATTTCAGCAACTTAGGCTTATTAAATAGCCTTATTTCCGCAACTTAGACTTATTAAATAGGCTTATTTCAGCAACTTAGGCTTATTAAATAGGCTTATTCAGCAACTTAGGCTTATTAAATAGGCTTATTTCAGCAACTTAGGCTTATTAAATAGGCCTATTAAATAGGCTTATTAAATAGGCTTATTTAAGCAACTTAGACTTATTAAATAGGCCTATTAAATAGGCTTATTAAATAGACTTATTAAATAGGCTCATTAAATACTCATTAAATAGGCTTATTAAATAGGCTTATTAAATAGACTTATCAAATAGGTTCAATAAATAGGCTTATTAAATAGGCTTATTAAGTAGGCTCAATAAATAGGCTTATTAAATAGGCTTATTAAATAGGCTTATTAGATAGACTTATTAAATCAGCTTATTAAATAGGCTCAATAAATAGGCTTATTAAATAGGCTCAATAAATAGGCTTATTATATAGGCTCAATAAACAGGCTTATTAAATAGGCTCAATAAATAGGCTTATTAAATAGGCTTATTAAATAGGCTTATTAAATAGGCTTATTAAATAGACTTATTAAATAGCCTCATTAAATAGGCTTATTTTAGCAACTTAGGCTTATTAAATAGGTTTATTTCAGCAACTTAGACTTATTAAATAGCCTTACTTCAGCAACTTAGACTTATTAAATAGGCTTATTTCAGCAACTTATGCTTATTAAATATACTTATTTCAGCAATTTAGGCGTATTAAATAGGCTTATTTCAGCAACTTAGACTTATTAAATAGACTTATTTCAGCAACTTAGGCTTATTAAATAGGCTTATTTCAGCAACTTAGGCTTATTAATTAGCCTTATTTCAGCAACTTAGACTTATTAAATAGGCTTATTTCAGCAGCTTAGGCTTATTAAATAGGCCTATTAAATAGGCTTATTAAATAGGCTTATTTCAGCAACTTAGATTTATTAAATAGGCCTATTAAATAGGCTTATTAAATAGACTTATTAAATAGGTTCATTAAATAGGCTTATTAAATAGGCTTATTAAATAGGCTCAATAAATAGGCTTATTAAATAGGCTTATTAAATAGACTTATTAAATAGGCTTATTAAATAGGCTCAATAAATAGGCTTATTAAATAGGCTCAATAAATAGGCTTATTAAATAGGCTCAATAAATAGGCTTATTAAATAGGCTCATTAAATACTTATTAAATATGTTTATTAAATAGGCGTATTAAATAGGCTTATTAAATAGGCTTATTAAATAGGCTTATTAAACAGCCTCATTAAATACTTATTAAATAGGCTTAATTAATAGGCTTATTAAATAGGCTTATTTCAGCAACTTAGACTTATTAAATAGCCTTATTTCAGCAACTTAGACTCATTAAATAGGCTGATTTCAGCAACTTATGCTTATTAAATATACTTATTTCAGCAACTTAGGCTTATTAAATAGGCTTATTTCAGCAACTTAGACTTATTAAATAGCCTTATTTCAGCAACTTAGACTTATTAAATAGGCTTATTTCAGCAACTTAGGCTTATTAAATAGGCTTACTCAGCAACTTAGGCTTATTAAATAGGCTTATTTCAGCAACTTAGGCTTATTAAATAGGCCTATTAAATAGGCTTATTAAATAGGCTTATTTAAGCAACTTAGACTTATTAAATAGGCCTATTAAATAGGCTTATTAAATAGACTTATTAAATAGGCTCATTAAATACTTATTAAATAGGCTTATTAAATAGGCTTATTAAATAGACTTATTAAATCGGCTTATTAAATAGGCTCAATAAATAGGCGTATTAAATAGGCTCAATAAACAGGCTTATTAAATAGGCTCAATAAATAGGCTCATTAAATAGGCTTATTAAATAGGCTTATTAAATAGGCTTATTAAATAGACTTATTAAATAGCCTCATTAAATAGGCTTATTTTAGCAACTTAGGCTTATTAAATAGGCTTATTTCAGCAACTTAGGCTTATTAATTAGCCTTATTTCAGCAACTTAGACTTATTAAATAGGCTTATTTCAGCAACTTAGGCTTATTAAATAGGCCTATTAAATAGGCTTATTAAATAGGCTTATTTCAGCAACTTAGATTTATTAAATAGGCCTATTAAATAGGCTTAATAAATAGACTTATTAAATAGGCTCAATAAATACGCTTATTAAATAGGCTTATTAAATAGGCTCAATAAATAGGCTTATTAAATAGGCTCAATAAATAGGCTTATTAAATAGGCTCAATAAATAGGCTTTTAAATAGGCTCATTAAATACTTATTAAATATGTTTATTAAATAGGCGTATTAAATAGGCTTATTAAATAGGCTTATTAAATAGGCTTATTAAATAGCCTCATTAAATACTTATTAAATAGGCTTATTAAATAGGCTTATTAAATAGGCTTATTTCAGCAACTTAGGCTTATTAAATAGCCTTATTGAATAGGCTTATTTCAGCAACTTAGACTTATTAAATATTTTTATTCAGCAACTTAGGCTTATTAAATAGGCTTGTTCAGCAACTTAGGCTTATTAAATAAGCTTATTTCAGCAACTTAGGCTTATTAAATAGGCTCATTCAGAAACTTAGGCTTATTAAATAGGCTTATTTCAGCAACTTAGACTTATTAAATAGGCCTATTAAATAGGCTTATTAAATAGGCTTATTTCAGCAACTTAGGCTAATTAAATAGCCTTATTAAATAGGCTTATTAAATAGACTTATTAAATAGGCTCATTAAATACTTATTAAATAGGCTTATTAAATAGGCTTATTAAATTGACTTATTAAATAAGCTCAATAAATACGCTTATTAAATAGGCTTATTAAATAGGCTCAATAAATAGGCTTATTAAATAGACTTATTAAATAGGCTCAATAAATAGGCTTATTAAATAGGCTCAATAAATAGGCTTATTAAATAGGCTCAATAAATAGGCTTATAAAATAGGCTCAATGAATAGGCTTATTAAATAGGCTTATTAAATAGGCTCATTAAATAATTATTAAATAGGCTTATTAAGTAGGCTTATTAAATAGACTTATTAAATAGGCTCAATAAATAGGCTTATTAAATAGGCTTATTAAATAGGCTTATTAAATAGGCTTATTAAATAGGCTTATTAAATAGACTTATTAAATAGGCTTATTAAATAGGCTCAATAAATAGGCTTATTAAATAGGCTCAATAAATAGGCTTATAAAATAGGCTCAATAAATAGGCTTATTAAATAGGCTCAATAAATAGGCTTATTAAATAGGCTCATTAAATACTTATTAAATAGGCTTATTAAATAGACTTATTAAATAGACTTATTAAATAGGCTTATTAAATAGATTTATTAAATAGGCTTATTAAAAAGGCTTATTAAATAGACTTATTAAATAGGCTCATTAAATACTTATTAAATATGTTTATTAATTAGGTGTATTAAATAGGCTTATTAAATAGGCTTATTAAATAGGCTTATTAAATAGGCTCATTAAATAGACTTATTAAATAGCCTCATTAAATAGGCTTATTTTAGCAACTTAGGCTTATTAAATAGGTTTATTTCAGCAACTTAGACTTATTAAATAGCCTTATTAAATAGGCTTATTTCAGCAACTTAGACTTATTAAATAGCCTTATTTCAGCAACTTAGACTCATTAAATAGGCTTATTTCAGCAACTTATGCTTATTAAATATACTTATTTCAGCAACTTAGGCTTATTAAATAGGCTTATTTCAGCAACTTAGACTTATTAAATAGCCTTATTTCAGCAACTTAGGCTTATTAAATAGCCTTATTTCAGCAACTTAGACTTATTAAATAGGCTTATTCAGCAACTTAGGCATATTAAATAGGCTTATTTCAGCAACTTAGGCTTATTAAATAGGCCTATTAAATAGGCTTATTAAATAGGCTTATTTAAGCAACTTAGACTTATTAAATAGGCCTATTAAATAGGCTTATTAAATAGACTTATTAAATAGGCTCATTAAATACTTATTAAATAGGCTTATTAAATAGGCTTATTAAATAGACTTATTAAATAGGCTCAATAAATAGGCTTATTAAATAGGCTTATTAAGTAGGCTCAATAAATAGGCTTATTAAATAGGCTTATTAAATAGGCTTATTAGATAGACTTATTAAATCGGCTTATTAAATAGGCTCAATAAATAGGCTTATTAAATAGGCTCAATAAATAGGCTTATTAAATAGGCTCAATAAACAGGCTTATTAAATAGGCTCAATAAATAGGCTCATTAAATAGGCTTATTAAATAGGCTTATTAAATAGGCTTATTAAATAGACTTATTAAATAGCCTCATTAAATAGGCTTATTTTAGCAACTTAGGCTTATTAAATAGGTTTATTTCAGCAACTTAGACTTATTAAATACCCTTATTTCAGCAACTTAGACTTATTAAATAGGCTTATTTCAGCGACTTATGCTTATTAAATATACTTATTTCAGCAATTTAGGCGTATTAAATAGGCTTATTTCAGCAACTTAGACTTATTAAATAGCCTTATTTCAGCAACTTAGGCTTATTAAATAGGCTTATTTCAGCAACTTAGGCTTATTAATTAGCCTTATTTCAGCAACTTAGACATATTAAATAGGCTTATTTCAGCAACTTAGGCTTATTAAATAGGCCTATTAAATAGGCTTATTAAATAGGCTTATTTCAGCAACTTAGATTTATTAAATAGGCCTATTAAATAGGCTTAATAAATAGACTTATTAAATAGGCTCAATAAATACGCTTATTAAATAGGCTTATTAAATAGGCTCAATAAATAGGCTTATTAAATAGGCTTATTAAATAGACTTATTAAATAGGCGTATTAAATAGGCTCAATAAATAGGCTTATTAAATAGGCTCAATAAATAGGCTTATTAAATAGGCTCAATAAATAGGCTTATTAAATAGGCTCAATAAATAGGCTTATTAAATAGGCTCATTAAATACTTATTAAATATGTGTATTAAATAGGCGTATTAAATAGGCTTATTAAATAGGCTTATTAAATAGGCTTATTAAATAGCCTCATTAAATACTTATTAAATAGGCTTATTAAATAGGCTTATTAAATAGGCTTATTTCAGCAACTTAGGCTTATTAAATAGGCTTATTGAATAGGCTTATTTCAGCAACTTAGACTTATTAAATAGGTTTATTCAGCAACTTAGGCTTATTAAATAGGCTTGTTCAGCAACTTAGGCTTATTAAATAAGCTTATTTCAGCAACTTAGGCTTATTAAATAGGCTCATTCAGAAACTTAGGCTTATTAAATAGGCTTATTTCAGCAACTTAGACTTATTAAATAGGCCTATTAAATAGGCTTATTAAATAGGCTTATTTCAGCAACTTAGGCTAATTAAATAGCCTTATTAAATAGGCTTATTAAATAGACTTATTAAATAGGCTCATTAAATACTTATTAAATAGGCTTATTAAATAGGCTTATTAAATAGACTTATTAAATAAGCTCAATAAATAGGCTTATTAAATAGGCTTATTAAATAGGCTCAATAAATAGGCTTATTAAATAGGCTTATTAAATAGGCTTATTAAATAGGCTTATTAAATAGACTTATTAAATAGGCTCATTAAATAGGCTCAATAAATAGGCTTATTAAATAGGCTTATTAAATATGCATATTAAATAGGCTTATTAAATAGGCTTATTAAATAGACTAATTAAATAGGCGTATGAAATAGGCTCAATAAATAGGCTTATTAAATAGGCTCAATAAATAGGTTATTAAATAGGCTCAATAAATAGGCTTATTAAATAGGCTCAATAAATAGGCTTATTAAATAGGCTCATTAAATACTTATTAAATAGGTTTATTAAATAGGCGTATTAAATAGGCTTATTAAATAGGCTTATTAAATAGGCTTATTAAATAGACTTATTAAATAGCCTCATTAAATAGGCTTATTTTAGCAACTTAGGCTTATTAAATAGGTTTATTTCAGCAACTTAGACTTATTAAATAGCCTTACTAAATAGGCTTATTTCAGCAACTTAGGCTTATTAAATAGGCTTATTTCAGCAACTTATGCTTATTAAATAGCCTTATTAAATAGGCTTATTTCAGCAACTTAGGCTTATTAAATAGGCTTATTTCAGCAACTTAGACTTATTAAATAGGCCTATTAAATAGGCTTATTAAATAGACTAATTAAATAGGCTCATTAAATACTTATTACATAGGCTTATTAAATAGGCTTATTAAATAGACGTATTAAATAGGCTCAATAAATAGGCTTATTAAATAGGCTTATTAAATAGGCTTATTAAATAGGCTTATTAAATAGGCTTATTAAATAGGCGTATTAAATAGACTTATTAAATAGGCTCAAGAAATAGGCGTATTAAATAGGCTCAATAAATAGGCTTATTAAATAGGCTCAATAAATAGGCTTATTAAATAGGCTCAATAAATAGGCTTATTAAATAGGCTCATTAAATACTTATTAAGTACGCTTATTAAATAGACTTATTAAATAGACTTATTAAATAGGCTTATTAAATAGACTTATTAAATAGGCTTATTAAAAAGGCTTATTAAATAGACTTAATACATGGGCTCATTAAATACTTATTAAATAGGTTTATTAAATAGGCATATTAAATAGGCTTATTAAATAGGCTTATTAAATAGGCTTATTAAATAGGCTTATGAAATAGGCTTATTAAATAGGCTTATTAAATAGGCGTATGAAATAGGATCAATAAATAGGCTTATTAAATAGGCTTATTAAATAGACTTATTAAATAGGCTCATTAAATAGGCTCAATAAATAGGCGTATTAAATAGGCGTATTAAATAGGCTTATTAAATAGGCTTATTAAATAGACTAATTAAATAGGCATATGAAATAGGCTCAATAAATAGGCTTATTAAATAGGCTCAATAAATAGGCTTATTAAATAGGCTTATTAAATAGGCTCAATAAATAGGCTTATTAAAAAGGCTCGTTAAATACTTATTAAATAGGTTAATTAAATAGGCGTATTAAATAGGCTTATTAAATAGGCTTATTAAATAGGCTTATTAAATAGGCTTATTAAATAGGCTTATTAAATAGGCTTATTAAATAGGCGTATTAAATAGACTTATTAAATATGCTCAAGAAATAGGCGTATTAAATAGGCTCAATAAATAGGCTTATTAAATAGGCTCAATAAATAGACTTATTAAATAGGCTCAATAAATAGGCTTATTAAATAGGCTCATTAAATACTTATTAAGTAGGCTTATTAAATAGACTTATTAAATAGACTTATTAAATAGGCTTATTAAATAGACTTATTATATAGGCTTATTAAAAAGGCTTATTAAATAGACTTAATACATGGGCTCATTAAATACTTATTAAATAGGTTTGTTAAATAGGCGTATTAAATAGGCTTATTAAATAGGCTTATTAAATAGGATCAATAACTAGGCTTATTAAATAGGCTTATTAAATAGACTTATTAAATAGGCTCATTAAATAGGCTCAATAAATAGGCGTATTAAATAGGCGTATTAAATAGGCTTATTAAATAGGCTTATTAAATAGACTAATTAAATAGGCGTATGAAATAGGCTCAATAAATAGGCTTATTAAATAGGCTCAATAAATAGGCTTATTAAATTGGCTCAATAAATAGGCTTATTAAATAGGCTCAATAAATAGGCTTATTAAAAAAACTCATTAAATACTTATTAAATAGGTTTATTAAATAGGCGTATTAAATAGGCTTATTAAATAGACTAATTAAATAGGCTCATTAAATACTTATTACATAGGCTTATTAAATAGGCTTATTAAATAGACTTATTAAATAGGCTCAATAAATAGGCTTATTAAATAGGCTTATTAAATAGGCTTATTAAATAGGCTTATTAAATAGGCTTATTAAATAGGCGTATTGAATAGACTTATTAAATAGGCTCAAGAAATAGGCGTATTAAATAGGCTCAATAAATAGGCTTATTAAATAGGCTCAATAAATAGGCTTATTAAATAGGCTCAATAAATAGGCTTATTAAATAGGCTCATTAAATACTTATTAAGTAGGCTTATTAAATAGACTTATTAAATAGACTTATTAAATAGGCTTATTAAATAGACTTATTAAATAGGCTTATTAAAAAGGCTTATTAAATAGACTTAATACATGGGCTCATTAAATACTTATTAAATAGGTTTATTAAATAGGCATATTAAATAGGCTTATTAAATAGGCTTATTAAATAGGCTTATTAAATAGGCTTATGAAATAGGCTTATTAAATAGGCTTATTAAATAGGCGTATGAAATAGGATCAATAAATAGGCTTATTAAATAGGCTTATTAAATAGACTTATTAAATAGGCTCATTAAATAGGCTCAATAAATAGGCGTATTAAATAGGCGTATTAAATAGGCTTATTAAATAGGCTTATTAAATAGACTAATTAAATAGGCGTATGAAATAGGCTCAATAAATAGGCTTATTAAATAGGCTCAATAAATAGGCTTATTAAATAGGCTCAATAAATAGGCTTATTAAATAGGCTCAATAAATAGGCTTATTAAAAAGGCTCGTTAAATACTTATTAAATAGGTTTATTAAATAGGCGTATTAAATAGGCTTATTAAATAGGCTTATTAAATAGGCTTATTAAATAGGCTTATTAAATAGGCTTATTAAATAGGCTTATTAAATAGGCGTATTAAATAGACTTATTAAATATGCTCAAGAAATAGGCGTATTAAATAGGCTCAATAAATAGGCTTATTAAATAGGCTCAATAAATAGACTTATTAAATAGGCTCAATAAATAGGCTTATTAAATAGGCTCATTAAATACTTATTAAGTAGGCTTATTAAATAGACTTATTAAATAGACTTATTAAATAGGCTTATTAAAGAGACTTATTAAATAGGCTTATTAAAAAGGCTTATTAAATAGACTTAATACATGGGCTCATTAAATACTTATTAAATAGGTTTGTTTAATAGGCGTATTAAATAGGCTTATTAAATAGGCTTATTAAATAGGATCAATAAATAGGCTTATTAAATAGGCTTATTAAATAGACTTATTAAATAGGCTCATTAAATAGGCTCAATAAATAGGCATATTAAATAGGCGTATTAAATAGGCTTATTAAATAGGCTTATTAAATAGACTAATTAAATAGGCATATGAAATAGGCTCAATAAATAGGCTTATTAAATAGGCTCAATAAATAGGCTTATTAAATTGGCTCAATAAATAGGCTTATTAAATAGGCTCAATAAATAGGCTTATTAAAAAGGCTCATTAAATACTTATTAAATAGGTTTATTAAATAGGCGTATTAAATAGACTTATTAAATAGAATTATTAAATAGCCACATTAAATAGGCTTATTTTAGCAACTTAGGCTTATTAAATAGGTTTATTTCAGCAACTTAGACTTATTAAATAGCCTTACTAAATAGGCTATTTTCAGCAACTTAGGCTTATTAAATAGGCTTATTTCAGCAACTTATGCTTATTAAATTATTAATCGGCTTATTTTAGCAACTTAGGCTTATTAAATAGGTTTATTTCAGCAACTTATACTTATTAAATAGCCCTATTAAATAGGCTTATTAAATAGACTAATTAAATAGGCTCATTAAATACTTATAAAATAGGCTTATTAAATAGGCTTATTAAATAGGCTTATTAAATAGGCTTATTAAATAGGCTTATTAAATAGGCTTATTAAATAGGCTTATTAAATAGACATTAAATAGGCTTATTAAAAAGGCTTATTAAATAGACTTAATACATAGGCTCATTAAATACTTATTAAATAGGCTTATTAAATAGGCGTATTAAATAGGCTCATTAAATACTTATTAAGTAGGCTTATTAAATAGACTTATTAAATAGACTTATTAAATAGGCTTATTAAATAGGCTCAATAAATAGGCTTATTAAATAGGCTCAATAAATAGGCTTATTAAATAGGCTCAATAAATAGGCTTATTAAAAAGGCTCATTAAATACTTATTAAATAGGTTTATTAAATAGGCGTATTAAATAGGCTTATTAAATAGGCTTATTAAATAGGCTTATTAAATAGGCTTATTAAATAGGCTTATTAAATAGGCTTATTAAATAGGCGTATTAAATAGACTTATGAAATATGCTCAAGAAATAGGCGTATTAAATAGGCTCAATAAATAGGATTATTAAATAGGCTCAATAAATAGGTTTATTAAATAGGCTCAATAAATAGGCTTATTAAATAGGCTCATTAAATACTTATTAAGTAGGCTTATTAAATAGACTTATTAAATAGACTTATTAAATAGGCTTATTAAATAGACTTATTAAATAGGCTTATTAAAAAGGCTTATTAAATAGACTTAATACATGGGCTCATTAAATACTTATTAAATAGGTTTGTTAAATAGGCGTATTAAATAGGCTCATTAAATAGGCTTATTAAATAGGCTTATTAAATAGGCTTATGAAATAGGCTTATTAAATAGGCTTATTAAATAGGCGTATGAAATAGGATCAATAAATAGGCTTATTAAATAGACTTATTAAATAGGCTCATTAAATAGGCTCAATAAATAGGCGTATTAAATAGGCGTATTAAATAGGCTTATTAAATAGGCTTATTAAATAGACTAATTAAATAGGCGTATGAAATAGGCTCAATAAATAGGCTTATTAAATAGGCTCAATAAATAGGCTTATTAAATTGGCTCAATAAATAGGCTTATTAAATAGGCTCAATAAATAGGCTTATTAAAAAGGCTCATTAAATACTTATTAAATAGGTTTATTAAATAGGCGTATTAAATAGGCTTATTAAATAGACTTATTAAATAGCCACATTAAATAGGCTTATTTTAGCAACTTAGGCTTATTAAATAAGTTTATTTCAGCAACTTAGACTTATTAAATAGCCTTACTAAATAGGCTTATTTCAGCAACTTAGGCTTATTAAATAGGCTTATTTCAGCAACTTATGCTTATTAAATTATTAATAGGCTTATTTTAGCAACTTAGGCTTATTAAATAGGTTTATTTCAGCAACTTATACTTATTAAATAGCCCTATTAAATAGGCTTATTAAATAGACTAATTAAATAGGCTCATTAAATACTTATAAAATAGGCTTATTAAATAGGCTTATTAAATAGGCTTATTAAATAGGCTTATTAAATAGGCTTATTAAATAGGCTTATTAAATAGACATATTAAATAGGCTTATTAAAAAGGCTTATTAAATAGACTTAATACATAGGCTCATTAAATACTTATTAAATAGGTTTATTAAATAGGCGTATTAAATAGTCTCATTAAATACTTATTAAGTAGGCTTATTAAATAGACTTATTAAATAGACTTATTAAATAGGCTTATTAAATAGACTTATTAAATAGGCTTATTAAAAAGGCTTATTAAATAGACTTAATACATGGGCTCATTAAATACTTATTAAATAGGTTTGTTAAATAGGCGTATTAAATAGGCTTATTAAATAGGCTTATTAAATAGGATCAATAAATAGGCTTATTAAATAGGCTTATTAAATAGACTTATTAAATAGGCTCATTAAATAGGCTCAATAAATAGGCATATTAAATAGGTGTATTAAATAGGCTTATTAAATAGGCTTATTAAATAGACTAATTAAATAGGCATATGAAATAGGCTCAATAAATAGGCTTATTAAATAGGCTCAATAAATAGGCTTATTAAATTGGCTCAATAAATAGGCTTATTAAATAGGCTCAATAAATAGGCTTATTAAATTGGCTCAATAAATAGGCTTATTAAATAGGCTCAATAAATAGGCTTATTAAAAAGGCTCATTAAATACTTATTAAATAGGTTTATTAAATAGGCGTATTAAATAGGCTTATTAAATAGACTTATTAAATAGCCACATTAAATAGGCTTATTTTAGCAACTTAGGCTTATTAAATAGGTTTATTTCAGCAACTTAGACTTATTAAATAGCCTTACTAAATAGGCTTATTTCAGCAACTTAGGCTTATTAAATAGGCTTATTTCAGCAACTTATGCTTATTAAATTATTAATAGGCTTATTTTAGCAACTTAGGCTTATTAAATAGGTTTATTTCAGCAACTTATACTTATTAAATAGCCCTATTAAATAGGCTTATTAAATAGACTAATTAAATAGGCTCATTAAATACTTATAAAATAGGCTTATTAAATAGGCTTATTAAATAGGCTTATTAAATAGGCTTATTAAATAGGCTTATTAAAAAGGCTTATTAAATAGACTTAATACATAGGCTCATTAAATACTTATTAAATAGGTTTATTAAATAGGCGTATTAAATAGTCTCATTAAATACTTATTAAGTAGGCTTATTAAATAGACTTATTAAATAGACTTATTAAATAGGCTTATTAAATAGACTTATTAAATAGGCTTATTAAAAAGGCTTATTAAATAGACTTAATACATGGGCTCATTAAATACTTATTAAATAGGTTTGTTAAATAGGCGTATTAAATAGGCTTATTAAATAGGCTTATTAAATAGGATCAATAAATAGGCTTATTAAATAGGCTTATTAAATAGACTTATTAAATAGGCTCATTAAATAGGCTCAATAAATAGGCATATTAAATAGGCGTATTAAATAGGCTTATTAAATAGGCTTATTAAATAGACTAATTAAATAGGCATATCAAATAGGCTCAATAAATAGGCTTATTAAATAGGCTCAATAAATAGGCTTATTAAATTGGCTCAATAAATAGGCTTATTAAATAGGCTCAATAAATAGGCTTATTAAAAAGGCTCATTAAATACTTATTAAATAGGTTTATTAAATAGGCGTATTAAATAGGCTTATTAAATAGACTTATTAAATAGCCACATTAAATAGGCTTATTTTAGCAACTTAGGCTTATTAAATAGGTTTATTTCAGCAACTTAGACTTATTAAATAGCCTTACTAAATAGGCTTATTTCAGCAACTTAGGCTTATTAAATTATTAATAGGCTTATTTTAGCAACTTAGGCTTATTAAATAGGTTTATTTCAGCAACTTATACTTATTAAATAGCCCTATTAAATAGGCTTATTAAATAGACTAATTAAATAGGCTCATTAAATACTTATAAAATAGGCTTATTAAATAGGCTTATTAAATAGGCTTATTAAATAGACTTATTAAATAGGCTTATTAAATAGGCTCATTAAATAGGCTTATTAAATAGACATTAAATAGGCTTATTAAAAAGGCTTATTAAATAGACTTAATACATAGGCTCATTAAATACTTATTAAATAGGCTTATTAAATAGGCGTATTAAATAGGCTCATTAAATACTTATTAAGTAGGCTTATTAAATAGACTTATTAAATAGACTTATTAAATAGGCTTATTAAATAGGCTAAATAAATAGGCTTATTAAATAGGCTCAATAAATAGGCTTATTAAATAGGCTCAATAAATAGGCTTATTAAAAAGGCTCATTAAATACTTATTAAATAGGTTTATTAAATAGGCGTATTAAATAGGCTTATTAAATAGGCTTATTAAATAGGCTTATTAAATATGCTTATTATATAGGCTTATTAAATAGGCTTATTAAATAGGCGTATTAAATAGACTTATTAAATATGCTCAAGAAATAGGCGTATTAAATAGGCTCAATAAATAGGCTTATTAAATAGGCTCAATAAATAGGTTTATTAAATAGGCTCAATAAATAGGCTTATTAAATAGGCTCATTAAATACTTATTAAGTAGGCTTATTAAATAGACTTATTAAATAGACTTATTAAATAGGCTTATTAAATAGACTTATTAAATAGGCTTATTAAAAAGGCTTATTAAATAGACTTAATACATGGGCTCATTAAATACTTATTAAATAGGCGTATTAAATAGGCTCATTAAATAGGCTTATTAAATAGGCTTATTAAATAGGCTTATGAAATAGGCTTATTAAATAGGCTTATTAAATAGGCGTATGAAATAGGATCAATAAATAGGCTTATTAAATAGGCTTATTAAATAGACTTATTAAATAGGCTCATTAAATAGGCTCAATAAATAGGCGTATTAAATAGGCGTATTAAATAGGCTTATTAAATAGACTAATTAAATAGGCGTATGAAATAGGCTCAATAAATAGGCTTATTAAATAGGTTCAATAAATAGGCTTATTAAATTGGCTCAATAAATAGGCTTATTAAATAGGCTCAATAAATAGGCTTATTAAAAAGGCTCATTAAATACTTATTAAATAGGTTTATTAAATAGGCGTATTAAATAGGCTTATTAAATAGACTTATTAAATAGCCACAATAAATAGGCTTATTTTAGCAACTTAGGCTTATTAAATAGGTTTATTTCAGCAACTTAGACTTATTAAATAGCCTTACTAAATAGGCTTATTTCAGCAACTTAGGCTTATTAAATAGGCTTATTTCAGCAACTTATGCTTATTAAATTATTAATAGGCTTATTTTAGCAACTTAGGCTTATTAAATAGGTTTATTTCAGCAACTTATACTTATTAAATAGCCCTATTAAATAGGCTTATTAAATAGACTAATTAAATAGGCTCATTAAATACTTATAAAATAGGCTTATTAAATAGGCTTATTAAATAGGCTTATTAAATAGGCTTATTAAATAGGCTTATTAAATAGGCTTATTAAATAGACATATTAAATAGGCTTATTAAAAAGGCTTATTAAATAGACTTAATACATAGGCTCATTAAATACTTATTAAATAGGTTTATTAAATAGGCGTATTAAATAGTCTCATTAAATACTTATTAAGTAGGCTTATTAAATAGACTTATTAAATAGACTTATTAAATAGGCTTATTAAATAGACTTATTAAATAGGCTTATTAAAAAGGCTTATTAAATAGACTTAATACATGGGCGCATTAAATACTTATTAAATAGGTTTATTAAATAGGCATATTAAATAGGCTTATTAAATAGGCTTATTAAATAGGCTTATTAAATAGGCTTATGAAATAGGATCAATAAATAGGCTTATTAAATAGGCTTATTAAATAGACTTATTAAATAGGCTCATTAAATAGGCTCAATAAATAGGCGTATTAAATAGGCGTATTAAATAGGCTTATTAAATAGGCTTATTAAATAGACTAATTAAATAGGCGTATGAAATAGGCTCAATAAATAGGCTTATTAAATAGGCTCAATAAATAGGCTTATTAAATAGGCTCAATAAATAGGCTTATTAAATAGGCTCAATAAATAGGCTTATTAAAAAGGCTCATTAAATACTTATTAAATAGGTTTATTAAATAGGCGTATTAAATAGGCGTATTAAATAGGCTCAATAAATAGGCTTATTAAATAGGCTCAATAAATAGGCTTATTAAATAGGCTCAATAAATAGGCTTATTAAATAGGCTCATTAAATACTTATTAAGTAGGCTTATTAAATAGACTTATTAAATAGACTTATTAAATAGGCTTATTAAATAGACTTATTAAATAGGCTTATTAAAAAGGCGTATTAAATAGACTTAATACATGGGCTCATTAAATACTTATTAAATAGGTTTGTTAAATAGGCGTATTAAATAGGCTTAATAAATAGGCTTATTAAATAGGCTTATTAAATAGGCTTATGAAATAGGCTTATTAAATAGGCTTATTAAATAGGCGTATGAAATAGGATCAATAAATAGGCTTATTAAATAGGCTTATTAAATAGACTTATTAAATAGGCTCATTAAATAGGCTCAATAAATAGGCGTATTAAATAGGCGTATTAAATAGGCTTATTAAATAGGCTTATTAAATAGACTTATTAAATAGCCACATTAAATAGGCTTATTTTAGCAACTTAGGCTTATTAAATAGGTTTATTTCAGCAACTTAGACTTATTAAATAGCCTTACTAAATAGGCTTATTTCAGCAACTTAGGCTTATTAAATAGGCTTATTTCAGCAACTTATGCTTATTAAATTATTAATAGGCTTATTTTAGCAACTTAGGCTTATTAAATAGGTTTATTTCAGCAACTTATACTTATTAAATAGCCCTATTAAATAGGCTTATTAAATAGACTAATTAAATAGGCTCATTAAATACTTATAAAATAGGCTTATTAAATAGGCTTATTAAATAGGCTTATTAAATAGGCTTATTAAATAGGCTTATTAAATAGGCTTATTAAATAGACATATTAAATAGGCTTATTAAAAAGGCTTATTAAATAGACTTAATACATAGGCTCATTAAATACTTATTAAATAGGTTTATTAAATAGGCATATTAAATAGTCTCATTAAATACTTATTAAGTAGGCTTATTAAATAGACTTATTAAATAGACTTATTAAATAGGCTTATTAAATAGACTTATTAAATAGGCTTATTAAAAAGGCTTATTAAATAGACTTAATACATGGGCTCATTAAATACTTATTAAATAGGTTTATTAAATAGGCATATTAAATAGGCTTATTAAATAGGCTTATTAAATAGGCTTATTAAATAGGCTTATGAAATAGGATCAATAAATAGGCTTATTAAATAGGCTTATTAAATAGACTTATTAAATAGGCTCATTAAATAGGCTCAATAAATAGGCGTATTAAATAGGCGTATTAAATAGGCTTATTAAATAGGCTTATTAAATAGACTAATTAAATAGGCGTATGAAATAGGCTCAATAAATAGGCTTATTAAATAGGCTCAATAAATAGGCTTATTAAATAGGCTCAATAAATAGGCTTATTAAATGGGCTCAATAAATAGGCTTATTAAAAAGGCTCATTAAATACTTATTAAATAGGTTTATTAAATAGGCGTATTAAATAGGCTTATTAAATAGGCTTATTAAATAGGCTTATTAAATAGGCTTATTAAATAGGCGTATTAAATAGGCTTATTAAATAGGCGTATTAAATAGACTTATTAAATATGCTCAAGAAATAGGCGTATTAAATAGGCTCAATAAATAGGCTTATTAAATAGGCTCAATAAATAGGCTTATTAAATAGGCTCAATAAATAGGCTTATTAAATAGGCTCATTAAATACTTATTAAATAGGCTCATTAAATACTTATTAAATAGGCTTAATAAATAGGCTTATTAAATAGGCTTATTAAATAGGCTTATTTCAGCAACTTATGCTTATTAAATAGCCTTATTAAACAGGTTTATTTCAGCAACTTAGGCTCATTAAATAGCATTTTTAAATAGGCTTAGTTCAGAAACTTAGGCTTATTAAATAGGCTTATTTCAGCAACTTAGGCTCATTAAATAGCCTTATTAAATAGGCTTATTTCAGCAACTTAGGCTTATTAAATAGCCTTATTAAATAGGCTTATTTTAGCAACTTATACTTATTAAATCGACTTATTAAATAGACGTTTCAGCAACTTAGGCTCATTAAATATGCTTATGAAATATGTTTATTTAAGCAAATTAGGCGTATTAAATAGCATTATTAAATAGGTTTATTTCTGCAACTTAGACTTATTAAATACCCTTATTAAATAGGTTTATTTCAGCAACTTAGGCTTATTAAATAGGCTTATTTCAGCAACTTATGCTTATTAAATAGCCTTATTAAACAGGTTTATTTCTAGCAATTTAGGCTTATTAAATAGCATTTTTAAATAGGTTTTTTTCAGCAACTTAGACTTATTAAATAGACCTTTTCATATAGGCTTAGTTCACCAACGTACGTTTATTAAATAGGCTTATTTCAGCAACTTAGGCTTATTAAATAGCCTTATTTCAGCAACTTAGACTTATTAAATAGGCTTATTCAGCAACTTAGGCTTATTAAATAGCCTTATTAAATAGGCTTATTTAAGCAACTTAGGCTTATTAAATAGGCTTATTTCAGCAACTTAGACATATTAAAAAGGCTCATTTCAGCAACTTAGGCTTATGAAATAGGCTTATTCAGCAACTTAGGCTTATTAAATAGGCTTATTTCAGCAACTTATGCTTATTAAATAGCCTTATTAAACAGGTTTATTTCAGCAACTTAGGCTTATTAAATAGCATTTTTAAATAGGTTTATTTCAGCAACTTAGACTTATTAAATATACCTTTTTAAATAGGCTTAGTTCAGAAACTTAGACTTATTAAATAGGCTTATTTCAGCAACTTGGGCTAATTAAATAGGCTTATTTCAGCAACTTACGCTGATTAAATAGGATTATTTCAGCAACTTCAACTTATTAAATAGCCTTATTTCAGCAACTTAGACTTATTAAATAGGCTTATTTCAGCAACTTAGGCTTATTAAATAGGCTTATTTCAGCAACTTAGGCTTTTTAAATAGCCTTATTTCAGCAACTTAGACTTATTAAATAGGCTCATTAAATACTAATTAAATAGGCTTATTAAATAGGCTTATTAAATAGAATGAGAATAAAATAATAAATTGATAAAATAAAATAACACAATAATATTCTCACGACGTTTCGGCCACAACACAAGCGGCCTTCATCAGGTGAAGGGAGCGAGACTGTCTGGTAGGACAGCGCTGGAGTGAGAGAGCCACGTTCAGATCACGGCTTTTAAGCTGTGTGAGAGGAACAAAGAGCCTTGACGAAGGAATTAGCATAAAATTTAGCATTGAAAAGGCTGAATGATTAGCTTGTGACTGGTCACAGAAATAGCTATGTTAAAAGTTAAAGCATACACATCCGCAGAGGCACCCATTGTTAAAAGGAATTAGCATAGAATTTAGCATTGAAATAGCTAAATTAAGGCATTCGCTTGTAACTGCTACAGAAATAGTTACGTTGAAGTCAGAGCATACACATTCACCGAGGCACTTAGTACAAATCAAAACAGGAGAATTTAGTATTGAAATAACTAGGCGAATTTAGCATTGAAATAACTGGGTGATTTGCTAGTGACTGGTCACAGAAATGACTACAAATCTGAGCTATTCACAGTACTATATAGTGAACCAATAAAAACTAAAATATAAATTACCTTCATGTTATCAATAAACTCTATATTCTCCAATCAGCTAAGCTACCAACCATAAGTCGTTATATATCACAATGCTATATGGCGAAAAAATGGGTGGATTCTTACCCTCAAATTTCCGTACCACGGATAGCTACGGGCCCCGTTCAGACGGACGAGTTCGTCCATGGTCGGAACAGAGGAGGGGGAGAGAGACAGCTGCGAAGCCCTAGTATACTCCATGTTGTAAACCATACCATTAACCGTGGTGTGAGAGGTATTAAGAGGCAATGCTGGCGAAAGAGCTGCGGTCTGAAGGTCATCGTAAAATTACAATTAATTAAGAACAGAAATGATTTAACACATCTTTCCAGTGGTTACTGAGCCTGAATCCATCTTCTCGGTTGAAATTGTCTCTGTGCTTGTATATGTGAATGGCCTCATGAACGAATCTCTCATGGTAGCCAGTTGGTTTGCAAAGAACCTCCGTCTTGGAGAAGTCAATGTCATGTGAGCCCACTGAATTGTAACAGTGATCTGCCACGGCAGAGGAGTTCGTCTTACCGTGTTTCAAGTCTGCTTTATGTTCGCGGATGCGATCCGAGATATGTCTTTTGGTTTCTCCAAAGCAGCTACTACCACAGAGGCACTTTAGTTTGTAAACGCCCGGGTACTGTATGTCTGGAAGAGCATCTTTTACAGATGGAACTAAATCACGGATTTTGTGTACTGTGTTGAATCGGACCTGGATCTTGTGTTTATTCAGGATTTTGGAGATCTTTTTAGTGACCCCTGCAATGTAGGGTAAGGTGATGGTTTTGAGTGGCTCCACAAGAGGATCCTTCTTCATGACTGGAGTGATGGCTTTGCGGATTGTGTAGTCGGAGTAGCCATTAGCCCTGAGAGCCTGGTGTACGTGTTTGAGTTCACTGGTAATGTGTTCCTGGTCGGAAATGCATTGGGCTCTATGGTATAGAGTCTTGATGAGGCAGTTCTTCTGGGATGGATGGTGGTGGGAATCCGGTTTCAAGTAAGCATCTGTATGGGTAGCTTTCCTGTAGACAGAGTGGCTCATTGAACCATCATGTCTCCTTTTAATTAAGACATCCAGAAAGGGTAGTTTGCCATCTTTTTCGACCTCCATGGTAAATCTGATGGCTGGGTGTATGGAATTGATGTGGTCGCGGAATTGGTCTAGAGCAGGCTGGCCATGTGGCCAGATGACAAAGGTGTCATCAACGTACCTCTTCCATAAGGTCGGGCGTAGAGTGGCAGTCTGGATGGCGTCAGTTTCAAATTTTTCCATGAATACGTTGGCTACAACCGGAGATAGGGGGGAGCCCATTGGGGTGCCCTCATTTTGTTTGTAGAAAGTTCCATTCCAGGTGAAGTATGTGTTGGTTAAGCAATGTCTCACCAGGGGGGTACATCAGTATGCAGTCCTTGATGAACCAGGTCTTCAATGATAGCGATGGTGTCAGGTACCGGGACTTTGGTGAACAAGGACACCACATCAAAACTGACAAGCAGGTCGTTTGGGGACAGGGAAATGTCTTTGATTGTCGATACCAGGTGAGTAGAATTTAGTACCGCAGAGGTGGTTTTTCCAGTGAAAGGTCGCAGTATATCAGCCAGAAAACGTGCCAGTTTGTAGGTGGGGGAGCTGATAGTAGAGACGATGGGACGAAGGGGTGTATCTTCTTTGTGTATCTTTGGTAGGCCATATAATCTTGGTGGTCTGGCAGCAGAGGGTTTCAACAAGAACTGTTTGTTCTCATCAATTAATGCTGTTGAATCAGAGATAATTTTGTTCGTTTTGGTGACCAGGCTGTTGGTGGGATCTCTTTTTATTTTTGTATAGCTGCCATCGTTGAGTAGTTCTTGAATTTTGTTGTTATATTCTGTTTTGTCCATGATGACAGTGGCATTGCCTTTGTCGACTGAGAGAACGACAATATCATCCCTCTTTTTTAATTGAGATAATTCAAAACGTTCGTCTTTGCTGATGTTGCTAGGTGGCAACTTAGCGTTTTTGAGGGTTGCAGCGATTTCAGATCTTGCTACGTCTGCAGAGATGTGACTCAAGCCCTTGAGTGCAACGTCGACATGGGCAATGATATCATTAACCGGTAAGTGTCTCGGTGTGACAGCAAAGTTTAGACCTTTAGCTAAAACGGATTTCAGACCATCAGAAATGGAACTGTTACTGCGATTAATTACGACTTTGTTGACGTCTATCTTTTCGGTGTGTGGATCCGATTTTTTGCTGGAGAGGTGATTGAATTTGGAAATCAAATTGTCCCTACATTTGTTCGACATAGTGGCAGCCGAAGAGGTAGTCATATTGTCTACATGTTCCCAATCCGATGTAGACATTGTTGCTGTCAATTTTAAGTGTGATTTGTAGAGTGTCTTGTCTAACTGATCGAGTTCGGTGCGTGTAAGTCTGATTTTTTCCGAGATAAGAGCGAAGCTAGTTCTAGCTAGAATTCGTTTTGCATTGAGAGAAGTTGCAACAGCAGAGGTTAGTGTAAATGCGGTTGGTATTACCTTAGAGTCGCGGCATCTCTTCAGAAAGGTGAGAGACTCGATTAGTTGAGCCTTCTTATCCCGAAGTCTGTTGAATGATCTTAAGGATGTGTGGAATCCCTCCTCGTAGAGGCGGTTAAATTTCGATTTAAAGCTTTCGTGACTGCAATGATTCATCTTCTTTTATCAATTTATTATTTTATTCTCATTCTACATGACTTTACCGAAAGAACCAAAGAAGATGAATCATTGCAGTCACGAAAGCTTTAAATCGAAAATTATTAAATAGACTTATTAAATAGGCTCAATAAATAGGCTTATTAAATAGGCTTATTAAATAGGCTCATTAAATAGGCTTATTAAATAGGCTTATTAAATAGGCTTATTAAATAGGCTTATTAAATAGGCTTATTAAATAGGCTTATTAAATAGGCTTATTAAATAGGCTTATTAAATAGACATATTAAATAGGCTTATTAAAAAGGCTTATTAAATAGACTTAATACATAGGCTCATTAAATACTTATTAAATAGGTTTATTAAATAGGCGTATTAAATAGGCTTATTAAATAGGCTTATTAAATAGGCTTATTAAATAGGCTTATTAAATAGGCTTATAAAATAGGCTTATTAAATAGACTTATTAAATAGGCTTATTAAAAAGCTTATTAAATAGACTTAATACATAGGCTCATTAAATACTTATTAAATAGGTTTATTAAATAGGCGTATTAAATAGGCTTATTAAATAGGCGTATTAAATAGGCTTATTAAATTGGCTTAATAAATAGGCTTATTAAATAGACTAATTAAATAGGCGTATGAAATAGGCTCAATAAATAGGCTTATTAAATAGGCTCAATAAATAGGCTTATTAAATAGGCTCAATAAATAGGCTTATTAAATAGGCTCAATAAATAGGCTTATTAAATAGGCTCATTAAATACTTATTAAATAGGCTTATTAAATAGACTTATTAAATAGACTCATTAAATAGGCTTATTAAATAGACTTATTAAATAGGTTTATTAAATAGGCTTATTAAATAGACTTATTAAATAGCCTTATTAAATAGGCTTATTTCAGCAACTTAGGCTTATTAAATATGCTTATTTCAGCAACTTAGACTTATTAAATAGCCTTAATAAGACTATTTAATAGCCTATTTAATAAGTATTTAATGAGCCTATTTAATAAGCCTATTTAATATGCCTATTTAATACGCCTATTTAATAAGTCTAAGTTGCTGAAATAAGCCTATTTAATAAGCCTAAGTTGCTGAATAAGCCTATTTCATAAGCCTAAGTTGCTGAAATAAGCCTTTTTAATAAGTTTAAGTTGCTGAAATAAGCCTATTTAATAAGCCTAAGTTGCTGAAATAAGCCTATTTAATAAGGTAATTTAATAAGCCTAAGTTATTAAATAGCCTTATTAAATAGGCTTATTTCAGCAACTTAGGGTTATTAAATAGGCATATTTCAGCAACTCAGGCTTATTAAATAGGCTTATTTCAGCAACTTAGACTTATTAAATAGGCCTATTAAATAGGCTTATTAAATAGTCTTATTAAATAGGCTCATTAAATACTTATTAAATAGGCGTATTAAATAGGCATATTAAATAGACTTATTAAATAGGCTCAATAAATAGGCTTATTAGATAGGCTTATTAAATAGGCTTATTAAATAGGCTTATTAAATAGGCTTATTAAATAGGCTTATTAAATAGGCTTATTAAAAAGGCTCAATAAATAGGCTTATTAAATAGGCTCAAAAAATAGGCTTATTAAATAGGCTCAATAAATAGGCTTATTAAATAGGCTCAATAAATAGGCTTATTAAATAGGCTCAATAAATAGGCTTATTAAATAGGCTCAATAAATAGGCTTATTAAATAGGCTCATTAAATACTTATTAAATAGACTTATTAAATAGACTTATTAAATAGGCTTATTAAAAAGACTTATTAAATAGGCTTATTAAAAAGGCGTATTAAATAGACTTAATACATAGGCTCATTAAATACTTATTAAATAGGTTTATTAAATAGGCGTATTAAATAGGCTTATTAAATAGGCTTATTAAATAGGCTTATTAAATAGGCTTATTAAATAGACTTATTAAATAGCCTCATTAAATAGGCTTATTTTAGCAACTTAGGCTTATTAAATAGGTTTATTTCAGCAACTTAGACTTATTAAATAGCCTTATTAAATAGGCTTATTTCAGCAACTTAGGCTTATTAAATAGGCTTATTTCAGCAACTTATGCTTATTAAATAGCCTTATTAAACAGGTTTATTTCAGCAACTTAGGCTCATTAAATAGCATTTTTTAAATAGGCTTAGTTCAGAAACTTAGGCTTATTAAATAGGCTTATTTCAGCAACTTAGGCTCATTAAATAGCCTTATTAAATAGGCTTTTTTCAGCAACTTAGGCTCATTAAATAGCCTTATTAAATAGGCTTATTTCAGCAACTTAGGCTTATTAAATAGCCTTATTAAATAGGCTTATTTTAGCAACTTAGACTTATTAAATCGACTTATTAAATAGACATTTCAGCAACTTAGGCTCATTAAATATGCTTACGAAATATGTTTATTTAAGCAAATTAGGCGTATTAAATAGCATTATTAAATAGGTTTATTTCTGCAACTTAGACTTATTAAATAGCCTTATTAAATAGGTTTATTTCAGCAACTTAGGCTTATTAAATAGGCTTATTTCAGCAACTTATGCTTATTAAATAGCCTTATTAAACAGGTTTATTTCTAGCAATTTAGGCTTATTAAATAGCATTTTTAAATAGGTTTTTTTCAGCAACTTAGACTTATTAAATAGACCTTTTTCATATAGGCTTAGTTCACCAACGTAGGTTTATTAAATAGGCTTATTTCAGCAACTTAAGCTTATTAAATAGCCTTATTTCAGCAACTTAGACTTATTAAATAGGCTTATTCAGCAACTTAGGCTTATTAAATAGCCTTATTAAATAGGCTTATTTCAGCAACTTAGGCTTATTAAATAGGCTTATTTCAGCAACTTAGACATATTAAAAAGGCTCATTTCAGCAACTTAGGCTTATGAAATAGGCTTATTCAGCAACTTAAGCTTATTAAATAGGCTTATTTCAGCAACTTATGCTTATTAAATAGCCTTATTAAACAGGTTTATTTCAGCAACTTAGGCTTATTAAATAGCATTTTTAAATAGGTTTATTTCAGCAACTTAGACTTATTAAATAGGCTTATTTCAGCAACTTGGGCTAATTAAATAGGCTTATTTCAGCAACTTCAACTTATTAAATAGCCTTATTTCAGCAACTTAGACTTATTAAATAGGCTTATTTCAGCAACTTAGGCTTATTAAATAGGCTTATTTCAGCAACTTAGGCTTATTAAATAGCCTTATTTCAGCAACTTAGACTTATTAAATAGGCTTATTTCAGTAACTTAGGCTTATTAAATAGGCTTTTTCAGCAACTTAGGCTTATTAAATAGGCTCATTAAATACTAATTAAATAGGCTTATTAAATAGGCTTATTAAATAGACTTATTAAATAGGCTCAATAAATAGGCTTATTAAATAGGCTTATTAAATAGGCTCATTAAATAGGCTTAATAAATAGGCTTATTAAATAGGCTTATTAAATAGGCTTATTAAATAGGCTTATTAAATAGACTTATTAAATAGGCTTATTAAATAGACTGATTAAATAGCCTCATTAAATAGGCTTATTTTAGCAACTTAGGCTTATTAAATAGGCTTATTTCAGCAACTTAGACTTATTAAAAAGGCTTATTTCAGCAACTTAGGCTTATGAAATAGGCTTATTCAGCAAATTAGGCTTATTAAATAGGCTTATTTCAGCAACTTAGACTTATTAAATAGGCCTATTAAATAGGCTTATTAAATAGACTTATTAAATAGGCTCATTAAATACTTATTAAATAGGCTATTAAATAGGCTTATTAAATAGACTTATTAAATAGGCTCAATAAATAGGCTTATTAAATAGGCTCAATAAATAAGCTTATTAAAAAGGCTCATTAAATACTTATTAAATAGGTTTATTAAATAGGCGTATTAAATAGGCTTATTAAATAGACTTATTAAATAGCCACATTAAAGAGGCTTATTTTAGCAACTTAGGCTTATTAAATAGGTTTATTTCAGCAACTTAGACTTATTAAATAGCCTTACTAAATAGGCTTATTTCAGCAACTTAGGCTTATTAAATAGGCTTATTTCAGCAACTTTTGCTTATTAAATTATTAATAGGCTTATTTTAGCAACTTAGGCTTATTAAATAGGTTTATTTCAGCAACTTATACTTATTAAATAGCCCTATTAAATAGGCTTATTAAATAGACTTATTAAATAGGCTCATTAAATACTTATAAAATAGGCTTATTAAATAGGCTTATTAAATAGGCGTATTAAATAGGCTTATTAAATAGGCTTATTAAATAGGCTTATTAAATAGACATATTAAATAGGCTTATTAAAAAGGCTTATTAAATAGACTTAATACATAGGCTCATTAAATACTTATTAAATAGGTTTATTAAATAGGCGTATTAAATAGGTTTATTAAATAGGCTTATTAAATAGGCTTATTAAATAGGCTTATTAAATAGGCTTATAAAATAGGCTTATTAAATAGACTTATTAAATAGGCTTATTAAAAAGCTTATTAAATAGACTTAATACATAGGCTCATTAAATACTTATTAAATAGGTTTATTAAATAGGCGTATTAAATAGGCTTATTAAATAGGTGTATTAAATAGGCTTATTAAATTGGCTTATTAAATAGGCTTATTAAATAGACTAATTAAATAGGCGTATGAAATAGGCTCAATAAATAGGCTTATTAAATAGGCTCAATAAATAGGCTTATTAAATAGGCTCAATAAATAGGCTTATTAAATAGGCTCAATAAATAGGCTTATTAAATAGGCTCATTAAATACTTATTAAATAGGCTTATTAAATAGACTTATTAAATAGACTCATTAAATAGGCTTATTAAATAGACTTATTAAATAGGTTTATTAAATAGGCTTATTAAATAGACTTATTAAATAGCCTTATTAAATAGGCTTATTTCAGCAACTTAGGCTTATTAAATAGGCTTATTTCAGCAACTTAGACTTATTAAATAGCCTTATTAAATAGGCTTATTTCAGCAACTTAGGGTTATTAAATAGGCTTATTTCAGCAACTCAGGCTTATTAAATAGGCTTATTTCAGCAACTTAGACTTATTAAATAGGCCTATTAAATAGGCTTATTAAATAGTCTTATTAAATAGGCATATTAAATAGACTTATTAAATAGGCTCAATAAATAGGCTTATTAGATAGGCTTATTAAATAGGCTTATTAAATAGGCTTATTAAATAGGCTTATTAAATAGGCTTATTAAATAGGCTTATTAAATAGGCTCAATAAATAGGCTTATTAAATAGGCTCAATAAATAGGCTTATTAAATAGGCTCCATAAATAGGCTTATTAAATAGGCTTAATAAATAGGCTTATTAAATAGGCTCAATAAATAGGCTTATTAAATAGGCTCAATAAATAGACTTATTAAATAGGCTCATTAAATACTTATTAAATAGACTTATTAAATAGACTTATTAAATAGGCTTATTAAATAGACTTATTAAATAGGCTTATTAAAAAGGCATATTAAATAGACTTAATACATAGGCTCATTAAATACTTATTAAATAGGTTTATTAAATAGGCGTAGTAAATAGGCTTATTAAATAGACTTATTAAATAGCCTCATTAAATAGGCTTATTTTAGCAACTTAGGCTTATTAAATAGGCTTATTTCAGCATCTTATGCTTATTAAATAGCCTTATTAAACAGGTTTATTTCAGCAAGATAGGCTCATTAAATAGCATTTTTAAATAGGCTTAGTTCAGAAACTTAGGCTTATTAAATAGGCTTATTTCAGCAACTTAGGCTCATTAAATAGCCTTATTAAATAGGTTTTTTTCAGCAACTTAGGCTCAATAAATAGCCTTATTAAATAGGCTTATTTCAGCAACTTAGGCTTATTAAATAGCCTTATTAAATAGGCTTATTTTAGCAACTTAGACTTATTAAATCGACTTATTAAATAGACATTTCAGCAACTTAGGCTCATTAAATATGCTTATGAAATATGTTTATTTAAGCAAATTAGGCGTATTAAATAGCATTATTAAATAGGTTTATTTCTGCAACTTAGACTTCTTAAATAGCCTTATTAAATAGGTTTATTTCAGCAACTTAGGCTTATTAAATAGGCTTATTTCAGCAACTTATGCTTATTAAATAGCCTTATTAAACAGGTTTATTTCTAGCAATTTAGGCTTATTAAATAGCATTTTTAAATAGGTTTTTTTCAGCAACTTAGACTTATTGAATAGACCTTTTCATATAGGCTTAGTTCACCAATGTAGGTTTATTAAATAGGCTTATTTCAGCAACTTAGGCTTATTAAATAGCCTTATTTCAGCAACTTAGACTTATTAAATAGGCTTATTCAGCAACTTAGGCTTATTAAATAGCCTTATTAAATAGGCTTATTTCAGCAAATTAGGCTTATTAAATAGGCTTATTTCAGCAACTTAGACATATTATAAAGGCTCATTTCAGCAACTTAGGCTTATGAAATAGGCTTATTCAGCAACTTAGGCTTATTAAATAGGCTTATTTCAGCAAATTATGCTTATTAAATAGCCTTATTAAACAGGTTTATTTCAGCAACTTAGGCTTATTAAATAGCATTTTTAAATAGGTTTATTTCAGCAACTTAGACTTATTAAATATACCTTTTTAAATAGGCTTAGTTCAGAAACTTAGGCTTATTAAATAGGCTTATTTCAGCAACTTGGGCTAATTAATTAGGCTTATTTCAGCAACTTATGCTGATTAAATAGGATTATTTCACCAACTTCAACTTATTAAATAGCCTTATTTCAGCAACTTAGACTTATTAAATAGGCTTATTTCATCAACTTAGGCTTATTAAATAGGCTTATTTCAGCAACTTAGGCTTATTAAATAGCCTTATTTCAGCAACTTAGACTTATTAAATAGGCTTTTTTCAGTAAGTTAGGCTTATTAAATAGGCTTATTCAGCAACTTAGGCATGTTAAATAGGCTCATTAAATACTAATTAAATAGGCTTATTAAATAGGCTTATTTAATAGACTTATTAAATAGGCTCAATAAATAGGCTTATTAAATAGGCTTATTAAATAGGCTCATTAAATAGGCTTAATAAATAGGCTTATAAAATAGGCTTATTAAATAGGCTTATTAAATAGGCTTATTAAATAGACTTATTAAATAGGCTTATTAAATAGACTTATTAAATAGCCTCATTAAATAGGCTTATTTTAGCAACTTAGGCTTATTAAATAGGCTTATTTCAGCAACTTAGGCTTATCAAATAGGCTTATTCAGCAACTTAGGCTTATTAAATAGGCTTATTTCAGCAACTTAGACTTATTAAATAGGCCTATTAAATAGGCTTATTAAATAGACTTATTAAATAGGCTCATTAAATACTTATTAAATAGGCTATTAAATAGGCTTATTAAATAGACTTATTAAATAGGCTCAATAAATAGGCTTATTAAATAGGCTTATTAAATAGGCTTATTAAACAGGCTTATTAAATAGACTTATTAAATAGGCTCATTAAATAGGCTCAATAAATAGGCTTATTAAATAGTCTTATTAAATAGACTTATTAAATAGGCTCAATAAATAGGCTTATTAAATAGGCTTATTAAATAGGCGTATTAAATAGGCTTATTAAATAGGCTTATTAAATAGACTAATTAAATAGGCATATGAAATAGGCTCAATAAATAGGCGTATTAAATAGGCTCAATAAATAGGCTTATTAAATAGGCTCAATAAATAGGCTTATTAAATCGGCTCAATAAATAGGCTTATTAAATAGGCTCATTAAATACTTATTAAATAGGTTTATTAAATAGGCGTATTAAATAGGCTTATTAAATAGACTTATTAAATAGCCTCATTAAATAGGCTTATTTCAGCAACTTAGGCTTATTAAATAGGCTTATTTCAGCAACTTATGCTTATTAAATAACCTTATTAAATAGGCTTATTTCAGCAACTTAGGCTAATTAAATAGGCTTATTTCAGCAACTTAGACTTATTAAATAGGCCTATTAAATAGGCTTATTAAATAGGCTTATTAAATAGGCTCATAAATACTTATTAAATAGGCTTATTAAATAGGTTTATTAAATAGACTTATTAAATAGGCTCAATAAATAGGCTTATTAAATAGGCTTATTAAATAGGCTTATTAAATAGGTTTATTAAATAGGCTTATTAAATAGACTTATTAAATAGGCGTATTAAATAGACTTATTAAATAGGCTCATTAAATACTTATTAAATAGGCTTATTAAATAGGCTTATTAAATAGGCTCAATAAATAGGCTTATTTAATAGGCTCAAAAAATAGGCTTATTAAATAGGCTCATTAAATACTTATTAAGTAGGCTTATTAAATAGACTTATTAAATAGACTTATTAAATAGGCTTATTAAATAGACTTATTAAATAGGCTTATTAAAAAGGCTTATTAAAAAGACTTAATACATCGGCTCATTAAATACTTATTAAATAGGTTTATTAAATAGGCGTATTAAATAGGCTTATGAAATAGGCTTATTAAATAGGCTTATTAAATAGGCGTATGAAATAGGATCAATAAATAGGCTCATTAAATAGGCTTATTAAATAGACTTATTAAATAGGCTCATTAAATAGGCTCAATAAATAGGCGTATTAAATAGGCATATTAAATAGGCTTATTAAATAGGCTTATTAAATAGACTAATTAAATAGGCATATGAAATAGGCTCAATAAATAGGCTTATTAAATAGGCTCAATAAATAGGTTTATTAAATAGGCTCAATAAATAGGCTTATTAAATAGGCTCAATAAATAGGCTTATTAAAAAGGCTCATTAAATACTTATTAAATAGGTTTATTAAATAGGCGTATTAAATAGGCTTATTAAATAGACTTATTAAATAGCCTCATTAAATAGGCTTATTTTAGCAACTTAGGCTTATTAAATAGGTTTATTTCAGCAACTTAGACTTATTAAATAGCCTTATTAAATAGGCTTATTTCAGCAACTTAGGCTTATTAAATAGGCTTATTTCAGCAACTTATGCTTTTTAAATTATTAAATAGGCTTATTTTAGCAACTTAGGCTTATTAAATAGGTTTATTTCAGAAACTTAGACTTAATAAATAGCCCTATTAAATAGGCTTATTAAATAGACTTATTAAATAGGCTCATTAAATACTTATAAAATATGCTTATTAAATAGGTTTATTAAATAGGCTTATTAAATAGGCTTATTAAATAGGCTTATTAAATAGGCTTATTAAATAGACTTATTAAATAGGCTTCTTAAAAAGGCTTATTAAATAGACTTAATACATAGGCTCATTAAATACTTATTAAATAGGCTTATTAAATAGGCTAATTAAATTGGCTTATTAAATAGGCTTATTAAATAGGCTTATTAAATAGGCTTATTAAATAGGCTTATTAAATAGACTTATTAAATAGGCTTATTAAAAAGCTTATTAAATAGACTTAATACATAGGCTCATTAAATACTTATTAAATAGGTTTATTAAATAGGCGTATTAAATAGGCTTATTAAATAGGCTTATTAAATAGGCTTATTAAATTGGCTTATTAAATAGGCTTATTAAATAGACTAATTAAATAGGCGTATGAAATAGGCTCAATAAATAGGCTTATTAAATAGGCTCAATAAATAGGCTTATTAAATAGGCTCAATAAATAGGCTTATTAAATAGGCTCAATAAATAAGCTTATTAAATAGGCTCATTAAATACTCATTAAATAGGCTTATTAAATAGACTTATTAAATAGGTTTATTAAACAAGCTTATTAAATAGACTTATTAAATAGCCTCATTAAATAAGCTTATTTTAGCAACTTAGGCTTATTAAATAGGTTTATTTCAGCAACTTAGACTTATTAAATAGCCTTATTAAATAGGCTTATTTCAGCAACTTAGGCTTATTAAATAGGCTTATTTCTGCAACTCAGGCTTATTAAATAGGCTTATTTCAGCAACTTAGACTTATTAAATAGGCCTATTAAATAGGCTTATTAAATAGACTTATTAAATAGTCTCATTAAATACTTATTAAATAGGCGTATTAAATAGGCTTATTAAATAGACTTATTAAATAGTCTAAATAAATAGGCTTATTAGATAGGCTTATTAAATAGGCTTATTAAATAGGCTTATTAAATAGGCTTATTAAATAGGCTCATTAAATAAGCTTATTAAATAGGCTTATTAAATAGGCTCAATAAATAGGCTTATTTAATAGGCTCAATAAATAGGCTTATTAAATAGGCTCAATAAATAGGCTTATTAAATAGGCTCAATAAATAGGCTTATTAAATAGCCTCATTAAATAGGCTTATTTTAACAGCTTAGGCTTATTAAATAGGTTTATTTCAGCAACTTAGACTTATTAAATAGCCTTATTAAATAGGCTTATTTCAGCAACTTAGGCTTATTAAATAGGCTTATTTCAGCAACTTAGGCTTATTAAATATGCTTATTTCAGCAACTTAGACTTATTAAATAGGCCTATTAAATAGGCTTATTAAATAGACTTATTAAATAGGCTCATTACATACTTATTAAATAGGCGTATTAAATAGGCTTATTAAATAGACTTATTAAATAGGCTCAATAAATAGGCTTATTAGATAAGCTTATTAAATAGGCTTATTAAATAGGCTTATTAAATAGGCTTATTAAATAGGCTTATTAAATAAGCTTATTAAATAGGCTTATTAAATAGGCTCAATAAATAGGCTTATTAAATAGGCTTAATAAATAGGCTTATTAAATAGGCTCAATAAATAGGCTTATTAAATAGGCTCAATAAATAGGCTTATTAAATAGGCTCAATAAATAGGCTTATTAAATAGGCTCATTAAATACTTATTAAGTAGGCTTATTAAATAGACTTAATACATAGGCTCATTAAATAATTATTAAATAGGTTTATTAAATAGGCGTATTAAATAGGCTTATTAAATAAGCTTATTAAATAGGTTTATTAAATAGGCTTATTAAATAGGCTTATTAAATAGGCGTATGAAATAGGCTCAATAAATAGGCTTATTAAATACGCTCAATAAATAGGCTTATTAAATAGGCTCAATAAATATGCTTATTAAATAGGCTCAATAAATAGGCTTATTAAATAGGCTCAATAAATAGGCTTATTAAATAGGCTCATTAAATACTTATTAAATAGGCTTATTAAATAGACGTATTAAATAGACTCATTAAATAGGCTTATTAAATAGACTTATTAAATAGCCTCATTAAATAGGCTTATTTTAGCAACTTAGGCTTATTAAATAGGTTTATTTCAGCAACTTAGACTTATTAAATAGCCTTATTAAATAGGCTTATTTCAGCAACTTAGGCTTATTAAATAGGCTTATTTCAGCAACTTAGGCTTATTAAATATGCTTATTTCAGCAACTTAGACTTATTAAATAGGCCTATTAAATAGGCTTATTAAATAGACTTATTAAATAGGCTCATTAAAAACATATTAAATAGGCGTATTAAATAGGCTTATTAAATAGACTTATTAAATAGGCTCAGTAAATAGGCTTATTAGATAGGCTTATTAAATAGGCTTATTGAATAGGCTTATTAAATAAGCTTATTAGATAGGCTTATAAAATAGGCTTATTGAATAGGCTTATTAAATAAGCTTATTAAATAGGCTTATTAAATAGGCGTATGAAATAGGCTCAATAAATAGGCTTATTAAATAGGCTCAATAAATAGGCTTATTAAATAGGCTCAATAAATAGGCTTATTAAATAGGCTCAATAAATAGGCTTATTAAATAGGCTCATTAAATACTTATTAAATAGGCTTATTAAATAGACTTATTAAATAGACTAATTAAATAGGCTTATTAAATAGACTTATTAAATAGGCTTATTAAAAAGGTTTATTAAATAGACTTATTAAATAGGCTCATCAAATACTTATTAAATAGGTTTATTAAATAGGCGTATTAAATAGGTTTATTAAATAGGCGTATTAAATAGGCGTATTAAATAGGCTTATTAAATAGGTTTATTATATAGGCTTATTAAATAGACTTATTAAATAGCCTTATTAAATAGGCTTATTTCAGCAACTTAGGCTTATTAAATAGGCTTATTTCAGCAACTCATGCTCATTAAATAGCCTTATTAAATAGGCTTATTTCAGCAACTTAGGCTTATTAAATAGGCTTATTTCAGCAACTTAGACTTATTAAATAGGCCTATTAAATAGGCTTATTAAATAGACTTATTAAATAGGCTCATTAAATACTTATTAAATAGGCGGATTAAATAGGGTTATTAAATAGACTTATTAAATAGGCTCAATAATGAGGCTTATTAGATAGGCTTATTAAATAGGCTTATTAAATAGGCTTATTAAATAGGCTTATTAAAAAGACTTATTAAATAGGCTCAATAAATAGGCTTATTAAATAGGCTCAATAAATAGGCTTATTAAATAGGCTCAATAAATAGGCGTATTAAATAGGCTCAAAAAATAGGCTTATTAAATAGGCTCATTAAATACTTATTAAGTAGGCTTATTAAATAGACTTATTAAATAGATTTATTAAATAGGCTTATTAAATAGACTTATTAAATAGGCTTATTAAAAAGGCGTATTAAATAGACTTAATACATAGGCTCATTAAATACTTATTAATAGGTTTATTAAATAGGCATATTAAATAGGCTTATTAAATAGGCTTATTAAATAGGCTTATTAAATAGGCTTGTTAAATAGACTTATTAAATAGACTCATTAAATAGGCTTATTTTAGCAACTTAGGCTTATTAAATAGGTTTATTTCAGCAACTTAGACTTATTAAATAGCCTTATTAAATAGGCTTATTTCAGCAACTTAGGCTTATTAAATAGGCTTATTTCAGCAACTTAGGCTTATTAAATAGGCTTATTTCAGCAACTTAGACTTATTAAATAGGCCTATTAAATAGGCTTATTAAATAGACTTATTAAATTGGCGTATTAAATAGGCTTATTAGATAGGCTTAATAAATAGGCTTATTAAATAGGCGTATTAAATAGGCTTATTAAATAGGCTTAGTAAATAAGCTTATTAAATAGGCGTATTAAATAGGCTCAATAAAGAGGCTTATTAAATAGGCTCAATAAATAGGCTTATTAAAAAGGCTTATTAAATAGACTTATTAAATTGGCGTATTAAATAGGCTTATTAGATAGGCGTATTAAATAGGCGTATTAAATAGGCGTATTAAATAGGCGTATTAAATAGGCTTATTAAATAGGTTTAATAAATAGGCTTATTAAATAGACTTATTAAATAGCCTTATTAAATAGGCTTATTTCAGCAACTTAGGCTTATTAAATAGGCTTATTTCAGCAACTCATGCTCATTAAATAGCCTTATTAAATAGGCTTATTTCAGCAACTTAGGCTTATTAAATAGGCTTATTTCAGCAACTTAGACTTATTAAATAGGCCTATTAAATAGGCTTATTAAATAGGCTTATTAAAAAGACTTATTAAATAGGTTCAATAAATAGGCTTATTAAATAGGCTCAATAAATAGGCTTATTAAATAGGCTCAATAAATAGGCTTATTAAATAGGCTCATTAAATACTTATTAAGTAGGCTTATTAAATAGACTTATTAAATAGACTTATTAAATAGGCTTATTCAATAGACTTATTAAATAGGCTCAATAATGAGGCTTATTAGATAGGCTTATTAAATAGGCTTATTAAATAGGCTTATTAAATAGGCTTATTAAAAAGACTTATTAAATAGGTTCAATAAATAGGCTTATTAAATAGGCTCAATAAATAGGCTTATTAAATAGGCTCAATAAATAGGCGTATTAAATAGGCTCAAAAAATAGGCTTATTAAATAGGCTCATTAAATACTTATTAAGTAGGCTTATTAAATAGACTTATTAAATAGACTTATTAAATAGGCTTATTCAATAGACTTATTAAATAGGCTTATTAAAAAGGCGTATTAAATAGACTTAATACATAGGCTCATTAAATACTTATTAAATAGGTTTATTAAATAGGCGTATTAAATAGGCTTATTAAATAGGCTTATTAAATAGGCTTATTAAATAGGCTTGTTAAATAGACTTATTAAATAGACTCATTAAATAGGCTTATTTTAGCAACTTAGGCTTATTAAATAGGTTTATTTCAGCAACTTAGACTTATTAAATAGCCTTATTAAATAGGCTTATTTCAGCAACTTAGGCTTATTAAATAGGCTTATTTCAGCAACTTAGGCTTATTAAATAGGCTTATTTCAGCAATTAAGACTTATTAAATAGGCCTATTAAATAGGCTTATTAGAGAGGCTTAATAAATAGGCTTATTAAATAGGCTTATTAAATAGGCTTATTAAATAGGCTTATTAAATAAGCTTATTAAATAGGCGTATTAAATAGGCTCAATAAATAGGCTTATTAAATAGGCTCAATAAATAGGCTTATTAAATAGGCTCAATAAATAGGCTTGTTAAATAGGCTCAATAAATAGGCTTATTAAATAGGTTCAATGAATAGGCTTATTAAATAGGCTCAATAAATAGGCTTATTAAATAGGCTCAATAAATAGGCTTATTAAATAGGCTCATTAAATACTTATTAAGTAGGCTTATTAAATAGACTTATTAAATAGACTTATTAAATAGGCTTATTAAATAGGCTTATTAAATAGGCTTATTAAATAGGCTTATTAAATAGGCTTATTAAATAGGCTCAATAAATAGGCTTATTAAATAGGCTCATTGAATACTTATTAAATAGGCTTATTAAATAGATGTATTAAATAGACTCATTAAATAGGCTTATTAAATAGGCTCAATAAATAGGTTTATTAAATAGGCTCAATAAATAGGCTTATTAAATAGGCTCATTAAATACTTATTAAATAGGCTTATTAAATAGACTTATTAAATAGACTCATTAAATAGGCTTATTAAATAGGCTTATTAAATAGGCTCAATAAATAGGCTTATTAAATAGGCTCATTGAATACTTATTAAATAGGCTTATTAAATAGATGTATTAAATAGACTCATTAAATAGGCTTATTAAATAGGCTCAATAAATAGGTTTATTAAATAGGCTCAATAAATAGGCTTATTAAATAGGCTCATTAAATACTTATTAAATAGGCTTATTAAATAGACTTATTAAATAGACTCATTAAATAGGCTTATTAAATAGACTTATTAAATAGGCTTATTAAAAAGGCTTATTAAATAAACTTATTAAATAGGCTCATTAAATACTTATTAAAGAGGTTTATTATATAGGCGTATTAAATAGGCTTATTAAATAGGCATATTAAATAGGCTCAATAAATAGGCTTATTAAAAAGGCTCATTAAATACTTATTAAATAGGTTTATTAAAAAGGCGTATTAAATAGGTTTATTAAATAGACTTATTAAATAGCCTCATTAATTAGGCTTATTTTAGCAACTTAGGCTTATTAAATAGGTTTATTTCAGCAACTTAGACTTATTAAATAGCCTTATTAAATAGGCTTATTTCAGCAACTTAGGCTTATTAAATAGGCTTATTTCAGCAACTTATGCTCATTAAATAGCCTTATTAAATAGGCTTATTTCAGCAACTTAGGCTTATTAAATAGGCTTATTCAGCAACTTAGGCTTATTAAATAGGCTTATTAAATAGGCTTATTAAATAGGCTTATTAAATAGACTTATTAAATAGGCTTATTAAATAGGCTTATTAAATAGACTTATTAAATAGACTCATTAAATAGGCTTATTAAATAGGCTCAATAAATAGGCTTATTAAATAGGCTCAATAAATAGGCTTATTAAATAGGCTCATTAAATACTTATTAAATAGGCTTATTAAATAGACTTATTAAATAGACTCATTAAATAGGCTTATTAAATAGACTTATTAAATAGGCTTATTAAAAAGGCTTATTAAATAAACTTATTAAATAGGCTAATTAAATACTTATTAAAGAGGTTTATTAAATAGGTGTATTAAATAGGCTTATTAAATAGGCTTATTAAATAGGTTTATTAAATAGGCTTATTAAATAGACTTATTAAATAGCCTCATTAATTAGGCTTATTCTAGCAACTTAGGCTTATTAAATAGGTTTATTTCAGCAACTTAGACTTATTAAATAGCCTTATTAAATAGGCTTATTTCAGCAACTTAGGCTTATTAAATAGGCTTATTTCAGCAACTTTTGCTCATTAAATAGCCTTATTAAATAGGCTTATTTCAGCAACTTAGGCTTATTAAATAGGCTTATTCAGCAACTTAGGCTTATTAAATAGGCTTATTAAATAGGCTTATTAAATAGGCTTATTAAATAGACTTATTAAATAGGCTTATTAAATAGGCTTATTAAATAGACTTATTAAATAGGCTCAATAAATAGGCTTATTAAATAGGCTTATTAAATAGGCTCATTAAATAGGCTTAATAAATAGGCTTATTAAATAGGCTTATTAAATAGGCTTATTAAATAGGCTTATTAAATAGACTTATCAAATAGGCTTATTAAATAGGCTTATTAAATAGACTCATTAAATAGCCTCATTAAATAGGCTTATTTTAGCAACTTAGGCTTATTAAATAGGCTTATTTCAGCAACTTAAACTTATTCAAAAGGCTTATTTCAGCAACTTAGGCTTATGAAATAGGCTTATTCAGCAACTTAGGCTTATTAAATAGGCTTATTTCAGCAACTAAGACTTATTCAATAGGCCTATTAAATAGGCTTATTAAATAGGCTCAATAAATAGGCTTATTAAATAGGCTTATTAAATAGGCTTATTAAATAGACTTATTAAATAGGCTTATTAAATAGACTTATTAAATAGGCTCAATAAATAGGCATATTAAATAGGCTTATTAAATAGGCTTATTAAATAGGCTTATTAAATAGACTTATTAAATAGGCTTATTAAATAGACTTATTAAATAGGCTCAATAAATAGGCGTATTAAATAGGCTTATTAAATAGGCGTATTGAATAGGCTTATTAAATAGGCTTATTAAATAGACTAATTAAATAGGCGTATGAAATAGGCACAATAAATAGGCGAATTAAATAGGCTCAATAAATAGGCTTATTAAATAGGCTCAATAAATAGGCTTATTAAATCAGCTCAATAAATAGGCTTATTAAATAGGCTCATTAAATACTTATTAAATAGGTTTATTAAATAGGCGTATTAAATAGGCTTATTAAATAGGCTTATTAAATAGGTTTATTAAATAGGCTTATTAAATAGACTTATTAAATAGCCTCATTAAATAGGCTTATTTTAGCAACTTAGGCTTATTAAATAGGTTTATTTCAGCAACTTAGACTTATTAAATAGCCTTACTAAATAGGCTTATTTCAGCAACTTAGGCTTATTAAATAGACTTATTTCAGCAACTTATGCTTATTAAATAGCCTTATTAAATAGGCTTATTTCAGCAACTTAGGCTTATTAAATAGGCTTATTTCAGCAACTTAGACTTATTAAATAGGCCTATTAAATAGGCTTATTAAATAGACTTATTAAATAGGCTCATTAAATACTTATTAAATAGGCTTATTAAATAGGCTTATTAAATAGACTTATTAAAGAGGCTCAATAAATAGGCTTATTAAATAGGCTTATTAAATAGGCTTATTAAATAGTCTTATTAAATAGGCTTATTAAATAGGCTTATTAAATAGGCTTATTAAATAGGCGTATTAAATAGACTTATTAAATAGGCTCAAGAAATAGGCGTATTAAATAGGCTCAATAAATAGGCTTATTAAATAGGCTCAATAAATAGGCTTATTAAATAGGCTCACTAAATAGTCTTATTAAATAGGCTCATTAAATACTTATTAAGTAGGCTTATTAAATAGACTTATTAAATAGACTTATTAAATAGGCTTATTAAATAGACTTATTAAATAGGCTTATTAAAAAGGCTTATTAAATAGACTTAATACATGGGCTCATTAAATACTTATTAAATACGTTTATTAAATAGGCGTATTAAATAGGCTTATTAAATAGGCTTATTAAATAGGCTTATTAAATAGGCTTATGAAATTGGATTATTAAATAGGCTTATTAAATAGGCATATGAAATAGGATCAATAAATAGGCTTATTAAATAGGCTTATTAAATAGACTTATTAAATAGGCTCATTAAATAGGCTCAATAAATAGGCGTATTAAATAGGCGTATTAAATAGGCTTATTAAATAGGCGCAATAAATAGGCTTATTAAATAGGCTCAATAAATAGGCATATTAAATAGGCTCAATAAATAGGCTTATTAAAAAGGCTCATTAAATACTTATTAAATAGGTTTATTAAAAAGGCGTATTAAATAGGTTTATTAAATAGACTTATTAAATAGCCTCATTAAATAGGCTTATTTTAGCAACTTAGGCTTATTAAATAGGTTTATTTCAGCAACTTAGACTTATTAAATAGCCTTACTAAATAGGCTTATTTCAGCAACTTAGGCTTATTAAATAGGCTTATTTCAGCAACTTATGCTTATTAAATTATTAAATAGGCTTATTTTAGCAACTTAGGCTTATTAAATAGGTTTATTTCAGCAACTTAGACTTATTAAATAGCCCTATTAAATAGGCTTATTAAATAGACTTATTAAATAGGCTCATTAAATACTTATAAAATAGGCTTATTAAATAGGCTTATTAAATAGGCTTATTAAATAGGCTTATTAAATAGGCTTATTAAATAGGCTTATTAAATAGACTTATTAAATAGGCTTATTAAAAAGGCTTATTAATTAGACTTAATACATAGGCTCATTAAATATTTATTAAATAGGTTTATTAAATAGGTGTATTAAATATTCTTATTAAATAGGCTTATTAAATAGGCTTATTAAATTGGCTTATTAAATAGGCTTATTAAATAGGCTTATTAAATAGGCTTATTAAATAGGCTTATTAAATAGACTTATTAAATAGGCTTAGTAAAAAGCTTATTAAGTAGACTTAATACATAGGCTCATTAAATACTTATTAAATAGGTTTATTAAATAGGCGTATGAAATAGGCTTATTAAATAGGCTTATCAAATAGGCTTATTAAATTGGCTTATTAAATAGACTAATTAAACAGGTGTATGAAATAGGCTCAATAAATAGGCTTATTAAATAGGCTCAATAAATAGGCTTATTAAATAGGCTCAATAAATAGGCTTATTAAATAGGCTCAATAAATAGGCTTATTAAATAGGCTCATTAAATACTTATTAAATAGGCTTATTAAATAGACGTATTAAATAGACTCATTAAATAGGCTTATTAAATAGACTTATTAAATAGGTTTATTTAATAAGCTTATTAAATAGACGTATTAAATAGCCTCATTAAATAGGCTTATTTTAGCAACTTAGGCTTATTAAATAGGTTTATTTCAGCAACTTAGACTTATTAAATAGCCTTATTAAATAGGCTTATTTCAGCAACTTAGGCTTATTAAATAGGCTTATTTCAGCAACTCAGGCTTATTAAATAGGCTTATTTCAGCAACTTAGACTTATTAAATAGGCCTATTAAATAGGCTTATTAAATAGACTTATTAAATAGGCTCATTAAATACTTATTAAATAGGCGTATTAAATAGGCTTATTAAATAGACTTATTAAATAGGCTCAATAAATAGGCTTATTAGATAGGCTTATTAAATAGGCTTATTAAATAGACTTATTAAATAGGCTTATTAAATAGGCTTATTAAATAAGCTTATTAAATAGGTTTATTAAATACGCTTATTAAATAGACTTATTAAATAGCCTCATTAAATAGGCTTATTTTAGCAACTTAGGCTTATTAAATAGGTTTATTTCAGCAACTTAGACTTAATAAATAGCCTTATTTCAGCAACTTAGGCTTATTAAATAGCCTTATTAAATAGGTTTATTTCAGCAACTTAGACTTATTAAATAGCCTTATTAAATAGGCTTATTTCAGCAACTTAGGCTTATTAAATAGGCTTATTTCAGCAACTCAGGCTTATTGAAAAGGCTTATTTCTGCAACTTAGACTTATTAAATAGGCCTATTAAATAGGCTTATTAAATAGACTTATTAAATAGGCTCATTAAATATTTATTAAATAGGCGTATTAAATAGGCTTATTAAATAGACTTATTAAATAGGCTCAATAAATAGGCTTATTAGATAGGCTTATTAAATAGGCTTATTAAATAGGCTTATTAAATAGGCTTATTAAATAGGCTTATTAAATAAGCTTATTAAATAGGCTTATTAAATAGGCTCAATAAATGGGCTTATTAAATAGGCTCAATAAATAGGCTTATTAAATAGGCTCAATAAATAGGCTTATTAAATAGGCTCAATAAATAGGCTTATAAAATAGGCTCAATAAATAGGCTTATTAAATAGGCTCAATAAATAGGCTTATTAAATAGGCTCAACAAATAGGCTTATTAAATAGGCTCATTAAATACTTATTAAGTAGGCGTATTAAATAGACTTAATACATAGGCTCATTAAATAATTATTAAATAGGTTTATTAAGTAGGCGTATTAAATAGGCTTATTAAATAGGCTTATTAAATAGGCGTATGAAATAGGCTCAATAAATAGGCTTATTAAATAGGCTCAATAAATAGGCTTATTAAATAGGCTCAATAAATAGGCTTATTAAATAGGCTCAATAAATAGGCTTATTAAATAGGCTCATTAAATAGACTTATTAAATAGACTAATTAAATAGGCTAATTAAATAGACTTATTAAATAGGCTTATTAAAAAGGCTTATTAAATAGACTTATTAAATAGGCTCATCAAACACTTATTAAATAGGTTTATTAAATAGGCGTTTTAAATAGGTTTATTAAATAGGCGTAATAAATTGGCTTATTAAATAGGCTTATTAAATAGGTTTATTAAATAGGCTTATTAAATAGACTTATTAAATAGGCTTATTAAAAAGGCTTATTAAATAGACTTATTAAATAGGCTCATCAAATACTTATTAAATAGGTTTATTAAATAGGCGTTTTAAATAGGTTTATTAAATAGGCGTAATAAATTGGCTTATTAAATAGGCTTATTAAATAGGCTTATTAAATAGGCTTATTAAATAGACTTATTAAATAGCCTCATTAAATAGGCTTATTTTAGCAACTTAGGCTTATTAAATAGGTTTATTTCAGCAACTTAGACTTATTAAATAGCCTTATTAAATAGGCTTATTTCAGCAACTTAGGCTTATTAAATAGGCTTATTTCAGCAACTCATGCTCATTAAATAGCCTTATTAAATAGGCTTATTAAATAGACTTATTAAATAGGCTCATTAAATACTTATTAAATAGGCGTATTAAATAGGTTTATTAAATAGACTTATCAAATAGGCTCAATAATAAGGCTTATTAGATAGGCTTATTAGATAGGCTTATTAAATAGGCTTATTAAATAGGCTTATTAAATAGGCTTATTAAAAAGACTTATTAAATAGGCTCAATAAATAGGCTTATTAAATAGGCTCAATAAATAGGCTTATTAAATAGGCTCATTAAATACTTATCAAATAGGCTTATTAAATAGACGTATTAAATAGACTCATTAAATAGGCTTATTAAATAAACTTATTAAATAGGTTTATTAAATAGGTTTATTAAATAGACTTATTAAATAGCCTCATTAAATAGGCTTATTTTAGCAACTTAGGCTTATTAAATAGGTTTATTTCAGCAACTTAGACTTATTAAATAGCCTTATTAAATAGGCTTATTTCAGCAACTTAGGCTTATTAAATAGGCTTATTTCAGCAACTTAGGCTTATTAAATATGCTTATTTCAGCAACTTAGACTTATTAAATAGGCCTATTAAATAGGCTTATTAAATATACTTATTAAATAGGCTCATTAAATACTTAATAAATAGGCGTATTAAATAGGCTTATTAAATAGACTTATTAAATAGGCTCAATAAATAGGCTTATTAGATAGGCTTATTATATAGGCTAATTAAATAGGCTTATTAAATAGGCTTATTAAATAGGCTTATTAAATAGGCTTATTAAATAGGCTTATTAAATAAGCTTATTAAATAGGCTTATTAAATAGGCTCAATAAATGGGCTTATTAAATAGGCTCAATAAATAGGCTTATTAAATAGGCTCAATAAATAGGCTTATTAAATAGGCTCAATAAATAGGCTTATAAAATAGGCTCAATAAATAGGCTTATTAAATAGGCTCAATAAATAGGCTTATTAAATAGGCTCAACAAATAGGCTTATTAAATAGGCTCATTAAATACTTATTAAGTAGGCGTATTAAATAGACTTAATACATAGGCTCATTAAATAATTATTAAATAGGTTTATTAAGTAGGCGTATTAAATAGGCTTATTAAATAGGCTTATTAAATAGGCGTATGAAATAGGCTCAATAAATAGGCTTATTAAATAGGCTCAATAAATAGGCTTATTAAATAGGCTCAATAAATAGGCTTATTAAATAGGCTCAATAAATAGGCTTATTAAATAGGCTCATTAAATAGACTTATTAAATAGACTAATTAAATAGGCTAATTAAATAGACTTATTAAATAGGCTTATTAAAAAGGCTTATTAAATAGACTTATTAAATAGGCTCATCAAACACTTATTAAATAGGTTTATTAAATAGGCGTTTTAAATAGGTTTATTAAATAGGCGTAATAAATTGGCTTATTAAATAGGCTTATTAAATAGGTTTATTAAATAGGCTTATTAAATAGACTTATTAAATAGGCTTATTAAAAAGGCTTATTAAATAGACTTATTAAATAGGCTCATCAAATACTTATTAAATAGGTTTATTAAATAGGCGTTTTAAATAGGTTTATTAAATAGGCGTAATAAATTGGCTTATTAAATAGGCTTATTAAATAGGCTTATTAAATAGGCTTATTAAATAGACTTATTAAATAGCCTCATTAAATAGGCTTATTTTAGCAACTTAGGCTTATTAAATAGGTTTATTTCAGCAACTTAGACTTATTAAATAGCCTTATTAAATAGGCTTATTTCAGCAACTTAGGCGTATTAAATAGGCTTATTTCAGCAACTCATGCTCATTAAATAGCCTTATTAAATAGGCTTATTAAATAGACTTATTAAATAGGCTCATTAAATACTTATTAAATAGGCGTATTAAATAGGTTTATTAAATAGACTTATCAAATAGGCTCAATAATAAGGCTTATTAGATAGGCTTATTAGATAGGCTTATTAAATAGGCTTATTAAATAGGCTTATTAAATAGGCTTATTAAAAAGACTTATTAAATAGGCTCAATAAATAGGCTTATTAAATAGGCTCAATAAATAGGCTTATTAAATAGGCTCATTAAATACTTATCAAATAGGCTTATTAAATAGACGTATTAAATAGACTCATTAAATAGGCTTATTAAATAGACTTATTAAATAGGTTTATTAAATAGGTTTATTAAATAGACTTATTAAATAGCCTCATTAAATAGGCTTATTTTAGCAACTTAGGCTTATTAAATAGGTTTATTTCAGCAACTTAGACTTATTAAATAGCCTTATTAAATAGGCTTATTTCAGCAACTTAGGCTTATTAAATAGGCTTATTTCAGCAACTTAGGCTTATTAAATATGCTTATTTCAGCAACTTAGACTTATTAAATAGGCCTATTAAATAGGCTTATTAAATATACTTATTAAATAGGCTCATTAAATACTTAATAAATAGGCGTATTAAATAGGCTTATTAAATAGACTTATTAAATAGGCTCAATAAATAGGCTTATTAGATAGGCTTATTATATAGGCTAAGTAAATAGGCTTATTAAATAGGCTTATTAAATAGGCTTATTAAATAGACTTATTAAATAGCCTCATTAAATAGGCTTATTTTAGCAACTTAGGCTTATTAAATAGGTTTATTTCAGCAACTTAGACTTATTAAATAGCCTTATTAAATAGGCTTATTTCAGCAACTTAGGCTTATTAAATAGGCTTATTTCAGCAACTCATGCTCATTAAATAGCCTTATTAAATAGGCTTATTAAATAGACTTATTAAATAGGCTCATTAAATACTTATTAAATAGGCGTATTAAATAGGTTTATTAAATAGACTTATCAAATAGGCTCAATAATAAGGCTTATTAGATAGGCTTATTAGATAGGCTTATTAAATAGGCTTATTAAATAGGCTTATTAAATAGGCTTATTAAAAAGACTTATTAAATAGGCTCAATAAATAGGCTTATTAAATAGGCTCAATAAATAGGCTTATTAAATAGGCTCATTAAATACTTATCAAATAGGCTTATTAAATAGACGTATTAAATAGACTCATTAAATAGGCTTATTAAATAGACTTATTAAATAGGTTTATTAAATAGGTTTATTAAATAGACTTATTAAATAGCCTCATTAAATAGGCTTATTTTAGCAACTTAGGCTTATTAAATAGGTTTATTTCAGCAACTTAGACTTATTAAATAGCCTTATTAAATAGGCTTATTTCAGCAACTTAGGCTTATTAAATAGGCTTATTTCAGCAACTTAGGCTTATTAAATATGCTTATTTCAGCAACTTAGACTTATTAAATAGGCCTATTAAATAGGCTTATTAAATATACTTATTAAATAGGCTCATTAAATACTTAATAAATAGGCGTATTAAATAGGCTTATTAAATAGACTTATTAAATAGGCTCAATAAATAGGCTTATTAGATAGGCTTATTATATAGGCTAATTAAATAGGCTTATTAAATAGGCTTATTAAATAGGCTTATTAAATAGGCTTATTAAATAGGCTTATTAAATAAGCTTATTAAATAGGCTTATTAAATAGGCTCAATAAATGGGCTTATTAAATAGGCTCAATAAATAGGCTTATTAAATAGGCTCAATAAATAGGCTTATTAAATAGGCTCAATAAATAGGCTTATAAAATAGGCTCAATAAATAGGCTTATTAAATAGGCTCAATAAATAGGCTTATTAAATAGGCTCAACAAATAGGCTTATTAAATAGGCTCATTAAATACTTATTAAGTAGGCGTATTAAATAGACTTAATACATAGGCTCATTAAATAATTATTAAATAGGTTTATTAAGTAGGCGTATTAAATAGGCTTATTAAATAGGCTTATTAAATAGGCGTATGAAATAGGCTCAATAAATAGGCTTATTAAATAGGCTCAATAAATAGGCTTATTAAATAGGCTAATTAAATAGACTTATTAAATAGGCTTATTAAAAAGGCTTATTAAATAGACTTATTAAATAGGCTCATCAAACACTTATTAAATAGGTTTATTAAATAGGCGTTTTAAATAGGTTTATTAAATAGGCGTAATAAATTGGCTTATTAAATAGGCTTATTAAATAGGTTTATTAAATAGGCTTATTAAATAGACTTATTAAATAGGCTTATTAAAAAGGCTTATTAAATAGACTTATTAAATAGGCTCATCAAATACTTATTAAATAGGTTTATTAAATAGGCGTTTTAAATAGGTTTATTAAATAGGCGTAATAAATTGGCTTATTAAATAGGCTTATTAAATAGGCTTATTAAATAGGCTTATTAAATAGACTTATTAAATAGCCTCATTAAATAGGCTTATTTTAGCAACTTAGGCTTATTAAATAGGTTTATTTCAGCAACTTAGACTTATTAAATAGCCTTATTAAATAGGCTTATTTCAGCAACTTAGGCGTATTAAATAGGCTTATTTCAGCAACTCATGCTCATTAAATAGCCTTATTAAATAGGCTTATTAAATAGACTTATTAAATAGGCTCATTAAATACTTATTAAATAGGCGTATTAAATAGGTTTATTAAATAGACTTATCAAATAGGCTCAATAATAAGGCTTATTAGATAGGCTTATTAGATAGGCTTATTAAATAGGCTTATTAAATAGGCTTATTAAATAGGCTTATTAAAAAGACTTATTAAATAGGCTCAATAAATAGGCTTATTAAATAGGCTCAATAAATAGGCTTATTAAATAGGCTCATTAAATACTTATCAAATAGGCTTATTAAATAGACGTATTAAATAGACTCATTAAATAGGCTTATTAAATAGACTTATTAAATAGGTTTATTAAATAGGTTTATTAAATAGACTTATTAAATAGCCTCATTAAATAGGCTTATTTTAGCAACTTAGGCTTATTAAATAGGTTTATTTCAGCAACTTAGACTTATTAAATAGCCTTATTAAATAGGCTTATTTCAGCAACTTAGGCTTATTAAATAGGCTTATTTCAGCAACTTAGGCTTATTAAATATGCTTATTTCAGCAACTTAGACTTATTAAATAGGCCTATTAAATAGGCTTATTAAATATACTTATTAAATAGGCTCATTAAATACTTAATAAATAGGCGTATTAAATAGGCTTATTAAATAGACTTATTAAATAGGCTCAATAAATAGGCTTATTAGATAGGCTTATTATATAGGCTAAGTAAATAGGCTTATTAAATAGGCTTATTAAATAGGCTTATTAAATAAGCTTATTAAATAGGCTTATAAAATAGGCTCAATAAATAGGCTTATTAAATAGGCTCAATAAATAGGCTTATTAAATAGGCTCAATAAATAGGCTTATTAAATAGGCTTAATAAATAGGCTTATTAAATAGGCTCTATAAATAGGCTTATTAAATAGGCTCATTAAATACTTATTAAGTAGGCTTATTAAATAGACTTATTAAATAGACTTATTAAATAGGCTTATTAAATAGACTTATTAAATAGGCTTATTAAAAAGGCTTATTAAATAGACTTAATACATAGGCTCATTAAATAATTATTAAATAGGATTATTAAATGGGCGTATTAAATAGGCTTATTAAATAGGCTTATTAAATAGGCTTATTAAATAGGCTTATTAAATAGGCGTATGAAATAGGCTCAATAAATAGGCTTATTAAATAGGCTCAATAAATAGGCTCATTAAATAGGCTCAATAAATAGGCTTATTAAATAGGCTCAATAAATAGGCTTATTAAATAGACTAATTAAATAGGCTTATTAAAAAGGCTTATTAAATAGACTTATTAAATAGGCTCATCAAATACTTATTAAATAGGTTTATTAAATAGGCGTATTAAATAGGTTTATTAAATAGGCGTATTAAATAGGTTTATTAAATAGGCTTATTAAATAGGTTTATTAAATAGGCTTATTAAATAGACTTATCAAATAGCCTCATTAAATGGGCTTATTTTAGCAACTTAGGCTTATTAAATAGGCTTATTTTAGCAACTTAGGCTTATTAAATAGGTTTATTTCAGCAACTTAGACTTATTAAATAGCCTTATTAAATAGGCTTATTTCAGCAACTTAGGCTTATTAAATAGGCTTATTTTAGCAACTTAGGCTTATTAAATAGGTTTATTTCAGCAACTTAAACTTATTAAATAGCCTTATTAAATAGGCTTATTTCAGCAACTTAGGCTTATTACATAGGCTTATTTCAGCAACTTAGACTTATTAAATAGGCCTATTAAATAGGCTTATTAAATAGACTTATTAAATAGGTTCATTAAATACTTATTAAATAGGCGTATTAAATAGGTTTATTAAATAGACTTATTAAATAGGCTCAATAATAAGGCTTATTAGATAGGCTTATTAAATAGGCTTATTAAATAGGCTTATTAAATAGGCTTATTAAATAGGCTTATTAAAAAGACTTATTAAATAGGCTCAATAAATAGGCTTATTAAATAGGCTCAATAAATAGGCTCATTAAATAGGCTCAATAAACAGGCTTATTAAATAGGCTCAATAAATAGGCTTATTAAATAGACTAATTAAATAGGCTTATTAAATAGACTTATTAAATAGGCTTATTAAAAAGGCTTATTAAATAGACTTAATACATAGGCTCATTAAATAATTATTAAATAGGATTATTAAATGGGCGTATTAAATAGGCTTATTAAATAGGCTTATTAAATAGGCTTATTAAATAGGCTTATTAAATAGGCGTATGAAATAGGCTCAATAAATAGGCTTATTAAATAGGCTCAATAAATAGGCTCATTAAATAGGCTCAATAAATAGGCTTATTAAATAGGCTCAATAAATAGGCTTATTAAATAGACTAATTAAATAGGCTTATTAAAAAGGCTTATTAAATAGACTTATTAAATAGGCTCATCAAATACTTATTAAATAGGTTTATTAAATAGGCGTATTAAATAGGTTTATTAAATAGGCGTATTAAATAGGCTTATTAAATAGGCTTATTAAATAGGTTTATTAAATAGGCTTATTAAATAGACTTATCCAATAGCCTCATTAAATGGGCTTATTTTAGCAACTTAGGCTTATTAAATAGGCTTATTTTAGCAACTTAGGCTTATTAAATAGGTTTAATTCAGCAACTTAGACTTATTAAATAGCCTTATTAAATAGGCTTATTTCAGCAACTTAGGCTTATTAAATAGGCTTATTTCAGCAACTCATGCTCATTAAATAGCCTTATTAAATAGGCTTATTTCAGCAACTTAGGCTTATTACATAGGCTTATTTCAGCAACTTAGACTTATTAAATAGGCCTATTAAATAGGCTTATTAAATAGACTTATTAAATAGGTTCATTAAATACTTATTAAATAGGTGTATTAAATAGGTTTATTAAATAGACTTATTAAATAGGCTCAATAATAAGGCTTATTAGATAGGCTTATTAAATAGGCTTATTAAATAGGCTTATTAAATAGGCTTATTAAATAGGCTTATTAAAAAGACTTATTAAATAGGCTCAATAAATAGGCTTATTAAATAGGCTCAATAAATAGGCTCATTAAATAGGCTCAATAAATAGGCTTATTAAATAGGCTCAATAAATAGGCTTATTAAATAGACTAATTAAATAGGCTTATTAAAAAGGCTTATTAAATAGACTTATTAAATAGGCTCATCAAATACTTATTAAATAGGTTTATTAAATAGGCGTATTAAATAGGTTTATTAAATAGGCGTATTAAATAGGCTTATTAAATAGGCTTATTAAATAGGTTTATTAAATAGGCTTATTAAATAGACTTATCAAATAGCCTCATTAAATGGGCTTATTTTAGCAACTTAGGCTTATTAAATAGGCTTATTTTAGCAACTTAGGCTTATTAAATAGGTTTATTTCAGCAACTTAGACTTATTAAATAGCCTTATTAAATAGGCTTATTTCAGCAACTTAGGCTTATTAAATAGGCTTATTTCAGCAACTCATGCTCATTAAATAGCCTTATTAAATAGGCTTATTTCAGCAACTTAGGCTTATTACATAGGCTTATTTCAGCAACTTAGACTTATTAAATAGGCCTATTAAATAGGCTTATTAAATAGACTTATTAAATAGGTTCATTAAATACTTATTAAATAGGCGTATTAAATAGGTTTATTAAATAGACTTATTAAATAGGCTCAATAATAAGGCTTATTAGATAGGCTTATTAAATAGGCTTATTAAATAGGCTTATTAAATAGGCTTATTAAATAGGCTTATTAAAAAGACTTATTAAATAGGCTCAATAAATAGGCTTATTAAATAGGCTCAATAAATAGGCTTATTAAATAGGCTCAATAAATAGGCGTATTAAATAGGCTCAAAAAATAGGCTTATTAAATAGGCTCATTAAATAAACTTATTAAATAGGCTTATTAAAAAGGCGTATTAAATAGACTTATTACATAAGCTCATTAAATACTTATTAAATAGGTTTATTAAATAGGCATATTAAATATGCTTATTAAATAGGCTTATTAAATAGGCTTATTAAATAGCCTCATTAAATAGGCTTATTTTAGCAACTTGTGCTTATTAAATAGGTTTATTTCAGCAACTTAGACTTATTAAATAGCCTTATTAAATAGGCTTATTTAAGCAACTCAGGCTTATTAAATAGACTTATTCAGCAACTTAGGCTTATTAAATAGGCTTATTAAATAGGCCTTTTTCAGCAACTTAGGCTTATTAAATAGGCTTATTCAGCAACTTAGGCTTATTAAATAGGCTCATTAAATATTAATTAAATAGGCTTATTAAACAGGCTTATTAAATAGACTTATTAAATAGGCTCAATAAATAGGCTGATTAAATAGGCTTATTAAATAGGCTCATTAAATAGGCTTCATATATAGGCTTATTAAATAGGCTTATTAAATAGGCTTATTAAATAGGCTTATTTAATAGGCTTATTTAATAGGCTTATTAAATAGGCTTATTAAATAGACTTATTAAATAGGCTTACTAAATAGGCTTATTAAATAGACTTATTAAATAGCCTCATTAAATAGGCTTATTTCAGCAACTTAGACTTATTAAAAAGGCTTATTTCAGCAACTTAGGCTTATGAAAAAGGCTTATTCAGCAACTTAGGCTTATTAAATAGGCTTATTTCAGCAACTTAGACTTATTAAATAGGCCTATTAAATAGGCTTATTAAATAGACTTATTAAATAGGCTCATTAAATACTTATTAAATAGGCTATTAAATAGGCTTATTAAATAGACTTATTAAATAGGCTCAATAAATAGGCTTATTAAATAGGCTTATTAAATAGGCTTATTAAATAGGCTTATTAAATAGACTTATTAAATAGGCTCATTAAATAGGCTCAATAAATAGGCTTATTAAATAGGCTTATTAAATAGACTTATTAAATAGGCTCATTAAATAGCCTTATTAAATAGGCTTATTTCAGCAACTTAGGCTTATTACATAGGCTTATTTCAGCAACTTAGACTTATTAAATAGGCCTATTAAATGGGCTTATTAAATAGACTTATTAAATAGGCTCATTAAATACTTATTAAATAGGCATATTAAATAGGTTTATTAAATAGACTTATTAAATAGGCTCAATAATAAGGCTTATTAGATAGGCTTATTAGATAGGCTTATTAAATAGGCTTATTAAATAGGCTTATTAAATAGGCTTATTAAAAAGGCTTATTAAATAGGCTCAATAAATAGGCTTATTAAATAGGCTCAATAAATAGGCTTATTAAATAGGCTCATTAAATACTTATCAAATAGGCTTATTAAATAGACGTATTAAATAGACTCATTAAATAGGCTTATTAAATAGACTTATTAAATAGGTTTGTTAAATAGGCTTATTAAATAGACTTATTAAATAGCCTCATTAAATAGGCTTATTTTAGCAACTTAGGCTTATTAAATAGGTTTATTTCAGCAACTTAGACTTATTAAATAGTCTTATTAAATAGGCTTATTTCAGCAACTTAGGCTTATTAAATAGGCTTATTTCAGCAACTTAGGCTTATTAAATATGCTTATTTCAGCAACTTAGACTTATTAAATAGGCCTATTAAATATGCTTATTAAATAGACTTATTAAATAGGCTCATTAAATACTTATTAAATAGGCATATTAAATAGGCTTATTAAATAGGCATATTAAATAGGCTTATTAAATAGGCTTATTAAATAGGCTTATTAAATAGGCTTATTAAATAGGCTTATTAAATAAGCTTATTAAATAGGCTTATTAAATAGGCTCAATAAATAGGCTTATTAAATAGGCTCAATAAATAGGCTTATTAAATCGGCTCATTAAATACTTATTAAGTAGGCTTATTAAATAGACTTATTAAATAGACTTATTAAATAGGCTTATTAAATAGACTTATTAAATAGGCTTATTAAAAAGTCTTATTAAATAGACTTAATACATAGGCTCATTAAATAATTATTAAATAGGTTTATTAAATGGGCGTATTAAATAGGCTTATTAAATAGGCTTATTAAATAGGCTTATTAAATAGGCTTATTAAATAGGCGTATGAAATAGGCTCAATAAATAGGCTTATTAAATAGGCTCAATAAATAGGCTTATTAAATAGGCTCAATAAATAGGCTTATTAAATAGGCTCAATAAATAGGCTTATTAAATAGGCTCGTTAAATACTTATTAAATAGGCTTATTAAATAGACTAATTAAATAGGCTAATTAAATAGACTTATTAAATAGGCTTATTAAAAAGGCTTATTAAATAGACTTATTAAATAGGCTCATCAAATACTTATTAAATAGGTTTATTAAATAGGCGTATTAAATAGGTTTATTAAATATGCGTATTAAATAGGCTTATTAAATAGGCTTATTAAATAGGTTTATTAAATAGGCTTATTAAATAGACTTATTAAATAGCCTCATTAAATAGGCTTATTTTAGCAACTTAGGCTTATTAAATAGGTTTATTTCAGCAACTTAGACTTATTAAATAGCCTTATTAAATAGGCTTATTTCAGCAACTTAGGCTTATTAAATAGGCTTATTTCAGCAACTCATGCTCATTAAATAGCCTTATTAAATAGGCTTATTTCAGCAACTTAGGCTTATTACATAGGCTTATTTCAGCAACTTAGACTTATTAAATAGGCCTATTAAATAGGCTTATTAAATAGACTTATTAAATAGGCTCATTAAATACTTATTAAGTAGGCGTATTAAATAGGTTTATTAAATAGACTTATTAAATAGGCTCAATAATAAGGCTTATTAGATAGGCTTATTAAATAGGCTTATTAAATAGGCTTATTAAATAGGCTTATTAAATAGGCTTATTAAAAAGACTTATTAAATAGGCTCAATAAATAGGCTTATTAAATAGGCTCAATAAATAGGCTTATTAAATAGGCTCAATAAATAGGCGTATTAAATAGGCTCAAAAATAGGCTTATTAAATAGGCTCATTAAATACTTATTAAGTAGGCTTATTAAATAGACTTATTAAATAGACTTATTAAATAGGCTTATTAAATAGACTTAATAAATAGGCTTATTAAAAAGGCGTATTAAATAGACTTAATACATAGGCTCATTAAATACTTATTAAATAGGTTTATTAAATAGGCGTATTAAATATGCTTATTAAATAGGCTTATTGAATAGGCTTATTAAATAGGCTTATTAAATAGACTTATTAAATAGCCTCATTAAATAGGCTTATTTTAGCAACTTGTGCTTATTAAATAGGTTTATTTCAGCAACTTAGACTTATTAAATAGCCTTATTAAATAGGCTTATTTCAGCAACTCAGGCTTATTAAATAGACTTATTCAGCAACTTAGGCTTATTAAATAGGCTTATTAAATATGCCTTTTTCAGCAACTTAGGCGTATTAAATAGGCTTATTCAGCAACTTAGGCTTATTAAATAGGCTCATTAAATATTAATTAAATAGGCTTATTAAACAGGCTTATTAAATAGACTCATTAAATAGGCTCAATAAATAGGCTGATTAAATAGGCTTATTAAATAGGCTCATTAAATAGGCTTAATATATAGGCTTATTAAATAGGCTTATTAAATAGGCTTATTAAATAGGCTTATTTAATAGGCTTATTAAATAGGCTTATTAAATAGGCTTATTAAATAGACTTATTAAATAGCCTCATTAAATAGGCTTATTTTAGCAACTTAGGCTTATTAAATAGGCTTATTTCAGCAACTTAGACTTATTAAAAAGGCTTATTTCAGCAACTTAGGCTTATGAAATAGGCTTATTCAGCAACTTAGGCTTATTAAATAGGCTTATTTCAGCAACTTAGACTTATTAAATAGGCTTATTAAATAGACTTATTAAATAGGCTCAATAAATAGGCTTATTAAATAGGCTTATTAAATAGGCTTATTAAATAGGCTTATTAAATAGACTTATTAAATAGGCTCATTAAATAGGCTCAATAAATAGGCTTATTAAATAGGCTTATTTCAGCAACTTAGACTTATTAAATAGGCCTATTAAATAGGCTTATTAAATAGACTTATTAAATAGGCTCATTAAATACTTATTAAATAGGCTATTAAATAGGCTTATTAAATAGACTTATTAAATAGGCTCAATAAATAGGCTTATTAAATAGGCTTATTAAATAGGCTTATTAAATAGGCTTATTAAATAGACTTATTAAATAGGCTCATTAAATAGGCTCAATAAATAGGCTTATTAAATAGGCTTATTAAATAGACTTATTAAATAGGCTCATTAAATAGCCTTATTAAATAGGCTTATTTCAGCAACTTAGGCTTATTACATAGGCTTATTTCAGCAACTTAGACTTATTAAATAGGCCTATTAAATGGGCTTATTAAATAGACTTATTAAATAGGCTCATTAAATACTTATTAAATAGGCATATTAAATAGGTTTATTAAATAGACTTATTAAATAGGCTCAATAATAAGGCTTATTAGATAGGCTTATTAGATAGGCTTATTAAATAGGCTTATTAAATAGGCTTATTAAATAGGCTTATTAAAAAGGCTTATTAAATAGGCTCAATAAATAGGCTTATTAAATAGGCTCAATAAATAGGCTTATTAAATAGGCTCATTAAATACTTATCAAATAGGCTTATTAAATAGACGTATTAAATAGACTCATTAAATAGGCTTATTAAATAGACTTATTAAATAGGTTTATTAAATAGGCTTATTAAATAGACTTATTAAATAGCCTCATTAAATAGGCTTATTTTAGCAACTTAGGCTTATTAAATAGGTTTATTTCAGCAACTTAGACTTATTAAATAGTCTTATTAAATAGGCTTATTTCAGCAACTTAGGCTTATTAAATAGGCTTATTTCAGCAACTTAGGCTTATTAAATATGCTTATTTCAGCAACTTAGACTTATTAAATAGGCCTATTAAATAGGCTTATTAAATAGACTTATTAAATAGGCTCATTAAATACTTATTAAATAGGCATATTAAATAGGCTTATTAAATAGGCATATTAAATAGGCTTATTAAATAGGCTTATTAAATAGGCTTATTAAATAGGCTTATTAAATAGGCTTATTAAATAAGCTTATTAAATAGGCTTATTAAATAGGCTCAATAAATAGGCTTATTAAATAGGCTCAATAAATAGGCTTATTAAATCGGCTCATTAAATACTTATTAAGTAGGCTTATTAAATAGACTTATTAAATAGACTTATTAAATAGGCTTATTAAATAGACTTATTAAATAGGCTTATTAAAAAGGCTTATTAAATAGACTTAATACATAGGCTCATTAAATAATTATTAAATAGGTTTATTAAATGGGCGTATTAAATAGGCTTATTAAATAGGCTTATTAAATAGGCTTATTAAATAGGCTTATTAAATAGGCGTATGAAATAGGCTCAATAAATAGGCTTATTAAATAGGCTCAATAAATAGGCTTATTAAATAGGCTCAATAAATAGGCTTATTAAATAGGCTCAATAAATAGGCTTATTAAATAGGCTCGTTAAATACTTATTAAATAGGCTTATTAAATAGACTAATTAAATAGGCTAATTAAATAGACTTATTAAATAGGCTTATTAAAAAGGCTTATTAAATAGACTTATTAAATAGGCTCATCAAATACTTATTAAATAGGTTTATTAAATAGGCGTATTAAATAGGTTTATTAAATATGCGTATTAAATAGGCTTATTAAATAGGCTTATTAAATAGGTTTATTAAATAGGCTTATTAAATAGACTTATTAAATAGCCTCATTAAATAGGCTTATTTTAGCAACTTAGGCTTATTAAATAGGTTTATTTCAGCAACTTAGACTTATTAAATAGCCTTATTAAATAGGCTTATTTCAGCAACTTAGGCTTATTAAATAGGCTTATTTCAGCAACTCATGCTCATTAAATAGCCTTATTAAATAGGCTTATTTCAGCAACTTAGGCTTATTACATAGGCTTATTTCAGCAACTTAGACTTATTAAATAGGCCTATTAAATAGGCTTATTAAAAAGACTTATTAAATAGGCTCATTAAATACTTATTAAGTAGGCGTATTAAATAGGTTTATTAAATAGACTTATTAAATAGGCTCAATAATAAGGCTTATTAGATAGGCTTATTAAATAGGCTTATTAAATAGGCTTATTAAATAGGCTTATTAAATAGGCTTATTAAAAAGACTTATTAAATAGGCTCAATAAATAGGCTTATTAAATAGGCTCAATAAATAGGCTTATTAAATAGGCTCAATAAATAGGCGTATTAAATAGGCTCAAAAATAGGCTTATTAAATAGGCTCATTAAATACTTATTAAGTAGGCTTATTAAATAGACTTATTAAATAGACTTATTAAATAGGCTTATTAAATAGACTTAATAAATAGGCTTATTAAAAAGGCGTATTAAATAGACTTAATACATAGGCTCATTAAATACTTATTAAATAGGTTTATTAAATAGGCGTATTAAATATGCTTATTAAATAGGCTTATTGAATAGGCTTATTAAATAGGCTTATTAAATAGACTTATTAAATAGCCTCATTAAATAGGCTTATTTTAGCAACTTGTGCTTATTAAATAGGTTTATTTCAGCAACTTAGACTTATTAAATAGCCTTATTAAATAGGCTTATTTCAGCAACTCAGGCTTATTAAATAGACTTATTCAGCAACTTAGGCTTATTAAATAGGCTTATTAAATATGCCTTTTTCAGCAACTTAGGCGTATTAAATAGGCTTATTCAGCAACTTAGGCTTATTAAATAGGCTCATTAAATATTAATTAAATAGGCTTATTAAACAGGCTTATTAAATAGGCTCATTAAATAGGCTTAATATATAGGCTTATTAAATAGGCTTATTAAATAGGCTTATTAAATAGGCTTATTTAATAGGCTTATTAAATAGGCTTATTAAATAGGCTTATTAAATAGACTTATTAAATAGGCTTATTAAATAGCCTCATTAAATAGGCTTATTTTAGCAACTTAGGCTTATTAAATAGGCTTATTTCAGCAACTTAGACTTATTAAAAAGGCTTATTTCAGCAACTTAGGCTTATGAAATAGGCTTATTCAGCAACTTAGGCTTATTAAATAGGCTTATTTCAGCAACTTAGACTTATTAAATAGGCCTATTAAATAGGCTTATTAAATAGACTTATTAAATAGGCTCATTAAATACTTATTAAATAGGCTATTAAATAGGCTTATTAAATAGACTTATTAAATAGGCTCAATAAATAGGCTTATTAAATAGGCTTATTAAATAGGCTTATTAAATAGGCTTATTAAATAGACTTATTAAATAGGCTCATTAAATAGGCTCAAAAAATAGGCTTATTAAATAGGCTTATTAAATAGGCTTAATATATAGGCTTATTAAATAGGCTTATTAAATAGGCTTATTAAATAGGCTTATTTAATAGGCTTATTAAATAGGCTTATTAAATAGGCTTATTAAATAGACTTATTAAATAGGCTTATTAAATAGGCTTATTAAATAGACTTATTAAATAGCCTCATTAAATAGGCTTATTTTAGCAACTTAGGCTTATTAAATAGGCTTATTTCAGCAACTTAGACTTATTAAAAAGGCTTATTTCAGCAACTTAGGCTTATGAAATAGGCTTATTCAGCAACTTAGGCTTATTAAATAGGCTTATTTCAGCAACTTAGACTTATTAAATAGGCCTATTAAATAGGCTTATTAAATAGACTTATTAAATAGGCTCATTAAATACTTATTAAATAGGCTATTAAATAGGCTTATTAAATAGACTTATTAAATAGGCTCAATAAATAGGCTTATTAAATAGGCTTATTAAATAGGCTTATTAAATAGGCTTATTAAATAGACTTATTAAATAGGCTCATTAAATAGGCTCAATAAATAGGCTTATTAAATAGGCTTATTAAATAGACTTATTAAATAGGCTCAATAAATAGGCGTATTAAATAGGCTTATTAAATAGGCGTATTAAATAGGCTCATTAAATAGGCTTATTAAATAGACTAATTAAATAGGCGTATGAAATAGGCTCAATAAATAGGCGTATTAAATCGGCTCAATAAATAGGCTTATTAAATAGGCTCATTAAATACTTATTAAATAGGTTTATTAAATAGGCGTATTAAATAGGCTTATTAAATAGGCTTATTAAATAGGTTTATTAAATAGCCTCATTAAATAGGCTCATTTTAGCAACGTAGGCTTATTAAATAGGTTTATTTCAGCAACTTAGACTTATTAAATAGCCTTATTAAATAGGCTTATTTCAGCAACTAAGGCTTATTAAATAGGCTTATTTCAGCAACTTAGGCATATTAAATTAGCTTATTTCAGCAACTTAGACTTATTAAATAGGCCTATTAAATAGGCTTATTAAATAGACTTATTAAATAGGCTCAATAAATAGGCTTATTAGATAGGCTTATTAAATAGGCTTATTAAATAGGCTTATTAAATAGGCTTATTAAATAGGCTTATTAAATAAGCTTATGAAATAGGCTTATTAAATAGGCTCAATATATAGGCTTATTAAATAGGCTTATTAAATAGGTTTATTAAATAGGCTTATTAAATAGACTTATTAAATATCCTCATTAAATAGGCTGATTTTAGCAACTTAGGCTTATTAAATAGGTTTATTTCAGCAACTTAGACTTATTAAATAGCCTTATTAAATAGGCTTATTTCAGCAACTTAGGCTTATTAAATAGGCTTATTTCAGCAACTTAGGCTTATTAAATATGCTTATTTCAGCAACTTAGACTTATTAAATAGGCCTATTAAATAGGCTTATTAAATAGACTTATTAAATAGGCTCATTAAATACTTATTAAATAGGCGTATTAAATAGGCTTATTAAATAGACTTATTAAATAGGCTCAATAAATAGGCTTATTAGATAGGCTTATTAAATAGGCTTATTAAATAGGCTTATTAAATAGGCTTATTAAATAGGCTTATTAAATAAGCTTATTAAATAGGCTTATTAAATAGGCTCAATAAATAGGCTTATTAAATAGGCTCAATAAATAGGCTTATTAAATAGGCTCAATAAATAGGCTTATTAAATAGGCTCAATAAATAGGCTTATTAAATAGGCTCAATAAATAGGCTTATTAAATAGGCTCATTAAATACTTATTAAGTAGGCTTATTAAATAGACTTATTAAATAGACTTATTAAATAGGCTTATTAAATAGACTTATTAAATAGGCATATTAAAAAGGCTTATTAAATAGACTTAATACATAGGCTCATTAAATAATTATTAAATAGGTTTATTAAATGGGCGTATTAAATAGGCTTATTAAATAGGCTTATTAAATAGGCTCATTAAATAGGCTTATTAAATAGGCTCATTAAATAGGCGTATGAAATAGGCTCAATAAATAGGCTTATTAAATAGGCTCAATAAATAGGCTTATTAAATAGGCTCAATAAATAGGCTTATTAAATAGGCTCAATAAATAGGCTTATTAAATAGGCTCAATAAATAGGCTTATTAAATAGGCTCAATAAATAGGCTTATTAAATAGACTAATTAAATAGGCTAATTAAATAGACTTATTAAATAGGCTTATTAAAAAGGCTTATTAAATAGACTTATTAAATAGGCTCATCAAATACTTATTAAATAGGTTTATTAAATAGGCATATTAAATAGGTTTATTAAATAGGCGTATTAAATAGGCTTATTAAATAGGCTTATTAAATAGGTTTATTAAATAGGCTTATTAAAGAGACTTATTAAATAGCCTCATTAAATAGGCTTATTTTAGCAACTTAGGCTTATTAAATAGGTTTATTTCAGCAACTTAGACTTATTAAATAGCCTTATTAAATAGGCTTATTTCAGCAACTTAGGCTTATTAAATAGGCTTATTTCAGCAACTCATGCTCATTAAATAGCCTTATTAAATAGGCTTATTTCAGCAACTTAGGCTTATTACATAGGCTTATTTCAGCAACTTAGACTTATTAAATAGGCCTATTAAATATGCTTATTAAATAGACTTATTAAATAGGCTCATTAAATACTTATTAAATAGGCGTATTAAATAGGTTTATTAAATAGACTTATTAAATAGGCTCAATAATAAGGCTTATTAGATAGGCTTATTAAATAGGCTTATTAAATAGGCTTATTAAATAGGCTTATTAAATAGGCTTATTAAAAAGACTTATTAAATAGGCTCAATAAATAGGTTTATTAAATAGGCTCATTAAATAGGCTTAATATATAGGCTTATTAAATAGGCTTATTAAATAGGCTTATTAAATAGGCTTATTTAATAGGCTTATTAAATAGGCTTATTAAATAGGCTTATTAAATAGACTTATTAAATAGGCTTATTAAATAGGCTTATTAAATAGACTTATTAAATAGCCTCATTAAATAGGCTTATTTTAGCAACTTAGGCTTATTAAATAGGCTTATTTCAGCAACTTAGACTTATTAAAAAGGCTTATTTCAGCAACTTAGGCTTATGAAATAGGCTTATTCAGCAACTTAGGCTTATTAAATAGGCTTATTTCAGCAACTTAGACTTATTAAATAGGCCTATTAAATAGGCTTATTAAATAGACTTATTAAATAGGCTCATTAAATACTTATTAAATAAGCTATTAAATAGGCTTATTAAATAGACTTATTAAATAGGCTCAATAAATAGGCTTATTAAATAGGCTTATTAAATAGGCTTATTAAATAGACTTATTAAATAGGCTCATTAAATAGGCTCAATAAATAGGCTTATTAAATAGGCATATTAAATAGGCTTATTAAATAGGCTCAATAAATAGGCTTATTAAATAGGCTTATTAAATAGGCTTATTAAAAAGACGTATTAAATAGGCTTATTAAATAGGCTGAATAAATAGGCGTGTTAAATAGGCTTATTAAAAAGGCTTATTAAATAGACTTATTAAATAGGCTCATTAAATACTTATTAAATATGTTTATTAAATAGGCTTATTAAATAGGCTTAATAAATAGGCTTATTAAATAGACTTATTAAATAGCCTCATTAAATATGCTTATTTTAGCAACTTAGGCTTATTAAATAGGCTTATTTCAGCAACTTATGCTTATTAAATATCCTTATTAAACAGGTTTATTTCAGCAACTTAGGCTTATTAAATAGCATTTTTAAATAGGTTTATTTCAGCAACTTAGACTTATTAAATATACCTTTTTAAATAGGCTTAGTTCAGAAACTTAGGCTTATTAAATAGGCTTATTTCAGCAACTTAGGCTCATTAAATAGCCTTATTAAATAAGCTTATTTCAGCAACTTAGGCTTATTAAATAGGCTTATTTCAGCAACTTAAACTTATTAAATAGCCTTATTTCAGCAACTTAGGCTTATTAAATAGCCTTATTTCAGCAACTTAGACTTATTAAATAGGCCTATTAAATAGGCTTATTAAATAGGCTTATTTCAGCAAATTAGACTTATTAAATAGGCCTATTAAATAGGCTTATTAAATAGGCTTATTTCAGCAACTTAGGCTTATTAAATAGGCTTATTAAATAGGCTTATTTCAGCAACTTAGGCTTATTAAATAGGCTTATTTCAGCAACTTAGACTTATTAAATAGCCTTATTTCAGCAACTTACGCATATTAAATAGGCTTATTTCAGCAACTTAGGCTTATTAAATAGGCGTATTAAATAGGCTGATTAAATAGGCTTATTTCAGCAACTTAGACTTATTAAATAGGCCTATTAAATAGGCTTATTAAAAAGACTTATTAAATAGGCTCATTAAATACTTATTAAATAGGCTTATTAAATAGGCTTATTAAATAGACTTATTAAATAGGCTCAATAAATAGGCATATTAAATAGGCTTATTAAATAGGCTCAATAAATAGGCTTATTAAATAGGCTTATTAAATAGGCTTATTAAAAAGACGTATTAAATAGGCTTATTAAATAGGCTCAATAAATAGGCTTATTAAATAGGCTCAATAAATAGGCTTATTAAATAGGCTCAATAAATAGGCTTATTAAATAGGCTCAAAAAATAGGCTTATTAAATAGGCTCATTAAATACTTATTAAATAGGCTTATTAAATAGACTTATTAAATAGACGTATTAAATAGGATTATTAAATAGACTTATTAAATAGGCTTTTTAAAAAGGCTTATTAAATAGACGTATTAAATAGGCTCATTAAATACTTATTAAATATGTTTATTAAATAGGCGTATTAAATAGGCTTATTAATTAGGCTTATTAAATAGGCTTATTAAATAGGCTTATTAAATAGACTTATTAAATAGAATAATTAAATAGGCTTATTTTAGCAACTTAGGCTTATTAAATAGGTTTATTTCAGCAACTTAGACTTATTAAATAGCCTTATTAAATAGGCTTATTTCAGCAACTTAGGCTTATTAAATAAGCTTATTTCAGCAACTTATGCTTATTAAATAGCCTTATTAAACAGGTTTATTTCAGCAACTTAGGCTTATTAAATAGCATTTTTAAATAGGTTTATTTCAGCAACTTAGACTTATTAAATATACCTTTTTAAATAGGCTTAGTTCAGAAACTTAGGCTTATTAAATAGGCTTATTTCAGCAACTTAGGCTCATTAAATAGCCTCATTAAATAGGCTTATTTCAGCAACTTAGGCTTATTAAATAGGCTTATTTCAGCAACTTAAACTTATTAAATAGCCTTATTTCAGCAACGTAGGCTTATTAAATAGCCTTATTTCAGCAACTTAGACTTATTAAATAGGCTTATTCAGCAACTTAGGCTTATTAAATAGCCTTATTAAATCGGCTTATTTCAGCAACTTAGGCTCATTAAATAGCCTCATTAAATAGGCTTATTTCAGCAACTTAGGCTTATTAAATAGGCTTATTTCAGCAACTTAAACTTATTAAATAGCCTTATTTCAGCAACGTAGGCTTATTAAATAGCCTTATTTCAGCAACTTAGACTTATTAAATAGGCTTATTCAGCAACTTAGGCTTATTAAATAGCCTTATTAAATAGGCTTATTTCAGCAACTTAGACTTATTAAATAGGCTTATTTCAGCAACTTAGGCTTATTAAATAGGCTTATTCAGCAACTTAGGCTTATTAAATAGGCTTATTTCAGCAACTTAGACTCATTAAATAGGCCTATTAAATAGGCTTATTAAATAGGCTTATTAAATAGGCTTATTTCAGCAACTTAGGCTTAGTAAATAGGCTTATTAAATAGGCTTATTTCAGCAACTTAGGCTTATTAAATAGGCTTATTTCAGCAACTTAGACTTATTAAATAGCCTTATTTCAGCAACTTACGCTTATTAAATAGGCTTATTTCAGCAACTTAGGCTTATTAAATAGCCTAATTAAGTAGGCTTATTTCAGCAACTTGGGCTTATTAAATAGGCTTATTTCAGCAACTTACGCTGATTAAAAAGGCTGATTTCAGCAACTTTGACTTATTAAATTGCCTTATTTCAGCAACTTAGACTCATTAAATAGGCTTATTTCAGCAACTTATGCTTATTAAATATACTTATTTCAGCAACTTAGGCTTATTAAATAGGCTTATTTCAGGAACTTAGACTTATTAAATAGCCTTATTTCAGCAACTTAGGCTTATTAAATAGGCTTATTTCAGCAACTTAGGCTTATTAAATAGCCTCATTTCAGCAACTTAGACTTATTAAATAGGCTTATTCAGCAACTTAGGCTTATTAAATAGCCTTATTAAATAGGCTTATTTCAGCAACTTAGGCTCATTAAATAGCCTCATTAAATAGGATTATTTCAGCAACTTAGGCGTATTAAATAGGCTTATTTCAGCAACTTAAACTTATTAATTAGCCTTATTTCAGCAACTTAGACTTATTAAATAGGCTTATTCAGCAACTTAGGCTTATTAAATAGCCTTATTAAATAGGCTTATTTCAGCAACTTAGACTTATTAAATAGGCTTATTCAGCAACTTAGGCTTATTAAATAGGCTTATTTCAGCAACTTAGGCTTATTAAATAGGCTCATTCAGCAACTTAGGCTTATTAAATAGGCTTATTTCAGCAACTTAGACTTATTAAATAGGCCTATTAAATAGGCTTATTAAATAGGCTTATTTCAGCAACTTAGACTTATTTAATAGGCCTATTAAATAGGCTTATTAAATACGCTTATTAAATAGGCTTATTTCAGCAACTTAGGCTCATTAAATAGCCTTATTAAATAGGCTTATTAAATAGACTTATTAAATAGGCTCATTAAATACTTATTAAATAGGCTTATTAAATAGGCTTATTAAATAGACTTATTAAATAGGCTCAATAAATAGGCTCAATAAATAGGCTTATTAAATAGGCTCAATAAATAGGCTTATTAAATAGGCTCAATAAATAGGCTTATTAAATAGGCTCATTAAATACTTATTAAGTAGGCTTATTAAATAGACTTATTAAATAGACTTATTAAATAGGCTTATTAAATAGACTTATTAAATAGGCATATTAAAAAGGCTTATTAAATAGCCTTAATACATAGGCTCATTAAATAATTATTAAATAGGTTTATTAAATGGGCGTATTAAATAGGCTTATTAAATAGGCTTATTAAATAGGCTCATTAAATAGGCTTATTAAATAGGCTCATTAAATAGGCGTATGAAATAGGCTCAATAAATAGGCTTATTAAATAGGCTCAATAAATAGGCTTATTAAATAGGCTCAATAAATAGGCTTATTAAATAGGCTCAATAAATAGGCTTATTAAATAGGCTCAATAAATAGGCTTATTAAATAGACTAATTAAATAGGCTAATTAAATAGACTTATTAAATAGGCTTATTAAAAAGGCTTATTAAATAGACTTATTAAATAGGCTCATCAAATACTTATTAAATAGGTTTATTAAATAGGCATATTAAATAGGTTTATTAAATAGGCGTATTAAATAGGCTTATTAAATAGGCTTATTAAATAGGTTTATTAAATAGGCTTATTAAAGAGACTTATTAAATAGCCTCATTAAATAGGCTTATTTTAGCAACTTAGGCTTATTAAATAGGTTTATTTCAGCAACTTAGACTTATTAAATAGCCTTATTAAATAGGCTTATTTCAGCAACTTAGGCTTATTAAATAGGCTTATTTCAGCAACTCATGCTCATTAAATAGCCTTATTAAATAGGCTTATTTCAGCAACTTAGGCTTATTACATAGGCTTATTTCAGCAACTTAGACTTATTAAATAGGCCTATTAAATATGCTTATTAAATAGACTTATTAAATAGGCTCATTAAATACTTATTAAATAGGCGTATTAAATAGGTTTATTAAATAGACTTATTAAATAGGCTCAATAATAAGGCTTATTAGATAGGCTTATTAAATAGGCTCATTAAATAGGCTTATTAAATAGGCTTATTAAATAGGCTTATTAAAAAGACTTATTAAATAGGCTCAATAAATAGGTTTATTAAATAGGCTCATTAAATAGGCTTAATATATAGGCTTATTAAATAGGCTTATTAAATAGGCTTATTAAATAGGCTTATTTAATAGGCTTATTAAATAGGCTTATTAAATAGGCGTATTAAATAGACTTATTAAATAGGCTTATTAAATAGGCTTATTAAATAGACTTATTAAATAGCCTCATTAAATAGGCTTATTTTAGCAACTTAGGCTTATTAAATAGGCTTATTTCAGCAACTTAGACTTATTAAAAAGGCTTATTTCAGCAACTTAGGCTTATGAAATAGGCTTATTCAGCAACTTAGGCTTATTAAATAGGCTTATTTCAGCAACTTAGACTTATTAAATAGGCCTATTAAATAGGCTTATTAAATAGACTTATTAAATAGGCTCATTAAATACTTATTAAATAAGCTATTAAATAGGCTTATTAAATAGACTTATTAAATAGGCTCAATAAATAGGCTTATTAAATAGGCTTATTAAATAGGCTTATTAAATAGACTTATTAAATAGGCTCATTAAATAGGCTCAATAAATAGGCTTATTAAATAGGCTTATTAAATAGACTTATTAAATAGGCTCAATAAATAGGCGTATTAAATAGGCTTATTAAATAGGCGTATTAAATAGGCTCATTAAATAGGCTTATTAAATAGACTAATTAAATAGGCGTATGAAATAGGCTCAATAAATAGGCGTATTAAATCGGCTCAATAAATAGGCTTATTAAATAGGCTCATTAAATACTTATTAAATAGGTTTATTAAATGGGCGTATTTAATAGGCTTATTAAATAGGCTTATTAAATAGGCTCATTAAATAGGCTTATTAAATAGGCTTATTAAATAGGCGTATGAAATAGGCTCAATAAATAGGCTTATTAAATAGGCTCAATAAATAGGCTTATTAAATAGGCTCAATAAATAGGCTTATTAAATAGGCTCAATAAATAGGCTTATTAAATAGGCTCATTAAATACTTATTAAAAAGGCTTATTAAATAGACTTAACACATAGGCTCATTAAATAATTATTAAATAGGTTTATTAAATGGGCATATTAAATAGGCTTATTAAATAGGCTCATTAAATAGGCTTATTAAATAGGCTTATTAAATAGGCGTATGAAATAGGCTCAATAAATAGGCTTATTAAATAGGCTCAATAAATAGGCTTATTAAATAGGCTCAATAAATAGGCTTATTAAATACGCTCAATAAATAGGCTTATTAAATAGGCTCATTAAATACTTATTAAATAGGCTTATTAAATAGACTAATTAAATAGGCTAATTAAATAGACTTATTAAATAGGCTTATTAAAAAGGCTTATTAAATAGACTTATTAAATAGGCTCATCAAATACTTATTAAATAGGTTTATTAAATAGGCGTATTAAATAGGTTTATTAAATAGGCATATTAAATAGGCTTATTAAATAGGCTTATTAAATAGGTTTATTAAATAGGCTTATTAAATAGACTTATTAAATAGCCTCATTAAATAGGCTTATTTTAGCAACTTAGGCTTATTAAATAGGTTTATTTCAGCAACTTAGGCTTATTGAATATGCTTATTTCAGCAACTTAGACTTATTAAATAGGCCTATTAAATAGGCTTATTAAATAGACTTATTAAATAGGCTCATTAAATACTTATTAAATAGGCGTATTAAATAGGCTTATTAAATAGACTTATTAAATAGGCTCAATAAATAGGCTTATTAGATAGGCTTATTAAATAGGCTTATTAAATAGGCTTATTAAATAGGCTTATTAAATAGGCTTATTAAATAAGCTTATTAAATAGGCTTATTAAATAGGCTCAATAAATAGGCTTATTAAATTGGCTCAATAAATAGGCTTATTAAATAGGCTCAATAAATAGGCTTATTAAATAGGCTCAATAAATAGGCTTATTAAATAGGCTCAATAAATAGGCTTATTAAATACTTATTAAGTAGGCTTATTAAATAGACTTATTAAATAGACTTATTAAATAGGCTTATTAAATAGACTTATTAAATAGGCATATTAAAAAGGCTTATTAAATAGACTTAATACATAGGCTCATTAAATAATTATTAAATAGGTTTATTAAATGGGCGTATTAAATAGGCTTATTAAATAGGCTTATTAAATAGGCTCATTAAATAGGCTTATTAAATAGGCTCATTAAATAGGCGTATGAAATAGGCTCAATAAATAGGCTTATTAAATAGGCTCAATAAATAGGCTTATTAAATAGGCTCAATAAATAGGCTTATTAAATAGGCTCAATAAATAGGCTTATTAAATAGGCTCAATAAATAGGCTTATTAAATAGACTAATTAAATAGGCTAATTAAATAGACTTATTAAATAGGCTTATTAAATAGGTTTATTAAATAGGCTTATTAAAGAGACTTATTAAATAGCCTCATTAAATAGGCTTATTTTAGCAACTTAGGCTTATTAAATAGGTTTATTTCAGCAACTTAGACTTATTAAATAGCCTTATTAAATAGGCTTATTTCAGCAACTTAGGCTTATTAAATAGGCTTATTTCAGCAACTCATGCTCATTAAATAGCCTTATTAAATAGGCTTATTTCAGCAACTTAGGCTTATTACATAGGCTTATTTCAGCAACTTAGACTTATTAAATAGGCCTATTAAATATGCTTATTAAATAGACTTATTAAATAGGCTCATTAAATACTTATTAAATAGGCGTATTAAATAGGTTTATTAAATAGACTTATTAAATAGGCTCAATAATAAGGCTTATTAGATAGGCTTATTAAATAGGCTTATTAAATAGGCTTATTAAATAGGCTTATTAAATAGGCTTATTAAAAAGACTTATTAAATAGGCTCAATAAATAGGTTTATTAAATAGGCTCATTAAATAGGCTTAATATATAGGCTTATTAAATAGGCTTATTAAATAGGCTTATTAAATAGGCTTATTTAATAGGCTTATTAAATAGGCTTATTAAATAGGCTTATTAAATAGACTTATTAAATAGGCTTATTAAATAGGCTTATTAAATAGACTTATTAAATAGCCTCATTAAATAGGCTTATTTTAGCAACTTAGGCTTATTAAATAGGCTTATTTCAGCAACTTAGACTTATTAAAAAGGCTTATTTCAGCAACTTAGGCTTATTAAATAGGCTCTTTCAGAAACTTAGGCTTATTAAATAGGCTTATTTCAGCAACTTAGACTTATTAAATAGGCCTATTAAATAGGCTTATTAAATAGACTTATTAAATAGGCTCATTAAATACTTATTAAATAAGCTATTAAATAGGCTTATTAAATAGACTTATTAAATAGGCTCAATAAATAGGCTTATTAAATAGGCTTATTAAATAGGCTTATTAAATAGACTTATTAAATAGGCTCATTAAATAGGCTCAATAAATAGGCTTATTAAATAGGCTTATTAAATAGACTTATTAAATAGGCTCAATAAATAGGCGTATTAAATAGGCTTATTAAATAGGCGTATTAAATAGGCTCATTAAATAGGCTTATTAAATAGACTAATTAAATAGGCGTATGAAATAGGCTCAATAAATAGGCGTATTAAATCGGCTCAATAAATAGGCTTATTAAATAGGCTTATTTCAGCAACTCATGCTCATTAAATAGCCTTATTAAATAGGCTTATTTCAGCAACTTAGGCTTATTACATAGGCTTATTTCAGCAACTTAGACTTATTAAATAGGCCTATTAAATATGCTTATTAAATAGACTTATTAAATAGGCTCATTAAATACTTATTAAATAGGCGTATTAAATAGGTTTATTAAATAGACTTATTAAATAGGCTCAATAATAAGGCTTATTAGTTAGGCTTATTAAATAGGCTTATTAAATAGGCTTATTAAATAGGCTTATTAAATAGGCTTATTAAAAAGACTTATTAAATAGGCTCAATAAATAGGTTTATTAAATAGGCTCATTAAATAGGCTTAATATATAGGCTTATTAAATAGGCTTATTAAATAGGCTTATTAAATAGGCTTATTTAATAGGCTTATTAAATAGGCTTATTAAATAGACTTATTAAATAGCCTCATTAAATAGGCTTATTTTAGCAACTTAGGCTTATTAAATAGGCTTATTTCAGCAACTTAGACTTATTAAAAAGGCTTATTTCAGCAACTTAGACTTATTAAATAGGCCTATTAAATAGGCTTATTAAATAGACTTATTAAATAGGCTCATTAAATACTTATTAAATAGGCTATTAAATAGGCTTATTAAATAGACTTATTAAATAGGCTCAATAAATAGGCTTATTAAATAGGCTTATTAAATAGGCTTATTAAATAGGCTTATTAAATAGACTTATTAAATAGGCTCATTAAATAGGCTCAATAAATAGGCTTATTAAATAGGCTTATTAAATAGACTTATTAAATAGGCTCAATAAATAGGCGTATTAAATAGGCTTATTAAATAGGCGTATTAAATAGGCTCATTAAATAGGCTTATTAAATAGACTAATTAAATAGGCATATGAAATAGGCTCAATAAATAGGCGTATTAAATCGGCTCAATAAATAGGCTTATTAAATAGGCTCATTAAATACTTATTAAATAGGTTTATTAAATAGGCGTATTAAATAGGCTTATTAAATAGGCTTATTAAATAGGTTTATTAAATAGGCTTATTAAATAGACTTATTAAATAGCCTCATTAAATAGGCTTATTTTAGCAACTTAGGCTTATTAAATAGTTTTATTTACGCAACTTAGACTTATTAAATAGCCTTACTAAATAGGCTTATTTAAGCAACTTAGGCTTATTAAATAGGCTTATTTCAGCAATTTATGCTTATTAAATAGCCTTATTAAATAGGCTTATTTCAGCAACTTAGGCTTATTAAATAGGCTTATTTCAGCAACTTAGACTTATTAAATAGGCCTATTAAATAGGCTTATTAAATAGACTTATTAAATAGGCTCATTAAATACTTATTAAATAGGCTATTAAATAGGCTTATTAAATAGACTTATTAAATAGGCTCAATAAATAGTCTTATTAAACAGGCTTATTAAATAGGCTTATTAAATAGGCTTATTAAATAGACTTATTAAATAGGCTCATTAAATAGGCTCAATAAATAGGCTTATTAAATAGGCTTATTAAATAGACTTATTAAATAGGCTCAATAAATAGGCGTATTAAATAGGCTTATTAAATAGGCGTATTAAATAGGCTCATTAAATAGGCTTATTAAATAAACTAATTAAATAGGCGTATGAAATAGGCTCAATAAATAGGCATATTAAATCGGCTCAATAAATAGGCTTATTAAATAGGCTCATTAAATACTTATTAAATAGGTTTATTAAATGGGCGTATTAAATAGGCTTATTAAATAGGCTTATTAAATAGGCTCATTAAATAGGCTTATTAAATAGGCTTATTAAATAGGCGTATGAAATAGGCTCAATAAATAGGCTTATTAAATAGGCTCAATAAATAGGCTTATTAAATAGGCTCAATAAATAGGCTTATTAAATAGGCTCAATAAATAGGCTTATTAAATAGGCTCATTAAATACTTATTAAAAAGGCTTATTAAATAGACTTAATACATAGGCTCATTAAATAATTATTAAATAGGTTTATTAAATGGGCATATTAAATAGGCTTATTAAATAGGCTTATTAAATAGGCTCATTAAATAGGCTTATTAAATAGGCTTATTAAATAGGCGTATGAAATAGGCTCAATAAATAGGCTTATTAAGTAGGCTCAATAAATAGGCTTATTAAATAGGCTCAATAAATAGGCTTATTAAATAGGCTCAATAAATAGGCTTATTAAATAGGCTCATTAAATACTTATTAAATAGGCTTATTAAATAGACTAATTAAATAGGCTAATTAAATAGACTTATTAAATAGGCTTATTAAAAAGGCTTATTAAATAGACTTATTAAATAGGCTCATCAAATACTTATTAAATAGGTTTATTAAATAGGAGTATTAAATAGGTTTATTAAATAGGCGTATTAAATAGGCTTATTAAATAGGCTTATTAAATAGGTTTATTAAATAGGCTTATTAAATAGACTTATTAAATAGCCTCATTAAATAGGCTTATTTTAGCAACTTAGGCTTATTAAATAGGTTTATTTCAGCAACTTAGACTTATTAAATAGCCTTATTAAATAGGCTTATTTCAGCAACTTAGGCTTATTAAATAGGCTTATTTCAGCAACTCATGCTCATTAAATAGCCTTATTAAATAGGCTTATTTCAGCAACTTAGGCTTATTACATAGGCTTATTTCAGCAACTTAGACTTATTAAATAGGCCTATTAAATATGCTTATTAAATAGACTTATTGAATAGGCTCATTAAATACTTATTAAATAGGCGTATTAAATAGGTTTATTAAATAGACTTATTAAATAGGCTCAATAATAAGGCTTATTAGATAGGCTTATTAAATAGGCTTATTAAATAGGCTTATTAAATAGGCTTATTAAATAGGCTTATTAAAAAGACTTATTAAATAGGCTCAATAAATAGGCTTATTAAATAGGCTCATTAAATAGGCTTAATATATAGGCTCAATAAATAGGCGTATTAAATAGGCTCAAAAAATAGGCTTATTAAATAGGCTCATTAAATACTTATTAAGTTGGCTTATTAAATAGACTTATTAAATAGACTTATTAAATAGGCTTATTAAATAGGCTTATTAAATAGGCTTATTAAATAGGCTTATAAAATAGGCTTATTAAATAGACTTATTAAATAGGCTTATTAAATAGGCTTATTAAATAGACTTATTAAATAGCCTCATTAAATAGGCTTATTTTAGCAACTTAGGCTTATTAAATAGGCTTATTTCAGCAACTTAGACTTATTAAAAAGGCTTATTTCAGCAACTTAGACTTATTAAATAGGCCTATTAAATAGGCTTATTAAATAGACTTATTAAATAGGCTCATTAAATACTTATTAAATAGGCTATTAAATAGGCTTATTAAATAGACTTATTAAATAGGCTCAATAAATAGGCTTATTAAATAGGCTTATTAAATAGGCTTATTAAATAGGCTTATTAAATAGGCTTATTAAATAGACTTATTAAATAGGCTCAATAAATAGGCGTATTAAATAGGCTTATTAAATAGGCGTATTAAATAGGCTCATTAAATAGGCTTATTAAATAGACTTATTAAATAGGCTCAATAAATAGGCGTATTAAATAGGCTTATTAAATAGACTAATTAAATAGGCATATGAAATAGGCTCAATAAATAAGCGTATTAAATCGGCTCAATAAATAGGCTTATTAAATAGGCTCATTAAATACTTATTAAATAGGTTTATTAAATAGGCGTATTAAATAGGCTTATTAAATAGGCTTATTAAATAGGTTTATTAAATAGGCTTATTAAATAGACTTATTTAAGCAACTTAGGCTTATTAAATAGGCTTATTTCAGCAATTTATGCTTATTAAATAGCCTTATTAAATAGGCTTATTTCAGCAACTTAGGCTTATTAAATAGGTTTATTTACGCAACTTAGACTTATTAAATAGCCTTACTAAATAGGCTTATTTAAGCAACTTAGGCTTATTAAATAGGCTTATTTCAGCAATTTATGCTTATTAAATAGCCTTATTAAATAGGCTTATTTCAGCAACTTAGGCTTATTAAATAGGCTTATTTCAGCAACTTAGACTTATTAAATAGGCCTATTAAATAGGCTTATTAAATAGACTTATTAAATAGGCTCATTAAATACTTATTAAATAGGCTTATTAAATAGGCTTATTAAATAGACTTATTAAATAGGCTCAATAAATAGGCTTATTAAATAGGCTTATTAAATAGGCTTATTAAATAGGCGTATTAAATAGGCTCAATAAATAGGCGTATTAAATAGGCTCAATAAATAGGCTTATTAAATAGGCTCAATAAATAGGCTTATTAAATAGGCTCAATAAATAGGCTTATTAAATAGGCTCAATAAATAGGCTTATTAAATAGGCTCAATAAATAGGCTTATTAAATAGGCTCATTAAATACTTATCAAATAGGCTTATTAAATAGACGTATTAAATAGACTCATTAAATCGGCTCAATAAATAGGCTTATTAAATAGGCTCATTAAATACTTATTAAATAGGTTTATTAAATAGGCGTATTAAATAGGCTTATTAAATAGGCTTATTAAATAGGTTTATTAAATAGGCTTATTAAATAGCCTTATTAAATAGGCTTATTTCAGCAACTTAGGCTTATTAAATAGGCTTATTTCAGCAACTTAGACTTATTAAATAGGCCTATTAAATAGGCTTATTAAATAGACTTATTAAATAGGCTCATTAAATACTTATTAAATAGGCTATTAAATAGGCTTATTAAATAGACTTATTAAATAGGCTCAATAAATAGGCTTATTAAATAGGCTTATTAAATAGGCTTATTAAATAGGCTTATTAAATAGACTTATTAAATAGGCTCATTAAATAGGCTCAATAAATAGGCTTATTAAATAGGCTTATTAAATAGACTTATTAAATAGGCTCAATAAATAGGCGTATTAAATAGGCTTATTAAATAGGCGTATTAAATAGGCTCATTAAATAGGCTTATTAAATAGACTAATTAAATAGGCGTATGAAATAGGCTCAATAAATAGGCGTATTAAATCGGCTCAATAAATAGGCTTATTAAATAGGCTCATTAAATACTTATTAAATAGGTTTATTAAATGGGCGTATTAAATAGGCTTATTAAATAGGCTTATTAAATAGGCTCATTAAATAGGCTTATTAAATAGGCTTATTAAATAGGCGTATGAAATAGGCTCAATAAATAGGCTTATTAAATAGGCTCAATAAATAGGCTTATTAAATAGGCTCAATAAATAGGCTTATTAAATAGGCTCAATAAATAGGCTTATTAAATAGGCTCATTAAATACTTATTAAAAAGGCTTATTAAATAGACTTAATACATAGGCTCATTAAATAATTATTAAATAGGTTTATTAAATGGGCATATTAAATAGGCTTATTAAATAGGCTTATTAAATAGGCTCATTAAATAGGCTTATTAAATAGGCTTATTAAATAGGCGTATGAAATAGGCTCAATAAATAGGCTTATTAAATAGGCTCAATAAATAGGCTTATTAAATAGGCTCAATAAATAGGCTTATTAAATAGGCTCAATAAATAGGCTTATTAAATAGGCTCATTAAATACTTATTAAATAGGCTTATTAAATAGACTAATTAAATAGGCTAATTAAATAGACTTATTAAATAGGCTTATTAAAAAGGCTTATTAAATAGACTTATTAAATAGGCTCATCAAATACTTATTAAATAGGTTTATTAAATAGGCGTATTAAATAGGTTTATTAAATAGGCGTATTAAATAGGCTTATTAAATAGGCTTATTAAATAGGTTTATTAAATAGGCTTATTAAATAGACTTATTAAATAGCCTCATTAAATAGGCTTATTTTAGCAACTTAGGCTTATTAAATAGGTTTATTTCAGCAACTTAGACTTATTAAATAGCCTTATTAAATAGGCTTATTTCAGCAACTTAGGCTTATTAAATAGGCTTATTTCAGCAACTCATGCTCATTAAATAGCCTTATTAAATAGGCTTATTTCAGCAACTTAGGCTTATTACATAGGCTTATTTCAGCAACTTAGACTTATTAAATAGGCCTATTAAATATGCTTATTAAATAGACTTATTGAATAGGCTCATTAAATACTTATTAAATAGGCGTATTAAATAGGTTTATTAAATAGACTTATTAAATAGGCTCAATAATAAGGCTTATTAGATAGGCTTATTAAATAGGCTTATTAAATAGGCTTATTAAATAGGCTTATTAAATAGGCTTATTAAAAAGACTTATTAAATAGGCTCAATAAATAGGCGTATTAAATAGGCTCATTAAATAGGCTTAATATATAGGCTCAATAAATAGGCGTATTAAATAGGCTCAAAAAATAGGCTTATTAAATAGGCTCATTAAATACTTATTAAGTAGGCTTATTAAATAGACTTATTAAATAGACTTATTAAATAGGCTTATTAAATAGGCTTATTAAATAGGCTTATTAAATAGGCTTATAAAATAGGCTTATTAAATAGACTTATTAAATAGGCTTATTAAATAGGCTTATTAAATAGACTTATTAAATAGCCTCATTAAATAGGCTTATTTTAGCAACTTAGGCTTATTAAATAGGCTTATTTCAGCAACTTAGACTTATTAAAAAGGCTTATTTCAGCAACTTAGACTTATTAAATAGGCCTATTAAATAGGCTTATTAAATAGACTTATTAAATAGGCTCATTAAATACTTATTAAATAGGCTATTAAATAGGCTTATTAAATAGACTTATTAAATAGGCTCAATAAATAGGCTTATTAAATAGGCTTATTAAATAGGCTTATTAAATAGGCTTATTAAATAGACTTATTAAATAGGCTCATTAAATAGGCTCAATAAATAGGCTTATTAAATAGGCTTATTAAATAGACTTATTAAATAGGCTCAATAAATAGGCGTATTAAATAGGCTTATTAAATAGGCGTATTAAATAGGCTCATTAAATAGGCTTATTAAATAGACTAATTAAATAGGCATATGAAATAGGCTCAATAAATAGGCGTATTAAATCGGCTCAATAAATAGGCTTATTAAATAGGCTCATTAAATACTTATTAAATAGGTTTATTAAATAGGCGTATTAAATAGGCTTATTAAATAGGCTTATTAAATAGGTTTATTAAATAGGCTTATTAAATAGACTTATTAAATAGCCTCATTAAATAGGCTTATTTTAGCAACTTAGGCTTATTAAATAGGTTTATTTACGCAACTTAGACTTATTAAATAGCCTTACTAAATAGGCTTATTTAAGCAACTTAGGCTTATTAAATAGGCTTATTTCAGCAATTTATGCTTATTAAATAGCCTTATTAAATAGGCTTATTTCAGCAACTTAGGCTTATTACATAGGCTTATTTCAGCAACTTAGACTTATTAAATAGGCCTATTAAATAGGCTTATGAAATAGACTTATTAAATAGGCTCATTAAATACTTATTAAATAGGCTTATTAAATAGGCTTATTAAATAGACTTATTAAATAGGCTCAATAAATAGGCTTATTAAATAGGCTTATTAAATAGGCTTATTAAATAGGCGTATTAAATAGGCTCAATAAATAGGCGTATTAAATAGGCTCAATAAATAGGCGTATTAAATAGGCTCAATAAATAGGCTTATTAAATAGGCTCAATAAATAGGCTTATTAAATAGGCTCAATAAATAGGCTTATTAAATAGGTTCAATAAATAGGCTTATTAAATAGGCTCATTAAATACTTATCAAATAGGCTTATTAAATAGACGTATTAAATAGACTCATTAAATCAGCTCAATAAATAGGCTTATTAAATAGGCTCATTAAATACTTATTAAATAGGTTTATTAAATAGGCGTATTAAATAGGCTTATTAAATAGGCTTATTAAATAGGTTTATTAAATAGGCTTATTAAATAGACTTATTAAATAGCCTCATTAAATAGGCTTATTTTAGCAACTTAGGCTTATTAAATAGGTTTATTTCAGCAACTTAGACTTATTAAATAGCCTTACTAAATAGGCTTATTTAAGCAACTTAGGCTTATTAAATAGGCTTATTTCAGCAACTTATGCTTATTAAATAGCCTTATTAAATAGGTTTATTTCAGCAACTTAGGCTTATTAAATAGGCTTATTTCAGCAACTTAGACTTATTAAATAGGCCTATTAAATAGGCTTATTAAATAGGCTTATTAAATAGACTCATTAAATAGGCTCAATAAATAGGCTTATTAAATAGGCTTATTAAATAGGCTTATTAAATAGGCTTATTAAATAGGCTTATTAAATAGGCTTATTAAATAGGCTTATTAAATAGGCGTATTAAATAGGCTCAATAAATAGGCGTATTAAATAGGCTCAAGAAATAGGCTTTTTAAATAGGCTCATTAAATAGGCTTATTAAATAGGCTCATTAAATACTTATTAAGTAGGCTTATTAAATAGACTTATTAAATAGACTTATTAAATAGGCTTATTAAATAGGCTCAATAAATAGGCTTATTAAATAGGCTCAATAAATAGGCTTATTAAATAGGCTCAATAAATAGGCTTATTAAATAGGCTCAATAAATAGGCTTATTAAATAGGTTCATTAAATAATTATCAAATAGGCTTATGAAATAGACGTATTAAATAGACTCAATAAATAGGCTTATTAAATAGACTTATTAAATAGGTTTATTAAATAGGCTTATTAAATAGACTTATTAAATAGCCTCATTAAATAGGCTTATTTTAGCAACTTAGGCTTATTAAATAGGTTTATTTCAGCAACTTAGACTTATTAAATAGCCTTATTAAATAGGCTTATTTCAGCAACTTAGGCTTATTAAATAGGCTTATTTCAGCAACTTAGGCTTATTAAATATGCTTATTTCAGCAACTTAGACTTATTAAATAGGCTCATTAAATAGGCTTATTAAATAGGCTTATTAAATAGGCTTATTAAATAGGCTTATTAAATAGGCTTATTAAATAGGCTTATTAAATAGGCTTATTAAATAGCCTCATTAAATAGGCTTATTAAATAGACTTATTAAATAGACTAATTAAATAGGCTAATTAAATAGACTTATTAAATAGGCCTATTAAAAGGCGTATTAAATAGACTTATTAAATAGGCTCATCAAATACTTATTAAATAGGTTTATTAAATAGGCGTATTAAATAGGTTTATTAAATAGGCGTATTAAATAGGCTTATTAAATAGGCTTATTAAATAGGTTTATTAAATAGGCTTATTAAATAGACTTATTAAATAGCCTCATTAAATAGGCTTATTTTAGCAACTTAGGCTTATTAAATAGGTTTATTTCAGCAACTTAGACTTATTAAATAGCCTTATTAAATAGGCTTATTTCAGCAACTTAGGCTTATTAAATAGGCTTATTTCAGCAACTCATGCTCATTAAATAGACTTATTAAATAGGCTCATTAAATACTTATTAAATAGGCGTATTAAATAGGTTTATTAAATAGACTTATTAAATAGGCTCAATAATAAGGCTTATTAGATAGGATTATTAAATAGGCTCAATAAATAGGCTTATTAAATAGGCTCAATAAATAGGCTTATTAAATAGGCTCAATAAATAGGCGTATTAAATAGGCTAAAAAAATAGGCTTATTAAATAGGCTCATTAAATACTTATTAAGTAGGCTTATTAAATAGACTTATTAAATAGACTTATTAAATAGGCTTATTAAATAGACTTATTAAATAGGCTTATTAAAAAGGCGTATTAAATAGACTTAATACATAGGCTCATTAAATACTTATTAAATAGGTTTATCAAATAGGCGTATTAAATATGCTTATTAAATAGGCGTATTAAATATGCTTATTAAATAGGCTTATTAAATAGGCTTATTAAATAGGCTTATTAAATAGACTTATTAAATAGCCTCATTAAATAGGCTTATTTTAGCAACTTAGGCTTATTAAATAGGTTTATTTCAGCAACTTAGACTTATTAAATAGCCTTACTAAATAGGCTTATTTCAGCAATTTAGGCTTATTAAATAGGCTTATTTCAGCAACTTATGCTTATTAAATAGCCTTATTAAATAGGCTTATTTCAGCAACTTAGGCGTATTAAATAGGCTTATTTCAGCAACTTAGACTTATTAAATAGGCCTATTAAATAGGCTTATTAAATAGACTTATTAAATAGGCTCATTAAATACTTATTAAATAGGCTTATTAAATAGGCTTATTAAATAGACTTATTAAATAGGCTCAATAAATAGGCTTATTAAATAGGCTTATTAAATAGGCTTATTAAATAGGCTCATTAAATACTTATCAAATAGGCTTATTAAATAGACGTATTAAATAGACTCAATAAATAGGCTTATTAAATAGACTTATTAAATAGGTTTATTAAATAGGCTTATTAAATAGACTTATTAAATAGCCTCATTAAATAGGCTTATTTTAGCAACTTAGGCTTATTAAATAGGTTTATTTCAGCAACTTAGACTTATTAAATAGCCTTATTAAATAGGCTTATTTCAGCAACTTAGGCTTATTTAATAGGCTTATTTCAGCAACTTAGGCTTATTAAATATGCTTATTTCAGCAACTTAGACTTATTAAATAGGCTCATTAAATAGGCTTATTAAATAGGCTTATTAAATAGGCTTATTAAATAGGCTTATTAAATAGGCTTATTAAATAGGCTTATTAAATAGGCTTATTAAATAGCCTCATTAAATAGGCTTATTAAATAGACTTATTAAATAGACTAATTAAATAGGCTAATTAAATAGACTTATTAAATAGGCCTATTAAAAGGCTTATTAAATAGACTTATTAAATAGGCTCATCAAATACTTATTAAATAGGTTTATTAAATAGGCGTATTAAATAGGTTTATTAAATAGGCGTATTAAATAGGCTTATTAAATAGGCTTATTAAATAGGTTTATTAAATAGGCTTATTAAATAGACTTATTAAATAGCCTCATTAAATAGGCTTATTTTAGCAACTTAGGCTTATTAAATAGGTTTATTTCAGCAACTTAGACTTATTAAATAGCCTTATTAAATAGGCTTATTTCAGCAACTTAGGCTTATTAAATAGGCTTATTTCAGCAACTCATGCTCATTAAATAGACTTATTAAATAGGCTCATTAAATACTTATTAAATAGGCGTATTAAATAGGTTTATTAAATAGACTTATTAAATAGGCTCAATAATAAGGCTTATTAGATAGGCTTATTAAATAGGCTTATTAAATAGGCTTATTAAATAGGCTTATTAAATAGGTTTATTAAATAGGCTTATTAAATAGACTTATTAAATAGCCTCATTAAATAGGCTTATTTTAGCAACTTAGGCTTATTAAATAGGTTTATTTCAGCAACTGAGACTTATTAAATAGGCTTATTTCAGCAACTTAGGCTTATTAAATAGGCTTATTTCAGCAACTCATGCTCATTAAATAGACTTATTAAATAGGCTCATTAAATACTTATTAAATAGGCGTATTAAATAGGTTTATTAAATAGACTTATTAAATAGGCTCAATAATAAGGCTTATTAGATAGGCTTATTAAATAGGCTTATTAAATAGGCTTATTAAAAAGACTCATTAAATAGGCTCAATAAATAGGCTTATTAAATAGGCTCAATAAATAGGCTTATTAAATAAGCTCAATAAATAGGCGTATTAAATAGGCTAAAAAAATAGGCTTATTAAATAGGCTCATTAAATACTTATTAAATAGGTTTATTAAATAGGCGTATTAAATATGCTTATTAAATAGGCGTATTAAATATGCTTATTAAATAGGCTTATTAAATAGGCTTATTAAATAGGCTTATTAAATAGACTTATTAAATAGCCTCATTAAATAGGCTTATTTTAGCAACTTAGGCTTATTAAATAGGTTTATTTCAGCAACTTAGACTTATTAAATAGCCTTACTAAATAGGCTTATTTCAGCAATTTAGGCTTATTAAATAGGCTTATTTCAGCAACTTATGCTTATTAAATAGCCTTATTAAATAGGCTTATTTCAGCAACTTAGGCGTATTAAATAGGCTTATTTCAGCAACTTAGACTTATTAAATAGACCTATTAAATAGGCTTATTAAATAGACTTATTAAATAGGCTCATTAAATACTTATTAAATAGGCTTATTAAATAGGCTTATTAAATAGACTTATTAAATAGGCTCAATAAATAGGCTTATTAAATAGGCTTATTAAATAGGCTTATTAAATAGGCTTATTAAATAGGCTTATTAAATAGGCTTATTAAATAGGCTTATTAAATAGGCTTATTAAATAGGCGCTTTAAATAGACTTATTAAATAGGCTCAAGAAATAGGCGTATTAAATAGGCTCAATAAATAGGCTTATTAAATAGGCTCAATAAATAGGCTTATTAAATAGGCTCAATAAATAGGCTTATTAAATAGGCTCATTAAATACTTATTAAGTAGGCTTATTAAATAGACTTATTAAATAGACTTATTAAATAGGCTTATTAAATAGGCTCAATAAATAGGCTTATTAAATAGGCTCAATAAATAGGCTTATTAAATAGGCTCAATAAATAGGCTCATTAAATAGACTCATTAAATAGGCTTATTAAATAGACTTATTAAATAGGTTTCTTAAATAGGCTTATTAAATAGACTTATTAAATAGCCTCATTAAATAGGCTTATTTTAGCAACTTAGGCTTATTAAATAGGTTTATTTCACCAACTTAGACTTATTAAATAACCTTATTAAATAGGCTTATTTCAGCAACTTAGGCTTATTAAATAGGCTTATTTCAGCAACTTAGGCTTATTGAATATGCTTATTTCAGCAACTTAGACTTATTAAATAGGCCTATTAAATAGGCTTATTAAATATACTTATTAAATAGGCTCATTAAATAGGCTTATTAAATAGGCTTATTAAATAGGCTTATTAAATAAGCTTATTAAATAGGCTTATTAAATAGGCTCAATAAATAGGCTTATTAAATAGGCTCAATAAATAGGCTTATTAAATAGGCTCAATAAATAGGCTTATTAAATAGGCTCAATAAATAGGCTTATTAAATAGGCTCAATAAATAGGCTTATTAAATAGGCTCATTAAATACTTATTAAGTATGCTTATTAAATAGACTTATTAAATAGACTTATTAAATAGACTTATTAAATAGACTTATTAAATAGGCTTATTAAAAAGGCTTATTAAATAGACTTAATACATAGGCTCATTAAATAATTATTAAATAGGTTTATTAAATAGGTGTATTAAATAGGCTTATTAAATAGGCTTATTAAATAGGCTTATTAAATAGGCTTATTAAATAGGCGTATGAAATAGGCTCAATAAATAGGCTTATTAAATAGGCTCAATAAATAGGCTTATTAAATAGGCTCAAAGAATAGGCTTATTAAATAGGCTCAATAAATAGGCTTATTAAATAGGCTCATTAAATACTTATTAAATAGGCTTATTAAATAGACTTATTAAATAGACTAATTAAATAGGCTAATTAAATAGACTTATTAAATAGGCTTATTAAAAAGGCTTATTAAATAGACTTATTAAATAGGCTATTCAAATACTTATTAAATAGGTTTATTAAATAGGCGTATTAAATAGGTTTATTAAATAGGCGTATTAAATAGGCTTATTAAATAGGCTTATTAAATAGGTTTATTAAATAGGCTTATTAAATAGACTTATTAAATAGCCTCATTAAATAGGCTAATTTTAGCAACTTAGGCTTATTAAATAGGTTTATTTCAGCAACTTAGACTTATTAAATAGCCTTATTAAATAGGATTATTTCAGCAACTTAGGCTTATTAAATAGGCTTATTTCAGCAACTCATGCTCATTAAATAGCCTTATTAAATAGGCTTATTTCAGCAACTTAGGCTTATTACATAGGCTTATTTCAGCAACTTAGACTTATTAAATAGGCCTATTAAATAGGCTTATTAAATAGACTTATTAAATAGGCTTATTAAATACTTATTAAATAGGCGTATTAAATAGGTTTATTAAATAGACTTATTAAATAGGCTCAATAATAAGGCTTATTAGATAGGCTTATTAAATAGGCTTATTAAATAGGCTTATTAAATAGGCTTATTAAATAGGCTTATTAAAAAGACTTATTAAATAGGCTCAATAAATAGGCTTATTAAATAGGCTCAATAAATAGGCTTATTAAATAGGCTCAATAAATAGGCGTATTAAATAGGCTCAAAAATAGGCTTATTAAATAGGCTCATTAAATACTTATTAAGTAGGCTTATTAAATAGACTTATTAAATAGACTTATTAAATAGGCTTATTAAATAGACTTATTAAATAGGCTTATTAAAAAGGCGTATTAAATAGACTTAATACATAGGCTCATTAAATACGTATTAAATAGGTTTATTAAATAGGCGTATTAAATATGCTTATTAAATAGGCGTATTAAATATGCTTATTAAATAGGCTTATTAAATAGGCCTTTTCAGCAACTTAGGCTTATTAAATAGGCTTATTCAGCAACTTAGGCTTATTAAATAGGCTCATTAAATATTAATTAAATAGGCTTATTAAACAGGCTTATTAAATAGACTTATTAAATAGGCTCAATAAATAGGCTTATTAAATAGGCTTATTAAATAGGCTCATTAAATAGGCTTAATATATAGGCGTATTAAATAGGCTTATTAAATAGGCTTATTAAATAGGCTTATTAAATAGGCTTATTAAATAGACTTATTAAATAGGCTTATTAAATAGGCTTATTAAATAGACTTATTAAATAGCCTCATTAAATAGGCTTATTAAATAGGCTCATTATATAGGCTTAATAAATAGGCTTATTAAATAGGCTTATTAAATAGGCTTGTTAAATAGGCTTATTAAATAGGCTTATTAAATAGGCTTGTTAAATAGACTTATTAAATAGGCTTATTAAATAGGCTTATTAAATAGACATTAAATAGCCTCATTAAATAGGCTTATTTTAGCAACTTAGGCTTAATAAATAGGCTTATTTCAGCAACTTAGACTTATTAAAAAGGCTTATTTCAGCAACTTACGCTTATGAAATAGGCTTATTCAGCAACTTAGGCTTATTAAATAGGCGTATTTCAGCAACTTAGACTTATTAAATAGGCCTATTAAATAGGCTTATTAAATAGACTTATTAAATAGGCTCATTAAATACTTATTAAATAGGCTATTAAATAGGCTTATTAAATAGGCTTATTAAATAGGCTTATTAAATAGGCTTATTAAATAGACTCATTAAATAGGCTCATTAAATAGGCTCAATAAATAGGCTTATTAAATAGGCTTATTAAATAGACTTATTAAATAGGCTCAATAAATATGCGTATTAAATAGGCTTATTAAATAGGCGTATTAAATAGGCTTATTAAATAGGCTTATTAAATAGACTAATTAAATAGGCGTATGAAATAGGCTCAATAAATAGGCGTATTAAATAGGCTCAATAAATAGGCTTATTAAATAGGCTCAATAAATAGGCTTATTAAATCGGCTCAATAAATAGGCTTATTAAATAGGCTCATTAAATACTTATTAAATAGGTTTATTAAATAGGTGTATTAAATAGGCTTATTAAATAGGCTTATTAAATAGGCTTATTAAATAGGCTTATTAAGTAGGCTTATTAAATAGACTTATTAAATAGCCTCATTAAATAGGCTTATTAAATAGGCTCATTAAATACGCTTAATAAATAGGCTTATTAAATAGGCTTATTAAATAGGCTTATTAAATAGGCTTATTAAATAGGCTTATTAAATAGACTTATTAAATAGCCTCATTAAATAGGCTTATTTTAGCAACTTAGGCTTATGAAATAGGCTTATTCAGCAACTTAGGTTTATTAAATAGGCTTATTTCAGCAACTTAGACTTATTAAATAGGCCTATTAAATAGGCTTATTAAATAGACTTATTAAATAGGCTCATTAAATACTTATTAAATAGGCTATTAAATAGGCTTATTAAATAGACTTATTAAATAGGCTCAATAAATAGGTTTATTAAATAGGTTTATTAAATAGGCTTATTAAATAGGCTTATTAAATAGACTTATTAAATAGGCTCATTAAATAGGCTCAATAAATAGGCTTATTAAATAGGCTTATTAAATAGACTTATTAAATAGGCTCAATAAATAGGTGTATTAAATAGGGTTATTAAATAGGCGTATTAAATAGGCTTATTAAATAGGCTTATTAAATAGACTAATTAAATAGGCGTATGAAATAGGCTCAATAAATAGGCGTATTAAATAGGCTCAATAAATAGGCTTATCAAATAGGCTCAATAAATAGGCTTATTAAATCGGCTCAATAAATAGGCTTATTAAATAGGCTCATTAAATACTTATTAAATAGGTTTATTAAATAGGCGTATTAAATAGGCTTATTAAATAGGCTTATTAAATAGGCTTATTAAATAGGCTTATTAAATAGGCTTATTAAATAGGCGTATGAAATAGGCTCAATAAATAGGCTAATTAAATAGGCTCAATAAATAGGCTTATTAAATAGGCTCAATAAATAGGCTTATTAAATAGGCTCAATAAATAGGCTTATTAAATAGGCTCATTAAATACTTATTAAATAGGCTTATTAAATAGACTTATTAAATAGACTAATTAAATAGGCTAATTAAATAGACTTATTAAATAGGCTTATTAAAAAGGCTTATTAAATAGACTTATTAAATAGGCTCATCAAATACTTATTAAATAGGTTTATTAAATAGGCGTATTAAATAGGTTTATTAAATAGGCGTATTAAATAGGCTTATTAAATAGGTTTATTAAATAGGCTTATTAAATAGACTTATTAAATAGCCTCATTAAATAGGCTTATTTTAGCAACTTAGGCTTATTAAATAGGTTTATTTCAGCAACTTAGACTTATTAAATAGCCTTATTAAATAGGCTTATTTCAGCAACTTAGGCTTATTAAATAGGCTTATTTCAGCAACTCATGCTCATTAAATAGCCTTATTAAATAGGCTTATTTCAGCAACTTAGGCTTATTAAATAGGCCTATTAAATAGGCTTATTAAATAGACTTATTAAATAGGCTCATTAAATACTTATTATATAGGCGTATTAAATAGGTTTATTAAATAGACTTATTAAATAGGCTCAATAATAAGGCTTATTAGATAGGCTTATTAAATAGGCTTAATAAATAGGCTTATTAAATAGGCTTATTAAATAGGCTTATTAAAAAGACTTATTAAATAGGCTCAATAAATAGGCCTATTAAATAGGCTCAATAAATAGGCTTATTAAATAGGCTCAATAAATAGGCGTATTAAATAGGCTCAAAAAATAGGCTTATTAAATAGGCTCATTAAATACTTATTAAGTAGGCTTATTAAATAGACTTATTAAATAGACTTATTAAATAAGCTTATTAAATAGACTTATTAAAAAAGGCTTATTAAAAAGGCGTATTAAATAGACTTAATACATAGGCTCATTAAATATTTATTAAATAGGTTTATTAAATAGGCGTATTAAATATGCTTATTAAATAGGCGTATTAAATATGCTTATTAAATAGGCTTATTAAATAGGCTTATTAAATAGGCTTATTAAATAGACTTATTAAATAGCCTCATTAAATAGGCTTATTTTAGCAACTTAGGCTTATTTAATAGGTTTATTTCAGCAACTTAGACTTATTAAATAGCCTTATTAAATAGGCTTATTTCAGCAACTCAGGCTTATTAAATAGGCTTATTCAGCAACTTAGGCTTATTAAATAGGCCTTTTTCAGCAACTTAGGCTTATTAAATAGGCTTATTCAGCAACTTAGGCTTATTAAATAGGCTCATTAAATATTAATTAAATAGGCTTATTAAACAGGCTTATTAAATAGACTTATTAAATAGGCTCAATAAATAGGCTTATTAAATAGGCTTATTAAATAGGCTCATTAAATAGGCTTAATATATAGGCTTATTAAATAGGCTTATTAAATAGGCTTATTAAATAGGCTTATTAAATAGGCTTATTAAATAGACTTATTAAATAGGCTTATTAAATAGACTTATTAAATAGGCTCATTAAATACTTATTAAATAGGCGTATTAAATAGGTTTATTAAATAGACTTATTAAATAGGCTCAATAATAAGGCTTATTAGATAGGCTTATTAAATAGGCTTAATAAATAGGCTTATTAAATAGGCTTATTAAATAGGCTTATTAAAAAGACTTATTAAATAGGCTCATCAAATACTTATTAAATAGGGTCATTAAATAGGCGTATTAAATAGGTTTATTAAATAGGCGTATTAAATAGGCTTATTAAATAGGCTTATTAAATAGACTTATTAAATAGGCTTATTAAATAGGCTCAATAAATAGGCTTATTAAATAGGCTCAATAAATAGGCTTATTAAATAGGCTCAATAAATAGGCTTATTAAATAGGCTCATTAAATACTTATTAAATAGGCTGATTAAATAGACTTATTAAATAGACTTATTAAATAGGCTTATTAAATAGGCTTATTAAATAGGCTTATTAAAAGGCTTATTAAATAGACTTATTAAATAGGCTCATTAAATACTTATTAAATAGGTTTTTTAAATAGGCGTATTAAATAGGCTTATTAAATAGGCTTATTAAATAGGCTTATTAAATAGACTTATTAAATAGCCTCATTAAATAGGCTTATTTTTGCAACTTAGGCTTATTAAATAGGCTTATTACAGCAACTTAGGCTTATTAAATAGCGTTATTAAATAGGCTTATTTCAGCAATTTAGACTTATTAAATAGGTTTATTCAGCAACTTAGGCTTATTAAATAGGCTTATTTCAGCAACTTAGGCTTATTAAATAGGCTCATTCAGAAACGTAGGCTTATTAAATAGGCTTATTTCAGCAACTTAGACTTATTAAATAGTCCTATTAAATAGGCTTATTAAATAGGCTAATTTCATCAACTTAGGCTTATTAAATAGGCTCATTCAGAAACTTAGGCTTATTAAATAGGCTTATTTCAGCAACTTAGACTTAGGCTAATAGGCTAATTAAAAGGCTTATTAAATAGACTTATTAAATAGGCTCATTAAATACTTATTAAATAGGTTTATTAAATAGGCATTTTAAATAGGCTTATTAAATAGGCTTATTAAATAGGCTTATTAAATAGACTTATTAAATAGCCTCATTAAATAGGCTTATTTTAGCAACTTAGGCTTATTAAATAGACTTATTTCAGCAACTTAGGCTTATTAAATAGCGTTATTTCAGCAATTTAGACTTATTAAATAGGCTTATTCAGCAACTTAGGCTTATTAAATAGCCTTATTAAATAGGCTTATTTCAGCAACTTAGGCTTATTAAATAGGCTTATTTCAGCAACTTAGACTTATTACAAAGACTTATTTCAGCAACTTAGGCTTAATAAATAGGCTTATTCAGCAACTTAGGCTTATTAAATAGGCTTATTTCAGCAAATTAGATTATTAAATAGGCCTATTAAATAGGCTTATTAAATAGACTTATTAAATAGGCTCATTAAATACTTATTAAATAGGCTTATTAAATAGGCTTATTAAATAGGCTTATTTCAGCAATTTAGACTTATTAAATAGGTTTATTCAGCAACTTAGGCTTATTAAATAGGCTTATTCAGCAACTTAGGCTTATTAAATAGGCTTATTAAAAAGACTTATTAAATAGGCTCATCAAATACTTATTAAATAGGTTCATTAAATAGGCGTATTAAATAGGTTTATTAAATAGGCGTATTAAATAGGCTTATTAAATAGGCTTATTAAATAGACTTATTAAATAGGCTTATTAAATAGGCTCAATAAATAGGCTTATTAAATAGGCTCAATAAATAGGCTTATTAAATAGGCTCAATAAATAGGCTTATTAAATAGGCTCATTAAATACTTATTAAATAGGCTGATTAAATAGACTTATTAAATAGACTTATTAAATAGGCTTATTAAATAGGCTTATTAAATAGGCTTATTAAAAGGCTTATTAAATAGACTTATTAAATAGGCTCATTAAATACTTATTAAATAGGTTTTTTAAATAGGCGTATTAAATAGGCTTATTAAATAGGCTTATTAAATAGGCTTATTAAATAGACTTATTAAATAGCCTCATTAAATAGGCTTATTTTTGCAACTTAGGCTTATTAAATAGGCTTATTACAGCAACTTAGGCTTATTAAATAGCGTTATTAAATAGGCTTATTTCAGCAATTTAGACTTATTAAATAGGTTTATTCAGCAACTTAGGCTTATTAAATAGGCTTATTTCAGCAACTTAGGCTTATTAAATAGGCTCATTCAGAAACGTAGGCTTATTAAATAGGCTTATTTCAACAACTTAGACTTATTAAATAGTCCTATTAAATAGGCTTATTAAATAGGCTAATTTCATCAACTTAGGCTTATTAAATAGGCTCATTCAGAAACTTAGGCTTATTAAATAGGCTTATTTCAGCAACTTAGACTTAGGCTAATAGGCTAATTAAAAGGCTTATTAAATAGACTTATTAAATAGGCTCATTAAATACTTATTAAATAGGTTTATTAAATAGGCATTTTAAATAGGCTTATTAAATAGGCTTATTAAATAGGCTTATTAAATAGACTTATTAAATAGCCTCATTAAATAGGCTTATTTTAGCAACTTAGGCTTATTAAATAGACTTATTTCAGCAACTTAGGCTTATTAAATAGCGTTATTTCAGCAATTTAGACTTATTAAATAGGCTTATTCAGCAACTTAGGCTTATTAAATAGCCTTATTAAATAGGCTTATTTCAGCAACTTAGGCTTATTAAATAGGCTTATTTCAGCAACTTAGACTTATTACAAAGACTTATTTCAGCAACTTAGGCTTAATAAATAGGCTTATTCAGCAACTTAGGCTTATTAAATAGGCTTATTTCAGCAAATTAGATTATTAAATAGGCCTATTAAATAGGCTTATTAAATAGACTTATTAAATAGGCTCATTAAATACTTATTAAATAGGCTTATTAAATAGGCTTATTAAATAGGCTTATTTCAGCAATTTAGACTTATTAAATAGGTTTATTCAGCAACTTAGGCTTATTAAATAGGCTTATTCAGCAACTTAGGCTTATTAAATAGGCTTATTTCAGCAACTTAGGCTTATTAAATAGGCTCATTTAGAAACTTAGGCTTATTAAATAGGCTTATTTCAGCAACTTAGACTTATTAAATAGGCCTATTAAATAGGCTTATTAAATAGGCTAATTTCATCAACTTAGGCTTATTAAATAGGCTCATTCAGAAACTTAGGCTTATTAAATAGGCTTATTTCAGCAACTTAGACTTATTAAATAGGCTTATTAAAAGGCTTTTTAAATAGACTTATTAAATAGGCTCATTAAATACTTATTAAATAGGTTTATTAAATAGGCATATTAAATAGGCTTATTAAATAGCCTTATTAAATAGGCTTGTTTCAGCAACTTAGGCTTATTAAATAGCGTTATTTCAGCAATTTAGACTTATTAAATAGGCTTATTCAGCAACTTAGGCTTATTAAATAGCCTTATTAAATAGGCTTATTTCAGCAACTTAGGCTTATTAAATAGGCTTATTTCAGCAACTTAGACTTATTAAAAAGGCTTATTTCAGCAACTTAGGCTTATTAAATAGGCTTATTCAGCAACTTAGGCTTATTAAATAGGCTTATTTCAGCAAATTAGACTTATTAAATAGGCCTATTAAATAGGCTTATTAAATAGACTTATGAAATAGGCTCATTAAATACTTATTAAATAGGCTTATTAAATAGGCTTATTAAATAGACTTATTAAATGGGCTCAATAAATAGGCTTATTAAATAGGCGTATTAAATAGGCTCAATAAATAGGCTTATTAAATAGGCTCAATAAATAGGCTTATTAAATAGGCTCAATAAATAGGCTTATTAAATAGGCTCATTAAATACTTATTAAATAGGCTTATTAACTAGACTTATTAAATAGACTTATTAAATAGGCTTATTAAATAGACTTATTCAATAGGCTTATTAAAAATGCTCATTAAATACTTATTAAATGTGTTTATTAAATAGGTGTATTAAATAGGCTTATTAAATAGGCTTATTAAATAGGCTTATTAAATAGACTTATTAAATATCCTCATTAAATAGGCTTATTTTAGCAACTTGGGCTTATTAAATAGGTTTATTTCAGCAACTTAGACTTATTAAAGATCATTATTAAATACGCTTATTTCAGCAACTTGGGCATATTAAATAAGCTTATTTCAGCAACTTTCGCTGATTAAAAAGGCTTATTTCAGCAACTTAGACTTATTAAATAGCCTTATTTCAGCAACTTAGACTTATTAAATAGGCTTATTTCAGCAACTTATGCTTATTAAATATACTTATTTCAGCAACTTAGGCTTATTAAATAGGCTTATTTTAGCAACTTGGATGTATTAAATAGCCTTATTTCAGCAACTTAGGCTTATTAAATAGGCTTATTTCAGCAACTTAGGCTTATTAAATAGGCTTATTCAGCAACTTAGGCTTATTAAATAGGCTTATTAAATAGGTTTATTTCAGCAACTTAGGCTTATTAAATAGGCTTATTCAGCAACTTAGGCTTATTAAATAGGCTCATTCAATACTTATTAAATAGGCTTATTAAACAGGCTTATTAAATAGACTCATTAAATAGGCTCAATAAATAGGCTTATTAAATAGGCTTATTAATTAGGCTTATTAAATAGGCTTATTAAATAGGCTCAATAAATAGGCTTATTAAATAGGCTCAATAAATAGGCTTATTAAATAGGCTCATTAAATACTTATTAAATAGGCTTATTAAATAGACTTATTAAATAGACTTATTAAATAGGCTTATTAAATAGGCTTATTAAATAGGCTTATTAAAAGGCTTATTAAATAGACTTATTAAATAGGCTCATTAAATACTTATTAAATAGGTTTATTAAATAGGCGTATTAAATAGGCTTATTAAATAGGCTTATTTAATAGGCTTATTAAATAGACTTATTAAATAGCCTCATTAAATAGGCTTATTATAGCAACTTAGGCTTATTAAATAGGCTTTTTCAGCAACTTAGGCTTATTAAATAGCGTTATTAAATAGGCTTATTTCAGCAATTTAGACTTATTAAATAGGTTTATTCAGCAACTTAGGCTTATTAAATAGGCTCATTCAGAAACTTAGGCTTATTAAATAGGCTTATTTCAGCAACTTAGGCTTATTAAATAGGCTTATTCAGCAACTTAGGCTTATTAAATAGGCTTATTAAATAGGTTTATTTCAGCAACTTAGGCTTATTAAATAGGCTTATTCAGCAACTTAGGCTTATTAAATAGGCTCATTCAATACTTATTAAATAGGCTTATTAAACAGGCTTATTAAATAGACTCATTAAATAGGCTCAATAAATAGGCTTATTAAATAGGCTTATTAATTAGGCTTATTAAATAGGCTTATTAAATAGGCTCAATAAATAGGCTTATTAAATAGGCTCAATAAATAGGCTTATTAAATAGGCTCATTAAATAGACTTATTAAATAGGCTTATTAAATAGACTTATTAAATAGACTTATTAAATAGGCTTATTAAATAGGCTTATTAAATAGGCTTATTAAAAGGCTTATTAAATAGACTTATTAAATAGGCTCATTAAATACTTATTAAATAGGTTTATTAAATAGGCGTATTAAATAGGCTTATTAAATAGGCTTATTTAATAGGCTTATTAAATAGACTTATTAAATAGCCTCATTAAATAGGCTTATTTTAGCAACTTAGGCTTATTAAATAGGCTTATTTCAGCAACTTAGGCTTATTAAATAGCGTTATTAAATAGGCTTATTTCAGCAATTTAGACTTATTAAATAGGTTTATTCAGCAACTTAGGCTTATTAAATAGGCTCATTCAGAAACTTAGGCTTATTAAATAGGCTTATTTCAGCAACTTAGACTTATTAAATAGGCTTATTAAAAGGCTTATTAAATAGACTTATTAAATAGGCTCATTAAATACTTATTAAATAGGTTTATTAAATAGGCATATTAAATAGGCTTATTAAATAGCCTTATTAAATAGGCTTATTAAATAGCCTTATTAAATAGGCTTATTTCAGCAACTTAGACTTATTAAATAGGTTTATTCAGCAACTTAGGCTTATTAAATAGACTTCTTTCAGCAACTTAGGCTTATTAAATAGCGTTATTTCAGCAATTTAGACTTATTAAATAGGCTTATTCAGCAACTTAGGCTTATTAAATAGCCTTATTAAATAGGCTTATTTCAGCAACTTAGGCTTATTAAATAGGCTTATTTCAGCAACTTAGACTTATTAAAAAGGCTTATTTCAGCAACTTAGGCTTATTGAATAGGCTTATTCAGCAACTTAGGCTTATTAAATAGGCTTATTTGAGCAAATTAGACTTATTAAATAGGCCTATTAAATAGGCTTATTAAATAGACTTATTAAATAGGCTCATTAAATACTTATTAAATAGGCTTATTAAATTGGCTTATTAAATAGACTTATTAAATGGGCTCAATAAATAGGCTTATTAAATAGGCGTATTAAATAGGCTCAATAAATAGGCTTATTAAATAGGCTCAATAAATAGGCTTATTAAATAGGCTCAATAAATAGGCTTTTTAAATAGGCTCATTAAATACTTATTAAATAGGCTTATTAACTAGACTTATTAAATAGACTTATTAAATAGGCTTATTAAATAGACTTATTCAATAGGCTTATTAAAAATGCTCATTAAATACTCATTAAATGTGTTTATTAAATAGGTGTATTAAATAGGCTTATTAAATAGGCTTATTAAATAGGCTTATTTTAGCAACTTGGGCTTATTAAATAGGTTTATTTCAGCAACTTAGACTTATTAAAGATCCTTATTAAATAGGCTTATTTCAGCAACTTGGGCTTATTAAATAAGCTTATTTCAGCAACTTTCGCTGATTAAAAAGGCTTATTTCAGCAACTTAGACTTATTAAATAGCCTTATTTCAGCAACTTAGACTTATTAAATAGGCTTATTTCAGCAACTTATGCTTATTAAATATACTTATTTCAGCAACTTAGGCTTATTAAATAGGCTTATTTTAGCAACTTGGATGTATTAAATAGCCTTATTTCAGCAACTTAGGCTTATTAAATAGGCTTATTTCAGCAACTTAGGCTCATTAAATAGCCTTATTTCAGCAACTTAGACTTATTAAATAGGCTTATTTCAGCAACTTAGGCTTATTAAATAGGCTTATGCAGCAACTTAGGCTTATTAAATAGGCTTATTAAATAGGTTTATTTCAGCAACTTAGACTTATTAAAGATCCTTATTAAATAGGCTTATTTCAGAAACTTAGGCTTATTAAATAAGCTTATTTCAGCAACTTTCGCTGATTAAAAAGGCTTATTTCAGCAACTTAGACTTATTAAATAGCCTTATTTCAGCAACTTAGACTTATTAAATAGGCTTATTTCAGCAACTTATGCTTATTAAATATACTTATTTCAGCAACTTAGGCTTATTAAATAGGCTTATTTTAGCAACTTGGACGTATTAAATAGTCTTATTTCAGCAACTTAGGCTTATTAAATAGGCTTATTTCAGCAACTTAGGCTCATTAAATAGCCTTATTTCAGCAACTTAGACTTATTAAATAGGCTTATTTCAGCAAGTTAGGCTTATTAAATAGGCTTATTCAGCAACTTAGGCTTATTAAATAGGCTTATTCAGCAACTTAGGCTTATTAAATAGGCTCATTCAATACTTATTAAATAGGCTTATTAAACAGGCTTATTAAATAGACTCATTAAATAGGCTCAATAAATAGGCTTATTAAATAGGCTTATTAATTAGGCTTATTAAATAGGCTTATTAAATAGACTTATTAAATAGGCTTATTAAATAGGCTCAATAAATAAGCTTATTAAATAGGCTCAATAAATAGGCTTATTAAATAGGCTCAATAAATAGGCTTATTAAATAGGCTCAATAAGTAGGCTTATTAAATAGGCTCATTAAATACTTATTAAATAGGATTATTAAATAGGCTTATTAAAAGGCTTATTAAATAGACTTATTAAATAGGCTCATTAAATACTTATTAAATAGGTTTATTAAATAGGCGTATTAAATAGGCTTATTAAATAGGCTTATTAAATAGACTTATTAAATAGCCTCATTAAATAGGCTTATTTTAGCAACTTAGGCTTATTAAATACGCTTATGTCAGCAACTTAGGCTTATTAAATAGCATTATTTCAGCAATTTAGACTTATTAAATAGGCTTATTTCAGCAACTTAGACTTATTAAAAAGGCTTATTTCAGCAAATTAGGCTTATTAAATAGGCTTATTCAGCAACTTAGGCTTATTAAATAGGCTTATTTCAGCAACTTAGACTTATTAAATAGGCCTATTAAATAGGCTTATTTAATAGACTTATTAAATAGGCTCATTAAATACTTATTAAATAGGCTTATTAAATAGGCTTATTAAATAGACTTATTAAATGGTCTCAATAAATAGGCTTATTAAATAGGTGTATTAAATAGGCTCAATAAATAGGCTTATTAAATAGGCTCAATAAATAGGCTTATTAAATAGGCTCAATAAATAGGCTTATTAAATAGGCTCATTAAATACTTATTAAATAGGCTTATTAACTAGACTTATTAAATAGGCTTATTAAATAGACTTATTAAATATCCTCATTAAATAGGCTTATTTTAGCAACTTGGGCTTATTAAATAGGTTTATTTCAGCAACTTAGACTTATTAAAAATCCTTATTAAATAGGCTTATTTCAGCAACTTGGGCTTATTAAATAAGCTTATTTCAGCAACTTATGCTCATTAAAAAGGCTTATTTCAGCAACTTAGACTTATTAAATAGCCTTATTTCAGCAACTTAGACTTATTAAATAGGCTTATTTCAGCAACTTATGCTTATTAAATATACTTATTTCAGCAACTTAGGCTTATTAAATAGGCTTATTTTAGCAACTTGGACGTATTAAATAGCCTTATTTCAGCAACTTAGGCTTATTAAATAGGCTTATTTCAGCAACTAAGGCTCATTAAATAGCCTTATTTCAACAACTTAGACTTATTAAATAGGCTTATTTCAGCAACTTAGGCTTATTAAATAGGCTTATTCAGCAACTTAGGCTTATTAAATAGGCTTATTAAATAGGCTTATTTCAGCAACTTAGGCTTATTAAATAGGCTTATTCAGCAACTTAGACTTATTAAATAGGCTCATTCAATACTTATTAAATAGGCTTATTAGACAGGCTTATTAAATAGACTTATTCAATAGGCTTATTAAAAATGCTCATTAAATACTCATTAAATGTGTTTATTAAATAGGTGTATTAAATAGGCTTATTAAATAGGCTTATTAAATAGGCTTATTTTAGCAACTTGGGCTTATTAAATAGGTTTATTTCAGCAACTTAGACTTATTAAAGATCCTTATTAAATAGGCTTATTTCAGCAACTTGGGCTTATTAAATAAGCTTATTTCAGCAACTTTCGCTGATTAAAAAGGCTTATTTCAGCAACTTAGACTTATTAAATAGCCTTATTTCAGCAACTTAGACTTATTAAATAGGCTTATTTCAGCAACTTATGCTTATTAAATATACTTATTTCAGCAACTTAGGCTTATTAAATAGGCTTATTTTAGCAACTTGGATGTATTAAATAGCCTTATTTCAGCAACTTAGGCTTATTAAATAGGCTTATTTCAGCAACTTAGGCTCATTAAATAGCCTTATTTCAGCAACTTAGACTTATTAAATAGGCTTATTTCAGCAACTTAGGCTTATTAAATAGGCTTATGCAGCAACTTAGGCTTATTAAATAGGCTTATTAAATAGGTTTATTTCAGCAACTTAGACTTATTAAAGATCCTTATTAAATAGGCTTATTTCAGAAACTTAGGCTTATTAAATAAGCTTATTTCAGCAACTTTCGCTGATTAAAAAGGCTTATTTCAGCAACTTAGACTTATTAAATAGCCTTATTTCAGCAACTTAGACTTATTAAATAGGCTTATTTCAGCAACTTATGCTTATTAAATATACTTATTTCAGCAACTTAGGCTTATTAAATAGGCTTATTTTAGCAACTTGGACGTATTAAATAGTCTTATTTCAGCAACTTAGGCTTATTAAATAGGCTTATTTCAGCAACTTAGGCTCATTAAATAGCCTTATTTCAGCAACTTAGACTTATTAAATAGGCTTATTTCAGCAAGTTAGGCTTATTAAATAGGCTTATTCAGCAACTTAGGCTTATTAAATAGGCTTATTCAGCAACTTAGGCTTATTAAATAGGCTCATTCAATACTTATTAAATAGGCTTATTAAACAGGCTTATTAAATAGACTCATTAAATAGGCTCAATAAATAGGCTTATTAAATAGGCTTATTAATTAGGCTTATTAAATAGGCTTATTAAATAGACTTATTAAATAGGCTTATTAAATAGGCTCAATAAATAAGCTTATTAAATAGGCTCAATAAATAGGCTTATTAAATAGGCTCAATAAATAGGCTTATTAAATAGGCTCAATAAGTAGGCTTATTAAATAGGCTCATTAAATACTTATTAAATAGGATTATTAAATAGGCTTATTAAAAGGCTTATTAAATAGACTTATTAAATAGGCTCATTAAATACTTATTAAATAGGTTTATTAAATAGGCGTATTAAATAGGCTTATTAAATAGGCTTATTAAATAGACTTATTAAATAGCCTCATTAAATAGGCTTATTTTAGCAACTTAGGCTTATTAAATACGCTTATGTCAGCAACTTAGGCTTATTAAATAGCATTATTTCAGCAATTTAGACTTATTAAATAGGCTTATTTCAGCAACTTAGACTTATTAAAAAGGCTTATTTCAGCAAATTAGGCTTATTAAATAGGCTTATTCAGCAACTTAGGCTTATTAAATAGGCTTATTTCAGCAACTTAGACTTATTAAATAGGCCTATTAAATAGGCTTATTTAATAGACTTATTAAATAGGCTCATTAAATACTTATTAAATAGGCTTATTAAATAGGCTTATTAAATAGACTTATTAAATGGTCTCAATAAATAGGCTTATTAAATAGGTGTATTAAATAGGCTCAATAAATAGGCTTATTAAATAGGCTCAATAAATAGGCTTATTAAATAGGCTCAATAAATAGGCTTATTAAATAGGCTCATTAAATACTTATTAAATAGGCTTATTAACTAGACTTATTAAATAGGCTTATTAAATAGACTTATTAAATATCCTCATTAAATAGGCTTATTTTAGCAACTTGGGCTTATTAAATAGGTTTATTTCAGCAACTTAGACTTATTAAAAATCCTTATTAAATAGGCTTATTTCAGCAACTTGGGCTTATTAAATAAGCTTATTTCAGCAACTTATGCTCATTAAAAAGGCTTATTTCAGCAACTTAGACTTATTAAATAGCCTTATTTCAGCAACTTAGACTTATTAAATAGGCTTATTTCAGCAACTTATGCTTATTAAATATACTTATTTCAGCAACTTAGGCTTATTAAATAGGCTTATTTTAGCAACTTGGACGTATTAAATAGCCTTATTTCAGCAACTTAGGCTTATTAAATAGGCTTATTTCAGCAACTAAGGCTCATTAAATAGCCTTATTTCAACAACTTAGACTTATTAAATAGGCTTATTTCAGCAACTTAGGCTTATTAAATAGGCTTATTCAGCAACTTAGGCTTATTAAATAGGCTTATTAAATAGGCTTATTTCAGCAACTTAGGCTTATTAAATAGGCTTATTCAGCAACTTAGACTTATTAAATAGGCTCATTCAATACTTATTAAATAGGCTTATTAGACAGGCTTATTAAATAGACTCATTAAATAGGCTCAATAAATATGCTTAATAAATAGGCTTATTAATTAGGCTTATTAAATAGGCTTATTAAATAGACTTATTAAATAGGCTTATTAAATAGGCTCAATAAATCGGCTTATTAAATAGGCTCATTAAATACTTATTAAAAAGGCTTATTAAATAGACTTATTAAATAGACTTATTAAATAGGCTTTTTAAATAGGCTTATTAAATAGGCGTATTAAAAGGCTTATTAAATAGACTTATTAAATAGGCTCATTAAATACTTATTAAATAGGTTTATTAAATAGGCGTATTAAATAGGCTTATTAAATAGGCTTATTAAATAGACTTATTAAATAGCCTCATTAAATAGGCTTATTTTAGCAACTTAGGCTTATTAAATAGGCTTATTTCAGCAACTTAGGCTTATTAAATAGCGTTATTTTAGCAATTTAGACTTATTAAATAGGCTTATTCAGCAACTTAGGCTTATTAAATAGCCTTATTAAATAGGGTTATTTCAGCAACTTAGGCTTATTAAATAGGCTTATTTCAGCAACTTAGACTTATTAAATAGGCTTATTCAGCAACTTAGGCTTATTAAATAGGCTTATTTCAGCAACTTAGACTTATTAAATAGGCCTATTAAATAGGCTTATTAAATAGACTTATTAAATAGGCTCATTAAATACTTATTAAATAGGCTTATTAAATAGGCATATTTAATAGACTTATTAAATGGGCTCAATAAATAGGCTTATTAAATAGGCTCAATAAATAGGCTTATTAAATAGGCTCAATAAATAGGCTTATTAAATAGGCTCATTAAATACTTATTAAATAGGCTTATTAACTAGACTTATTAAATAGACTTATTAAATAGGCTTATTAAATAGACTTATTCAATAGGCTTATTAAAAATGCTCATTAAATACTTATTAAATAGGTTTATTAAATAGGCATATTAAATAGGCTTATTAAATAGGCTTATTAAATAGGCTTATTAAATAGACTTATTAAATAGCCTCATTAAATAGGCTTATTTTAGCAACTTAGGCTTATTAAATAGACTTATTTCAGCAACTTAGGCTTATTAAATAGCGTTATTTCAGCAATTTAGACTTATTAAATAGGCTTATTCAGCAACTTAGGCTTATTAAATAGCCTTATTAAATAGGCTTATTTCAGCAACTTAGGCTTATTAAATAGGCTTATTTCAGCAATTTAGACTTATTAAAAAGGCTTATTTCAGCAACTTAGGCTTATTAAATAGGCGTTTTCAGCAACTTAGGCTTATTAAATAGGCTTATTTCAGCAAATTAGACTTATTAAATAGGCCTATTAAATAGGCTTATTAAATAGACTTATTAAATAGGCTCATTAAATACTTATTAAATAGTCTTATTAAATAGGCTTATTAAATAGACTTATTAAATGGGCTCAATAAATAGGCTTATTAAATAGGCGTATTAAATAGGCTCAATAAATAGGCTTATTAAATAGGCTCAATAAATAGGCTTATTAAATAGGCTCAATGAATAGGCTTTTTAAATAGGCTCATTAAATACTTATTAAATAGGCTTATTAACTAGACTTATTAAATAGACTTATTAAATAGGCTTATTAAATAGACTTATTCAATAGCCTTATAAAAAAATGCTCATTAAATACTCATTAAATGTGTTTATTAAATAGGTGTATTAAATAGGCTTATTAAATAGGCTTATTAAATAGGCTTATTTTAGCAACTTGGGCTTAATAAATAGGTTTATTTCAGCAACTTAGACTTATTATAGATCCTTATTAAATAGGCTTATTTCAGCAACTTGGGCTTATTAAATAAGCTTATTTCAGCAACTTTCGCTGATTAAAAAGGCTTATTTCAGCAACTTAGACTTATTAAGTAGCTTTATTTCAGCAACTTAGACTTATTAAATAAGCTTATTTCAGCAACTAATGCTTATTAAATATACTTATTTCAGCAACTTGGACGTATTAAATAGCCTTATTTCAGCAACTTAGGCTTATTAAATAGGGTTATTTCAGCAACTTAGGCTCATTAAATAGCCTTATTTCAGCAACTTAGACTTATTAAATAGGCTTATTTCAGCAAATTAGACTTATTAAATAGGCCTATTAAATAGGTTTATTAAATAGGCTTATTTCAGCAACTTAGACTTATTAAACAGGTCTATTAAATAGGCTTATTAAATAGACTTATTAAATAGGCTCATTAAATACTTATTAAATAGGCTTATTAAATAGGCGTATTAAATAGACTTATTAAATAGGCTCAATAAATATGCTTATTAAATAGGCTTATTAAATAGGGTCAATAAATAGGCTTATTAAATAGGCTTATTAAATAGACTCATTAAATAGGCTTATTAAATAGGCTCAATAAATAGGCTTATTAAATAGGCTCAATAAATAGGCTTATTAAATAGGCTCAATAAATAGGCTTATTAAATAGGCTCAATAAATAGGCTTATTAAATAGGCTCATTAAATACTTATTAAATAGGCTTATTAAATAGACTTATTAAATAGACTTATTAAAAAGGCTTATTAAATAGACTTATTAAATAGGCTTATTAAAAAGGCTTATTAAATAGCCTTATTTCAGCAACTTAGGCTTCTTAAATAGCCTTATTAAATAGGCTTATTTCAGCAACTTAGGCTTATTAAATAGGCTTATTTCAGCAACTTAGACTTATTAAAAAGGCTTATTTCAGCAACTTAGGCTTATTAAATAGGCTTATTCAGCAACTTAGGCTTATTAAATAGGCTTTTTTCAGCAACTTAGACTTATTAAATAGGCCTATTAAATAGGCTTATTAAATAGACTTATTAAATAGGCTCATTAAATACATATTAAGTAGGCTTATTAACTAGACTTATTAAATAGACTTATTAAATAGGCTTATTAAATAGACTTATTAAATAGGCTTATTAAAAATGCTCATTAAATACTTATTAAATGTGTTTATTAAATAGGCATATTAAATAGGCTTATTAAATAGGCTTATTAAATAGGCTTATTAAATAGGCTTATTAAATAGGCTCAATAAATAGGCTTATTAAATAGGCTCAATAAATAGGCTTATTAAATAGGCTCAATAAATAGGCTTATTAAATAGGCTCAATAAATAGGCTTATTAAATAGGCTCATTAAATACTTATTAAATAGGCTTATGAAATAGACTTATTAAATAGCCTTATTAAATAGGCTTATTAAATAGACTTATTAAATAGGCTTAATAAAAAGGCTTATTAAATAGACTTATTAAAAAGGCTCATTAAATACTTATTAAATATGTTTATTAAATAGGCGTATTAAATAGGCTTATTAAATAGGCTTATTAAATAGGCTTATTAAATAGGCTTATTAAATAGACTTATTAAATAGCCTCATTAAATAGGCTTATTTTAGCAACTTAGACTTATTAAATAGGTTTATTTCAGCAACTTAGACTTATTAAATAGCCTTATTAAATAGGCTTATTTCAGCAACTTAGGCTTATTAAATAAGCTTATTTCAGCAACTTATGCTTATTAAATAGCCTTATTAAACAGATTTATTTCAGCAACTTAGGCGTATTAAATAGCATTTTTAAATCAGCAACTTAGGCTCATTAAATAGCCTTATTAAATAGGCTTATTTCAGCAACTTAGGCTTATTAAATAGGCTTATTTCAGCAACTTAAACTTATTAAATAGCCTTATTTCAGCAACTTAGGCTTATTAAATAGCCTTATTTCAGCAACTTAGACTTATTAAATAGGCTTATTCAGCAACTTAGGCTTATTAAATAGCCTTATTAAATAGGCTTATTTCAGCAACTTAGACTTATTAAATAGGTTTATTCAGCAACTTAGGCTTATTAAATAGGCTTATTAAGCAACTTAGGCTTATTAAATAGGCTTATTTCAGCAACTTAGGCTTATTAAATAGGCTCATTCAGCAACTTAGGCTTATTAAATAGGCTTATTTCAGCAACTTAGGCTTATTAAATAGCCTTATTAAATAGGCTTATTTCAGCAACTTAGGCTTATTAAATAGGCTTATTTCAGCAACTTAGACTTATTAAAAAGGCTTATTTCAGCAACTTATGCTTATTAAATCGGCTTATTCAGCAACTTAGGCTTATTAAATAGGCTTTTTTCAGCAACTTAGACTTATTAAATAGGCCTATTAAATAGGCTTATTAAATAGACTTATTAAATAGGCTCATTAAATACATATTAAGTAGGCTTATTAACTAGACTTATTAAATAGACTTATTAAATAGGCTTTTTAAATAGACTTATTAAATAGGCTTATTAAAAATGCTCATTAAATACTTATTAAATGTGTTTATTAAATAGGCGTATTAAATAGGCTTTTTAAATAGGCTTATTAAATAGGCTTATTAAATAGGCTCAATAAATAGGCTTATTAAATAGGCTCAATAAATAGGCTTATTAAATAGGCTCAATAAATAGGCTTATTAAATAGGCTCAATAAATAGGCTTATTAAATAGGCTCATTAAAGAGATTTATTAAATAGGCTTAATAAAAAGGCTTATTAAATAGACTTATTAAAAAGGCTCATTAAATACTTATTAAATATGTTTATTAAATAGGCGTATTAAATAGGCTCATTAAATACTTATTAAATAGGCTTATTAAATAGGCTTATTAAATAGGCTCAATAAATAGGCTTATTAAATAGGCTCAATAAATAGGCTTATTAAATAGGCTCAATAAATAGGCTTATTAAATAGGCTCAATAAATAGGCTTATTAAATAGGCTCATTAAATAGATTTATTAAATAGGCTTAATAAAAAGGCTTATTAAATAGACTTATTAAAAAGGCTCATTAAATACTTATTAAATATGTTTATTAAATAGGCGTATTAAATAGGCTCATTAAATACTTATTAAATAGGCTTATTAAATAGGCTTATTAAATAGACTTATTAAATAGGCTCAATAAATAGGCTTATTAAATAGGCTTATTAAGTAGGCTCAATAAATAGGCTTATTAAATAGGCTTATTAAATAGGCTTATTAGATAGACTTATTAAATCGGCTTATTAAATAGGCTCAATAAATAGGCTTATTAAATAGGCTCAATAAATAGGCTTATTAAATAGGCTCAATAAACAGGCTTATTAAATAGGCTCAATAAATAGGCTTATTAAATAGGCTTATTAAATAGGCTCAATAAATAGGCTTATTAAATAGGCTCAATAAACAGGCTTATTTAATAGGCTCAATAAATAGGCTTATTAAATAGGCTCAATAAATAGGCTTATTAAATAGGCTCAATAAATAGGCTTATTAAATAGGCTTATTAAATAGGCTCAATAAATAGGCTTATTAAATAGGCTTATTAAATAGACTTATTAAATAGGCTTATTAAATAGGCTCAATAAATAGGCTTATTAAATAGGCTCAATAAATAGGCTTATTAAATAGGCTCAATAAATAGGCTTATTAAATAGGCTCAATAAATAGGCTTATTAAATAGGCTCATTAAATACTTATTAAATATGTTTATTAAATAGGCGTATTAAATAGGCTTATTAAATAGGCTTATTAAATAGGCTTATTAAATAGCCTCATTAAATACTTATTAAATAGGCTTATTAAATAGGCTTATTAAATAGGCTTATTTCAGCAACTTAGACTTATTAAATAGCCTTATTTCAGCAACTTAGACTCATTAAATAGGCTGATTTCAGCAACTTATGCTTATTAAATATACTTATTTCAGCAACTTAGGCTTATTAAATAGGCTAATTTCAGCAACTTAGACTTATTAAATAGCCTTATTTCAGCAACTTAGGCTTATTAAATAGGCTTATTTCAGCAACTTAGGCTTATTAAATAGCCTTATTTCCGCAACTTAGACTTATTAAATAGGCTTATTTCAGCAACTTAGGCTTATTAAATAGGCTTATTCAGCAATTTAGGCTTATTAAATAGGCTTATTTCAGCAACTTAGGCTTATTAAATAGGCCTATTAAATAGGCTTATTAAATAGGCTTATTAAATAGATTTATTAAATAGGCTTATTAAAATGCTTATTAAATAGACTTATTAAATAGGCTCATTAAATACTTATTAAATATGTTTATTAAATAGGCGTATTAAATAGGCTTATTAAATAGGCTTATTAAATAGGCTTATTAAATAGGCTTATTAAATAGACTTATTAAATAGCCTCATTAAATAGGCTTATTTTAGCAACTTAGGCTTATTAAATAGGTTTATTTCAGCAACTTAGACTTATTAAATAGCCTTATTAAATAGGCTTATTTCAGCAACTTAGACTTATTAAATAGCCTTATTTCAGCAACTTAGACTTATTAAATAGGCTTATTTCAGCAACTTAGGCTTATTAAATAGGCTTATTCAGCAACTTAGGCTTATTAAATAGGCTTATTTCAGCAACTTAGGCTTATTAAATAGGCCTATTAAATAGGCTTATTAAATAGGCTTATTTAAGCAACTTAGACTTATTAAATAGGCCTATTAAATAGGCTTATTAAATAGACTTATTAAATAGGCTCATTAAATACTTATTAAATAGGCTTATTAAATATGCTTATTAAATAGACTTATTAAATAGGCTCAATAAATAGGCTTATTAAATAGGCTTATTAAGTAGGCTCAATAAATAGGCTTATTAAATAGGCTTATTAAATAGGCTTATTAGATAGCCTTATTAAATCGGCTTATTAAATAGGCTCAATAAATAGGCTTATTAAATAGGCTCAATAAATAGGCTTATTAAATAGGCTCAATAAACAGGCTTATTAAATAGGCTCAATAAATAGGCTTATTAAATAGGCTTATTAAATAGGCTTATTAAATAGGCTTTTTAAATAGACTTATTAAATAGCCTCATTAAATAGGCTTATTTTAGCAACTTAGGCTTATTAAATAGGTTTATTTCAGCAACTTAGACTTATTAAATAGCCTTTCTTCAGCAACTTAGACTTATTAAATAGGCTTATTTCAGCAACTTATGCTTATTAAATATACTTATTTCAGCAATTTAGGCGTATTAAATAGGCTTATTTCAGCAACTTAGGCTTATTAATTAGCCTTATTTCAGCAACTTAGACTTATTAAATAGGCTTATTTCAGCAACTTAGGCTTATTAAATAGGCCTATTAAATAGGCTTATTAAATAGGCTTATTTCAGCAACTTAGACTTATTAAACAGGTCTATTAAATAGGCTTATTAAATAGACTTATTAAATAGGCTCATTAAATACTTATTAAATAGGCTTATTAAATAGGCTTATTAAATAGACTTATTAAATAGGCTCAATAAATAGGCTTATTAAATAGGCTTATTAAATAGGCTCAATAAATAGGCTTATTAAATAGGCTTATTAAATAGACTTATTAAATAGGCTTATTAAATAGGCTCAATAAATAGGCTCATTAAATAGGCTCAATAAATAGGCTTATTAGATAGGCTCAATAAATAGGCTTATTAAATAGGCTCAATAAATAGGCTTATTAAATAGGCTCATTAAATACTTATTAAATATGTTTATTAAATAGGCGTATTAAATAGGCTTATTAAATAGGCTTATTAAATAGACTTATTAAATAGGCTCAATAAATAGGCGTATTAAATAGGCTTATTAAATAGGCTTATTAAATAGGCTTATTAAATAGCCTCATTAAATACTTATTAAATAGGCTTATTAAATAGGCTTATTAAATAGGCTTATTTCAGCAACTTAGACTTATTAAATAGCCTTATTTCAGCAACTTAGACTCATTAAATAGGCTGATTTCAGCAACTTATGCTTATTAAATATACTTATTTCAGCAACTTAGGCTTATTAAATAGGCTAATTTCAGCAACTTAGACTTATTAAATAGCCTTATTTCAGCAACTTAGGCTTATTAAATAGGCTTATTTCAGCAACTTAGGCTTATTAAATAGCCTTATTTCCGCAACTTAGACTTATTAAATAGGCTTATTTCAGCAACTTAGGCTTATTAAATAGGCTTATTCAGCAACTTAGGCTTATTAAATAGGCTTATTTCAGCAACTTAGGCTTATTAAATAGGCCTATTAAATAGGCTTATTAAATAGGCTTATTTAAGCAACTTAGACTTATTAAATAGGCCTATTAAATAGGCTTATTAAATAGACTTATTAAATAAGCTCATTAAATACTCATTAAATAGGCTTATTAAATAGGCTTATTAAATAGACTTATCAAATAGGTTCAATAAATAGGCTTATTAAATAGGCTTATTAAGTAGGCTCAATAAATAGGCTTATTAAATAGGCTTATTAAATAGGCTTATTAGATAGACTTATTAAATCAGCTTATTAAATAGGCTCAATAAATAGGCTTATTAAATAGGCTCAATAAATAGGCTTATTATATAGGCTCAATAAACAGGCTTATTAAATAGGCTCAATAAATAGGCTTATTAAATAGGCTTATTAAATAGGCTTATTAAATATTCTTATTAAATAGACTTATTAAATAGCCTCATTAAATAGGCTTATTTTAGCAACTTAGGCTTATTAAATAGGTTTATTTCAGCAACTTAGACTTATTAAATAGCCTTACTTCAGCAACTTAGAATTATTAAATAGGCTTATTTCAGCAACTTATGCTTATTAAATATACTTATTTCAGCAATTTAGGCGTATTAAATAGGCTTATTTCAGCAACTTAGACTTATTAAATAGACTTATTTCAGCAACTTAGGCTTATTAAATAGGCTTATTTCAGCAACTTAGGCTTATTAAATAGGCCTATTAAATAGGCTTATTAAATAGGCTTATTTCAGCAACTTAGATTTATTAAATAGGCCTATTAAATAGGCTTATTAAATAGACTTATTAAATAGGTTCATTAAATAGGCTTATTAAATAGGCTTATTAAATAGGCTCAATAAATAGGCTTATTAAATAGGCTTATTAAATAGACTTATTAAATAGGCTTATTAAATAGGCTCAATAAATAGGCTTATTAAATAGGCTCAATAAATAGGCTTATTAAATAGGCTCAATAAATAGGCTTATTAAATAGGCTCATTAAATACTTATTAAATATGTTTATTAAATAGGCGTATTAAATAGGCTTATTAAATAGGCTTATTAAATAGGCTTATTAAACAGCCTCATTAAATACTTATTAAATAGGCTTATTAAATAGGCTTATTTCAGCAACTTAGACTTATTAAATAGCCTTATTTCAGCAACTTAGACTCATTAAATAGGCTGATTTCAGCAACTTATGCTTATTAAATATACTTATTTCAGCAACTTAGGCTTATTAAATAGGCTAATTTCAGCAACTTAGACTTATTAAATAGCCTTATTTCAGCAACTTAGGCTTATTAAATAGGCTTATTTCAGCAACTTAGGCTTATTAAATAGCCTTATTTCCGCAACTTAGACTTATTAAATAGGCTTATTTCAGCAACTTAGGCTTATTAAATAGGCTTATTCAGCAACTTAGGCTTATTAAATAGGCTTATTTCAGCAACTTAGGCTTATTAAATAGGCCTATTAAATAGGCTTATTAAATAGGCTTATTTAAGCAACTTAGACTTATTAAATAGGCCTATTAAATAGGCTTATTAAATAGACTTATTAAATAAGCTCATTAAATACTCATTAAATAGGCTTATTAAATAGGCTTATTAAATAGACTTATCAAATAGGTTCAATAAATAGGCTTATTAAATAGGCTTATTAAGTAGGCTCAATAAATAGGCTTATTAAATAGGCTTATTAAATAGGCTTATTAGATAGACTTATTAAATCAGCTTATTAAATAGGCTCAATAAATAGGCTTATTAAATAGGCTCAATAAATAGGCTTATTATATAGGCTCAATAAACAGGCTTATTAAATAGGCTCAATAAATAGGCTTATTAAATAGGCTTATTAAATAGGCTTATTAAATATTCTTATTAAATAGACTTATTAAATAGCCTCATTAAATAGGCTTATTTTAGCAACTTAGGCTTATTAAATAGGTTTATTTCAGCAACTTAGACTTATTAAATAGCCTTACTTCAGCAACTTAGAATTATTAAATAGGCTTATTTCAGCAACTTATGCTTATTAAATAGACTTATTTCAGCAACTTAGGCTTATTAAATAGGCTTATTTCAGCAACTTAGGCTTATTAAATAGGCCTATTAAATAGGCTTATTAAATAGGCTTATTTCAGCAACTTAGATTTATTAAATAGGCCTATTAAATAGGCTTATTAAATAGACTTATTAAATAGGTTCATTAAATAGGCTTATTAAATAGGCTTATTAAATAGGCTCAATAAATAGGCTTATTAAATAGGCTTATTAAATAGACTTATTAAATAGGCTTATTAAATAGGCTCAATAAATAGGCTTATTAAATAGGCTCAATAAATAGGCTTATTAAATAGGCTCAATAAATAGGCTTATTAAATAGGCTCATTAAATACTTATTAAATATGTTTATTAAATAGGCGTATTAAATAGGCTTATTAAATAGGCTTATTAAATAGGCTTATTAAACAGCCTCATTAAATACTTATTAAATAGGCTTATTAAATAGGCTTATTTCAGCAACTTAGACTTATTAAATAGCCTTATTTCAGCAACTTAGACTCATTAAATAGGCTGATTTCAGCAACTTATGCTTATTAAATATACTTATTTCAGCAACTTAGGCTTATTAAATAGGCTTATTTCAGCAACTTAGACTTATTAAATAGCCTTATTTCAGCAACTTAGGCTTATTAAATAGGCTTATTTCAGCAACTTAGGCTTATTAAATAGCCTTATTTCAGCAACTTAGACTTATTAAATAGGCTTATTTCAGCAACTTAGGCTTATTAAATAGGCTTATTCAGCAACTTAGGCTTATTAAATAGGCTTATTTCAGCAACTTAGGCTTATTAAATAGGCCTATTAAATAGGCTTATTAAATAGGCTTATTTAAGCAACTTAGACTTATTAAATAGGCCTATTAAATAGGCTTATTAAATAGACTTATTAAATAGGCTCATTAAATACTTATTAAATAGGCTTATTAAATAGGCTTATTAAATAGACTTATTAAATAGGCTCAATAAATAGGCTTATTAAATAGGCTTATTAAGTAGGCTCAATAAATAGGCTTATTAAATAGGCTTATTAAATAGGCTTATTAGATAGACTTATTAAATCGGCTTATTAAATAGGCTCAATAAATAGGCTTATTAAATAGGCTCAATAAATAGGCTTATTAAATAGGCTCAATAAACAGGCTTATTAAATAGGCTCAATAAATAGGCTCATTAAATAGGCTTATTAAATAGGCTTATTAAATAGGCTTATTAAATAGACTTATTAAATAGCCTCATTAAATAGGCTTATTTTAGCAACTTAGGCTTATTAAATAGGTTTATTTCAGCAACTTAGACTTATTAAATAGCCTTATTTCAGCAACTTAGACTTATTAAATAGGCTTATTTCAGCGACTTATGCTTATTAAATATACTTATTTCAGCAATTTAGGCGTATTAAATAGGCTTATTTCAGCAACTTAGACTTATTAAATAGCCTTATTTCAGCAACTTAGGCTTATTAAATAGGCTTATTTCAGCAACTTAGGCTTATTAATTAGCCTTATTTCAGCAACTTAGACTTATTAAATAGGCCTATTAAATAGGCTTATTAAATAGGCTTATTTCAGCAACTTAGATTTATTAAATAGGCCTATTAAATAGGCTTAATAAATAGACTTATTAAATAGGCTCAATAAATACGCTTATTAAATAGGCTTATTAAATAGGCTCAATAAATAGGCTTATTAAATAGGCTTATTAAATAGACTTATTAAATAGGCGTATTAAATAGGCTCAATAAATAGGCTTATTAAATAGGCTCAATAAATAGGCTTATTAAATAGGCTCAATAAATAGGCTTATTAAATAGGCTCAATAAATAGGCTTATTAAATAGGCTCATTAAATACTTATTAAATATGTTTATTAAATAGGCGTATTAAATAGGCTTATTAAATAGGCTTATTAAATAGGCTTATTAAATAGGCTTATTTCAGCAACTTAGGCTTATTAAATAGCCTTATTGAATAGGCTTATTTCAGCAACTTAGACTTATTAAATAGGTTTATTCAGCAACTTAGGCTTATTAAATAGGCTTGTTCAGCAACTTAGGCTTATTAAATAAGCTTATTTCAGCAACTTAGGCTTATTAAATAGGCTCATTCAGAAACTTAGGCTTATTAAATAGGCTTATTTCAGCAACTTAGACTTATTAAATAGGCCTATTAAATAGGCTTATTAAATAGGCTTATTTCAGCAACTTAGGCTAATTAAATAGCCTTATTAAATAGGTTTATTAAATAGACTTATTAAATAGGCTCATTAAATACTTATTAAATAGGCTTATTAAATAGGCTTATTAAATAGACTTATTAAATAAGCTCAATAAATAGGCTTATTAAATAGGCTTATGAAATAGGCTCAATAAATAGGCTTATTAAATAGACTTATTAAATAGGCTCAATAAATAGGCTTATTAAATAGGCTCAATAAATAGGCTTATTAAATAGGCTCAATAAATAGGCTTATAAAATAGGCTCAATGAATAGGCTTATTAAATAGGCTTATTAAATAGGCTCATTAAATAATTATTAAATAGGCTTATTAAGTAGGCTTATTAAATAGACTTATTAAATAGGCTCAATAAATAGGCTTATTAAATAGGCTTATTAAATAGGCTTATTAAATAGGCTTATTAAATAGGCTTATTAAATAGACTTATTAAATAGGCTTATTAAATAGGCTCAATAAATAGGCTTATTGAATAGGCTCAATAAATAGGCTTATAAAATAGGCTCAATAAATAGGCTTATTAAATAGGCTCAATAAATAGGCTTATTAAATAGGCTTATTTAAGCAACTTAGACTTATTAAATAGGCCTATTAAATAGGCTTATTAAATAGACTTATTAAATAGGCTCATTAAATACTTATTAAATAGGCTTATTAAATAGGCTTATTAAATAGACTTATTAAATAGGCTCAATAAATAGGCTTATTAAATAGGCTTATTAAGTAGGCTCAATAAATAGGCTTATTAAATAGGCTTATTAAATAGGCTTATTAGATAGACTTATTAAATCGGCTTATTAAATAGGCTCAATAAATAGGCTTATTAAATAGGCTCAATAAACAGGCTTATTAAATAGGCTCAATAAATAGGCTCATTAAATAGGCTTATTAAATAGGCTTATTAAATAGGCTTATTAAATAGACTTATTAAATAGCCTCATTAAATAGGCTTATTTTAGCAACTTAGGCTTATTAAATAGGTTTATTTCAGCAACTTAGACTTATTAAATATCCTTATTTCAGCAACTTAGACTTATTAAATAGGCTTATTTCAGCGACTTATGCTTATTAAATATACTTATTTCAGCAATTTAGGCGTATTAAATAGGCTTATTTCAGCAACTTAGACTTATTAAATAGCCTTATTTCAGCAACTTAGGCTTATTAAATAGGCTTATTTCAGCAACTTAGGCTTATTAGTTAGCCTTATTTCAGCAACTTAGACTTATTAAATAGGCTTATTTCAGCAACTTAGGCTTATTAAATAGGCCTATTAAATAGGCTTATTAAATAGGCTTATTTCAGCAACTTAGATTTATTAAATAGGCCTATTAAATAGGCTTAATAAATAGACTTATTAAATAGGCTCAATAAATACGCTTATTAAATAGGCTTATTAAATAGGCTCAATAAATAGGCTTATTAAATAGGCTTATTAAATAGACTTATTAAATAGGCGTATTAAATAGGCTCAATAAATAGGCTTATTAAATAGGCTCAATAAATAGGCTTATTAAATAGGCTCAATAAATAGGCTTATTAAATAGGCTCAATAAATAGGCTTATTAAATAGGCTCATTAAATACTTATTAAATATGTTTATTAAATAGGCGTATTAAATAGGCTTATTAAATAGGCTTATTAAATAGGCTTATTAAATAGCCTCATTAAATACTTATTAAATAGGCTTATTAAATAGGCTTATTAAATAGGCTTATTTCAGCAACTTAGGCTTATTAAATAGCCTTATTGAATAGGCTTATTTCAGCAACTTAGACTTATTAAATAGGTTTATTCAGCAACTTAGGCTTATTAAATAGGCTTGTTCAGCAACTTAGGCTTATTAAATAAGCTTATTTCAGCAACTTAGGCTTATTAAATAAGCTCATTCAGAAACTTAGGCTTATTAAATAGGCTTATTTCAGCAACTTAGACTTATTAAATAGGCCTATTAAATAGGCTTATTAAATAGGCTTATTTCAGCAACTTAGGCTAATTAAATAGCCTTATTAAATAGGCTTATTAAATAGACTTATTAAATAGGCTCATTAAATACTTATTAAATAGGCTTATTAAATAGGCTTATTAAATAGACTTATTAAATAAGCTCAATAAATAGGCTTATTAAATAGGCTTATTAAATAGGCTCAATAAATAGGCTTATTAAATAGACTTATTAAATAGGCTCAATAAATAGGCTTATTAAATAGGCTCAATAAATAGGCTTATTAAATAGGCTCAATAAATAGGCTTATAAAATAGGCTCAATGAATAGGCTTATTAAATAGGCTTATTAAATAGGCTCATTAAATAATTATTAAATAGGCTTATTAAGTAGGCTTATTAAATAGACTTATTAAATAGGCTCAATAAATAGGCTTATTAAATAGGCTTATTAAATAGGCTTATTAAATAGGCTTATTAAATAGGCTTATTAAATAGACTTATTAAATAGGCTTATTAAATAGGCTCAATAAATAGGCTTATTAAATAGGCTCAATAAATAGGCTTATAAAATAGGCTCAATAAATAGGCTTATTAAATAGGCTCAATAAATAGGCTTATTAAATAGGCTCATTAAATACTTATTAAATAGGCTTATTAAATAAACTTATTAAATAGACTTATTAAATAGGCTTATTAAATAGATTTATTAAATAGGCTTATTAAAAAGGCTCATTAAATAGACTTATTAAATAGGCTCATTAAATACTTATTAAATATGTTTATTAATTAGGTGTATTAAATAGGCTTATTAAATAGGCTTATTAAATAGGCTTATTAAATAGGCTCATTAAATAGACTTATTAAATAGCCTCATTAAATAGGCTTATTTTAGCAACTTAGGCTTATTAAATAGGTTTATTTCAGCAACTTAGACTTATTAAATAGCCTTATTAAATAGGCTTATTTCAGCAACTTAGACTTATTAAATAGCCTTATTTCAGCAACTTCGACTCATTAAATAGGCTTATTTCAGCAACTTATGCTTATTAAATATACTTATTTCAGCAACTTAGGCTTATTAAATAGGCTTATTTCAGCAACTTAGACTTATTAAATAGCCTTATTTCAGCAACTTAGGCTTATTAAATAGGCTTATTTCAGCAACTTAGACTTATTAAATAGCCTTATTTCAGCAACTTAGACTTATTAAATAGGCTTATTCAGCAACTTAGGCATATTAAATAGGCTTATTTCAGCAACTTAGGCTTATTAAATAGGCCTATTAAATAGGCTTATTAAATAGGCTTATTTAAGCAACTTAGACTTATTAAATAGACTTATTAAATAGGCTCAATAAATAGGCTTATTAAATAGGCTTATTAAGTAGGCTCAATAAATAGGCTTATTAAATAGGATTATTAAATAGGCTTATTAGATAGACTTATTAAATCGGCTTATTAAATAGGCTCAATAAATAGGCTTATTAAATAGGCTCAATAAATAGGCTTATTAAATAGGCTCAATAAACAGGCTTATTAAATAGGCTCAATAAATAGGCTTATTAAATAGGCTCAATAAACAGGCTTATTAAATAGGCTCAATAAATAGGCGTATTAAATAGGCTTATTAAATAGGCTTATTAAATAGGCTTATTAAATAGCCTCATTAAATACTTATTAAATAGGCTTATTAAATAGGCTTATTAAATATGCTTATTTCAGCAACTTAGGCTTATTAAATAGCCTTATTGAATAGGCTTATTTCAGCAACTTAGACTTATTAAATAGGTTTATTCAGCAACTTAGGCTTATTAAATAGGCTTGTTCAGCAACTTAGGCTTATTAAATAAGCTTATTTCAGCAACTTAGGCTTATTAAATAGGCTCATTCAGAAACTTAGGCTTATTAAATAGGCTTATTTCAGCAACTTAGACTTATTAAATAGGCCTATTAAATAGGCTTATTAAATAGGCTTATTTCAGCAACCTAGGCTAATTAAATAGCCTTATTAAATAGGCTTATTAAATAGACTTATTAAATAGGCTCATTAAATACTTATTAAATAGGCTTATTAAATAGGCTTATTAAATAGACTTATTAAATAAGTACAATAAATAGGCTTATTAAATAGGCTTATTAAATAGGCTCAATAAATAGGCTTATTAAATAGACTTATTAAATAGGCTCAATAAATAGGCTTATTAAATAGGCTCAATAAATAGGCTTATTAAATAGGCTCAATAAATAGGCTTATAAAATAGGCTCAATGAATAGGCTTATTAAATAGGCTTATTAAATAGGCTCATTAAATAATTATTAAATAGGCTTATTAAGTAGGCTTATTAAATAGACTTATTAAATAGGCTCAATAAATAGGCTTATTAAATAGGCTTATTAAATAGGCTTATTAAATAGGCTTATTAAATAGGCTTATTAAATAGACTTATTAAATAGGCTTATTAAATAGGCTCAATAAATAGGCTCATTAAATAGGCTCAATAAATAGGCTTATAAAATAGGCTCAATAAATAGGCTTATTAAATAGGCTCAATAAATAGGCTTATTAAATAGGCTCATTAAATACTTATTAAATAGGCTTATTAAATAGACTTATTAAATAGACTTATTAAATAGGCTTATTAAATAGATTTATTAAATAGGCTTATTAAAAAGGCTTATTAAATAGACTTATTAAATAGGCTCATTAAATACTTATTAAATATGTTTATTAATTAGGCGTATTAAATAGGCTTATTGAAAAAGGCTTATTAAATAGGCTTATTAAATAGGCTAATTAAATAGACTTATTAAATAGCCTCATTAAATAGGCTTATTTTAGCAACTTAGGCTTATTAAATAGGTTTATTTCAGCAACTTAGACTTATTAAATAGCCTTATTAAATAGGCTTATTTCAGCAACTTAGACTTATTAAATAGCCTTATTTCAGCAACTTAGACTCATTAAATAGGCTTATTTCAGCAACTTATGCTTATTAAATATACTTATTTCAGCAACTTAGGCTTATTAAATAGGCTTATTTCAGCAACTTAGACTTATTAAATAGCCTTATTTCAGCAACTTAGGCTTATTAAATAGGCTTATTTCAGCAACTTAGGCTTATTAAATAGCCTTATTTCAGCAACTTACACTTATTAAATAGGCTTATTTCAGCAACTTAGGCTTATTAAATAGGCTTATTCAGCAACTTAGGCATATTAAATAGGCTTATTTCAGCAACTTAGGCTTATTAAATAGGCCTATTAAATAGGCTTATTAAATAGGCTTATTTAAGCAACTTAGACTTATTAAATAGGCCTATTAAATAGGCTTATTAAATAGACTTCTTAAATAGGCTCATTAAATACTTATTAAATAGGCTTATTAAATAGGCTTATTAAATAGACTTATTAAATAGGCTCAATAAATAGGCTTATTAAATAGGCTTATTAAGTAGGCTCAATAAATAGGCTTATTAAATAGGCTTATTAAATAAGCTTATTAGATAGACTTATTAAATCGGCTTATTAAATAGGCTCAATAAATAGGCTTATTAAATAGGCTCAATAAATAGGCTTATTAAATAGGCTCAATAAACAGGCTTATTAAATAGGCTCAATAAATAGGCTTATTAAATAGGCTTATTAAATAGGCTTATTAAATAGGCTTATTAAATAGACGTATTAAATAGCCTCATTAAATAGGCTTATTTTAGCAACTTAGGCTTATTAAATAGGTTTATTTCAGCAACTTAGACTTATTAAATAGCCTTATTTCAGCAACTTAGACTTATTAAATAGGCTTATTTCAGCAACTTATGCTTATTAAATATACTTATTTCAGCAATTTAGGCGTATTAAATAGGCTTATTTCAGCAACTTAGACTTATTAAATAGCCTTATTTCAGCAACTTAGGCTTATTAAATAGGCTTATTTCAGCAACTTAGGCTTATTAATTAGCCTTATTTCAGCAACTTAGACTTATTAAATAGGCTTATTTCAGCAACTTAGGCTTATTAAATAGGCCTATTAAATAGGCTTATTAAATAGGCTTATTTCAGCAACTTAGATTTATTAAATAGGCCTATTAAATAGGCTTATTAAATAGACTTATTAAATAGGCTCATTAAATACTTATTAAATAGGCTTATTAAATAGCCTTATTAAATATACTTATTAAATAGGCTCAATAAATAGGCTTATTAAATAGGCTTATTAAATAGGCTCAATAAATAGGCTTATTAAATAGGCTCATTAAATAGACTTATTAAATAGGCTTATTAAATAGGCTCAATAAATAGGCTTATTAAATAGGCTCAATAAATAGGCTTATTAAATAGGCTCAATAAATAGGCTTATTAAATAGGCTCAATAAATAGGCTTATTAAATAGGCTCATTAAATACTTATTAAATATGTTTATTAAATAGGCGTATTAAATAGGCTTATTAAATAGGCTTATTAAATAGGCTTATTAAATAGCCTCATTAAATACTTATTAAATAGGCTTATTAAATAGGCTTATTAAATAGGCTTATTTCAGCAACTTAGGCTTATTAAATAGCCTTATTGAATAGGCTTATTTCAGCAACTTAGACTTATTAAATAGGTTTATTCAGCAACTTAGGCTTATTAAATAGGCTTGTTCAGCAACTTAGGCTTATTAAATAAGCTTATTTCAGCAACTTAGGCTTATTAAATAGGCTCATTCAGAAACTTAGGTTTATTAAATAGGCTTATTTCAGCAACTTAGACTTATTAAATAGGCCTATTAAATAGGCTTATTAAATAGGCTTATTTCAGCAACTTAGGATAATTAAATAGCCTTATTAAATAGGGTTATTAAATAGACTTATTAAATAGGCTCATTAAATACTTATTAAATAGGCGTATTAAATAGGCTTATTAAATAGACTTATTAAATAGGCTCAATAAATAGGCTTATTAAATAGGCTTATTAAATAGGCTCAATAAATAGGCTTATTAAATAGACTTATTAAATAGGCTCAATAAATAGGCTTATTAAATAGGCTCAATAAATAGGCTTATTAAATAGGCTCAATAAATAGGCTTGTAAAATAGGCTCAATGAATAGGCTTATTAAATAGGCTTATTAAATAGGCTCATTAAATACTTATTAAATAGGCTTATTAAATAGACTTATTAACTAGACTTATTAAATAGGCTTATTAAATAGACTTATTAAATAGGCTTATTAAAAAGGCTTATTAAATAGACTTATTAAATAGGCTCATTATATACTTATTAAATATGTTTATTAAATAGGCATATTAAATAGGCTTATTAAATAGGCTTATCAAATAGGCTTATTAAATAGGCTTATTAAGTAGACTTATTAAATAGCCTCATTAAATAGGCTTATTTTATCAACTTAGGCTTATTAAATAGGTTTATTTCAGCAACTTAGACTTATTAAAAAGCCTTATTAAATAGGCTTATTTCAGCAACTTAGGCTTATTAAACAGGTTTATTTCAGCAACTTAGGCTTATTAAATAGCATTTTAAATAGGTTTATTTCAGCAACTTAGACTTATTAAATACACCTTTTTAAATAGGCTTAGTTCAGAAACTTAGGCTTATTAAATAGGCTTATTTCAGCAACTTAGGCTCATAAAATAGCCTTATTAAATAGGCTTATTTCAGCAACTTAGGCTTATTAAATAGGCTTATTTCAGCAACTTAAACTTATTAAATCGCCTTATTTCAGCAACTTAGGCTTATTAAATAGCCTTATTTCAGCAACTTAGACTTATTAAATAGGCTTATTCAGCAACTTAGGCTTATTAAATAGCTTTATTAAATAGGCTTATTTCAGCAACTTAGACTTATTAAATAGGTTTATTCAGCAACGTAGGCTTATTAAATAGGCTTATTCAGCAACTTAGGCTTATTAAATAGGCTTATTTCAGCAACTTAGGCTTATTAAATAGGCTCATTCAGCAACTTAGGCTTATTAAATAGGCTTATTTCAGCAACTTAGACTTATTAAATAGGCCTATTAAATAGGCTTATTAAATAGGCTTATTTCAGCAACTTAGGCTTATTAAAGAGGCTTATTAAATGGGCTTATTTCAGCAACTTAGGCTTATTAAATAGGCTTATTTCAGCAACTTACGCTTATTAAATAGGCTTATTTCAGCAACTTAGGCTTATTAAATCGCCTAATTAAGTAGGCTTATTTCAGCAACTTGGGTTTATTATATAGGCTTATTTCAGCAACTTACGCTGATTAAATAGGCTTATATCAGCAACTTAGACTTATTAAATAGCCTTATTTCAGCAACTTCGACTCATTAAATGGGCTTATTTCAGCAACTTAGGCTTATTAAATCGCCTAATTAAGTAGTCTTATTTCAGCAACTTGGGGTTATTATATAGGCTTATTTCAGCAACTTACGCTGATTAAATAGGCTTATATCAGCAACTTAGACTTATTAAATAGCCTTATTTCAGCAACTTCGACTCATTAAATGGGCTTATTTCAGCAACTTATGCTTATTAAATAGGCTTATTTCAGCAACGTAGGCTTATTAAATAGCCTTATTTCAGCAACTTAAACTTATTAAACAGGCTTATTTCAGCAACTTAGGCTTATTAAATAGGCTTATTCAGCAACTTAGGCGTATTAAATAGGCTTATTTCAGCAACTTAGGCTTATCAAATAGGCTCATTTAGAAACTTAGGCTTATTAAATAGGCTTATTTCAGCAACTTAGACTTATTTAATAGGCCTATTAAATAGGCTTATTAAATAGGCTTATTTCAGCAACTTAGACTTATTAAATAGGCCTATTAAATAGGCTTATTAAATAGGCTAATTTCAGCAACTTAGGCTTATTAAATAGGCTTATTAAATGGGCTTATTTCAGCAACTTAGGCTTATTAAATAGGCTTATTTCAGCAACTTACGCTTATTAAATAGGCTTATTTCAGCAACTTAGGCTTATTAAATCGCCTAATTAAGTAGGCTTATTTCAGCAACTTGGGTTTATTATATAGGCTTATTTCAGCAACTTACGCTGATTAAATAGGCTTATATCAGCAACTTAGACTTATTAAATAGCCTTATTTCAGCAACTTCGACTCATTAAATGGGCTTATTTCAGCAACTTAGGCTTATTAAATCGCCTAATTAAGTAGTCTTATTTCAGCAACTTGGGGTTATTATATAGGCTTATTTCAGCAACTTACGCTGATTAAATAGGCTTATATCAGCAACTTAGACTTATTAAATAGCCTTATTTCAGCAACTTCGACTCATTAAATGGGCTTATTTCAGCAACTTATGCTTATTAAATAGGCTTATTTCAGCAACGTAGGCTTATTAAATAGCCTTATTTCAGCAACTTAAACTTATTAAACAGGCTTATTTCAGCAACTTAGGCTTATTAAATAGGCTTATTCAGCAACTTAGGCGTATTAAATAGGCTTATTTCAGCAACTTAGGCTTATCAAATAGGCTCATTTAGAAACTTAGGCTTATTAAATAGGCTTATTTCAGCAACTTAGACTTATTTAATAGGCCTATTAAATAGGCTTATTAAATAGGCTTATTTCAGCAACTTAGACTTATCAAATAGGCCTATTAAATAGGCTTATTAAATAGACTTATTAAATAGGCTCATTAAATACTTATTAATTAGGCCTATTAAATAGGCTTAATAAATAGACTTATTAAATAGGCTCAATAAATAGGCGTATTAAATAGGCTTATTAAATAGGCACAATAAATAGGCTTATTAAATAGGCTTATTAAATAGGCTCAATAAATAGGCTTATTAAATAGGCTCAATAATTAGGCTTATAAAATAGGCTCAATAAATAGGCTTATTAAATAGGCTCAATAAATAGGCTTATTAAATAGGCTCATTAAATACTTATTAAATAGGCTTATTAAATAGACTTATTAAATAGACTTATTAAATAGGCTTTTTAAATAGACTTATTAAATAGGCTTATTAAAAAGGTTTATTAAATAGACTTATTAAATAGGCTCATTAAATACTTATTAAATATGTTTATTAAATAGGCGTATTAAATAGGCTTATTAAATAGGCTTATCAAATAGGCTTATTAAATAGGCTTATTAAGTAGACTTATTAAATAGCCTCATTAAATAGGCTTATATTATCAACTTAGGCTTATTAAATAGGTTTATTTCAGCAACTTAGACTTATTAAATAGCTTTATTAAATAGGCTAATTTCAGCAACTTAGGCTTATTAAACAGGTTTATTTCAGCAACTTAGGCTTATTAAATAGCATTTTTAAATAGGTTTATTTCAGCAACTTAGACTTATTAAATATACCTTTTTAAATAGGCTTAGTTCAGAAACTTAGGCTTATTAAATAGGCTTATTTCAGCAACTTAGGCTCATTGAATAGCCTTATTAAATCGCCTTATTTCAGCAACTTAGGCTTATTAAATAGCCTTATTTCAGCAACTTAGACTTATTAAATAGGCTTATTCAGCAACTTAGGCTTATTAAATAGCCTTATTAAATAGGCTTATTTCAGCAACTTAGACTTATTAAATAGGTTTATTCAGCAACTTAGGCTTATTAAATAGGCTTATTCAGCAACTTAGGCTTATTAAATAGGCTTATTTCAGCAACTTAGGCTTATTAAATAGGCTCATTCAGCAACTTAGGCTTATTAAATAGGCTTATTTCAGCAACTTAGACTTATTAAATAGGCCTATTAAATAGGCTTATTAAATAGGCTTATTTCAGTAACTTAGACTTATTAAATAGGCCTTTTAAATAGGCTTATTAAATAGGCTTATTAAATAGGCTTATTTCAGCAACTTAGGCTTATTAAATAGGCTTATTAAATGGGCTTATTTCAGCAACTTAGGCTTATTAAATAGGCTTATTTCAGCAACTTACGCTTATTAAATAGGCTTATTTCAGCAACTTAGGCTTATTAAATCGCCTAATTAAGTAGGCTTATTTCAGCAACTTGGGTTTATTATATAGGCTTATTTCAGCAACTTACGCTGATTAAATAGGCTTATATCAGCAACTTAGACTTATTAAATAGCCTTATTTCAGCAACTTCGACTCATTAAATGGGCTTATTTCAGCAACTTAGGCTTATTAAATCGCCTAATTAAGTAGTCTTATTTCAGCAACTTGGGGTTATTATATAGGCTTATTTCAGCAACTTACGCTGATTAAATAGGCTTATATCAGCAACTTAGACTTATTAAATAGCCTTATTTCAGCAACTTCGACTCATTAAATGGGCTTATTTCAGCAACTTATGCTTATTAAATAGGCTTATTTCAGCAACGTAGGCTTATTAAATAGCCTTATTTCAGCAACTTAAACTTATTAAACAGGCTTATTTCAGCAACTTAGGCTTATTAAATAGGCTTATTCAGCAACTTAGGCGTATTAAATAGGCTTATTTCAGCAACTTAGGCTTATCAAATAGGCTCATTTAGAAACTTAGGCTTATTAAATAGGCTTATTTCAGCAACTTACACTTATTTAATAGGCCTATTAAATAGGCTTATTAAATAGGCTTATTTCAGCAACTTAGACTTATTAAATAGGCCTATTAAATAGGCTTATTAAATAGACTTATTAAATAGGCTCATTAAATACTTATTAATTAGGCCTATTAAATAGGCTTAATAAATAGACTTATTAAATAGGCTCAATAAATAGGCGTATTAAATAGGCTTATTAAATAGGCTCAATAAATAGGCTTATTAAATAGGCTTATTAAATAGGCTCAATAAATAGGCGTATTAAATAGGCTCAATAAATAGGCTTATTAAATAGGCTCAATAAATAGGCTTATAAAATAGGTTCAATAAATAGGCTTATTAAATAGGCTCAATAAATAGGCTTATTAAATAGGCTCATTAAATACTTATTAAATAGGCTTATTAAATAGACTTATTAAATAGACTTATTAAATAGGCTTTTTAAATAGACTTATTAAATAGGCTTATTAAAAAGGCTTATTAAATAGACTTATTAAATAGGCTCATTAAATATCTATTAAATATGTTTATTAAATAGGCATATTAAATAAGCGTATTTAATAGGCTTATCAAATAGGCTTATTAAATAGGTTTATTAAGTAGACTTATTAAATAGCCTCATTAAATAGGCTTATATTATCAACTTAGGCTTATTAAATAAGTTTATTTCAGCAACTTAGACTTATTAAATAGCCTTATTAAATAGGCTTATTTCAGCAACTTAGGCTTATTAAACAGGTTTATTTCAGCAACTTAGGCTTATTAAATAGCATTTTTAAATAGGTTTATTTCAGCAACTTAGACTTATTAAATATACCTTTTTAAATAGGCTTAGTTCAGAAACTTAGGCTTATTAAATAGGCTTATTTCAGCAACTTAGGCTCATTAAATAGCCTTATTAAATAGGCTTATTTCAGCAACTTAGGCTTATTAAATAGCCTTATTTCAGCAACTTAGACTTATTAAATAGGCTTATTCAGCAACTTAGGCTTATTAAATAGCCTTATTAAATAGGCTTATTTCAGCAACTTAGACTTATTAAATAGGTTTATTCAGCAACTTAGGCTTATTAAATAGGTTTATTCAGCAACTTAGGCTTATTAAATAGGCTTTTTTCAGCAACTTAGGCTTATTAAATAGGCTCATTCAGCAACTTAGGCTTATTAAATAGGCTTATTTCAGCAACTTAGACTTATTAAATAGGCCTATTAAATAGGCTTATTAAATAGGCTTATTTCAGTAACTTAGACTTATTAAATAAGCCTTTTAAATAGGCTTATTAAATAGGCTTATTAAATAGGCTTATTTCAGCAACTTAGGCTTATTAAATAGGCTTATTAAATGGGCTTATTTCAGCAACTTAGGCTTATTAAATAGGCTTATTTCAGCAACTTACGCTTATTAAATAGGCTTATTTCAGCAACTTAGGCTTATTAAATCGCCTAATTAAGTAGGCTTATTTCAGCAACTTGGGTTTATTATATAGTCTTATTTCAGCAACTTACGCTGATTAAATAGGCTTATATCAGCAACTTAGACTTATTAAATAGCCTTATTTCAGCAACTTCGACTCATTAAATGGGCTTATTTCAGCAACTTAGGCTTATTAAATCGCCTAATTAAGTAGTCTTATTTCAGCAACTTGGGGTTATTATATAGGCTTATTTCAGCAACTTATGCTTATTAAATAGGCTTTTTTCAGCAACGTAGGCTTATTAAATAGCCTTATTTCAGCAACTTAAACTTATTAAACAGGCTTATTTCAGCAACTTAGGCTTATTAAATAGGCTTATTCAGCAACTTAGGCGTATTAAATAGGCTTATTTCAGCAACTTAGGCTTATCAAATAGGCTCATTTAGAAACTTAGGCTTATTAAATAGGCTTATTTCAGCAACTTAGACTTATTTAATAGGCCTATTAAATAGGCTTATTAAATAGGCTTATTTCAGCAACTTAGACTTATTAAATAGGCCTATTAAATAGGCTTATTAAATAGACTTATTAAATAGGCTCAATAAATAGGCTTATAAAATAGGCTCAATAAATAGGCTTATTAAATAGGCTCAATAAATAGGCTTATTAAATAGGCTCATTAAATACTTATTAAATAGGCTTATTAAATAGACTTATTAAATAGACTTATTAAATAGGCTTTTTAAATAGACTTATTAAATAGGCTTATTAAAAAGGCTTATTAAATAGACTTATTAAATAGGCTCATTAAATACTTATTAAATATGTTTATTAAATAGGCATATTAAATAGGCTTATTAAATAGGCTTATCAAATAGGCTTATTAAATAGGTTTATTAAGTAGACTTATTAAATAGCCTCATTAAATAGGCTTATATTATCAACTTAGGCTTATTAAATAAGTTTATTTCAGCAACTTAGACTTATTAAATAGCCTTATTAAATAGGCTTATTTCAGCAACTTAGGCTTATTAAACAGGTTTATTTCAGCAACTTAGGCTTATTAAATAGCATTTTTAAATAGGTTTATTTCAGCAACTTAGACTTATTAAATATACCTTTTTAAATAGGCTTAGTTCAGAAACTTAGGCTTATTAAATAGGCTTATTTCAGCAACTTAGGCTCATTAAATAGCCTTATTAAATAGGCTTATTTCAGCAACTTAGGCTTATTAAATAGGCTTATTTCAGCAACTTAAACTTATTAAATAGCCTTATTTCAGCAACTTAGGCTTATTAAATAGCCTTATTTCAGCAACTTAGACTTATTAAATAGCCTTATTAAATAGGCTTATTTCAGCAACTAAGACTTATTAAATAGGTTTATTCAGCAACTTAGGCTTATTAAATAGGCTTATTCAGCAACTTAGGCTTATTAAATAGGCTTATTTCAGCAACTTAGGCTTATTAAATAGGCTCATTCAGCAACTTAGGCTTATTAAATAGGCTTATTTCAGCAACTTAGACTTATTAAATAGGCCTATTAAATAGGCTTATTAAATAGGCTTATTTAAGCAACTTAGACTTATTAAATAGGCTTATTAAATGGGCTTATTTCAGCAACTTAGGCTTATTAAATAGGCTTATTTCAGCAACTTAGACTTATTAAATAGCCTTATTTCAGCAACTTATGCTTATTAAATAGGCTTATTTCAGCAACTTAGGCTTATTAAATAGGCTTATTAAATAGGCTCAATAAATAGGCTTATTAAATAGGCTTATTAAATATGCTTATTTCAGCAACTTAGGCTTATTAAATAGCCTTATTGAATAGGCTTATTTCAGCAACTTACACTTATTAAATAGGTTTATTCAGCAACTTAGGCTTATTAAATAGGCTTGTTCAGCAACTTAGGCTTATTAAATAAGCTTATTTCAGCAACTTAGGCTTATTAAATAGGCTCATTCAGAAACTTAGGTTTATTAAATAGGCTTATTTCAGCAACTTAGACTTATTAAATAGGCCTATTAAATAGGCTTATTAAATAGGCTTATTTCAGCAACTTAGGATAATTAAATAGCCTTATTAAATAGGCTTATTAAATAGACTTATTAAATAGGCTCATTAAATACTTATTAAATAGGCGTATTAAATAGGCTTATTAAATAGACTTATTAAATAGGCTCAATAAATAGGCTTATTAAATAGGCTTATTAAATAGGCTCAATAAATAGGCTTATTAAATAGACTTATTAAATAGGCTCAATAAATAGGCTTATTAAATAGGCTCAATAAATAGGCTTATTAAATAGGCTCAATAAATAGGCTTGTAAAATAGGCTCAATGAATAGGCTTATTAAATAGGCTTATTAAATAGGCTCATTAAATACTTATTAAATAGGCTTATTAAATAGACTTATTAAATAGACTTATTAAATAGGCTTATTAAATAGGCTTATTAAATATGCTTATTTCAGCAACTTAGGCTTATTAAATAGCCTTATTGAATAGGCTTATTTCAGCAACTTACACTTATTAAATAGGTTTATTCAGCAACTTAGGCTTATTAAATAGGCTTGTTCAGCAACTTAGGCTTATTAAATAAGCTTATTTCAGCAACTTAGGCTTATTAAATAGGCTCATTCAGAAACTTAGGTTTATTAAATAGGCTTATTTCAGCAACTTAGACTTATTAAATAGGCCTATTAAATAGGCTTATTAAATAGGCTTATTTCAGCAACTTAGGATAATTAAATAGCCTTATTAAATAGGCTTATTAAATAGACTTATTAAATAGGCTCATTAAATACTTATTAAATAGGCGTATTAAATAGGCTTATTAAATAGACTTATTAAATAGGCTCAATAAATAGGCTTATTAAATAGGCTTATTAAATAGGCTCAATAAATAGGCTTATTAAATAGACTTATTAAATAGGCTCAATAAATAGGCTTATTAAATAGGCTCAATAAATAGGCTTATTAAATAGGCTCAATAAATAGGCTTGTAAAATAGGCTCAATGAATAGGCTTATTAAATAGGCTTATTAAATAGGCTCATTAAATACTTATTAAATAGGCTTATTAAATAGACTTATTAAATAGACTTATTAAATAGGCTTATTAAATAGACTTATTAAATAGGCTTATTAAAAAGGCTTATTAAATAGACTTATTAAATAGGCTCATTAAATACTTATTAAATATGTTTATTAAATAGGCATATTAAATAGGCTTATTAAATAGGCTTATCAAATAGGCTTATTAAATAGGCTTATTAAGTAGACTTATTAAATAGCCTCATTAAATAGGCTTATTTTATCAACTTAGGCTTATTAAATAGGTTTATTTCAGCAACTTAGACTTATTAAAAAGCCTTATTAAATAGGCTTATTTCAGCAACTTAGACTTATTAAACAGGTTTATTTCAGCAACTTAGGCTTATTAAATAGCATTTTAAATAGGTTTATTTCAGCAACTTAGACTTATTAAATACATCTTTTTAAATAGGCTTAGTTCAGAAACTTAGGCTTATTAAATAGGCTTATTTCAGCAACTTAGGCTCATTAAATAGCCTTATTAAATAGGCTTATTTCAGCAACTTAGGTTTATTAAATAGGCTTATTTCAGCAACTTAAACTTATTAAATCGCCTTATTTCAGCAACTTAGGCTTATTAAATAGCCTTATTTCAGCAACTTAGACTTATTAAATAGGCTTATTCAGCAACTTAGGCTTATTAAATAGCCTTATTAAATAGGCTTATTTCAGCAACTTAGACTTATTAAATAGGTTTATTCAGCAACGTAGGCTTATTAAATAGGCTTATTCAGCAACTTAGGCTTATTAAATAGGCTTATTTCAGCAACTTAGGCTTATTAAATAGGCTCATTCAGCAACTTAGGCTTATTAAATAGGCTTATTTCAGCAACTTAGACTTATTAAATAGGCATATTAAATAGGCTTATTAAATAGGCTTATTTCAGCAACTTAGGCTTATTAAATAGGCTTATTAAATGGGCTTATTTCAGCAACTTAGGCTTATTAAATAGGCTTATTTCAGCAACTTACGCTTATTAAATAGGCTTATTTCAGCAACTTAGGCTTATTAAATTGCCTAATTAAGTAGGCTTATTTCAGCAACTTGGGTTTATTATATAGGCTTATTTCAGCAACTTACGCTGATTAAATAGGCTTATATCAGCAACTTAGACTTATTAAATAGCCTTATTTCAGCAACTTCGACTCATTAAATGGGCTTATTTCAGCAACTTAGGCTTATTAAATCGCCTAATTAAGTAGTCTTATTTCAGCAACTTGGGGTTATTATATAGGCTTATTTCAGCAACTTACGCTGATTAAATAGGCTTATATCAGCAACTTAGACTTATTAAATAGCCTTATTTCAGCAACTTCGACTCATTAAATGGGCTTATTTCAGCAACTTATGCTTATTAAATAGGCTTATTTCAGCAACGTAGGCTTATTAAATAGCCTTATTTCAGCAACTTAAACTTATTAAACAGGCTTATTTCAGCAACTTAGGCTTATTAAATAGGCTTATTCAGCAACTTAGGCGTATTAAATAGGCTTATTTCAGCAACTTAGGCTTATCAAATAGGCTCATTTAGAAACTTAGGCTTATTAAATAGGCTTATTTCAGCAACTTAGACTTATTTAATAGGCCTATTAAATAGGCTTATTAAATAGGCTTATTTCAGCAACTTAGACTTATTAAATAGGCCTATTAAATAGGCTTATTAAATAGACTTATTAAATAGGCTCATTAAATACTTATTAATTAGGCCTATTAAATAGGCTTAATAAATAGACTTATTAAATAGGCTCAATAAATAGGCGTATTAAATAGGCTTATTAAATAGGCTCAATAAATAGGCTTATTAAATAGGCTTATTAAATAGGCTCAATAAATAGGCTTATTAAATAGGCTCAATAAATAGGCTTATTAAATAGGCTCAATAAATAGGCTTATAAAATAGGCTCAATAAATAGGCTTATTAAATAGGCTCAATAAATAGGCTTATTAAATAGGCTCATTAAATACTTATTAAATAGGCTTATTAAATAGACTTATTAAATAGACTTATTAAATAGGCTTTTTAAATAGACTTATTAAATAGGCTTATTAAAAAGGCTTATTAAATAGACTTATTAAATAGGCTCATTAAATACTTATTAAATATGTTTATTAAATAGGCATATTAAATAGGCTTATTAAATAGGCTTATCAAATAGGCTTATTAAATAGGTTTATTAAGTAGACTTATTAAATAGCCTCATTAAATAGGCTTATATTATCAACTTAGGCTTATTAAATAAGTTTATTTCAGCAACTTAGACTTATTAAATAGCCTTATTAAATAGGCTTATTTCAGCAACTTAGGCTTATTAAACAGGTTTATTTCAGCAACTTAGGCTTATTAAATAGCATTTTTAAATAGGTTTATTTCAGCAACTTAGACTTATTAAATATACCTTTTTAAATAGGCTTAGTTCAGAAACTTAGGCTTATTAAATAGGCTTATTTCAGCAACTTAGGCTCATTAAATAGCCTTATTAAATAGGCTTATTTCAGCAACTTAGGCTTATTAAATAGGCTTATTTCAGCAACTTAAACTTATTAAATAGCCTTATTTCAGCAACTTAGGCTTATTAAATAGCCTTATTTCAGCAACTTAGACTTATTAAATAGCCTTATTAAATAGGCTTATTTCAGCAACTAAGACTTATTAAATAGGTTTATTCAGCAACTTAGGCTTATTAAATAGGCTTATTCAGCAACTTAGGCTTATTAAATAGGCTTATTTCAGCAACTTAGGCTTATTAAATAGGCTCATTCAGCAACTTAGGCTTATTAAATAGGCTTATTTCAGCAACTTAGACTTATTAAATAGGCCTATTAAATAGGCTTATTAAATAGGCTTATTTAAGCAACTTAGACTTATTAAATAGGCTTATTAAATGGGCTTATTTCAGCAACTTAGGCTTATTAAATAGGCTTATTTCAGCAACTTAGACTTATTAAATAGCCTTATTTCAGCAACTTATGCTTATTAAATAGGCTTATTTCAGCAACTTAGGCTTATTAAATAGGCTTATTAAATAGGCTCAATAAATAGGCTTATTAAATAGGCTTATTAAATATGCTTATTTCAGCAACTTAGGCTTATTAAATAGCCTTATTGAATAGGCTTATTTCAGCAACTTACACTTATTAAATAGGTTTATTCAGCAACTTAGGCTTATTAAATAGGCTTGTTCAGCAACTTAGGCTTATTAAATAAGCTTATTTCAGCAACTTAGGCTTATTAAATAGGCTCATTCAGAAACTTAGGTTTATTAAATAGGCTTATTTCAGCAACTTAGACTTATTAAATAGGCCTATTAAATAGGCTTATTAAATAGGCTTATTTCAGCAACTTAGGATAATTAAATAGCCTTATTAAATAGGCTTATTAAATAGACTTATTAAATAGGCTCATTAAATACTTATTAAATAGGCCTATTAAATAGGCTTATTAAATAGACTTATTAAATAGGCTCAATAAATAGGCTTATTAAATAGGCTTATTAAATAGGCTCAATAAATAGGCTTATTAAATAGACTTATTAAATAGGCTCAATAAATAGGCTTATTAAATAGGCTCAATAAATAGGCTTATTAAATAGGCTCAATAAATAGGCTTGTAAAATAGGCTCAATGAATAGGCTTATTAAATAGGCTTATTAAATAGGCTCATTAAATACTTATTAAATAGGCTTATTAAATAGACTTATTAAATAGACTTATTAAATAGGCTTATTAAATAGACTTATTAAATAGGCTTATTAAAAAGGCTTATTAAATAGACTTATTAAATAGGCTCATTAAATACTTATTAAATATGTTTATTAAATAGGCATATTAAATAGGCTTATTAAATAGGCTTATCAAATAGGCTTATTAAATAGGCTTATTAAGTAGACTTATTAAATAGCCTCATTAAATAGGCTTATTTTATCAACTTAGGCTTATTAAATAGGTTTATTTCAGCAACTTAGACTTATTAAAAAGCCTTATTAAATAGGCTTATTTCAGCAACTTAGGCTTATTAAACAGGTTTATTTCAGCAACTTAGGCTTATTAAATAGCATTTTAAATAGGTTTATTTCAGCAACTTAGACTTATTAAATACACCTTTTTAAATAGGCTTAGTTCAGAAACTTAGGCTTATTAAATAGGCTTATTTCAGCAACTTAGGCTCATTAAATAGCCTTATTAAATAGGCTTATTTCAGCAACTTAGGCTTATTAAATAGGCTTATTTCAGCAACTTAAACTTATTAAATCGCCTTATTTCAGCAACTTAGGCTTATTAAATAGCCTTATTTCAGCAACTTAGACTTATTAAATAGGCTTATTCAGCAACTTAGGCTTATTAAATAGCCTTATTAAATAGGCTTATTTCAGCAACTTAGACTTATTAAATAGGTTTATTCAGCAACGTAGGCTTATTAAATAGGCTTATTCAGCAACTTAGGCTTATTAAATAGGCTTATTTCAGCAACTTAGGCTTATTAAATAGGCTCATTCAGCAACTTAGGCTTATTAAATAGGCTTATTTCAGCAACTTAGACTTATTAAATAGGCCTATTAAATAGGCTTATTAAATAGGCTTATTTCAGCAACTTAGGCTTATTAAATAGGCTTATTAAATGGGCTTATTTCAGCAACTTAGGCTTATTAAATAGGCTTATTTCAGCAACTTACGCTTATTAAATAGGCTTATTTCAGCAACTTAGGCTTATTAAATCGCCTAATTAAGTAGGCTTATTTGAGCAACTTGGGTTTATTATATAGGCTTATTTCAGCAACTTACGCTGATTAAATAGGCTTATATCAGCAACTTAGACTTATTAAATAGCCTTATTTCAGCAACTTCGACTCATTAAATGGGCTTATTTCAGCAACTTAGGCTTATTAAATCGCCTAATTAAGTAGTCTTATTTCAGCAACTTGGGGTTATTATATAGGCTTATTTCAGCAACTTACGCTGATTAAATAGGCTTATATCAGCAACTTAGACTTATTAAATAGCCTTATTTCAGCAACTTCGACTCATTAAATGGGCTTATTTCAGCAACTTATGCTTATTAAATAGGCTTATTTCAGCAACGTAGGCTTATTAAATAGCCTTATTTCAGCAACTTAAACTAATTAAACAGGCTTATTTCAGCAACTTAGGCTTATTAAATAGGCTTATTCAGCAACTTAGGCGTATTAAATAGGCTTATTTCAGCAACTTAGGCTTATCAAATAGGCTCATTTAGAAACTTAGGCTTATTAAATAGGCTTATTTCAGCAACTTAGACTTATTTAATAGGCCTATTAAATAGGCTTATTAAATAGGCTTATTTCAGCAACTTAGACTTATTAAATAGGCCTATTAAATAGGCTTATTAAATAGACTTATTAAATAGGCTCATTAAATACGTATTAATTAGGCCTATTAAATAGGCTTAATAAATAGACTTATTAAATAGGCTCAATAAATAGGCGTATTAAATAGGCTTATTAAATAGGCTCAATAAATAGGCTTATTAAATAGGCTTATTAAATAGGCTCAATAAATAGGCTTATTAAATAGGCTCAATAAATAGGCTTATTAAATAGGCTCAATAAATAGGCTTATAAAATAGGCTCAATAAATAGGCTTATTAAATAGGTTCAATAAATAGGCTTATTAAATAGGCTCATTAAATACTTATTAAATAGGCTTATTAAATAGACTTATTAAATAGACTTATTAAATAGGCTTTTTAAATAGACTTATTAAATAGGCTTATTAAAAAGGCTTATTAAATAGACTTATTAAATAGGCTCATTAAATACTTATTAAATATGTTTATTAAATAGGCGTATTAAATAGGCTTATTAAATAGGCTTATCAAATAGGCTTATTAAATAGGCTTATTAAGTAGACTTATTAAATAGCCTCATTAAATAGGCTTATATTATCAACTTAGGCTTATTAAATAGGTTTATTTCAGCAACTTAGACTTATTAAATAGCCTTATTAAATAGGCTTATTTCAGCAACTTAGGCTTATTAAACATGTTTATTTCAGCAACTTAGGCTTATTAAATAGCATTTTTAAATAGGTTTATTTCAGCAACTTAGACTTATTAAATATACCTTTTTAAATAGGCTTAGTTCAGAAACTTAGGCTTATTAAATAGGCTTATTTCAGCAACTTAGGCTCATTGAATAGCTTTATTAAATCGCCTTATTTCAGCAACTTAGGCTTATTAAATAGCCTTATTTCAGCAACTTAGACTTATTAAATAGGCTTATTCAGCAACTTAGGCTTATTAAATAGCCTTATTAAATAGGCTTATTTCAGCAACTTAGACTTATTAAATAGGTTTATTCAGCAACTTAGGCTTATTAAATAGGCTTATTCAGCAACTTAGGCTTATTAAATAGGCTTATTTCAGCAACTTAGGCTTATTAAATAGGCTCATTCAGCAACTTAGGCTTATTAAATAGGCTTATTTCAGCAACTTAGACTTATTAAATAGGCCTATTAAATAGGCTTATTAAATAGGCTTATTTCAGTAACTTTGACTTATTAAATAGGCCTTTTAAATAGGCTTATTAAATAGGCTTATTAAATAGGCTTATTTCAGCAACTTAGGCTTATTAAATAGGCTTATTAAATGGGCTTATTTCAGCAACTTAGGCTTATTAAATAGGCTTATTTCAGCAACTTACGCTTATTAAATAGGCTTATTTCAGCAACTTAGGCTTATTAAATCGCCTAATTAAGTAGGCTTATTTCAGCAACTTGGGTTTATTATATAGGCTTATTTCAGCAACTTACGCTGATTAAATAGGCTTATATCAGCAACTTAGACTTATTAAATAGCCTTATTTCAGCAACTTCGACTCATTAAATGGGCTTATTTCAGCAACTTAGGCTTATTAAATCGCCTAATTAAGTAGTCTTATTTCAGCAACTTGGGGTTATTATATAGGCTTATTTCAGCAACTTACGCTGATTAAATAGGCTTATATCAGCAACTTAGACTTATTAAATAGCCTAATTTCAGCAACTTCGACTCATTAAATGGGCTTATTTCAGCAACTTATGCTTATTAAATAGGCTTATTTCAGCAACGTAGGCTTATTAAATAGCCTTATTTCAGCAACTTAAACTTATTAAACAGGCTTATTTCAGCAACTTAGGCTTATTAAATAGGCTTATTCAGCAACTTAGGCGTATTAAATAGGCTTATTTCAGCAACTTAGGCTTATCAAATAGGCTCATTTAGAAACTTAGGCTTATTAAATAGGCTTATTTCAGCAACTTAGACTTATTTAATAGGCCTATTAAATAGGCTTATTAAATAGGCTTATTTCAGCAACTTAGACTTATTAAATAGGCCTATTAAATAGGCTTATTAAATAGACTTATTAAATAGGCTCATTAAATACTTATTAATTAGGCCTATTAAATAGGCTTAATAAATAGACTTATTAAATAGGCTCAATAAATAGGCGTATTAAATAGGCTTATTAAATAGGCTCAATAAATAGGCTTATTAAATAGGCTTATTAAATAGGCTCAATAAATAGGCTTATTAAATAGGCTCAATAAATAGGCTTATAAAATAGGCTCAATAAATAGGCTTATTAAATAGGCTCAATAAATAGGCTTATTAAATAGGCTCATTAAATACTTATTAAATAGGCTTATTAAATAGACTTATTAAATAGACTTATTAAATAGGCTTTTTAAATAGACTTATTAAATAGGCTTATTAAAAAGGCTTATTAAATAGACTTATTAAATAGGCTCATTAAATACTTATTAAATATGTTTATTAAATAGGCGTATTAAATAGGCTTATTAAATAGGCTTATCAAATAGGCTTATTAAATAGGTTTATTAAGTAGACTTATTAAATAGCCTCATTAAATAGGCTTATATTATCAACTTAGGCTTATTAAATAAGTTTATTTCAGCAACTTAGACTTATTAAATAGCCTTATTAAATAGGCTTATTTCAGCAACTTAGGCTTATTAAACAGGTTTATTTCAGCAACTTAGGCTTATTAAATAGCATTTTTAAATAGGTTTATTTCAGCAACTTAGACTTATTAAATATACCTTTTTAAATAGGCTTAGTTCAGAAACTTAGGCTTATTAAATAGGCTTATTTCAGCAACTTAGGCTTATTAAATAGCATTTTTAAATAGGTTTATTTCAGCAACTTAGACTTATTAAATATACCTTTTTAAATAGGCTTAGTTCAGAAACTTAGGCTTATTAAATAGGCTTATTTCAGCAACTTAAACTTATTAAATAGCCTTATTTCAGCAACTTAGGCTTATTAAATAGCCTTATTTCAGCAACTTAGACTTATTAAATAGCCTTATTAAATAGGCTTATTTCAGCAACTAAGACTTATTAAATAGGTTTATTCAGCAACTTAGGCTTATTAAATAGGCTTATTCAGCAACTTAGGCTTATTAAATAGGCTTATTTCAGCAACTTAGGCTTATTAAATAGGCTCATTCAGCAACTTAGGCTTATTAAATAGGCTTATTTCAGCAACTTAGACTTATTAAATAGGCCTATTAAATAGGCTTATTAAATAGGCTTATTTAAGCAACTTAGACTTATTAAATAGGCTTATTAAATGGGCTTATTTCAGCAACTTAGGCTTATTAAATAGGCTTATTTCAGCAACTTATACTTATTAAATAGCCTTATTTCAGCAACTTATGCTTATTAAATATGCTTATTTCAGCAACTTAGGCTTATTAAATAGGCTTATTAAATAGGCTCAATAAATAGGCTTATTAAATAGGCTCAATAAATAGGCTTATTAAATAGGCTCAATAAATAGGCTTATTAAATAGGCTCAATAAGTAGGCTTATTAAATAGGTGCATTAAATACTTATTAAATAGGCTTATTAAATAGACTTATTAAATAGACTTATTAAATATGCTTATTAAATAGACTTATTAAATAGGCTTATTAAAAAGGCTTATTAAATAGACTTAATAAATAGGCTCATTAAATACTTATTAAATATGTTTATTAAATAGGCGTATTAAATAGGCTTATTAAATAGGCTTATTAAATAGCCTCATTAAATACTTATTAAATAGGCTTATTAAATAGGCTTATTAAATAGGCTTATTTCAGCAAATTAGGCTTATTAAATAGCCTTATTGAATAGGCTTATTTCAGCAACTTAGACTTATTAAATAGGTTTATTCAGTAACTTAGGCTTATTAAATAGGCTCATTCAGAAACTTAGGCTTATTAAATAGGCTTATTTCAGCAACTTAGACATATTAAATAGGCCTATTAAATAGGCTTATTAAATAGGCTTATTTCAGCAACTTAGGCTCATTAAATAGCCTTATTAAATAGGCTTATTAAATAGACGTATTAAATAGGCTCATTAAATACTTATTAAATAGGCTTATTAAATAGGCTTATTAAATAGACTTATTAAATAGGCTCAATAAATAGGCTTATTAAATAGGCTTATTAAATAGGCTCAATAAATTGGCTTATTAAATAGGCTTATTAAATAGGCTTATTAAATAGACTTATTAAATAGGCTTATTAAATAGGCTCAATAAATAGGCTTATTAAATAGGCTCAATAAATAGGCTTATTAAATAGGCTCAATAAATAGGCTTATTAAATAGGCTCAATAAATAGGCTTATTAAATAGGCACATTAAATACTTATTAAATAGGCTTATTAAATAGACTTATTAAATATACTTATTAAATAGGCTTATTAAATAGACTTATTAAATAGGCTTATTAAAAAGGCTTATTAAATAGACTTATTAAATAGGCTCATTAAATACTTATTAAATATGTTTATTAAATAGGCGTATTAAATAGGCTTATTAAATAGGCTTATTAAATAGGCTTATTTCAGCAACTTAGACTTATTAAATAGGTTTATTCAGCAACTTAGGCTTATTAAATAGGCTTATTCAGCAACTTAGGCTTATTAAATAAGCTTATTTCAGCAACTTAGGCTTATTAAATAGGCTCATTCAGAAACTTAGGCTTATTAAATAGGCTTATTTCAGCAACTTAGACTTATTAAATAGGCCTATTAAATAGGCTTATTAAATAGGCTTATTTCAGCAACTTAGGCTCATTAAATAGCCTTATTAAATAGGCTTATTAAATAGACGTATTAAATAGGCTCATTAAATACTTATTAAATAGGCTTATTAAATAGGCTTATTAAATAGACTTATTAAATAAGCTCAATAAATAGGCTTATTAAATAGGCTTATTAAATAGGCTCAATAAATAGGCTTATTAAATAGGCTTATTAAATAGGCTTATTAAATAGACTTATTAAATAGGCTTATTAAATAGGCTCAATAAATATGCTTATTAAATAGGCTCAATAAATAGGCTTATAAAATAGGCTCAATAAATAGGCTTATTAAATAGGCTCAATAAATAGGCTTATTAAATAGGCTCATTAAATACTTATTAAATAGGCTTATTAAATAGACTTATTAAATAGACTTATTAAATAGGCTTATTAAATAGACTTATTAAATAGGCTTATTAAAAAGGCTTATTAAATAGGCTCATTAAATACTTATTAAATATGTTTATTAAATAGGCATATTAAATAGGCTTATTAAATAGGCTTATCAAATAGGCTTATTAAATAGGCTTATTAAGTAGACTTATTAAATAGCCTCATTAAATAGGCTTATTTTATCAACTTAGGCTTATTAAATAGGTTTATTTCAGCAACTTAGACTTATTAAAAAGCCTTATTAAATAGGCTTATTTCAGCAACTTAGGCTTATTAAACAGGTTTATTTCAGCAACTTAGGCTTATTAAATAGCATTTTAAATAGGTTTATTTCAGCAACTTAGACTTATTAAATATACCTTTTTAAATAGGCTTAGTTCAGAAACTTAGTCTTATTAAATAGGCTTATTTCAGCAACTTAGGCTCATTAAATAGCCTTATTTAATAGGCTTATTTCAGCAACTTAGGCTTATTAAATAGGCTTATTTCAGCAACTTAAACTTATTAAATCGCCTTATTTCAGCAACTTAGGCTTATTAAATAGCCTTATTTCAGCAACTTAGACTTATTAAATAGGCTTATTCAGCAACTTAGGCTTATTAAATAGCCTTATTAAATAGGCTTATTTCAGCAACTTAGACTTATTAAATAGGTTTATTAAGCAACTTAGGCTTATTAAATAGGCTTATTCAGCAAATTAGGCTTATTAAATAGGCTTATTTCAGCAACTTAGGCTTATTACATAGGCTCATTCAGCAACTTAGGCTTATTAAATAGGCTTATTTCAGCAACTTAGACTTATTAAATAGGCCTATTAAATAGGCTTATTAAATAGGCTTATTTCAGTAACTTAGACTTATTAAATAGGCCTTTTAAATAGGCTTATTAAATAGGCTTATTAAATAGGCTTATTTCAGCAACTTAGGCTTATTAAATAGGCTTATTAAATGGGCTTATTTCAGCAACTTAGGCTTATTAAATAGGCTTATTTCAGCAACTTACGCTTATTAAATAGGCTTATTTCAGCAACTTAGGCTTATTAAATCGCCTAATTAAGTAGGCTTATTTCAGCAACTTATGCTTATTAAATAGGCTTATTTCAGCAACGTAGGCTTATTAAATAGCCTTATTTCAGCAACTTAAACTTATTAAATAGGCTTATTTCAGCAACTTAGGCATATTAAATAGGCTTATTCAGCAACTTAGGCGTATTAAATAGGCTTATTTCAGCAACTTAGGCTTATCAAATAGGCTCATTTAGAAACTTAGGCTTATTAAATAAGCTTATTTCAGCAACTTAGACTTATTTAATAGGCCTATTAAATAGGCTTATTAAATAGGCTTATTTCAGCAACTTAGACTTATTAAATAGGCCTATTAAATAGGCTTATTAAATAGAATTATTAAATAGGCTCATTAAATACTTATTAATTAGGCCTATTAAATAGGCTTAATAAATAGACTTATTAAATAGGCTCAATAAATAGGCTTATTAAATAGGCTTATTAAATAGGCTCAATAAATAGGCTTATTAAATAGGCTTATTAAATAGGCTCAATAAATAGGCTTATTAAATAGGCTCAATAAATAGGCTTATTAAATAGGCTCAATAAATAGGCTTATAAAATAGGCTCAATAAATAGGCTTATTAAATAGGCTCAATAAATAGGCTTATTAAATAGGCTCATTAAATACTTATTAAATAGGCTTATTAAATAGACATATTAAATAGACTTATTAAATAGGCTTTTTAAATAGACTTATTAAATAGGCTTATTAAAAAGGCTTATTAAATAGACTTATTAAATAGGCTCATTAAATACTTATTAAATATGTTTATTAAATAGGCGTATTAAATAGGCTTATTAAATAGGCTTATCAAATAGGCTTATTAAATAGGCTTATTAAGTAGACTTATTAAATAGCCTCATTAAATAGGCTTATATTATCAACTTAGGCTTATTAAATAGGTTTATTTCAGCAACTTAGACTTATTAAATAGCCTTATTAAATAGGCTTATTTCAGCAACTTAGGCTTATTAAACAGGTTTATTTCAGCAACTTAGGCGTATTAAATAGCATTTTTAAATAGGTTTATTTCAGCAACTTAGACTTATTAAATATACCTTTTTAAATAGGCTTAGTTCAGAAACTTAGGCTTATTAAATAGGCTTATTTCAGCAACTTAGGCTCATTAAATAGCCTTATTAAATAGGCTTATTTCAGCAACTTAGACTTATTAAATAGGCTTATTTCAGCAACTTAAACTTATTAAATAGCCTTATTTCAGCAACTTAGGCTTATTAAATAGCCTTATTTCAGCAACTTAGACTTATTAAATAGGCTTATTCAGCAACTTAGGCTTATTAAATAGCCTTATTAAATAGGCTTATTTCAGCAACTAAGACTTATTAAATAGGTTTATTCAGCAACTTAGGCTTATTAAATAGGCTTATTCAGCAACTTAGGCTTATTAAATAGGCTTATTTCAGCAACTTAGGCTTATTAAATAGGCTCATTCAGCAACTTAGGCTTATTAAATAGGCTTATTTCAGCAACTTAGACTTATTAAATAGGCCTATTAAATAGGCTTATTAAATAGGCTTATTTAAGCAACTTAGACTTATTAAATAGGCTTATTAAATGGGCTTATTTCAGCAACTTATGCTTATTAAATAGGCTTATTTCAGCAACTTAGGCTTATTAAATAGGCTTATTTCAGCAACTTATGCTTATTAAATAGGCTTATTTCAGCAACTTAGGCTTATTAAATAGGCTTATTAAATAGGCTCAATAAATAGGCTTATTAAATAGGCTCAATAAATAGGCTTATTACATAGCATTTTTAAATAGGTTTATTTCAGCAACTTAGACTTATTAAATATACCTTTTTTAAATAGGCTTAGTTCAGAAACTTAGGCTTATTAAATAGGCTTATTTCAGCAACTTAGGCTCATTAAATAGCCTTATTAAATAGGCTTATTTCAGCAACTTAGGCTTATTAAATAGGCTTATTTCAGCAACTTAAACTTATTAAATAGCCTTATTTCAGCAACTTAGGCTTATTAAATAGCCTTATTTCAGCAACTTAGACTTATTAAATAGCCTTATTAAATAGGCTTATTTCAGCAACTAAGACTTATTAAATAGGTTTATTCAGCAACTTAGGCTTATTAAATAGGCTTATTCAGCAACTTAGGCTTATTAAATAGGCTTATTTCAGCAACTTAGGCTTATTAAATAGGCTCATTCAGCAACTTAGGCTTATTAAATAGGCTTATTTCAGCAACTTAGGCTTATTAAATAGGCCTATTAAATAGGCTTATTAAATAGGCTTATTTCAGCAACTTAGACTTATTAAATAGGCCTATTAAATAGGCTTATTAAATAGACTTATTAAATAGGCTCAATAAATAGGCTTATTAAATAGGCTTATTAAGTAGACTCAATAAATAGGCTTATTAAATAGGCTTATTAAATAGGCTTATTAAATAGACTTATTAAATAGGCTTATTAAATAGGCTTAATAAATAGGCTTATTAAATAGGCTCAATAAATAGGCTTATTAAATAGGCTCAATAAACAGGCTTATAAAATAGGCTCAATAAATAGGCTTATTAAATAGGCTCATTAAATGCTTATTAAATAGACTTATTAAATAGACTTATTAAATAGGCTTATTAAATAGGCTTATTAAATAGGCTTATTAAATAGGCTTATTAAATAGACTTATTAAATAACCTCATTAAATAGGCTTATGTTAGCAACTTAGGCTTATTAAATAGGTTTATTTCAGCAACTTAGACTTATTAAATAGCCTTATTTCAGCAACTTAGACTTATTAAATAGGCTTATTTCAGCAACTTATGCTTATTAAATATACTTATTTCAGCAACTTAGGCTTATTAAATAGGCTTATTTCAGCAACTTAGGCTTATTAATTAGCCTTATTTCAGCAACTTAGACTTATTAAATAGGCTTATTTCAGCAACTTAGACTTATTAAATAGGCCTATTAAATAGGCTTATTAAATAGACTTATTAAATAGGCTCATTAAATACTTATTAAATAGGCTTATTAAATAGGCTTATTAAATAGACTTATTAAATAGGGTCAATAAATAGGCTTATTAAATAGGCCTATTAAATAGCCTCAATAAATAGGCTTATTAAATAGGCTTATTAAATAGGCTTATTAAATAGACTTATTAAATAGGCTTATTAAATAGGCTCAATAAATAGGCTTATTAAATAGGCTCAATAAATAGGCTTATTAAATAGGCTCAATAAACAGGCTTATAAAATAGGCTCAATAAATAGGCTTATTAAATAGGCTCATTAAATGCTTATTAAATAGACTTATTAAATAGACTTATTAAATAGGCTTATTAAATAGGCTTATTAAATAGGCTTATTAAATAGGCTTATTAAAAAGGCTTATTAAATAGCCTTATTAAATAGGCTCATTAAATACTTATTAAATATGTTTATTAAATAGGCGTATTAAATAGGCTTATTAAATAGGCTTATTAAATAGGCTTATTAAATAGGCTTATTAAATAGACTTATTAAATAGCCTCATTAAATAGGCTTATTTCAGCAACTTAGACTTATTAAATAGCCTTATTTCAGCAACTTAGACTTATTAAATAGCCTTATTTCAGCAACTTATACTTATTAAATAGCCTTATTTCAGCAACTTAGGCTTATTAAATAGGCTTATTAAATAGACTTATTAAATAGGCTTTTTAAATAGACTTATTAAATAGGCTTATTAAAAAGGCTTATTAAATAGACTTATTAAATAGGCTCATTAAATACTTATTAAATATGTTTATTAAATAGGCGTATTAAATAGGCTTATTAAATAGGCTTATCAAATAGGCTTATTAAATAGGTTTATTAAGTAGACTTATTAAATAGCCTCATTAAATAGGCTTATATTATCAACTTAGGCTTATTAAATAAGTTTATTTCAGCAACTTAGACTTATTAAATAGCCTTATTAAATAGGCTTATTTCAGCAACTTAGGCTTATTAAACAGGTTTATTTCAGCAACTTAGGCTTATTAAATAGCATTTTTAAATAGGCTTATTAAATAGGCTCAATAAATAGGCTTATTAAATAGGTGCATTAAATACTTATTAAATAGGCTTATTAAATAGACTTATTAAATAGACTTATTAAATAGGCTTATTAAATAGACTTATTAAATAGGCTTATTAAAAAGGCTTATTAAATAGACTTAATAAATAGGCTCATTAAATACTTATTAAATATGTTTATTAAATAGGCGTATTAAATAGGCTTATTAAATAGGCTTATTAAATAGGCTTATTAAATAGCCTCATTAAATACTTATTAAATAGGCTTATTAAATAGGCTTATTAAATAGGCTTATTTCAGCAACTTAGGCTTATTAAATAGCCTTATTGAATAGGTTTATTTCAGCAACTTAGACTTATTAAATAGGTTTATTCAGCAACTTAGGCTTATTAAATAGGCTTGTTCAGCAACTTAGGCTTATTAAATAGGCTCATTCAGAAACTTAGGCTTATTAAATAGGCTTATTTCACCAACTTAGACTTATTAAATAGGCCTATTAAATAGGCTTATTAAATAGGCTTATTTCAGCAACTTAGACTCATTAAATAGCCTTATTAAATAGGCTTATTAAATATACTTATTAAATAGGCTCATTAAATACTTATTAAATAGGCTTATTAAATAGGCTTATTAAATAGGCTTATTAAATAGACTTATTAAACAGGCTCATTAAATACTTATTAAATAGACTTATTAAATAGGCTTATTAAATAGGCTCAATAAATAGGCTTATTAAATAGGCTCAATAAATAGGCTTATTAAATAGGCTCAATAAATAGGCTTATTAAATAGGCTCAATAAATAGGCTTATTAAATAGGCTCATTAAATACTTATTAAATAGGCTTATTAAATAGACTTATTAAATAGACTTATTAAATAGGCTTATTAAATAGACTTATTAAATAGGCTTATTAAAAAGGCTTATTAAATAGCCTTATTAAATAGGCTCATTAAATACTTATTAAATATGTTTATTAAATAGGCGTATTAAATAGGCTTATTAAATAGGCTTATTAAATAGGCTTATTAAATAGGCTTATTAAATAGACTTATTAAATAGCCTCATTAAATAGGCTTATTTCAGCAACTTAGACTTATTAAATAGGCTTATTTCAGCAACTTAGACTTATTAAATAGCCTTATTTCAGCAACTTATACTTATTAAATAGCCTTATTTCAGCAACTTAGGCTTATTAAATAGGCTTATTTCAGCAACTTAGGCTTATTAAATAGCCTTATTTCAGTAACTTAGACTTATTAAATAGGCTTATTTCAGCAACTTAGGCTTATTAAATAGGCCTATTAAATAGGCTTATTAAATAGGCTTATTTCAGCAACTTAGACTTATTAAATAGGCCTATTAAATAGGCTTATTAAATAGACTTATTAAATAGGCTCATTAAATACTTATTAAATAGGCTTATTAAATAGGCTTATTAAATAGACTTATTAAATAGGCTCAATAAATAGGCTTATTAAATAGGCTTATTAAGTAGGCTCAATAAATAGGCTTATTAAATAGGCTTATTAAATAGGCTTATTAAATAGACTTATTAAATAGGCTTATTAAATAGACTTATTAAATAGGCTTATTAAAAAGGCTTATTAAATAGCCTTATTAAATAGGCTCATTAAATACTTATTAAATATGTTTATTAAATAGGCGTATTAAATAGGCTTATTAAATAGGCTTATTAAATAGGCTTATTAAATAGGCTTATTAAATAGACTTATTAAATAGCCTCATTAAATAGGCTTATTTCAGCAACTTAGACTTATTAAATAGGCTTATTTCAGCAACTTAGACTTATTAAATAGCCTTATTTCAGCAACTTATACTTATTAAATAGCCTTATTTCAGCAACTTAGGCTTATTAAATAGGCTTATTTCAGCAACTTAGGCTTATTAAATAGCCTTATTTCAGTAACTTAGACTTATTAAATAGGCTTATTTCAGCAACTTAGGCTTATTAAATAGGCCTATTAAATAGGCTTATTAAATAGGCTTATTTCAGCAACTTAGACTTATTAAATAGGCCTATTAAATAGGCTTATTAAATAGACTTATTAAATAGGCTCATTAAATACTTATTAAATAGGCTTATTAAATAGGCTTATTAAATAGACTTATTAAATAGGCTCAATAAATAGGCTTATTAAATAGGCTTATTAAGTAGGCTCAATAAATAGGCTTATTAAATAGGCTTATTAAATAGGCTTATTAAATAGACTTATTAAATAGGCTTATTAAATAGGCTCAATAAATAGGCTTATTAAATAGGCTCAATAAATAGGCTTATTAAATAGGCTCAATAAACAGGCTTATTAAATAGGCTCAATAAATAGGCTTATTAAATAGGCTTATTAAATAAGCTTATTAAATAGGCTTATTAAATAGACTTATCAAATAGCCTCATTAAATAGGCTTATTTTAGCAACTTAGGCTTATTAAATAGGTTTATTTCAGCAACTTAGACTTATTAAATAGCCTTATTTCAGCAACTTAGACTTATTAAATAGGCTTATTTCAGCAACTTATGCTTATTAAATATACTTATTTCAGCAATTTTGGCTTATTAAATAGGCTTATTTCAGCAACTTAGACTTATTAAATAGCCTTATTTCAGCAACTTAGGCTTATTAAATAGGCTTATTTCAGCAACTTAGGCTTATTAATTAGCCTTATTTCAGCAACTTAGACTTATTAAATAGGCTTATTTCAGCAACTTAGGCTTATTAAATAGGCCTATTAAATAGGCTTATTAAATAGGCTTATTTCAGCAACTTAGACTTATTAAATAGGCCTATTAAATAGGCTTATTAAATAGACTTATTAAATAGGCTCATTAAACACTTATTAAATAGGCTTATTAAATAGGCTTATTAAATATACTTATTAAATAGGCTCAATAAATAGGCTTATTAAATAGGCTTATTAAATAGGCTCAATAAATAGGCTTATTAAATAGGCTTATTAAATAGGCTCAATAAAAAGGCTTATTAAATAGGCTCATTAAATACTTATTAAATATGTTTATTAAATAGGCGTATTAAATAGGCTTATTAAATAGGCTTATTAAATAGGCTTATTAAATAGCCTCATTAAATACTTATTAAATAGGCTTATTAAATAGGCTCAATAAATAGACTTATTAAATAGGCTTATTAAATAGGCTTATTAAATAGGCTTATTTCAGCAACTTAGACTTATTAAATAGGCCTATTAAACAGGCTTATTAAATAGACTTATTAAATAGGCTCATTAAACACTTATTAAATAGGCTTATTAAATAGGCTTATTATATAGACTTATTAAATAGGCTCAATAAATAGGCTTATTAAATAGGCTTATTAAATAAGCACAATAAATAGGCTTATTAAATAGGCTCAATAAATAGGCTTATTAAATAGGCTTATTAAATAGGCTCAATAAATAGGCTTATTAAATAGGCTTATTAAATAGGCTTATTAAATAGACTTATTAAATAGGCTTATTAAATAGGCTCAATAAATAGGCTTATTAAATAGGCTCAATAAATAGGCTTATTAAATAGGCTCAATAAATAGGCTTATTAAATAGGCTCAATAAATAGGCTTATTAAATAGGCTCATTAAATACTTATTAAATATGTTTATTAAATAGGCGTATTAAATAGGCTTATTAAATAGGCTTATTAAATAGCCTCATTAAATACTTATTAAATAGGCTTATTAAATAGGCTTATTAAATAGGCTTATTTCAGCAACTTAGGCTTATTAAATAGCCTTATTGAATAGGTTTATTTCAGCAACTTAGACTTATTAAATAGGTTTATTCAGCAACTTAGGCTTATTAAATAGGCTTGTTCAGCAACTTAGGCTTATTAAATAGGCTCATTCAGAAACTTAGGCTTATTAAATAGGCTTATTTCACCAACTTAGACTTATTAAATAGGCCTATTAAATAGGCTTATTAAATAGGCTTATTTCAGCAACTTAGACTCATTAAATAGCCTTATTAAATAGGCTTATTAAATAGACTTATTAAATAGGCTCATTAAATACTTATTAAATAGGCTTATTAAATAGGCTTATTAAATAGGCTTATTAAATAGACTTATTAAACAGGCTCATTAAATACTTATTAAAAAGACTTATTAAATCGGCTTATTAAATAGGCTCAATAAATAGGCTTATTAAATAGGCTCAATAAATAGGCTTATTAAATAGGCTCAATAAATAGGCTTATTAAATAGGCTCATTAAATACTTATTAAATAGGCTTATTAAATAGACTTATTAAATAGACTTATTAAATAGGCTTTTTAAATAGACTTATTAAATAGGCTTATTAAAAAGGCTTATTAAATAGACTTATTATATAGGCTCATTAAATACTTATTAAATATGTTTATTAAATAGGCGTATTAAATAGGCTTATTAAATAGGCTTATCAAATAGGCTTATTAAATAGGTTTATTAAGTAGACTTATTAAATAGCCTCATTAAATAGGCTTATATTATCAACTTAGGCTTATTAAATAAGTTTATTTCAGCAACTTAGACTTATTAAATAGCCTTATTAAATAGGCTTATTTCAGCAACTTAGGCTTATTAAACAGGTTTATTTCAGCAACTTAGGCTTATTAAATAGCATTTTTAAATAGGTTTATTTCAGCAACTTAGACTTATTAAATATACCTTTTTAAATAGGCTTAGTTCAGAAACTTAGGCTTATTAAATAGGCTTATTTCAGCAACTTAGGCTCATTAAATAGCCTTATTAAATAGGCTTATTTCAGCAACTTAGGCTTATTAAATAGGCTTATTTCAGCAACTTAAACTTATTAAATAGCCTTATTTCAGCAACTTAGGCTTATTAAATAGCCTTATTTCAGCAACTTAGACTTATTAAATAGCCTTATTAAATAGGCTTATTTCAGCAACTAAGACTTATTAAATAGGTTTATTCAGCAACTTAGGCTTATTAAATAGGCTTATTCAGCAACTTAGGCTTATTAAATAGGCTTATTTCAGCAACTTAGGCTTATTAAATAGGCTCATTCAGCAACTTAGGCTTATTAAATAGGCTTATTTCAGCAACTTAGACTTATTAAATAGGCCTATTAAATAGGCTTATTAAATAGGCTTATTTAAGCAACTTAGACTTATTAAATAGGCTTATTAAATGGGCTTATTTCAGCAACTTAGGCTTATTAAATAGGCTTATTTCAGCAACTTAGACTTATTAAATAGGCTTATTTCAGCAACTTAGGCTTATTAAATAGGCTTATTAAATAGGCTCAATAAATAGGCTTATTAAATAGGCTCAATAAATAGGCTTATTAAATAGGCTCAATAAATAGGCTTATTAAATAGGCTCAATAAATAGGCTTATTAAATAGGTGCATTAAATACTTATTAAATAGGCTTATTAAATAGACTTATTAAATAGACTTATTAAATAGGCTTATTAAATAGACTTATTAAATAGGCTTATTAAAAAGGCTTATTAAATAGACTTAATAAATAGGCTCATTAAATACTTATTAAATATGTTTATTAAATAGGCGTATTAAATAGGCTTATTAAATAGGCTTATTAAATAGCCTCATTAAATACTTATTAAATAGGCTTATTAAATAGGCTTATTAAATAGGCTTATTTCAGCAACTTAGGCTTATTAAATAGCCTTATTGAATAGGCTTATTTCAGCAACTTAGACTTATTAAATAGGTTTATTCAGTAACTTAGGCTTATTAAATAGGCTCATTCAGAAACTTAGGCTTATTAAATAGGCTTATTTCAGCAACTTAGACATATTAAATAGGCCTATTAAATAGGCTTATTAAATAGGCTTATTTCAGCAACTTAGGCTCATTAAATAGCCTTATTAAATAGGCTTATTAAATAGACGTATTAAATAGGCTCATTAAATACTTATTAAATAGGCTTATTAAATAGGCTTATTAAATAGACTTATTAAATAGGCTCAATAAATAGGCTTATTAAATAGGCTTATTAAATAGGCTCAATAAATTGGCTTATTAAATAGGCTTATTAAATAGGCTTATTAAATAGACTTATTAAATAGGCTTATTAAATAGGCTCAATAAATAGGCTTATTAAATAGGCTCAATAAATAGGCTTATTAAATAGGCTCAATAAATAGGCTTATTAAATAGGCTCAATAAATAGGCTTATTAAATAGGCACATTAAATACTTATTAAATAGGCTTATTAAATAGACTTATTAAATAGACTTATTAAATAGGCTTATTAAATAGACTTATTAAATAGGCTTATTAAAAAGGCTTATTAAATAGACTTATTAAATAGGCTCATTAAATACTTATTAAATATGTTTATTAAATAGGCGTATTAAATAGGCTTATTAAATAGGCTTATTAAATAGGCTTATTTCAGCAACTTAGACTTATTAAATAGGTTTATTCAGCAACTTAGGCTTATTAAATAGGCTTATTCAGCAACTTAGGCTTATTAAATAAGCTTATTTCAGCAACTTAGGCTTATTAAATAGGCTCATTCAGAAACTTAGGCTTATTAAATAGGCTTATTTCAGCAACTTAGACTTATTAAATAGGCCTATTAAATAGGCTTATTAAATAGGCTTATTTCAGCAACTTAGGCTCATTAAATAGCCTTATTAAATAGGCTTATTAAATAGACGTATTAAATAGGCTCATTAAATACTTATTAAATAGGCTTATTAAATAGGCTTATTAAATAGACTTATTAAATAAACTCAATAAATAGGCTTATTAAATAGGCTTATTAAATAGGCTCAATAAATAGGCTTATTAAATAGGCTTATTAAATAGGCTTATTAAATAGACTTATTAAATAGGCTTATTAAATAGGGTCAATAAATATGCTTATTAAATAGGCTCAATAAATAGGCTTATAAAATAGGCTCAATAAATAGGCTTATTAAATAGGCTCAATAAATAGGCTTATTAAATAGGCTCATTAAATACTTATTAAATAGGCTTATTAAATAGACTTATTAAATAGACTTATTAAATAGGCTTATTAAATAGACTTATTAAATAGGCTTATTAAAAAGGCTTATTAAATAGGCTCATTAAATACTTATTAAATATGTTTATTAAATAGGCATATTAAATAGGCTTATTAAATAGGCTTATCAAATAGGCTTATTAAATAGGCTTATTAAGTAGACTTATTAAATAGCCTCATTAAATAGGCTTATTTTATCAACTTAGGCTTATTAAATAGGTTTATTTCAGCAACTTAGACTTATTAAAAAGCCTTATTAAATAGGCTTATTTCAGCAACTTAGGCTTATTAAACAGGTTTATTTCAGCAACTTAGGCTTATTAAATAGCATTTTAAATAGGTTTATTTCAGCAACTTAGACTTATTAAATATACCTTTTTAAATAGGCTTAGTTCAGAAACTTAGGCTTATTAAATAGGCTTATTTCAGCAACTTAGGCTCATTAAATAGCCTTATTTAATAGGCTTATTTCAGCAACTTAGGCTTATTAAATAGGCATATTTCATCAACTTAAACTTATTAAATCGCCTTATTTCAGCAACTTAGGCTTATTAAATAGCCTTATTTCAGCAACTTAGACTTATTAAATAGGCTTATTCAGCAACTTAGGCTTATTAAATAGCCTTATTAAATAGGCTTATTTCAGCAACTTAGACTTATTAAATAGGTTTATTAAGCAACTTAGGCTTATTAAATAGGCTTATTCAGCAAATTAGGCTTATTAAATAGGCTTATTTCAGCAACTTACGCTGATTAAAAAGGCTTATTTCAGCAACTTAGACTTATTAAATAGGCTTATTCAGCAACTTAGGCTTATTAAATAGCCTTATTAAATAGGCTTATTTCAGCAACTTAGACTTATTAAATAGGTTTATTAAGCAACTTAGGCTTATTAAATAGGCTTATTCAGCAACTTAGGCTTATTAAATAGGCTTATTTCAGCAACTTAGACTTATTATTAGGCCTATTAAATAGGCTTATTAAATAGGCTTATTTCAGTAACTTAGACTTATTAAATAGGCCTTTTAAATAGGCTTATTAAATAGGCTTATTAAATAGGCTTATTTCAGCAACTTAGGCTTATTAAATAGGCTTATTAAATGGGCTTATTTCAGCAACTTAGGCTTATTAAATAGGCTTATTTCAGCAACTTACGCTTATTAAATAGGCTTATTTCAGCAACTTAGGCTTATTAAATCGCCTAATTAAGTAGGCTTATTTCAGCAACTTGGGCTTATTAAATAGGCTTATTTCAGCAACTTACGCTGATTAAAAATGCTTATATCAGCAACTTAGACTTATTAAATAGCCTTATTTCAGCAACTTAGACTCATTAAATGGGCTTATTTCAGCAACTTATGCTTATTAAATAGGCTTATTTCAGCAACGTAGGCTTATTAAATAGCCTTATTTCAGCAACTTAAACTTATTAAATAGGCTTATTTCAGCAACTTAGGCATATTAAATAGGCTTATTCAGCAACTTAGGCGTATTAAATAGGCTTATTTCAGCAACTTAGGCTTATCAAATAGGCTCATTTAGAAACTTAGGCTTATTAAATAAGCTTATTTCAGCAACTTAGACTCATTTAATAGGCCTATTAAATAGGCTTATTAAATAGGCTTATTTCAGCAACTTAGACTTATTAAATAGGCCTATTAAATAGGCTTATTAAATATAATTATTAAATAGGCTCATTAAATACTTATTAATTAGGCCTATTAAATAGGCTTAATAAATAGACTTATTAAATAGGCTCAATAAATAGGCTTATTAAATAGGCTTATTAAATAGGCTCAATAAATAGGCTTATTAAATAGGCTTATTAAATAGGCTCAATAAATAGGCTTATTAAATAGGCTCAATAAATAGGCTTATTAAATAGGCTCAATAAATAGGCTTATAAAATAGGCTCAATAAATAGGCTTATTAAATAGGCTCAATAAATAGGCTTATTAAATAGGCTCATTAAATACTTATTAAATAGGCTTATTAAATAGACATATTAAATAGACTTATTAAATAGGCTTTTTAAATAGACTTATTAAATAGGCTTATTAAAAAGGCTTATTAAATAGACTTATTAAATAGGCTCATTAAATACTTATTAAATATGTTTATTAAATAGGCGTATTAAATAGGCTTATTAAATAGGCTTATCAAATAGGCTTATTAAATAGGCTTATTAAGTAGACTTATTAAATAGCCTCATTAAATAGGCTTATATTATCAACTTAGGCTTATTAAATAGGTTTATTTCAGCAACTTAGACTTATTAAATAGCCTTATTAAATAGGCTTATTTCAGCAACTTAGGCTTATTAAACAGGTTTATTTCAGCAACTTAGGCGTATTAAATAGCATTTTTAAATAGGTTTATTTCAGCAACTTAGACTTATTAAATATACCTTTTTAAATAGGCTTAGTTCAGAAACTTAGGCTTATTAAATAGGCTTATTTCAGCAACTTAGGCTCATTAAATAGCCTTATTAAATAGGCTTATTTCAGCAACTTAGACTTATTAAATAGGCTTATTTCAGCAACTTAAACTTATTAAATAGCCTTATTTCAGCAACTTAGGCTTATTAAATAGCCTTATTTCAGCAACTTAGACTTATTAAATAGGCTTATTCAGCAACTTAGGCTTATTAAATAGCCTTATTAAATAGGCTTATTTCAGCAACTAAGACTTATTAAATAGGTTTATTCAGCAACTTAGGCTTATTAAATAGGCTTATTCAGCAACTTAGGCTTATTAAATAGGCTTATTTCAGCAACTTAGGCTTATTAAATAGGCTCATTCAGCAACTTAGGCTTATTAAATAGGCTTATTTCAGCAACTTAGACTTATTAAATAGGCCTATTAAATAGGCTTATTAAATAGGCTTATTTAAGCAACTTAGACTTATTAAATAGGCTTATTAAATGGGCTTATTTCAGCAACTTAGGCTTATTAAATAGGCTTATTTCAGCAACTTAGACTTATTAAATAGCCTTATTTCAGCAACTTATGCTTTTTAAATAGGCTTATTTCAGCAACTTAGGCTTATTAAATAGGCTTATTAAATAGGCTCAATAAATAGGCTTATTAAATAGGCTCAATAAATAGGCTTATTAAATAGGCTCAATAAATAGGCTTATTAAATAGGCTCAATAAATAGGCTTATTAAATAGGTGCATTAAATACTTATTAAATAGGCTTATTAAATAGACTTATTAAATAGACTTATTAAATAGGCTTATTAAATAGACTTATTAAATAGGCTTATTAAAAAGGCTTATTAAATAGACTTAATAAATAGGCTCATTAAATACTTATTAAATATGTTTATTAAATAGGCGTATTAAATAGGCGTATTAAATAGGCTTATTAAATAGCCTCATTAAATACTTATTAAATAGGCTTATTAAATAGGCTTATTAAATAGGCTTATTTCAGCAACTTAGGCTTATTAAATAGCCTTATTGAATAGGCTTATTTCAGCAACTTAGACTTATTAAATAGGTTTATTCAGTAACTTAGGCTTATTAAATAGGCTCATTCAGAAACTTAGGCTTATTAAATAGGCTTATTTCAGCAACTTAGACATATTAAATAGGCCTATTAAATAGGCTTATTAAATAGGCTTATTTCAGCAACTTAGGCTCATTAAATAGCCTTATTAAATAGGCTTATTAAATAGACGTATTAAATAGGCTCATTAAATACTTATTAAATAGGCTTATTAAATAGGCTTATTAAATAGACTTATTAAATAGGCTCAATAAATAGGCTTATTAAATAGGCTTATTAAATAGGCTCAATAAATTGGCTTATTAAATAGGCTTATTAAATAGGCTTATTAAATAGACTTATTAAATAGGCTTATTAAATAGGCTCAATAAATAGGCTTATTAAATAGGCTCAATAAAAGGCTTATTAAATAGGCTCAATAAATAGGCTTATTAAATAGGCTCAATAAATAGGCTTATTAAATAGGCTCATTAAATACTTATTAAATAGGATTATTAAATAGACTTATTAAATAGACTTATTAAATAGGCTTATTAAATAGACTTATTAAATAGGCTTATTAAAAAGGCTTATTAAATAGGCTCATTAAATACTTATTAAATATGTTTATTAAATAGGCGTATTAAATAGGCTTATTAAATAGGCTTATTAAATAGGCTTATTCAATATGCTTATTAAATAGACTTATTAAATAGCCTCATTAAATAGGCTTATTTTAGTAACTTAGGCTTATTAAATAGGTTTATTTCAGCAACTTAGACTTATTAAATAGCCTTATTAAATAGGCTTATTTCAGCAACTTATGCTTATTAAATAGCCTTGTTAAACAGGTTTATTTCAGCAACTTAGGCTTATTAAATAGCATTTTTAAATAGGTTTATGTCAGCAACTTAGACTTATTAAATATACCTTTTTAAATAGGCTTAGTTCAGAAACTTAGGCTTATTAAATAGGCTTATTTCAGCAACTTAGGCTCATTAAATAGCCTTATTAAATAGGCTTATTTCAGCAACTAAGGCTTATTAAATAGGCTTATTCAGCAACTTAGGCTTATTAAATAGCCTTATTAAATAGGCTTATTTCAGCAACTTAGACTTATTAAATAGGTTTATTCAGCAAATTAGGCTTATTTAATAGGCTTATTCAGCAACTTAGGCTTATTAAATAGGCTCATTCAGCAACTTAGGCTTATTAAATAGGCTTATTTCAGCAACTTAGACTTATTAAATAGGCCTATTAAATAGGCTTATTAAATAGGCTTATTAAATAGGCTTATTTCAGCAACTTAGGCTTATTAAATAGGCTTATTGAATGGGCTTATTTCAGCAACTTAGGCTTATTAAATAGGCTTATTTCAGCAACTTAGACTTATTAAATAGCTTTATTTCAGCAACTTACGCTTATTAAATAGGCTTATTTCAGCAACTTAGGCTTATTAAATAGCCTTATTTCAGCAACTTAGACTTATTAAATAGGCTTATTTCAGCAACTTAGGCTTATTAAATAGGCCTATTAAATAGGCTTATTAAATAGGCTTATTTCAGCAACTTAGACTTATTAAATAGGCCTATTAAATAGGCTTATTAAATAGACTTATTAAATAGGCTCAATAAATAGGCTTATTAAATAGGCTTATTAAGTAGACTCAATAAATAGGCTTATTAAATAGGCTTATTAAATAGGCTTATTAAATCGACTTATTAAATAGGCTTATTAAATAGGCTCAATAAATAGGCTTATTAAATAGGCTCAATAAATAGGCTTATTAAATAGGCTCAATAAACAGGCTTATAAAATAGGCTCAATAAATAGGCTTATTAAATAGGCTCATTAAATACTTATTAAATAGACTTATTAAATAGACTTATTAAATAGGCTTATTAAATAGGCTTATTAAATAGGCTTATTAAATAGGCTTATTAAATAGACTTATTAAATAACCTCATTAAATAGGCTTATGTTAGCAACTTAGGCTTATTAAATAGGTTTATTTCAGCAACTTAGACTTATTAAATAGCCTTATTTCAGCAACTTAGACTTATTAAATAGGCTTATTTCAGCAACTTATGCTTATTAAATATACTTATTTCAGCAACTTAGGCTTATTAAATAGGCTTATTTGAGCAACTTAGGCTTATTAATTAGCCTTATTTCAGCAACTTAGACTTATTAAATAGGCTTATTTCAGCAACTTAGACTTATTAAATAGGCCTATTAAATAGGCTTATTAAATAGACTTATTAAATAGGCTCATTAAATACTTATTAAATAGGCTTATTAAATAGGCTTATTAAATAGACTTATTAAATAGGGTCAATAAATAGGCTTATTAAATAGGCCTATTAAATAGCCTCAATAAATAGGCTTATTAAATAGGCTTATTAAATAGGCTTATTAAATAGACTTATTAAATAGGCTTATTAAATAGGCTCAATAAATAGGCTTATTAAATAGGCTCAATAAATAGGCTTATTAAATAGGCTCAATAAATAGGCTTATTAAATAGGCTCAATAAATAGGCTTATTAAATAGGCTCAATAAATAGGCTTATTAAATAGGCTCATTAAATACTTATTAAATAGGCTTATTAAATAGACTTATTAAATAGACTTATTAAATAGGCTTATTAAATAGACTTATTAAATAGGCTTATTAAAAAGGCTTATTAAATAGCCTTATTAAATAGGCTCATTAAATACTTATTAAATATGTTTATTAAATAGGCGTATTAAATAGGCTTATTAAATAGGCTTATTAAATAGGCTTATTAAATAGGCTTATTAAATAGACTTATTAAATAGCCTCATTAAATAGGCTTATTTCAGCAACTTAGACTTATTAAATAGGCTTATTTCAGCAACTTAGACTTATTAAATAGCCTTATTTCAGCAACTTATACTTATTAAATAGCCTTATTTCAGCAACTTAGGCTTATTAAATAGGCTTATTTCAGCAACTTAGGCTTATTAAATAGCCTTATTTCAGTAACTTAGACTTATTAAATAGGCTTATTTCAGCAACTTAGGCTTATTAAATAGGCCTATTAAATAGGCTTATTAAATAGGCTTATTTCAGCAACTTAGACTTATTAAATAGGCCTATTAAATAGGCTTATTAAATAGACTTATTAAATAGGCTCATTAAATACTTATTAAATAGGCTTATTAAATAGGCTTATTAAATAGACTTATTAAATAGGCTCAATAAATAGGCTTATTAAATAGGCTTATTAAGTAGGCTCAATAAATAGGCTTATTAAATAGGCTTATTAAATAGGCTTATTAAATAGACTTATTAAATAGGCTTATTAAATAGGCTCAATAAATAGGCTTATTAAATAGGCTCAATAAATAGGCTTATTAAATAGGCTCAATAAACAGGCTTATTAAATAGGCTCAATAAATAGGCTTATTAAATAGGCTTATTAAATAAGCTTATTAAATAGGCTTATTAAATAGACTTATCAAATAGCCTCATTAAATAGGCTTATTTTAGCAACTTAGGCTTATTAAATAGGTTTATTTCAGCAACTTAGACTTATTAAATAGCCTTATTTCAGCAACTTAGACTTATTAAATAGGCTTATTTCAGCAACTTATGCTTATTAAATATACTTATTTCAGCAATTTTGGCTTATTAAATAGGCTTATTTCAGCAACTTAGACTTATTAAATAGCCTTATTTCAGCAACTTAGGCTTATTAAATAGGCTTATTTCAGCAACTTAGGCTTATTAATTAGCCTTATTTCAGCAACTTAGACTTATTAAATAGGCTTATTTCAGCAACTTAGGCTTATTAAATAGGCCTATTAAATAGGCTTATTAAATAGGCTTATTTCAGCAACTTAGACTTATTAAATAGGCCTATTAAATAGGCTTATTAAATAGACTTATTAAATAGGCTCATTAAACACTTATTAAATAGGCTTATTAAATAGGCTTATTAAATATACTTATTAAATAGGCTCAATAAATAGGCTTATTAAATAGGCTTATTAAATAGGCTCAATAAATAGGCTTATTAAATAGGCTTATTAAATAGGCTCAATAAATAGGCTTATTAAATAGGCTCATTAAATACTTATTAAATTTGTTTATTAAATAGGCGTATTAAATAGGCTTATTAAATAGGCTTATTAAATAGGCTTATTAAATAGCCTCATTAAATACTTATTAAATAGGCTTATTAAATAGGCTCAATAAATAGACTTATTAAATAGGCTTATTAAATAGGCTTATTAAATAGGCTTATTTCAGCAACTTAGACTTATTAAATAGGCCTATTAAACAGGCTTATTAAATAGACTTATTAAATAGGCTCATTAAACACTTATTAAATAGGCTTATTAAATAGGCTTATTATATAGACTTATTGAATAGGCTCAATAAATAGGCTTATTAAATAGGCTTATTAAATAGGCACAATAAATAGGCTTATTAAATAGGCTCAATAAATAGGCTTATTAAATAGGCTGATTAAATAGGCTCAATAAATAGGCTTATTAAATAGGCTTATTAAATAGGCTTATTAAATAGACTTATTAAATAGGCTTATTAAAAAGGCTATTTAATAAGCATAAGTTGCTGAAATAAGCCTATTTAATAAGCCTAAGTTGCTGAAATAAGCCTATTTAATAAGGCTATTTAATAAGTCTAAGTTGCAGAAATAAACCTATTTAATAATGCTATTTAATACGCCTAATTTGCTTAAATAAGCATATTTAATAAGCCTAAGTTGCTAAAATAAGCCTATTTAATAGGCCTATCTAATAAGTCTAAGTTGCACAAATAAGCATATTTCATAAGCATATTTAATGAGCCTAAGTTGCTGAAATGTCTATTTAATAAGTCGATTTAATAAGTCTAAGTTGCTAAAATAAGCCTATTTAATAAGGCTATTTAATAAGCCTAAGTTGCTGAAACAAGCCTATTTAATAAGGCTATTTAATGAGCCTAAGTTCCTGAAAAAAGCCTATTTAATAAGGCTATTAAATGAGCCTAAGTTGCTGAAATAAGCCTATTTAATAAGCCTAAGTTTCTGAACTAAGCCTATTTAAAAATGCTATTTAATAAGCCTAAGTTGCTGAAATAAACCTGTTTAATAAGGCTATTTAATAATCATAAGTTGCTGAAATAAGCCTATTTAATAAGCCTAAGTTGCTGAAATAAGCCTATTTAATAAGGCTATTTAATAAGTCTATTTAATAAGCCTATTTAATAAGCCTATTTAATAAGCCTATTAATAAGCCTATTTAATACACCTATTTAATAAGCCTATTTAATAAGCCTATTTAATAAGCCTATTTTTTGAGCCTATTTAATAAGCCTATTTAATAAGCCTATTTAATAAGTCTATTTAATAAGCCTATTTAATAAGTCTATTTAATAAGTCTATTTAATAAGCCTATTTAATAAGTATTTAATGAGCCTATTTAATAAGCCTATTTATTGAGCCTATTTAATAAGCCTATTTATTGAGCCAATTTAATAAGCCTATTTAATAAGCCTATTTAATAAGCCTATTTATTGAGCCTATTTAATAAGTCTTTGTAATAAGCCTATTTAATAAGCCTATTTAATAAGCCTATTTAATAAGCCTATTTATTGAGCCTATTTAATAATCCTATTTAATAAGCCTATTTAATAAGCCTCTTTATTGAGCCTATTTAATAAGTCTATTTAATAAGCCTATTTAATAAGCCTATTTAATAAGTATTTCATGAGCCTATTTAATCAGTCTATTTAATAAGCCTATTTAATAGGCCTATTTAATAAGTCTAAGTTGCTGAAATAAGCCTATTTAATAAGACTAAATTGCTGAATAAGCCTATTTCATGAGCCTAAGTTGCAGAAATAAGGCTATTTAATAAGCCTAAGTTGCTGTAATAAGGCTATTTAATAAGTCTAAGTTGCTGAAAAAAGCCTAATTAATAAGCCTAAGTTGCTAAAATAAGCCTATTTAATGAGGCTATTTAATAAGTCTATTTAATAAGCCTATTTAATAAGCCTATTTAATAAGCCTATTTAATAAGCATATTGAAAACGTCTATTTAATAAGTCTATTTAATAAGCCTATTTTATAGGCCTATTTAATAAGCCTATTTATTGAGCCTATTTAATAAGCCTATTTTATAGGCCTATTTAATAAGCCTATTTATTGAGCCTATTTAATAAGTCTATTTAATAAGCCTATTTAATAGGCCTATTTAATAAGTCTAAGTTGCTGAAATAAGCCTATTTAATAATCCTAAGTTGCTGAAATAAGCCTATTTAATAAGGCTATTTAATAAGCATAAGTTGCTGAAATAAACCTATTTAATAAGCCTAAGTTGCTAAAATAAGCCTATTCAATAAGCCTAAGTTGCTGAAATAAGCCTATTTAATAACCTTAAGTTGCTGTAATAAGGCTATTTAATAAGTCTAAGTTGCTGAAATAAGCCTATTTAATAAGGCTGTTTAATAAGCATAAGTTGCTGAATAAGCCTATTTAATAAGCCTAAGTTGCTGAAATAAGCCTATTTAATAAGCCTAAGTTGCTGTAATAAGGCTATTTAATAAGTCTAAGTTGCTGAAAAAAGCCTAATTAATAAGCCTAAGTTGCTAAAATAAGCCTATTTAATGAGGCTATTTAATAAGTCTATTTAATACGCCTATTTAATAAACCTATTTAATAAGTATATAATGAGCCTATTTAATAAGTCTATTTAATAAGTCTATTTAATAAGCCTATTTAATGAGCCTATTTAATATGCCTATTTAATAAACCTATTTAATAAGTATATAATGAGCCTATTTAATAAGTCTATTTAATAAGCCTTTTTAATAAGCCTATTTAATAAGTCTATTTAATGAGCCTATTTAATAAGTCTATTTAATAAGACTATTTAATAAGCCTATTTTTTTAGCCTATTTAATAAGCCTATTTAATAAGCCTATTTAATAAGCCTATTTATTGAGCCTATTTAATAAGCCTATTTAATAAGCCTATTTAATAAGCCTCTTTATTGAGCCTATTTAATAAGTCTATTTAATAAGCCTATTTAATAAGCCTATTTAATAAGTATTTAATGAGCCTATTTAATCAGTCTATTTAATAAGCCTATTTAATAGGCCTATTTAATAAGTCTAAGTTGCTGAAATAAGCCTATTTAATAAGACTAAATTGCTGAATAAGCCTATTTAATAAGCCTAAGTTGCTGAAATAAGCCTATTTAATAAGCCTAAGTTGCTGAAATAAGCCTATTTAATAAGCCTAAGTTGCTGAAATAAGCCTATTTAATAAGTCTAAGTTGCTGAAATAAGGCTATTTAATTAGTTGAAGTTACTGAAATAATTCTATTTAATCAGCGTAAGTTGCTGAAATAAGCCTATTTAATTAGCCCAAGTTGCTGAAATAAGCCTATTTAATAAGACTATTTAATAAGCCTAAGTTGCTGAAATAAGCCTATTTAATAAGGCTATTTAATGAGCCTAAGTTGCTGAAATAAGCCTATTTAATAAGCCTAAGTTTCTGAACTAAGCCTATTTAAAAAGGTATATTTAATAAGTCTAAGTTGCTGAAATAAACCTATTTAAAAATGCTATTTAATAAGCCTAAGTTGCTGAAATAAACCTGTTTTATAAGGCTATTTAATAAGCATAAGTTGCTGAAATAAGCCTATTTAATAAGCCTAAGTTGCTGAATAAGCCTATTTCATAAGCCTAAGTTGCTGAAATAAGCCTTTTTAATATATCTAAGTTGCTGAAATAAGCCTATTTAATAAGCCTAAGTTGCTGAAATAAGCCTATTTAATAAGGCTATTTAATAAGCCTAAGTTGCTGAATAAGCCTATTTAATAAGTCTAAGTTGCTGAAATAAGGCTATTTAATAAGCCTAAGTTGCTGAAATAAGCCTATTTAATAAGCCTACGTTGGTGAACTAAACCTATATAAAAAGGTCTATTTAATAAGTCTAAGTTGCTGAAAAAAACCTATTTAAAATGCTATTTAATAAGCCTAAATTGCTAGAAATAAACCTGTTTAATAAGGCTATTTAATAAGCATAAGTTGCTGAAATAAGCCTATTTAATAAGCCTAAGTTGCTGAAATAAGCCTATTTAATAAGGCTATTTAATAAGTCTAAGTTGCAGAAATAAACCTATTTAATAATGCTATTTAATACGCCTAATTTGCTTAAATAAGCATATTTAATAAGCCTAAGTTGCTAAAATAAGCCTATTTAATAGGCCTATCTAATAAGTCTAAGTTGCACAAATAAGCATATTTCATAAGCATATTTAATGAGCCTAAGTTGCTGAAATGTCTATTTAATAAGTCGATTTAATAAGTCTAAGTTGCTAAAATAAGCCTATTTAATAAGGCTATTTAATAAGCCTAAGTTGCTGAAACAAGCCTATTTAATAAGGCTATTTAATGAGCCTAAGTTCCTGAAAAAAGCCTATTTAATAAGGCTATTAAATGAGCCTAAGTTGCTGAAATAAGCCTATTTAATAAGCCTAAGTTTCTGAACTAAGCCTATTTAAAAATGCTATTTAATAAGCCTAAGTTGCTGAAATAAACCTGTTTAATAAGGCTATTTAATAATCATAAGTTGCTGAAATAAGCCTATTTAATAAGCCTAAGTTGCTGAAATAAGCCTATTTAATAAGGCTATTTAATAAGTCTATTTAATAAGCCTATTTAATAAGCCTATTTAATAAGCCTATTAATAAGCCTATTTAATACACCTATTTAATAAGCCTATTTAATAAGCCTATTTAATAAGCCTATTTTTGAGCCTATTTAATAGGCCTATTTAATAAGTCTAAGTTGCTGAAATAAGCCTATTTAATAATCCTAAGTTGCTGAAATAAGCCTATTTAATAAGGCTATTTAATAAGCATAAGTTGCTGAAATAAACCTATTTAATAAGCCTAAGTTGCTAAAATAAGCCTATTTAATAAGCCTAAGTTGCTGAAATAAGCCTATTTAATAACCTTAAGTTGCTGTAATAAGGCTATTTAATAAGTCTAAGTTGCTGAAATAAGCCTATTTAATAAGGCTGTTTAATAAGCATAAGTTGCTGAATAAGCCTATTTAATAAGCCTAAGTTGCTGAAATAAGCCTATTTAATAAGCCTAAGTTGCTGAAATAAGCCTATTTAATAAGCCTAAGTTGCTGTAATAAGGCTATTTAATAAGTCTAAGTTGCTGAAAAAAGCCTAATTAATAAGCCTAAGTTGCTAAAATAAGCCTATTTAATGAGGCTATTTAATAAGTCTATTTAATACGCCTATTTAATAAACCTATTTAATAAGTATATAATGAGCCTATTTAATAAGTCTATTTAATAAGTCTATTTAATAAGCCTATTTAATGAGCCTATTTAATACGCCTATTTAATAAACCTATTTAATAAGTATATAATGAGCCTATTTAATAAGTCTATTTAATAAGCCTTTTTAATAAGCCTATTTAATAAGTCTATTTAATGAGCCTATTTAATAAGTCTATTTAATAAGACTATTTAATAAGCCTATTTTTTGAGCCTATTTAATAAGCCTATTTAATAAGCCTATTTAATAAGCCTATTTATTGAGCCTATTTAATAAGCCTATTTAATAAGCCTATTTAATAAGCCTCTTTATTGAGCCTATTTAATAAGTCTATTTAATAAGCCTATTTAATAAGCCTATTTAATAAGTATTTAATGAGACTATTTAATCAGTCTATTTAATAAGCCTATTTAATAGGCCTATTTAATAAGTCTAAGTTGCTGAAATAAGCCTATTTAATAAGACTAAATTGCTGAATAAGCCTATTTAATAAGCCTAAGTTGCTGAAATAAGCCTATTTAATAAGCCTAAGTTGCTGAAATAAGCCTATTTAATAAGCCTAAGTTGCTGAAATAAGCCTATTTAATAAGTCTAAGTTGCTGAAATAAGGCTATTTAATTAGTTGAAGTTACTGAAATAATTCTATTTAATCAGCGTAAGTTGCTGAAATAAGCCTATTTAATTAGCCCAAGTTGCTGAAATAAGCCTATTTAATAAGGCAATTTAATAAGCCTAAGTTGCTGAAATAAGCCTATTTAATAAGGCTATTTAATGAGCCTAAGTTGCTGAAATAAGCCTATTTAATAAGCCTAAGTTTCTGAACTAAGCCTATTTAAAAAGGTATATTTAATAAGTCTAAGTTGCTGAAATAAACCTATTTAAAAATGCTATTTAATAAGCCTAAGTTGCTGAAATAAACCTGTTTTATAAGGCTATTTAATAAGCATAAGTTGCTGAAATAAGCCTATTTAATAAGCCTAAGTTGCTGAATAAGCCTATTTCATAAGCTTAAGTTGCTGAAATAAGCCTTTTTAATATATCTAAGTTGCTGAAATAAGCCTATTTAATAAGCCTAAGTTGCTGAAATAAGCCTATTTAATAAGGCTATTTAATAAGCCTAAGTTGCTGAATAAGCCTATTTAATAAGTCTAAGTTGCTGAAATAAGGCTATTTAATAAGCCTAAGTTGCTGAAATAAGCCTATTTAATAAGCCTACGTTGGTGAACTAAACCTATATAAAAAGGTCTATTTAATAAGTCTAAGTTGCTGAAAAAAACCTATTTAAAAATGCTATTTAATAAGCCTAAATTGCTAGAAATAAACCTGTTTAATAAGGCTATTTAATAAGCATAAGTTGCTGAAATAAGCCTATTTAATAAGCCTAAGTTGCTGAAATAAGCCTATTTAATAAGGCTATTTAATAAGTCTAAGTTGCAGAAATAAACCTATTTAATAATGCTATTTAATACGCCTAATTTGCTTAAATAAGCATATTTAATAAGCCTAAGTTGCTAAAATAAGCATATTTAATAGGCCTATCTAATAAGTCTAAGTTGCACAAATAAGCATATTTCATAAGCATATTTAATGAGCCTAAGTTGCTGAAATGTCTATTTAATAAGTCGATTTAATAAGTCTAAGTTGCTAAAATAAGCCTATTTAATAAGGCTATTTAATAAGCCTAAGTTGCTGAAACAAGCCTATTTAATAAGGCTATTTAATGAGCCTAAGTTCCTGAAAAAAGCCTATTTAATAAGGCTATTAAATGAGCCTAAGTTGCTGAAATAAGCCTATTTAATAAGCCTAAGTTTCTGAACTAAGCCTATTTAAAAATGCTATTTAATAAGCCTAAGTTGCTGAAATAAACCTGTTTAATAAGGCTATTTAATAATCATAAGTTGCTGAAATAAGCCTATTTAATAAGCCTAAGTTGCTGAAATAAGCCTATTTAATAAGGCTATTTAATAAGTCTATTTAATAAGCCTATTTAATAAGCCTATTTAATAAGCCTATTAATAAGCCTATTTAATACACCTATTTAATAAGCCTATTTAATAAGCCTATTTAATAAGCCTATTTTTTGAGCCTATTTAATAAGCCTATTTAATAAGCCTATTTAATAAGCATATTGAAAACGTCTATTTAATAAGTCTATTTAATAAGCCTATTTTATAGGCCTATTTAATAAGCCTATTTATTGAGCCTATTTAATAAGTCTATTTAATAAGCCTATTTAATAGGCCTATTTAATAAGTCTAAGTTGCTGAAATAAGCCTATTTAATAATCCTAAGTTGCTGAAATAAGCCTATTTAATAAGGCTATTTAATAAGCATAAGTTGCTGAAATAAACCTATTTAATAAGCCTAAGTTGCTAAAATAAGCCTATTTAATAAGCCTAAGTTGCTGAAATAAGCCTATTTAATAACCTTAAGTTGCTGTAATAAGGCTATTTAATAAGTCTAAGTTGCTGAAATAAGCCTATTTAATAAGGCTGTTTAATAAGCATAAGTTGCTGAATAAGCCTATTTAATAAGCCTAAGTTGCTGAAATAAGCCTATTTAATAAGCCTAAGTTGCTGAAATAAGCCTATTTAATAAGCCTAAGTTGCTGTAATAAGGCTATTTAATAAGTCTAAGTTGCTGAAAAAAGCCTAATTAATAAGCCTAAGTTGCTAAAATAAGCCTATTTAATGAGGCTATTTAATAAGTCTATTTAATACGCCTATTTAATAAACCTATTTAATAAGTATATAATGAGCCTATTTAATAAGTCTATTTAATAAGCCTTTTTAATAAGCCTATTTAATAAGTCTATTTAATGAGCCTATTTAATAAGTCTATTTAATAAGACTATTTAATAAGCCTATTTTTTGAGCCTATTTAATAAGCCTATTTATTGAGCCTATTTAATAAGCCTAATTATTGAGCCTATTTCATAAGCCTATTTAATAAGTCTATTTAATAAGCCTAATTAATAAGCCTATTTAATAAGCCTATTCAATTACTCTATTTAATAAGTCTATTTAATAAGCCTATTTAATAAGTATTTAATGAGCCTATTTAAAAAGCCTATTTATTGAGCCTATTTAATAAGCCTATTTATTGAGCCTATTTAATGAGCCTATTTAATAAGCCTATTTATTGAGCCTATTTAATAAGTCTATTTAATAAGCCTATTTATTCAGCCTATTTAATGAGCCTATGTATTGAGCCTATTTAATAAGACTATTTAATGAGTCTATTTAATAAGCCTATTTAATAAGCCTATTTAATACGCCTATTTAATAAGCCTATTTATTAAGCCTATTAAAAGAGCCTATTCAATAAGCCCATTTGATAAGCCTATTTATTGAGCCTATTTAATAAGCCTATTTAATACGCCTATTTAATAAACCTATTTAATAAGTATTTAATGAGCCTGTTTAATAAGTCTATTTAATAAGCCTTTTTAATAAGCCTATTTAATAAGTCTATTTAATAAGCCTATTTAATAAGTATTTAATGAGCCTATTTAATAAGCCTATTTATTGAGCCTATTTAAAAAGCCTATTTATTGAGCCTATTTAATAAGCCTATTTATTGAGCCTATTTAATAAGCCTATTTAATAAGCCTATTTATTGAGCCTATTTAATAAGTCTATTTAATAAGCCTATTTAATAAGCCTATTTATTGAGCCTATTTAATAAGCCTATTTAATAAGTCTATTTAATAAGCCTATTTAATAAGCCTAAGTTGCTGAAATAAGCCTATTTAATAAGCCTAAGTTTCTGAACTAAGCCTATTTAAAAAGGTATATTTAATAAGTCTAAGTTGCTGAAATAAACCTATTTAAAAATGCTATTTAATAAGCCTAAGTTGCTGAAATAAACCTGTTTTATAAGGCTATTTAATAAGCATAAGTTGCTGAAATAAGCCTATTTAATAAGCCTAAGTTGCTGAATAAGCCTATTTCATAAGCCTAAGTTGCTGAAATAAGCCTTTTTAATATATCTAAGTTGCTGAAATAAGCCTATTTAATAAGCCTAAGTTGCTGAAATAAGCCTATTTAATAAGGCTATTTAATAAGCCTAAGTTGCTGAATAAGCCTATTTAATAAGTCTAAGTTGCTGAAATAAGGCTATTTAATAAGCCTAAGTTGCTGAAATAAGCCTATTTAATAAGCCTACGTTGGTGAACTAAACCTATATAAAAAGGTCTATTTAATAAGTCTAAGTTGCTGAAAAAAACCTATTTAAAAATGCTATTTAATAAGCCTAAATTGCTAGAAATAAACCTGTTTAATAAGGCTATTTAATAAGCATAAGTTGCTGAAATAAGCCTATTTAATAAGCCTAAGTTGCTGAAATAAGCCTATTTAATAAGGCTATTTAATAAGTCTAAGTTGCAGAAATAAACCTATTTAATAATGCTATTTAATACGCCTAATTTGCTTAAATAAGCATATTTAATAAGCCTAAGTTGCTAAAATAAGCCTATTTAATAGGCCTATCTAATAAGTCTAAGTTGCACAAATAAGCATATTTCATAAGCATATTTAATGAGCCTAAGTTGCTGAAATGTCTATTTAATAAGTCGATTTAATAAGTCTAAGTTGCTAAAATAAGCCTATTTAATAAGGCTATTTAATAAGCCTAAGTTGCTGAAACAAGCCTATTTAATAAGGCTATTTAATGAGCCTAAGTTCCTGAAAAAAGCCTATTTAATAAGGCTATTAAATGAGCCTAAGTTGCTGAAATAAGCCTATTTAATAAGCCTAAGTTTCTGAACTAAGCCTATTTAAAAATGCTATTTAATAAGCCTAAGTTGCTGAAATAAACCTGTTTAATAAGGCTATTTAATAATCATAAGTTGCTGAAATAAGCCTATTTAATAAGCCTAAGTTGCTGAAATAAGCCTATTTAATAAGGCTATTTAATAAGTCTATTTAATAAGCCTATTTAATAAGCCTATTTAATAAGCCTATTAATAAGCCTATTTAATACACCTATTTAATAAGCCTATTTAATAAGCCTATTTAATAAGCCTATTTTTGAGCCTATTTAATAGGCCTATTTAATAAGTCTAAGTTGCTGAAATAAGCCTATTTAATAATCCTAAGTTGCTGAAATAAGCCTATTTAATAAGGCTATTTAATAAGCATAAGTTGCTGAAATAAACCTATTTAATAAGCCTAAGTTGCTAAAATAAGCCTATTTAATAAGCCTAAGTTGCTGAAATAAGCCTATTTAATAACCTTAAGTTGCTGTAATAAGGCTATTTAATAAGTCTAAGTTGCTGAAATAAGCCTATTTAATAAGGCTGTTTAATAAGCATAAGTTGCTGAATAAGCCTATTTAATAAGCCTAAGTTGCTGAAATAAGCCTATTTAATAAGCCTAAGTTGCTGAAATAAGCCTATTTAATAAGCCTAAGTTGCTGTAATAAGGCTATTTAATAAGTCTAAGTTGCTGAAAAAAGCCTAATTAATAAGCCTAAGTTGCTAAAATAAGCCTATTTAATGAGGCTATTTAATAAGTCTATTTAATACGCCTATTTAATAAACCTATTTAATAAGTATATAATGAGCCTATTTAATAAGTCTATTTAATAAGTCTATTTAATAAGCCTATTTAATGAGCCTATTTAATACGCCTATTTAATAAACCTATTTAATAAGTATATAATGAGCCTATTTAATAAGTCTATTTAATAAGCCTTTTTAATAAGCCTATTTAATAAGTCTATTTAATGAGCCTATTTAATAAGTCTATTTAATAAGACTATTTAATAAGCCTATTTTTTGAGCCTATTTAATAAGCCTATTTAATAAGCCTATTTAATAAGCCTATTTATTGAGCCTATTTAATAAGCCTATTTAATAAGCCTATTTAATAAGCCTCTTTATTGAGCCTATTTAATAAGTCTATTTAATAAGCCTATTTAATAAGCCTATTTAATAAGTATTTAATGAGACTATTTAATCAGTCTATTTAATAAGCCTATTTAATAGGCCTATTTAATAAGTCTAAGTTGCTGAAATAAGCCTATTTAATAAGCCTAAGTTGCTGAAATAAGCCTATTTAATAAGCCTAAGTTGCTGAAATAAGCCTATTTAATAAGTCTAATGTGCTGAAATAAGGCTATTTAATTAGTTGAAGTTACTGAAATAATTCTATTTAATCAGCGTAAGTTGCTGAAATAAGCCTATTTAATTAGCCCAAGTTGCTGAAATAAGCCTATTTAATAAGGCTATTTAATAAGCCTAAGTTGCTGAAATAAGCCTATTTAATAAGGCTATTTAATGAGCCTAAGTTGCTGAAATAAGCCTATTTAATAAGCCTAAGTTTCTGAACTAAGCCTATTTAAAAAGGTATATTTAATAAGTCTAAGTTGCTGAAATAAACCTATTTAAAAATGCTATTTAATAAGCCTAAGTTGCTGAAATAAACCTGTTTTATAAGGCTATTTAATAAGCATAAGTTGCTGAAATAAGCCTATTTAATAAGCCTAAGTTGCTGAATAAGCCTATTTCATAAGCTTAAGTTGCTGAAATAAGCCTTTTTAATATATCTAAGTTGCTGAAATAAGCCTATTTAATAAGCCTAAGTTGCTGAAATAAGCCTATTTAATAAGGCTATTTAATAAGCCTAAGTTGCTGAATAAGCCTATTTAATAAGTCTAAGTTGCTGAAATAAGGCTATTTAATAAGCCTAAGTTGCTGAAATAAGCCTATTTAATAAGCCTACGTTGGTGAACTAAACCTATATAAAAAGGTCTATTTAATAAGTCTAAGTTGCTGAAAAAAACCTATTTAAAAATGCTATTTAATAAGCCTAAATTGCTAGAAATAAACCTGTTTAATAAGGCTATTTAATAAGCATAAGTTGCTGAAATAAGCCTATTTAATAAGCCTAAGTTGCTGAAATAAGCCTATTTAATAAGGCTATTTAATAAGTCTAAGTTGCAGAAATAAACCTATTTAATAATGCTATTTAATACGCCTAATTTGCTTAAATAAGCATATTTAATAAGCCTAAGTTGCTAAAATAAGCCTATTTAATAGGCCTATCTAATAAGTCTAAGTTGCACAAATAAGCATATTTCATAAGCATATTTAATGAGCCTAAGTTGCTGAAATGTCTATTTAATAAGTCGATTTAATAAGTCTAAGTTGCTAAAATAAGCCTATTTAATAAGGCTATTTAATAAGCCTAAGTTGCTGAAACAAGCCTATTTAATAAGGCTATTTAATGAGCCTAAGTTCCTGAAAAAAGCCTATTTAATAAGGCTATTAAATGAGCCTAAGTTGCTGAAATAAGCCTATTTAATAAGCCTAAGTTTCTGAACTAAGCCTATTTAAAAATGCTATTTAATAAGCCTAAGTTGCTGAAATAAACCTGTTTAATAAGGCTATTTAATAATCATAAGTTGCTGAAATAAGCCTATTTAATAAGCCTAAGTTGCTGAAATAAGCCTATTTAATAAGGCTATTTAATAAGTCTATTTAATAAGCCTATTTAATAAGCCTATTTAATAAGCCTATTAATAAGCCTATTTAATACACCTATTTAATAAGCCTATTTAATAAGCCTATTTAATAAGCCTATTTTTTGAGCCTATTTAATAAGCCTATTTAATAAGCCTATTTAATAAGCATATTGAAAACGTCTATTTAATAAGTCTATTTAATAAGCCTATTTTATAGGCCTATTTAATAAGCCTATTTATTGAGCCTATTTAATAAGTCTATTTAATAAGCCTATTTAATAGGCCTATTTAATAAGTCTAAGTTGCTGAAATAAGCCTATTTAATAATCCTAAGTTGCTGAAATAAGCCTATTTAATAAGGCTATTTAATAAGCATAAGTTGCTGAAATAAACCTATTTAATAAGCCTAAGTTGCTAAAATAAGCCTATTTAATAAGCCTAAGTTGCTGAAATAAGCCTATTTAATAACCTTAAGTTGCTGTAATAAGGCTATTTAATAAGTCTAAGTTGCTGAAATAAGCCTATTTAATAAGGCTGTTTAATAAGCATAAGTTGCTGAATAAGCCTATTTAATAAGCCTAAGTTGCTGAAATAAGCCTATTTAATAAGCCTAAGTTGCTGAAATAAGCCTATTTAATAAGCCTAAGTTGCTGTAATAAGGCTATTTAATAAGTCTAAGTTGCTGAAAAAAGCCTAATTAATAAGCCTAAGTTGCTAAAATAAGCCTATTTAATGAGGCTATTTAATAAGTCTATTTAATACGCCTATTTAATAAACCTATTTAATAAGTATATAATGAGCCTATTTAATAAGTCTATTTAATAAGCCTTTTTAATAAGCCTATTTAATAAGTCTATTTAATGAGCCTATTTAATAAGTCTATTTAATAAGACTATTTAATAAGCCTATTTTTTGAGCCTATTTAATAAGCCTATTTATTGAGCCTATTTAATAAGCCTAATTATTGAGCCTATTTCATAAGCCTATTTAATAAGTCTATTTAATAAGCCTAATTAATAAGCCTATTTAATAAGCCTATTCAATTACTCTATTTAATAAGTCTATTTAATAAGCCTATTTAATAAGTATTTAATGAGCCTATTTAAAAAGCCTATTTATTGAGCCTATTTAATAAGCCTATTTATTGAGCCTATTTAATGAGCCTATTTAATAAGCCTATTTATTGAGCCTATTTAATAAGTCTATTTAATAAGCCTATTTATTCAGCCTATTTAATGAGCCTATGTATTGAGCCTATTTAATAAGACTATTTAATGAGTCTATTTAATAAGCCTATTTAATAAGCCTATTTAATACGCCTATTTAATAAGCCTATTTATTAAGCCTATTAAAAGAGCCTATTCAATAAGCCCATTTGATAAGCCTATTTATTGAGCCTATTTAATAAGCCTATTTAATACGCCTATTTAATAAACCTATTTAATAAGTATTTAATGAGCCTGTTTAATAAGTCTATTTAATAAGCCTTTTTAATAAGCCTATTTAATAAGTCTATTTAATAAGCCTATTTAATAAGTATTTAATGAGCCTATTTAATAAGCCTATTTATTGAGCCTATTTAAAAAGCCTATTTATTGAGCCTATTTAATAAGCCTATTTATTGAGCCTATTTAATAAGCCTATTTAATAAGCCTATTTATTGAGCCTATTTAATAAGTCTATTTAATAAGCCTATTTAATAAGCCTATTTATTGAGCCTATTTAATAAGCCTATTTAATAAGTCTATTTAATAAGCCTATTTAATAAGCCTATTTAATAAGCCTATTTAATAAGCCTATTTATTGAGCCTATTTAATAAGTCTATTTAATAAGCCTATTTAATAAGCCTATTTAATAAGTATTTAATAAGTCTATTTAATAAGCCTATTTAATAAGCCTATTTAATAAGCCTATTTAATAAGCATATTTAATACGTCTATTTAATAAGTCTATTTAATATGCCTATTTAATAAGCCTATTTATTAAGCCTATTTAATGAGCCTTTTTAATAAGCCCATTTAATAAGCCTATTTATTGAGCCTATTTAATAAGCCTATTTAATACGCCTATTTAATAAACCTATTTAATAAGTATTTAATGAGCCTGTTTAATAAGTCTATTTAATAAACCTTTTTAATAAGCCTATTTAATAAGTCTATTTAATAAGCCTATTTAATAAGTCTATTTAATAAGTCTATTTAATAAGCCTATTTAATAAGTATTTAATGAGCCTATTTAATAAGCCTATTTATTGAGCCTATTTAAAAAGCCTATTTATTGAGCCTATTTAATAAGCCTATTTATTGAGCCTATTTAATAAGCCTATTTAATAAGCCTATTTATTGAGCCTATTTAATAAGTCTATTTAATAAGCCTATTTAATAAGCCTATTTATTGAGCCTATTTAATAAGCCTATTTAATAAGTCTATTTAATAAGCCTATTTAATAAGCCTATTTAATAAGCCTATTTAATAAGCCTATTTATTGAGCCTATTTAATAAGTCTATTTAATAAGCCTATTTAATAAGCCTATTTAATAAGTATTTAATAAGTCTATTTAATAAGCCTATTTAATAAGCCTATTTAAAAAGCCTATTTAATAAGCATATTTAATACGTCTATTTAATAAGTCTATTTAATAAGCCTATTTATTGAGCCTATTTAATGAGCCTATGTATTGAGCCTATTTAATAAGACTATTTAATGAGTCTATTTAATAAGCCTATTTAATAAGCCTATTTAATACACCTATTTAATAAGCCTATTTATTAAGCCTATTAAAAGAGCCTATTTAATAAGCCCATTTGATAAGCCTTTTTATTGAGCCTATTTAATAAGCCTATTTAATACGCCTATTTAATAAACCTATTTAATAAGTATTTAATGAGCCTGTTTAATAAGTCTATTTAATAAGCCTTTTTAATAAGCCTATTTAATAAGTCTATTTAATAAGCCTATTTAATAAGTCTATTTAATAAGTCTATTTAATAAGCCTATTTAATAAGTATTTAATGAGCCTATTTAATAAGCCTATTTATTGAGCCTATTTAATAAGCCTATTTATTGAGCCTATTTAATAAGCCTATTTATTGAGCGTATTTAATAAGCCTATTTATTGAGCCTATTTAATAAGCCTATTTAATAAGTCTATTTAATACGCATATTTAATAAGCCTATTTAATAAGCCTATTTAATAAGCCTATTTAATAAGCCTATTTAATACGCCTATTTATTGAGCCTATTTAATCAGTCTATTTAATAAGCCTATTTAATAAGCCTATTTAATAAGTATTTAATGAGCCTATTTAATAAGTCCATTTAATAAGCCTATTTAATAGGCCTATTTAATAAGTCTAAGTTGCTGAAATAAGCCTATTTAATAATCCTAAGTTGCTGAAATAAGCCTATTTAATAAGGCTATTTAATAAGCCTAAGTTGCTGAAATAAGCATATTTAATATGGCGATTTAATAAGTCTAAGTTGCTGAAATAAACCTATTTAATAAGCCTAAGTTGCTAAAATAAGCCTATTTAATGAGGCTATTTAATAAGTCTATTTAATAAGCCTATTTATTAAGCCTATTTAATAAGCCTATTTAATAAGCCTATTTAAGCCTAAGTTGCTGAATAATCCTATTTAATAAGTCTAAGTTGCTGAAATAAGGCTATTTAATAAGCCTAAGTTGCTGAAATAAGCCTGTTTAATAATCCTAAGTTGCTGAAATAAGCCTATTTAATAAGCCTAAGTTGCTGAAATAAGCCTATTTAATAAGCCTAAGTTGCTGTAATAAGGCTGTTTAATAAGTCTAAGTTGCTGAAAAAAGCCTAATTATTAAGCCTAAGTTGCTAAAATAAGCCTATTTAATGAGGCTATTTAATAAGTCTATTTAATAAGCCTATTTAATAAGCCTATTTCATAAGCATATTTAATACGTCTATTTAATAAGTCTATTTAATAAGCCTATTTAATAAGTATATAATGAGCCTATTTAATAAGCCTATTTATTGAGCCTATTTAATAAGCCTAAATATTGAGCCTATTTAATAAGCCTATTTATTGAGCCTATTTAATGAGCCTATTTATTGAGCCTATTTAATAAGCCTATTTAATGAGTCTATTTAATAAGCCTATTTAATAAGCCTATTTAATACGCCTATTTAATAAGCCTATTTATTATGCCTATTTAATTAGCCTATTTAATAAGCCCATTTAATAAGCCTATTTATTGAGCCTATTTAATAAGCCTATTTAATACGCCTATTTAATAAACCTATTTAATAAGTATTTAATGAGCCTGTTTAATAAGTCTATTTAATAAGCCTTTTTAATAAGCCTATTTAATAAGCCTATTTAATAAGCCTATTTAATAAGCCTATTTAATACGCCTATTTATTGAGCCTATTTAATCAGTCTATTTAATAAGCCTATTTAATAAGCCTATTTAATAAGTATTTAATGAGCCTATTTAATACGTCCATTTAATAAGCCTATTTAATAGGCCTATTTAATAAGTCTAAGTTGCTGAAATAAGCCTATTTAATAATCCTAAGTTGCTGAAATAAGCCTATTTAATAAGGCTATTTAATAAGCCTAAGTTGCTGAAATAAGCATATTTAATATGGCGATTTAATAAGTCTAAGTTGCTGAAATAAACCTATTTAATAAGCCTAAGTTGCTAAAATAAGCCTATTTAATGAGGCTATTTAATAAGTCTATTTAATAAGCCTATTTATTAAGCCTATTTAATAAGCCTATTTAATAAGCCTATTTAAGCCTAAGTTGCTGAATAATCCTATTTAATAAGTCTAAGTTGCTGAAATAAGGCTATTTAATAAGCCTAAGTTGCTGAAATAAGCCTGTTTAATAATCCTAAGTTGCTGAAATAAGCCTATTTAATAAGCCTAAGTTGCTGAAATAAGCCTATTTAATAAGCCTAAGTTGCTGTAATAAGGCTGTTTAATAAGTCTAAGTTGCTGAAAAAAGCCTAATTAATAAGCCTAAGTTGCTAAAATAAGCCTATTTAATGAGGCTATTTAATAAGTCTATTTAATAAGCCTATTTAATAAGCCTATTTCATAAGCATATTTAATACGTCTATTTAATAAGTCTATTTAATAAGCCTATTTAATAAGTATATAATGAGCCTATTTAATAAGCCTATTTATTGAGCCTATTTAATAAGCCTAATTATTGAGCCTATTTAATAAGCCTATTTATTGAGCCTATTTAATGAGCCTATTTATTGAGTCTATTTAATAAGCCTATTTAATGAGTCTATTTAATAAGCCTATTTAATAAGCCTATTTAATACGCCTATTTAATAAGCCTATTTATTATGCCTATTTAATTAGCCTATTTAATAAGCCCATTTAATAAGCCTATTTATTGAGCCTATTTAATAAGCCTATTTAATACGCCTATTTAATAAACCTATTTAATAAGTATTTAATGAGCCTGTTTAATAAGTCTATTTAATAAGCCTTTTTTAATAAGGCTATTTAATAAGTCTATTTAATAAGCCTATTTAATAAGTCTATTTAATAAGTCTCTTTAATAAGCCTATTTAATAAGTATTTAATGAGCCTATTTAATAAGCCTATTTATTGAGCCTATTTAATAAGCCTATTTATTGAGCCTATTTAATAAGCCTATTTATTGAGCCTATTTAATAAGCATATTTATTGAGCCTATTTAATAAGCCTATTTAATAAGTCTATTTAATACGCATATTTAATAAGCCTATTTAATAAGCCTATATAATAAGCCTATTTAATAAGCCTATTTAATACGCCTATTTATTGAGCCTATTTAATAAGTATTTAATGAGCCTTTTTAATAAGTCTATTTAATAAGTCTATTTAATAGGCCTATTTAATAAGTCTAAGTTGCTGAAATAAGCCTTTTTAATAATCCTAATGTTGCTGAAATAAGCCTATTTAATAAGGCTATTTAATAAGCATAAGCTGCTGAAATATGCCTATTTAATAAGCCTAAGTTGCTGAAATAAGCATATTTAATATGGCTATTTAATAAGCATAAGTTGCTAAAATAAGCCTATTTAATGAGGCTATTTAATAAGTTTATTTAATAAGCCTATTTAATAAGCCTATTTAATAAGCCTATTTAATAAGCCTATTTAAGCGTAAGTTGCTGAATAAGCCTATTTAATAAGTCTAAGTTGCTGAAATAAGGCTATTTAATAAGCCTAAGTTGCTGAAATAAGCCTATTTAATAAGCCTAAGTTGCTGAAATAAGGCTATTTAATAAGTCTAAGTTGCTGAAATAAGCCTATTTAATAAGCCTAAGTTGCTAAAATAAGCCTATTTAATTAGGCTATTTAATAAGTCTATTTAATAAGCCTATTTAATAAGCCTATTTAATAAGCCTATTTAATATGTATTTAATGAGCCTATTTAATCAGTCTATTTAATAAGCCTATTTAATAGGCCTATTTAATAAGTCTAAGTTGCTGAAATAAGCCTATTTAATAAGCCTAAGTTGCTGAATAAGCCTATTTCATAAGCCTAAGTTGCTGAAATAAGCATTTTTAATATGTCTAAGTTGCTGAAATAAGCCTATTTAATAAGCCTAAGTTGCTGAAATAAGCCTATTTAATAAGGCTATTTAATAAGCCTAAGTTGCTGAATAAGCCTATTTAATAAGTCTAAGTTGCTGAAATAAGGCTATTTAATGAGCCTACGTTGGTGAACTAAACCTATATAAAAAGGTCTATTTAATAAGTCTAAGTTGCTGAAAAAAACGTATTTAAAAATGCTATTTAATAAACCTAAATTTCTAGAAATAAACCTGATTAATAAGGCTATTTAATAAGCATAAGTTGCTGAAATAAGCCTATTTAATAAGCTTAAGTTGCTGAAATAAGCCTATTTAATAAGGCTATTTAATAAGTCTAAGTTGCAGAAATAAACCTATTTAATAATGCTATTTAATACGCCTAATTTGCTTAAATAAGCATATTTAATAAGCCTAAGTTGCTAAAATAAGCCTATTTAATAAGGCTATTTAATAAGCCTAAGTTGCTGAAATAAGCCTATTTAATAAGACTATTTAATGAGCCTAAGTTCCTGAAAAAAGCCTATTTAATAAGGCTATTTAATGAGCCTAAGTTGCTGAAATAAGCCTATTTAATAAGTCTAAGTTTCTGAACTAAGCCTATTTAATAAGGCTATTTAATGAGCCTAAGTTGCTGAAAAAAGCCTAATTAATAAGCCTAAGTTGCTAAAATAAGCCTATTTAATGAGGCTATTTAATAAGTCTATTTAATACGCCTATTTAATAAACCTATTTAATAAGTATATAATGAGCCTATTTAATAAGTCTATTTAATAAGCCTTTTTAATAAGCCTATTTAATAAGTCTATTTAATGAGCCTATTTAATAAGTCTATTTAATAAGACTATTTAATAAGCCTATTTTTTGAGCCTATTTAATAAGCCTATTTATTGAGCCTATTTAATAAGCCTAATTATTGAGCCTATTTCATAAGCCTATTTAATAAGTCTATTTAATAAGCCTAATTAATAAGCCTATTTAATAAGCCTATTCAATTACTCTATTTAATAAGTCTATTTAATAAGCCTATTTAATAAGTATTTAATGAGCCTATTTAAAAAGCCTATTTATTGAGCCTATTTAATAAGCCTATTTATTGAGCCTATTTAATGAGCCTATTTAATAAGCCTATTTATTGAGCCTATTTAATAAGTCTATTTAATAAGCCTATTTATTCAGCCTATTTAATGAGCCTATGTATTGAGCCTATTTAATAAGACTATTTAATGAGTCTATTTAATAAGCCTATTTAATAAGCCTATTTAATACGCCTATTTAATAAGCCTATTTATTAAGCCTATTAAAAGAGCCTATTCAATAAGCCCATTTGATAAGCCTATTTATTGAGCCTATTTAATAAGCCTATTTAATACGCCTATTTAATAAACCTATTTAATAAGTATTTAATGAGCCTGTTTAATAAGTCTATTTAATAAGCCTTTTTAATAAGCCTATTTAATAAGTCTATTTAATAAGCCTATTTAATAAGTATTTAATGAGCCTATTTAATAAGCCTATTTATTGAGCCTATTTAAAAAGCCTATTTATTGAGCCTATTTAATAAGCCTATTTATTGAGCCTATTTAATAAGCCTATTTAATAAGCCTATTTATTGAGCCTATTTAATAAGTCTATTTAATAAGCCTATTTAATAAGCCTATTTATTGAGCCTATTTAATAAGCCTATTTAATAAGTCTATTTAATAAGCCTATTTAATAAGCCTAAGTTGCTGAAATAAGCCTATTTAATAAGCCTAAGTTTCTGAACTAAGCCTATTTAAAAAGGTATATTTAATAAGTCTAAGTTGCTGAAATAAACCTATTTAAAAATGCTATTTAATAAGCCTAAGTTGCTGAAATAAACCTGTTTTATAAGGCTATTTAATAAGCATAAGTTGCTGAAATAAGCCTATTTAATAAGCCTAAGTTGCTGAATAAGCCTATTTCATAAGCCTAAGTTGCTGAAATAAGCCTTTTTAATATATCTAAGTTGCTGAAATAAGCCTATTTAATAAGCCTAAGTTGCTGAAATAAGCCTATTTAATAAGGCTATTTAATAAGCCTAAGTTGCTGAATAAGCCTATTTAATAAGTCTAAGTTGCTGAAATAAGGCTATTTAATAAGCCTAAGTTGCTGAAATAAGCCTATTTAATAAGCCTACGTTGGTGAACTAAACCTATATAAAAAGGTCTATTTAATAAGTCTAAGTTGCTGAAAAAAACCTATTTAAAAATGCTATTTAATAAGCCTAAATTGCTAGAAATAAACCTGTTTAATAAGGCTATTTAATAAGCATAAGTTGCTGAAATAAGCCTATTTAATAAGCCTAAGTTGCTGAAATAAGCCTATTTAATAAGGCTATTTAATAAGTCTAAGTTGCAGAAATAAACCTATTTAATAATGCTATTTAATACGCCTAATTTGCTTAAATAAGCATATTTAATAAGCCTAAGTTGCTAAAATAAGCCTATTTAATAGGCCTATCTAATAAGTCTAAGTTGCACAAATAAGCATATTTCATAAGCATATTTAATGAGCCTAAGTTGCTGAAATGTCTATTTAATAAGTCGATTTAATAAGTCTAAGTTGCTAAAATAAGCCTATTTAATAAGGCTATTTAATAAGCCTAAGTTGCTGAAACAAGCCTATTTAATAAGGCTATTTAATGAGCCTAAGTTCCTGAAAAAAGCCTATTTAATAAGGCTATTAAATGAGCCTAAGTTGCTGAAATAAGCCTATTTAATAAGCCTAAGTTTCTGAACTAAGCCTATTTAAAAATGCTATTTAATAAGCCTAAGTTGCTGAAATAAACCTGTTTAATAAGGCTATTTAATAATCATAAGTTGCTGAAATAAGCCTATTTAATAAGCCTAAGTTGCTGAAATAAGCCTATTTAATAAGGCGATTTAATAAGTCTATTTAATAAGCCTATTTAATAAGCCTATTTAATAAGCCTATTAATAAGCCTATTTAATACACCTATTTAATAAGCCTATTTAATAAGCCTATTTAATAAGCCTATTTTTGAGCCTATTTAATAGGCCTATTTAATAAGTCTAAGTTGCTGAAATAAGCCTATTTAATAATCCTAAGTTGCTGAAATAAGCCTATTTAATAAGGCTATTTAATAAGCATAAGTTGCTGAAATAAACCTATTTAATAAGCCTAAGTTGCTAAAATAAGCCTATTTAATAAGCCTAAGTTGCTGAAATAAGCCTATTTAATAACCTTAAGTTGCTGTAATAAGGCTATTTAATAAGTCTAAGTTGCTGAAATAAGCCTATTTAATAAGGCTGTTTAATAAGCATAAGTTGCTGAATAAGCCTATTTAATAAGCCTAAGTTGCTGAAATAAGCCTATTTAATAAGCCTAAGTTGCTGAAATAAGCCTATTTAATAAGCCTAAGTTGCTGTAATAAGGCTATTTAATAAGTCTAAGTTGCTGAAAAAAGCCTAATTAATAAGCCTAAGTTGCTAAAATAAGCCTATTTAATGAGGCTATTTAATAAGTCTATTTAATACGCCTATTTAATAAACCTATTTAATAAGTATATAATGAGCCTATTTAATAAGTCTATTTAATAAGTCTATTTAATAAGCCTATTTAATGAGCCTATTTAATACGCCTATTTAATAAACCTATTTAATAAGTATATAATGAGCCTATTTAATAAGTCTATTTAATAAGCCTTTTTAATAAGCCTATTTAATAAGTCTATTTAATGAGCCTATTTAATAAGTCTATTTAATAAGACTATTTAATAAGCCTATTTTTTGAGCCTATTTAATAAGCCTATTTAATAAGCCTATTTAATAAGCCTATTTATTGAGCCTATTTAATAAGCCTATTTAATAAGCCTATTTAATAAGCCTCTTTATTGAGCCTATTTAATAAGTCTATTTAATAAGCCTATTTAATAAGCCTATTTAATAAGTATTTAATGAGACTATTTAATCAGTCTATTTAATAAGCCTATTTAATAGGCCTATTTAATAAGTCTAAGTTGCTGAAATAAGCCTATTTAATAAGCCTAAGTTGCTGAAATAAGCCTATTTAATAAGCCTAAGTTGCTGAAATAAGCCTATTTAATAAGTCTAAGTTGCTGAAATAAGGCTATTTAATTAGTTGAAGTTACTGAAATAATTCTATTTAATCAGCGTAAGTTGCTGAAATAAGCCTATTTAATTAGCCCAAGTTGCTGAAATAAGCCTATTTAATAAGGCTATTTCATAAGCCTAAGTTGCTGAAATAAGCCTATTTAATAAGGCTATTTAATGAGCCTAAGTTGCTGAAATAAGCCTATTTAATAAGCCTAAGTTTCTGAACTAAGCCTATTTAAAAAGGTATATTTAATAAGTCTAAGTTGCTGAAATAAACCTATTTAAAAATGCTATTTAATAAGCCTAAGTTGCTGAAATAAACCTGTTTTATAAGGCTATTTAATAAGCATAAGTTGCTGAAATAAGCCTATTTAATAAGCCTAAGTTGCTGAATAAGCCTATTTCATAAGCTTAAGTTGCTGAAATAAGCCTTTTTAATATATCTAAGTTGCTGAAATAAGCCTATTTAATAAGCCTAAGTTGCTGAAATAAGCCTATTTAATAAGGCTATTTAATAAGCCTAAGTTGCTGAATAAGCCTATTTAATAAGTCTAAGTTGCTGAAATAAGGCTATTTAATAAGCCTAAGTTGCTGAAATAAGCCTATTTAATAAGCCTACGTTGGTGAACTAAACCTATATAAAAAGGTCTATTTAATAAGTCTAAGTTGCTGAAAAAAACCTATTTAAAAATGCTATTTAATAAGCCTAAATTGCTAGAAATAAACCTGTTTAATAAGGCTATTTAATAAGCATAAGTTGCTGAAATAAGCCTATTTAATAAGCCTAAGTTGCTGAAATAAGCCTATTTAATAAGGCTATTTAATAAGTCTAAGTTGCAGAAATAAACCTATTTAATAATGCTATTTAATACGCCTAATTTGCTTAAATAAGCATATTTAATAAGCCTAAGTTGCTAAAATAAGCCTATTTAATAGGCCTATCTAATAAGTCTAAGTTGCACAAATAAGCATATTTCATAAGCATATTTAATGAGCCTAAGTTGCTGAAATGTCTATTTAATAAGTCGATTTAATAAGTCTAAGTTGCTAAAATAAGCCTATTTAATAAGGCTATTTAATAAGCCTAAGTTGCTGAAACAAGCCTATTTAATAAGGCTATTTAATGAGCCTAAGTTCCTGAAAAAAGCCTATTTAATAAGGCTATTAAATGAGCCTAAGTTGCTGAAATAAGCCTATTTAATAAGCCTAAGTTTCTGAACTAAGCCTATTTAAAAATGCTATTTAATAAGCCTAAGTTGCTGAAATAAACCTGTTTAATAAGGCTATTTAATAATCATAAGTTGCTGAAATAAGCCTATTTAATAAGCCTAAGTTGCTGAAATAAGCCTATTTAATAAGGCTATTTAATAAGTCTATTTAATAAGCCTATTTAATAAGCCTATTTAATAAGCCTATTAATAAGCCTATTTAATACACCTATTTAATAAGCCTATTTAATAAGCCTATTTAATAAGCCTATTTTTTGAGCCTATTTAATAAGCCTATTTAATAAGCCTATTTAATAAGCATATTGAAAACGTCTATTTAATAAGTCTATTTAATAAGCCTATTTTATAGGCCTATTTAATAAGCCTATTTATTGAGCCTATTTAATAAGTCTATTTAATAAGCCTATTTAATAGGCCTATTTAATAAGTCTAAGTTGCTGAAATAAGCCTATTTAATAATCCTAAGTTGCTGAAATAAGCCTATTTAATAAGGCTATTTAATAAGCATAAGTTGCTGAAATAAACCTATTTAATAAGCCTAAGTTGCTAAAATAAGCCTATTTAATAAGCCTAAGTTGCTGAAATAAGCCTATTTAATAACCTTAAGTTGCTGTAATAAGGCTATTTAATAAGTCTAAGTTGCTGAAATAAGCCTATTTAATAAGGCTGTTTAATAAGCATAAGTTGCTGAATAAGCCTATTTAATAAGCCTAAGTTGCTGAAATAAGCCTATTTAATAAGCCTAAGTTGCTGAAATAAGCCTATTTAATAAGCCTAAGTTGCTGTAATAAGGCTATTTAATAAGTCTAAGTTGCTGAAAAAAGCCTAATTAATAAGCCTAAGTTGCTAAAATAAGCCTATTTAATGAGGCTATTTAATAAGTCTATTTAATACGCCTATTTAATAAACCTATTTAATAAGTATATAATGAGCCTATTTAATAAGTCTATTTAATAAGCCTTTTTAATAAGCCTATTTAATAAGTCTATTTAATGAGCCTATTTAATAAGTCTATTTAATAAGACTATTTAATAAGCCTATTTTTTGAGCCTATTTAATAAGCCTATTTATTGAGCCTATTTAATAAGCCTAATTATTGAGCCTATTTCATAAGCCTATTTAATAAGTCTATTTAATAAGCCTAATTAATAAGCCTATTTAATAAGCCTATTCAATTACTCTATTTAATAAGTCTATTTAATAAGCCTATTTAATAAGTATTTAATGAGCCTATTTAAAAAGCCTATTTATTGAGCCTATTTAATAAGCCTATTTATTGAGCCTATTTAATGAGCCTATTTAATAAGCCTATTTATTGAGCCTATTTAATAAGTCTATTTAATAAGCCTATTTATTCAGCCTATTTAATGAGCCTATGTATTGAGCCTATTTAATAAGACTATTTAATGAGTCTATTTAATAAGCCTATTTAATAAGCCTATTTAATACGCCTATTTAATAAGCCTATTTATTAAGCCTATTAAAAGAGCCTATTCAATAAGCCCATTTGATAAGCCTATTTATTGAGCCTATTTAATAAGCCTATTTAATACGCCTATTTAATAAACCTATTTAATAAGTATTTAATGAGCCTGTTTAATAAGTCTATTTAATAAGCCTTTTTAATAAGCCTATTTAATAAGTCTATTTAATAAGCCTATTTAATAAGTATTTAATGAGCCTATTTAATAAGCCTATTTATTGAGCCTATTTAAAAAGCCTATTTATTGAGCCTATTTAATAAGCCTATTTATTGAGCCTATTTAATAAGCCTATTTAATAAGCCTATTTATTGAGCCTATTTAATAAGTCTATTTAATAAGCCTATTTAATAAGCCTATTTATTGAGCCTATTTAATAAGCCTATTTAATAAGTCTATTTAATAAGCCTATTTAATAAGCCTATTTAATAAGCCTATTTAATAAGCCTATTTATTGAGCCTATTTAATAAGTCTATTTAATAAGCCTATTTAATAAGCCTATTTAATAAGTATTTAATAAGTCTATTTAATAAGCCTATTTAATAAGCCTATTTAATAAGCCTATTTAATAAGCATATTTAATACGTCTATTTAATAAGTCTATTTAATATGCCTATTTAATAAGCCTATTTATTAAGCCTATTTAATGAGCCTTTTTAATAAGCCCATTTAATAAGCCTATTTATTGAGCCTATTTAATAAGCCTATTTAATACGCCTATTTAATAAACCTATTTAATAAGTATTTAATGAGCCTGTTTAATAAGTCTATTTAATAAACCTTTTTAATAAGCCTATTTAATAAGTCTATTTAATAAGCCTATTTAATAAGTCTATTTAATAAGTCTATTTAATAAGCCTATTTAATAAGTATTTAATGAGCCTATTTAATAAGCCTATTTATTGAGCCTATTTAAAAAGCCTATTTATTGAGCCTATTTAATAAGCCTATTTATTGAGCCTATTTAATAAGCCTATTTAATAAGCCTATTTATTGAGCCTATTTAATAAGTCTATTTAATAAGCCTATTTAATAAGCCTATTTATTGAGCCTATTTAATAAGCCTATTTAATAAGTCTATTTAATAAGCCTATTTAATAAGCCTATTTAATAAGCCTATTTAATAAGCCTATTTATTGAGCCTATTTAATAAGTCTATTTAATAAGCCTATTTAATAAGCCTATTTAATAAGTATTTAATAAGTCTATTTAATAAGCCTATTTAATAAGCCTATTTAAAAAGCCTATTTAATAAGCATATTTAATACGTCTATTTAATAAGTCTATTTAATAAGCCTATTTATTGAGCCTATTTAATGAGCCTATGTATTGAGCCTATTTAATAAGACTATTTAATGAGTCTATTTAATAAGCCTATTTAATAAGCCTATTTAATACACCTATTTAATAAGCCTATTTATTAAGCCTATTAAAAGAGCCTATTTAATAAGCCCATTTGATAAGCCTTTTTATTGAGCCTATTTAATAAGCCTATTTAATACGCCTATTTAATAAACCTATTTAATAAGTATTTAATGAGCCTGTTTAATAAGTCTATTTAATAAGCCTTTTTAATAAGCCTATTTAATAAGTCTATTTAATAAGCCTATTTAATAAGTCTATTTAATAAGTCTATTTAATAAGCCTATTTAATAAGTATTTAATGAGCCTATTTAATAAGCCTATTTATTGAGCCTATTTAATAAGCCTATTTATTGAGCCTATTTAATAAGCCTATTTATTGAGCGTATTTAATAAGCCTATTTATTGAGCCTATTTAATAAGCCTATTTAATAAGTCTATTTAATACGCATATTTAATAAGCCTATTTAATAAGCCTATTTAATAAGCCTATTTAATAAGCCTATTTAATACGCCTATTTATTGAGCCTATTTAATCAGTCTATTTAATAAGCCTATTTAATAAGCCTATTTAATAAGTATTTAATGAGCCTATTTAATAAGTCCATTTAATAAGCCTATTTAATAGGCCTATTTAATAAGTCTAAGTTGCTGAAATAAGCCTATTTAATAATCCTAAGTTGCTGAAATAAGCCTATTTAATAAGGCTATTTAATAAGCCTAAGTTGCTGAAATAAGCATATTTAATATGGCGATTTAATAAGTCTAAGTTGCTGAAATAAACCTATTTAATAAGCCTAAGTTGCTAAAATAAGCCTATTTAATGAGGCTATTTAATAAGTCTATTTAATAAGCCTATTTATTAAGCCTATTTAATAAGCCTATTTAATAAGCCTATTTAAGCCTAAGTTGCTGAATAATCCTATTTAATAAGTCTAAGTTGCTGAAATAAGGCTATTTAATAAGCCTAAGTTGCTGAAATAAGCCTGTTTAATAATCCTAAGTTGCTGAAATAAGCCTATTTAATAAGCCTAAGTTGCTGAAATAAGCCTATTTAATAAGCCTAAGTTGCTGTAATAAGGCTGTTTAATAAGTCTAAGTTGCTGAAAAAAGCCTAATTATTAAGCCTAAGTTGCTAAAATAAGCCTATTTAATGAGGCTATTTAATAAGTCTATTTAATAAGCCTATTTAATAAGCCTATTTCATAAGCATATTTAATACGTCTATTTAATAAGTCTATTTAATAAGCCTATTTAATAAGTATATAATGAGCCTATTTAATAAGCCTATTTATTGAGCCTATTTAATAAGCCTAAATATTGAGCCTATTTAATAAGCCTATTTATTGAGCCTATTTAATGAGCCTATTTATTGAGCCTATTTAATAAGCCTATTTAATGAGTCTATTTAATAAGCCTATTTAATAAGCCTATTTAATACGCCTATTTAATAAGCCTATTTATTATGCCTATTTAATTAGCCTATTTAATAAGCCCATTTAATAAGCCTATTTATTGAGCCTATTTAATAAGCCTATTTAATACGCCTATTTAATAAACCTATTTAATAAGTATTTAATGAGCCTGTTTAATAAGTCTATTTAATAAGCCTTTTTAATAAGCCTATTTAATAAGCCTATTTAATAAGCCTATTTAATAAGCCTATTTAATACGCCTATTTATTGAGCCTATTTAATCAGTCTATTTAATAAGCCTATTTAATAAGCCTATTTAATAAGTATTTAATGAGCCTATTTAATACGTCCATTTAATAAGCCTATTTAATAGGCCTATTTAATAAGTCTAAGTTGCTGAAATAAGCCTATTTAATAATCCTAAGTTGCTGAAATAAGCCTATTTAATAAGGCTATTTAATAAGCCTAAGTTGCTGAAATAAGCATATTTAATATGGCGATTTAATAAGTCTAAGTTGCTGAAATAAACCTATTTAATAAGCCTAAGTTGCTAAAATAAGCCTATTTAATGAGGCTATTTAATAAGTCTATTTAATAAGCCTATTTATTAAGCCTATTTAATAAGCCTATTTAATAAGCCTATTTAAGCCTAAGTTGCTGAATAATCCTATTTAATAAGTCTAAGTTGCTGAAATAAGGCTATTTAATAAGCCTAAGTTGCTGAAATAAGCCTGTTTAATAATCCTAAGTTGCTGAAATAAGCCTATTTAATAAGCCTAAGTTGCTGAAATAAGCCTATTTAATAAGCCTAAGTTGCTGTAATAAGGCTGTTTAATAAGTCTAAGTTGCTGAAAAAAGCCTAATTAATAAGCCTAAGTTGCTAAAATAAGCCTATTTAATGAGGCTATTTAATAAGTCTATTTAATAAGCCTATTTAATAAGCCTATTTCATAAGCATATTTAATACGTCTATTTAATAAGTCTATTTAATAAGCCTATTTAATAAGTATATAATGAGCCTATTTAATAAGCCTATTTATTGAGCCTATTTAATAAGCCTAATTATTGAGCCTATTTAATAAGCCTATTTATTGAGCCTATTTAATGAGCCTATTTATTGAGTCTATTTAATAAGCCTATTTAATGAGTCTATTTAATAAGCCTATTTAATAAGCCTATTTAATACGCCTATTTAATAAGCCTATTTATTATGCCTATTTAATTAGCCTATTTAATAAGCCCATTTAATAAGCCTATTTATTGAGCCTATTTAATAAGCCTATTTAATACGCCTATTTAATAAACCTATTTAATAAGTATTTAATGAGCCTGTTTAATAAGTCTATTTAATAAGCCTTTTTTAATAAGGCTATTTAATAAGTCTATTTAATAAGCCTATTTAATAAGTCTATTTAATAAGTCTCTTTAATAAGCCTATTTAATAAGTATTTAATGAGCCTATTTAATAATCCTATTTATTGAGCCTATTTAATAAGCCTATTTATTGAGCCTATTTAATAAGCCTATTTATTGAGCCTATTTAATAAGCATATTTATTGAGCCTATTTAATAAGCCTATTTAATAAGTCTATTTAATACGCATATTTAATAAGCCTATTTAATAAGCCTATATAATAAGCCTATTTAATAAGCCTATTTAATACGCCTATTTATTGAGCCTATTTAATAAGTATTTAATGAGCCTTTTTAATAAGTCTATTTAATAAGTCTATTTAATAGGCCTATTTAATAAGTCTAAGTTGCTGAAATAAGCCTTTTTAATAATCCTAATGTTGCTGAAATAAGCCTATTTAATAAGGCTATTTAATAAGCATAAGCTGCTGAAATATGCCTATTTAATAAGCCTAAGTTGCTGAAATAAGCATATTTAATATGGCTATTTAATAAGCATAAGTTGCTAAAATAAGCCTATTTAATGAGGCTATTTAATAAGTTTATTTAATAAGCCTATTTAATAAGCCTATTTAATAAGCCTATTTAATAAGCCTATTTAAGCGTAAGTTGCTGAATAAGCCTATTTAATAAGTCTAAGTTGCTGAAATAAGGCTATTTAATAAGCCTAAGTTGCTGAAATAAGCCTATTTAATAAGCCTAAGTTGCTGAAATAAGGCTATTTAATAAGTCTAAGTTGCTGAAATAAGCCTATTTAATAAGCCTAAGTTGCTAAAATAAGCCTATTTAATTAGGCTATTTAATAAGTCTATTTAATAAGCCTATTTAATAAGCCTATTTAATAAGCCTATTTAATATGTATTTAATGAGCCTATTTAATCAGTCTATTTAATAAGCCTATTTAATAGGCCTATTTAATAAGTCTAAGTTGCTGAAATAAGCCTATTTAATAAGCCTAAGTTGCTGAATAAGCCTATTTCATAAGCCTAAGTTGCTGAAATAAGCATTTTTAATATGTCTAAGTTGCTGAAATAAGCCTATTTAATAAGCCTAAGTTGCTGAAATAAGCCTATTTAATAAGGCTATTTAATAAGCCTAAGTTGCTGAATAAGCCTATTTAATAAGTCTAAGTTGCTGAAATAAGGCTATTTAATGAGCCTACGTTGGTGAACTAAACCTATATAAAAAGGTCTATTTAATAAGTCTAAGTTGCTGAAAAAAACGTATTTAAAAATGCTATTTAATAAACCTAAATTTCTAGAAATAAACCTGATTAATAAGGCTATTTAATAAGCATAAGTTGCTGAAATAAGCCTATTTAATAAGCTTAAGTTGCTGAAATAAGCCTATTTAATAAGGCTATTTAATAAGTCTAAGTTGCAGAAATAAACCTATTTAATAATGCTATTTAATACGCCTAATTTGCTTAAATAAGCATATTTAATAAGCCTAAGTTGCTAAAATAAGCCTATTTAATAAGGCTATTTAATAAGCCTAAGTTGCTGAAATAAGCCTATTTAATAAGACTATTTAATGAGCCTAAGTTCCTGAAAAAAGCCTATTTAATAAGGCTATTTAATGAGCCTAAGTTGCTGAAATAAGCCTATTTAATAAGCCTAAGTTTCTGAACTAAGCCTATTTAAAAATGCTATTTAATAAGCCTAAGTTGCTGAAATAAACCTGTTTAATAAGGCTATTTAATAAGCATAAGTTGCTGAAATAAGCCTATTTAATAAGCCTAAGTTGCTGAAATAAGCCTATTTAATAAGGCTATTTAATAAGTCTAAGTTGCTGAAATAAACCTATTTAATAAGCCTAAGTTGCTAAAATAAGCCTATTTAATGAGGCTATTTAATAAGTCTATTTAATAAGCCTATTTAATAAGCCTATTTAATAAGCCTATTAATAAGCCTATTTAATACGCCTATTTAATAAGCCTATTTAATACGCCTATTTATTAAGCCTATTTATTGAGCCTATTTAATAAGCCCATTTAATAAGCCTATTTAATAAGTCTATTTAATAAGCCTATTTAATAAGTCTATTTAATAAGTCTATTTAATAAGCCTATTTAATAAGTATTTAATGAGCCTATTTAATAAGCCTATTTATTGAGCTTATTTAATAAGCCTATTTATTGAGCCTATTTCATGAGCCTATTTAATAAGCCTATTTATTGAGCCTATTTAATAAGCCTATTTAATAAGCCTATTTAATAAGCCTCTTTATTGAGCCTATTTAATAAGTCTATTTAATAAGCCTATTTAATAAGCCTATTTATTGAGCCTATTTAATAAGCCTATTTATTGAGCCTATTTAATAAGCCTATTTAATAAGTCTATTTAATAAGCCTATTTAATAAGCCTATTTATTGAGCCTATTTAATAAGCCTATTGATTGAGCCTATTTAATAAGCCTATGTAATAAGTCTATTTAATAAGCCTATATAATAGGCCTATTTAATAAGCATATTTAATATATCTATTTAATAAGTCTATTTAATAAGCCTATATAATAGGCCTATTTAATAAGCCTATTTATTGCGCCTATTTAATAAGCCTAATTATTGAGCCTATTTAATAAGCCTATTTATTGAGCCTATTTAATGAGCCTATTATTGAGCCTATTTAATAAGACTATTTAATGAGCCTATTTAATAAGCCTATTTAATAAGTCTATTTAATACGCCTATTTAATAAGCCTATTTAATAAGCCGATTTAATAAGCCTATTTATGAAGCCTATTTAATGAGCCTATTTAATAGGCCTATTTATTGAGCCTGTTTAATAAGTCTATTTAATAAGCCTGTTTAATAAGCCTATTTAATAAGTATTTAATGAGCCTATTTAATAAGCCTAAGTTGCTGAATAAGCCTATTTAATAAGCCTAAGTTCCTGAAAAAAGCCTATTTAATAAGCCTAAGTTGCTGAATAAGCCTATTTAATAAGCCTAAGTTTCTGAACTAAGCCTATTTAAAAATGCTATTTAATAAGCCTAAGTTGCTGAAATAAACCTGTTTAATAAGGCTAGTTAATAAGCATAAGTTGCTGAAATAAGCCTATGTAATAAGCCTAAGTTGCTGAAATAAGCCTATTTAATAAGCCTATTTAATAAGCCTAAGTTGCTAAAGTAAGCCTATTTAATGATTCTATTTAATAAGTCTATTTAATAAGCCTATTTAATAAGCCTATTAATAAGCCTATTTAATACGCCTATTTAATAAGCCTATTTAATACGCCTATTTATTAAGCCTATTTAATAAGCCTATTTAATAAGCCTATTTAATAAGTCTATTTAATAAGCCTATTTAATAAGTCTATTTAATAAGTCTATTTAATAAGCCGATTTAATAAGTATTTAATGAGCCTATTTAATAAGCCTATTCATTGAGCCTATTTAATAAGCCTATTTATTGAGCCTATTTCATAAGCCTATTTAATAAGCGTATTTAATAAGCCTATTTATTGAGCCTATTTAATAAGTTTATGTAATAAGCCTATTTAATAAGCCTATTTAATAAGCCTATTTAATAAGCCTATTTATTGAGCCTATTTAATAAGCCTATTTAATAAGCCTATTTAATAAGCCTCTTTATTGAGCCTATTTAATAAGTCTATTTAATAAGCCTATTTAATAAGCCTATTTATTGAGCCTATTTAATAAGCCTATTTATTGAGCCTATTTAATAAGCCTATTTAATAAGTCTATTTAATAAGCCTATTTAATAGGCCTATTTAATAAGTCTAAGTTGCTGAAATAAGCCTATTTAATAAGACTAAATTGCTGAATAAGCCTATTTCATAAGCCTAAGTTGCAGAAATAAGCCTTTTTAATAAGTCTAAGTTGCTGAAATAAGCCTATTTAATAAGCCTTGGTTGCTCAAATAAGCCTATTTAATAAGGTTATTTAATAAGCCTAAGTTGCTGAAATAAGCCTATTTAATAAGCCTAAGTTGCTGAAATACGCCTATTTAATAAGCTTAAGTTGCCGTAATAAGGCTATTTAATAAGTCTAAGTTGCTGAAAAAAGCCTAATTAATAAGCCTAAGTTGCTAAAATAAGCCTATTTAATGAGGCTATTTAATAAGTCTATTTAATAAGCCTATTTAATAAGCCTATTTAATAGGCCTATTTAATAAGTCTAAGTTGCTGAAATAAGCCTATTTAATAATCCTAAGTTGCTGAAATAAGCCTATTTAATAGGCCTATTTAATAAGTCTAAGTTGCTGAAATAAACCTATTTAATAAGCCTAAGTTGCTAAAATAAGCCTATTTAATAAGCCTAAGTTGCTGAAATAAGCCTATTTAATAAGCTTAAGTTGCTGTAATAAGGCTATTTAATAAGTCTAAGTTGCTAAAATAAGGCTATTTAATAAGGCTATTTAATAAGCCTAAGTTGCTGAATAAGCCTATTTAATAAGCCTAAGTTGCTGAAATAAGCCTATTTAATAAGCCTAAGTTGCTGAAAAAAGTCTAATTAATAAGCCTAAGTTGCTAAAATAAGCCTATTTAATGAGGCTATTTAATAAGTCTATTTAATAAGCCTATTTAATAAGCCTATTTAATAAGTCTATTTAATAAACATATTTAATACGTCTATTTAATAAGTCTATTTAATTAGCCTATTTAATAAGTATATAATGAGCCTATTTAATAAGCCTATTTATTGAGCCTATTTAATAAGCCTAATTAAGCCTAAGTTGCTGAATAAGCCTATTTAATAAGCCTAAGTTGCTGAAATAAGGCTATTTAATAAGTCTAAGTTGCTGAAATAAGCCTATTTAATAAGCCTAAGTTGCTGTAATAAGGCTATTTAATAAGTCTAAGTTGCTGAAAAAAGCCTAATTAATAAGCCTAAGTTGCTAAATTAAGCCTATTTAATGAGGCTATTTAATAAGTCTATTTAATACGCCTATTTAATAAACCTATTTAATAAGTATATAATGAGCCTATTTAATAAGTCTATTTAATAAGTCTATTTAATAAGCCTATTTAATGAGCCTATTTAATATGCCTATTTAATAAACCTATTTAATAAGTATATAATGAGCCTATTTAATAAGTCTATTTAATAAGCCTTTTTAATAAGCCTATTTAATAAGTCTATTTAATGAGCCTATTTAATAAGTCTATTTAATAAGACTATTTAATAAGCCTATTTTTTGAGCCTATTTAATAAGCCTATTTAATAAGCCTATTTAATAAGCCTATTTATTGAGCCTATTTAATAAGCCTATTTAATAAGCCTATTTAATAAGCCTCTTTATTGAGCCTATTTAATAAGTCTATTTAATAAGCCTATTTAATAAGCCTATTTAATAAGTATTTAATGAGCCTATTTAATCAGTCTATTTAATAAGCCTATTTAATAGGCCTATTTAATAAGTCTAAGTTGCTGAAATAAGCCTATTTAATAAGACTAAATTGCTGAATAAGCCTATTTAATAAGCCTAAGTTGCTGAAATAAGCCTATTTAATAAGCCTAAGTTGCTGAAATAAGCCTATTTAATAAGCCTAAGTTGCTGAAATAAGCCTATTTAATAAGTCTAAGTTGCTGAAATAAGGCTATTTAATTAGTTGAAGTTACTGAAATAATTCTATTTAATCAGCGTAAGTTGCTGAAATAAGCCTATTTAATTAGCCCAAGTTGCTGAAATAAGCCTATTTAATAAGGCTATTTAATAAGCTAAGTTGCTGAAATAAGCCTATTTAATAAGGCTATTTAATGAGCCTAAGTTGCTGAAATAAGCCTATTTAATAAGCCTAAGTTTCTGAACTAAGCCTATTTAAAAAGGTATATTTAATAAGTCTAAGTTGCTGAAATAAACCTATTTAAAAATGCTATTTAATAAGCCTAAGTTGCTGAAATAAACCTGTTTTATAAGGCTATTTAATAAGCATAAGTTGCTGAAATAAGCCTATTTAATAAGCCTAAGTTGCTGAATAAGCCTATTTCATAAGCCTAAGTTGCTGAAATAAGCCTTTTTAATATATCTAAGTTGCTGAAATAAGCCTATTTAATAAGCCTAAGTTGCTGAAATAAGCCTATTTAATAAGGCTATTTAATAAGCCTAAGTTGCTGAATAAGCCTATTTAATAAGTCTAAGTTGCTGAAATAAGGCTATTTAATAAGCCTAAGTTGCTGAAATAAGCCTATTTAATAAGCCTACGTTGGTGAACTAAACCTATATAAAAAGGTCTATTTAATAAGTCTAAGTTGCTGAAAAAAACCTATTTAAAAATGCTATTTAATAAGCCTAAATTGCTAGAAATAAACCTGTTTAATAAGGCTATTTAATAAGCATAAGTTGCTGAAATAAGCCTATTTAATAAGCCTAAGTTGCTGAAATAAGCCTATTTAATAAGGCTATTTAATAAGTCTAAGTTGCAGAAATAAACCTATTTAATAATGCTATTTAATACGCCTAATTTGCTTAAATAAGCATATTTAATAAGCCTAAGTTGCTAAAATAAGCCTATTTAATAGGCCTATCTAATAAGTCTAAGTTGCACAAATAAGCATATTTCATAAGCATATTTAATGAGCCTAAGTTGCTGAAATGTCTATTTAATAAGTCGATTTAATAAGTCTAAGTTGCTAAAATAAGCCTATTTAATAAGGCTATTTAATAAGCCTAAGTTGCTGAAACAAGCCTATTTAATAAGGCTATTTAATGAGCCTAAGTTCCTGAAAAAAGCCTATTTAATAAGGCTATTAAATGAGCCTAAGTTGCTGAAATAAGCCTATTTAATAAGCCTAAGTTTCTGAACTAAGCCTATTTAAAAATGCTATTTAATAAGCCTAAGTTGCTGAAATAAACCTGTTTAATAAGGCTATTTAATAATCATAAGTTGCTGAAATAAGCCTATTTAATAAGCCTAAGTTGCTGAAATAAGCCTATTTAATAAGGCTATTTAATAAGTCTATTTAATAAGCCTATTTAATAAGCCTATTTAATAAGCCTATTAATAAGCCTATTTAATACACCTATTTAATAAGCCTATTTAATAAGCCTATTTAATAAGCCTATTTTTTGAGCCTATTTAATAAGCCTATTTAATAAGCCTATTTAATAAGCATATTGAAAACGTCTATTTAATAAGTCTATTTAATAAGCCTATTTTATAGGCCTATTTAATAAGCCTATTTATTGAGCCTATTTAATAAGTCTATTTAATAAGCCTATTTAATAGGCCTATTTAATAAGTCTAAGTTGCTGAAATAAGCCTATTTAATAATCCTAAGTTGCTGAAATAAGCCTATTTAATAAGGCTATTTAATAAGCATAAGTTGCTGAAATTAACCTATTTAATAAGCCTAAGTTGCTAAAATAAGCCTATTTAATAAGCCTAAGTTGCTGAAATAAGCCTATTTAATAACCTTAAGTTGCTGTAATAAGGCTATTTAATAAGTCTAAGTTGCTGAAATAAGCCTATTTAATAAGGCTGTTTAATAAGCATAAGTTGCTGAATAAGCCTATTTAATAAGCCTAAGTTGCTGAAATAAACCTGTTTAATAAGGCTATTTAATAATCATAAGTTGCTGAAATAAGCCTATTTAATAAGCCTAAGTTGCTGAAATAAGCCTATTTAATAAGGCTATTTAATAAGTCTATTTAATAAGCCTATTTAATAAGCCTATTTAATAAGCCTATTAATAAGCCTATTTAATACACCTATTTAATAAGCCTATTTAATAAGCCTATTTAATAAGCCTATTTTTTGAGCCTATTTAATAAGCCTATTTAATAAGCCTATTTAATAAGCATATTGAAAACGTCTATTTAATAAGTCTATTTAATAAGCCTATTTTATAGGCCTATTTAATAAGCCTATTTATTGAGCCTATTTAATAAGTCTATTTAATAAGCCTATTTAATAGGCCTATTTAATAAGTCTAAGTTGCTGAAATAAGCCTATTTAATAATCCTAAGTTGCTGAAATAAGCCTATTTAATAAGGCTATTTAATAAGCATAAGTTGCTGAAATTAACCTATTTAATAAGCCTAAGTTGCTAAAATAAGCCTATTTAATAAGCCTAAGTTGCTGAAATAAGCCTATTTAATAACCTTAAGTTGCTGTAATAAGGCTATTTAATAAGTCTAAGTTGCTGAAATAAGCCTATTTAATAAGCCTAAGTTGCTGTAATAAGGCTATTTAATAAGTCTAAGTTGCTGAAAAAAGCCTAATTAATAAGCCTAAGTTGCTAAAATAAGCCTATTTAATGAGGCTATTTAATAAGTCTATTTAATACGCCTATTTAATAAACCTATTTAATAAGTATATAATGAGCCTATTTAATAAGTCTATTTAATAAGTCTATTTAATAAGCCTATTTAATGAGCCTATTTAATACGCCTATTTAATAAACCTATTTAATAAGTATATAATGAGCCTATTTAATAAGTCTATTTAATAAGCCTTTTTAATAAGCCTATTTAATAAGTCTATTTAATGAGCCTATTTAATAAGTCTATTTAATAAGACTATTTAATAAGCCTATTTTTTGAGCCTATTTAATAAGCCTATTTATTGAGCCTATTTAATAAGCCTAATTATTGAGCCTATTTCATAAGCCTATTTAATAAGTCTATTTAATAAGCCTAATTAATAAGCCTATTTAATAAGCCTATTCAATTACTCTATTTGATAAGTCTATTTAATAAGCCTATTTAATAAGTATTTAATGAGCCTATTTAAAAAACCTATTTATTGAGCCTATTTAATAAGCCTATTTATTGAGCCTATTTAATGAGCCTATTTAATAAGCCTATTTATTGAGCCTATTTAATAAGTCTATTTAATAAGCCTATTTATTCAGCCTATTTAATGAGCCTATGTATTGAGCCTATTTAATAAGACTATTTAATGAGTCTATTTAATAAGCCTATTTAATAAGCCTATTTAATACGCCTATTTAATAAGCCTATTTATTAAGCCTATTAAAAGAGCCTATTCAATAAGCCCATTTGATAAGCCTATTTATTGAGCCTATTTAATAAGCCTATTTAATACGCCTATTTAATAAACCTATTTAATAAGTATTTAATGAGCCTGTTTAATAAGTCTATTTAATAAGCCTTTTTAATAAGCCTATTTAATAAGTCTATTTAATAAGCCTATTTAATAAGTATTTAATGAGCCTATTTAATAAGCCTATTTATTGAGCCTATTTAAAAAGCCTATTTATTGAGCCTATTTAATAAGCCTATTTATTGAGCCTATTTAATAAGCCTATTTAATAAGCCTATTTATTGAGCCTATTTAATAAGTCTATTTAATAAGCCTATTTAATAAGCCTATTTATTGAGCCTATTTAATAAGCCTATTTAATAAGTCTATTTAATAAGCCTATTTAATAAGCCTATTTAATAAGCCTATTTAATAAGCCTATTTATTGAGCCTATTTAATAAGTCTATTTAATAAGCCTATTTAATAAGCCTATTTAATAAGTATTTAATAAGTCTATTTAATGAGCCTATTTAATAAGCCTATTTAATAAGCCTATTTAATAAGCATATTTAATACGTCTATTTAATAAGTCTATTTAATATGCCTATTTAATAAGCCTATTTATTAAGCCTATTTAATGAGCCTTTTTAATAAGCCCATTTAATAAGCCTATTTATTGAGCCTATTTAATAAGCCTATTTAATACGCCTATTTAATAAACCTATTTAATAAGTATTTAATGAGCCTGTTTAATAAGTCTATTTAATAAACCTTTTTAATAAGCCTATTTAATAAGTCTATTTAATAAGCCTATTTAATAAGTCTATTTAATAAGTCTATTTAATAAGCCTATTTAATAAGTATTTAATGAGCCTATTTAATAAGCCTATTTATTGAGCCTATTTAAAAAGCCTATTTATTGAGCCTATTTAATAAGCCTATTTATTGAGCCTATTTAATAAGCCTATTTAATAAGCCTATTTATTGAGCCTATTTAATAAGTCTATTTAATAAGCCTATTTAATAAGCCTATTTATTGAGCCTATTTAATAAGCCTATTTAATAAGTCTATTTAATAAGCCTATTTAATAAGCCTATTTAATAAGCCTATTTAATAAGCCTATATATTGAGCCTATTTAATAAGTCTATTTAATAAGCCTATTTAATAAGCCTATTTAATAAGTATTTAATAAGTCTATTTAATAAGCCTATTTAATAAGCCTATTTAAAAAGCCTATTTAATAAGCATATTTAATACGTCTATTTAATAAGTCTATTTAATAAGCCTATTTATTGAGCCTATTTAATGAGCCTATGTATTGAGCCTATTTAATAAGACTATTTAATGAGTCTATTTAATAAGCCTATTTAATAAGCCTATTTAATACACCTATTTAATAAGCCTATTTATTAAGCCTATTAAAAGAGCCTATTTAATAAGCCCATTTGATAAGCCTTTTTATTGAGCCTATTTAATAAGCCTATTTAATACGCCTATTTAATAAACCTATTTAATAAGTATTTAATGAGCCTGTTTAATAAGTCTATTTAATAAGCCTTTTTAATAAGCCTATTTAATAAGTCTATTTAATAAGCCTATTTAATAAGTCTATTTAATAAGTCTATTTAATAAGCCTATTTAATAAGTATTTAATGAGCCTATTTAATAAGCCTATTTATTGAGCCTATTTAATAAGCCTATTTATTGAGCCTATTTAATAAGCCTATTTATTGAGCGTATTTAATAAGCCTATTTATTGAGCCTATTTAATAAGCCTATTTAATAAGTCTATTTAATACGCATATTTAATAAGCCTATTTAATAAGCCTATTTAATAAGCCTATTTAATAAGCCTATTTAATACGCCTATTTATTGAGCCTATTTAATCAGTCTATTTAATAAGCCTATTTAATAAGCCTATTTAATAAGTATTTAATGAGCCTATTTAATAAGTCCATTTAATAAGCCTATTTAATAGGCCTATTTAATAAGTCTAAGTTGCTGAAATAAGCCTATTTAATAATCCTAAGTTGCTGAAATAAGCCTATTTAATAAGGCTATTTAATAAGCCTAAGTTGCTGAAATAAGCATATTTAATATGGCGATTTAATAAGTCTAAGTTGCTGAAATAAACCTATTTAATAAGCCTAAGTTGCTAAAATAAGCCTATTTAATGAGGCTATTTAATAAGTCTATTTAATAAGCCTATTTATTAAGCCTATTTAATAAGCCTATTTAATAAGCCTATTTAAGCCTAAGTTGCTGAATAATCCTATTTAATAAGTCTAAGTTGCTGAAATAAGGCTATTTAATAAGCCTAAGTTGCTGAAATAAGCCTGTTTAATAATCCTAAATTGCTGAAATAAGCCTATTTAATAAGCCTAAGTTGCTGAAATAAGCCTATTTAATAAGCCTAAGTTGCTGTAATAAGGCTGTTTAATAAGTCAAAGTTGCTGAAAAAAGCCTAATTATTAAGCCTAAGTTGCTAAAATAAGCCTATTTAATGAGGCTATTTAATAAGTCTATTTAATAAGCCTATTTAATAAGCCTATTTCATAAGCATATTTAATACGTCTATTTAATAAGTCTATTTAATAAGCCTATTTAATAAGTATATAATGAGCCTATTTAATAAGCCTATTTATTGAGCCTATTTAATAAGCCTAATTATTGAGCCTATTTAATAAGCCTATTTATTGAGCCTATTTAATGAGCCTATTTATTGAGCCTATTTAATAAGCCTATTTAATGAGTCTATTTAATAAGCCTATTTAATAAGCCTATTTAATACGCCTATTTAATAAGCCTATTTATTATGCCTATTTAATTAGCCTATTTAATAAGCCCATTTAATAAGCCTATTTATTGAGCCTATTTAATAAGCCTATTTAATACGCCTATTTAATAAACCTATTTAATAAGTATTTAATGAGCCTGTTTAATAAGTCTATTTAATAAGCCTTTTTAATAAGCCTATTTAATAAGCCTATTTAATAAGCCTATTTAATAAGCCTATTTAATACGCCTATTTATTGAGCCTATTTAATCAGTCTATTTAATAAGCCTATTTAATAAGCCTATTTAATAAGTATTTAATGAGCCTATTTAATACGTCCATTTAATAAGCCTATTTAATAGGCCTATTTAATAAGTCTAAGTTGCTGAAATAAGCCTATTTAATAATCCTAAGTTGCTGAAATAAGCCTATTTAATAAGGCTATTTAATAAGCCTAAGTTGCTGAAATAAGCATATTTAATATGGCGATTTAATAAGTCTAAGTTGCTGAAATAAACCTATTTAATAAGCCTAAGTTGCTAAAATAAGCCTATTTAATGAGGCTATTTAATAAGTCTATTTAATAAGCCTATTTATTAAGCCTATTTAATAAGCCTATTTAATAAGCCTATTTAAGCCTAAGTTGCTGAATAATCCTATTTAATAAGTCTAAGTTGCTGAAATAAGGCTATTTAATAAGCCTAAGTTGCTGAAATAAGCCTGTTTAATAATCCTAAGTTGCTGAAATAAGCCTATTTAATAAGCCTAAGTTGCTGAAATAAGCCTATTTAATAAGCCTAAGTTGCTGTAATAAGGCTGTTTAATAAGTCTAAGTTGCTGAAAAAAGCCTAATTAATAAGCCTAAGTTGCTAAAATAAGCCTATTTAATGAGGCTATTTAATAAGTCTATTTAATAAGCCTATTTAATAAGCCTATTTCATAAGCATATTTAATACGTCTATTTAATAAGTCTATTTAATAAGCCTATTTAATAAGTATATAATGAGCCTATTTAATAAGCCTATTTATTGAGCCTATTTAATAAGCCTAATTATTGAGCCTATTTAATAAGCCTATTTATTGAGCCTATTTAATGAGCCTATTTATTGAGCCTATTTAATAAGCCTATTTAATGAGTCTATTTAATAAGCCTATTTAATAAGCCTATTTAATACGCCTATTTAATAAGCCTATTTATTATGCCTATTTAATTAGCCTATTTAATAAGCCCATTTAATAAGCCTATTTATTGAGCCTATTTAATAAGCCTATTTAATACGCCTATTTAATAAACCTATTTAATAAGTATTTAATGAGCCTGTTTAATAAGTCTATTTAATAAGCCTTTTTAATAAGGCTATTTAATAAGTCTATTTAATAATCCTATTTAATAAGTCTATTTAATAAGTCTCTTTAATAAGCCTATTTAATAAGTATTTAATGAGCCTATTTAATAAGCCTATTTATTGAGCCTATTTAATAAGCCTATTTATTGAGCCTATTTAATAAGCCTATTTATTGAGCCTATTTAATAAGCATATTTATTGAGCCTATTTAATAAGCCTATTTAATAAGTCTATTTAATACGCATATTTAATAAGCCTATTTAATAAGCCTATATAATAAGCCTATTTAATAAGCCTATTTAATACGCCTATTTATTGAGCCTATTTAATAAGTATTTAATGAGCCTTTTTAATAAGTCTATTTAATAAGTCTATTTAATAGGCCTATTTAATAAGTCTAAGTTGCTGAAATAAGCCTTTTTAATAATCCTAATGTTGCTGAAATAAGCCTATTTAATAAGGCTATTTAATAAGCATAAGCTGCTGAAATATGCCTATTTAATAAGCCTAAGTTGCTGAAATAAGCATATTTAATATGGCTATTTAATAAGCATAAGTTGCTAAAATAAGCCTATTTAATGAGGCTATTTAATAAGTTTATTTAATAAGCCTATTTAATAAGCCTATTTAATAAGCCTATTTAATAAGCCTATTTAAGTGTAAGTTGCTGAATAAGCCTATTTAATAAGTCTAAGTTGCTGAAATAAGGCTATTTAATAAACCTAAGTTGCTGAAATAAGCCTATTTAATAAGCCTAAGTTGCTGAAATAAGGCTATTTAATAAGTCTAAGTTGCTGAAATAAGCCTATTTAATAAGCCTAAGTTGCTAAAATAAGCCTATTTAATTAGGCTATTTAATAAGTCTATTTAATAAGCCTATTTAATAAGCCTATTTAATATGTATTTAATGAGCCTATTTAATCAGTCTATTTAATAAGCCTATTTAATAGGCCTATTTAATAAGTCTAAGTTGCTGAAATAAGCCTATTTAATAAGCCTAAGTTGCTGAATAAGCCTATTTCATAAGCCTAAGTTGCTGAAATAAGCATTTTTAATATGTCTAAGTTGCTGAAATAAGCCTATTTAATAAGCCTAAGTTGCTGAAATAAGCCTATTTAATAAGGCTATTTAATAAGCCTAAGTTGCTGAATAAGCCTATTTAATAAGTCTAAGTTGCTGAAATAAGGCTATTTAATGAGCCTACGTTGGTGAACTAAACCTATATAAAAAGGTCTATTTAATAAGTCTAAGTTGCTGAAAAAAACGTATTTAAAAATGCTATTTAATAAGCCTAAATTTCTAGAAATAAACCTGATTAATAAGGCTATTTAATAAGCATAAGTTGCTGAAATAAGCCTATTTAATAAGCTTAAGTTGCTGAAATAAGCCTATTTAATAAGGCTATTTAATAAGTCTAAGTTGCAGAAATAAACCTATTTAATAATGCTATTTAATACGCCTAATTTGCTTAAATAAGCATATTTAATAAGCCTAAGTTGCTAAAATAAGCCTATTTAATAAGGCTATTTAATAAGCCTAAGTTGCTGAAATAAGCCTATTTAATAAGACTATTTAATGAGCCTAAGTTCCTGAAAAAAGCCTATTTAATAAGGCTATTTAATGAGCCTAAGTTGCTGAAATAAGCCTATTTAATAAGCCTAAGTTTCTGAACTAAGCCTATTTAAAAATGCTATTTAATAAGCCTAAGTTGCTGAAATAAACCTGTTTAATAAGGCTATTTAATAAGCATAAGTTGCTGAAATAAGCCTATTTAATAAGCCTAAGTTGCTGAAATAAGCCTATTTAATAAGGCTATTTAATAAGTCTAAGTTGTTGAAATTAACCTATTTAATATGCCTAAGTTGCTAAAATAAGCCTATTTAATGAGGCTATTTAATAAGTCTATTTAATAAGCCTATTTAATAAGCCTATTTAATAAGCCTATTAATAAGCCTATTTAATACGCCTATTTAATAAGCCTATTTAATACGCCTATTTATTAAGCCTATTTATTGAGCCTATTTAATAAGCCCATTTAATAAGCCTATTTAATAAGTCTATTTAATAAGCCTATTTAATAAGTCTATTTAATAAGTCTATTTAATAAGCCTATTTAATAAGTATTTAATGAGCCTATTTAATAAGCCTATTTATTGAGCTTATTTAATAAGCCTATTTATTGAGCCTATTTCATGAGCCTATTTAATAAGCCTATTTATTGAGCCTATTTAATAAGCCTATTTAATAAGCCTATTTAATAAGCCTCTTTATTGAGCCTATTTAATAAGTCTATTTAATAAGCCTATTTAATAAGCCTATTTATTGAGCCTATTTAATAAGCCTATTTATTGAGCCTATTTAATAAGCCTATTTAATAAGTCTATTTAATAAGCCTATTTAATAGGCCTATTTAATAAGTCTAATTTGCTGAAATAAGCCTATTTAATAAGACTAAATTGCTGAATAAGCCTATTTCATAAGCCTAAGTTGCAGAAATAAGTCTTTTTAAAAAGTCTAAGTTGCTGAAATAAGCCTATTTAATAAGCCTTGGTTGCTGAAATAAGCCTATTTAATAAGGCTATTTAATAAGCCTAAGTTGCTGAATAAGCCTATTTAATAAGCCTAAGTTGCTGAAATACGCCTATTTAATAAGCTTAAGTTGCTGTAATAAGGCTATTTAATAAGTCTAAGTTGCTGAAAAAAGCCTAATTAATAAGCCTAAGTTGCTAAAATAAGCCTATTTAATGAGCCTATTTAATAAGTCTATTTAATAAGCCTATTTAATAAGCCTATTTAATAAGCCTATTTAATAAGCATATTGAATACGTCTATTTAATAAGTCTATTTAATAAGCATATTGAATACGTCTATTTAATAAGTCTATTTAATAAGCCTATTTTATAGGCCTATTTAATAAGCCTATTTTTGAGCCTATTTAATAAGTCTATTTAATGAGCCTATTTAATAAGCATATTTAATAAGTATTTAATGAGCCTATTTAATAAGTCTATTTAATAAGCCTATTTAATAGGCCTATTTAAAAGTGTCTAAGTTGCTGAAATAAGCCTATTTGATAATCCTAAGTTGCTGAAATAAGCCTATTTAATAAGGCTATTTAATAAGCATAAGTTGCTGAAATAAACCTATTTAATAAGCCTAAGTTGCTGAAATAAGCCTATTTAATAAGCCTAAGTTGCTGAAATAAGCCTATTTAATAAGCCTAAGTTGCTGTAATAAGGCTATTTAATAAGTCTAAGTTGCTGAAAAAAGCCTAATTAATAAGCCTAAGTTGCTAAAATAAGCCTATTTAATGAGGCTATTTAATAAGTCTATTTAATAAGCCTATTTAATAAGCCTATTTAATAAGCCTATTTAATAAGCATATTTAATACGTCTATTTAATAAGTCTATTTAATTAGCCTATTTAATAATTATATAATGAGCCTATTTAATAAGCCTATTTATTGTGCCTATTTAATAAGCCTAATTATTGAGCCTATTTAATAAGCCTATTTATTGAGCCTATTTAATGAGCCTATTTATTGAGCCTATTTAATAAGACTATTTAATGAGCCTATGTAATAAGCCTATTTAATAAGTCTATTTAATACACCTATTTAATAAGCCTATTTAATAAGCCGATTTAATAAGCCTATTTATGAAGCCTATTTAATGAGCCTATTTAATAGGCCTATTTATTGAGCCTGTTTAATAAGTCTATTTAATAAGCCTGTTTAATAAGCCTATTTAATAAGTATTTAATGAGCCTATTTAATAAGCCTAAGTTGCTGAATAAGCCTATTTAATAAGCCTAAGTTCCTGAAAAAAGCCTATTTAATAAGCCTATTTAATAAGCCTAAGTTGCTGAACTAAGCCTATTTAAAAAGGTATATTTAATAAGTCTAAGTTACTGAAATAAACCTATTTAAAAATGCTATTTAATAAGCCTAAGTTGCTGAAATAAACCTGTTTTATAAGGCTATTTAATAAGCATAAGTTGCTGAAATAAGCCTATTTAATAAGCCTAAGTTGCTGAATAAGCCTATTTCATAAGCCTAAGTTGCTGAAATAAGCATTTTTAATACGTCTAAGTTGCTGAAATAAGCCTATTTAATAAGCCTAAGTTGCTGAAATAAGCCTATTTAATAAGGCTATTTAATAAGCCTAAGTTGCTGAATAAGCCTATTTAATAAGTCTAAGTTGCTGAAATAAGGCTATTTAATAAGCCTAAGTTGCTGAAATAAGCCTATTTAATAAGCCTACGTTGGTGAACTAAACCTATATAAAAAGGTATATTTAATAAGTCTAAGTTGCTGAAAAAACGTATTTAAAAATGCTATTTAATAAGCCTAAATTTCTAGAAATAAACCTGATTAATAAGGCTATTTAATAAGCATAAGTTGCTGAAATAAGCCTATTTAATAAGGCTATTTAATAAGTCTAAGTTGCAGAAATAAACCTATTTAATAATGCTATTTAATACGCCTAATTTGCTTAAATAAGCATATTTAATAAGCCTAAGTTGCTAAAATAAGCCTATTTAATAAGGCTATTTAATAAGCCTAAGTTGCTGAAATAAGCCTATTTAATAAGACTATTTAATGAGCCTAAGTTCCTGAAAAAATCCTATTTAATAAAGCTATTTAATGAGCCTAAGTTGCTGAAATAAGCCTATTTAATAAGCCTAAGTTTCTGAACTAAGCCTATTTAAAAATGCTATTTAATAAGCCTAAGTTGCTGAAATAAACCTGTTTAATAAGGCTATTTAATAAGCATAAGTTGCTGAAATAAGCCTATTTAATAAGCCTAAGTTGCTGAAATAAGCCTATTTAATAAGGCTATTTAATAAGTCTAAGTTGCTGAAATAAACCTATTTAATAAGCCTAAGTTGCTAAAATAAGCCTATTTAATGAGGCTATTTAATAAGTCTATTTAATAAGCCTATTTAATAAGCCTATTTAATAAGCCTATTAATATGCCTATTTAATACGCCTATTTAATAAGCCTATTTAATACGCCTATTTATTAAGCCTATTTATTGAGCCTATTTAATAAGCCTATTTAATAAGCCTATTTAATAAGTCTATTTAATAAGCCTATTTAATAAGTCTATTTAATAAGTCTATTTAATAAGCCTATTTAATAAGTATTTAATGAGCCTATTTAATAAGCCTATTTATTGAGCTTATTTAATAAGCCTATTTATTGAGCCTATTTCATGAGCCTATTTAATAAGCCTATTTATTGAGCCTATTTAATAAGCCTATTTAATAAGCCTATTTAATAAGCCTCTTTATTGAGCCTATTTAATAAGTCTATTTAATAAGCCTATTTAATAAGCCTATTTATTGAGCCTATTTAATAAGCCTATTTATTGAGCCTATTTAATAAGCCTATTTAATAAGTCTATTTAATAAGCCTATTTAATAGGCCTATTTAATAAGTCTAATTTGCTGAAATAAGCCTATTTAATAAGACTAAATTGCTGAATAAGCCTATTTCATAAGCCTAAGTTGCAGAAATAAGTCTTTTTAATAAGTCTAAGTTGCTGAAATAAGCCTATTTAATAAGCCTTGGTTGCTGAAATAAGCCTATTTAATAAGGCTATTTAATAAGCCTAAGTTGCTGAATAAGCCTATTTAATAAGCATAAGTTGCTGAAATACGCCTATTTAATAAGCTTAAGTTGCTGTAATAAGGCTATTTAATAAGTCTAAGTTGCTGAAAAAAGCCTAATTAATAAGCCTAAGTTGCAAAAATAAGCCTATTTAATGAGGCTATTTAATAAGTCTATTTAATAAGCCTATTTAATAAGCCGATTTAATAAGCCTATTTAATAAGCATATTGAATGCGTCTATTTAATAAGTCTATTTAATAAGCCTATTTTATAGGCCTATTTAATAAGCCTATTTATTGAGCCTATTTAATAAGTCTATTTAATGAGCCTATTTAATAAGCATATTTAATAAGTATTTAATGAGCCTATTTAATAAGTCTATTTAATAAGCCTATTTAATAGGCCTATTTAATAAGTCTAAGTTGCTGAAATAAGCCTATTTGATAATCCTAAGTTGCTGAAATAAGCCTATTTAATAAGGCTATTTAATAAGCATAAGTTGCTGAAATAAACCTATTTAATAAGCCTAAGTTGCTGAATAAGCCGATTTAATAAGCCTAAGTTGCTGAAATAAGCCTATTTAATAAGCCTAAGTTGCTGAAATAAGCCTATTTAATAAGCCTAAGTTGCTGTAATAAGGCTATTTAATAAGTCTAAGTTGCTGAAAAAAGCCTAATTAATAAGCCTAAGTTGCTAAAATAAGCCTATTTAATGAGGCTATTTAATAAGTCTATTTAATAAGCCTATTTAATAAGCCTATTTAATAAGCATGTTTAATACGTCTATTTAATAAGTCTATTTAATTAGCCTATTTAATAAGTATATAATGAGCCTATTTAATAAGCCTATTTATTGAGCCTATTTAATAAGCCTAATTATTGAGCCTATTTAGTAAGCCTATTTATTGAGCCTATTTAATGAGCCTATTTATTGAGCCTATTTAATAAGACTATTTAATGATCCTATTTAATGAGCCTATTTAATAAGCCTATTTATTGAGCTTATTTAATAAGCCTATTTATTGAGCCTATTTCATGAGCCTATTTAATAAGCCTATTTATTGAGCCTATTTAATAAGCCTATTTAATAAGCCTATTTAATAAGCCTCTTTATTGAGCCTATTTAATAAGTCTATTTAATAAGCCTATTTAATAAGCCTATTTATTGAGCCTATTTAATAAGCCTATTTATTGAGCCTATTTAATAAGCCTATTTAATAAGTCTATTTAATAAGCCTATTTAATAGGCCTATTTAATAAGTCTAATTTGCTGAAATAAGCCTATTTAATAAGACTAAATTGCTGAATAAGCCTATTTCATAAGCCTAAGTTGCAGAAATAAGTCTTTTTAATAAGTCTAAGTTGCTGAAATAAGCCTATTTAATAAGCCTTGGTTGCTGAAATAAGCCTATTTAATAAGGCTATTTAATAAGCCTAAGTTGCTGAATAAGCCTATTTAATAAGCATAAGTTGCTGAAATACGCCTATTTAATAAGCTTAAGTTGCTGTAATAAGGCTATTTAATAAGTCTAAGTTGCTGAAAAAAGCCTAATTAATAAGCCTAAGTTGCAAAAATAAGCCTATTTAATGAGGCTATTTAATAAGTCTATTTAATAAGCCTATTTAATAAGCCTATTTAATAAGCCTATTTAATAAGCATATTGAATACGTCTATTTAATAAGTCTATTTAATAAGCCTATTTTATAGGCCTATTTAATAAGCCTATTTATTGAGCCTATTTAATAAGTCTATTTAATGAGCCTATTTAATAAGCATATTTAATAAGTATTTAATGAGCCTATTTAATAAGTCTATTTAATAAGCCTATTTAATAGGCCTATTTAATAAGTCTAAGTTGCTGAAATAAGCCTATTTGATAATCCTAAGTTGCTGAAATAAGCCTATTTAATAAGGCTATTTAATAAGCATAAGTTGCTGAAATAAACCTATTTAATAAGCCTAAGTTGCTGAATAAGCCGATTTAATAAGCCTAAGTTGCTGAAATAAGCCTATTTAATAAGCCTAAGTTGCTGAAATAAGCCTATTTAATAAGCCTAAGTTGCTGTAATAAGGCTATTTAATAAGTCTAAGTTGCTGAAAAAAGCCTAATTAATAAGCCTAAGTTGCTAAAATAAGCCTATTTAATGAGGCTATTTAATAAGTCTATTTAATAAGCCTATTTAATAAGCCTATTTAATAAGCATATTTAATACGTCTATTTAATAAGTCTATTTAATTAGCCTATTTAATAAGTATATAATGAGCCTATTTAATAAGCCTATTTATTGAGCCTATTTAATAAGCCTAATTATTGAGCCTATTTAGTAAGCCTATTTATTGAGCCTATTTAATGAGCCTATTTATTGAGCCTATTTAATAAGACTATTTAATGATCCTATTTAATAAGCCTATTTAATAAGTCTATTTAATACGCCTATTTAATAAGCCTGTTTAATAAGCCTATTTAATAAGTATTTAATGAGCCTATTTAATAAGCCTAAGTTGCTGAAAAAGCCTATTTAATAAGCCTAAGTTCCTGAAAAAGCCTATTTAATAAGCCTATTTAATAAGCCTAAGTTGCTGAACTAAGCCTATTTAAAAAGGTATATTTAATAAGTCTAAGTTGCTGAAATAAACCTATTTAAAAATGCTATTTAATAAGCCTAAGTTGCTGAAATAAACCTGTTTTATAAGGCTATTTAATAAGCATAAGTTGCTGAAATAAGCCTATTTAATAAGCCTAAGTTGCTGAATAAGCCTATTTCATAAGCCTAAGTTGCTGAAATAAGCATTTTTAATATGTCTAAGTTGCTGAAATAAGGCTATTTAATAAGCCTAAGTTGCTGAAATAAGCCTATTTAATAAGCCTACGTTGGTGAACTAAACCTATATAAAAAGGTCTATTTAATAAGTCTAAGTTGCTGAAAAAAACGTATTTAAAAATGCTATTTAATAAGCCTAAATTTCTAGAAATAAACCTGATTAATAAGGCTATTTAATAAGCATACGTTGCTGAAATAAGCCTATTTAATAAGCCTAAGTTGCTGAAATAAGCCTATTTAATAAGGCTATTTAATAAGTCTAAGTTGCAGAAATAAACCTATTTAATAATGCTATTTAATACGCCTAATTTGCTTAAATAAGCATATTTAATAAGCCTAAGTTGATAAAATACGCCTATTTAATAAGGCTATTTAATAAGCCTAAGTTGCTGAAATAAGCCTATTTAATAAGACTATTTAATGAGCCTAAGTTCCTGAAAAAAGCCTATTTAATAAGGCCATTTAATGAGCCTAAGTTGCTGAAATAAGCCTATTTAATAAGCCTAAGTTTCTGAACTAAGCCTATTTAAAAATGCTATTTAATAAGCCTAAGTTGCTGAAATAAACCTGTTTAATAAGGCTATTTAATAAGCATAAGTTGCTGAAATAAGCCTATTTAATAAGCCTAAGTTGCTGAAATAAGCCTATTTAATAAGGCTATTTAATAAGTCTAAGTTGCTGAAATAAACCTATTTAATAAGCCTAAGTTGCTAAAATAAGCCTATTTAATGAGGCTATTTAATAAGTCTATTTAATAAGCCTATTTAATAAGCCTATTTAATAAGCCTATTAATAAGCCTATTTAATACGCCTATTTAATAAGCCTATTTAATACGCCTATTTATTAAGCCTATTTATTGAGCCTATTTAATAAGCCTATTTAATAAGCCTATTTAATAAGTCTATTTAATAAGCCTATTTAATAAGTCTATTTAATAAGTCTATTTAATAAGCCTATTTAATAAGTCTATTTAATAAGCCTATTTAATAAGCCTATTTATTGAGCCTATTTAATAAGCCTATTTATTGAGCCTATTTAATAAGCCTATTTACTAAGTCTATTTAATAAGCCTATTTAATAGGCCTATTTAATAAGTCTAATTTGCTGAAATAAGCCTATTTAATAAGACTAAATTGCTGAATAAGCCTATTTCATAAGCCTAAGTTGCAGAAATAAGTCTTTTTAATAAGTCTAAGTTGCTGAAATAAGCCTATTTAATAAGCCTTGGTTGCTGAAATAAGCCAATTTAATAAGGCTATTTAATAAGCCTAAGTTGCTGAATAAGCCTATTTAATAAGCCTAAGTTGCTGAAATACGCCTATTTAATAAGCTTAAGTTGCTGAATTAAGTTTATTTAATAAGTCTAAGTTGCTGAAAAAAGCCTAATTAATAAGCCTAAGTTGCTAAAATAAGCCTATTTAATTAGGCTATTTAATAAGTCTATTTAATAAGCCTATTTAATAAGCCTATTTAATAAGCCTATTTAATAAGCATATTGAATACGTCTATTTAATAAGTCTATTTAATAAGCCTATTTTATAGGCCTATTTAATAAGCCTATTTATTGAGCCTATTTAATAAGTCTATTTAATGAGCCTATTTAATAAGCATATTTAATAAGTATTTAATGAGCCTATTTAATAAGTCTATTTAATAAGCCTATTTAATAGGCCTATTTAATAAGTCTAAGTTGCTGAAATAAGCCTATTTGATAATCCTAAGTTGCTGAAATAAGCCTATTTAATAAGGCTATTTAATAAGCATAAGTTGCTGAAATAAACCTATTTAATAAGCCTAAGTTGCTAAAATAAGCCTGTTTAATAAGCCTAAGTTGCTGAAATAAGCCTATTTAATAAGCTTAAGTTGCTGTAATAAGGCTATTTAATAAGTCTAAGTTGCTGAAATAAGGCTATTTAATAAGGCTATTTAATAAGCCTAAGTTGCTGAATAAGCCTATTTAATAAGCCTAAGTTGCTGAAATAAGCCTATTTAATAAGCCTAAGTTGCTGAAATAAGCCTATTTAATAAGCCTAAGTTGCTGTAATAAGGCTATTTAATAAGTCTAAGTTGCTGAAAAAAGCCTAATTAATAAGCCTAAGTTGCTAAAATAAGCCTATTTAATGAGGCTATTTAATAAGTCTATTTAATAAGCCTATTTAATAAGCCTATTTAATAAGCCTATTTAATAAGCATATTTAATACGTCTATTTAATAAGTCTATTTAATTAGCCTATTTAATAAGTATATAATGAGCCTATTTAATAAGCCTATTTATTGAGCCTATTTAATAAGCCTAATTATTGAGCCTATTTAATAAACCTATTTATTGAGCCTATTTAATGAGCCTATTTATTGAGCCTATTTAATAAGACTATTTAATGAGCCTATTTAATAAGCCTATTTAATAAGCCTATTTAATGAGCCTATTTATTGAGCCTATTTAATAAGCCTATTTAATAAGCCTATTTAATAAGCCTCTTTATTGAGCCTATTTAATAAGTCTATTTAATTAGCCTATTTAATAAGTAGATAATGAGCCTATTTAATAAGCCTATTTATTGAACCTATTTAATAAGCCTAATTATTGAGCCTATTTAATAAGCCTATTTATTGAGCCTATTTAATGAGCCTATTTATTGAGCCTATTTAATAAGACTATTTAATGAGCCTATTTAATAAGCCTATTTAATGAGTCTATTTAATACGCCTATTTAATAAGCCTATTTAATAAGCCGATTTAATAAGCCTATTTATGAAGCCTATTTAATGAGCCTATTTAATAGGCCTATTTATTGTGCCTGTTTAATAAGTCTATTTAATAAGCCTGTTTAATAAGCCTATTTAATAAGTATTTAATGAGCCTATTTAATAAGCCTAAGTTGCTGAATAAGCCTATTTAATAAGCCTAAGTTCCTGAAAAAACCTATTTAATAAGCCTATTTAATAAGCCTAAGTTGCTGAATAAGCCTATTTAATAAGCCTAAGTTTCTGAACTAAGCCTATTTAAAAATGCTATTTAATAAGCCTAAGTTGCTGAAATAAACCTGTTTAATAAGGCTAGTTAATAAGCATAAGTTGCTGAAATAAGCCTATTTAATAAGCCTAAGTTGCTGAAATAAGCCTATTTAATAAGGCTATTTAATAAGTCTAAGTTGCTGAAATAAACCTATTTAATAAGCCTAAGTTGCTAAAGTAAGCCTATTTAATGAGGCTATTTAATACGTCTATTTAATAAGCCTATTTAATAAGCCTATTAATAAGCCTATTTAATACGCCTATTTAATAAGCCTATTTAATACGCCTATTTATTAAGCCTATTTATTGAGCCTATTAAATAAGCCAATTTAATAAGCCTATTTAAAAAGTCTATTTAATAAGCCTATTTAATAAGTCTATTTAATAAGTCTATTTAATAAGCCGATTTAATAAGTATTTAATGAGCCTATTTAATAAGCCTATTCATTGAGCCTATTTAATAAGCCTATTTATTGAGCCTATTTCATAAGCCTATTTAATAAGCCAATTTAATAAGCCTATTTATTGAGCCTATTTAATAAGTCTATGTAATAAGCCTATTTAATAAGCCTATTTAATAAGCCTATTTAATAAGCCTATTTATTGAGCCTATTTAATAAGCCTATTTAATAAGCCTATTTAATAAGCCTCTTTATTGAGCCTATTTAATAAGTCTATTTAATAAGCCTATTTAATAAGCCTATTTATTGAGCCTATTTAATAAGCCTATTGATTGAGCCTATTTAATAAGCCTATATAATAAGTCTATTTAATAAGCCTATATAATAGGCCTATTTAATAAGCATATTTAATACATCTATTTAATAAGTCTATTTAATTAGCCTATTTAATAAGTATATAATGTGCCTATTTAATAAGCCTATTTATTGCGCCTATTTAATAAGCCTAATTATTGAGCCTATTTAATAAGCCTATTTATTGAGCCTATTTAATGAGCCTATTATTGAGCCTATTTAATAAGACTATTTAATGAGCCTATTTAATAAGCCTATTTAATAAGTCTATTTAATACGCCTATTTAATAAGCCTATTTAATAAGCCGATTTAATAAGCCTATTTATGAAGCCTATTTAATGAGCCTATTTAATAGGCCTATTTATTGAGCCTGTTTAATAAGTCTATTTAATAAGCCTGTTTAATAAGCCTATTTAATAAGTATTTAATGAGCCTATTTAATAAGCCTAAGTTGCTGAATAAGCCTATTTAATAAGCCTAAGTTCCTGAAAAAAGCCTATTTAATAAGCCTAAGTTGCTGAATAAGCCTATTTAATAAGCCTAAGTTTCTGAACTAAGCCTATTTAAAAATGCTATTTAATAAGCCTAAGTTGCTGAAATAAACCTGTTTAATAAGGCTAGTTAATAAGCATAAGTTGCTGAAATAAGCCTATGTAATAAGCCTAAGTTGCTGAAATAAGCCTATTTAATAAGGCTATTTAATAAGTCTAAGTTGCTGAAATAAACCTATTTAATAAGCCTAAGTTGCTAAAGTAAGCCTATTTAATGATTCTATTTAATAAGTCTATTTAATAAGCCTATTTAATAAGCCTATTAATAAGCCTATTTAATACGCCTATTTAATAAGCCTATTTAATAAGTCTATTTAATAAGCCTATTTAATAAGTCTATTTAATAAGTCTATTTAATAAGCCGATTTAATAAGTATTTAATGAGCCTATTTAATAAGCCTATTCATTGAGCCTATTTAATAAGCCTATTTATTGAGCCTATTTCATAAGCCTATTTAATAAGCGTATTTAATAAGCCTATTTATTGAGCCTATTTAATAAGTTTATGTAATAAGCCTATTTAATAAGCCTATTTAATAAGCCTATTTAATAAGCCTATTTATTGAGCCTATTTAATAAGCCTATTTAATAAGCCTATTTAATAAGCCTCTTTATTGAGCCTATTTAATAAGTCTATTTAATAAGCCTATTTAATAAGCCTATTTATTGAGCCTATTTAATAAGCCTATTTATTGAGCCTATTTAATAAGCCTATTTAATAAGTCTATTTAATAAGCCTATTTAATAGGCCTATTTAATAAGTCTAAGTTGCTGAAATAAGCCTATTTAATAAGACTAAATTGCTGAATAAGCCTATTTCATAAGCCTAAGTTGCAGAAATAAGCCTTTTTAATAAGTCTAAGTTGCTGAAATAAGCCTATTTAATAAGCCTTGGTTGCTCAAATAAGCCTATTTAATAAGGCTATTTAATAAGCCTAAGTTGCTGAAATAAGCCTATTTAATAAGCCTAAGTTGCTGAAATACGCCTATTTAATAAGCTTAAGTTGCTGTAATAAGGCTATTTAATAAGTCTAAGTTGCTGAAAAAAGCCTAATTAATAAGCCTAAGTTGCTAAAATAAGCCTATTTAATGAGGCTATTTAATAAGTCTATTTAATAAGCCTATTTAATAAGCCTATTTAATAGGCCTATTTAATAAGTCTAAGTTGCTGAAATAAACCTATTTAATAAGCCTAAGTTGCTAAAATAAGCCTATTTAATAAGGCTAAGTTGCTGAAATAAGCCTATTTAATAAGCTTAAGTTGCTGTAATAAGGCTATTTAATAAGTCTAAGTTGCTAAAATAAGGCTATTTAATAAGGCTATTTAATAAGCCTAAGTTGCTGAATAAGCCTATTTAATAAGCCTAAGTTGCTGAAATAAGCCTATTTAATAAGCCTAAGTTGCTGAAAAAAGCCTAATTAATAAGCCTAAGTTGCTAAAATAAGCCTATTTAATGAGGCTATTTAATAAGTCTATTTAATAAGCCTATTTAATAAGCCTATTTAATAAGTCTATTTAATAAACATATTTAATACGTCTATTTAATAAGTCTATTTAATTAGCCTATTTAATAAGTATATAATGAGCCTATTTAATAAGCCTATTTATTGAGCCTATTTAATAAGCCTAATTAAGCCTAAGTTGCTGAATAAGCCTATTTAATAAGCCTAAGTTGCTGAAATAAGGCTATTTAATAAGTCTAAGTTGCTGAAATAAGCCTATTTAATAAGCCTAAGTTGCTAAAATAAGCCTAATTAATGAGGCTATTTAATAAGTCTATTTAATAAGCCTATTTAATAAGCCTATTTAATAAGCCTATTTAATATGTATTTAATGAGCCTATTTAATCAGTCTATTTAATAAGCCTATTTAATAGGCCTATTTAATAAGTCTAAGTTGCTGAAATAAGGCTATTTAATAAGCCTAAGTTGCTGAAATAAGCCTATTTAATAAGCCTAAGTTGCTGAAATAAGGCTATTTAATAAGTCTAAGTTGCTGAAATAAGCCATTTAATAAGCCTAAGTTGCTAAAATAAGCCTATTTAATGAGGCTATTTAATAAGTCTATTTAATAAGCCTATTTAATAAGCCTATTTAATAAGCCTATTTAATATGTATTTAATGAGCCTATTTAATCAGTCTATTTAATAAGCCTATTTAATAGGCCTATTTAATAAGTCTAATTTGCTGAAATAAGCCTATTTAATAAGACTAAATTGCTGAATAAGCCTATTTCATAAGCCTAAGTTGCAGAAATAAGTCTTTTTAATAAGTCTAAGTTGCTGAAATAAGCCTATTTAATAAGCCTTGGTTGCTGAAATAAGCCTATTTAATAAGGCTATTTAATAAGCCTAAGTTGCTGAATAAGCCTATTTAATAAGCCTAAGTTGCTGAAATACGCCTATTTAATAAGCTTAAGTTGCTGAATTAAGTTTATTTAATAAGTCTAAGTTGCTGAAAAAAGCCTAATTAATAAGCCTAAGTTGCTAAAATAAGCCTATTTAATGAGGCTATTTAATAAGTCTATTTAATAAGCCTATTTTATAGGCCTATTTAATAAGCCTATTTATTGAGCCTATTTAATAAGTCTATTTAATGAGCCTATTTAATAAGCATATTTAATAAGTATTTAATGAGCCTATTTAATAAGTCTATTTAATAAGCCTATTTAATAGGCCTATTTAATAAGTCTAAGTTGCTGAAATAAGCCTATTTGATAATCCTAAGTTGCTGAAATAAGCCTATTTAATAAGGCTATTTAATAAGCATAAGTTGCTGAAATAAACCTATTTAATAAGCCTAAGTTGCTAAAATAAGCCTGTTTAATAAGCCTAAGTTGCTGAAATAAGCCTATTTAATAAGCTTAAGTTGCTGTAATAAGGCTATTTAATAAGTCTAAGTTGCTGAAATAAGGCTATTTAATAAGGCTATTTAATAAGCCTAAGTTGCTGAATAAGCCTATTTAATAAGCCTAAGTTGCTGAAATAAGCCTATTTAATAAGCCTAAGTTGCTGAAATAAGCCTATTTAATAAGCCTAAGTTGCTGTAATAAGGCTATTTAATAAGTCTAAGTTGCTGAAAAAAGCCTAATTAATAAGCCTAAGTTGCTAAAATAAGCCTATTTAATGAGGCTATTTAATAAGTCTATTTAATAAGCCTATTTAATAAGCCTATTTAATAAGCCTATTTAATAAGCATATTTAATACGTCTATTTAATAAGTCTATTTAATTAGCCTATTTAATAAGTATATAATGAGCCTATTTAATAAGCCTATTTATTGAGCCTATTTAATAAGCCTAATTATTGAGCCTATTTAATAAACCTATTTATTGAGCCTATTTAATGAGCCTATTTATTGAGCCTATTTAATAAGACTATTTAATGAGCCTATTTAATAAGCCTATTTAATAAGTCTATTTAATACGCCTATTTAATAAGCCTATTTAATAAGCCGATTTAATAAGCCTATTTATGAAGCCTATTTAATGAGCCTATTTAATAGGCCTATTTATTGAGCCTGTTTAATAAGTCTATTTAATAAGCCTGTTTAATAAGCCTATTTAATAAGTATTTAATGAGCCTATTTAATAAGCCTAAGTTGCTGAATAAGCCTATTTAATAAGCCTAAGTTCCTGAAAAAAGTCTATTTAATAAGCCTATTTAATAAGCCTAAGTTGCTGAATAAGCCTATTTAATAAGCCTAAGTTTCTGAACTAAGCCTATTTAAAAATGCTATTTAATAAGCCTAAGTTGCTGAAATAAACCAGTTTAATAAGGCTAGTTAATAAGCATAAGTTGCTGAAATAAGCCTATTTAATAAGCCTAAGTTGCTGAAATATGCCTATTTAATAAGGCTATTTAATAAGTCTAAGTTGCTGAAATAAACCTATTTAATAAGCCTAAGTTGCTAAAGTAAGCCTATTTAATGAGGCTATTTAATAAGTCTATTTAATAAGCCTATTTAATAAGCCTATTTAATAAGCCTATTAATAAGCCTATTTAATACGCCTATTTAATAAGCCTATTTAATACGCCTATTTATTAAGCCTATTTATTGAGCCTATTTAATAAGCCTATTTAATAAGCCTATTTAATAAGTCTATTTAATAAGCCTATTTAATAAGTCTATTTAATAAGTCTATTTAATAAGCCGATTTAATAAGTATTTAATGAGCCTATTTAATAAGCCTATTCATTGAGCCTATTTAATAAGCCTATTTATTGAGCCTATTTCATAAGCCTATTTAATAAGCCTATTTAATAAGCCTATTTATTGAGCCTATTTAATAAGTCTATGTAATAAGCCTATTTAATAAGCCTATTTAATAAGCCTATTTAATGAGCCTATTTATTGAGCCTATTTAATAAGCCTATTTAATAAGCCTATTTAATAAGCCTCTTTATTGAGCCTATTTAATAAGTCTATTTAATAAGCCTATTTAATAAGCCTATTTATTGAGCCTATTTAATAAGCCTATTTATTGAGCCTATTTAATAAGCCTATTTAATAAGTCTATTTAATAAGCCTATTTAATAGGCCTATTTAATAAGCATATTTAATACGTCTATTTAATAAGTCTATTTAATTAGCCTATTTAATAAGTATATAATGTGCCTATTTAATAAGCCTATTTATTGAACCTATTTAATAAGCCTAATTATTGAGCCTATTTAATAAGCCTATTTATTGAGCCTATTTAATGAGCCTATTTATTGAGCCTATTTAATAAGACTATTTAATGAGCCTATTTAATAAGCCTATTTAATGAGTCTATTTAATACGCCTATTTAATAAGCCTATTTAATAAGCCGATTTAATAAGCCTATTTATGAAGCCTATTTAATGAGCCTATTTAATAGGCCTATTTATTGAGCCTGTTTAATAAGTCTATTTAATAAGCCTGTTTAATAAGCCTATTTAATAAGTATTTAATGAGCCTATTTAATAAGCCTAAGTTGCTGAATAAGCCTATTTAATAAGCCTAAGTTCCTGAAAAAACCTATTTAATAAGCCTATTTAATAAGCCTAAGTTGCTGAATAAGCCTATTTAATAAGCCTAAGTTTCTGAACTAAGCCTATTTAAAAATGCTATTTAATAAGCCTAAGTTGCTGAAATAAACCTGTTTAATAAGGCTAGTTAATAAGCATAAGTTGCTGAAATAAGCCTATTTAATAAGCCTAAGTTGCTGAAATAAGCCTATTTAATAAGGCTATTTAATAAGTCTAAGTTGCTGAAATAAACCTATTTAATAAGCCTAAGTTGCTAAAGTAAGCCTATTTAATGAGGCTATTTAATAAGTCTATTTAATAAGCCTATTTAATAAGCCTATTAATAAGCCTATTTAATACGCCTATTTAATAAGCCTATTTAAAAAGTCTATTTAATAAGCCTATTTAATAAGTCTATTTAATAAGTCTATTTAATAAGCCGATTTAATAAGTATTTAATGAGCCTATTTAATAAGCCTATTCATTGAGCCTATTTAATAAGCCTATTTATTGAGCCTATTTCATAAGCCTATTTAATAAGCCAATTTAATAAGCCTATTTATTGAGCCTATTTAATAAGTCTATGTAATAAGCCTATTTAATAAGCCTATTTAATAAGCCTAGTTAATAAGCCTACTTATTGAGCCTATTTAATAAGCCTATTTAATAAGCCTATTTAATAAGCCTCTTTATTGAGCCTATTTAATAAGTCTATTTAATAAGCCTATTTAATAAGCCTATTTATTGAGCCTATTTAATAAGCCTATTGATTGAGCCTATTTAATAAGCCTATGTAATAAGTCTATTTAATAAGCCTATATAATAGGCCTATTTAATAAGCATATTTAATACATCTATTTAATAAGTCTATTTAATTAGCCTATATAATAAGTATATAATGAGCCTATTTAATAAGCCTATTTATTGCGCCTATTTAATAAGCCTAATTATTGAGCCTATTTAATAAGCCTATTTATTGAGCCTATTTAATGAGCCTATTATTGAGCCTATTTAATAAGACTATTTAATGAGCCTATTTAATAAGCCTATTTAATAAGTCTATTTAATACGCCTATTTAATAAGCCTATTTAATAAGCCGATTTAATAAGCCTATTTATGAAGCCTATTTAATAGGCCTATTTATTGAGCCTGTTTAATAAGTCTATTTAATAAGCCTGTTTAATAAGCCTATTTAATAAGTATTTAATGAGCCTATTTAATAAGCCTAAGTTGCTGAATAAGCCTATTTAATTAGCCTAAGTTCCTGAAAAAAGCCTATTTAATAAGCCTAAGTTGCTGAATAAGCCTATTTAATAAGCCTAAGTTTCTGAACTAAGCCTATTTAAAAATGCTATTTAATAAGCCTAAGTTGCTGAAATAAACCTGTTTAATAAGGCTAGTTAATAAGCATAAGTTGCTGAAATAAGCCTATGTAATAAGCCTAAGTTGCTGAAATAAGCCTATTTAATAAGGCTATTTAATAAGTCTAAGTTGCTGAAATAAACCTATTTAATAAGCCTAAGTTGCTAAAGTAAGCCTATTTAATGATTCTATTTAATAAGTCTATTTAATAAGCCTATTTAATAAGCCTATTAATAAGCCTATTTAATACGCCTATTTAATAAGCCTATTTAATACGCCTATTTATTAAGCCTATTTAATAAGCCTATTTAATAAGCCTATTTAATAAGTCTATTTAATAAGCCTATTTAATAAGTCTATTTAATAAGTCTATTTAATAAGCCGATTTAATAAGTATTTAATGAGCCTATTTAATAAGCCTATTTATTGAGCCTATTTAATAAGCCTATTTATTGAGCCTATTTCATAAGCCTATTTAATAAGCCTATTTAATAAGCCTATTTATTGAGCCTATTTAATAAGTCTATGTAATAAGCCTATTTAATAAGCCTATTTAATAAGCCTATTTAATAAGCCTATTTATTGAGCCTATTTAATAAGCCTATTTAATAAGCCTATTTAATAAGCCTCTTTATTGAGCCTATTTAATGAGTCTATTTAATAAGCCTATTTAATAAGCCTATTTATTGAGCCTATTTAATAAGCCTATTTATTGAGCCTATTTAATAAGCCTATTTAATAAGTCTATTTAATAATCCTATTTAATAGGCCTATTTAATAAGTCTAAGTTGCTGAAATATGCCTATTTAATAAGACTAAATTGCTGAATAAGCCTATTTCATAAGCCTAAGTTGCATAAATAAGTCTTTTAAATAAGTCTAAGTTGCTGAAATAAGCCTATTTAATAAGCCTTGGTTGCTGAAATAAGCCTATTTAATAAGGCTATTTAATAAGCCTAAGTTGCTAAAATAAGCCTATTTAATAAGACTAAATTGCTGAATAAGCCTATTTCATGAGCCTAAGTTGCAGAAATAAGGCTATTTAATAGGCCTAAGTTGCTGAATAAGCCTATTTAATAAGCCTAAGTTGCTGAAATAAGCCTATTTAATAAGCCTAAGTTGCTGAAATACGCCTATTTAATAAGCTTAAGTTGCTGTAATAAGGCTATTTAATAAGTCTAAGTTGCTGAAAAAAGCCTAATTAATAAGCCTAAGTTGCTAAAATAAGACTATTTAATGAGGCTATTTAATAAGTCTATTTAATAAGCCTATTTAATAAGCCTATTTAATAAGCCTATTTAATAAGCATATTGAATACGTCTATTTAATAAGTCTATTTAATAAGCCTATTTTATAGGCCTATTTAATAAGCCTATTTATTGAGCCTATTTAATAAGTCTATTTAATGAGCCTATTTAATAAGCATATTTAATAAGTATTTAATGAGCCTATTTAATAAGTCTATTTAATAAGCCTATTTAATACGCCTATTTAATAAGTCTAAGTTGCTGAAATAAGCCTATTTAATAATCCTAAGTTGCTGAAATAAGCCTATTTAATAAGGCTATTGAATAAGCATAAGTTGCTGAAATAAACCTATTTAATAAGCCTAAGTTGCTAAAATAAGCCTATTTAATAAGCCTAAGTTGCTGAAATAAGCCTATTTAATAAGCTTAAGTTGCTGTAATAAGGATATTTAATAAGTCTAAGTTGCTGAAATAAGGCTATTTAATAAGGCTATTTAATAAGCCTAAGTTGCTGAATAAGCCTATTTAATAAGCCTAAGTTGCTGAAATAAGCCTATTTAATAAGCCTAAGTTGCTGAAATAAGCCTATTTAATAAGCCTAAGTTGCTGTAATAAGGCTATTTAATAAGGCTATTTAATAAGCATAAGTTGCTGAAATAAACCTATTTAATAAGCCTAAGTTGCTAAAATAAGCCTATTTAATAAGCCTAAGTTGCTGAAATAAGCCTATTTAATAAGCTTAAGTTGCTGTAATAAGGATATTTAATAAGTCTAAGTTGCTGAAATAAGGCTATTTAATAAGGCTATTTAATAAGCCTAAGTTGCTGAATAAGCCTATTTAATAAGCCTAAGTTGCTGAAATAAGCCTATTTAATAAGCCTAAGTTGCTGAAATAAGCCTATTTAATAAGCCTAAGTTGCTGTAATAAGGCTATTTAATAAGGCTATTTAATAAGCATAAGTTGCTGAAATAAACCTATTTAATAAGCCTAAGTTGCTAAAATAAGCCTATTTAATAAGCCTAAGTTGCTGAAATAAGCCTATTTAATAAGCTTAAGTTGCTGTAATAAGGCTATTTAATAAGTCTAAGTTGCTGAAATAAGGCTATTGAATAAGGCTATTTAATAAGCCTAAGTTGCTGAATAAGCCTATTTAATAAGCCTAAGTAGCTGAAATAAGCCTATTTAATAAGCCTAAGTTGCTGAAATAAGCCTATTTAATAAGCCTAAGTTGCTGTAATAAGGCTATTTAATAAGTTTAAGTTGCTGAAAAAAGGCTAATTAATAAGCCTAAGTTGCTAAAATAAGCCTATTTAATGAGGCTATTTAATAAGTCTATTTAATAAGCCTATTTAATAAGCCTATTTAATAAGCCTATTTAATAAGCATATTTAATACGTCTATTTAATAAGTCTATTTAATTAGCCTATTTAATAAGTATATAATGAGCCTATTTAATAAGCCTATTTATTGAGCCTATTTAATAAGCCTAATTATTGAGCCTATTTAATAAGCCTATTTATTGAGCCTATTTAATGAGCCTATTTATTGAGCCTATTTAATAAGACTATTTGATGAGCCTATTTAATAAGCCTATTTAATAAGTCTATTTAATACGCCTATTTAATAAGCCTATTTAATAAGCCGATTTAATAAGCCTATTTATTAAGCCTATTTAATGAGCCTATTTAATAGACCTTTTTATTGAGCCTGTTTAATAAGTCTATTTAAGAAGCCTGTTTAATAAGCCTATTTAATAAGTATTTAATGACCCTATTTAATAAGCCTAAGTTGCTGAATAAGCCTATGTAATAAGCCTAAGTTCCTGAAAAAAGCCTATTTAATAAGCCTATTTAATAAGCCTAAGTTGCTGAATAAGCCTATTTAATAAGCCTAAGTTTCTGAACTAAGCCTATTTAAAAATGCTATTTAATAAGTCTAAGTTGCTGAAATAAACCTGTTTAATAAGGCTATTTAATAAGCATAAGTTGCTGAAATAAGCCTATTTAATAAGCCTAAGTTGCTGAAATAAGCCTATTTAATAAGGCTATTTAATACGTCTATTTAATAAGCCTATTTAATAAGCCTATTTAATAAGCCTATTAATAAGCTTATTTAATACGCCTATTTAATAAGCCTATTTAATACGCCTATTTATTAAGCCTATTTATTGAGCCTATTTAATAAGCCTATTTAATAAGCCTATTTAATAAGTCTATTTAATAAGCCTATTTAATAAGTCTATTTAATAAGTCTATTTCATAAGCCTATTTAATAAGCCTATTTAATAAGCCTATTTATTGAGCCTATTTAATAAGTCTATGTAATAAGCCTATTTAATAAGCCTATTTAATAAGCCTATTTAATAAGCCTATTTATTGAGCCTCTTTATTGATCCTATTTAATAAGTCGATTTAATAAGCCTATTTAATAAGCCTATTTATTGAGCCTATTTAATAAGCCTATTTATTGAGCCTATTTAATAAGCCTATTTAATAAGTCTATTTAATAAGCCTATTCAATAGGCCTATTTAATAAGTCTAAGTTGCTGAAATAAGCCTATTTAATAAGACTAAATTGCTGAATAAGCCTATTTCATAAGCCTAAGTTGGAGAAATAAGTCTTTTTAATAAGTCTAAGTTGCTGAAATAAGCCTATTTTATAAGCCTTGGTTGCTGAAATAAGCCTATTTAATAAGGCTATTTAATAAGCCTAAGTTGCTAAATAAGCCTATTTAATAAGCCTAAGTTGCTGAAATATGCCTATTTAATAAGCCTAAGTTGCTGAAATACGCCTATTTAATAAGCTTAAGTTGCTGTAATAAGGCTATTTATTAAATCTAAGTTGCTGAAAAAAGCCTAATTAATAAGCCTAAGTTGCTAAAATAAGCCTATTTAATGAGGCTATTTAATAAGTCTATTTAATAAGCCTATTTAATAAGCCTATTTAATAAGCATATTGAATACGTCTATTTAATAAGTCTATTTAATAAGCCTATTTAATAGGCCTATTTAATAAGCCTATTTATTGAGCCTATTTAATAAGTCTATTTAATGAGCCTATTTAATAAGCATATTTAATAAGTATTTAATGAGCCTATTTAATAAGTCTATTTAATAAGCCTATTTAATAGGCCTATTTAATAAGTCTAAGTTGCTGAAATAAGCCTATTTAATAATCCTAAGTTGCTGAAATAAGCCTATTTAATAAGGCTATTTAATAAGCATAAGTTGCTGAAATAAGCCTATTTAATAAGCTTAAGTTGGTGTAATAAGGCTATTTAATAAGTCTAAGTTGCTAAAATAAGCCTATTTAATAAGCCTAAGTTGCTGAAATAAGCCTATTTAATAAGCTTAAGTTGCTGTAATAAGGCTATTTAATAAGTCTAAGTTGCTGAAATAAGCCTATTTAATAAGGCTATTTAATAAGCCTAAGTTGCTAAAATAAGCCTATTTAATAAGCCTAAGTTGCTGAAATAAGCCTATTTAATAAGCTTAAGTTGCTGTAAAAAGGCTATTTAATAAGTCTAAGTTGCTGAAATAAGGCTATTTAATAAGGCTATTTAATACGCCTAAGTTGCTGAATAAGCCTATTTAATAAGCCTAAGTTGCTGAATAAGCCTATTTAATAAGCCTAAGTTTCTGAAATAAGGCTATTTAATAAGCCTAAGTTGCTGAAATAAGCCTATTTAATAAGCTTAAGTTGCTGTAATAAGGCTATTTAATAAGTCTAAGTTGCTGAAAAAAGCCTAATTAATAAGCCTAAGTTGCTAAAATAAGCAGATTTAATAAGCCTAAGTTTCTGAACTAAGCCTATTTAAAAAGGTATATTTAATAAGTCTAAGTTGCTGAAATAAACCTATTTAAAAATGCTATTTAATAAGCCTAAGTTGCTGAAATAAACCTGTTTTATAAGGCTATTTAATAAGCATAAGTTGCTGAAATAAGCCTATTTAATAAGCCTAAGTTGCTGAATAAGCCTATTTCATAAGCCTAAGTTGCTGAAATAAGCCTTTTTAATATGTCTAAGTTGCTGAAATAAGCCTATTTAATAAGCCTAAGTTGCTGAAATAAACCTATTTAATAAGGCTATTTAATAAGCCTAAGTTGCTGAATAAGCCTATTTAATAAGTCTAAGTTGCTGAAATAAGGCTATTTAATAAGCCTAAGTTGCTGAAATAAGCCTCTTTAATAAGCCTACGTTGGTGAACTAAACCTATATAAAAAGGTCTATTTAATAAGTCTAAGTTGCTGAAAAAAAACTCTTTAAAAATGCTATTTAATAAGCCTAAATTGCTAGAAATAAACCTGTTTAATAAGGCTATTTAATAAGCATAAGTTGCTGAAATTAGCCTATTTAATAAGGCTATTTAATAAGTCTAAGTTGCAGAAATAAACCTATTTAATAATGCTATTTAATACGCCTAATTTGCTTAAATAAGCATATTTAATAAGCCTAAGTTGCTAAAATAAGCCTATTTAATAGGCCTATCTAATAAGTATAAGTTGCACAAATAAGCATATTTCATAAGCATATTTAATGAGCCTAAGTTGCTGAAATGTCTATTTAATAAGTCGATTTAATAAGTCTAAGTTGCTAACATAAGCCTATTTAATAAGGCGATTTAATAAGCCTAAGTTGCTGAAATAAGCCTATTTAATAAAGCTATTTAATGAGCCTAAGTTCCTGAAAAAAGCCTATTTAATATGGCTATTTAATGAGCCTAAGTTGCTGAAATAAGCCTATTTAATAAGCCTAAGTTTCTGAACTAAGCCTATTTAAAAATGCTATTTAATAAGCCTAAGTTGCTGAAATAAACCTGTTTAATAACGCTATTTAATAAGCATAAGTTGCTGAAATAAGCCTATTTAATAAGCCTAAGTTGCTGAAATAAGCCTATTTAATAAGGCTATTTAATAAGTCTAAGTTGCTGAAATAAACCTATTTAATAAGCCTAAGTTGCTAAAATAAGCCTATTTAATGAGGCTATTTAATAAGTCTATTTAATAAGCCTATTTAATAAGCCTATTTAATAAGCCTATTAATAAGACTATTTAATACGCCTATTTAATAAGCCTATTTAATACGCCTATTTATTAAGCCTATTTATTGAGCCTACTTAATAAGTCTATTTAATAAGCCTATTTAATAAGTCTATTTAATAAGTCTATTTAATAAGCCTATTTAATAAGTATTTAATAAGCCTATTTAATAAGCCTATTTATTGAGCCTATTTAATAAGCCTATTTATTGAGCCTATTTCATAAGCCTATTTAATAAGCCTATTTATTGAGCCTATTTAATAAGTCTATGTAATAAGCCTATTTAATAAGCCTATTTAATAAGCCTATTTAATAAGCCTATTTATTGAGCCTATTTAATAAGCCTATTTAATAAGCCTATTTAATAAGCCTCTTTATTGAGCCTATTTAATGAGTCTATTTAATAAGCCTATTTAATAAGCCTATTTATTGAGCCTATTTAATAAGCCTATTTATTGAGCCTATTTAATAACCCTATTTAATAAGTCTATTTAATAAGCCTATTTAATAGGCCTATTTAATAAGTCTAAGTTGCTGAAATAAGCCTATTTAATAAGACTAAATTGCTGAATAAGCCTATTTCATAAGCCTAAGTTGCAGAAATAAGCCTATTTAATAAGCCTAAGTTGCTGAATAAGCCTATTTAATAAGCCTAAGTTGCTGAAATAAGCCTATTTAATAAGCCTAAGTTGCTGAAATACGCCCATTTAATAAGCTTAAGTTGCTGTAATAAGGCTATTTAATAAGTCTAAGTTGCTGAAAAAAGCCTAATTAATAAGCCTAAGTTGCTAAAATAAGCCTATTTAATGAGGCTATTTAATAAGTCTATTTAATAAGCCTATTTAATAAGCCTATTTAATAAGCCTATTTAATAAGCATATTGAATACGTCTATTTAATAAGTCTATTTAATAAGCCTATTTTATAGACCTATTTAATACGCCTATTTATTGAGCCTATTTAATAAGTCTATTTAATGAGCCTATTTAATAAGCATATTTAATAAGTATTTAATGAGCCTATTTAATAAGTCTATTTAATAAGCCTATTTAATAGGCCTATTTAATAAGCCTAAGTTGCTGAAATAAGCCTATTTAATAAGCTTAAGTTGCTGTAATAAGGCTATTTAATAAGTCTAAGTTGCTGAAATAAGGCAATTTAATAAGGCTATTTAATAAGCCTAAGTTGCTGAATAAGCCTATTTAATAAGCCTAAGTTGCTGAAATAAGCCTATTTAATAAGTCTAAGTTGCTGAAATAAGCCTATTTAATAAGCCTAAGTTGCTGTAATAAGGCTATTTAATAAGGCTATTTAATAAGCCTAAGTTGCTGAATAAGCCTATTTAATAAGCCTAAGTTGCTGAAATAAGCCGATTTAATAAGCCTAAGTTGCTGAAATAAGCCTATTTAATAAGTTTAAGTTGCTGAAAAAAGCCTAATTAATAAGCCTAAGTTGCTAAAATAAGCCTATTTAATGAGGCTATTTAATAAGTCTATTTAATAAGCCTATTTAATAAGCCTATTTAATAAGCCTATTTAATAAGCATATTTAATACGTCTATTTAATAAGTCTATTTAATTAGCCTATTTAATAAGTATATAATGAGCCTATTTAATAAGCCTATTTATTGAGCCTATTTAATAAGCCTAATTATTGAGCCTATTTGATGAGCCTATTTAATAAGCCTATTTAATAAGTCTATTTAATACGCCTATTTAATAAGCCTATTTAATAAGCCGATTTAATAAGCCTATTTATGAAGCCTATTTAATGAGCCTATTTAATAGGCCTATTTATTGAGCCTGTTTAATAAGTCTATTTAATAAGCCTGTTTAATAAGCCTATTTAATAAGTATTTAATGACCCTATTTAATAAGCCTAAGTTGCTGAATAAGCCTATGTAATAAGCCTAAGTTCCTGAAAAAAGCCTATTTAATAAGCCTATTTAATAAGCCTAAGTTGCTGAATAAGCCTATTTAATAAGCCTAAGTTTCTGAACTAAGCCTATTTAAAAATGCTATTTAATAAGTCTAAGTTGCAGAAATAAACCTGTTTAATAAGGCTATTTAATAAGCATAAGTTGCTGAAATAAGCCTATTTAATAAGCCTAAGTTGCTGAAATAAGCCTATTTAATAAGGCTATTTAATAAGTTTAAGTTGCTGAAATAAACCTATTTAATAAGCCTAAGTTGCTAAAATAAGCCTATTTAATGAGGCTATTTAATAAGTCTATTTAATAAGCCTATTTAATAAGCCTATTTAATAAGCCTATTAATAAGCCTATTTAATACGCCTATTTAATAAGCCTATTTAATACGCCTATTTATTAAGCCTATTTATTGAGCCTATTTAATAAGCCTATTTAATAAGCCTATTTAATAAGTCTATTTAATAAGCCTATTTAATAAGTCTATTTAATAAGTCTATTTAATAAGCCTATTTAATAAGTATTTAATGAGCCTATTTAATAAGCCTATTTATTGAGCCTATTTAATAAGCCTATTTATTGAGCCTATTTCATAAGCCTATTTAATAAGCCTATTTAATAAGCCTATTTATTGAGCCTATTTAATAAGCCTATTTATTGAGCCTATTTAATAAGCCTATTTATTGAGCCTATTTAATAAGCCTATTTAATAAGTCTATTTAATAAGCCTATTTAATAGGCCTATTTAATAAGTCTAAGTTGCTGAAATAAGCCTATTTAATAAGCCTTGGTTGCTGAAATAAGCCTATTTAATAAGGCTATTTAATAAGCCTAAGTTGCTGAATAAGTCTATTTAATAAGCCTAAGTTGCTGAAATAAGCCTATTTAATAAGCCTAAGTTGCTGAAATACGCCTATTTAATAAGCTTAAGTTGCTGTAATAAGGCTATTTAATAAGTCTAAGTTGCTGAAAAAAGCCTAATTAATAAGCCTAAGTTGCTGAAATAAGCCTATTTAATAAGCTTAAGTTGCTGTAATAAGGCTATTTAATAAGTCTAAGTTGCTGAAATAAGGCTATTTAATAAGGCTATTTAATAAGCCTAAGTTGCTGAATAAGCCTATTTAATAAGCCTAAGTTTCTGAAATAAGGCTATTTAATAAGCCTAAGTTGCTGAAATAAGCCTATTTAATAAGCTTAAGTTGCTGTAATAAGGCTATTTAATAAGTCTAAGTTGCTGAAAAAAGCCTAATTAATAAGCCTAAGTTGCTAAAATAAGCAGATTTAATAAGCCTAAGTTTCTGAACTAAGCCAATTTAAAAAGGTATATTTAATAAGTCTAAGTTGCTGAAATAAACCTATTTAAAAATGCTATTTAATAAGCCTAAGTTGCTGAAATAAACCTGTTTTATAAGGCTATTTAATAAGCATAAGTTGCTGAAATAAGCCTATTTAATAAGCCTAAGTTGCTGAATAAGCCTATTTCATAAGCCTAAGTTGCTGAAATAAGCCTTTTTAATATGTCTAAGTTGCTGAAATAAGCCTATTTAATAATCCTAAGTTGCTGAAATAAACCTATTTAATAAGGCTATTTAATAAGCCTAAGTTGCTGAATAAGCCTATTTAATAAGTCTAAGTTGCTGAAATAAGGCTATTTAATAAGCCTAAGTTGCTGAAATAAGCCTCTTTAATAAGCCTACGTTGGTGAACTAAACCTATATAAAAAGGTCTATTTAATAAGTCTAAGTTGCTGAAAAAAAACTCTTTAAAAATGCTATTTAATAAGCCTAAATTGCTAGAAATAAACCTGTTTAATAAGGCTATTTAATAAGCATAAGTTGCTGAAATAAGCCTATTTAATAAGCCTAAGTTGCTGAAATTAGCCTATTTAATAAGGCTATTTAATAAGTCTAAGTTGCAGAAATAAACCTATTTAATAATGCTATTTAATACGCCTAATTTGCTTAAATAAGCATATTTAATAAGCCTAAGTTGCTAAAATAAGCCTATTTAATAGGCCTATCTAATAAGTCTAAGTTGCACAAATAAGCATATTTCATAAGCATATTTAATGAGCCTAAGTTGCTGAAATGTCTATTTAATAAGTCGATTTAATAAGTCTAAGTTGCTAACATAAGCCTATTTAATAAGGCTATTTAATAAGCCTAAGTTGCTGAAATAAGCCTATTTAATAAGGCTATTTAATGAGCCTAAGTTCCTGAAAAAAGCCTATTTAATAAGGCTATTTAATGAGCCTAAGTTGCTGAAATAAGCCTATTTAATAAGCCTAAGTTTCTGAACTAAGCCTATTTAAAAATGCTATTTAATAAGCCTAAGTTGCTGAAATAAACCTGTTTAATAAGGCTATTTAATAAGCATAAGTTGCTGAAATAAGCCTATTTAATAAGCCTAAGTTGCTGAAATAAGCCTATTTAATAAGGCTATTTAATAAGTCTAAGTTGCTGAAATAAACCTATTTAATAAGCCTAAGTTGCTAAAATAAGCCTATTTAATGAGGCTATTTAATAAGTCTATTTAATAAGCCTATTTAATAAGCCTATTTAATAAGCCTATTAATAAGCCTATTTAATACGCCTATTTAATAAGCCTATTTAATACGCCTATTTATTAAGCCTATTTATTGAGCCTACTTAATAAGTCTATTTAATAAGCCTATTTAATAAGTCTATTTAATAAGTCTATTTAATAAGCCTATTTAATAAGTATTTAATGAGCCTATTTAATAAGCCTATTTATTGAGCCTATTTAATAAGCCTATTTATTCAGCCTATTTCATAAGCCTATTTAATAAGCCTATTTATTGAGCCCATTTAATAAGTCTATGTAATAAGCCTATTTAATAAGCCTATTTAATAAGCCTATTTAATAAGCCTATTTATTGAGCCTATTTAATAAGCCTATTTAATAAGCCTATTTAATAAGCCTCTTTATTGAGCCTATTTAATGAGTCTATTTAATAAGCCTATTTAATAAGCCTATTTATTGAGCCTATTTAATAAGCCTATTTATTGAGCCTATTTAATAACCCTATTTAATAAGTCTATTTAATAATCCTATTTAATAGGCCTATATAATAAGTCTAAGTTGCTGAAATAAGCCTATTTAATAAGACTAAATTGCTGAATAAGCCTATTTCATAAGCCTAAGTTGCAGAAATAAGCCTATTTAATAAGCCTAAGTTGCTGAATAAGCCTATTTAATAAGCCTAAGTTGCTGAAATAAGCCTATTTAATAAGCCTAAGTTGCTGAAATACGCCTATTTAATAAGCTTAAGTTGCTGTAATAAGGCTATTTAATAAGTCTAAGTTGCTGAAAAAAGCCTAATTAATAAGCCTAAGTTGCTAAAATAAGCCTATTTAATGAGGCTATTTAATAAGTCTATTTAATAAGCCTATTTAATAAGCCTATTTAATAAGCCTATATAATAAGCATATTGAATACGTCTATTTAATAAGTCTATTTAATAAGCCTATTTTATAGGCCTATTTAATACGCCTATTTATTGAGCCTATTTAATAAGTCTATTTAATGAGCCTATTTAATAAGCATATTTAATAAGTATTTAATGAGCCTATTTAATAAGTCTATTTAATAAGCCTATTTAATAGGCCTATTTAATAAGCCTAAGTTGCTGAAATAAGCCTATTTAATAAGCTTAAGTTGCTGTAATAAGGCTATTTAATAAGTCTAATTTGCTGAAATAAGGCTATTTAATAAGGCTATTTAATAAGCCTAAGTTGCTGAATAAGCCTATTTAATAAGCCTAAGTTGCTGAAATAAGCCTATTTAATAAGCCTAAGTTGCTGAAATAAGCCTATTTAATAAGCCTAAGTTGCTGTAATAAGGCTATTTAATAAGGCTATTTAATAAGCATAAGTTGCTGAAATAAACCTATTTAATAAGCCTAAGTTGCTAAAATAAGCCTATTTAATAAGCCTAAGTTGCTGAAATAAGCCTATTTAATAAGCTTACGTTGCTGTAATAAGGCTATTTAATAAGTCTAAGTTGCTTAAATAAGGCTATTTAATAAGGCTATTTAATAAGCCTAAGTTGCTGAATAAGCCTATTTAATAAGCCTAAGTTGCTGAAATAAGCCGATTTAATAAGCCTAAGTTGCTGAAATAAGCCTATTTAATAAGTTTAAGTTGCTGAAAAAAGCCTAATTAATAAGCCTAAGTTGCTAAAATAAGCCTATTTAATGAGGCTATTTAATAAGTCTATTTAATAAGCCTATTTAATAAGCCTATTTAATAAGCCTATTTAATAAGCATATTTAATACGTCTATTTAATAAGTCTATTTAATTAGCCTATTTAATAAGTATATAATGAGCCTATTTAATAAGCCTATTTATTGAGCCTATTTAATAAGCCTAATTATTGAGCCTATTTGATGAGCCTATTTAATAAGCCTATTTAATAAGTCTATTTAATACGCCTATTTAATAAGCCTATTTAATAAGCCGATTTAATAAGCCTATTTATGAAGCCTATTTAATGAGCCTATTTAATAGGCCTATTTATTGAGCCTGTTTAATAAGTCTATTTAATAAGCCTGTTTAATAAGCCTATTTAATAAGTATTTAATGACCCTTTTTAATAAGCCTAAGTTGCTGAATAAGCCTATGTAATAAGCCTAAGTTCCTGAAAAAAGCCTATTTAATAAGCCTATTTAATAAGCCTAAGTTGCTGAATAAGCCTATTTAATAAGCCTAAGTTTCTGAACTAAGCCTATTTAAAAATGCTATTTAATAAGTCTAAGTTGCAGAAATAAACCTGTTTAATAAGGCTATTTAATAAGCATAAGTTGCTGAAATAAGCCTATTTAATAAGCCTAAGTTGCTGAAATAAGCCTATTTAATAAGGCTATTTAATAAGTTTAAGTTGCTGAAATAAACCTATTTAATAAGCCTAAGTTGCTAAAATAAGCCTATTTAATGAGGCTATTTAATAAGTCTATTTAATAAGCCTATTTAATAAGCCTATTTAATAAGCCTATTAATAAGCCTATTTAATACGCCTATTTAATAAGCCTATTTAATACGCCTATTTATTAAGCCTATTTATTGAGCCTATTTAATAAGCCTATTTAATAAGCCTATTTAATAAGTCTATTTAATAAGCCTATTTAATAAGTCTATTTAATAAGTCTATTTAATAAGCCTATTTAATAAGTATTTAATGAGCCTATTTAATAAGCCTATTTATTGAGCCTATTTAATAAGCCTATTTATTGAGCCTATTTCATAAGCCTATTTAATAAGCCTATTTAATAAGCCTATTTATTGAGCCTATTTAATAAGCCTATTTATTGAGCCTATTTAATAAGCCTATTTATTGAGCCTATTTAATAAGCCTATTTAATAAGTCTATTTAATAAGCCTATTTAATAGGCCTATTTAATAAGTCTAAGTTGCTGAAATAAGCCTATTTAATAAGACTAAATTGCTGAATAAGCCTATTTCATAAGCCTAAGTTGCAGAAATAAGTCTTTTTAATAAGTCTAAGTTGCTGAAATAAGCCTATTTAATAAGCCTTGGTTGCTGAAATAAGCCTATTTAATAAGGCTATTTAATAAGCCTAAGTTGCTGAATAAGCCTATTTAATAAGCCTAAGTTGCTGAAATAAGCCTATTTAATAAGCCTAAGTTGCTGAAATACGCCTATTTAATAAGCTTAAGTTGCTGTAATAAGGCTATTTAATAAGTCTAAGTTGCTGAAAAAAGCCTAATTAATAAGCCTAAGTTGCTAAAATAAGCCTATTTAATGAGGCTATTTAATAAGTCTATTTAATAAGCCTATTTAATAAGCCTATTTAATAAGCATATTGAATACGTCTATTTAATAAGTCTATTTAATAAGCCTATTTTATAGGCCTATTTAATAAGCCTATTTATTGAGCCTATTTAATAAGTCTATTTAATGAGCCTATTTAATAAGCATATTTAATAAGTATTTAATGAGCCTATTTAATAAGTCTATTTAATAAGCCTATTTAATAGGCCTATTTAATAAGTCTAAGTTGCTGAAATAAGCCTATTTAATAATCCTAAGTTGCTGAAATAAGCCTATTTAATAAGGCTATTTAATAAGCATAAGTTGCTGAAATAAACCTATTTAATAAGCCTAAGTTGCTAAAATAAGCCTATTTAATAAGCCTAAGTTGCTGAAATAAGCCTATTTAATAAGCTTAAATTGCTGTAATAAGGCTATTTAATAAGTCTAAGTTGCTGAAATAAGGCTATTTAATAAGGCTATTTAATAAGCCTAAGTTGCTGAATAAGCCTATTTAATAAGCCTAAGTTGCTGAAATAAGCCTATTTAATAAGCCTAAGTTGCTGAAATAAGCCTATTTAATAAGTCTAAGTTGCTGAAATAAGGCTATTTAATAAGGCTATTTAATAAGCCTAAGTTGCTGAAATAAGCCTATTTAATAAGCCTAAGTTGCTGAAATACGCCTATTTAATAAGCTTAAGTTGCTGTAATAAGGCTATTTAATAAGTCTAAGTTGCTGAAAAAAGCCTAATTAATAAGCCTAAGTTGCTGAAATAAGCCTATTTAATAAGCTTAAGTTGCTGTAATAAGGCTATTTAATAAGTCTAAGTTGCTGAAATAAGGCTATTTAATAAGGCTATTTAATAAGCCTAAGTTGCTGAATAAGCCTATTTAATAAGCCTAAGTTTCTGAAATAAGGCTATTTAATAAGCCTAAGTTGCTGAAATAAGCCTATTTAATAAGCTTAAGTTGCTGTAATAAGGCTATTTAATAAGTCTAAGTTGCTGAAAAAAGCCTAATTAATAAGCCTAAGTTGCTAAAATAAGCAGATTTAATAAGCCTAAGTTTCTGAACTAAGCCAATTTAAAAAGGTATATTTAATAAGTCTAAGTTGCTGAAATAAACCTTTTTAAAAATGCTATTTAATAAGCCTAAGTTGCTGAAATAAACCTGTTTTATAAGGCTATTTAATAAGCATAAGTTGCTGAAATAAGCCTATTTAATAAGCCTAAGTTGCTGAATAAGCCTATTTCATAAGCCTAAGTTGCTGAAATAAGCCTTTTTAATATGTCTAAGTTGCTGAAATAAGCCTATTTAATAATCCTAAGTTGCTGAAATAAACCTATTTAATAAGGCTATTTAATAAGCCTAAGTTGCTGAATAAGCCTATTTAATAAGTCTAAGTTGCTGAAATAAGGCTATTTAATAAGCCTAAGTTGCTGAAATAAGCCTCTTTAATAAGCCTACGTTGGTGAACTAAACCTATATAAAAAGGTCTATTTAATAAGTCTAAGTTGCTGAAAAAAAACTCTTTAAAAATGCTATTTAATAAGCCTAAATTGCTAGAAATAAACCTGTTTAATAAGGCTATTTAATAAGCATAAGTTGCTGAAATAAGCCTATTTAATAAGCCTAAGTTGCTGAAATTAGCCTATTTAATAAGGCTATTTAATAAGTCTAAGTTGCAGAAATAAACCTATTTAATAATGCTATTTAATACGCCTAATTTGCTTAAATAAGCATATTTAATAAGCCTAAGTTGCTAAAATAAGCCTATTTAATAGGCCTATCTAATAAGTCTAAGTTGCACAAATAAGCATATTTCATAAGCATATTTAATGAGCCTAAGTTGCTGAAATGCCTATTTAATAAGGCTATTTAATAAGCCTAAGTTGCTGAAATAAGCCTATTTAATAAGGCTATTTAATGAGCCTAAGTTCCTGAAAAAAGCCTATTTAATAAGGCTATTTAATGAGCCTAAGTTGCTGAAATAAGCCTATTTAATAAGCCTAAGTTTCTGAACTAAGCCTATTTAAAAATGCTATTTAATAAGCCTAAGTTGCTGAAATAAACCTGTTTAATAAGGCTATTTAATAAGCATAAGTTGCTGAAATAAGCCTATTTAATAAGCCTAAGTTGCTGAAATAAGCCTATTTAATACGGCTATTTAATAAGACTAAGTTGCTGAAATAAACCTATTTAATAAGCCTAAGTTGCTAAAATAAGCCTATTTAATGAGGCTATTTAATAAGTCTATTTAATAAGCCTATTTAATAAGCCTATTTAATAAGCCTATTAATAAACCTATTTAATACGCCTATTTAATAAGCCTATTTAATACGCCTATTTATTAAGCCTATTTATTGAGCCTACTTAATAAGTCTATTTAATAAGCCTATTTAATAAGTCTATTTAATAAGTCTATTTAATAAGCCTATTTAATAAGTATTTAATGAGCCTATTTAATAAGCCTATTTATTGAGCCTATTTAATAAGCCTATTTATTGAGCCTATTTCATAAGCCTATTTAATAAGCCTATTTATTGAGCCTATTTAATAAGTCTATGTAATAAGCCTATTTAATAAGCCTATTTAATAAGCCTATTTAATAAGCCTATTTATTGAGCCTATTTAATAAGCCTATTTAATAAGCCTATTTAATAAGCCTCTTTATTGAGCCTATTTAATGAGTCTATTTAATAAGCCTATTTAATAAGCCTATTTATTGAGCCTATTTAATAAGCCTATTTATTGAGCCTATTTAATAACCCTATTTAATAAATCTATTTAATAAGCCTATTTAATAGGCCTATTTAATAAGTCTAAGTTGCTGAAATAAGCCTATTTAATAAGACTAAATTGCTGAATAAGCCTATTTCATAAGCCTAAGTTGCAGAAATAAGCCTATTTAATAAGCCTAAGTTGCTGAATAAGCCTATTTAATAAGCCTAAGTTGCTGAAATAAGCCTATTTAATAAGCCTAAGTTGCTGAAATACGCCTATTTAATAAGCTTAAGTTGCTGTAATAAGGCTATTTAATAAGTCTAAGTTGCTGAAAAAAGCCTAATTAATAAGCCTAAGTTGCTAAAATAAGCCTATTTAATGAGGCTATTTAATAAGTCTATTTAATAAGCCTATTTAATAAGCCTATTTAATAAGCCTATATAATAAGCATATTGAATACGTCTATTTAATAAGTCTATTTAATAAGCCTATTTAATAGGCCTATTTAATACGCCTATTTATTGAGCCTATTTAATAAGTCTATTTAATGAGCCTATTTAATAAGCATATTTAATAAGTATTTAATGAGCCTATTTAATAAGTCTATTTAATAAGCCTATTTAATAGGCCTATTTAATAAGCCTAAGTTGCTGAAATAAGCCTATTTAATAAGCTTAAGTTGCTGTAATAAGGCTATTTAATAAGTCTAAGTTGCTGAAATAAGGCTATTTAATAAGGCTATTTAATAAGCCTAAGTTGCTGAATAAGCCTATTTAATAAGCCTAAGTTGCTGAAATAAGCCTATTTAATAAGCCTAAGTTGCTGAAATAAGCCTATTTAATAAGCCTAAGTTGCTGTAATAAGGCTATTTAATAAGGCTATTTAATAAGCATAAGTTGCTGAAATAAACCTATTTAATAAGCCTAAGTTGCTAAAATAAGCCTATTTAATAAGCCTAAGTTGCTGAAATAAGCCTATTTAATAAGCTTAAGTTGCTGTAATAAGGCTATTTAATAAGTCTAAGTTGCTGAAATAAGGCTATTTAATAAGGCTATTTAATAAGCCTAAGTTGCTGAATAAGCCTATTTAATAAGCCTAAGTTGCTGAAATAAGCCGATTTAATAAGCCTAAGTTGCTGAAATAAGCCTATTTAATAAGTTTAAGTTGCTGAAAAAAGCCTAATTAATAAGCCTAAGTTGCTAAAATAAGCCTATTTAATGAGGCTATTTAATAAGTCTATTTAATAAGCCTATTTAATAAGCCTATTTAATAAGCCTATTTAATAAGCATATTTAATACGTCTATTTAATAAGTCTATTTAATTAGCCTATTTAATAAGTATATAATGAGCCTATTTAATAAGCCTATTTATTGAGCCTATTTAATAAGCCTAATTATTGAGCCTATTTGATGAGCCTATTTAATAAGCCTATTTAATAAGTCTATTTAATACGCCTATTTAATAAGCCTATTTAATAAGCCGATTTAATAATCCTATTTATGAAGCCTATTTAATAGGCCTATTTATTGAGCCTGTTTAATAAGTTTATTTAATAAGCCTGTTTAATAAGCCTATTTAATAAGTATTTAATGACCCTATTTAATAAGCCTAAGTTGCTGAATAAGCCTATGTAATAAGCCTAAGTTCCTGAAAAAAGCCTATTTAATAAGCCTATTTAATAAGCCTAAGTTGCTGAATAAGCCTATTTAATAAGCCTAAGTTTCTGAACTAAGCCTATTTAAAAATGCTATTTAATAAGTCTAAGTTGCAGAAATAAACCTGTTTAATAAGGCTATTTAATAAGCATAAGTTGCTGAAATAAGCCTATTTAATAAGCCTAAGTTGCTGAAATAAGCCTATTTAATAAGGCTATTTAATAAGTTTAAGTTGTTGAAATAAACCTATTTAATAAGCCTAAGTTGCTAAAATAAGCCTATTTAATGAGGCTATTTAATAAGTCTATTTAATAAGCCTATTTAATAAGCCTATTTAATAAGCCTATTAATATGCCTATTTAATACGCCTATTTAATAAGCCTATTTAATACGCCTATTTATTAAGCCTATTTATTGAGCCTATTTAATAAGCCTATTTAATAAGCCTATTTAATAAGTCTATTTAATAAGCCTATTTAATAAGTCTATTTAATAAGTCTATTTAATAAGCCTATTTAATAAGTATTTAATGAGCCTATTTAATAAGCCTATTTATTGAGCCTATTTAATAAGCCTATTTATTGAGCCTATTTCATAAGCCTATTTAATAAGCCTATTTAATAAGCCTATTTATTGAGCCTATTTAATAAGCCTATTTATTGAGCCTATTTAATAAGCCTATTTATTGAGCCTATTTAATAAGCCTATTTAATAAGTCTATTTAATAAGCCTATTTAATAGGCCTATTTAATAAGTCTAAGTTGCTGAAATAAGCCTATTTAATAAGACTAAATTGCTGAATAAGCCTATTTCATAAGCCTAAGTTGCAGAAATAAGTCTTTTTAATAAGTCTAAGTTGCTGAAATAAGCCTATTTAATAAGCCTTGGTTGCTGAAATAAGCCTATTTAATAAGGCTATTTAATAAGCCTAAGTTGCTGAATAAGCCTATTTAATAAGCCTAAGTTGCTGAAATAAGCCTATTTAATAAGCCTAAGTTGCTGAAATACGCCTATTTAATAAGCTTAAGTTGCTGTAATAAGGCTATTTAATAAGTCTAAGTTGCTGAAAAAAGCCTAATTAATAAGCCTAAGTTGCTAAAATAAGCCTATTTAATGAGGCTATTTAATAAGTCTATTTAATAAGCCTATTTAATAAGCCTATTTAATAAGCATATTGAATACGTCTATTTAATAAGTCTATTTAATAAGCCTATTTTATAGGCCTATTTAATAAGCCTATTTATTGAGCCTATTTAATAAGTCTATTTAATGAGCCTATTTAATAAGCATATTTAATAAGTATTTAATGAGCCTATTTAATAAGTCTATTTAATAAGCCTATTTAATAGGCCTATTTAATAAGTCTAAGTTGCTGAAATAAGCCTATTTAATAATCCTAAGTTGCTGAAATAAGCCTATTTAATAAGGCTATTTAATAAGCATAAGTTGCTGAAATAAACCTATTTAATAAGCCTAAGTTGCTAAAATAAGCCTATTTAATAAGTCTAAGTTGCTGAAATAAGGCTATTTAATAAGGCTATTTAATAAGCCTAAGTTGCTGAAATAAGCCTATTTAATAAGCCTAAGTTGCTGAAATAAGCCTATTTAATAAACCTAAGTTGCTGTAATAAGGCTATTTAATAAGGCTATTTAATAAGCATAAGTTGCTGAAATAAACCTATTTAATAAGCCTAAGTTGCTAAAATAAGCCTATTTAATAAGCCTAAGTTGCTGAAATAAGCCTATTTAATAAGCTTAAGTTGCTGTAATAAGGCTATTTAATAAGTCTAAGTTGCTGAAATAAGGCTATTTAATAAGGCTATTTAATAAGCCTAAGTTGCTGAATAAGCCTATTTAATAAGCCTAAGTAGCTGAAATAAGCCTATTTAATAAGCCTAAGTTGCTGAAATAACCCTATTTAATAAGCCTAAGTTGCTGTAATAAGGCTATTTAATAAGTTTAAGTTGCTGAAAAAAGCCTAATTAATAAGCCTAAGTTGCTAAAATAAGCCTATTTAATGAGGCTATTTAATAAGTCTATTTAATAAGCCTATTTAATAAGCCTATTTAATAAGCCTATTTAATAAGCATATTTAATACGTCTATTTAATAAGTCTATTTAATTAGCCTATTTAATAAGTATATAATGAGCCTATTTAATAAGCCTATTTATTGAGCCTATTTAATAAGCCTAATTATTGAGCCTATTTAATAAGCCTATTTATTGAGCCTATTTAATGAGCCTATTTATTGAGCCTATTTAATAAGACTATTTGATGAGCCTATTTAATACGCCTATTTAATAAGCCTATTTAATAAGCCGATTTAATAAGCCTATTTATGAAGCCTATTTAATGAGCCTATTTAATAGGCCTATTTATTGAGCCTGTTTAATAAGTCTATTTAATAAGCCTGTTTAATAAGCCTATTTAATAAGTATTTAATGACCCTATTTAATAAGCCTAAGTTGCTGAATAAGCCTATGTAATAAGCCTAAGTTCCTGAAAAAAGCCTATTTAATAAGCCTATTTAATAAGCCTAAGTTGCTGAATAAGCCTATTTAATAAGCCTAAGTTTCTGAACTAAGCCTATTAAAAAATGCTATTTAATAAGTCTAAGTTGCTGAAATAAACCTGTTTAATAAGGCTATTTAATAAGCATAAGTTGCTGAAATAAGCCTATTTAATAAGCCTAAGTTGCTGAAATAAGCCTATTTAATAAGGCTATTTAATAAGTCTATTTAATAAGCCTATTTAATAAGCCTATTTAATAAGCCTATTAATAAGCTTATTTAATACGCCTATTTAATAAGCCTATTTAATACGCCTATTTATTAAGCCTATTTATTGAGCCTATTTAATAAGCCTATTTAATAAGCCTATTTAATAAGTCTATTTAATAAGCCTATTTAATAAGTCTATTTAATAAGTCTATTTAATAAGCCTATTTAATAAATATTTAATGAGCCTATTTAATAAGCCTATTTATTGAGCCTATTTAATAAGCCTATTTATTGAGCCTATTTCATAAGCCTATTTAATAAGCCTATTTAATAAGCCTATTTATTGAGCCTATTTAATAAGTCTATGTAATAAGCCTATTTAATAAGCCTATTTAATAAGCCTATTTAATAAGCCTATTTAATAAGTCTATTTAATAAGCCTATTTAATAGGCCTATTTAATAAGTCTAAGTTGCTGAAATAAGCCTATTTAATAAGACTAAATTGCTGAATAAGCCTATTTCATAAGCCTAAGTTGCAGAAATAAGTCTTTTTAATAAGTCTAAGTTGCTGAATATGCCTATTTAATAAGCCAAAGTTGCTGAAATAAGACTATTTAATAAGCCTATTTAATAAGCCTAAGTTGCTGAATAAGCCTATTTAATAAGCCTAAGTTGCTGAAATAAGCCTATTTAATAAGCCTAAGTTGCTGAAATACGCCTATTTAATAAGCTTAAGTTGCTGTAATAAGGCTATTTAATATGTCTAAGTTGCTGAAAAAAGCCTAATTAATAAGCCTAAGTTGCTAAAATAAGCCTATTTAATGAGGCTATTTAATAAGTCTATTTAATAAGCCTATTTAATAAGCCTATTTAATAAGCATATTGAATACGTCTATTTAATAAGTCTATTTAATAAGCCTATTTTATAGGCCTATTTAATAAGCCTATTTATTGAGCCTATTTAATAAGTCTATTTAATGAGCCTATTTAATAAGCATATTTAATAAGTATTTAATGAGCCTATTTAATAAGTCTATTTAATAAGCCTATTTAATAGGCCTATTTAATAAGTCTAAGTTGCTGAAATAAGCCTATTTAATAATCCTAAGTTGCTGAAATAAGCGTATTTAATAAGGCTATTTAATAAGCATAAGTTGCTGAAATAAACCTATTTAATAAGCCTAAGTTGCTAAAATAAGCCTATTTAATAAGCCTAAGTTGCTGAAATAAGCCTATTTAATAAGCTTAAGTTGCTGTAATAAGGCTATTTAATAAGTCTAAGTTGCTGAAATAAGGCTATTTAATAAGGCTATGTAATAAGCCTAAGTTGCTGAATAAGCCTATTTAATAAGCCTAAGTTGCTGAAATAAGCCTATTTAATAAGCCTAAGTTGCTGAAATAAGCCTATTTAATAAACCTAAGTTGCTGTAATAAGGCTATTTAATAAGGCTATTTAATAAGCATAAGTTGCTGAAATAAACCTATTTAATAAGCCTAAGTTGCTAAAATAAGCCTATTTAATAAGCCTAAGTTGCTGAAATAAACCTATTTAATAAGCTTAAGTTGCTGTAATAAGGCTATTTAATAAGTCTAAGTTGCTGAAATAAGGCTATTTAATAAGGCTATTTAATAAGCCTAAGTTGCTGAATAAGCCTATTTAATAAGCCTAAGTAGCTGAAATAAGCCTATTTAATAAGCCTAAGTTGCTGAAATAAGCCTATTTAATAAGCCTAAGTTGCTGTAATAAGGCTATTTAATAAGTTTAAGTTGCTGAAAAAAGCCTAATTAATAAGCCTAAGTTGCTAAAATAAGCCTATTTAATGAGGCTATTTAATAAGTCTATTTAATAAGCCTATTTAATAAGCCTATTTAATAAGCCTATTTAATAAGCATATTTAATACGTCTATTTAATAAGTCTATTTAATTAGCCTATTTAATAAGTATATAATGAGCCTATTTAATAAGCCTATTTATTGAGCCTATTTAATAAGCCTAATTATTGAGCCTATTTAATAAGCCTATTTATTGAGCCTATTTAATGAGCCTATTTATTGAGCCTATTTAATAAGACTATTTGATGAGCCTATTTAATACGCCTATTTAATAAGCCTATTTAATAAGCCGATTTAATAAGCCTATTTATGAAGCCTATTTAATGAGCCTATTTAATAGGCCTATTTATTGAGCCTGTTTAATAAGTCTATTTAATAAGCCTGTTTAATAAGCCTATTTAATAAGTATTTAATGACCCTATTTAATAAGCCTAAGTTGCTGAATAAGCCTATGTAATAAGCCTAAGTTCCTGAAAAAAGCCTATTTAATAAGCCTATTTAATAAGCCTAAGTTGCTGAATAAGCCTATTTAATAAGCCTAAGTTTCTGAACTAAGCCTATTTAAAAATGCTATTTAATAAGTCTAAGTTGCTGAAATAAACCTGTTTAATAAGGCTATTTAATAAGCATAAGTTGCTGAAATAAGCCTATTTAATAAGCCTAAGTTGCTGAAATAAGCCTATTTAATAAGGCTATTTAATAAGTCTATTTAATAAGCCTATTTAATAAGCCTATTTAATAAGCCTATTAATAAGCTTATTTAATACGCCTATTTAATAAGCCTATTTAATACGCCTATTTATTAAGCCTATTTATTGAGCCTATTTAATAAGCCTATTTAATAAGCCTATTTAATAAGTCTATTTAATAAGCCTATTTAATAAGTCTATTTAATAAGTCTATTTAATAAGCCTATTTAATAAGTATTTAATGAGCCTATTTAATAAGCCTATTTATTGAGCCTATTTAATAAGCCTATTTATTGAGCCTATTTCATAAGCCTATTTAATAAGCCTATTTAATAAGCCTATTTATTGAGCCTATTTAATAAGTCTATGTAATAAGCCTATTTAATAAGCCTATTTAATAAGCCTATTTAATAAGCCTATTTATTGAGCCTCTTTATTGAGCCTATTTAATAAGTCTATTTAATAAGCCTATTTAATAAGCCTATTTATTGAGCCTATTTAATAAGCCTATTTATTGAGCCTATTTAATAAGCCTATTTAATAAGTCTATTTAATAAGCCTATTCAATAGGCCTATTTAATAAGTCTAAGTTGCTGAAATAAGCCTATTTAATAAGACTAAATTGCTGAATAAGCCTATTTCATAAGCCTAAGTTGGAGAAATAAGTATTTTTAATAAGTCTAAGTTGCTGAAATAAGCCTATTTTATAAGCCTTGGTTGCTGAAATAAGCCTATTTAATAAGGCTATTTAATAAGCCTAAGTTGCTAAATAAGCCTATTTAATAAGCCTAAGTTGCTGAAATATGCCTATTTAATAAGCCTAAGTTGCTGAAATACGCCTATTTAATAAGCTTAAGTTGCTGTAATAAGGCTATTTATTAAGTCTAAGTTGCTGAAAAAAGCCTAATTAATAAGCCTAAGTTGCTAAAATAAGCCTATTTAATGAGGCTATTTAATAAGTCTATTTAATAAGCCTATTTAATAAGCCTATTTAATAAGCATATTGAATACGTCTATTTAATAAGTCTATTTAATAAGCCTATTTAATAGGCCTATTTAATAAGCCTATTTATTGAGCCTATTTTAATAAGTCTATTTAATGAGCCTATTTAATAAGCATATTTAATAAGTATTTAATGAGCCTATTTAATAAGTCTATTTAATAAGCCTATTTAATAGGCCTATTTAATAAGTCTAAGTTGCTGAAATAAGCCTATTTAATAATCCTAAGTTGCTGAAATAAGCCTATTTAATAAGGCTATTTAATAAGCATAAGTTGCTGAAATAAGCCTATTTAATAAGCTTAAGTTGCTGTAATAAGGCTATTTAATAAGTCTAAGTTGCTAAAATAAGCCTATTTAATAAGCCTAAGTTGCTGAAATAAGCCTATTTAATAAGCTTAAGTTGCTGTAATAAGGCTATTTAATAAGTCTAAGTTGCTGAAATAAGGCTATTTAATAAGGCTATTTAATAAGCCTAAGTTGCTGAATAAGCCTATTTAATAAGCCTAAGTTTCTGAAATAAGGCTATTTAATAAGCCTAAGTTGCTGAAATAAGCCTATTTAATAAGCTTAAATTGCTGTAATAAGGCTATTTAATAAGTCTAAGTTGCTGAAAAAAGCCTATTTAATAAGCCTAAGTTGCTAAAATAAGCAGATTTAATAAGCCTAAGTTTCTGAACTAAGCCTATTTAAAAAGGTATATTTAATAAGTCTAAGTTGCTGAAATAAACCTATTTAAAAATGCTATTTAATAAGCCTAAGTTGCTGAAATAAACCTGTTTTATAAGGCTATTTAATAAGCATAAGTTGCTGAAATAAGCCTATTTAATAAGCCTAAGTTGCTGAATAAGCCTATTTCATAAGCCTAAGTTGCTGAAATAAGCCTTTTTAATATGTCTAAGTTGCTGAAATAAGCCTATTTAATAAGCCTAAGTTGCTGAAATAAACCTATTTAATAAGGCTATTTAATAAGCCTAAGTTGCTGAATAAGCCTATTTAATAAGTCTAAGTTGCTGAAATAAGGCTATTTAATAAGCCTAAGTTGCTGAAATAAGCCTCTTTAATAAGCCTACGTTGGTGAACTAAACCTATATAAAAAGGTCTATTTAATAAGTCTAAGTTGCTGAAAAAAACCTCTTTAAAAATGCTATTTAATAAGCCTAAATTGCTAGAAATAAACCTGTTTAATAAGGCTATTTAATAAGCATAAGTTGCTGAAATAAGCCTATTTAATAAGCCTAAGTTGCTGAAATTAGCCTATTTAATAAGGCTATTTAATAAGTCTAAGTTGCAGAAATAAACCTATTTAATAATGCTATTTAATACGCCTAATTTGCTTAAATAAGCATATTTAATAAGCCAAAGTTGCTAAAATAAGCCTATTTAATAGGCCTATCTAATAAGTCTAAGTTGCACAAATAAGCATATTTCATAAGCATATTTAATGAGCCTAAGTTGCTGAAATATCTATTTAATAAGTCGATTTAATAAGTCTAAGTTGCTAACATAAGCCTATTTAATAAGGCTATTTAATAAGCCTAAGTTGCTGAAATAAGCCTATTTAATAAGGCTATTTAATGAGCCTAATTTCCTGAAAAAAGCCTATTTAATAAGGCTATTTAATGAGCCTAAGTTGCTGAAATAAGCCTATTTAATAAGCCTAAGTTTCTGAACTAAGCCTATATAAAAATGCTATTTAATAAGCCTAAGTTGCTGAAATAAACCTGTTTAATAAGGCTATTTAATAAGCATAAGTTGCTGAAATAAACCTATTTAATAAGCCTAAGTTGCTAAAATAAGCCTATTTAATGAGGCTATTTAATAAGTCTATTTAATAAGCCAATTTAATAAGCCTATTTAATAAGCCTATTAATAAGCCTATTTAATACGCCTATTTAATAAGCCTATTTAATACGCCTATTTATTAAGCCTATTTTTTGAGCCTACTTAATAAGTCTATTTAATAAGCCTATTTAATAAGTCTATTTAATAAGTCTATTTAATAAGCCTATTTAATAAGTATTTAATGAGCCTATTTAATAAGCCTATTTATTGAGCCTATTTAATAAGCCTATTTATTGAGCCTATTTCATAAGCCTATTTAATAAGCCTATTTATTGAGCCTATTTAATAAGTCTATGTAATAAGCCTATTTAATAAGCCTATTTAATAAGCCTATTTAATAAGCCTATTTATTGAGCCTATTTAATAAGCCTATTTAATAAGCCTATTTAATAAGCCTCTTTATTGAGCCTATTTAATGAGTCTATTTAATAAGCCTATTTAATAAGCCTATTTATTGAGCCTATTTAATAAGCCTATTTATTGAGCCTATTTAATAAGCCTATTTAATAAGTCTATTTAATAAGCCTATTTAATAGGCCTATTTAATAAGTCTAAGTTGCTGAAATAAGCCTATTTAATAAGACTAAATTGCTGAATAAGCCTATTTCATAAGCCTAAGTTGCAGAAATAAGTCTTTTTAATAAGTCTAAGTTGCTGAAATAAGCCTATTTAATAAGCCTTGGTTGCTGAAATAAGCCTATTTAATAAGGCTATTTAATAAGCCTAAGTTGCTGAATAAGCCTATTTAATAAGCCTAAGTTGCTGAAATAAGCCTATTTAATAAGCCTAAGTTGCTGAAATACGCCTATTTAATAAGCTTAAGTTGCTGTAATAAGGCTATTTAATAAGTCTAAGTTGCTGAAAAAAGCCTAATTAATAAGCCTAAGTTGCTAAAATAAGCCTATTTAATGAGCCTATTTAATAAGTCTATTTAATAAGCCTATTTAATAGGCCTATTTAATAAGCCTAAGTTGCTGAAATAAGCCTATTTAATAAGCTTAAGTTGCTGTAATAAGGCTATTTAATAAGTCTAAGTTGCTGAAATAAGGCTATTTAATAAGGCTATTTAATAAGCCTAAGTTGCTGAATAAGCCTATTTAATAAGCCTAAGTTGCTGAAATAAGCCTATTTAATAAGCCTAAGTTGCTGAAATAAGCCTATTTAATAAGCCTAAGTTGCTGTAATAAGGCTATTTAATAAGGCTATTTAATAAGCATAAGTTGCTGAAATAAACCTATTTAATAAGCCTAAGTTGCTAAAATAAGCCTATTTAATAAGCCTAAGTTGCTGAAATAAGCCTATTTAATAAGCTTAAGTTGCTGTAATAAGGCTATTTAATAAGTCTAAGTTGCTGAAATAAGGCTATTTAATAAGGCTATTTAATAAGCCTAAGTTGCTGAATAAGCCTATTTAATAAGCCTAAGTTGCTGAAATAAGCCGATTTAATAAGCCTAAGTTGCTGAAATAAGCCTATTTAATAAGTTTAAGTTGCTGAAAAAAGCCTAATTAATAAGCCTAAGTTGCTAAAATAAGCCTATTTAATGAGGCTATTTAATAATTCTATTTAATAAGCCTATTTAATAAGCCTATTTAATAAGCCTATTTAATAAGCATATTTAATACGTCTATTTAATAAGTCTATTTAATTTGCCTATTTAATAAGTATATAATGAGCCTATTTAATAAGCCTATTTATTGAGCCTATTTAATAAGCCTAATTTTTGAGCCTATTTGATGAGCCTATTTAATAAGCCTATTTAATAAGTCTATTTAATACGCCTATTTAATAAGCCTATTTAATAAGCCGATTTAATAAGCCTATTTATGAAGCCTATTTAATGAGCCTATTTAATAGGCCTATTTATTGAGCCTGTTTAATAAGTCTATTTAATAAGCCTGTTTAATAAGCCTATTTAATAAGTATTTAATGACCCTATTTAATAAGCCTAAGTTGCTGAATAAGCCTATGTAATAAGCCTAAGTTCCTGAAAAAAGCCTATTTAATAAGCCTATTTAATAAGCCTAAGTTGCTGAATAAGCCTATTTAATAAGCCTAAGTTTCTGAACTAAGCCTATTTAAAAATGCTATTTAATAAGTCTAAGTTGCTGAAATAAACCTGTTTAATAAGGCTATTTAATAAGCATAAGTTGCTGAAATAAGCCTATTTAATAAGCCTAAGTTGCTGAAATAAGCCTATTTAATAAGGCTATTTAATAAGTTTAAGTTGCTGAAATAAACCTATTTAATAAGCCTAAGTTGCTAAAATAAGCCTATTTAATGAGGCTATTTAATAAGTCTATTTAATAAGCCTATTTAATAAGCCTATTTAATAAGCCTATTAATAAGCCTATTTAATACGCCTATTTAATAAGCCTATTTAATACGCCTATTTATTAAGTCTATTTATTGAGCCTATTTAATAAGCCTATTTAATAAGCCTATTTAATAAGTCTATTTAATAAGCCTATTTAATAAGTCTATTTAATAAGTCTATTTAATAAGCCTATTTAATAAGTATTTAATGAGCCTATTTAATAAGCCTATTTATTGAGCCTATTTAATAAGCCTATTTATTGAGCCTATTTCATAAGCCTATTTAATAAGCCTATTTAATAAGCCTATTTATTGAGCCTATTTAATAAGTCTATGTAATAAGCCTATTTAATAAGCCTATTTAATAAGCCTATTTAATAAGCCTGTTTATTGAGCCTATTTAATAAGCCTATTTAATAAGCCTATTTAATAAGCCTCTTTATTGAGCCTATTTAATAAGTCTATTTAATAAGCCTATTTAATAAGCCTATTTATTGAGCCTATTTAATAAGCCTATTTATTGAGCCTATTTAATAAGCCTATTTAATAAGTCTATTTAATAAGCCTATTTAATAGGCCTATTTAATAAGTCTAAGTTGCTGAAATAAGCCTATTTAATAAGACTAAATTGCTGAATAAGCCTATTTCATAAGCCTAAGTTGCAGAAATAAGTCTTTTTAATAAGTCTAAGTTGCTGAAATAAGCCTATTTAATAAGCCTTGGTTGCTGAAATAAGCCTATTTAATAAGGCTATTTAATAAGCCTAAGTTGCTGAATAAGCCTATTTAATAAGTCTAAGTTGCTGAAATATGCCTATTTAATAAGCCTAAGTTGCTGAAATACGCCTATTTAATAAGCTTAAGTTGCTGTAATAAGGATATTTATTAAGTCTAAGTTGCTGAAAAAAGCCTAATTAATAAGCCTAAGTTGCTAAAATAAGCCTATTTAATAAGGCTATTTAATAAGTCTATTTAATAAGCCTATTTAATAAGAGTATTTAATAAGCCTATTTAATAAGCATATTGAATACGTCTATTTAATAAGTCTATTTAATAAGCCTATTTTATAGGCCTATTAAATAAGCCTATTTATTGAGCCTATTTAATAAGTCTATTTAATGAGCCTATTTAATAGGCCTATTTAATAAGTCTAAGTTGCTGCAATAAGCCTATTTAATAATCCTAAGTTGCTGAAATAAGCCTATTTAATAAGGCTATTTAATAAGCATAAGTTGCTGAAATAAGCCTATTTAATAAGCTTAAGTTGCTAAAATAAGCCTATTTAATAAGCTTAAGTTGCTGTAATAAGGCTATTTAATAAGTCTAAGTTGCTGAAATAAGGCTATTTAATAAGGCTATTTAATAAGCCTAAGTTGCTGAATAAGCCTATTTAATAAGCCTAAGTTGCTGAAATAAGCCTATTTAATAAGCCTAAGTTGCTGAAAAAAGCCTAATTAATAAGCCTAAGTTGCTAAAATAAGCCTATTTAATGAGGCTATTTAATAAGTCTATTTAATAAGCCTATTTAATGAGCCTATTTAATAAGCCTATTTAATAAGCATATTTAATACGTCTATTTAATAAGTCTATTTAATTAGCCTATTTAATGAGTATATAATGAGCCTATTTAATAAGCCTATTTATTGAGCCTATTTAATAAGCCTAATTATTGAGCCTATTTAATAAGCCTATTTATTGAGCCTATTTAATGAGCCTATTTATTGAGCCTATTTAATAAGACTATTTAATGAGCCTATTTAATAAGCCTATTTAATAAGTCTATTTAATACGCCTATTTAATAAGCCTATTTAATAAGCCAATTTAATAAGCCTGTTTATGATGCCTATTTAATGAGCCTATTTAATAGGCCTATTTATTGAGCCTGTTTAATAAGTCTATTTAATAAGCCTGTTTAATAAGCCTATTTAATAAGTATTTAATGAGCCTATTTAATAAGCCTAAGTTGCTGAATATGCCTATTTAATAAGCCAAAGTTGCTGAAATAAGACTATTTAATAAGCCTATTTAATAAGCCTAAGTTGCTGAATAAGCCTATTTAATAAGCCTAAGTTGCTGAAATAAGCCTATTTAATAAGTCTAAGTTGCTGAAATACGCCTATTTAATAAGCTTAAGTTGCTGTAATAAGGCTATTTAATAAGTCTAAGTTGCTGAAAAAAGCCTAATTAATAAGCCTAAGTTGCTAAAATAAGCCTATTTAATGAGGCTATTTAATAAGTCTATTTAATAAGCCTATTTAATAAGCCTATTTAATAAGCATATTGAATACGTCTATTTAATAAGTCTATTTAATAAGCCTATTTTATAGGCCTATTTAATAAGCCTATTTATTGAGCCTATTTAATAAGTCTATTTAATGAGCCTATTTAATAAGCATATTTAATAAGTATTTAATGAGCCTATTTAATAAGTCTATTTAATAAGCCTATTTAATAGGCCTATTTAATAAGTCTAAGTTGCTGAAATAAGCCTATTTAATAATCCTAAGTTGCTGAAATAAGCCTATTTAATAAGGCTATTTAATAAGCATAAGTTGCTGAAATAAGCCTATTTAATAAGCTTAAGTTGCTGTAATAAGGCTATTTAATAAGTCTCAGTTGCTAAAATAAGCCTATTTAATAAGCCTAAGTTGCTGAAATAAGCCTATTTAATAAGCTTAAGTTGCTGTAATAAGGCTATTTAATAAGTCTAAGTTGCTGAAATAAGGCTATTTAATAAGGCTATTTAATAAGCCTAAGTTGCTAAATAAGCCTATTTAATAAGCCTAAGTTGTTGAAATAAGCCTATTTAATAAGTCTAAGTTGCTGAAATACGCCTATTTAATAAGCTTAAGTTGCTGTAATAAGGCTATTTAATAAGTCTAAGTTGCTGAAAAAAGCCTAATTAATAAGCCTAAGTTGCTAAAATAAGCCTATTTAATGAGGCTATTTAATAAGTCTATTTAATAAGCCTATTTAATAAGCCTATTTAATAAGCATATTGAATACGTCTATTTAATAAGTCTATTTAATAAGCCTATTTTATAGGCCTATTTAATAAGCCTATTTATTGAGCCTATTTAATAAGTCTATTTAATGAGCCTATTTAATAAGCATATTTAATAAGTATTTAATGAGCCTATTTAATAAGTCTATTTAATAAGCCTATTTAATAGGCCTATTTAATAAGTCTAAGTTGCTGAAATAAGCCTATTTAATAATCCTAAGTTGCTGAAATAAGCCTATTTAATAAGGCTATTTAATAAGCATAAGTTGCTGAAATAAGCCTATTTAATAAGCTTAAGTTGCTGTAATAAGGCTATTTAATAAGTCTAAGTTGCTAAAATAAGCCTATTTAATAAGCCTAAGTTGCTGAAATAAGCCTATTTAATAAGCTTAAGTTGCTGTAATAAGGCTATTTAATAAGTCTAAGTTGCTGAAATAAGGCTATTTAATAAGGCTATTTAATAAGCCTAAGTTGCTAAATAAGCCTATTTAATAAGCCTAAGTTGCTGAAATAAGCCTATTTAATAAGCCTAAGTTGCTGAAAAAAGCCTAATTAATAAGCCTAAGTTGCTAAAATAAGCCTATTTAATGAGGCTATTTAATAAGTCTATTTAATAAGCCTATTTAATGAGCCTATTTAATAAGCCTATTTAATAAGCATATTTAATACGTCTATTTAATAAGTCTATTTAATTAGCCTATTTAATGAGTGTATAATGAGCCTATTTAATAAGACTATTTATTGAGCCTATTTAATAAGCCTAATTATTGAGCCTATTTAATAAGTCTATTTAATACGCCTATTTAATAAGCCTATTTAATAAGCCGATTTAATAAGCCTATTTATGATGCCTATTTAATGAGCCTATTTAATAGGCCTATTTATTGAGCCTGTTTAATAAGTCTATTTAATAAGCCTGTTTAATAAGCCTATTTAATAGGCCTATTTATTGAGCCTGTTTAATAAGCCTATTTAATAAGCCTATTTATTGAGCCTATTTAATAAGCCTAATTATTGAGCCTATTTAATAAGCCTATTTATTGAGCCTATTTAATGAGCCTATTTATTGAGCCTATTTAATAAGACTATTTGATGAGCCTATTTAATAAGCCTATTTAATAAGTCTATTTAATACGCCTATTTAATAAACCTATTTAATAAGCCGATTTAATAAGCCTATTTATGAAGCCTATTTAATGAGCCTATTTAATAGGCCTATTTATTGAGCCTGTTTAATAAGTCTATTTAATAAGCTTGTTTAATAAGCCTATTTAATAAGTATTTAATGACCCTATTTAATAAGCCTAAGTTGCTGAATAAGCCTATGTAATAAGCCTAAGTTCCTGAAAAAAGCCTATTTAATAAGCCTATTTAATAAGCCTAAGTTGCTGAATAAGCCTATTTAATAAGCCTAAGTTTCTGAACTAAGCCTATTTAAAAATGCTATTTAATAAGTCTAAGTTGCTGAAATAAACCTGTTTAATAAGGCTATTTAATAAGCATAAGTTGCTGAAATAAGCCTATTTAATAAGCCTAAGTTGCTGAAATAAGCCTATTTAATAAGGCTATTTAATAAGTTTAAGTTGCTGAAATAAACCTATTTAATAAGCCTAAGTTGCTAAAATAAGCCTATTTAATGAGGCTATTTAATAAGTCTATTTAATAAGCCTATTTAATAAGCCTATTTAATAAGCCTATTAATAAGCCTATTTAATACGCCTATTTAATAAGCCTATTTAATACGCCTATTTATTAAGCCTATTTATTGAGCCTATTTAATAAGCCTATTTAATAAGCCTATTTAATAAGTCTATTTAATAAGCCTATTTAATAAGTCTATTTAATAAGTCTATTTAATAAGCCTATTTAATAAGTATTTAATGAGCCTATTTAATAAGCCTATTTATTGAGCCTATTTAATAAGCCTATTTATTGAGCCTATTTAATAAGTATTTATTGAGCCTATTTAATAAGCCTATTTATTGAGCCTATTTAATAAGTCTATGTAATAAGCCTATTTAATAAGCCTATTTAATAAGCCTATTTAATAAGCCTGTTTATTGAGCCTATTTAATAAGCCTATTTAATAAGCCTATTTAATAAGCCTCTTTATTGAGCCTATTTAATAAGTCTATTTAATAAGCCTATTTAATAAGCCTATTTATTGAGCCTATTTAATACGCCTATTTATTGAGCCTATTTAATAAGCCTATTTAATAAGTCTTTTTAATAAGCCTATTTAATAGGCCTATTTAATAAGTCTAAGTTGCTGAAATAAGCCTATTTAATAAGACTAAATTGCTGAATAAGCCTATTTCATAAGCCTAAGTTGCAGAAATAAGTCTTTTTAATAAGTCTAAGTTGCTGAAATAAGCCTATTTAATAAGCCTTGGTTGCTGAAATAAGCCTATTTAATAAGGCTATTTAATAAGCCTAAGTTGCTGAATAAGCCTATTTAATAAGCCTAAGTTGCTGAAATATGCCTATTTAATAAGCCTAAGTTGCTGAAATACGCCTATTTAATAAGCTTAAGTTGCTGTAATAAGGCTATTTATTAAGTATAAGTTGCTGAAAAAAGCCTAATTAATAAGCCTAAGTTGCTAAAATAAGCCTATTTAATGAGGCTATTTAATAAGTCTATTTAATAAGCCTATTTAATAAGCCTATTTAATAAGCCTATTTAATAAGCATATTGAATACGTCTATTTAATAAGTCTATTTAATAAGCCTATTTTATAGGCCTATTTAATAAGCCTATTTATTGAGCCTATTTAATAAGTCTATTTAATGAGCCTATTTAATAAGCATATTTAATAAGTATTTAATGAGCCTATTTAATAAGTCTATTTAATAAGCCTATTTAATAGGCCTATTTAATAAGTCTAAGTTGCTGAAATAAGCCTATTTAATAATCCTAAGTTGCTGAAATAAGCCTATTTAATAAGGCTATTTAATAAGCATAAGTTGCTGAAATAAGCCTATTTAATAAGCTTAAGTTGCTGTAATAAGGCTATTTAATAAGTCTAAGTTGCTAAAATAAGCCTATTTAATAAGCCTAAGTTGCTGAAATAAGCCTATTTAATAAGCTTAAGTTGCTGTAATAAGGCTATTTAATAAATCTAAGTTGCTGAAATAAGGCTACTTAAAAAGGCTATTTAATAAGCCTAAGTTGCTGAATAAGCCTATTTAATAAACCTAAGTTGCTGAAATAAGCCTATTTACTAAGCCTAAGTTGCTGAAAAAAGCCTAATTAATAAGCCTAAGTTGCTAAAATAAGCCTATTTAATGAGGCTATTTAATAAGTCTATTTAATAAGCCTATTTAATGAGCCTATTTAATAAGCCTATTTAATAAGCATATTTAATACGTCTATTTAATGTCTATTTAATTAGCCTATTTAATGAGTATATAATGAGCCTATTTAATAAGCCTATTTATTGAGCCTATTTAATAAGCCTAATTATTGAGCCTATTTAATAAGCCTATTTATTGAGCCTATTTAATGAGCCTATTTATTGAGCCTATTTAATAAGACTATTTAATGAGCCTATTTAATAAGCCTATTTAATAAGTCTATTTAATACGCCTATTTAATAAGCCTATTTGATAAGCTGATTTAATAAGCCTATTTATGATGCCTATTTAATGAGCCTATTTAATAGGCCTATTTATTGAGCCTGTTTAATAAGTCTATTTAATAAGCCTGTTTAATAAGCCTATTTAATAAGTATTTAATGAGCCTATTTAATAAGCCTAAGTTGCTGAATAAGCCTATTTAATAACTCAAAGTTGCTGAAATAAGCCTATTTAATAAGCCTATTTAATAAGCCTAAGTTGCTGAATAAGCCTATTTACTAAGCCTAAGTTGCTGAAATAAGCCTATTTAATAAGTCTAAGTTGCTGAAATAAGGCTATTTAATAAGCCTAAGTTGCTGAAATAAGCCTATTTAATAAGCCTAAGTTGCTGAAATAAGGCTATTTAATAAGTCTAAGTTGCTGAAATAAGCCTATTTAATAAGCCGAAGTTGCTGAAATAAGTATATTTAATAAGCATAAGTTGCTGAAATAAGCCTATTTAATAAGTCTAAGTTGCTGAGATAAGGCTATTTAATAAGTCTAAGTTGCTGAAATAAGCCTATTTAATCAGCGTAAGTTGCTGAAATAAGCCTATTTAATAAGCCCAAGTTGCTGAAATAAGCCTATTTAATAAGGCTATTTAATACGCCTAAGTTGCTGAAATAAGCCTATTTAATAAGAGTAAGTTGCTGAAATACGGCTATTTAATAAGCCTAAGTTGCTGAAATAAGCCTATTTAATAAGCATAAGTTGCTGAAATAAGCCTATTTAATAAGCCTAAGTTGCTGAAATAAGTCTATTTAAAAAGGCTATTTAATAAGCATAAGTTGCTGAAATACGAGAATTTAATAAGCCTAAGTTGCTGAAATAAGCCTATTTAATATGGCTATTTAATAAGTCTAAGTTGCTGAAATAAACCATTTTAATAAGCCTAAGTTGCTAAAATAAGCCTATTTAATGAGGCTATTTAATAAGTCTATTTAATAAGCCTATTTAATAAGCCTATTTAATAAGCCTATTTAATAAGCCTATTTAATACGCCTATTTAATAAACCTATTTAATAAGTATTTAATGAGCCTATTTAATAAGTCTATTTAATAAGCCTTTTTAATAAGCCTATTTAATAAGTCTATTTAATAAGCCTATTTAATAAGTCTATTTAATAAGTCTATTTAATAAGCCTATTTAATAAGTATTTAATGTGCCTATTTAATAAGCCTATTTATTGAGCCTATTTAAAAAGCCTATTTTTTAGCCTATTTAATAGCCTATTTATTGAGCCTATTTAATAAGCTTAATAATTGAGCCTATTTCATAAGCCTATTTAATAAGTCTATTTAATATGCCTATTTCATAAGCCTATTTAATAAGCCTATTCAATAACTCTATTTAATAAGTCTATTTAATAAGCCTATTTAATAAGTATTTAATGAGCCTAATTAATAAGCCTATTTATTGAGCCTATTTAATAAGCCCATTTATTGAGCCTATTTAAAAAGCCTATTTAATAAGCCTATTTATTGAGCCTATTTAATCAACTTAGGCTGATTAAAAAGGCTTATTTCAGCAATTTAGGCTTATTAAATAGGCTTATTCAGCAACTTAGGCTTATTAAATAGCCTTATTAAATAGGCTTATTTCAGCAACTTAGGCTTATTAAATAGGCTTATTTCAGCAACTTAGACTTATTAAAAATACTTATTTCAGCAACTTAGGCTTATGAAATAGACTTATTCAGCAACTTATGCTTATTAAATAGTCTTATTTCAGCAACTTAGACTTATTAAATAGGCCTATTAAATAGGCTTATTAAATAGACTTATTAAATAGGCTCATTAAATACTTATTAAATAGGCTTATTAAATAGGCTTATTAAAATAGACTTATTAAATAGGCTCAATAAATAGGCTTATTAAATAGGCTTATTAAATAGGCTTAATAAATAGGCTTATTAAATAGACTTAATAAATAGACTTATTAAATAGGCACAATAAATAGGCTTATTAAATAGGCTTATTAAATATACTTATTAAATAGGCTCAATAAATAGGCTTATTAAATAGGCTCAATAAATGGGCTTATTAAATAGGCTCAATAAATAGGCTTATTAATTAGGCTCATTAAATACTTATTAAATAGGCTTATTAAATAGACTTATTAAATAGAGTTATTGAATAGGCTTATTAAATAGGCTTATGAAATAGGCTTATTAAATAGACTTATTAAATAGGCTTATGAAATAGGCTCAATTATTAAGCTTATTAAATAGGCTCAATAAATAGGCTTATTAAATAGGCTCAAAAAATAGGCTTTTTAAATAGGCTCAATAAATAGGCTTATTAAATAGGCTCATTAAATACTTATTAAATAGGCTTATTAAATAGACTTATTAAATATACTTATTAAATAGGCTTATTAAATAGACATATTAAATAGGCTTATTAAAAAGGCTTATTAAATAGACTTATTAAATAGGCTCATTAAATACTTATTAAATAGGTTTATAAATAGGCGTATTAAATAGGCTTATTAAATAGCCTCATTAAATAGGCTTATTAAATAGACTTATTAAATAGCCTCATTAAATAGGCTTATTTTAGCAACTTAGGCTTATTAAAATGGTTTATTTCAGCAACTTAGACTTATTAAATTGCCATATTAAATAGGCTTATTTCAGCAACTTAGGCTTATTAAATTGGCGTATTTCAGCAACTTATGCTTATTAAATAGCCTTTTTAAATAGGCTTATTTCAGCAACTTAGGCTTATTAAATAGGCTTATTTCAGCAACGTATGCTTATTAAATTGGCTTATTTCAGCAACTTAGACTTATTAATAGCCTTATCTCAGCAACTTAGACTTATTAAATAGGCTTATTTCAGCAACTTATGCTTATTAAATAGGCTTATTTCAGCAACTTAGACTTATTAAATAGCCTTATTTCAGCAACTTAGACTTATTAAATAGGCTTATTTCAGCAACTTATGCTTATTATATAGGCTTATTTCAGCAACTTAGACTTATTAAATAGCCTTATTTCAGCAACTTAGGCTTATTAAATAGGCTTATTTCAGCAACTTAGGCTAATTAAATAGGCTTATTCAGCAACTTAGGCTTATTAAATAGGCTTATTAAACAGGCTTATTAAATAGACTTATTAAACAGGCTCAATAAATAGGCCTATTAAATAGGCTCATTAAATAGGCTACCTAAATAGGCTTATTAAATCGGCTTATTAAATAGGCTTATTAAATAGGCTCATTAAATAGGCTTATTAAATAGCCTAATTAAATAGGCTTATTTTAGCAACTTAGGCTTATTTCAGTAACTTAGACTTATTAAATAGCCTTATTTCAGCAACTTAGGCTTATTAAATATGCTTATTTCAGCAACTTAGGCTTATTAAATAGCCTTATTTCAGCAACTTAGACTTATTAAATAGGCTTATTCATCAACTTAGGCTTAAATAGGCTTATTAAATAGGGTTATTAAATAGGCTTATTAAATAGGCTTATTAAATAAACTTATTAAATAGCCTCATTAAATAGGCTTATTTTAGCAACTTAGGCTTATTAAATAGGTTTATTTCAGCAACTTAGACTTATTAAATAGCCATATTAAATATGCTTATTTCAGCCACTTATGCTTATTAAATAGGCTTATTTCAGCAACTTATGCTTATTAAATAGCCTTATAAAATAGGCTTATTTCAGCAACTTAGGATTATTAAATAGGCTTATTTCAGCAACTTAGACTTATTAAATAGGCCTATGAAATATGCTTATTAAATAGACTTATTAAATAGGCTCATTAAATACTTATTAAATATGCTTATTAAATAGGCTTATTAAATAGACTTATTAAATAGGCTCAATAAATAGGCTTATTAAATAGGCCTATTAAATAGGCTTATTAAATAGACTTATTAAATAGACGTATTCAATATGCTTATTAAATAGGCTTATCAAATAGGCTTATTAAATAGGCTTATTAAATAGACTTATTAAATAGCCTCATTAAATAGGCTTATTTTAGCAACTTAGGCTTATTAATTAGGCTTTTTTCAGCAACTTAGGACTTATTAAATAGCCTTATTACAGCAACTTAAGCTTATTAAATAGGCTTATTTCAGCAACTTAGGCTTATTAAATAGGCTTATTTCAGAAACTTAGGCTTAAATAGGCTTATTAAATAGGGTTATTAAATAGGCTTATTAAATAGGCTTATTAAATAAACTTATTAAATAGCCTCATTAAATAGGCTTATTTTAGCAACTTAGGCTTATTAAATAGGTTTATTTCAGCAACTTAGACTTATTAAATAGCCATATTAAATATGCTTATTTCAGCCACTTAGGCTTATTAAATAGGCCTATTTCAGCAACTTATGCTTATTAAATAGCCTTATTAAATAGGCTTATTTCAGCAAGTTAGGATTATTAAATAGGCTTATTTCAGCAACTTAGACTTATTAAATAGGCCTATGAAATAGGCTTATTAAATAGACTTATTAAATAGGCTCATTAAATACTTATTAAATATGCTCATTAAATAGGCTTATTAAATAGACTTATTAAATAGGCTCAATAAATAGGCTTATTAAATAGGCCTATTAAATAGGCTTATTAAATAGACTTATTAAATAGACGTATTCAATATGCTTATTAAATAGGCTTATTAAATAGGCTTATTAAATAGGCTTATTAAATAGACTTATTAAATAGCCTCATTAAATAGGCTTATTTTAGCAACTTAGGCTTATTAATTAGGCTTTTTCAGCAACTTAGGACTTATTAAATAGCCTTATTACAGCAACTTAAGCTTATTAAATAGGCTTATTTCAGCAACTTAGGCTTATTAAATAGGCTTATTTCAGAAACTTAGGCTTATTAAATAGGCTTATTCAGCAACTTAGGCTTATTAAATAGCCTTATTAAATAGGCTTATTTCAGCAACTTAGGCTTATTAAATAGGCTTATTTCAGCAACTTAGACTTATTAAAAAGACTTATTTCAGCAACTTAGGCTTATGAAATAGGCTTATTCAGCAACTTAGCTTATTAAATAGGCTTATTTCAGCAACTTAGACTTATTAAATAGGCCTATTAAATAGGCTTATTAAATAGACTGATTAAATAGGCTCATTAAATACATATTAAATAGGCTTATTAAATAGATTTATTAATTAGACTTATTAAATAGGCTTATTAAATAGGCTTATTAAATAGGCTCATTAAATAGACTTATTAAATAGCCTCATTAAATAGTCTTATTTTAGCAACTTAGGCTTATTAAATAGGCTTATTTAAGCAACTTAGACTTATTAAATAGACTTATTTCAGCAACTTAGGCTTATTAAATAGGCTTATTTCAGCAACTTAGGCATATTAAATAGGCTTATTTCAGCAACTTAGACTTTTTAAATAGGCTTATTCAGCAACTTAGGCTTAAATAGGCTTATTAAATAGGCTTATTAAATAGGCTTATTAAATAGGCTTATTAAATAAACTTATTAAATAGCCTCATTAAATAGGCTTATTTTAGCAACATTAGGATTATTAAATAGGCTTATTTCAGCAACTTAGACTTATTAAATAGGCCTATTAAATAGGCTTATTAAATAGACTTATTAAATAGGCTCATTAAATACTTATTTAATAGGCTTATTAAATAGGCTTATTAAATAGACTTATTAAATAGGCTCAATAAATAGGCGTATTAAATAGGCTTATTAAATAGGCTTATTAAATAGGCTTATTAAATAGGCTTATTAAATATGCGTATTAAATAGACTTATTAAATAGGCTTATTAAATAGGCTCAATAAATAGGCTCATTAAATAGGCTCAATAAATAGGCTTATTAAATAGGCTCAATAAATAGGCTTATTAAATAGGCTTATTTCAGCAACTTATGCTTATTAAATATACTTATTTCAGCAACTTAGGCTTATTAAATAGGCTTATTTCAGCAACTTAGACTTATTAAATAGCCTTATTTCAGCAACTTAGGCTTATTAAATAGGCTTATTTCAGCAACTTAGGCTAATTAAATAGGCTTATTCAGCAACTTAGGCTTATTAAATAGGCTTATTAAACAGGCTTATTAAATAGACTTATTAAACAGGCTCAATAAATAGGCCTATTAAATAGGCTCATTAAATAGGCTTCCTAAATAGGCTTATTAAATCGGCTTATTAAATAGGTTTATTAAATAGGCGTATTAAATAGACTTATTAAATAGGCTTATTAAATAGGCTCAATAAATAGGCCTATTAAATAGGCTCAATAAATAGGCTAATTAAATAGGCTCAATAAATAGGCTCATTAAATAGACTCAATAAATAGGCTTATTAAATAGGCTCATTAAATACTTATTAAATAGGCTTATTAAATAGACTTATTAAATAGACTTATTAAATAGGCTTATTAATAGACTTATTAAATAGGCTTATTAAAAAGGCTTATTAAATAGACTTATTAAATAGGCTCATCAAATACTTACTAAATAGGTTCATTAAATAGGCGTATTAAATAGGCTTATTAAATAGGCTCAATAAATAGGCTTATTAAATAGGCTCAATAAATAGGCTTATTAAATAGCCTCAATAAATAGGCTCATTAAATAGGCTCAATAAATAGGCTTATTAAATAGGCTCATTAAATACTTATTAAATAGGCTTATTAAATAGATTTATTAATTAGACTTATTAAATAGGCTTATTAAATAGGCTCATTAAATAGGCTTATTAAATAGCCTAATTAAATAGGCTTATTTTAGCAACTTAGGCTTATTTCAGTAACTTAGACTTATTAAATAGCCTTATTTCAGCAACTTAGGCTTATTAAATAGGCTTATTTCAGCAACTTAGGCTTATTAAATAGCCTTATTTCAGCAACTTAGACTTATTAAATAGGCTTATTCAGCAACTTAGGCTTAAATAGGCTTATTAAATAGGGTTATTAAATAGGCTTATTAAATAGGCTTATTAAATAAACTTATTAAATAGCCTCATTAAATAGGCTTATTTTAGCAACTTAGGCTTATTAAATAGGTTTATTTCAGCAACTTAGACTTATTAAATAGCCATATTAAATATGCTTATTTCAGCCACTTAGGCTTATTAAATAGGCTTATTTCAGCAACTTATGCTTATTAAATAGCCTTATTAAATAGGCTTATTTCAGCAACTTAGACTTATTAAATAGGCCTATGAAATAGGCTTATTAAATAGACTTATTAAATAGGCTCATTAAATACTTATTAAATATGCTTATTAAATAGGCTTATTAAATAGACTTATTAAATAGGCTCAATAAATAGGCTTATTAAATAGGCCTATTAAATAGGCTTATTAAATAGACTTATTAAATAGACGTATTCAATATGCTTATTAAATAGGCTTATTAAATAGGCTTATTAAATAGGCTTATTAAATAGACTTATTAAATAGCCTCATTAAATAGGCTTATTTTAGCAACTTAGGCTTATTAATTAGGCTTTTTTCAGCAACTTAGGACTTATTAAATAGCCTTATTACAGCAACTTAAGCTTATTAAATAGGCTTATTTCAGCAACTTAGGCTTATTAAATAGGCTTATTTCAGAAACTTAGGCTTAAATAGGCTTATTAAATAGGGTTATTAAATAGGCTTATTAAATAGGCTTATTAAATAAACTTATTAAATAGCTTCATTAAATAGGCTTATTTTAGCAACTTAGGCTTATTAAATAGGTTTATTTCAGCAACTTAGACTTATTAAATAGCCATATTAAATATGCTTATTTCAGCCACTTAGGCTTATTAAATAGGCTTATTTCAGCAACTTATGCTTATTAAATAGCCTTATTAAATAGGCTTATTTCAGCAAGTTAGGATTATTAAATAGGCTTATTTCAGCAACTTAGACTTATTAAATAGGCCTATTAAATAGGCTTATTAAATAGACTTATTAAATAGGCTCATTAAATACTTATTAAATATGCTCATTAAATAGGCTTATTAAATAGACTTATTAAATAGGCTCAATAAATAGGCTTATTAAATAGGCCTATAAAATAGGCTTATTAAATAGACTTATTAAATAGACGTATTCAATATGCTTATTAAATGGGCTTATTAAATAGGCTTATTAAATAGGCTTATTAAATAGACTTATTAAAATAGCCTCATTAAATAGGCTTATTTTAGCAACTTAGGCTTATTAATTAGGCTTTTTCAGCAACTTAGACTTATTAAATAGCCTTATTACAGCAACTTAAGCTTATTAAATAGGCGTATTTCAGCAACTTAGGCTTATTAAATAGGCTTATTTCAGCAACTTAGGCTTATTAAATAGGCTTATTCAGCAACTTAGGCTTATTAAATAGCCTTATTAAATAGGCTTATTTCAGCAACCAAGGCTTATTAAATAGGCTTATTTCAGCAACTTAGACTTATTAAAAAGACTTATTTCTGCAACTTAGGCTTATGAAATAGGCTTATTCAGCAATTTAGTCTTATTAAATAGGCTTATTTCAGCAACTTAGACTTATTAAATAGGCCTATTAAATAGGCTTATTAAATAGACTGATTAAATAGGCTCATGAAATACTTATTAAATAGGCTTATTAAATAGGCTTATTAAATAGACTTATTAAATAGGCTCAATAAAGAGGCTTATTAAATAGGCTTATTAAAAAGGCTTATTAAATAGGCTCAATAAATAGGCTTATTAAATAGGCTTATTAAATAGGCTTATTAAATAGGCTTATTACATAGACTTATTAAATAGGCTCAATAAATAGGCTTATTAAATAGGCTTATTAAATAGGCTTATTAAATAGGCTCAATAAATAGGCTTATTAAATAGGCTCAATAAATAGGCTTATTGAATAGGCTCATTAAATACTTATTAAATAGGCTTATTAAATAGACTTATTAAATAGGCTCAATAAATAGGCTTATTAAATAGGCTTATTAAATAGGCGTAGTAAATAGGCTTATTAAATAGACTTATTAAATAGACTTATTAAATAGGCTTATTAATAGACTTATTAAATAGGCTTATTAAAAAGGCTTATTAAATAGACTTATTAAATAGGCTTATTAAAAATGCTCATTAAATACTTATTAAATGTGTTTATTAAATAGGCGTATTAAATAGGCTTATTAAATAGGCTTATTAAATAGGCTTATTAAATAGACTTATTAAATATCCTCATTAAATAGGCTTATTTTAGCAACTTGGGCTTATTAAATAGGTTTATTTCAGCAACTTAGACTTATTAAAGAGCCTTATAAAATAGGCTTATTTCAGCAACTTAGGCTTATTAAATAAGCTTATTTCAGCAACTTATGCTTATTAAATAGCCTTATTTCAGCAACTTAGACTTATTAAATAGGTTTATTTCAGCAACTTAGGCTTATTAAATATACCTTTTTAAATAGGCTTAGTTCAGAAACACAGGCTTATTAAATAGTCGTATTTCAGCAACTTAGGCTCATTAAATAGCCTTATTAAATAGGCTTATTTCAGCAACTTAGGCTTATTAAATAGGCTTATTTCAGCAACTTAGACTTATTAAATAGCCTTATTTCAGCAACTTAGGCTTATTAAATAGCCTTATTAAATAGGCTTATTTCAGCAACTTAGACTTATTAAATAGGTTTATTCAGCAACTTAGGCTTATTAAATAGGCTTATTCAGCAACTTAGGCTCATTAAATAGGCTTATTTCAGCAACTTAGACTTATTAAATAGGTTTATTCAGCAACTTAGGCTTATTAAATAGGCTCATTCAGAAACTTAGGCTTATTAAACAGGCTTATTTCAGCAACTTAGACTTATTAAATAGGCCTATTAAATAGACTGATTAAATAGGCTCATTAAATACTTATGAAATAGGCTTATTAAATAGACTTATTAAATAGGCTCAATAAAGAGGCTTATTAAATAGGCTTATTAAATAGATTTATTAAATAGGCTCAATAAATAGGCTTATTAAATAGGCTTATTAAATAGGCCTATTAAATAGGCCTATTAAATAGACTTATTAAATAGGCTCAATAAATAGGCTTATTAAATAGGCTTATTAAATAGGCTTATTAAATAGACTTATTAAATAGGCTTATTAAAAATGCTCATTAAATACTTATTAAATGTGTTTATTAAATAGGAGTATTAAATAGGCTTATTAAATAGGCTTATTAAATAGGCTTATTAAATAGACTTATTAAATATCCTCATTAAATAGGCTTATTTTAGCAACTTGGGCTTATTAAATAGGTTTATTTCAGCAACTTAGACTTATTAAAGAGCCTTATAAAATAGGCTTATTTCAGCAACTTAGGCTTATTAAATAAGCTTATTTCAGCAACTTATGCTTATTAAATAGCCTTATTAAACAGGTTTATTTCAGCAACTTAGGCTTATTAAATAGCATTTTTAAATAGGTTTATTTCAGCAACTTAGACTTATTAAATATACCTTTTTAAATAGGCTTAGTTCAGAAACACAGGCTTATTAAATAGTCTTATTTCAGCAACTTAGGCTCATTAAATAGCCTTATTAAATAGGCTTATTTCAGCAACTTAGACTTATTAAATAGCCTTATTTCAGCAACTTAGGCTTATTAAATAGCCTTATTAAATAGGCTTATTTCAGCAACTTAGACTTATTAAATAGGTTTATTCAGCAACTTAGGCTTATGAAATAGGCTTATTCAGCAACTTAGGCTCATTAAATAGGCTTATTTCAAACAACTTAGACTTATTAAATAGGTTTATTCAGCAACTTAGGCTTATTAAATAGGCTCATTCAGAAACTTAGACTTATTAAACAGGCTTATTTCAGCAACTTAGACTTATTAAATAGGCCTATTAAATAGACTTATTAAATAGGCTCAATAAATAGGCTTATTAAATAGGCTTATTAAATAGGCTTATTAAATAGGCTTATTAAATAGGCTCAATAAATAGGCTTATTAAATAGGCTCAATAAATAGGCTTATTAAATAGGCTCATTAAATACTTATTAAATAGGCTGATTAAATAGGCTTATTAAATAGGCTTATTAAATAGGCTTATTAAATAGGCATATTAAATAGGCTTATTAAATAGGCTTATTAAATAGACTTATTAAATAGCCTCATTAAATAGGCTTATTTTAGCAACTTAGGCTTATTAAATAGGTTTATTTCAGCAACTTAGACTTATTAAATAGCCTTATTAAATAGGCTTATTTCAGCAACTCAGGCTTATTAAATAGGCTTATTTCAGCAACTTATGCTTATTAAATAGCCTCATTAAACAGGTTTATTTCAGCAACTTAGGCTTATTAAATAGTATTTTTAAATAGGCTTAGTTCAGAAACTTAGGCTTATTAAATAGGCTTATTCAGCAACTTAGGCTTATTAAATAGGCTTATTTCAGCAACTTAGGCTTATTAAATAGGCTCATTCAGAAACTTAGGCTTATTAAATAGGCTTATTTCAGCAACTTAGACTTATTAAATAGGCCTATTAAATAGACTGATTAAATAGGCTCATTAAATACTTATGAAATAGGCTTATTAAATAGACTTATTAAATAGGCTCAATAAAGAGGCTTATTAAATAGGAATATTAAATTGGCTTATTAAATAGGCTCAATAAATAGGCTTATTAAATAGGCTTATTAAATAGGCTTATTAAATAGGCATATCAAATAGGCTTATTAAATAGACTTATTAAATAGCCTCATTAAATAGGCTTATTTTAGCAACTTAGGCTTATTAAATAGGTTTATTTCAGCAACTTAGACTTATTAAATAGCCTTATTAAATAGGCTTATTTCAGCAACTCAGGCTTATTAAATAGGCTTATTTCAGCAACTTATGCTTATTAAATAGCCTCATTAAACAGGTTTATTTCAGCAACGTAGGCTTATTAAATAGTATTTTAAATAGGCTTAGTTCAGAAACTTAGGCTTATTAAATAGGCTTATTTAAGCAACTTAGGCTCATTAAATAGCCTTATTAAATAGGCTTATTTCAGCAAATTAGGCTTATTAAATAGCCTTATTTCAGCAACTTAGGCTTATTAAATAGCCTTATTCAATAGGCTTATTTCAGCAACTTAGACTTATTAAATAGGTTTATTCAGCAACTTAGGCTTGTTAAATAGGCTTATTCAGCAACTTAGGCTTATTAAATAGGCTTATTTCAGCAACTTAGGCTTATTAAATAGGCTCATTCAGAAACTTAGGCTTATTAAATAGGCTTATTTCAGCAACTTAGACTTATTAAATAGGCCTATTAAATAGACTGATTAAATAGGCTAATTAAATATTTATGAAATAGGCTTATTAAATAGACTTATTAAATAGGCTCAATAAAGAGGCTTATTAAATAGGCTTATTAAATAGGCTTATTAAATAGGCTCAATAAATAGGCTTATTAAATAGGCTTATTAAATAGGCTTATTAAATAGGCCTATTAAATAGACTCATTAAATAGGCTCAATAAATAGGCTTATTAAATAGGCTTATTAAATAGGCTTATTAAATAGGCTCAATAAATAGGCTTATTAAATAGGCTCAATAAATAGGCTTATTAAATAGGCTCATTAAATACTTATTAAATAGGCTTATTAAATAGACGTATTAAATAGACTTATTAAATAGGCTTATTAAATAGACCTATTAAATAGGCTTATTAAAAAGGCTTATTAAATAGACTTAATGCATAGGCTAATTAAATACTTATTAAATAGGTGTATTAAATAGGTGTATTAAATAGGCTTATTAAATAGGCTTATTAAATAGACTTATTAAATAGCCTAATTAAATAGGCTTATTTTAGCAACTTAGGCTTATTAAATAGGTTTATTTCAGCAACTTAGACTTATTAAATAGCCTTATTAAATAGGCTTATTTCAGCAACTCAGGCTTATTAAATAGGCTTATTTCAGCAACTTATGCTTATTAAATAGCCTTATTAAACAGGTTTATTTCAGCAACTTAGGCTTATTAAATAGTATTTTTAAATAGGCTTAGTTCAGAAACTTAGGCTTATTAAATAGCCTTATTAAATAGGCTTATTTCAGCAACTTAGACTCATTAAATAGCTTATGAAATAGGCTTTTTTCAGCAACTTAAGCTCATTAAATAGCCTTATTAAATAGGCTTATTTCAGCAACTTAGGCTTATTAAATAGCCTTATTAAATAGGCTTATTTTAGCAACTTAGACTTATTAAATCGACTTATTAAATAGACATTTCAGCAACTTAGGCTCATTAAATATGCTTATGAAATATGCTTATTTCTGCAACTTAGACTTATTAGATAGGCCTATTAAATAGGCTTATTTGAGCAACTTAGGCTTATTAAATATGCTTATTTAAGCAAATTAGGCGTATTAAATAGCATTATTAAATAGGTTTATTTCTGCAACTTAGACTTATTAAATAGCCTTATTAAATAGGCTTATTTCAGCAACTTAGGCTTATTAAATAGGCTTATTTCAGCAACTTATGCTTATTAAATAGCCTTATTTCAGCAATTTAGACTTATTAAATAGGCTTATTCAGCAACATAGGCTTATTAAATAGCCTATTTAAATAGGCTTATTTCAGCAACTTAGGCTTATTAAATAGGCTTATTTCAGCAACTGAGACATATTAAAAAGGCTTATTTCAGCAACTTAGGCTTATGAAATAGGCTTATTCAGCAACTTAGGCTTATTAAATAGGCTTATTTCAGCAACTTATGCTTATTAAATAGCCTTATTAAACAGGTTTATTTCAGCAACTTAGGCTTATTAAATAGCATTTTTAAATAGGTTTATTTCAGCAACTTAGACTTATTAAATAAACCTTTTTAAATAGGCTTAGTTCAGAAACTTAGGCTTATTAAGTAGACTTATTTCAGCAACTTAGGCTCATTAAATAGCCTTATTAAATAGGCTTATTTCAGCAACTTAGGATTATTAAATAGGCTTATTTCAGCAACTTAAACTTATTAAATAGCCTTATTTCAGCAACTTAGGCTTATTAAATACCCTTATTTCAGCAACTTAGACTTATTAAATAGGCTTATTCAGCAACTTGGGCTTATTAAATAGCCTTATTAAATAGGCTTATTTCAGCAACTTAGACTTATTAAATAGGCCTATTAAATAGACTTATTAAATAGACTTATTAAATAGGCTCATTAAATACTTATTAAGTAGGCATATTAACTAGACATATTAAATAGACTTATTAAATAGACTTTTTAAATAGGCTGATTAAAAATGCTCATTAAATACTTATTAAATGTGTTTATTAAATAGGCGTATTAAATAGGCTTATTAAATAGGCTTATTAAATAGGCTTATTAAATAGACTTATTAAAGAGCCTTATTAAATAGGCTTATTTCAGCAACTTGGGCTTATTAAATAAGCTTATTTCAGCAACTTATGCTTGTTAAATAGCCTTATTAAACAGGTTTATTTCAGCAACTTAGGCTTATTAAATAGCATTTTTAAATAGGTTTATTTCAGCAACTTAGACTTATTAAATATACCTTTTTAAATAGGCTTAGTTCAGAAACTCAGGCTTATTAAATAGTCTTATTTCAGCAACTTAGGCTCATTAAATAGCCTTATTAAATAGGCTTATTTCAGCAACTTAGGCTTATTAAATAGGCTTATTTCAGCAACTTAGACTTATTAAATAGTCTTATTTCAGCAACTTAGGCTTATTAAATAGCCTTATTTCAGAAACTTAGACTTATTAAATAGGCTTATTCAGCAACTTAGGCTTATTAAATAGCCTTATTAAATAGGCTTATTTCAGCAAATTAGACTTATTAAATAGGTTTATTCAGCAACTTAGGCTTATTAAATAGGCTTATTCAGCAACTTAGGCTTATTAAATAGGCTTATTTCAGCAACTTAGGCTTATTAAATAGGCTCATTCAGAAACTTACGCTTATTAAATAGGCTTATTTCAGCAACTTAGACTTATTAAATAGGCCTATTAAATAGACTGATTAAATAGGCTCATTAAATACTTATTAAATAGGCTTATTAAATAGACTTATTAAATAGGCTCAATAAAGAGGCTTATTAAATAGGCTTATTAAATAGACTTATTAAATAGGCTCAATAAATAGGCTTATTAAATAGGCTTATTAAATAGGCTTATTAAATAGGCGTATTAAATAGACTTATTAAATAGGCTCAATAAATAGGCTTATTAAATAGGCTTATTAAATAGTCTTATTAAATAGGCTCAATAAATAGGCTTATTAAATAGGCTCAATAAATAGGCTTATTAAATAGGTTCATTAAATACTTATTAAATAGGCTTATTAAAATGGCTTATTAAATAGACTTAATACATAGGCTCATTAAATACTTATTAAATAGGTGTATTAAATAGGCGTATTAAATAAGCTTATTAATAGGCATATTAAATAGGCTTATTAAACAGGTTTATTTCAGCAACTTAGGCTTATTAAATAGTATTTTTAAATAGGCTTAGTTCAGAAACTTAGGCTTATTAAATAGGCTTATTTCAGCAACTTAGGCTCATTAAATAGCCTTATTAAATAGGCTTTTTTCAGCAACTTAGGCTCATTAAATAGCCTTATTAAATAGGCTTATTTCAGCAACTTAGGCTTATTAAATAGCCTTATTAAATAGGCTTATTTTAGCAACTTAGACTTATTAAACCGACTTATTAAATAGACATTTCAGCAACTTAGGCTCATTAAATATGCTTATGAAATATGCTTATTTCTGCAACTTAGACTTATTAGATAGGCCTATTAAATAGGCTTATTTTAGCAACTTAGGCTTATTAAATATGCTTATTTAAGCAAATTAGGCGTATTAAATAGCATTATTAAATAGGTTCATTTCTGCAACTTAGACTTATTAAATAGCCTTATTAAATAGGATTATTTCAGCAACTTAGGCTTATTAAATAGGCTTATTTCAGCAACTTATGCTTATTAAATAGCCTTATTAAACAGGTTTATTTCTAGCAATTTAGGCTTATTAAATAGCATTTTTAAATAGGTTTTTTTCAGCAACTTAGACTTATTAAATAGACCTTTTTATATAGGCTTAGTTCACCAACGTAGGCTTATTAAATAGGCTTATTTCAGCAACTTAGGCTTATTAAATAGCCTTATTTCAGCAACTTAGACTTATTAAATAGGCTTATTCAGCAACTTACGCTTATTAAATAGCCTTATTAAATAGGATTATTTCAGCAACTTAGGCTTATTAAATAGCCTTATTAAATAGGCTTATTTTAGCAACTTATATTTATTAAACCGACTTATTAAATAGACATTTCAGCAACTTAGGCTCATTAAATATGCTTTTGAAATATGCTTATTTCTGCAACTTAGACTTATTAGATAGGCCTATTAAATAGGCTTATTTTAGCAACTTAGGCTTATTAAATATGCTTATTTAAGCAAATTAGGCGTATTAAATAGCATTATTAAATAGGTTCATTTCTGCATCTTAGACTTATTAAATAGCCTTATTAAATAGGCTTATTTCAGCAACTTAGGCTTATTAAATAGGCTTATTTCAGCAACTTATGCTTATTAAATAGCCTTATTAAACAGGTTTATTTCTAGCAATAGGTTTTTTTCAGCAACTTAGACTTATTAAATAGACCTTTTTATATAGGCTTAGTTCACCAACGTAGGCTTATTAAATAGGCTTATTTCAGCAACTTATGCTTATTAAATAGCCTTTTACAGCAACTTAGGCTTATTAAATAGGCTTATTTCAGAAACTTAGGCTTATTAAATAGGCTTATTCAGCAACTTAGACTTATTAAATAGCCTTATTAAATAGGCTTATTTCAGCAACTTAGGCTTATTAAATAGGCTTATTTCAGCAACTTAGACTTATTAAATAGCCTTATTTCAGCAACTTAGGCTTATTAAATAGGCTTATTTCAGCAGCTTATGCTTATTAAATAGCCTTATTAAATAGGCTTATTTCATCAACTTAGGATTATTAAATAGGCTTATTTCAGCAACTTAGACATATTAAAAATGCTTATTTCAGCAACTTAGGCTTATGAAATAGGCTTATTCAGCAACTTAGGCTTATTAAATAGGCTTATTTCAGCAACTTATGCTTATTAAATAGCCTTATAAAACAGGTTTATTTCAGCAACTTAGGCTTATTAAATAGCATTTTTAAATAGGTTTATTTCAGCAACTTAGACTTATTAAATATACCTTTTTAAATAGGCTTAGTTCAGAAACTTAGGCTTATTAAATAGGCTTATTTTAGCAATGTAGGCTTATTAATTAGGCTTTTTTCAGCAACTTAGACTTATTAAATAGCCTTATTACAGCAACTTAAGCTTATTAAATAGGCTTATTTCAGCAACTTAGGCTTATTAAATAGGCTTATTTCAGAAACTTAGGCTTATTAAATAGGCTTATTCAGCAACTTAGGCTTATTAAATAGCCTTATTAAATAGGCTTATTTCAGCAACTTAGGCTTATTAAATAGGCTTATTTCAGCAACTTAGACTTATTAAATAGCCTTATTTCAGCAACTTAGGCTTATTAAATAGGCTTATTTCAGCAACTTAGACTTATTAAATAGCCCTATTAAATAGGCTTATTAAATAGACTTATTAAATAGGCTCAATAAATAGGCGTATTAAATAGGCTTATTAAATAGGCTTATTAAATATACTTATTAAATAGGCTTATTAAAAAGGCTTATTAAATAGACTTGTTAAACAGGCTCATTTAATACTTATTAAATAGGTTTATTAAATAGGCGTATTAAATAGGCTTATTAAATAGGCTCAATAAATAGGCTTATTAAATGGGCTTATTAAATAGGCTCATTAAATAGGCTCAATAATTCGGCTTAGTAAATAGGCTCAATAAATAGGCTTATTAAATAGGCTCATTATATACTTATTAAATAGGCTTATTAAATAGACTTATTAAATAGACGTATTAAATATGCTTATTAAATAGGCTTATTAAATAGGCTTATTAAATAGGCTTATTAAATAGGCTTATTAAATAGACTTTTTAAATAGCCTCATTAAATAGGCTTATTTGAGCAACTTAGGCTTATTAATTAGTCTTTTTTCAGCAACTTAGACTTGTTAAATAGCCTTATTACAGCAACTTAGGCTTATTAAATAGGCTTATTTCAGCAACTTAGGCTTATTAAATAGGCTTATTTCAGCAACTTAGGCTTATTAAATAGGCTTATTTCAGCAACTTAGGCGTATTAAATAGCCTTATTTCAGCAACTTAGACTTATTAAATAGGATTATTCAGCAACTTAGGCTTAAATAGGCTTATTAAATAGGCTTATAAAATAGGCTTATTAAATAGGCTTATTAAATAGACTTTTTAAATAGCCTCATTAAATAGGCTCATTTTAGCAACTTAGGCTTATTAAATAGCCATCTTAAATATGCTTATTTCAGCAACTTAGGCTTATTAAATGGGCTTATTTCAGCAGCTTATGCTTATTAAATAGCCTTATTAAATAGGCTTATTTCAGCAACATTAGGATTATTAAATAGGCTTATTTCAGCAACTTAGACTTATTAAATAGGCCTATTAAATAGGCTTATTAAATAGACTTATTAAATAGGCTCATTAAATACTTATTAAATAAGCTTATTAAATAGGCTTATTAAATAGACTTATTAAATAGGCTCAATAAATAGGCATATTAAATAGGCTTATTAAATAGGCTTATTAAATAGGCTTATTAAATAGGCTTATTAAATATGCGTATTAAATAGACTTATTAAATAGGCTTATTAAATAGGCTCAATAAATAGGCTTATTAAATAGGCTCAATAAATAGGATTATTAAATAGGCTCAATAAATAGGCTTATTAAATAGGCTCAATAAATAGGCGTATTAAATAGGCTTATTAATAGGCGTATTAAATAGGCTTATTAAATAGGCTTATTAAATAGGCTTATTTCAGCAACTCAGGCTTATTAAATAGGCTTATTTCAGCAACTTATGCTTATTAAATAGCCTTATTAAACAGGTTTATTTCAGCAACTTAGGCTTATTAAATAGTATTTTTAAATAGGCTTAGTTCAGAAACTTAGGCTTATTAAATAGGCTTATTTCAGCAACTTAGGCTCATTAAATAGCCTTATTAAATAGGCTTTTTTCAGCAACTTAGGCTCATTAAATAGCCTTATTAAATAGGCTTATTTCAGCAACTTAGGCTTATTAAATAGCCTTATTAAATAGGCTTATTTTAGCAACTTAGACTTATTAAACCGACTTATTAAATAGACATTTCAGCAACTTAGGCTCATTAAATATGCTTATGAAATATGCTTATTTCTGCAACTTAGACTTATTAGATAGGCCTATTAAATAGGCTTATTTTAGCAACTTAGGCTTATTAAATATGCTTATTTAAGCAAATTAGGCGTATTAAATAGCATTATTAAATAGGTTCATTTCTGCAACTTAGACTTATTAAATAGCCTTATTAAATAGGCTTATTTCAGCAACTTAGGCTTATTAAATAGGCTTATTTCAGCAACTTATGCTTATTAAATAGCCTTATTAAACAGGTTTATTTCTAGCAATTTAGGCTTATTAAATAGCATTTTTAAATAGGTTTTTTTCAGCAACTTAGACTTATTAAATAGACCTTTTTATATAGGCTTAGTTCACCAACGTAGGCTTATTAAATAGGCTTATTTCAGCAACTTAGGCTTATTAAATAGCCTTATTTCAGCAACTTAGACTTATTAAATAGGCTTATTCAGCAACTTACGCTTATTAAATAGCCTTATTAAATAGGATTATTTCAGCAACTTAGGCTTATTAAATAGCCTTATTAAATAGGCTTATTTTAGCAACTTATATTTATTAAACCGACTTATTAAATAGACATTTCAGCAACTTAGGCTCATTAAATATGCTTTTGAAATATGCTTATTTCTGCAACTTAGACTTATTAGATAGGCCTATTAAATAGGCTTATTTTAGCAACTTAGGCTTATTAAATATGCTTATTTAAGCAAATTAGGCGTATTAAATAGCATTATTAAATAGGTTCATTTCTGCATCTTAGACTTATTAAATAGCCTTATTAAATAGGCTTATTTCAGCAACTTAGGCTTATTAAATAGGCTTATTTCAGCAACTTATGCTTATTAAATAGCCTTATTAAACAGGTTTATTTCTAGCAATAGGTTTTTTTCAGCAACTTAGACTTATTAAATAGACCTTTTTATATAGGCTTAGTTCACCAACGTAGGCTTATTAAATAGGCTTATTTCAGCAACTTATGCTTATTAAATAGCCTTTTACAGCAACTTAGGCTTATTAAATAGGCTTATTTCAGAAACTTAGGCTTATTAAATAGGCTTATTCAGCAACTTAGACTTATTAAATAGCCTTATTAAATAGGCTTATTTCAGCAACTTAGGCTTATTAAATAGGCTTATTTCAGCAACTTAGACTTATTAAATAGCCTTATTTCAGCAACTTAGGCTTATTAAATAGGCTTATTTCAGCAGCTTATGCTTATTAAATAGCCTTATTAAATAGGCTTATTTCATCAACTTAGGATTATTAAATAGGCTTATTTCAGCAACTTAGACATATTAAAAATGCTTATTTCAGCAACTTAGGCTTATGAAATAGGCTTATTCAGCAACTTAGGCTTATTAAATAGGCTTATTTCAGCAACTTATGCTTATTAAATAGCCTTATAAAACAGGTTTATTTCAGCAACTTAGGCTTATTAAATAGCATTTTTAAATAGGTTTATTTCAGCAACTTAGACTTATTAAATATACCTTTTTAAATAGGCTTAGTTCAGAAACTTAGGCTTATTAAATAGGCTTATTTTAGCAATGTAGGCTTATTAATTAGGCTTTTTTCAGCAACTTAGACTTATTAAATAGCCTTATTACAGCAACTTAAGCTTATTAAATAGGCTTATTTCAGCAACTTAGGCTTATTAAATAGGCTTATTTCAGAAACTTAGGCTTATTAAATAGGCTTATTCAGCAACTTAGGCTTATTAAATAGCCTTATTAAATAGGCTTATTTCAGCAACTTAGGCTTATTAAATAGGCTTATTTCAGCAACTTAGACTTATTAAATAGCCTTATTTCAGCAACTTAGGCTTATTAAATAGGCTTATTTCAGCAACTTAGACTTATTAAATAGCCCTATTAAATAGGCTTATTAAATAGACTTATTAAATAGGCTCAATAAATAGGCGTATTAAATAGGCTTATTAAATAGGCTTATTAAATATACTTATTAAATAGGCTTATTAAAAAGGCTTATTAAATAGACTTGTTAAACAGGCTCATTTAATACTTATTAAATAGGTTTATTAAATAGGCGTATTAAATAGGCTTATTAAATAGGCTCAATAAATAGGCTTATTAAATGGGCTTATTAAATAGGCTCATTAAATAGGCTCAATAATTCGGCTTAGTAAATAGGCTCAATAAATAGGCTTATTAAATAGGCTCATTATATACTTATTAAATAGGCTTATTAAATAGACTTATTAAATAGACGTATTAAATATGCTTATTAAATAGGCTTATTAAATAGGCTTATTAAATAGGCTTATTAAATAGGCTTATTAAATAGACTTTTTAAATAGCCTCATTAAATAGGCTTATTTGAGCAACTTAGGCTTATTAATTAGTCTTTTTTCAGCAACTTAGACTTGTTAAATAGCCTTATTACAGCAACTTAGGCTTATTAAATAGGCTTATTTCAGCAACTTAGGCTTATTAAATAGGCTTATTTCAGCAACTTAGGCTTATTAAATAGGCTTATTTCAGCAACTTAGGCGTATTAAATAGCCTTATTTCAGCAACTTAGACTTATTAAATAGGATTATTCAGCAACTTAGGCTTAAATAGGCTTATTAAATAGGCTTATAAAATAGGCTTATTAAATAGGCTTATTAAATAGACTTTTTAAATAGCCTCATTAAATAGGCTCATTTTAGCAACTTAGGCTTATTAAATAGCCATCTTAAATATGCTTATTTCAGCAACTTAGGCTTATTAAATGGGCTTATTTCAGCAGCTTATGCTTATTAAATAGCCTTATTAAATAGGCTTATTTCAGCAACATTAGGATTATTAAATAGGCTTATTTCAGCAACTTAGACTTATTAAATAGGCCTATTAAATAGGCTTATTAAATAGACTTATTAAATAGGCTCATTAAATACTTATTAAATAAGCTTATTAAATAGGCTTATTAAATAGACTTATTAAATAGGCTCAATAAATAGGCATATTAAATAGGCTTATTAAATAGGCTTATTAAATAGGCTTATTAAATAGGCTTATTAAATATGCGTATTAAATAGACTTATTAAATAGGCTTATTAAATAGGCTCAATAAATAGGCTTATTAAATAGGCTCAATAAATAGGATTATTAAATAGGCTCAATAAATAGGCTTATTAAATAGGCTCAATAAATAGGCTTATTAAATAGGCTCATTAAATACTTATTAAATAGGCTTATTAAATAGACTTATTAAATAGACTTATTAAATAGGCTTATTAAATAGACTTATTAAATAGGCTTATTAAAAAGGCTTATTAAATAGACTTATTAAACAGGCTCATTAAATACTTATTAAATAGGTTTATTAAATAGGCGTATTAAATAGGCTTATTAAATAGGCTCAATAAATAGGCTTATTAAATGGGCTTATTAAATAGTCTCATTAAATAGGCTTAATAAATAGGCTTATTAAATAGGCGTATTAAATAGGCTTATTAAATAGGCTTATTAAATAGACTCATTAAATAGGCTTATTAAATAGGCTCAATAAATAGGCTCATTAAATAGGCTCAATAAATAGGCTTATTAAATAGGCTCAATAATTAGGCTTATTAAATAGGCTCAATAAATACGCTTATTAAATAGGCTCATTATATACTTATTAAATAGGCTTATTAAATAGACTTATTAAAAAGACGTATTAAATATGCTTATTAAATAGGCTTATTAAATAGGCTTATTAAATAGGCTTTTTAAATAGACATATTAAATAGCCTCATTAAATAGGCTTATTTTAGCAACTTAGGCTTATTAATTAGGCTTTTTTCAGCAACTTAGACTTATTAAATAGCCTTATTACAGCAACTTAGGCTTATTAAATAGGCTTATTTCTGCAACTTAGGCTTATTTCAGCAACTTAGGCTTATTAAATAGGCTTATTAAATAGGCTTATTAAATAAACTTATTAAATAGCCTCATTAAATAGGCTTATTTTAGCAACTTAGGCTTATTAAATAGGTTTATTTCAGCAACTTAGACTTATTAAATAGCCATATTAAATATGCTTATTTCAGCAACTTAGGCTTATTAAATAGGCTTATTTCAGCAGCTTATGCTTATTAAATAGCCTTATTAAATAGGCTTATTTCATCAACTTAGGATTATTAAATAGGCTTATTTCAGCAACTTAGACATATTAAAAATGCTTATTTCAGCAACTTAGGCTTATGAAATAGGCTTATTCAGCAACTTAGGCTTATTAAATAGGCTTATTTCAGCAACTTATGCTTATTAAATAGCCTTATAAAACAGGTTTATTTCAGCAACTTAGGCTTATTAAATAGCATTTTTAAATAGGTTTATTTCAGCAACTTAGACTTATTAAATATACCTTTTTAAATAGGCTTAGTTCAGAAACTTAGGCTTATTAAATATGCTTATTTTAGCAACGTAGGCTTATTAATTAGGCTTTTTTCAGCAACTTAGACTTATTAAATAGCCTTATTACAGCAACTTAAGCTTATTAAATAGGCTTATTTCAGCAACTTAGGCTTATTAAATAGGCTTATTTCAGAAACTTAGGCTTATTAAATAGGCTTATTCAGCAACTTAGACTTATTAAATAGCCTTATTAAATAGGCTTATTTCAGCAACTTAGGCTTATTAAATAGGCTTATTTCAGCAACTTAGACTTATTAAATAGCCCTATTAAATAGGCTTATTAAATAGACTTATTAAATAGGCTCAATAAATAGGCGTATTAAATAGGCTTATTAAATAGGCTTATTAAATAGGCTTATTAAATAGGCTTATTAAATATGCGTATTAAATAGACTTATTAAATAGGCTTATTAAATAGACTTATTAAACAGGCTCATTAAATACTTATTAAATAGGTTTATTAAATAGGCGTATTAAATAGGCTTATTAAATAGGCTCAATAAATAGGCTTATTAAATGGGCTTATTAAATGGGCTCATTAAATAGGCTTAATAAATAGGCTTATTAAATAGGCGTATTAAATAGGCTTATTAAATAGGCTTATTAAATAGACTCATTAAATAGGCTTATTAAATAGGCTCAATAAATAGGCTCATTAAATAGGCTCAATAAATAGGCTTATTAAATAGGCTCAATAATTAGGCTTATTAAATAGGCTCAATAAATAGGCTTATTAAATAGTCTCATTATATACTTATTAAATAGGCTTATTAAATAGACTTATTAAAAAGACGTATTAAATATGCTTATTAAATAGGCTTATTAAATAGGCTTATTAAATAGGCTTTTTAAATAGACTTATTAAATAGCCTCATTAAATAGGCTTATTTTAGCAACTTAGGCTTATTAATTAGGCTTTTTTCAGCAACTTAGACTTATTAAATAGCCTTATTACAGCAACATAGGCTTATTAAATAGGCTTATTTCTGCAACTTAGGCTTATTTCAGCAACTTAGGCTTATTAAATAGGCTTATTAAATAGGCTTATTAAATAAACTTATTAAATAGCCTCATTAAATAGGCTTATTTTAGCAACTTAGGCTTATTAAATAGGTTTATTTCAGCAACTTAGACTTATTAAATAGCCATATTAAATATGCTTATTTCAGCAACTTAGGCTTATTAAATAGGCTTATTTCAGCAGCTTATGCTTATTAAATAGCCTTATTAAATAGGCTTATTTCATCAACTTAGGATTATTAAATAGGCTTATTTCAGCAACTTAGACATATTAAAAATGCTTATTTCAGCAACTTAGGCTTATGAAATAGGCTTATTCAGCAACTTAGGCTTATTAAATAGGCTTATTTCAGCAACTTATGCTTATTAAATAGCCTTATAAAACAGGTTTATTTCAGCAACATAGGCTTATTAAATAGCATTTTTAAATAGGTTTATTTCAGCAACTTAGACTTATTATATATACCTTTTTAAATAGGCTTAGTTCAGAAACTTAGGCTTATTAAATAGGCTTATTTTAGCAACGTAGGCTTATTAATTAGGCTTTTTTCAGCAACTTAGACTTATTAAATAGGCTTATTTCAGCAACTTAGGCTTATTAAATAGGCTTATTTCAGAAACTTAGGCTTATTAAATAGGCTTATTCAGCAACTTAGACTTATTAAATAGCCTTATTAAATAGGCTTATTTCAGCAACTTAGACTTATTAAATAGGCTTATTTCAGCAACTTAGACTTATTAAATAGCCTTATTTCAGCAACTTAGACTTATTAAATAGGCTTATTTCAGCAACTTAGACTTATTAAATAGCCCTATTAAATAGGCTTATTAAATAGACTTATTAAATAGGCTCAATAAATAGGCGTATTAAATAGGCTTATTAAATAGGCTTATTAAATAGGCTTATTAAATAGGCTTATTAAATATGCGTATTAAATAGACTTATTAAATAGGCTTATTAAATAGGCTCAATAAATAGGCTCATTAAATAGGCTCAATAAATAGGCTTATTAAATAGGCTCAATAAATAGGCTTATTAAACAGGCTCAATAATAAACTTATTAAATAGGCTCATTAAATACTTATTAAATAGGCTTATTAAATAGACTTATTAAATAGACTTATTAAATAGGCTTATTAAATATACTTATTAAATAGGCTTATTAAAAAGGGTTATTAAATAGACTTATTAAACAAGCTCATTAAATACTTATTAAATAGGTTTATTAAATAGGCGTATTAAATAGGCTTATTAAATAGGCTCAATAAATAGGCTTATTAAATGGGCTTATTAAATAGGCTCATTAAATAGGCTTAATAAATAGACTTATTAAATAGACGTATTAAATATGCTTACTAAATAGGCTTATTAAATAGGCTTATTAAATAGGCTTATTAAATAGACTTATTAAATAGCCTCATTAAATAGGCTTATTTTAGCAACTTGGCTTTTTAATTAGGCTTTTTTCAGCAACTTAGACTTATTAAATAGCCTTATTACAGCAACTTAGGCTTATTAAATAGGCTTATTTCAGCATCTTAGGCTTATTAAATAGGCTTATTTCAGCAACTTAGGCGTATTAAATAGGCTTATTTCAGTAATTTAGGCTTATTAAATAGCCTTATTTCAGCAACTTAGACTTATTAAATAGGATTATTCAGCAACTTAGGCTTAAATAGGCTTATTAAATAGGCTTATTAAATAGGCTTATTAAATAGGCTTATTAAATAAACTTATTAAATAGCCTCATTAAATAGGCTTATTTTAGCAGCTTAGGCTTATTAAATAGCCATATTAAATATGCTTATTTCAGCAACATTAGGATTATTAAATAGGCTTATTTCAGCAACTTAGACTTATTAAATAGCCCTATTAAATAGGAGTATTAAATAGACTTATTAAATAGGCTCATTAAATACTTATTAAATAGGCTTATTAAATAGGCTTATTAAATAGACTTATTAAATAGGCTCAATAAATAGGCGTATTAAATATGCTTATTAAATAGGCTTATTAAATAGGCTTATTAAATAGGCTTATTAAATATGCGTATTAAATAGACTTATTAAATAGGCTTATTAAATAGGCTCAATAAATAGGCTTATTAAATAGGCTCAATAAATAGGCTTATTAAATAGGCTCAATAAATAGGCTTATTAAATAGGCTCAATAATAAACTTATTAAATAGGCTCATTAAATACTTATTAAATAGGCTTATTAAATAGACTTATTAAATAGACTTATTAAATAGGCTTATTAAATATACTTATTAAATAGGCTTATTAAAAAGGCTTATTAAATAGACTTATTAAACAGGCTCATTAAATACTTATTAAATAGGTTTATTAAATAGGTGTATTAAATAGGCTTATTAAATAGGCTCCATAAATAGGCTTATTAAATGGGCTTATTAAATAGGCTCATTAAATAGGCTTAATAAATAGGCTTATTAAATAGGCATATTAAATAGGCTTATTAAATAGGCTTATTAAATAGACTCATTAAATAGGCTAATTAAATAGGCTCAATAAATAGGCTCATTAAATAGGCTCAATAAATAGGCTTATTAAATAGGCTCAATAATTATGATTATTAAATAGGCTCAATAAATAGGCTTATTAAATAGGCTCATTATATACTTATTAAATAGGCTTATTAAATAGACTTATTAAATAGACGTATTAAATATGCTTATTAAATAGGCTTATTAAATAGGCTTATTAAATAGGCTTATTAAATAAACTTATTAAATAGCCTCATTAAATAGGCTTATTTTAGCAACTTAGGCTTATTAAATAGGTTTATTTCAGCAACTTAGACTTATTAAATAGCCATATTAATTATGCTTATTTCAGCAACTTAGGATTATTAAATAGGCTTATTTCAGCAACTTAGACTTATTCAATAGGCCTATTAAATAGGCTTATTAAATAGACTTATTAAATAGGCTCATTAAATACTTATTAAATAGGCTTATTAAATAGGCTCAATAAATAGGCTTATTAAATGGGCTTATTAAATAGGCTCATTAAATAGGCTTAATAAATAGACTTATTAAATAGGCTTATTAAATAGACTGATTAAATAGGCTCAATAAATAGGTGTATTAAATAGGCTTATTAAATAGGCTTATTAAATAGGCTTATTAAATAGGCTTATTAAATATGCATATTAAATAGACTTATTAAATAGGCTTATTAACTAGACTTATTAAATAGACTTATTAAAAAGGCTTATTAAATAGACTTATTAAACAGGCTCATTAAATACTTATTAAATAGTTTTATTAAATAGGCGTATTAAATAGGCTTATTAAATAGGCACAATAAATAGGTTTATCAAATGGGCTTATTAAATAGGCTCTTTTAATAGGATTAATAAATAGGCTTATTAAATAGGCGTATTAAATAGGCTTATTAAATAGGCTTATTAAATAGACTCATTAAATAGTCTTATTAAATAGGCTCAATAAATAGGCTCATTAAATAAGCTCAATAAATAGGCTTATTAAATAGGCTCAACAATTATGCTTATTAAATAAGCTCAATAAATAGGCTTATTAAATAGGCTCATTATATACTTATGAAAAGGCTTATTAAATAGACTTATTAAATAGATGTATTAAATATGCTTATTAAATAGGCTTATTAAATAGGCTTATTAAATAGGCTTATTAAATAGACTTATTAAATAGCCTCATTAAATAGGCTTATTTTAGCAACTTAGGCTTATTAATTAGGCTTATTTCAGCAACTTAGGATTATTAAATAGGCTTATTTCAGCAACTTAGACTTATTCAATAGGCCTATTAAATAGGCTTATTAAATAGACTTATTAAATAGGCTCATTAAATACTTATTAAATAGGCTTATTAAATAGGCTTATTAAATAGACTGATTAAATAGGCTCAATAAATAGGCGTATTAAATAGGCTTATTAAATAGGCTTATTAAATAGGCTTATTAAATAGGCTTATTAAATATGCATATTAAATAGACTTATTAAATAGGCTTATTAACTAGACTTATTAAATAGACTTATTAAAAAGGCTTATTAAATAGACTTATTAAACAGGCTCATTAAATACTTATTAAATAGTTTTATTAAATAGGCGTATTAAATAGGCTTATTAAATAGGCACAATAAATAGGTTTATCAAATGGGCTTATTAAATAGGCTCTTTTAATAGGATTAATAAATAGGCTTATTAAATAGGCGTATTAAATAGGCTTATTAAATAGGATTATTAAATAGACTCATTAAATACTCTTATTAAATAGGCTCAATAAATAGGCTCATTAAATAAGCTCAATAAATAGGCTTATTAAATAGGCTCAACAATTATGCTTATTAAATAAGCTCAATAAATAGGCTTATTAAATAGGCTCATTATATACTTATGAAAAGGCTTATTAAATAGACTTATTAAATAGATGTATTAAATATGCTTATTAAATAGGCTTATTAAATAGGCTTATTAAATAGGCTTATTAAATAGACTTATTAAATAGCCTCATTAAATAGGCTTATTTTAGCAACTTAGGCTTATTAATTAGGCTTTTTTCAGCAACTTAGACTTATTAAATAGCCTTATTACAGCAACTTAAGCTTATTAAATAGGCTTATTTCAGCAACTTAGGCTTATTAAATAGGCTTATTTCAGAAACTTAGGATTATTAAATAGGCTTATTTCAGCAGCTTATGCTTATTAAATAGCCTCATTAAATAGGCTTATTTCAGCAACATTAGGATTATTAAATAGGCTTATTTCAGCAACTTAGACTTATTAAATAGCCCTATTAAATAGGAGTATTAAATAGACTTATTAAATAGGCTCATTAAATACTTATTAAATAGGCTTATTAAATAGGCTCAATAAATAGGCTTATTAAATGGGCTTATTAAATAGGCTCATTAAATAGGCTTAATAAATAGACTTATTAAATAGACGTATTAAATATGCTTATTAAATATGCTTATTAAATAGGCTTATTAAATAGGCTTATTAAATAGGCTTATTAAATAGACTTATTAAATAGCCTCATTAAATAGGCTTATTTTAGCAACTTAGGCTTATTAATTAGGCTTTTTTCAGCAACTTAGACTTATTAAATAGCCTTATTACAGCAACTTAGGCTTATTAAATAGGCTTATTTCAGCAACTTAGGATTATTAAATAGGCTTATTTCAGCAACTTAGGCGTATTAAATAGGCTTATTTCAGCAATTTAGGCTTATTAAATAGCCTTATTTCAGCAACTTAGACTTATTAAATAGGATTATTCAGCAACTTAGGCTTAAATAGGCTTATTAAATAGGCTTATTAAATAGGCTTATTAAATAGGCTTATTAAATAAACTTATTAAATAGCCTCATTAAATAGGCTTATTTTAGCAGCTTAGGCTTATTAAATAGCCATATTAAATATGCTTATTTCAGCAACGTAGGCTTATTAAATAGGCTTATTTCAGCAGCTTATGCTTATTAAATAGCCTTATTAAATAGGCTTATTTCAGCAACATTAGGATTATTAAATAGGCTTATTTCAGCAACTTAGACTTATTAAATAGCCCTATTAAATAGGAGTATTAAATAGACTTATTAAATAGGCTCATTAAATACTTATTAAATAGGCTTATTAAATAGGCTTATTAAATAGACTTATTAAATAGGCTCAATAAATAGGCGTATTAAATAGGCTTATTAAATAGGCTTATTAAATAGGCTTATTAAATAGGCTTATTAAATATGCGTATTAAATAGACTTATTAAATAGGCTTATTAAATAGGCTCAATAAATAGGCTTATTAAATAGGCTCAATAAATAGGCTTATTAAATAGGCTCAATAAATAGGCTTATTAAATAGGCTCAATAATAAACTTATTAAATAGGCTCATTAAATACTTATTAAATAGGCTTATTAAATAGACTTATTAAATAGACTTATTAAATAGGCTTATTAAATATACTTATTAAATAGGCTTATTAAAAAGGCTTATTAAATAGACTTATTAAACAGGCTCATTAAATACTTATTAAATAGGTTTATTAAATAGGTGTATTAAATAGGCTTATTAAATAGGCTCCATAAATAGGCTTATTAAATGGGCTTATTAAATAGGCTCATTAAATAGGCTTAATAAATAGGCTTATTAAATAGGCGTATTAAATAGGCTTATTAAATAGACTCATTAAATAGGCTAATTAAATAGGCTCAATAAATAGGCTTATTAAATAGGCTCAATAATTAGGCTTATTAAATAGGCTCAATAAATAGGCTTATTAAATAGGCTCATTATATACTTATTAAATAGGCTTATTAAATAGACTTATTAAATAGCCTCATTAAATAGGCTTATTTTAGCAACTTATGCTTATTAATTAGGCTTTTTTCAGCAACTTAGACTTATTAAATAGCCTTATTACAGCAACTTAGGCTTATTAAATAGGCTTATTTCAGCAACTTAGGCTTATTAAATAGGCTTATTTCAGCAACTTAGGCGTATTAAATAGGCTTATTTCAGCAATTTAGGCTTATTAAATAGCCTTATTTCAGCAACTTAGACTTATTAAATAGGCTTATTTCAGCAACTTAGGCTTATTAAATAGGCTTATTCAGCAACTTAGGCTTATTAAATAGGCTTATTAAATAGGCTTATTAAATAGGCTTATTAAATAGGCTTATTAAATAGGCTTATTAAATAAACTTATTAAATAGCCTCATTAAATAGGCTTATTTTAGCAGCTTAGGCTTATTAAATAGCCATATTAAATATGCTTATTTCAGCAACGTAGGCTTATTAAATAGGCTTATTTCAGCAGCTTATGCTTATTAAATAGCCTTATTAAATAGGCTTATTTCAGCAACATTAGGATGATTAAATAGGCTTATTTCAGCAACTTAGACTTATTAAATAGCCCTATTAAATAGGAGTATTAAATAGACTTATTAAATAGGCTCATTAAATACGTATTAAATAGGCTTATTAAATAGGCTTATTAAATAGACTTATTAAATAGGCTCAATAAATAGGCGTATTAAATAGGCTTATTAAATAGGCTTATTAAATAGGCTTATTAAATAGGCTTATTAAATATGCGTATTAAATAGACTTATTAAATAGGCTTATTAAATAGGCTCAATAAATAGGCTTATTAAATAGGCTCAATAAATAGGCTTATTAAATAGGCTCAATAAATAGGCTTATTAAATAGGCTCAATAATAAACTTATTAAATAGGCTCATTAAATACTTATTAAATAGGCTTATTAAATAGACTTATTAAATAGACTTATTAAATAGGCTTATTAAATATACTTATTAAATAGGCTTATTAAAAAGGCTTATTAAATAGACTTATTAAACAGGCTCATTAAATACTTATTAAATAGGTTTATTAAATAGGTGTATTAAATAGGCTTATTAAATAGGCTCCATAAATAGGCTTATTAAATGGGCTTATTAAATAGGCTCATTAAATAGGCTTAATAAATAGGCGTATTAAATAGGCGTATTAAATAGGCTTATTAAATAGGCTTATTAAATAGACTCATTAAATAGGCTAATTAAATAGGCTCAATAAATAGGCTCATTAAATAGGCTCAATAAATAGGCTTATTAAATAGGCTCAATAATTAGGCTTATTAAATAGGCTGAATAAATAGGCTTATTAAATAGGCTCATTATATACTTATTAAATAGGCTTAATAAATAGACTTATTAAATAGACGTATTAAATATGCTTATTAAATAGGCTTATTAAATAGGCTTATTAAATAGGCTTATTAAATAGACTTATTAAATAGCCTCATTAAATAGGCTTATTTTAGCAACTTAGGCTTATTAATTAGGCTTTTTTCAGCAACTTAGACTTATTAAATAGCCTTATTACAGCAACTTAGGCTTATTAAATAGGCTTATTTCAGCAACTTAGGCTTATTAAATAGGCTTATTTCAGCAACTTAGGCTTATTAAATAGGCTTGTTTCAGCAACTTAGGCTTATTAAATAGCCTTATTTCAGCAACTTAGACTTATTAAATAGGATTATTCAGCAACTTAGGCTTAAATAGGCTTATTAAATAGGCTTATTAAATAGGCTTATTAAATAGGCTTATTAAATAAACTTATTAAATAGCCTCATTAAATAGGCTTATTTTAGCAACTTAGGCTTATTAAATAGGTTTATTTCAGCAACTTAGACTTATTAAATAGCCATATTAATTATGCTTATTTCAGCAACTTAGGTTTATTAAATAGGCTTATTTCAGCAGCTTATGCTTATTAAATAGCCTTATTAAATAGGCTTATTTCAGCAACTTAGGATTATTAAATAGGCTTATTTCAGCAACTTAGACTTATTCAATAGGCCTATTAAATAGGCTTATTAAATAGACTTATTAAATAGGCTCATTAAATACTTATTAAATAGGCTTATTAAATAGGCTTATTAAATAGACTGATTAAATAGGCTCAATAAATAGGCATATTAAATAGGCTTATTAAATAGGCTTATTAAATAGGCTTATTAAATAGGCTTATTAAATATGCATATTAAATAGACTTATTAAATAGGCTTATTAACTAGACTTATTAAATAGACTTATTAAAAAGGCTTATTAAATAGACTTATTAAACAGGCTCATTAAATACTTATTAAATAGTTTTATTAAATAGGCGTATTAAATAGGCTTATTAAATAGGCGCAATAAATAGGTTTATCAAATGGGCTTATTAAATAGGCTCTTTTAATAGGATTAATAAATAGGCTTATTAAATAGGCGTATTAAATAGGCTTATTAAATAGGCTTATTAAATAGACTCATTAAATAGTCTTATTAAATAGGCTCAATAAATAGGCTCATTAAATAAGCTCAATAAATAGGCTTATTAAATAGGCTCAACAATTATGCTTATTAAATAAGCTCAATAAATAGGCTTATTAAATAGGCTCATTATATACTTATGAAAAGGCTTATTAAATAGACTTATTAAATAGATGTATTAAATATGCTTATTAAATAGGCTTATTAAATAGGCTTATTAAATAGGCTTATTAAATAGACTTATTAAATAGCCTCATTAAATAGGCTTATTTTAGCAACTTAGGCTTATTAATTAGGCTTATTTCAGCAACTTAGGATTATTAAATAGGCTTATTTCAGCAACTTAGACTTATTAAATAGGCCTATTAAATAGGCTTATTAAATAGACTTATTAAATAGGCTCATTAAATACTTATTAAATAGGCTTATTAAATAGGCTTATTAAATAGACTGATTAAATAGGCTCAATAAATAGGCGTATTAAATAGGCTTATTAAATAGGCTTATTAAATAGGCTTATTAAATAGGCTTATTAAATATGCATATTAAATAGACTTATTAAATAGGCTTATTAACTAGACTTATTAAATAGACTTATTAAAAAGGCTTATTAAATAGACTTATTAAACAGGCTCATTAAATACTTATTAAATAGTTTTATTAAATAGGCGTATTAAATAGGCTTATTAAATAGGCGCAATAAATAGGTTTTTCAAATGGGCTTATTAAATAGGCTCTTTTAATAGGATTAATAAATAGGCTTATTAAATAGGCGTATTAAATAGGCTTATTAAATAGGCTTATTAAATAGACTCATTAAATAGTCTTATTAAATAGGCTCAATAAATAGGCTCATTAAATAAGCTCAATAAATAGGCTTATTAAATAGGCTCAACAATTATGCTTATTAAATAAGCTCAATAAATAGGCTTATTAAATAGGCTCATTATATACTTATGAAAAGGCTTATTAAATAGACTTATTAAATAGATGTATTAAATATGCTTATTAAATAGGCTTATTAAATAGGCTTATTAAATAGACTTATTAAATAGCCTCATTAAATAGGCTTATTTTAGCAACTTAGGCTTATTAATTAGGCTTTTTTCAGCAACTTAGACTTATTAAATAGCCTTATTACAGCAACTTAAGCTTATTAAATAGGCTTATTTCAGCAACTTAGGCTTATTAAATAGGCTTATTTCAGAAACTTAGGCTTATTAAATAGGCTTATTTCAGCAGCTTATGCTTATTAAATAGCCTTATTAAATAGGCTTATTTCAGCAACATTAGGATTATTAAATAGGCTTATTTCAGCAACTTAGACTTATTAAATAGCCCTATTAAATAGGAGTATTAAATAGACTTATTAAATAGGCTCATTAAATACTTATTAAATAGGCTTATTAAATAGGCTCAATAAATAGGCTTATTAAATGGGCTTATTAAATAGGCTCATTAAATAGGCTTAATAAATAGACTTATTAAATAGACATATTAAATATGCTTATTAAATATGCTTATTAAATAGGCTTATTAAATAGGCTTATTAAATAGGCTTATTAAATAGACTTATTAAATAGCCTCATTAAATAGGCTTATTTGAGCAACTTAGGCTTATTAATTAGGCTTTTTTCAGCAACTTAGACTTATTAAATAGCCTTATTACAGCAACTTAGGCTTATTAAATAGGCTTATTTCAGCAACTTAGGATTATTAAATAGGCTTATTTCAGCAACTTAGGCGTATTAAATAGGCTTATTTCAGCAATTTAGGCTTATTAAATATGCTTATTTCAGCAACGTAGGCTTATTAAATAGGCTTATTTCAGCAGCTTATGCTTATTAAATAGCCTTATTAAATAGGCTTATTTCAGCAACATTAGGATTATTAAATAGGCTTATTTCAGCAACTTAGACTTATTAAATAGCCCTATTAAATAGGAATATTAAATAGACTTATTAAATAGGCTCATTAAATACTTATTAAATAGGCTTATTAAATAGGCTTATTAAATAGACTTATTAAATAGGCTCAATAAATAGGCGTATTAAATAGGCTTATTAAATAGGCTTATTAAATAGGCTTATTAAATAGGCTTATTAAATATGCGTATTAAATAGACTTATTAAATAGGCTTATTAAATAGGCTCAATAAATAGGCTTATTAAATAGGCTCAATAAATAGGCTTATTAAATAGGCTCAATAAATAGGCTTATTAAATAGGCTCAATAATAAACTTATTAAATAGGCTCATTAAATACTTATTAAATAGGCTTATTAAATAGACTTATTAAATAGACTTATTAAATAGGCTTATTAAATATACTTATTAAATAGGCTTATTAAAAAGGCTTATTAAATAGACTTATTAAACAGGCTCATTAAATACTTATTACATAGGTTTATTAAATAGGTGTATTAAATAGGCTTATTAAATAGGCTCCATAAATAGGCTTATTAAATGGGCTTATTAAATAGGCTCATTAAATAGGCTTAATAAATAGGCTTATTAAATAGGCGTATTAAATAGGCTTATTAAATAGACTCATTAAATAGGCTAATTAAATAGGCTCAATAAATAGGATCATTAAATAGGCTCAATAAATAGGCTTATTAAATAGGCTCAATAATTAGGCTTATTAAATAGGCTGAATAAATAGGCTTATTAAATAGGCTCATTATATACTTATTAAATAGGCTTATTAAATAGACTTATTAAATAGACGTATTAAATATGCTTATTAAATAGGCTTATTAAATAGGCTTATTAAATAGGCTTATTAAATAGACTTATTAAATAGCCTCATTAAATAGGCTTATTTTAGCAACTTAGGCTTATTAATTAGGCTTTTTTCAGCAACTTAGACTTATTAAATAGCCTTATTACAGCAACTTAGGCTTATTAAATAGGCTTATTTCAGCAACTTAGGCTTATTAAATAGGCTTATTTCAGCAACTTAGGCTTATTAAATAGGCTTGTTTCAGCAACTTAGGCTTATTAAATAGCCTTATTTCAGCAACTTAGACTTATTAAATAGGATTATTCAGCAACTTAGGCTTAAATAGGCTTATTAAATAGGCTTATTAAATAGGTTTATTAAATAGGCTTATTAAATAAACTTATTAAATAGCCTCATTAAATAGGCTTATTTTAGCAACTTAGGCTTATTAAATAGGCTTATTTCAGCAGCTTATGCTTATTAAATAGCCTTATTAAATAGGCTTATTTCAGCAACATTAGGATTATTAAATAGGCTTATTTCAGCAACTTAGACTTATTAAATAGCCCTATTAAATAGGAGTATTAAATAGACTTATTAAATAGGCTCATTAAATACTTATTAAATAGGCTTATTAAATAGGCTCAATAAATAGGCTTATTAAATGGGCTTATTAAATAGGCTCATTAAATAGGCTTAATAAATAGACTTATTAAATAGACATATTAAATATGCTTATTAAATATGCTTATTAAATAGGCTTATTAAATAGGCTTATTAAATAGGCTTATTAAATAGACTTATTAAATAGCCTCATTAAATAGGCTTATTTGAGCAACTTAGGCTTATTAATTAGGCTTTTTTCAGCAACTTAGACTTATTAAATAGCCTTATTACAGCAACTTAGGCTTATTAAATAGGCTTATTTCAGCAACTTAGGATTATTAAATAGGCTTATTTCAGCAACTTAGGCGTATTAAATAGGCTTATTTCAGCAATTTAGGCTTATTAAATATGCTTATTTCAGCAACGTAGGCTTATTAAATAGGCTTATTTCAGCAGCTTATGCTTATTAAATAGCCTTATTAAATAGGCTTATTTCAGCAACATTAGGATTATTAAATAGGCTTATTTCAGCAACTTAGACTTATTAAATAGCCCTATTAAATAGGAATATTAAATAGACTTATTAAATAGGCTCATTAAATACTTATTAAATAGGCTTATTAAATAGGCTTATTAAATAGACTTATTAAATAGGCTCAATAAATAGGCGTATTAAATAGGCTTATTAAATAGGCTTATTAAATAGGCTTATTAAATAGGCTTATTAAATATGCGTATTAAATAGACTTATTAAATAGGCTTATTAAATAGGCTCAATAAATAGGCTTATTAAATAGGCTCAATAAATAGGCTTATTAAATAGGCTCAATAAATAGGCTTATTAAATAGGCTCAATAATAAACTTATTAAATAGGCTCATTAAATACTTATTAAATAGGCTTATTAAATAGACTTATTAAATAGACTTATTAAATAGGCTTATTAAATATACTTATTAAATAGGCTTATTAAAAAGGCTTATTAAATAGACTTATTAAACAGGCTCATTAAATACTTATTACATAGGTTTATTAAATAGGTGTATTAAATAGGCTTATTAAATAGGCTCCATAAATAGGCTTATTAAATGGGCTTATTAAATAGGCTCATTAAATAGGCTTAATAAATAGGCTTATTAAATAGGCGTATTAAATAGGCTTATTAAATAGACTCATTAAATAGGCTAATTAAATAGGCTCAATAAATAGGATCATTAAATAGGCTCAATAAATAGGCTTATTAAATAGGCTCAATAATTAGGCTTATTAAATAGGCTGAATAAATAGGCTTATTAAATAGGCTCATTATATACTTATTAAATAGGCTTATTAAATAGACTTATTAAATAGACGTATTAAATATGCTTATTAAATAGGCTTATTAAATAGGCTTATTAAATAGGCTTATTAAATAGACTTATTAAATAGCCTCATTAAATAGGCTTATTTTAGCAACTTAGGCTTATTAATTAGGCTTTTTTCAGCAACTTAGACTTATTAAATAGCCTTATTACAGCAACTTAGGCTTATTAAATAGGCTTATTTCAGCAACTTAGGCTTATTAAATAGGCTTATTTCAGCAACTTAGGCTTATTAAATAGGCTTGTTTCAGCAACTTAGGCTTATTAAATAGCCTTATTTCAGCAACTTAGACTTATTAAATAGGATTATTCAGCAACTTAGGCTTAAATAGGCTTATTAAATAGGCTTATTAAATAGGTTTATTAAATAGGCTTATTAAATAAACTTATTAAATAGCCTCATTAAATAGGCTTATTTTAGCAACTTAGGCTTATTAAATAGGTTTATTTCAGCAACTTAGACTTATTAAATAGCCATATTAATTATGCTTATTTCAGCAACTTAGGTTTATTAAATAGGCTTATTTCAGCAGCTTATGCTTATTAAATAGCCTTATTAAATAGGCTTATTTCAGCAACTTAGGATTATTAAATAGGCTTATTTCAGCAACTTAGACTTATTCAATAGGCCTATTAAATAGGCTTATTAAATAGACTTATTAAATAGGCTCATTAAATACTTATTAAATAGGCTTATTAAATAGGCTTATTAAATAGACTGATTAAATAGGCTCAATAAATAGGCGTATTAAATAGGCTTATTAAATAGGCTTATTAAATAGGCTTATTAAATAGGCTTATTAAATATGCATATTAAATAGACTTATTAAATAGGCTTATTAACTAGACTTATTAAATAGACTTATTAAAAAGGCTTATTAAATAGACTTATTAAACAGGCTCATTAAATACTTATTAAATAGTTTTATTAAATAGGCGTATTAAATAGTCTTATTAAATAGGCTCAATAAATAGGCTCATTAAATAAGCTCAATAAATAGGCTTATTAAATAGGCTCAACAATTATGCTTATTAAATAAGCTCAATAAATAGGCTTATTAAATAGGCTCATTATATACTTATGAAAAGGCTTATTAAATAGACTTATTAAATAGATGTATTAAATATGCTTATTAAATAGGCTTATTAAATAGGCTTATTAAATAGGCTTATTAAATAGACTTATTAAATAGCCTCATTAAATAGGCTTATTTTTAGCAACTTAGGCTTATTAATTAGGCTTATTTCAGCAACTTAGGATTATTAAATAGGCTTATTTCAGCAACTTAGACTTATTCAATAGGCCTATTAAATAGGCTTATTAAATAGACTTATTAAATAGGCTCATTAAATACTTATTAAATAGGCTTATTAAATAGGCTTATTAAATAGACTGATTAAATAGGCTCAATAAATAGGCGTATTAAATAGGCTTATTAAATAGGCTTATTAAATAGGCTTATTAAATATGCATATTAAATAGACTTATTAAATAGGCTTATTAACTAGACTTATTAAATAGACTTATTAAAAAGCTTATTAAATAGACTTATTAAACAGGCTCATTAAATACTTATTAAATAGTTTTATTAAATAGGCGTATTAAATAGGCTTATTAAATAGGCGCAATAAATAGGTTTTTCAAATGGGCTTATTAAATAGGCTCTTTTAATAGGATTAATAAATAGGCTTATTAAATAGGCGTATTAAATAGGCTTATTAAATAGGCTTATTAAATAGACTCATTAAATAGTCTTATTAAATAGGCTCAATAAATAGGCTCATTAAATAAGCTCAATAAATAGGCTTATTAAATAGGCTCAACAATTATGCTTATTAAATAAGCTCAATAAATAGGCTTATTAAATAGGCTCATTATATACTTATGAAAAGGCTTATTAAATAGACTTATTAAATAGATGTATTAAATATGCTTATTAAATAGGCTTATTAAATAGGCTTATTAAATAGGCTTATTAAATAGACTTATTAAATAGCCTCATTAAATAGGCTTATTTTAGCAACTTAGGCTTATTAATTAGGCTTTTTTCAGCAACTTAGACTTATTAAATAGCCTTATTACAGCAACTTAAGCTTATTAAATAGGCTTATTTCAGCAACTTAGGCTTATTAAATAGGCTTATTTCAGAAACTTAGGCTTATTAAATAGGCTTATTTCAGCAGCTTATGCTTATTAAATAGCCTTATTAAATAGGCTTATTTCAGCAACATTAGGATTATTAAATAGGCTTATTTCAGCAACTTAGACTTATTAAATAGCCCTATTAAATAGGAGTATTAAATAGACTTATTAAATAGGCTCATTAAATACTTATTAAATAGGCTTATTAAATAGGCTCAATAAATAGGCTTATTAAATGGGCTTATTAAATAGGCTCATTAAATAGGCTTAATAAATAGACTTATTAAATAGACGTATTAAATATGCTTATTAAATATGCTTATTAAATAGGCTTATTAAATAGGCTTATTAAATAGGCTTATTAAATAGACTTATTAAATAGCCTCATTAAATAGGCTTATTTTAGCAACTTAGGCTTATTAATTAGGCTTTTTTCAGCAACTTAGACTTATTAAATAGCCTTATTACAGCAACTTAGGCTTATTAAATAGGCTTATTTCAGCAACTTAGGATTATTAAATAGGCTTATTTCAGCAACTTAGGCGTATTAAATAGGCTTATTTCAGCAATTTAGGCTTATTAAATAGCCTTATTTCAGCAACTTAGACTTATTAAATAGGATTATTCAGCAACTTAGGCTTAAATAGGCTTATTAAATAGGCTTATTAAATAGGCTTATTAAATAGGCTTATTAAATAAACTTATTAAATAGCCTCATTAAACAGGCTTATTTTAGCAGCTTAGGCTTATTAAATAGCCATATTAAATATGCTTATTTCAGCAACGTAGGCTTATTAAATAGGCTTATTTCAGCAGCTTATGCTTATTAAATAGCCTTATTAAATAGGCTTATTTCAGCAACATTAGGATTATTAAATAGGCTTATTTCAGCAACTTAGACTTATTAAATAGCCCTATTAAATAGGAATATTAAATAGACTTATTAAATAGGCTCATTAAATACTTATTAAATAGGCTTATTAAATAGGCTTATTAAATAGACTTATTAAATAGGCTCAATAAATAGGCGTATTAAATAGGCTTATTAAATAGGCTTATTAAATAGGCTTATTAAATAGGCTTATTAAATATGCGTATTAAATAGACTTATTAAATAGGCTTATTAAATAGGCTCAATAAATAGGCTTATTAAACAGGCTCAATAAATAGGCTTATTAAATAGGCTCAATAAATAGGCTTATTAAATAGGCTCAATAATAAACTTATTAAATAGGCTCATTAAATACTTATTAAATAGGCTTATTAAATAGACTTATTAAATAGACTTATTAAATAGGCTTATTAAATATACTTATTAAATAGGCTTATTAAAAAGGCTTATTAAATAGACTTATTAAACAGGCTCATTAAATACTTATTACATAGGTTTATTAAATAGGTGTATTAAATAGGCTTATTAAATAGGCTCCATAAATAGGCTTATTAAATGGGCTTATTAAATAGGCTCATTAAATAGGCTTAATAAATAGGCTTATTAAATAGGCGTATTAAATAGGCTTATTAAATAGACTCATTAAATAGGCTAATTAAATAGGCTCAATAAATAGGATCATTAAATAGGCTCAATAAATAGGCTTATTAAATAGGCTCAATAATTAGGCTTATTAAATAGGCTGAATAAATAGGCTTATTAAATAGGCTCATTATATACTTATTAAATAGGCTTATTAAATAGACTTATTAAATAGACGTATTAAATATGCTTATTAAATAGGCTTATTAAATAGGCTTATTAAATAGGCTTATTAAATAGACTTATTAAATAGCCTCATTAAATAGGCTTATTTTAGCAACTTAGGCTTATTAATTAGGCTTTTTTCAGCAACTTAGACTTATTAAATAGCCTTATTACAGCAACTTAGGCTTATTAAATAGGCTTATTTCAGCAACTTAGGCTTATTAAATAGGCTTATTTCAGCAACTTAGGCTTATTAAATAGGCTTGTTTCAGCAACTTAGGCTTATTAAATAGCCTTATTTCAGCAACTTAGACTTATTAAATAGGATTATTCAGCAACTTAGGCTTAAATAGGCTTATTAAATAGGCTTATTAAATAGGCTTATTAAATAGGCTTATTAAATAAACTTATTAAATAGCCTCATTAAATAGGCTTATTTTAGCAACTTAGGCTTATTAAATAGGTTTATTTCAGCAACTTAGACTTATTAAATAGCCATATTAATTATGCTTATTTCAGCAACTTAGGTTTATTAAATAGGCTTATTTCAGCAGCTTATGCTTATTAAATAGCCTTATTAAATAGGCTTATTTCAGCAACTTAGGATTATTAAATAGGCTTATTTCAGCAACTTAGACTTATTCAATAGGCCTATTAAATAGGCTTATTAAATAGACTTATTAAATAGGCTCATTAAATACTTATTAAATAGGCTTATTAAATAGGCTTATTAAATAGACTGATTAAATAGGCTCAATAAATAGGCGTATTAAATAGGCTTATTAAATAGGCTTATTAAATAGGCTTATTAAATAGGCTTATTAAATATGCATATTAAATAGACTTATTAAATAGGCTTATTAACTAGACTTATTAAATAGACTTATTAAAAAGGCTTATTAAATAGACTTATTAAACAGGCTCATTAAATACTTATTAAATAGTTTTATTAAATAGGCGTGTTAAATAGGCTTATTAAATAGGCGTATTAAATAGGCTTATTAAATAGGCTTATTAAATAGACTCATTAAATAGTCTTATTAAATAGGCTCAATAAATAGGCTCATTAAATAAGCTCAATAAATAGGCTTATTAAATAGGCTCAACAATTATGCTTATTAAATAAGCTCAATAAATAGGCTTATTAAATAGGCTCATTATATACTTATGAAAAGGCTTATTAAATAGACTTATTAAATAGATGTATTAAATATGCTTATTAAATAGGCTTATTAAATAGGCTTATTAAATAGGCTTATTAAATAGACTTATTAAATAGCCTCATTAAATAGGCTTATTTTAGCAACTTAGGCTTATTAATTAGGCTTATTTCAGCAACTTAGGATTATTAAATAGGCTTATTTCAGCAACTTAGACTTATTCAATAGGCCTATTAAATAGGCTTATTAAATAGACTTATTAAATAGGCTCATTAAATACTTATTAAATAGGCTTATTAAATAGGCTTATTAAATAGACTGATTAAATAGGCTCAATAAATAGGCGTATTAAATAGGCTTATTAAATAGGCTTATTAAATAGGCTTATTAAATAGGCTTATTAAATATGCATATTAAATAGACTTATTAAATAGGCTTATTAACTAGACTTATTAAATAGACTTATTAAAAAGGCTTATTAAATAGACTTATTAAACAGGCTCATTAAATACTTATTAAATAGTTTTATTAAATAGGCGTATTAAATAGGCTTATTAAATAGGCGCAATAAATAGGTTTATCAAATGGGCTTATTAAATAGGCTCTTTTAATAGGATTAATAAATAGGCTTATTAAATAGGTGTATTAAATAGGCTTATTAAATAGGCTTATTAAATAGACTCATTAAATAGTCTTATTAAATAGGCTCAATAAATAGGCTCATTAAATAAGCTCAATAAATAGGCTTATTAAATAGGCTCAACAATTATGCTTATTAAATAAGCTCAATAAATAGGCTTATTAAATAGGCTCATTATATACTTATGAAAAGGCTTATTAAATAGACTTATTAAATAGATGTATTAAATATGCTTATTAAATAGGCTTATTAAATAGGCTTATTAAATAGGCTTATTAAATAGACTTATTAAATAGCCTCATTAAATAGGCTTATTTTAGCAACTTAGGCTTATTAATTAGGCTTTTTTCAGCAACTTAGACTTATTAAATAGCCTTATTACAGCAACTTAAGCTTATTAAATAGGCTTATTTCAGCAACTTAGGCTTATTAAATAGGCTTATTTCAGAAACTTAGGCTTATTAAATAGGCTTATTTCAGCAGCTTATGCTTATTAAATAGCCTTATTAAATAGGCTTATTTCAGCAACATTAGGATTATTAAATAGGCTTATTTCAGCAACTTAGACTTATTAAATAGCCCTATTAAATAGGAGTATTAAATAGACTTATTAAATAGGCTCATTAAATACTTATTAAATAGGCTTATTAAATAGGCTCAATAAATAGGCTTATTAAATGGGCTTATTAAATAGGCTCATTAAATAGGCTTAATAAATAGACTTATTAAATAGACGTATTAAATATGCTTATTAAATATGCTTATTAAATAGGCTTATTAAATAGGCTTATTAAATAGGCTTATTAAATAGACTTATTAAATAGCCTCATTAAATAGGCTTATTTTAGCAACTTAGGCTTATTAATTAGGCTTTTTTCAGCAACTTAGACTTATGAAATAGCCTTATTACAGCAACTTAGGCTTATTAAATAGGCTTATTTCAGCAACTTAGGATTATTAAATAGGCTTATTTCAGCAACTTAGGCGTATTAAATAGGCTTATTTCAGCAATTTAGGCTTATTAAATAGCCTTATTTCAGCAACTTAGACTTATTAAATAGGATTATTCAGCAACTTAGGCTTAAATAGGCTTATTAAATAGGCTTATTAAATAGGCTTATTAAATAGGCTTATTAAATAAACTTATTAAATAGCCTCATTAAATAGGCTTATTTTAGCAGCTTAGGCTTATTAAATAGCCATATTAAATATGCTTATTTCAGCAACGTAGGCTTATTAAATAGGCTTATTTCAGCAGCTTATGCTTATTAAATAGCCTTATTAAATAGGCTTATTTCAGCAACATTAGGATTATTAAATAGGCTTATTTCAGCAACTTAGACTTATTAAATAGCCCTATTAAATAGGAGTATTAAATAGACTTATTAAATAGGCTCATTAAATACTTATTAAATAGGCTTATTAAATAGGCTTATTAAATAGACTTATTAAATAGGCTCAATAAATAGGCGTATTAAATAGGCTTATTAAATAGGCTTATTAAATAGGCTTATTAAATAGGCTTATTAAATATGCGTATTAAATAGACTTATTAAATAGGCTTATTAAATAGGCTCAATAAATAGGCTTATTAAATAGGCTCAATAAATAGGCTTATTAAATAGGCTCAATAAATAGGCTTATTAAATAGGCTCAATAATAAACTTATTAAATAGGCTCATTAAATACTTATTAAATAGGCTTATTAAATAGACTTATTAAATAGACTTATTAAATAGGCTTATTAAATATACTTATTAAATAGGCTTATTAAAAAGGCTTATTAAATAGACTTATTAAACAGGCTCATTAAATACTTATTAAATAGGTTTATTAAATAGGTGTATTAAATAGGCTTATTAAATAGGCTCCATAAATAGGCTTATTAAATGGGCTTATTAAATAGGCTCATTAAATAGGCTTAATAAATAGGCTTATTAAATAGGCGTATTAAATAGGCTTATTAAATAGACTCATTAAATAGGCTAATTAAATAGGCTCAATAAATAGGATCATTAAATAGGCTCAATAAATAGGCTTATTAAATAGGCTCAATAATTAGGCTTATTAAATAGGCTCAATAAATAGGCTTATTAAATAGGCTCATTATATACTTATTAAATAGGCTTATTAAATAGACTTATTAAATAGCCTCATTAAATAGGCTTATTTTAGCAACTTAGGCTTATTAATTAGGCTTTTTTCAGCAACTTAGACTTATTAAATAGCCTTATTACAGCAACTTAGGCTTATTAAATAGGCTTATTTCAGCAACTTAGGCTTATTAAATAGGCTTATTTCAGCAACTTAGGCGTATTAAATAGGCTTATTTCAGCAATTTAGGCTTATTAAATAGCCTTATTTCAGCAACTTAGACTTATTAAATAGGATTATTCAGCAACTTAGGCTTAAATAGGCTTATTAAATAGGCTTATTAAATAGGCTTATTAAATAAACTTATTAAATAGCCTCATTAAATAGGCTTATTTCAGCAACGTAGGCTTATTAAATAGGCTTATTTCAGCAGCTTATGCTTATTAAATAGCCTTATTAAATAGGCTTATTTCAGCAACATTAGGATGATTAAATAGGCTTATTTCAGCAACTTAGACTTATTAAATAGCCCTATTAAATAGGAGTATTAAATAGACTTATTAAATAGGCTCATTAAATACTTATTAAATAGGCTTATTAAATAGGCTTATTAAATAGACTTATTAAATAGGCTCAATAAATAGGCGTATTAAATAGGCTTATTAAATAGGCTTATTAAATAGGCTTATTAAATAGGCTTATTAAATATGCGTATTAAATAGACTTATTAAATAGGCTTATTAAATAGGCTCAATAAATAGGCTTATTAAATAGGCTCAATAAATAGGCTTATTAAATAGGCTCAATAAATAGGCTTATTAAATAGGCTCAATAATAAACTTATTAAATAGGCTCATTAAATACTTATTAAATAGGCTTATTAAATAGACTTATTAAATAGACTTATTAAATAGGCTTATTAAATATACTTATTAAATAGGCTTATTAAAAAGGCTTATTAAATAGACTTATTAAACAGGCTCATTAAATACTTATTAAATAGGTTTATTAAATAGGTGTATTAAATAGGCTTATTAAATAGGCTCCATAAATAGGCTTATTAAATGGGCTTATTAAATAGGCTCATTAAATAGGCTTAATAAATAGGCTTATTAAATAGGTGTATTAAATAGGCTTATTAAATAGGCTTATTAAATAGACTCATTAAATAGGCTAATTAAATAGGCTCAATAAATAGGCTCATTAAATAGGCTCAATAAATAGGCTTATTAAATAGGCTCAATAATTAGGCTTATTAAATAGGCTGAATAAATAGGCTTATTAAATAGGCTCATTATATACTTATTAAATAGGCTTATTAAATAGACTTATTAAATAGACGTATTAAATATGCTTATTAAATAGGCTTATTAAATAGGCTTATTAAATAGGATTATTAAATAGACTTATTAAATAGCCTCATTAAATAGGCTTATTTTAGCAACTTAGGCTTATTAATTAGGCCTTTTTCAGCAACTTAGACTTATTAAATAGCCTTATTACAGCAACTTAGGCTTATTAAATAGGCTTATTTCAGCAACTTAGGCTTATTAAATAGGCTTATTTCAGCAACTTAGGCTTATTAAATAGGCTTGTTTCAGCAACTTAGGCTTATTAAATAGCCTTATTTCAGCAACTTAGACTTATTAAATTGGATTATTCAGCAACTTAGGCTTAAATAGGCTTATTAAATAGGCTTATTAAATAGGCTTATTAAATAGGCTTATTAAATAAACTTATTAAATAGACTCATTAAATAGGCTTATTTTAGCAACTTAGGCTTATTAAATAGGTTTATTTCAGCAACTTAGACTTATTAAATAGCCATATTAATTATGCTTATTTCAGCAACTTAGGTTTATTAAATAGGCTTATTTCAGCAGCTTATGCTTATTAAATAGCCTTATTAAATAGGCTTATTTCAGCAACTTAGGATTATGAAATAGGCTTATTTCAGCAACTTAGACTTATACAATAGGCCTATTAAATAGGCTTATTAAATAGACTTATTAAATAGGCTCATTAAATACTTATTAAATAGGCTTATTAAATAGGCTTATTAAATAGACTGATTAAATAGGCTCAATAAATAGGCGTATTAAATAGGCTTATTAAATAGGCTTATTAAATAGGCTTATTAAATATGCGTATTAAATAGACTTATTAAATAGGCTTATTAAATAGACTTATTAAATAGACTTATTAAAAAGGCTTATTAAATAGACTTATTAAACAGGCTCATTAAATACTTATTAAATAGTTTTATTAAATAGGCGTATTAAATAGGCTTATTAAATAGGCGCAATAAATAGGTTTATCAAATGGACTTATTAAATAGGCTCTTTTAATAGGATTAATAAATAGGCTTATTAAATAGGCGTATTAAATAGGCTTATTAAATAGGCTTATTAAATAGACTCATTAAATAGTCTTATTAAATAGGCTCAATAAATAGGCTCATTAAATAGGCTCAATAAATAGGCTTATTAAATAGGCTCAACAATTAGGCTTATTAAATAAGCTCAATAAATAGGCTTATTAAATAGGCTCATTATATACTTATGAAAAGGCTTATTAAATAGACTTATTAAATAGATGTATTAAATATGCTTATTAAATAGGCTTATTAAATAGGCTTATTAAATAGGCTTATTAAATAGACTTATTAAATAGCCTCATTAAATAGGCTTATTTTAGCAACTTAGGCTTATTAATTAGGCTTTTTTCAGCAACTTAGACTTATTAAATAGCCTTATTACAGCAACTTAAGCTTATTAAATAGGCTTATTTCAGCAACTTAGGCATATTAAATAGGCTTATTTCAGAAACTTAGGCTTATTAAATAGGCTTATTTCAGCAGCTTATGCTTATTAAATAGCCTTATTAAATAGGCTTATTTCAGCAACATTAGGATTATTAAATAGGCTTATTTCAGCAACTTAGACTTATTAAATAGCCCTATTAAATAGGAGTATTAAATAGACTTATTAAATAGGCTCATTAAATACTTATTAAATAGGCTTATTAAATAGGCTTATTAAATAGACTTATTAAATAGGCTCAATAAATAGGCGTATTAAATAGGCTTATTAAATAGGCTTATTAAATAGGCTTATTAAATAGGCTCATTAAATATGCGTATTAAATAGACTTATTAAATAGGCTTATTAAATAGGCTCAATAAATAGGCTCATTAAATAGGCTCAATAAATAGGCTTATTAAATAGGCTCAATAAATAGGCTTATTAAATAGGCTCAATAATAAACTTATTAAATAGGCTCATTAAATACTTATTAAATAGGCTTATTAAATAGACTTATTAAATAGACTTATTAAATAGGCTTATTAAATATACTTATTAAATAGGCTTATTAAAAAGGCTTATTAAATAGACTTATTAAACAGGCTCATTAAATACTTATTAAATAGGTTTATTAAATAGGCGTATTAAATAGGCTTATTAAATAGGCTCAATAAATAGGCTTATTAAATGGGCTTATTAAATAGGCTCATTAAATAGGCTTAATAAATAGACTTATTAAATAGACGTATTAAATATGCTTATTAAATAGGCTTATTAAATAGGCTTATTAAATAGACTTATTAAATAGCCTCATTAAATAGGTTTATTTTAGCAACTTAGGCTTATTAATTAGGCTTTTTTCAGCAACTTAGACTTATTAAATAGCCTTATTACAGCAACTTAGGCTTATTAAATAGGCTTATTTCAGCAACTTAGGCTTCTAAAATAGGCTTATTTCAGCAACTTAGGCGTATTAAATAGGCTTATTTCAGCAATTTAGGCTTATTAAATAGCCTTATTTCAGCAACTTAGACTTATTAAATAGGATTATTCAGCAACTTAGGCTTAAATAGGCTTATTAAATAGGCTTATTAAATAGGCTTATTAAATAGGCTTATTAAATAAACTTATTAAATAGCCTCATTAAATAGGCTTATTTTAGCAGCTTAGGCTTATTAAATAGCCATATTAAATATGCTTATTTCAGCAACTTAGGCTTATTAAATAGGCTTATTTCAGCAACATTAGGATTATTAAATAGGCTTATTTCAGCAACTTAGACTTATTAAATAGCCCTATTAAATAGGAGTATTAAATAGACTTATTAAATAGGCTCATTAAATACTTATTAAATAGGCTTATTGAATAGGCTTATTAAATAGACTTATTAAATAGGCTCAATAAATAGGCGTATTAAATAGGCTTATTAAATAGGCTTATTAAATAGGCATATTAAATAGGCTTATTAAATATGCGTATTAAATAGACTTATTAAATAGGCTTATTAAATAGGCTCAATAAATAGGCTCATTAAATAGGCTCAATAATAAACTTATTAAATAGGCTTAATAAATAGGCTTATTAAATAGGCTCAATAATAAACTTATTAAATAGGCTCATTAAATACTTATTAAATAGGCTTATTAAATAGACTTATTAAATAGACTTATTAAATAGGCTTATTAAATATACTTATTAAATAGGCTTATTAAAAAGGCTTATTAAATAGACTTATTAAACAGGCTCATTAAATACTTATTAAATAGGTTTATTAAATAGGTGTATTAAATAGGCTTATTAAATAGGCTCCATAAATAGGCTTATTAAATGGGCTTATTAAATAGGCTCATTAAATAGGCTTAATAAATAGGCTTATTAAATAGGCGTATTAAATAGGCTTATTAAATAGGCTTATTAAATAGACTCATTAAATAGGCTAATTAAATAGGCTCAATAAATAGGCTCATTAAATAGGCTCAATAAATAGGCTTATTAAATAGGCTCAATAATTAGGCTTATTAAATAGGCTCAATAAATAGGCTTATTAAATAGGCTCATTATATACTTATTAAATAGGCTTATTAAATAGACTTATTAAATAGACGTATTAAATATGCTTAATAAATAGGCTTATTAAATATGCTTATTAAATAGGCTTATTAAATAGACTTATTAAATAGCCTCATTAAATAGGCTTATTTTAGCAACTTAGGCTTATTAATTAGGCTTTTTTCAGCAACTTAGACTTATTAAATAGCCTTATTACAGCAACTTAGGCTTATTAAATAGGCTTATTTCAGCAACTTAGGCTTATTAAATAGGCTTATTTCAGCAACTTAGGCTTATTAAATAGGCTTGTTTCAGCAACTTAGGCTTATTAAATAGCCTTATTTCAGCAACTTAGACTTATTAAATAGGATTATTCAGCAACTTAGGCTTAAATAGGCTTATTAAATAGGCTTATTAAATAGGCTTATTAAATAGGCTTATTAAATAAACTTATTAAATAGCCTCATTAAATAGGCTTATTTTAGCAACTTAGGCTTATTAAATAGGTTTATTTCAGCAACTTAGACTTATTAAATAGCCATATTAATTATGCTTATTTCAGCAGCTTATGCTTATTAAATAGCCTTATTAAATAGGCTTATTTCAGCAACTTAGGATTATTAAATAGGCTTATTTCAGCAACTTAGACTTATTCAATAGGCCTATTAAATAGGCTTATTAAATAGACTTATTAAATAGGCTCATTAAATACTTATTAAATAGGCTTATTAAATAGACTGATTAAATAGGCTCAATAAATAGGCGTATTAAATAGGCTTATTAAATAGGCTTATTAAATAGGCTTATTAAATAGGCTTATTAAATATGCGTATTAAATAGACTTATTAAATAGGCTTATTAAATAGACTCATTAAATAGACTTATTAAAAAGGCTTATTAAATAGACTTATTAAACAGGCTCATTAAATACTTATTAAATAGTTTTATTAAATAGGCGTATTAAATAGGCTTATTAAATAGGCGCAATAAATAGGTTTATCAAATGGGCTTATTAAATAGGCTCTTTTAATAGGATTAATAAATAGGCTTATTAAATAGGCGTATTAAATAGGCTTATTAAATAGGCTTATTAAATAGACTCATTAAATAGTCTTATTAAATAGGCTCAATAAATAGGCTCATTAAATAGGTTCAATAAATAGGCTTATTAAATAGGCTCAACAATTAGGCTTATTAAATAAGCTCAATAAATAGGCTTATTAAATAGGCTCATTATATACTTATGAAAAGGCTTATTAAATAGACTTATTAAATAGATGTATTAAATATGCTTATTAAATAGGCTTATTAAATAGGCTTATTAAATAGGCTTATTAAATAGACTTATTAAATAGCCTCATTAAATAGTCTTCTTTTAGCAACTTAGGCTTATTAATTAGGCTTTTTTCAGCAACTTAGACTTATTAAATAGCCTTATTACAGCAACTTAAGCTTATTAAATAGGCTTATTTCAGCAACTTAGGCTTATTAAATAGGCTTATTTCAGAAACTTAGGCTTATTAAATAGGCTTATTCAGCAACTTAGGCTTATTAAATAGCCTTATTAAATAGGCTTATTTCAGCAACTTAGGCTTATTAAATAGGCTTATTTCACCAAATTAGACTTATTAAAAAGACTTATTTCAGCAACTTAGGCTTATGAAATAGGCTTATTCAGCAACTTAGGCTTATTAAATAGGCTTATTTCAGCAACTTAGACTTATTAAATAGGCCTATTAAATAGGTTTATTAAATAGACTGATTAAATAGGCTCATTAAATACATATTAAATAGGCTTATTAAATATATTAATTAATTAGACTTATTAAATAGGCTTATTAAATAGGCTTATTAAATAGGCTCAATAAATAGGCTTATTAAATAGGCTCAATAATAAACTTATTAAATAGGCTCATTAAATACTTATTAAATAGGCTTATTAAATAAACTTATTAAATAGACTTATTAAATAGGCTTATTAAATATACTTATTAAATAGGCTTATTAAAAAGGCTTATTAAATAGACTTATTAAACAATCTCATTAAATACTTATTAAATAGGTTTATTAAATAGGCGTATTAAATAGGCTTATTAAATAGGCTCAATAAATAGGCTTATTAAATGGGCTTATTAAATAGGCTCATTAAATAGGCTTAATAAATAGACTTATTAAATAGACGTATTAAATATGCTTATTAAATAGGCTTATTAAATAGGCTTATTAAATAGGCTTATTCAATAGGCTTATTAAATAGACTTATTAAATAGCCTCATTAAATAGGCTTATTTTAGCAACTTAGGCTTATAAATTAGGCTTTTTTCAGCAACTTAGACTTATTAAATAGCCTTATTACAGCAACTTAGGCTTATTAAATAGGCTTATTTCAGCAACTTAGGCTTATTAAATAGGCTTATTTCAGCAACTTAGGCGTATTAAATAGGCTTATTTCAGCAATTTAGGCTTATTAAATAGCCTTATTTCAGCAACTTAGACTTATTAAATAGGATTATTCAGCAACTTAGGCTTAAATAGGCTTATTAAATAGGCTTATTAAATAGGCTTATTAAATAGGCTTATTAAATAAACTTATTAAATAGCCTCATTAAATAGGCTTATTTTAGCAGCTTAGGCTTATTAAATAGCCATATTAAATATGCTTATTTCAGCAACTTAGGCTTATTAAATAGGCTTATTTCAGCAGCTTATGCTTATTAAATAGCCTTATTAAATAGGCTTATTTCAGCAACATTAGGATTATTAAATAGGCTTATTTCAGCAACTTAGACTTATTAAATAGCCCTATTAAATAGGAGTATTAAATAGACTTATTAAATAGGCTCATTAAATACTTATTAAATAGGCTTATTGAATAGGCTTATTAAATAGACTTATTAAATAGGCTCAATAAATAGGCGTATTAAATAGGCTTATTAAATAGGCTTATTAAATAGGCTTATTAAATAGGCTTATTAAATATGCGTATTAAATAGACTTATTAAATAGGCTTATTAAATAGGCTCAATAAATAGGCTCATTAAATAGGCTCAATAAATAGGCTTATTAAATAGGCTCAATAAATAGGCTTATTAAATAGGCTCAATAATAAACTTATTAAATAGGCTCATTAAATACTTATTAAATAGGCTTATTAAATAGACTTATTAAATAGACTTATTAAATAGGCTTATTAAATATACTTATTAAATAGGCTTATTAAAAAGGCTTATTAAATAGACTTATTAAACAGGCTCATTAAATACTTATTAAATAGGTTTATTAAATAGGTGTATTAAATAGGCTTATTAAATAGGCTCCATAAATAGGCTTATTAAATGGGCTTATTAAATAGGCTCATTAAATAGGCTTAATAAATAGGCTTATTAAATAGGCGTATTAAATAGGCTTATTAAATAGGCTTATTAAATAGACTCATTAAATAGGCTAATTAAATAGGCTCAATAAATAGGCTCATTAAATAGGCTCAATAAATAGGCTTATTAAATAGGCTCAATAATTAGGCTTATTAAATAGGCTCAATAAATAGGCTTATTAAATAGGCTCATTATATACTTATTAAATAGGCTTATTAAATAGACTTATTAAATAGACGTATTAAATATGCTTAATAAATAGGCTTATTAAATAGGCTTATTAAATAGGCGCAATAAATAGGTTTATCAAATGGGCTTATTAAATAGGCTCTTTTAATAGGATTAATAAATAGGCTTATTAAATAGGCGTATTAAATAGGCTTATTAAATAGCCATATTAAATAGACTCATTAAATAGTCTTATTAAATAGGCTCAATAAATAGGCTCATTAAATAGGTTCAATAAATAGGCTTATTAAATAGGCTCAACAATTAGGCTTATTAAATAAGCTCAATAAATAGTCTTATTAAATAGGCTCATTATATACTTATGAAAAGGCTTATTAAATAGACTTATTAAATAGATGTATTAAATATGCTTATTAAATAGGCTTATTAAATAGGCTTATTAAATAGGCTTATTAAATAGACTTATTAAATAGCCTCATTAAATAGTCTTCTTTTAGCAACTTAGGCTTATTAATTAGGCTTTTTTCAGCAACTTAGACTTATTAAATAGCCTTATTACAGCAACTTAAGCTTATTAAATAGGCTTATTTCAGCAACTTAGGCTTATTAAATAGGCTTATTTCAGAAACTTAGGCTTATTAAATAGGCTTATTCAGCAACTTAGGCTTATTAAATAGCCTTATTAAATAGGCTTATTTCAGCAACTTAGGCTTATTAAATAGGCTTATTTCACCAAATTAGACTTATTAAAAAGACTTATTTCAGCAACTTAGGCTTATGAAATAGGCTTATTCAGCAACTTAGGCTTATTAAATAGGCTTATTTCAGCAACTTAGACTTATTAAATAGGCCTATTAAATAGGTTTATTAAATAGACTGATTAAATAGGCTCATTAAATACATATTAAATAGGCTTATTAAATATATTAATTAATTAGACTTATTAAATAGGCTTATTAAATAGGCTTATTAAATAGGCTCATTAAATAGACTTATTAAATAGGCTCAATAAATAGGCTCATTAAATAGGCTCAATAAATAGGCTTATTAAATAGGCTCAATAAATAGGCTTATTAAATAGGCTCAATAATAAACTTATTAAATAGGCTCATTAAATACTTATTAAATAGGCTTATTAAATAGACTTATTAAATAGACTTATTAAATAGGCTTATTAAATATACTTATTAAATAGGCTTATTAAAAAGGCTTATTAAATAGACTTATTAAACAATCTCATTAAATACTTATTAAATAGGTTTATTAAATAGGCGTATTAAATAGGCTTATTAAATAGGCTCAATAAATAGGCTTATTAAATGGGCGTATTAAATAGGCTCATTAAATAGGCTTAATAAATAGACTTATTAAATAGACGTATTAAATATGCTTATTAAATAGGCTTATTAAATAGGCTTATTAAATAGGCTTATTAAATAGGCTTATTAAATAGACTTATTAAATAGCCTCATTAAATAGGCTTATTTTAGCAACTTAGGCTTATTAATTAGGCTTTTTTCAGCAACTTAGACTTATTAAATAGCCTTATTACAGCAACTTAGGCTTATTAAATAGGCTTATTTCAGCAACTTAGGCTTATTAAATAGGCTTATTTCAGCAACTTAGGCGTATTAAATAGGCTTATTTCAGCAATTTAGGCTTATTAAATAGCCTTATTTCAGCAACTTAGACTTATTAAATAGGATTATTCAGCAACTTAGGCTTAAATAGGCTTATTAAATAGGCTTATTAAATAGGCTTATTAAATAGGCTTATTAAATAAACTTATTAAATAGCCTCATTAAATAGGCTTATTTTAGCAGCTTAGGCTTATTAAATAGCCATATTAAATATGCTTATTTCAGCAACTTAGGCTTATTAAATAGGCTTATTTCAGCAGCTTATGCTTATTAAATAGCCTTATTAAATAGGCTTATTTCAGCAACATTAGGATTATTAAATAGGCTTATTTCAGCAACTTAGACTTATTAAATAGCCCTATTAAATAGGAGTATTAAATAGACTTATTAAATAGGCTCATTAAATACTTATTAAATAGGCTTATTGAATAGGCTTATTAAATAGACTTATTAAATAGGCTCAATAAATAGGCGTATTAAATAGGCTTATTAAATAGGCTTATTAAATAGGCTTATTAAATAGGCTTATTAAATATGCGTATTAAATAGACTTATTAAATAGGCTTATTAAATAGGCTCAATAAATAGGCTCATTAAATAGGCTCAATAAATAGGCTTATTAAATAGGCTCAATAAATAGGCTTATTAAATAGGCTCAATAATAAACTTATTAAATAGGCTCATTAAATACTTATTAAATAGGCTTATTAAATAGACTTATTAAATAGACTTATTAAATAGGCTTATTAAATATACTTATTAAATAGGCTTATTAAAAAGGCTTATTAAATAGACTTATTAAACAGGCTCATTAAATACTTATTAAATAGGTTTATTAAATAGGTGTATTAAATAGGCTTATTAAATACGCTCCATAAATAGGCTTATTAAATAGGCTTATTAAATAGACTCATTAAATAGGCTAATTAAATAGGCTCAATAAATAGGCTCATTAAATAGGCTCAATAAATAGGCTTATTAAATAGGCTCAATAATTAGGCTTATTAAATAGGCTCAATAAATAGGCTTATTAAATAGGCTCATTATATACTTATTAAATAGGCTTATTAAATAGACTTATTAAATAGACGTATTAAATATGCTTAATAAATAGGCTTATTAAATAGGCTTATTAAATAGGCTTATTAAATAGACTTATTAAATAGCCTCATTAAATAGGCTTATTTTAGCAACTTAGGCTTATTAATTAGGCTTTTTTCAGCAACTTAGACTTATTAAATAGCCTTATTACAGCAACTTAGGCTTATTAAATAGGCTTATTTCAGCAACTTAGGCTTATTAAATAGGCTTATTTCAGCAACTTAGGCTTATTAAATAGGCTTGTTTCAGCAACTTAGGCTTATTAAATAGGCTTATTTTAGCAACTTAGGCTTATTAAATAGGTTTATTTCAGCAACTTAGACTTATTAAATAGCCATATTAATTATGCTTATTTCAGCAACTTAGGTTTATTAAATAGGCTTATTACAGCAGCTTATGCTTATTACATAGCCTTATTAAATAGGCTTATTTCAGCAACTTAGGATTATTAAATAGGCTTATTTCAGTAACTTAGACTTATTCAATAGGCCTATTAAAAAGGCTTATTAAATAGACTTATTAAATAGGCTCATTAAATACTTATTAAATAGGCTTATTAAATAGGCTTATTAAATAGACTGATTAAATAGGCTCAATAAATAGGCGTATTAAATAGGCTTATTAAATAGGCTTATTAAATAGGCTTATTAAATAGGCTTATTAAATATGCGTATTAAATAGACTTATTAAATAGGCTTATTAAATAGACTCATTAAATAGACTTATTAAAAAGGCTTATTAAATAGACTTATTAAACAGGCTCATTAAATACTTATTAAATAGTTTTATTAAATAGGCGTATTAAATAAGCTTATTAAATAGGCACAATAAATAGGTTTATCAAATGGGCTTATTAAATAGGCTCTTTTAATAGGATTAATAAATAGGCTTATTAAATAGGCGTATTAAATAGGCTTATTAAATAGGCTTATTAAATAGACTCATTAAATAGTCTTATTAAATAGGCTCAATAAATAGGCTCATTAAATAGGTTCAATAAATAGGCTTATTAAATAGGCTCAACAATTAGGCTTATTAAATAAGCTCAATAAATAGGCTCATTAAATAGGCTCATTATATACTTATGAAAAGGCTTATTAAATAGACTTATTAAATAGATGTATTAAATATGCTTATTAAATAGGCTTATTAAATAGGCTTATTAAATAGGCTTATTAAATAGACTTATTAAATAGCCTCATTAAATAGTCTTCTTTTAGCAACTTAGGCTTATTAATTAGGCTTTTTTCAGCAACTTAGACTTATTAAATAGCCTTATTACAGCAACATAAGCTTATTAAATAGGCTTATTTCAGCAACTTAGGCTTATTAAATAGGCTTATTTCAGAAACTTAGGCTTATTAAATAGGCTTATTCAGCAACTTAGGCTTATTAAATAGCCTTATTAAATAGGCTTATTTCAGCAACTTAGGCTTATTAAATAGGCTTATTTCACCAAATTAGACTTATTAAAAAGACTTATTTCAGCAACTTAGGCTTATGAAATAGGCTTATTCAGCAACTTAGGCTTATTAAATAGGCTTATTTCAGCAACTTAGACTTATTAAATAGGCCTATTAAATAGGTTTATTAAATAGACTGATTAAATAGGCTCATTAAATACATATTAAATAGGCTTATTAAATATATTAATTAATTAGACTTATTAAATAGGCTTATTAAATAGGCTTATTAAATAGGCTCATTAAATAGACTTATTAAATAGCCTCATTAAATAGGCTTATTTTAGCAACTTAGGCTTATTAAATAGGCTTATTTCAGCAACTTAGACTTATTAAATAGCCTTATTTCAGCAACTTAGGCTTATTAAATAGGCTTATTTCAGCAACTTAGGCTTATTAAATAGCCTTATTTCAGCAACTTAGACTTATTAAATAGGCGTATTCAGCAACTTAGGCTTAAATAGGCTTATTAAATAGGCTTATTAAATAGGCTTATTAAAATAGGCTTATTAAATAAACTTATTAAATAGCCTCATTAAATAGGCTCATTTTAGCAACTTAGGCTTATTAAATAGCCATATTAAATATGCTTATTTCAGCAACTTAGGCTTATTAAATAGGCTTATTTCAGCAGCTTAGACTTATTAAATAGGCCTATTAAATAGGCTTATTAAATAGACTTATTAAATAGGCTTATTTCAGCAACATTAGGATTATTAAATAGGCTTATTTCAGCAACTTAGACTTATTAAATAGGCCTATTAAATAGGCTTATTAAATAGACTTATTAAATAGGCTCATTAAATACTTATTAAATAAGCTTATTAAATAGGCTTATTAAATAGACTTATTAAATAGGCTCAATAAATAGGCGTATTAAATAGGCTTATTAAATAGGCTTATTAAATAGGCTTATTAAATATGTGTATTAAATAGACTTATTAAATAGGCTTATTAAATAGGCTCAATAAATAGGCTTATTAAATAGGCTCAATAAATAGGATTATTAAATAGGCTCAATAAATAGGCTTATTAAATAGGCTCAATAAATAGGCTTATTAAATAGGCGCATTAAATACTTATTAAATAGGCTTATTAAATAGACTTATTAAATAGGCTTATTTCAGCAACATTAGGATTATTAAATAGGCTTATTTCAGCAACTTAGACTTATTAAATAGGCCTATTAAATAGGCTTATTAAATAGACTTATTAAATAGGCTCATTAAATACTTATTAAATAAGCTTATTAAATAGGCTTATTAAATAGACTTATTAAATAGGCTCAATAAATAGGCGTATTAAATAGGCTTATTAAATAGGCTTATTAAATATGTGTATTAAATAGACTTATTAAATAGGCTTATTAAATAGGCTCAATAAATAGGCTTATTAAATAGGCTCAATAAATAGGATTATTAAATAGGCTCAATAAATAGGCTTATTAAATAGGCTCAATAAATAGGCTTATTAAATAGGCGCATTAAATACTTATTAAATAGGCTTATTAAATAGACTTGTTAAATAGGCTTATTAAATAGACTTATTAAATAGGCTTATTAAAAAGGCTTATTAAATAGACTTATTAAACATGCTCATTAAATACTTATTAAATAGGTTTATTAAATAGGCGTATTAAATAGGCTTATTAAATAGGCTCAATAAATAGGCTTATTAAATGGGCTTATTAAATAGGCTCATTAAATAGGCTTAATAAATAGGCTTATTAAATAGGCGTATTAAATAGGCTTATTAAATAGGCTTATTAAATAGACTCATTAAATAGGCTTATTAAATAGGCTCAATAAATAGGCTCATTAAATAGGCTCAATAAATAGGCTTATTAAATAGGCTCAATAATTAGGCTTATTAAATAGGCTCAATAAATAGGCTTATTAAATAGGCTCATTATATACTTATTAAATAGGCTTATTAAATAGACTTATTAAATAGACGTATTAAATATGCTTATTAAATAGGCTTATTAAATAGGCTTATTAGATAGGCTCCATAAATAGGCTTATTAAATGGGCTTATTAAATAGGCTCATTAAATAGGCTTAATAAATAGGCTTATTAAATAGGCGTATTAAATAGGCTTATTAAATAGGCTTATTAAATAGACTCATTAAATAGGCTAATTAAATAGGCTCAATAAATAGGCTCATTAAATAGGCTCAATAAATAGGCTTATTAAATAGGCTCAATAATTAGGCTTATTAAATAGGCTCAATAAATAGGCTTATTAAATAGGCTCATTATATACTTATTAAATAGGCTTATTAAATAGACTTATTAAATAGACGTATTAAATATGCTTATTAAATAGGCTTATTAAATAGGCTTATTAAATAGGCTTATTAAATAGACTTATTAAATAGCCTCATTAAATAGGCTTATTTTAGCAACTTAGGCTTATTAATTAGGCTTTTTTCAGCAACTTAGACTTATTAAATAGCCTTATTACAGCAACTTAGGCTTATTAAATAGGCTTATTTCAGCAACTTAGGCTTATTAAATAGGCTTATTTCAGCAACTTAGGCTTATTAAATAGGCTTGTTTCAGCAACTTAGGCTTATTAAATAGCCTTATTTCAGCAACTTAGACTTATTAAATAGGATTATTCAGCAACTTAGGCTTAAATAGGCTTATTAAATAGGCTTATTAAATAGGCTTATTAAATAGGCTTATTAAATAAACTTATTAAATAGCCTCATTAAATAGGCTTATTTTAGCAACTTAGGCTTATTAAATAGGTTTATTTCAGCAACTTAGACTTATTAAATAGCCATATTAATTATGCTTATTTCAGCAACTTAGGTTTATTAAATAGGCTTATTTCAGCAGCTTATGCTTATTAAATAGCCTTATTAAATAGGCTTATTTCAGCAACTTAGGATTATTAAATAGGCTTATTTCAGCAACTTAGACTTATTCAATAGGCCTATTAAATAGGCTTATTAAATAGACTTATAAATAGGCTCATTAAATACTTATTAAATAGGCGTATTAAATAGGCTTATTAAATAGACTGATTAAATAGGCTCAATAAATAGGCGTATTAAATAGGCTTATTAAATAGGCTTATTAAATAGGCTTATTAAATAGGCTTATTAAATATGCGTATTAAATAGACTTATTAAATAGGCTTATTAAATAGACTTATTAAATAGACTTATTAAAAAGGCTTATTAAATAGACTTATTAAACAGGCTCATTAAATACTTATTAAATAGTTTTATTAAATAGGCGTATTAAATAGGCTTATTAAATAGGCACAATAAATAGGTTTATCAAATGGGCTTATTAAATTGGCTCTTTTAATAGGCTTAATAAATAGGCTTATTAAATAGGCGTATTAAATAGGCTTATTAAATAGGCTTATTAAATAGACTCATTAAATAGTCTTATTAAATAGGCTCAATAAATAGGCTCATTAAATAAGCTCAATAAATAGGCTTATTAAATAGGCTCAATAATTAGGCTTATTAAATAGGCTCAATAAATAGGGTTATTAAATAGGCTCATTATATACTTATGAAAAGGCTTATTAAATAGACTTATTAAATAGATGTATTAAATATGCTTATTAAATATGCTTATTAAATAGGCTTATTAAATAGGCTTATTGAATAGGCTTATTAAATAGACTTATTAAATAGCCTCATTAAATAGGCTTATTTTAGCAACTTAGGCTTATTAATTAGGCTTTTTTCAGCAACTTAGACTTATTAAATAGCCTTATTACAGCAACTTAAGCTTATTAAATAGGCTTATTTCAGCAACTTAGGCTTATTAAATAGGCTTATTTCAGAAACTTAGGCTTATTAAATAGGCTTATTCAGCAACTTAGGCTTATTAAATAGCCTTATTAAATAGGCTTATTTCAGCAACTTAGGCTTATTAAATAGGCTTATTTCAGCAACTTAGACTTATTAAAAAGACTTATTTCAGCAACTTAGGCTTATGAAATAGGCTTATTCAGCAACTTAGGCTTATTAAATAGGCTTATTTCAGCAACTTAGAATTATTAAATAGGCCTATTAAATAGGCTTATTAAATAGACTGATTAAATAGGCTCATTAAATACATATTAAATTGGCTTATTAAATAGATGTATTAATTAGACTTATTAAATAGGCTTATTAAATAGGCTTATTAAATAGGCTCATTAAATAGACTCATTAAATAGCCTCATTAAATAGGCTTATTTCAGCAACTTAGGCTTATTAAATAGCCTTATTTCAGCAACTTAGACTTATTAAATAGGCGTATTCAGCAACTTAGGCTTAAATAGGCTTATTAAATAGGCTTATTAAATAGGCTTATTAAAATAGGCTTATTAAATAAACTTATTAAATAGCCTCATTAAATAGGCTCATTTTAGCAACTTAGGCTTATTAAATAGCCATATTAAATATGCTTATTTCAGCAACTTAGGCTTATTAAATAGGCTTATTTCAGCAGCTTAGACTTATTAAATAGGCCTATTAAATAGGCTTATTAAATAGACTTATTAAATAGGCTTATTTCAGCAACATTAGGATTATTAAATAGGCTTATTTCAGCAACTTAGACTTATTAAATAGGCCTATTAAATAGGCTTATTAAATAGACTTATTAAATAGGCTCATTAAATACTTATTAAATAAGCTTATTAAATAGGCTTATTAAATAGACTTATTAAATAGGCTCAATAAATAGGCGTATTAAATAGGCTTATTAAATAGGCTTATTAAATAGGCTTATTAAATATGTGTATTAAATAGACTTATTAAATAGGCTTATTAAATAGGCTCAATAAATAGGCTTATTAAATAGGCTCAATAAATAGGATTATTAAATAGGCTCAATAAATAGGCTTATTAAATAGGCTCAATAAATAGGCTTATTAAATAGGCGCATTAAATACTTATTAAATAGGCTTATTAAATAGACTTATTAAATAGGCTTATTTCAGCAACATTAGGATTATTAAATAGGCTTATTTCAGCAACTTAGACTTATTAAATAGGCCTATTAAATAGGCTTATTAAATAGACTTATTAAATAGGCTCATTAAATACTTATTAAATAAGCTTATTAAATAGGCTTATTAAATAGACTTATTAAATAGGCTCAATAAATAGGCGTATTAAATAGGCTTATTAAATAGGCTTATTAAATATGTGTATTAAATAGACTTATTAAATAGGCTTATTAAATAGGCTCAATAAATAGGCTTATTAAATAGGCTCAATAAATAGGATTATTAAATAGGCTCAATAAATAGGCTTATTAAATAGGCTCAATAAATAGGCTTATTAAATAGGCGCATTAAATACTTATTAAATAGGCTTATTAAATAGACTTGTTAAATAGGCTTATTAAATAGACTTATTAAATAGGCTTATTAAAAAGGCTTATTAAATAGACTTATTAAACATGCTCATTAAATACTTATTAAATAGGTTTATTAAATAGGCGTATTAAATAGGCTTATTAAATAGGCTCAATAAATAGGCTTATTAAATGGGCTTATTAAATAGGCTCATTAAATAGGCTTAATAAATAGGCTTATTAAATAGGCGTATTAAATAGGCTTATTAAATAGGCTTATTAAATAGACTCATTAAATAGGCTTATTAAATAGGCTCAATAAATAGGCTCATTAAATAGGCTCAATAAATAGGCTTATTAAATAGGCTCAATAATTAGGCTTATTAAATAGGCTCAATAAATAGGCTTATTAAATAGGCTCATTATATACTTATTAAATAGGCTTATTAAATAGACTTATTAAATAGACGTATTAAATATGCTTATTAAATAGGCTTATTAAATAGGCTTATTAAATAGGCTCCATAAATAGGCTTATTAAATGGGCTTATTAAATAGGCTCATTAAATAGGCTTAATAAATAGGCTTATTAAATAGGCGTATTAAATAGGCTTATTAAATAGGCTTATTAAATAGACTCATTAAATAGGCTAATTAAATAGGCTCAATAAATAGGCTCATTAAATAGGCTCAATAAATAGGCTTATTAAATAGGCTCAATAATTAGGCTTATTAAATAGGCTCAATAAATAGGCTTATTAAATAGGCTCATTATATACTTATTAAATAGGCTTATTAAATAGACTTATTAAATAGACGTATTAAATATGCTTATTAAATAGGCTTATTAAATAGGCTTATTAAATAGGCTTATTAAATAGACTTATTAAATAGCCTCATTAAATAGGCTTATTTTAGCAACTTAGGCTTATTAATTAGGCTTTTTTCAGCAACTTAGACTTATTAAATAGCCTTATTACAGCAACTTAGGCTTATTAAATAGGCTTATTTCAGCAACTTAGGCTTATTAAATAGGCTTATTTCAGCAACTTAGGCTTATTAAATAGGCTTGTTTCAGCAACTTAGGCTTATTAAATAGCCTTATTTCAGCAACTTAGACTTATTAAATAGGATTATTCAGCAACTTAGGCTTAAATAGGCTTATTAAATAGGCTTATTAAATAGGCTTATTAAATAGGCTTATTAAATAAACTTATTAAATAGCCTCATTAAATAGGCTTATTTTAGCAACTTAGGCTTATTAAATAGGTTTATTTCAGCAACTTAGACTTATTAAATAGCCATATTAATTATGCTTATTTCAGCAACTTAGGTTTATTAAATAGGCTTATTTCAGCAGCTTATGCTTATTAAATAGCCTTATTAAATAGGCTTATTTCAGCAACTTAGGATTATTAAATAGGCTTATTTCAGCAACTTAGACTTATTCAATAGGCCTATTAAATAGGCTTATTAAATAGACTTATAAATAGGCTCATTAAATACTTATTAAATAGGCGTATTAAATAGGCTTATTAAATAGACTGATTAAATAGGCTCAATAAATAGGCGTATTAAATAGGCTTATTAAATAGGCTTATTAAATAGGCTTATTAAATAGGCTTATTAAATATGCGTATTAAATAGACTTATTAAATAGGCTTATTAAATAGACTTATTAAATAGACTTATTAAAAAGGCTTATTAAATAGACTTATTAAACAGGCTCATTAAATACTTATTAAATAGTTTTATTAAATAGGCGTATTAAATAGGCTTATTAAATAGGCACAATAAATAGGTTTATCAAATGGGCTTATTAAATAGGCTCTTTTAATAGGCTTAATAAATAGGCTTATTAAATAGGCGTATTAAATAGGCTTATTAAATAGGCGTATTAAATAGACTCATTAAATAGTCTTATTAAATAGGCTCAATAAATAGGCTCATTAAATAAGCTCAATAAATAGGCTTATTAAATAGGCTCAATAATTAGGCTTATTAAATAGGCTCAATAAATAGGGTTATTAAATAGGCTCATTATATACTTATGAAAAGGCTTATTAAATAGACTTATTAAATAGATGTATTAAATATGCTTATTAAATATGCTTATTAAATAGGCTTATTAAATAGGCTTATTGAATAGGCTTATTAAATAGACTTATTAAATAGCCTCATTAAATAGGCTTATTTTAGCAACTTAGGCTTATTAATTAGGCTTTTTTCAGCAACTTAGACTTATTAAATAGCCTTATTACAGCAACTTAAGCTTATTAAATAGGCTTATTTCAGCAACTTAGGCTTATTAAATAGGCTTATTTCAGAAACTTAGGCTTATTAAATAGGCTTATTCAGCAACTTAGGCTTATTAAATAGCCTTATTAAATAGGCTTATTTCAGCAACTTAGGCTTATTAAATAGGCTTATTTCAGCAACTTAGACTTATTAAAAAGACTTATTTCAGCAACTTAGGCTTATGAAATAGGCTTATTCAGCAACTTAGGCTTATTAAATAGGCTTATTTCAGCAACTTAGACTTATTAAATAGGCCTATTAAATAGGCTTATTAAATAGACTGATTAAATAGGCTCATTAAATACATATTAAATTGGCTTATTAAATAGATGTATTAATTAGACTTATTAAATAGGCTTATTAAATAGGCTTATTAAATAGGCTCATTAAATAGACTCATTAAATAGCCTCATTAAATAGGCTTATTTTAGCAACTTAGGCTTATTAAATAGGCTTATTTCAGCAACTTAGACTTATTAAATAGCCTTATTTCAGCAACTTAGGCTTATTAAATAGGCTTATTTCAGCAACTTAGGCTTATTAAATAGCCTTATTTCAGCAACTTAGACTTATTAAATAGGCTTATTCAGCAACTTAGGCTTAAATAGGCTTATTAAATAGGCTTATTAAATAGGCTTATTAAATAGGCTTATTAAATAAACTTATTAAATAGCCTCATTAAATAGGCTCATTTTAGCAACTTAGGCTTATTAAATAGCCATATTAAATATGCTTATTTCAGCAACTTAGGCTTATTAAATAGGCTTATTTCAGCAGTTTATGCTTATTAAATAGCCTTATTAAATAGGCTTATTTCAGCAACATTAGGATTATTAAATAGGCTTATTTCAGCAACTTAGACTTATTAAATAGGCCTATTAAATAGGCTTATTAAATAGACTTATTAAATAGGCTCATTAAATACTTATTAAATAAGCTTATTAAATAGGCTTATTAAATAGACTTATTAAATAGGCTCAATAAATAGGCGTTTTAAATAGGCTTATTAAATAGGCTTATTAAATATGCGTATTGAATAGACTTATTAAATAGGCTTATTAAATAGGCTCAATAAATAGGCTTATTAAAGAGCCTCAATAAATAGGCTTATTAAATAGGCTCAATAAATAGGCTTATTAAATAGGCTCAATAAATAGGCTTATTAAATAGGCTCATTAAATACTTATTAAATAGGCTTATTAAATAGACTTATTAAATAGACTTATTAAATAGGATTATTAAATAGACTTATTAAATAGGCTTATTAAAAAGGCTTATTAAATAGACTTATTAAACAGGCTCATTAAATACTTATTAAATAGGTTTATTAAATAGGCGTATTAAATAGGCTTATTAAATAGGCTCAATAAATAGGCTTATTAAATGGGCTTATTAAATAGGCTCATTAAATAGGCTTAATAAATAGGCTTATTAAATAGGCGTATTAAATAGGCTTATTAAATAGGCTTATTAAATAGACTCATTAAATAGGCTTATTAAATAGGCTCAATAAATAGGCTCATTAAATAGGCTCAATAAATAGGCTTATTAAATAGGCTCAATAATTAGGCTTATTAAATAGGCTCAATAAATAGGCTTATTAAATAGGCTCATTATATACTTATTAAATAGGCTTATTAAATAGACTTATTAAATAGACGTATTAAATATGCTTATTAAATAGGCTTATTAAATAGGCTTATTAAATAGGCTCCATAAATAGGCTTATTAAATGGGCTTATTAAATAGGCTCATTAAATAGGCTTAATAAATAGGCTTATTAAATAGGCGTATTAAATAGGCTTATTAAATAGGCTTATTAAATAGACTCATTAAATAGGCTAATTAAATAGGCTCAATAAATAGGCTCATTAAATAGGCTCAATAAATAGGCTTATTAAATAGGCTCAATAATTAGGCTTATTAAATAGGCTCAATAAATAGGCTTATTAAATAGGCTCATTATATACTTATTAAATAGGCTTATTAAATAGACTTATTAAATAGACGTATTAAATATGCTTATTAAATAGGCTTATTAAATAGGCTTATTAAATAGGCTTATTAAATAGACTTATTAAATAGCCTCATTAAATAGGCTTATTTTAGCAACTTAGGCTTATTAATTAGGCTTTTTTCAGCAACTTAGACTTATTAAATAGCCTTATTACAGCAACTTAGGCTTATTAAATAGGCTTATTTCAGCAACTTAGGCTTATTAAATAGGCTTATTTCAGCAACTTAGGCTTATTAAATAGGCTTGTTTCAGCAACTTAGGCTTATTAAATAGCCTTATTTCAGCAACTTAGACTTATTAAATAGGATTATTCAGCAACTTAGGCTTAAATAGGCTTATTAAATAGGCTTATTAAATAGGCTTATTAAATAGGCTTATTAAATAAACTTATTAAATAGCCTCATTAAATAGGCTTATTTTAGCAACTTAGGCTTATTAAATAGGTTTATTTCAGCAACTTAGACTTATTAAATAGCCATATTAATTATGCTTATTTCAGCAACTTAGGTTTATTAAATAGGCTTATTTCAGCAGCTTATGCTTATTAAATAGCCTTATTAAATAGGCGTATTTCAGCAACTTAGGATTATTAAATAGGCTTATTTCAGCAACTTAGACTTATTCAATAGGCCTATTAAATAGGCTTATTAAATAGACTTATAAATAGGCTCATTAAATACTTATTAAATAGGCGTATTAAATAGGCTTATTAAATAGACTGATTAAATAGGCTCAATAAATAGGCGTATTAAATAGGCTTATTAAATAGGCTTATTAAATAGGCTTATTAAATAGGCTTATTAAATATGCGTATTAAATAGACTTATTAAATAGGCTTATTAAATAGACTTATTAAATAGACTTATTAAAAAGGCTTATTAAATAGACTTATTAAACAGGCTCATTAAATACTTATTAAATAGTTTTATTAAATAGGCGTATTAAATAGGCTTATTAAATAGGCACAATAAATAGGTTTATCAAATGGGCTTATTAAATAGGCTCTTTTAATAGGCTTAATAAATAGGCTTATTAAATAGGCGTATTAAATAGGCTTATTAAATAGGCTTATTAAATAGACTCATTAAATAGTCTTATTAAATAGGCTCAATAAAAAGGCTCATTAAATAAGCTCAATAAATAGGCTTATTAAATAGGCTCAATAATTAGGCTTATTAAATAGGCTCAATAAATAGGGTTATTAAATAGGCTCATTATATACTTATGAAAAGGCTTATTAAATAGACTTATTAAATAGATGTATTAAATATGCTTATTAAATATGCTTATTAAATAGGCTTATTAAATAGGCTTATTGAATAGGCTTATTAAATAGACTTATTAAATAGCCTCATTAAATAGGCTTATTTTAGCAACTTAGGCTTATTAATTAGGCTTTTTTCAGCAACTTAGACTTATTAAATAGCCTTATTACAGCAACTTAAGCTTATTAAATAGGCTTATTTCAGCAACTTAGGCTTATTAAATAGGCTTATTTCAGAAACTTAGGCTTATTAAATAGGCTTATTCAGCAACTTAGGCTTATTAAATAGCCTTATTAAATAGGCTTATTTCAGCAACTTAGGCTTATTAAATAGGCTTATTTCAGCAACTTAGACTTATTAAAAAGACTTATTTCAGCAACTTAGGCTTATGAAATAGGCTTATTCAGCAACTTAGGCTTATTAAATAGGCTTATTTCAGCAACTTAGACTTATTAAATAGGCCTATTAAATAGGCTTATTAAATAGACTGATTAAATAGGCTCATTAAATACATATTAAATTGGCTTATTAAATAGATGTATTAATTAGACTTATTAAATAGGCTTATTAAATAGGCTTATTAAATAGGCTCATTAAATAGACTCATTAAATAGCCTCATTAAATAGGCTTATTTTAGCAACTTAGGCTTATTAAATAGACTTATTTCAGCAACTTAGACTTATTAAATAGCCTTATTTCAGCAACTTAGGCTTATTAAATAGGCTTATTTCAGCAAGTTAGGCTTATTAAATAGCCTTATTTCAGCAACTTAGACTTATTAAATAGGCTTATTCAGCAACTTAGGCTTAAATAGGCTTATTAAATAGGCTTATTAAATAGGCTTATTAAATAGGCTTATTAAATAAACTTATTAAATAGCCTCATTAAATAGGCTCATTTTAGCAACTTAGGCTTATTAAATAGCCATATTAAATATGCTTATTTCAGCAACTTAGGCTTATTAAATAGGCTTATTTCAGCAGTTTATGCTTATTAAATAGCCTTATTAAATAGGCTTATTTCAGCAACATTAGGATTATTAAATAGGCTTATTTCAGCAACTTAGACTTATTAAATAGGCCTATTAAATAGGCTTATTAAATAGACTTATTAAATAGGCTCATTAAATACTTATTAAATAAGCTTATTAAATAGGCTTATTAAATAGACTTATTAAATAGGCTCAATAAATAGGCGTTTTAAATAGGCTTATTAAATAGGCTTATTAAATATGCGTATTGAATAGACTTATTAAATAGGCTTATTAAATAGGCTCAATAAATAGGCTTATTAAAGAGCCTCAATAAATAGGCTTATTAAATAGGCTCAATAAATAGGCTTATTAAATAGGCTCAATAAATAGGCTTATTAAATAGGCTCATTAAATACTTATTAAATAGGCTTATTAAATAGACTTATTAAATAGACTTATTAAATAGGATTATTAAATAGACTTATTAAATAGGCTTATTAAAAAGGCTTATTAAATAGACTTATTAAACAGGCTCATTAAATACTTATTAAATAGGTTTATTAAATAGGCGTATTAAATAGGCTTATTAAATAGGCTCAATAAATAGGCTTATTAAATGGGCTTATTAAATAGGCTCATTAAATAGGCTTAATAAATAGGCTTATTAAATAGGCGTATTAAATAGGCTTATTAAATAGGCTTATTAAATAGACTCATTAAATAGGCTTATTAAATAGGCTCAATAAATAGGCTCATTAAATAGGCTCAATAAATAGGCGTATTAAATAGGCTCAATAATTAGGCTTATTAAATAGGCTCAATAAATAGGCTTATTAAATAGGCTCATTATATACTTATTAAATAGGCTTATTAAATAGACTTATTAAATAGACGTATTAAATATGCTTATTAAATAGGCTTATTAAATAGGCTTATTAAATAGGCTTATTAAATAGACTTATTAAATAGCCTCATTAAATAGGCTTATTTTAGCAACTTAGGCTTATTAATTAGGCTTTTTTCAGAAACTTAGACTTATTAAATAGCCTTATTACAGCAACTTAGGCTTATTAAATAGGCTTATTTCAGCAACTTAGGCTTATTAAATAGGCTTATTTCAGCAACTTAGGCTTATTAAATAGGCTTATTAAATAGGCTTATTAAATAGGCTTATTAAATAAACTTATTAAATAGCCTCATTAAATAGGCTTATTTTAGCAACTTAGGCTTATTAAATAGGTTTATTTCAGCAACTTAGACTTATTACATAGCCATATTAAATATGCTTATTTCAGCAACTTAGGTTTATTAAATAGGCTTATTTCAGCAGCTTATGCTTATTAAATAGCCTTATTAAATAGGCTTATTTCATCAACTTAGGATTATTAAATAGGCTTATTTCAGCAACTTAGACTTATTCAATAGGCCTATTAAATAGGCTTATTAAATAGACTTATTAAATAGGCTCATTAAATACTTATTAAATAGGCTTATTAAATAGGCTTATTAAATAGACTGATTAAATAGGCTCAATAAATAGGCGTATTAAATAGGCTTATTAAATAGGCTTATTAAATAGGCTTATTAAATAGGCTTATTAAATATGCATATTAAATAGACTTATTAAATAGGCTTATTAAATAGACTTATTAAATAGACTCATTAAAAAGGCTTATTAAATAGACTTATTAAACAGGCTCATTAAATACTTATTAAATAGTTTTATTAAATAGGCGTATTAAATAGGCTTATTAAATAGGCACAATAAATAGGTTTATCAAATGGGCTTATTAAATAGGCTCTTTTAATAGGCTTAATAAATAGGCTTATTAAATAGGCGTATTAAATAGGCTTATTAAATAGGCTTATTAAATAGACTCATTAAATAGTCTTATTAAATAGGCTCAATAAATAGGCTCATTAAATAGGCTCAATAAATAGGCTTATTAAATAGGCTCAATAATTAGGCTTATTAAATAGGCACAATAAATAGGTTTATCAAATGGGCTTATTAAATAGGCTCTTTTAATAGGCTTAATAAATAGGCTTATTAAATAGATGTATTAAATATGCTTATTAAATATGCTTATTAAATAGGCTTATTAAATAGGCTTATTGAATAGGCTTATTAAATAGACTTATTAAATAGCCTCATTAAATAGGCTTATTTTAGCAACTTAGGCTTATTAATTAGGCTTTTTTCAGCAACTTAGACTTATTAAATAGCCTTATTACAGCAACTTAAGCTTATTAAATAGGCTTATTTCAGCAACTTAGGCTTATTAAATAGGCTTATTTCAGAAACTTAGGCTTATTAAATAGGCTTATTCAGCAACTTAGGCTTATTAAATAGCCTTATTAAATAGGCTTATTTCAGCAACTTAGGCTTATTAAATAGGCTTATTTCAGCAACTTAGACTTATTAAAAAGACTTATTTCAGCAACTTAGGCTTATGAAATAGGCTTATTCAGCAACTTAGGCTTATTAAATAGGCTTATTTCAGCAACTTAGACTTATTAAATAGGCCTATTAAATAGGCTTATTAAATAGACTGATTAAATAGGCTCATTAAATACATATTAAATTGGCTTATTAAATAGATTTATTAATTAGACTTATTAAATAGGCTTATTAAATAGGCGCATTAAATACTTATTAAATAGGCTTATTAAATAGACTTATTAAATAGGCTTATTTCAGCAACATTAGGATTATTAAATAGGCTTATTTCAGCAACTTAGACTTATTAAATAGGCCTATTAAATAGGCTTATTAAATAGGCTCATTAAATACTTATTAAATAAGCTTATTAAATAGGCTTATTAAATAGACTTATTAAATAGGCTCAATAAATAGGCGTATTAAATAGGCTTATTAAATAGGCTTATTAAATATGTGTATTAAATAGACTTATTAAATAGGCTTATTAAATAGGCTCAATAAATAGGCTTATTAAATAGGCTCAATAAATAGGATTATTAAATAGGCTCAATAAATAGGCTTATTAAATAGGCTCAATAAATAGGCTTATTAAATAGGCGCAATAAATACTTATTAAATAGGCTTATTAAATAGACTTGTTAAATAGGCTTATTAAATAGACTTATTAAATAGGCTTATTAAAAAGGCTTATTAAATAGACTTATTAAACATGCTCATTAAATACTTATTAAATAGGTTTATTAAATAGGCGTATTAAATAGGCTTATTAAATAGGCTCAATAAATAGGCTTATTAAATGGGCTTATTAAATAGGCTCATTAAATAGGCTTAATAAATAGGCTTATTAAATAGGCGTATTAAATAGGCTTATTAAATAGGCTTATTAAATAGACTCATTAAATAGGCTTATTAAATAGGCTCAATAAATAGGCTCATTAAATAGGCTCAATAAATAGGCTTATTAAATAGGCTCAATAATTAGGCTTATTAAATAGGCTCAATAAATAGGCTTATTAAATAGGCTCATTATATACTTATTAAATAGGCTTATTAAATAGACTTATTAAATAGACGTATTAAATATGCTTATTAAATAGGCTTATTAAATAGGCTTATTAAATAGGCTCCATAAATAGGCTTATTAAATGGGCTTATTAAATAGGCTCATTAAATAGGCTTAATAAATAGGCTTATTAAATAGGCGTATTAAATAGGCTTATTAAATAGGCTTATTAAATAGACTCATTAAATAGGCTAATTAAATAGGCTCAATAAATAGGCTCATTAAATAGGCTCAATAAATAGGCTTATTAAATAGGCTCAATAATTAGGCTTATTAAATAGGCTCAATAAATAGGCTTATTAAATAGGCTCATTATATACTTATTAAATAGGCTTATTAAATAGACTTATTAAATAGACGTATTAAATATGCTTATTAAATAGGCTTATTAAATAGGCTTATTAAATAGGCTTATTAAATAGACTTATTAAATAGCCTCATTAAATAGGCTTATTTTAGCAACTTAGGCTTATTAATTAGGCTTTTTTCAGCAACTTAGACTTATTAAATAGCCTTATTACAGCAACTTAGGCTTATTAAATAGGCTTATTTCAGCAACTTAGGCTTATTAAATAGGCTTATTTCAGCAACTTAGGCTTATTAAATAGGCTTGTTTCAGCAACTTAGGCTTATTAAATAGCCTTATTTCAGCAACTTAGACTTATTAAATAGGATTATTCAGCAACTTAGGCTTAAATAGGCTTATTAAATAGGCTTATTAAATAGGCTTATTAAATAGGCTTATTAAATAAACTTATTAAATAGCCTCATTAAATAGGCTTATTTTAGCAACTTAGGCTTATTAAATAGGTTTATTTCAGCAACTTAGACTTATTAAATAGCCATATTAATTATGCTTATTTCAGCAACTTAGGTTTATTAAATAGGCTTATTTCAGCAGCTTATGCTTATTAAATAGCCTTATTAAATAGGCTTATTTCAGCAACTTAGGATTATTAAATAGGCTTATTTCAGCAACTTAGACTTATTCAATAGGCCTATTAAATAGGCTTATTAAATAGACTTATAAATAGGCTCATTAAATACTTATTAAATAGGCGTATTAAATAGGCTTATTAAATAGACTGATTAAATAGGCTCAATAAATAGGCGTATTAAATAGGCTTATTAAATAGGCTTATTAAATAGGCTTATTAAATAGGCTTATTAAATATGCGTATTAAATAGACTTATTAAATAGGCTTATTAATTAGACTTATTAAATAGACTTATTAAAAAGGCTTATTAAATAGACTTATTAAACAGGCTCATTAAATACTTATTAAATAGTTTTATTAAATAGGCGTATTAAATAGGCTTATTAAATAGGCACAATAAATAGGTTTATCAAATGGGCTTATTAAATAGGCTCTTTTAATAGGCTTAATAAATAGGCTTATTAAATAGGCGTATTAAATAGGCTTATTAAATAGGCTTATTAAATAGACTCATTAAATAGTCTTATTAAATAGGCTCAATAAATAGGCTCATTAAATAAGCTCAATAAATAGGCTTATTAAATAGGCTCAATAATTAGGCTTATTAAATAGGCTCAATAAATAGGGTTATTAAATAGGCTCATTATATACTTATGAAAAGGCTTATTAAATAGACTTATTAAATAGATGTATTAAATATGCTTATTAAATATGCTTATTAAATAGGCTTATTAAATAGGCTTATTGAATAGGCTTATTAAATAGACTTATTAAATAGCCTCATTAAATAGGCTTATTTTAGCAACTTAGGCTTATTAATTAGGCTTTTTTCAGCAACTTAGACTTATTAAATAGCCTTATTACAGCAACTTAAGCTTATTAAATAGGCTTATTTCAGCAACTTAGGCTTATTAAATAGGCTTATTTCAGAAACTTAGGCTTATTAAATAGGCTTATTCAGCAACTTAGGCTTATTAAATAGCCTTATTAAATAGGCTTATTTCAGCAACTTAGGCTTATTAAATAGGCTTATTTCAGCAACTTAGACTTATTAAAAAGACTTATTTCAGCAACTTAGGCTTATGAAATAGGCTTATTCAGCAACTTAGGCTTATTAAATAGGCTTATTTCAGCAACTTAGACTTATTAAATAGGCCTATTAAATAGGCTTATTAAATAGACTGATTAAATAGGCTCATTAAATACATATTAAATTGGCTTATTAAATAGATGTATTAATTAGACTTATTAAATAGGCTTATTAAATAGGCTTATTAAATAGGCTCATTAAATAGACTCATTAAATAGCCTCATTAAATAGGCTTATTTTAGCAACTTAGGCTTATTAAATAGGCTTATTTCAGCAACTTAGACTTATTAAATAGCCTTATTTCAGCAACTTAGGCTTATTAAATAGGCTTATTTCAGCAACTTAGGCTTATTAAATAGCCTTATTTCAGCAACTAAGACTTATTAAATAGGCTTATTCAGCAACTTAGGCTTAAATAGGCTTATTAAATAGGCTTATTAAATAGGCTTATTAAATAGGCTTATTAAATAAACTTATTAAATAGCCTCATTAAATAGGCTCATTTTAGCAACTTAGGCTTATTAAATAGCCATATTAAATATGCTTATTTCAGCAACTTAGGCTTATTAAATAGGCTTATTTCAGCAGTTTATGCTTATTAAATAGCCTTATTAAATAGGCTTATTTCAGCAACATTAGGATTATTAAATAGGCTTATTTCAGCAACTTAGACTTATTAAATAGGCCTATTAAATAGGCTTATTAAATAGACTTATTAAATAGGCTCATTAAATACTTATTAAATAAGCTTATTAAATAGGCTTATTAAATAGACTTATTAAATAGGCTCAATAAATAGGCGTTTTAAATAGGCTTATTAAATAGGCTTATTAAATATGCGTATTGAATAGACTTATTAAATAGGCTTATTAAATAGGCTCAATAAATAGGCTTATTAAAGAGCCTCAATAAATAGGCTTATTAAATAGGCTCAATAAATAGGCTTATTAAATAGGCTCAATAAATAGGCTTATTAAATAGGCTCATTAAATACTTATTAAATAGGCTTATTAAATAGACTTATTAAATAGACTTATTAAATAGGATTATTAAATAGACTTATTAAATAGGCTTATTAAAAAGGCTTATTAAATAGACTTATTAAACAGGCTCATTAAATACTTATTAAATAGGTTTATTAAATAGGCGTATTAAATAGGCTTATTAAATAGGCTCAATAAATAGGCTTATTAAATGGGCTTATTAAATAGGCTCATTAAATAGGCTTAATAAATAGGCTTATTAAATAGGCGTATTAAATAGGCTTATTAAATAGGCTTATTAAATAGACTCATTAAATAGGCTTATTAAATAGGCTCAATAAATAGGCTCATTAAATAGGCTCAATAAATAGGCTTATTAAATAGGCTCATTATATACTTATTAAATAGGCTTATTAAATAGACTTATTAAATAGACGTATTAAATATGCTTATTAAATAGGCTTATTAAATAGGCTTATTAAATAGGCTTATTAAATAGACTTATTAAATAGCCTCATTAAATAGGCTTATTTTAGCAACTTAGGCTTATTAATTAGGCTTTTTTCAGAAACTTAGACTTATTAAATAGCCTTATTACAGCAACTTAGGCTTATTAAATAGGCTTATTTCAGCAACTTAGGCTTATTAAATAGGCTTATTTCAGCAACTTAGGCTTATTAAATAGGCTTATTAAATAGGCTTATTAAATAGGCTTATTAAATAAACTTATTAAATAGCCTCATTAAATAGGCTTATTTTAGCAACTTAGGCTTATTAAATAGGTTTATTTCAGCAACTTAGACTTATTACATAGCCATATTAAATATGCTTATTTCAGCAACTTAGGTTTATTAAATAGGCTTATTTCAGCAGCTTATGCTTATTAAATAGCCTTATTAAATAGGCTTATTTCATCAACTTAGGATTATTAAATAGGCTTATTTCAGCAACTTAGACTTATTCAATAGGCCTATTAAATAGGCTTATTAAATAGACTTATTAAATAGGCTCATTAAATACTTATTAAATAGGCTTATTAAATAGGCTTATTAAATAGACTGATTAAATAGGCTCAATAAATAGGCGTATTAAATAGGCTTATTAAATAGGCTTATTAAATAGGCTTATTAAATAGGCTTATTAAATATGCGTATTAAATAGACTTATTAAATAGGCTTATTAAATAGACTTATTAAATAGCCTCATTAAATAGGCTTATTTTAGCAACTTAGGCTTATTAATTAGGCTTTTTTCAGCAACTTAGACTTATTAAATAGCCTTATTACAGCAACTTAAGCTTATTAAATAGGCTTATTTCAGCAACTTAGGCTTATTAAATAGGCTTATTTCAGAAACTTAGGCTTATTAAATAGGCTTATTCAGCAACTTAGGCTTATTAAATAGCCTTATTAAATAGGCTTATTTCAGCAACTTAGGCTTATTAAATAGGCTTATTTCAGCAACTTAGACTTATTAAAAAGACTTATTTCAGCAACTTAGGCTTATGAAATAGGCTTATTCAGCAACTTAGGCTTATTAAATAGGCTTATTTCAGCAACTTAGACTTATTAAATAGGCCTATTAAATAGGCTTATTAAATAGACTGATTAAATAGGCTCATTAAATACATATTAAATTGGCTTATTAAATAGATTTATTAATTAGACTTATTAAATAGGCTTATTAAATAGGCTTATTAAATAGGCTCATTAAATAGACTAATTAAATAGCCTCATTAAATAGGTTTATTTTAGCAACTTAGGCTTATTAAATAGGCTTATTTCAGCAACTTAGACTTATTAAATAGCCTTATTTCAGCAACTTAGGCTTATTAAATAGGCTTATTTCAGCAACTTAGGCTTATTAAATAGCCTTATTTCAGCAACTTAGACTTATTAAATAGGCTTATTCAGCAACTTAGGCTTAAATAGGCTTATTAAATAGGCTTATTAAATAGGCTTATTAAATAGGCTTATTAAATAAACTTATTAAAAAGCCTCATTAAATAGGCTCATTTTAGCAACTTAGGCTTATTAAATAGCCATATTAAATATGCTTATTTCAGCAACTTAGGCTTATTAAATAGGCTTATTTCAGCAGTTTATGCTTATTAAATAGCCTTATTAAATAGGCTTATTTCAGCAACATTAGGATTATTAAATAGGCTTATTTCAGCAACTTAGACTTATTAAATAGGCCTATTAAATAGGCTTATTAAATATACTTATTAAATAGGCTCATTAAATACTTATTAAATAAGCTTATTAAATAGGCTTATTAAATAGACTTATTAAATATGCTCAATAAATAGGCGTTTTAAATAGGCTTATTAAATAGGCTTATTAAATATGCGTATTGAATAGACTTATTAAATAGGCTTATTAAATAGGCTCAATAAATAGGCTTATTAAAGAGCCTCAATAAATAGGCTTATTAAATAGGCTCAATAAATAGGCTTATTAAATAGGCTCAATAAATAGGCTTATTAAATAGGCTCATTAAATACTTATTAAATAGGCTTATTAAATAGACTTATTAAATAGACTTATTAAATAGGATTATTAAATAGACTTATTAAATAGGCTTATTAAAAAGGCTTATTAAATAGACTTATTAAACAGGCTCATTAAATACTTATTAAATAGGTTTATTAAATAGGCGTATTAAATAGGCTTATTAAATAGGCTCAATAAATAGGCTTATTAAATGGGCTTATTAAATAGGCTCATTAAATAGGCTTAATAAATAGTCTTATTAAATAGGCGTATTAAATAGGCTTATTAAATAGGCTTATTAAATAGACTCATTAAATAGGCTTATTAAATAGGCTCAATAAATAGGCTCATTAAATAGGCTCAATAAATAGGCTTATTAAATAGGCTCAATAATTAGGCTTATTAAATAGGCTTAATAAATAGGCTTATTAAATAGGCTCATTATATACTTATTAAATAGGCTTATTAAATAGACTTATTAAATAGACGTATTAAATATGCTTATTAAATAGGCTTATTAAATAGGCTTATTAAATAGGCTTATTAAATAGACTTATTAAATAGCCTCATTAAATAGGCTTATTTTAGCAACTTAGGCTTATTAATTAGGCTTTTTTCAGAAACTTAGACTTATTAAATAGCCTTATTACAGCAACTTAGGCTTATTAAATAGGCTTATTTCAGCAACTTAGGCTTATTAAATAGGCTTATTTCAGCAACTTAGGCTTATTAAATAGGCTTATTAAATAGGCTTATTAAATAGGCTTATTAAATAAACTTATTAAATAGCCTCATTAAATAGGCTTATTTTAGCAACTTAGGCTTATTAAATAGGTTTATTTCAGCAACTTAGACTTATTAAATAGCCATATTAAAAATGCTTATTTCAGCAACTTAGGCTTATTAAATAGGCTTATTTCAGCAGCTTATGCTTATTAAATAGCCTTATTAAATAGGCTTATTTCATCAACTTAGGATTATTAAATAGGCTTATTTCAGCAACTTAGACTTATTAAATAGGCCTATTAAATAGGCTTATTAAATAGACTTATTAAATAGGCTCATTAAATACTTATTAAATAGGCTTATTAAATCGGCTTATTAAATAGACTGATTAAATAGGCTCTATAAATAGGCCTAAGTTGCTGAATAAACCTATTTAATAAGCCTAAGTTGCTGAAATAAGCCTATTTAATAAGTCTAAGTTGCTGAAATAAGGCTATTTAATAAGCCTAAGTTGCTGAAATAAGCCTGTTTAATATGGCTATTTAATAAGTCTAAGTTGCTGAAATAAACCTATTTAATAAGCCTAAGTTGCTAAAATAAGCCTATTTAATGAGGCTATTTAATAAGTCTATTTAATAAGCCTATTTAATAAGCCTATTTAATAAGCCTATTTAATAAGCCTATTTAATACGCCTATTTAATAAACCTATTTAATAAGTATTTAATGAGCCTATTTAATACGTCTATTTAATAAGCCTTTTTAATAAGCCTATTTAATAAGTCTATTTAATAAGCCTATTATTAAGTCTATTTTATAAGTCTATTTAATAAGCCTATTTAATAAGTATTTAATTAGCCTATTTAATAAGCCTATTTATTGAGCCTATTTAATAAGCCTATTTTTTGAGCCTATTTAATAAGCCTATTTATTGAGCCTATTTAATAAGCCTAATTATTGAGCCTATTTCATAAGCCTATTTAATAAGTCTATTTAATACGCCTAATTAATAAGCCTATTTAATAAGCCTATTCAATAACTATATTTAATAAGTCTATTTAATAAGCCTATTTAATAAGTATTTAATGAGCCTATTTAAAAAGCCTATTTATTGAGCCTATTTAATAAGCCTATTTATTGAGCCTATTTAATACGCCTATTTAATAAGCCTATTTATTGAGCCTATTTAATAAGTCTATTTAATAAGCCTATTTAATAAGCCTATTTATTGAGCCTATTTAATAAGCCTATTTAATAAGTCGATTTAATAAGCCTATTTAATAAGCCTATTTAATAAGTATTTAATGAGCCTATTTAATAAGTCTATTTAATAAGCCTATTTAATAGGCCTATTTAATAAGTCTAAGTTGCTGAAATAAGACTATTTAATAAGCCTAAGTTGCTGAATAAGCCTATTTCATAAGCCTAAGTTGCTGAAATAAGCCTTTTTAATAAATCTAAGTTGCTGAAATAAGCCTATTTAATAAAGCTATTTAATAAGCCTAAGTTGCTGAATAAGTCTATTTACTAAGTCTAAGTTGCTGAAATAAGGCAATTTAATAAGCCTAAGTTGCTGAAATAAGCCTATTTAATAAGCCTAATTTGCTGAAAAAAGGCTATTTAATAAGTCTAAGTTGCTGAAATAAGCCTATTTAATAAGCCTAAGTTGCTAAAATAAGCATATTTTAATTAGGCTATTTAATAAGTCTATTTAATAAGCCTATTTAATAAGCCTATTTAATAAGCCTATTTAATAAGCCTATTAAATAAGTCTAATTAATAAATCTATTTTATAAGCCTATTTAATAAGTATTTAATGAGCTATTTAATAAGCCTATTTATTGAGCCTATTTAATAAGCCTATTTATTGAGCCTATTTAATAAGCCTATTTTTGAGCCTATTTAATAAGCCTATTTATTAAGCCTATTAAATGAGCCTATTTAATAAGCCTATTAAATAAGCCTATTTATTGAGCTTATTTAATAAGCCTATTTAATGCGCCTATTTAATAAACCTATTTAATAAGTATTTAATGAGCCTATTTAATAAGTCTATTTAATAAGCCTTTTTAATAAGCCTATTTATTAAGCCTATTTAATGAGCCTATTTAATAAGCCTATTAAATAAGCCTATTTATTGAGCCTATTTAATAAGCCTATTTAATGCGCCTATTTAATAAACCTATTTAATAAGTATTTAATGAGCCTATTTAATAAGTCTATTTAATAAGCCTATTTAATAAGTATTTAATGATCCTATTTAATAAGCCTATATATTGAGCCTATTTAATAAGCCTATTTATTGAGCCTATTTAATTAGCCTATTTATTGAGCCTATTTAATAAGCCTATTTATTGGGCCTATTTAATAAGCCTATTTAATAAGTCTATTTAATACGCCTATTTAATAAGCCTATTTAATAAGCCGATTTAATAAGCCTATTTATGAAGCCTATTTAATGAGCCTACTTAATAGGCCTATTTATTGAGCCTATTTAATAAGTCTATTTAATAAGCCTATTTAATAAGCCTATTTAATAAGTATTTAATGAGCCTATTTAATAAGCCTAAGTTGCTGAATTAGCCTATTTAATAAGCCAAAGTTGCTGAAATAAGCCTCTTTAATAAGCCTATTTAATAAGCCTAAGTTGCTGAATACGCCTATTTAATAAGCCTAAGTTGCTGAAATAAGCCTATTTAATAAGTCTAAGTTGCTGAAATAAGGCTATTTAATAAGCCTAAGTTGCTGAAATAAGCCTATTTAAAAAGCCTAAGTTGCTGAAATAAGGCTATTTAATGAGTCTAAGTTGCTGAAATAAGCCTATTTAATAAGCCTAAGTTGCTGAAATAAGTATATTTAATAAGCATAAGTTGCTGAAATTAGCCTATTTAATAAGTCTAAGTTGCTGAGATAAGGCTATTTAATAAGTATAAGTTGCTGAAATACGCCAATTTAATAAGCCTAAGTTGCTGAAATAAGCCTATTTAATATGACTATTTAATAAGTCTAAGTTGCTGAAATAAACCTACTTAATAAGCCTAAGTTGCTAAAATAAGCCTATTAAATGAGGCTATTTAATAAGTCTATTTAATAAGCCTATTTAATAAGCCTAAGTTCCTGAATAAGCCTATTTAATAAGTCTAAGTTGCTGAGATAAGGCTATTTAATAAGTCTAAGTTGCTGAAATAAGCTTTTTTAATCAGCGTAAGTTGCTGAAATAAGCCTATTTAATAAGCCCAAGTTGCTGAAATAAGCCTATTTAATAAGGCTATTTAATACGCCTAAGTTGCTGAAATAAGCCTATTTAATAAGAGAAAGTTGCTGAAATACGGCTATTTAATAAGCCTACGTTGCTGAAATAAGCCTATTTAATAAGCCTATTTAATAAGCCTAAGTTGCTAAAATAAGCCTATTAAATGAGGCTATTTAATAAGTCTATTTAATAAGCCTATTTAATAAGCCTATTTAATAAGCCTATTTAATAAGCCTATTTAATACGCCTATTTAATAAACCTATTTAATAAGTATTTAATGAGCCTATTTAATAAGTCTATTTAATAAGCCTTTTTAATAAGCCTATTTAATAAGTCTATTTAATAAGCCTATTTAATAAGTCTATTTAATAAGTCTCTTTAATAAGTATTCAATGAGCCTATTTAATAAGCCTATTTATTGAGCCTATTTAAAAAGCCTATTTTTTTTGCCTATTTAATAAGCCTATTTATTGAGCCTATTTAATAAGCTTAATAATTGAGCCTATTTCATAAGCCTATTTAATAAGTCTATTTAATAAGCCTATTTCATAAGCCTATCTAATAAGCCTATTCAATAAATCTATTTAATAAGTCTATTTAATAAGCCTATTTAATAAGTATTTAATGAGCCTATTTAATAAGCTTATTTATTGAGCCTATTTAATAAGCCCATTTATTGAGCCTATTTAATAAGCCTATTTAATAAGCCTATTTATTGAGTCTATTTAATAAATCTATTTAATAAGCATATTTAATAAGCCTATTTATTGAGCCTATTTAATAAGTCTATTTATTAAGTCTATTTAATAAGCCTATTTATTAAGCCTATTTAATAAGCCTATTTAATAAACCTATTGATTGAGCCTATTTAATAAGTCTATTTTAATAAGCCTATTTAATGAGCCTATTTAATGAGTATTTAATGAGCATATTTAATAAGTCTATTTAATAAGCCTATTTAATAGGCCTATTTAATAAGTTTAAGTTGCTGAAATAAGACTATTTAATAAGCCTAAGTTTTTGAATAAACCTATTTCATAAGCCTAAGTTGCTGAAATAAGCCTTTTTAATAAGTCTAAGTTGCTGAAATAAGCCTATTTAATAAGCCTAAGTTGCTGAAATTAGCCTATTTAATAAAGCTATTTAATAAGCCTAAGTTGCTGAATAAGTCTATTTAATAAGTCTAAGTTGCTGAAATAAGGCTATTTAATAAGCCTAAGTTGCTGAAATAAGCCTGTTTAATAAGCCTAAGTTGCTGAAATAAGGCTATTTAATAAGTCTAAGTTGCTGAAATAAGCCTATTTAATAAGCCTAAGTTGCTAAAATAAGCCTATTTAATGAGGCTATTTAATAAGTCTATTTAATAAGCCTATTTAATAAGCCTATTTAATAAGCCTATTTAATAAGCCTATTTAATAAGTCTAATTCATAAATCTATTTAATAAGCCTATTTAATAAGTATTTAATGAGCCTATTTAATAAGCCTATTTATTGAGCCTATTTAATAAGCCTATTTATTGAGCCTATTTAATAAGCCTATTTATTGAGCCTATTTAATAAGCCTATTTAGTAAGCCTATTTAATGAGCCTATTTAATAAGCCTATTTAATAAGCCTATTTATTGAGCCTATTTAATAAGCCTATTTAATACGCCTATTTAATAAACCTATTTAATAAGTATTTAATGAGCCTATTTAATAAGTCTATTTAATAAGCCTTTTTAATGAGCCTATTTAATAAGTCTATTTAATAAGCCTATTTAATAAGTCTATTTAATAAGTCTATTTAATAAGCCTATTCAATAAGTATTTAATGAGCCTATTTAATAAGCCTATTTATTGAGCCTATTTAATAAGCCTATTTAATGAGCCTATTTAATTAGCCTATTTATTGAACCTATTTAATAAGCCTATTTATTGAGCCTATTTAACAAGCCTATTTAATAAGTCTATTTAATACGCCTATTTAATAAGCCTATTTAATAAGCCAATTAAATAAGCCTATTTATGAAGCCTATTTAATGAGCCTATTTAATAAGCCTATTTATTGAGCCTATTTAATAAGTCCATTTAATAAGCCTGTTTAATAAGCCTATTTAATAAGTATTTAATGAGCCTATTTAATAAGCCTAAGTTGCTGAATAAGCCTATTTAACAAGCCAAAGTTGCTGAAATAAGCCTATTTAATAAGCCAATTTAATAAGCCTAAGTTGCTGAATAAACCTATTTAATAAGCCTAAGTTGCTGAAATAAGCCTATTTAATATGGCTATTTAATAAGTCTAAGTTGCTGAAATAAGCCTATTTATTGAGCCTATTTAATAAGCCTATTTAATAAGCCTATTTAATAAGCCTATTTATTGAGCCTATTTAATAAGCCTATTTAATAAGCCTATTTATTGAGCCTATTTAATAAGTCTATTTAATAAGCCTATTTAATAAGCCTATTTAATAAGTATTTAATGAGCCTATTTAATAAGTCTATTTAATAAGCCTATTTAATAAGCCTATTTAATAAGCCTATTTATTGAGCCTATTTAATAAGCCTATTTAATAAGCCTATTTAATAAGCCTATTTATTGAGCCTATTTAATAAGTCTATTTAATAAGCCTATTTAATAAGCCTATTTAATAAGTATTTAATGAGGCTATTTAATAAGCCTATTTAATAAGCCTATTTAATAAGCCTATTTAATAAGCCTATTTAATACGCCTATTTAATAAACATATTTAATAAGTATTTAATGAGCCTATTTAATAAGTCTATTTAATAAGCCTTTTTAATAAGCCTATTTAATAAGTCTATTTAATAAGTATTTAATGAGCCTATTTAATAAGCCTATTTATTGAGCCTATTTAATAAGCCTATTTATTGAGCCTATTTAATAAGCCTATTTATTGAGCCTATTTAATAAGCTTATTTATTGAGCCTATTTAATAAGCCTATTTAATAAGTCTATTTAATAAGCCTATTTAATAAGCCTATTTATTGAGCCTATTTAATAAGCCTATTTAATAAGTCTATTTAATAAGCCTATTTAATAAGCCTATTTAATAAGCCTATTTATTGAGCCTATTTAATAAGCCTATTTAATAAGCCTATTTATTGAGCCTATTTAATAAGTCTATTTAATAAGCCTATTTAATAAGTCTAAGTTGCTGAAATAAGACTATTTAATAAGCCTAAGTTGCTGAATAAGCCTATTTCATAAGCCTAAGTTGCTGAAATAAGCCTTTTTAATAAGTCTAAGTTGCTGAAATAAGCCTAAGTTGCTGAAATAAGCCTATTTAATAAAGCTATTTAATAAGCCTAAGTTGCTGAATAAGTCTATTTAATAAGTCTAAGTTGCTGAAATAAGGCTATTTAAAAAGCCTAAGTTGCTGAAATAAGCCTATTTAATAAGCCTAAGTTGCTGAAATAAGGCTATTTAATAAGTCTAAGTTGCTGAAATAAGCCTAGTTAATAAGCCTAATTTGCTAAAATAAGCCTATTTAATGAGGCTATTTAATAAGTCTATTTAATAAGCCAATTTAATAAGCCTATTTAATAAGCCTATTTAATAAGTCTAATTCATAAATCTATTTAATAAGCCTATTTAATACGCATTTAATGAGCCTATTTAATAAGCCTATTTATTGAGCCTATTTAATAAGCCTATTTATTGAGCCTATTTATTGAGCCTATTTAATAAGTCGATTTAATAAGCCTATTTAATAAGTATTTAATGAGCCTATTTAATAAGTCTATTTAATAAGCCTATTTAATAGGCCTATTTAATAAGTCTAAGTTGCTGAAATAAGACTATTTAATAAGCCGAAGTTGCTGAATAAGCCTATTTCATAAGCCTAAGTTGCTGAAATAAGCCTTTTTAATAAGTCTAAGTTGCTGAAATAAGCCTAAGTTGCTGAAATAAGCCTATTTAATAAAGCTATTTAATGAGCCTAAGTTGCTGAATAAGTCTATTTAATAAGTCTAAGTTGCTGAAATAAGGCTATTTAAAAAGCCTAAGTTGCTGAAATAAGCCTATTTAATAAGCCTAAGTTGCTGAAATAAGGCTATTTAATAAGTCTAAGTTGCTGAAATAAGCCTATTTAATAAGCCTAAGTTGCTAAAATAAGCCTATTTAATGAGGCTATTTAATAAGTCTATTTAATAAGCCTATTTAATAAGCCTATTTAATAAGCCTATTTAATAAGTCTAATTCATAAATCTATTTAATAAGCCTATTTAATAAGTATTTAATGAGCCTATTTAATAAGCCTATTTATTGAGCCTATTTAATAAGCCTATTTATTGTGCCTATTTAATAAGCCTATTTATTGATCCTATTTAATAAGCCTATTTATTAAGCCTATTTAATGAGCCTATTTAATAAGCCTATTTATTGAGCTTATTTAATAAGCCTATTTAATAAGCCTTTTTAATAAGCCTATTTAATAAGTCTATTTAATAAGCCTATTTAATAAGTCTATTTAATAAGTCTATTTAATAAGCCTATTTAATAAGTATTTAATGAGCCTATTTAATAAGTCTATTTAATAAGCCTATTTAATAGGCCTATTTAATAAGTCTAAGTTGCTGAAATAAGACTATTTAATAAGCCTAAGTTGCTGAATAAGCCTATTTCATAAGCCTAAGTTGCTGAAATAAGCCTTTTCAATAAGTCTAAGTTGCTGAAATAAGTCTAAGTTGCTGAAATAAGACTATTTAATAAGCCTAAGTTGCTGAATAAGCCTATTTCATAAGCCTAAGTTGCTGAAATAAGCCTTTTTAATAAGTCTAAGTTGCTGAAATAAGCCTAAGTTGCTGAAATAAGCCTATTTAATAAAGCTATTTAATAAGCCTAAGTTGCTGAATAAGTCTATTTAATAAGTCTAAGTTGCTGAAATAAGGCTATTTAAAAAGCCTAAGTTGCTGAAATAAGCCTATTTAATAAGCCTAAGTTGCTGAAATAAGGCTATTTAATAAGTCTAAGTTGCTGAAATAAGCCTAGTTAATAAGCCTAAGTTGCTAAAATAAGCCTATTTAATGAGGCTATTTAATAAGTCTATTTAATAAGCCAATTTAATAAGCCTATTTAATAAGCCTATTTAATAAGTCTAATTCATAAATCTATTTAATAAGCCTATTTAATACGCATTTAATGAGCCTATTTAATAAGCCTATTTATTGAGCCTATTTAATAAGCCTATTTATTGAGCCTATTTATTGAGCCTATTTAATAAGTCGATTTAATAAGCCTATTTAATAAGTATTTAATGAGCCTATTTAATAAGTCTATTTAATAAGCCTATTTAATAGGCCTATTTAATAAGTCTAAGTTGCTGAAATAAGACTATTTAATAAGCCGAAGTTGCTGAATAAGCCTATTTCATAAGCCTAAGTTGCTGAAATAAGCCTTTTTAATAAGTCTAAGTTGCTGAAATAAGCCTAAGTTGCTGAAATAAGCCTATTTAATAAAGCTATTTAATGAGCCTAAGTTGCTGAATAAGTCTATTTAATAAGTCTAAGTTGCTGAAATAAGGCTATTTAAAAAGCCTAAGTTGCTGAAATAAGCCTATTTAATAAGCCTAAGTTGCTGAAATAAGGCTATTTAATAAGTCTAAGTTGCTGAAATAAGCCTATTTAATAAGCCTAAGTTGCTAAAATAAGCCTATTTAATGAGGCTATTTAATAAGTCTATTTAATAAGCCTATTTAATAAGCCTATTTAATAAGCCTATTTAATAAGTCTAATTCATAAATCTATTTAATAAGCCTATTTAATAAGTATTTAATGAGCCTATTTAATAAGCCTATTTATTGAGCCTATTTAATAAGCCTATTTATTGTGCCTATTTAATAAGCCTATTTATTGATCCTATTTAATAAGCCTATTTATTAAGCCTATTTAATGAGCCTATTTAATAAGCCTATTTATTGAGCTTATTTAATAAGCCTATTTAATAAGCCTTTTTAATAAGCCTATTTAATAAGTCTATTTAATAAGCCTATTTAATAAGTCTATTTAATAAGTCTATTTAATAAGCCTATTTAATAAGTATTTAATGAGCCTATTTAATAAGTCTATTTAATAAGCCTATTTAATAAGTATTTAATGAGCCTATTTAATAAGCCTATTTATTGAGCCTATTTAATAAGCCTATTTATTGAGCCTATTTAATAAGCATATTTATTGAGCCTATTTAATAAGCCTATTTATTGAGCCTATTTAATAAGCTTATTTATTGAGCCTATTTAATAAGCCTATTTAATAAGTCTATTTAATAAGCCTATTTAATAAGCCTATTTATTGAGCCTATTTAATAAGCCTATTTAATAAGTCTATTTAATAAGCCTATTTAATAAGCCTATTTAATAAGCCTATTTATTGAGCCTATTTAATAAGCCTATTTAATAAGCCTATTTATTGAGCCTATTTAATAAGTCTATTTAATAAGCCTATTTAATAAGTCTAAGTTGCTGAAATAAGACTATTTAATAAGCCTAAGTTGCTGAATAAGCCTATTTCATAAGCCTAAGTTGCTGAAATAAGCCTTTTTAATAAGTCTAAGTTGCTGAAATAAGCCTAAGTTGCTGAAATAAGCCTATTTAATAAAGCTATTTAATAAGCCTAAGTTGCTGAATAAGTCTATTTAATAAGTCTAAGTTGCTGAAATAAGGCTATTTAAAAAGCCTAAGTTGCTGAAATAAGCCTATTTAATAAGCCTAAGTTGCTGAAATAAGGCTATTTAATAAGTCTAAGTTGCTGAAATAAGCCTAGTTAATAAGCCTAAGTTGCTAAAATAAGCCTATTTAATGAGGCTATTTAATAAGTCTATTTAATAAGCCAATTTAATAAGCCTATTTAATAAGCCTATTTAATAAGTCTAATTCATAAATCTATTTAATAAGCCTATTTAATACGCATTTAATGAGCCTATTTAATAAGCCTATTTATTGAGCCTATTTAATAAGCCTATTTATTGAGCCTATTTATTGAGCCTATTTAATAAGTCGATTTAATAAGCCTATTTAATAGGCCTATTTAATAAGTCTAAGTTGCTGAAATAAGACTATTTAATAAGCCGAAGTTGCTGAATAAGCCTATTTCATAAGCCTAAGTTGCTGAAATAAGCCTTTTTAATAAGTCTAAGTTGCTGAAATAAGCCTAAGTTGCTGAAATAAGCCTATTTAATAAAGCTATTTAATGAGCCTAAGTTGCTGAATAAGTCTATTTAATAAGTCTAAGTTGCTGAAATAAGGCTATTTAAAAAGCCTAAGTTGCTGAAATAAGCCTATTTAATAAGCCTAAGTTGCTGAAATAAGGCTATTTAATAAGTCTAAGTTGCTGAAATAAGCCTATTTAATAAGCCTAAGTTGCTAAAATAAGCCTATTTAATGAGGCTATTTAATAAGTCTATTTAATAAGCCTATTTAATAAGCCTATTTAATAAGCCTATTTAATAAGTCTAATTCATAAATCTATTTAATAAGCCTATTTAATAAGTATTTAATGAGCCTATTTAATAAGCCTATTTATTGAGCCTATTTAATAAGCCTATTTATTGTGCCTATTTAATAAGCCTATTTATTGATCCTATTTAATAAGCCTATTTATTAAGCCTATTTAATGAGCCTATTTAATAAGCCTATTTATTGAGCTTATTTAATAAGCCTATTTAATAAGCCTTTTTAATAAGCCTATTTAATAAGTCTATTTAATAAGCCTATTTAATAAGTCTATTTAATAAGTCTATTTAATAAGCCTATTTAATAAGTATTTAATGAGCCTATTTAATAAGTCTATTTAATAAGCCTATTTAATAAGTATTTAATGAGCCTATTTAATAAGCCTATTTATTGAGCCTATTTAATAAGCCTATTTATTGAGCCTATTTAATAAGCATATTTATTGAGCCTATTTAATAAGCCTATTTATTGAGCCTATTTAATAAGCTTATTTATTGAGCCTATTTAATAAGCCTATTTAATAAGTCTATTTAATAAGCCTATTTAATAAGCCTATTTATTGAGCCTATTTAATAAGCCTATTTAATAAGTCTATTTAATAAGCCTATTTAATAAGCCTATTTAATAAGCCTATTTATTGAGCCTATTTAATAAGCCTATTTAATAAGCCTATTTATTGAGCCTATTTAATAAGTCTATTTAATAAGCCTATTTAATAAGTCTAAGTTGCTGAAATAAGACTATTTAATAAGCCTAAGTTGCTGAATAAGCCTATTTCATAAGCCTAAGTTGCTGAAATAAGCCTTTTTAATAAGTCTAAGTTGCTGAAATAAGCCTAAGTTGCTGAAATAAGCCTATTTAATAAAGCTATTTAATAAGCCTAAGTTGCTGAATAAGTCTATTTAATAAGTCTAAGTTGCTGAAATAAGGCTATTTAAAAAGCCTAAGTTGCTGAAATAAGCCTATTTAATAAGCCTAAGTTGCTGAAATAAGGCTATTTAATAAGTCTAAGTTGCTGAAATAAGCCTAGTTAATAAGCCTAAGTTGCTAAAATAAGCCTATTTAATGAGGCTATTTAATAAGTCTATTTAATAAGCCAATTTAATAAGCCTATTTAATAAGCCTATTTAATAAGTCTAATTCATAAATCTATTTAATAAGCCTATTTAATACGCATTTAATGAGCCTATTTAATAAGCCTATTTATTGAGCCTATTTAATAAGCCTATTTATTGAGCCTATTTATTGAGCCTATTTAATAAGTCGATTTAATAAGCCTATTTAATAAGTATTTAATGAGCCTATTTAATAAGTCTATTTAATAAGCCTATTTAATAGGCCTATTTAATAAGTCTAAGTTGCTGAAATAAGACTATTTAATAAGCCGAAGTTGCTGAATAAGCCTATTTCATAAGCCTAAGTTGCTGAAATAAGCCTTTTTAATAAGTCTAAGTTGCTGAAATAAGCCTAAGTTGCTGAAATAAGCCTATTTAATAAAGCTATTTAATGAGCCTAAGTTGCTGAATAAGTCTATTTAATAAGTCTAAGTTGCTGAAATAAGGCTATTTAAAAAGCCTAAGTTGCTGAAATAAGCCTATTTAATAAGCCTAAGTTGCTGAAATAAGGCTATTTAATAAGTCTAAGTTGCTGAAATAAGCCTATTTAATAAGCCTAAGTTGCTAAAATAAGCCTATTTAATGAGGCTATTTAATAAGTCTATTTAATAAGCCTATTTAATAAGCCTATTTAATAAGCCTATTTAATAAGTCTAATTCATAAATCTATTTAATAAGCCTATTTAATAAGTATTTAATGAGCCTATTTAATAAGCCTATTTATTGAGCCTATTTAATAAGCCTATTTATTGTGCCTATTTAATAAGCCTATTTATTGATCCTATTTAATAAGCCTATTTATTAAGCCTATTTAATGAGCCTATTTAATAAGCCTATTTATTGAGCTTATTTAATAAGCCTATTTAATAAGAATGTTTAATAAGCCTATTTAATAAGTCTATTTAATAAGCCTATTTAATAAGTCTATTTAATAAGTCTATTTAATAAGCCTATTTAATAAGTATTTAATGAGCCTATTTAATAAGTCTATTTAATAAGCCTATTTAATAGGCCTATTTAATAAGTCTAAGTTGCTGAAATAAGACTATTTAATAAGCCTAAGTTGCTGAATAAGCCTATTTCATAAGCCTAAGTTGCTGAAATAAGCCTTTTCAATAAGTCTAAGTTGCTGAAATAAGTCTAAGTTGCTGAAATAAGACTATTTAATAAGCCTAAGTTGCTGAATAAGCCTATTTCATAAGCCTAAGTTGCTGAAATAAGCCTTTTTAATAAGTCTAAGTTGCTGAAATAAGCCTAAGTTGCTGAAATAAGCCTATTTAATAAAGCTATTTAATAAGCCTAAGTTGCTGAATAAGTCTATTTAATAAGTCTAAGTTGCTGAAATAAGGCTATTTAAAAAGCCTAAGTTGCTGAAATAAGCCTATTTAATAAGCCTAAGTTGCTGAAATAAGGCTATTTAATAAGTCTAAGTTGCTGAAATAAGCCTAGTTAATAAGCCTAAGTTGCTAAAATAAGCCTATTTAATGAGGCTATTTAATAAGTCTATTTAATAAGCCAATTTAATAAGCCTATTTAATAAGCCTATTTAATAAGTCTAATTCATAAATCTATTTAATAAGCCTATTTAATACGCATTTAATGAGCCTATTTAATAAGCCTATTTATTGAGCCTATTTAATAAGCCTATTTATTGAGCCTATTTATTGAGCCTATTTAATAAGTCGATTTAATAAGCCTATTTAATAAGTATTTAATGAGCCTATTTAATAAGTCTATTTAATAAGCCTATTTAATAGGCCTATTTAATAAGTCTAAGTTGCTGAAATAAGACTATTTAATAAGCTGAAGTTGCTGAATAAGCCTATTTCATAAGCCTAAGTTGCTGAAATAAGCCTTTTTAATAAGTCTAAGTTGCTGAAATAAGCCTAAGTTGCTGAAATAAGCCTATTTAATAAAGCTATTTAATGAGCCTAAGTTGCTGAATAAGTCTATTTAATAAGTCTAAGTTGCTGAAATAAGGCTATTTAAAAAGCCTAAGTTGCTGAAATAAGCCTATTTAATAAGCCTAAGTTGCTGAAATAAGGCTATTTAATAAGTCTAAGTTGCTGAAATAAGCCTATTTAATAAGCCTAAGTTGCTAAAATAAGCCTATTTAATGAGGCTATTTAATAAGTCTATTTAATAAGCCTATTTAATAAGCCTATTTAATAAGCCTATTTAATAAGTCTAATTCATAAATCTATTTAATAAGCCTATTTAATAAGTATTTAATGAGCCTATTTAATAAGCCTATTTATTGAGCCTATTTAATAAGCCTATTTATTGTGCCTATTTAATAAGCCTATTTATTGATCCTATTTAATAAGCCTATTTATTAAGCCTATTTAATGAGCCTATTTAATAAGCCTATTTATTGATCTTATTTAATAAGCCTATTTAATAAGCCTTTTTAATAAGCCTATTTAATAAGTCTATTTAATAAGCCTATTTAATAAGTCTATTTAATAAGTCTATTTAATAAGCCTATTTAATAAGTATTTAATGAGCCTATTTAAAAAGTCTATTTAATAAGCCTATTTAATAGGCCTATTTAATAAGTCTAAGTTGCTGAAATAAGACTATTTAATAAGCCTAAGTTGCTGAATAAGCCTATTTCATAAGCCTAAGTTGCTGAAATAAGCCTTTTCAATAAGTCTAAGTTGCTGAAATAAGCCTAAGTTGCTGAAATAAGCCTATTTAATAAAGCTATTTAATAAGCCTAAGTTGCTGAATAAGTCTATTTAATAAGTCTAAGTTGCTGAAATAAGGCTATTTAAAAAGCCTAAGTTGCTGAAATAAGCCTATTTAATAAGCCTAAGTTGCTGAAATAAGGCTATTTAATAAGTCTAAGTTGCTGAAATAAGCCTATTTAATAAGCCTAAGTTGCTAAAATAAGCCTATTTAATGAGGCTATTTAATAAGTCTATTTAATAAGCCTATTTAATAAGCCTATTTAATAAGCCTATTTAATAAGTCTAATTCATAAATCTATTTAATAAGCCTATTTAATAAGTATTTAATGAGCCTATTTAATAAGACGATTTATTGAGCCTATTTAATAAGCCTATTTATTGATCCTATTTAATAAGCCTATTTATTAAGCCTATTTAATGAGCATATTTAATAAGCCTATTTATTGAGCCTATTTAATAAGCCTATTTAATACGCCTATTTAATAAACCTATTTAATAAGTATTTAATGAGCCTATTTAATAAGTCTATTTAATAAGCCTTTTTAATAAGCCTATTTAATAAGTCTATTTAATAAGCCTATTTAATAAGTCTATTTAATAAGTCTATTTTATAAGCCTATTTAATAAATATTTAATGAGCCTACTTAATAAGCCTATTTATTGAGCCTATTTAATAAGCCTATTTAATAACTCTATTTAATTATGCCTATTTAATAAGCCTATTTAATAAGTCGATTTAATAAGCCTATTTATGAAGCCTATTTAATGAGCCTATTTAATAAGCCTATTTATTGAGCCTATTTAATAAGTCAATTTAATAAGCCTGTTTAATAAGCCTATTTAATAAGTATTTAATGAGCTTATTTAATAAGCCTAAGTTGCTGAATAAGCCTATTTAATAATCCAAAGTTCCTGAAATAAGCCTATTTAATAGGCCAATTTAATAAGCCTAAGTTGCTGAACAAGCCTATTTAATATGCCTAAGTTGCTGAAATAAGCCTATTTAATAAGTCTAAGTTGCTGAAATAAGGCTATTTAATAAGCCTAAGTTGCTGAAATAAGCCTATTTAATAAGGCTATTTAATACGCCTAAGTTGCTGAAATAAGCCTATTTAATAAGCGTAAGTTGCTGAAATACGGCTATTTAATAAGCCTAAGTTGCTGAATAAGCCTATTTCATAAGCCTAAGTTGCTGAAATAAGCCTTTTTAATAAGTCTAAGTTGCTGAAATAAGCCTAAGTTGCTGAAATAAGCCTATTTAATAAGTCTAAGTTGCTGAAATAAGCCTAAGTTGCTGAAATAAGCCTATTTCATAAAGCTATTTAATAAGCCTAAGTTGCTGAATAAGTCTATTTAATAAGTCTAAGTTGCTGAAATAAGGCTATTTAAAAAGCCTAAGTTGCTGAAATAAGCCTATTTAATAAGCCTAAGTTGCTGAAATAAGGCTATTTAATAAGTCTAAGTTGCTGAAATAAGCCTAGTTAATAAGCCTAAGTTGCTAAAATAAGCCTATTTAATGGGGCTATTTAATAAGTCTATTTAATAAGCCAATTTAATAAGCCTATTTAATAAGCCTATTTAATAAGTCTAATTCATAAATCTATTTAATAAGCCTATTTAATACACATTTAATGAGCCTATTTAATAAGCCTATTTATTGAGCCTATTTAATAAGCCTATTTATTGAGCCTATTTATTGAGCCTATTTAATAAGTCGATTTAATAAGCCTATTTAATAAGTATTTAATGAGCCTATTTAATAAGTCCTATTTAATAAGTATTTAATGAGCCTATTTAATAAGTCTATTTAATAAGCCTTTTTAATAAGCCTATTTAATAAGTCTATTTAATAAGCCTATTTAATAAGTCTATTTAATAAGTCTATTTTATAAGCCTATTTAATAAATATTTAATGAGCCTACTTAATAAGCCTATTTATTGAGCCTATTTAATAAGCCTATTTAATAAGTCTATTTAATTATGCCTATTTAATAAGCCTATTTAATAAGTCGATTTAATAAGCCTATTTATGAAGCCTATTTAATGAGCCTATTTAATAAGCCTATTTATTGAGCCTATTTAATAAGTCAATTTAATAAGCCTGTTTAATAAGCCTATTTAATAAGTATTTAATGAGCTTATTTAATAAGCCTAAGTTGCTGAATAAGCCTATTTAATAATCCAAAGTTCCTGAAATAAGCCTATTTAATAGGCCAATTTAATAAGCCTAAGTTGCTGAACAAGCCTATTTAATATGCCTAAGTTGCTGAAATAAGCCTATTTAATAAGTCTAAGTTGCTGAAATAAGGCTATTTAATAAGCCTAAGTTGCTGAAATAAGCCTATTTAATAAGGCTATTTAATACGCCTAAGTTGCTGAAATAAGCCTATTTAATAAGCGTAAGTTGCTGAAATACGGCTATTTAATAAGCCTAAGTTGCTGAATAAGCCTATTTCATAAGCCTAAGTTGCTGAAATAAGCCTTTTTAATAAGTCTAAGTTGCTGAAATAAGCCTAAGTTGCTGAAATAAGCCTATTTAATAAGTCTAAGTTGCTGAAATAAGCCTAAGTTGCTGAAATAAGCCTATTTCATAAAGCTATTTAATAAGCCTAAGTTGCTGAATAAGTCTATTTAATAAGTCTAAGTTGCTGAAATAAGGCTATTTAAAAAGCCTAAGTTGCTGAAATAAGCCTATTTAATAAGCCTAAGTTGCTGAAATAAGGCTATTTAATAAGTCTAAGTTGCTGAAATAAGCCTAGTTAATAAGCCTAAGTTGCTAAAATAAGCCTATTTAATGGGGCTATTTAATAAGTCTATTTAATAAGCCAATTTAATAAGCCTATTTAATAAGCCTATTTAATAAGTCTAATTCATAAATCTATTTAATAAGCCTATTTAATACACATTTAATGAGCCTATTTAATAAGCCTATTTATTGAGCCTATTTAATAAGCCTATTTATTGAGCCTATTTATTGAGCCTATTTAATAAGTCGATTTAATAAGCCTATTTAATAAGTATTTAATGAGCCTATTTAATAAGTCTATTTAATAAGCCTATTTAATAGGCCTATTTAATAAGTCTAAGTTGCTGAAATAAGACTATTTAATAAGCCTAAGTTGCTGAATAAGCCTATTTCATAAGCCTAAGTTGCTGAAATAAGCCTTTTTAATAAGTCTAAGTTGCTGAAATAAGCCTAAGTTGCTGAAATAAGCCTATTTAATAAAGCTATTTAATGAGCCTAAGTTGCTGAATAAGTCTATTTAATAAGTCTAAGTTGCTGAAATAAGGCTATTTAAAAAGCCTAAGTTGCTGAAATAAGCCTATTTAATAAGCCTAAGTTGCTGAAATAAGGCTATTTAATAAGTCTAAGTTGCTGAAATAAGCCTATTTAATAAGCCTAAGTTGCTAAAATAAGCCTATTTAATGAGGCTATTTAATAAGTCTATTTAATAAGCCTATTTAATAAGCCTATTTAATAAGCCTATTTAATAAGTCTAATTCATAAATCTATTTAATAAGCCTATTTAATAAGTATTTAATGAGCCTATTTAATAAGCCTATTTATTGAGCCTATTTAATAAGCCTATTTATTGTGCCTATTTAATAAGCCTATTTATTGATCCTATTTAATAAGCCTATTTATTAAGCCTATTTAATGAGCCTATTTAATAAGCCTATTTATTGAGCCTATTTAATAAGCCTATTTAATAAGCCTTTTTAATAAGCCTATTTAATAAGTCTATTTAATAAGCCTATTTAATAAGTCTATTTAATAAGTCTATTTAATAAGCCTATTTAATAAGTATTTAATGAGCCTATTTAATAAGTCTATTTAATAAGCCTATTTAATAGGCCTATTTAATAAGTCTAAGTTGCTGAAATAAGACTATTTAATAAGCCTAAGTTGCTGAATAAGCCTATTTCATAAGCCTAAGTTGCTGAAATAAGCCTTTCAATAAGTCTAAGTTGCTGAAATAAGCCTAAGTTGCTGAAATAAGCGTATTTAATAAAGCTATTTAGTAAGCCTAAGTTGCTGAATAAGTCTATTTAATAAGTCTAAGTTGCTGAAATAAGGCTATTTAAAAAGCCTAAGTTGCTGAAATAAGCCTATTTAATAAGCCTAAGTTGCTGAAATAAGGCTATTTAATAAGTCTAAGTTGCTGAAATAAGCCTATTTAATAAGCCTAAGTTGCTAAAATAAGCCTATTTAATGAGGCTATTTAATAAGTCTATTTAATAAGCCTATTTAATAAGCCTATTTAATAAGCCTATTTAATAAGTCTAATTCATAAATCTATTTAATAAGCCTATTTAATACGCATTTAATGAGCCTATTTAATAAGCCTATTTATTGAGCCTATTTAATAAGCCTATTTATTGAGCCTATTTATTGAGCCTATTTAATAAGTCGATTTAATAAGCCTATTTAATAAGTATTTAATGAGCCTATTTAATAAGTCTATTTAATAAGCCTATTTAATAGGCCTATTTAATAAGTCTAAGTTGCTGAAATAAGACTATTTAATAAGCCGAAGTTGCTGAATAAGCCTATTTCATAAGCCTAAGTTGCTGAAATAAGCCTTTTTAATAAGTCTAAGTTGCTGAAATAAGCCTAAGTTGCTGAAATAAGCCTATTTAATAAAGCTATTTAATGAGCCTAAGTTGCTGAATAAGTCTATTTAATAAGTCTAAGTTGCTGAAATAAGGCTATTTAAAAAGCCTAAGTTGCTGAAATAAGCCTATTTAATAAGCCTAAGTTGCTGAAATAAGGCTATTTAATAAGTCTAAGTTGCTGAAATAAGCCTATTTAATAAGCCTAAGTTGCTAAAATAAGCCTATTTAATGAGGCTATTTAATAAGTCTATTTAATAAGCCTATTTAATAAGCCTATTTAATAAGCCTATTTAATAAGTCTAATTCATAAATCTATTTAATAAGCCTATTTAATAAGTATTTAATGAGCCTATTTAATAAGCCTATTTATTGAGCCTATTTAATAAGCCTATTTATTGTGCCTATTTAATAAGCCTATTTATTGATCCTATTTAATAAGCCTATTTATTAAGCCTATTTAATGAGCCTATTTAATAAGCCTATTTATTGAGCTTATTTAATAAGCCTATTTAATAAGAATGTTTAATAAGCCTATTTAATAAGTCTATTTAATAAGCCTATTTAATAAGTCTATTTAATAAGTCTATTTAATAAGCCTATTTAATAAGTATTTAATGAGCCTATTTAATAAGTCTATTTAATAAGCCTATTTAATAGGCCTATTTAATAAGTCTAAGTTGCTGAAATAAGACTATTTAATAAGCCTAAGTTGCTGAATAAGCCTATTTCATAAGCCTAAGTTGCTGAAATAAGCCTTTTCAATAAGTCTAAGTTGCTGAAATAAGTCTAAGTTGCTGAAATAAGACTATTTAATAAGCCTAAGTTGCTGAATAAGCCTATTTCATAAGCCTAAGTTGCTGAAATAAGCCTTTTTAATAAGTCTAAGTTGCTGAAATAAGCCTAAGTTGCTGAAATAAGCCTATTTAATAAAGCTATTTAATAAGCCTAAGTTGCTGAATAAGTCTATTTAATAAGTCTAAGTTGCTGAAATAAGGCTATTTAAAAAGCCTAAGTTGCTGAAATAAGCCTATTTAATAAGCCTAAGTTGCTGAAATAAGGCTATTTAATAAGTCTAAGTTGCTGAAATAAGCCTAGTTAATAAGCCTAAGTTGCTAAAATAAGCCTATTTAATGAGGCTATTTAATAAGTCTATTTAATAAGCCAATTTAATAAGCCTATTTAATAAGCCTATTTAATAAGTCTAATTCATAAATCTATTTAATAAGCCTATTTAATACGCATTTAATGAGCCTATTTAATAAGCCTATTTATTGAGCCTATTTAATAAGCCTATTTATTGAGCCTATTTATTGAGCCTATTTAATAAGTCGATTTAATAAGCCTATTTAATAAGTATTTAATGAGCCTATTTAATAAGTCTATTTAATAAGCCTATTTAATAGGCCTATTTAATAAGTCTAAGTTGCTGAAATAAGACTATTTAATAAGCTGAAGTTGCTGAATAAGCCTATTTCATAAGCCTAAGTTGCTGAAATAAGCCTTTTTAATAAGTCTAAGTTGCTGAAATAAGCCTAAGTTGCTGAAATAAGCCTATTTAATAAAGCTATTTAATGAGCCTAAGTTGCTGAATAAGTCTATTTAATAAGTCTAAGTTGCTGAAATAAGGCTATTTAAAAAGCCTAAGTTGCTGAAATAAGCCTATTTAATAAGCCTAAGTTGCTGAAATAAGGCTATTTAATAAGTCTAAGTTGCTGAAATAAGCCTATTTAATAAGCCTAAGTTGCTAAAATAAGCCTATTTAATGAGGCTATTTAATAAGTCTATTTAATAAGCCTATTTAATAAGCCTATTTAATAAGCCTATTTAATAAGTCTAATTCATAAATCTATTTAATAAGCCTATTTAATAAGTATTTAATGAGCCTATTTAATAAGCCTATTTATTGAGCCTATTTAATAAGCCTATTTATTGTGCCTATTTAATAAGCCTATTTATTGATCCTATTTAATAAGCCTATTTATTAAGCCTATTTAATGAGCCTATTTAATAAGCCTATTTATTGATCTTATTTAATAAGCCTATTTAATAAGCCTTTTTAATAAGCCTATTTAATAAGTCTATTTAATAAGCCTATTTAATAAGTCTATTTAATAAGTCTATTTAATAAGCCTATTTAATAAGTATTTAATGAGCCTATTTAAAAAGTCTATTTAATAAGCCTATTTAATAGGCCTATTTAATAAGTCTAAGTTGCTGAAATAAGACTATTTAATAAGCCTAAGTTGCTGAATAAGCCTATTTCATAAGCCTAAGTTGCTGAAATAAGCCTTTTCAATAAGTCTAAGTTGCTGAAATAAGCCTAAGTTGCTGAAATAAGCCTATTTAATAAAGCTATTTAATAAGCCTAAGTTGCTGAATAAGTCTATTTAATAAGTCTAAGTTGCTGAAATAAGGCTATTTAAAAAGCCTAAGTTGCTGAAATAAGCCTATTTAATAAGCCTAAGTTGCTGAAATAAGGCTATTTAATAAGTCTAAGTTGCTGAAATAAGCCTATTTAATAAGCCTAAGTTGCTAAAATAAGCCTATTTAATGAGGCTATTTAATAAGTCTATTTAATAAGCCTATTTAATAAGCCTATTTAATAAGCCTATTTAATAAGTCTAATTCATAAATCTATTTAATAAGCCTATTTAATAAGTATTTAATGAGCCTATTTAATAAGACGATTTATTGAGCCTATTTAATAAGCCTATTTATTGATCCTATTTAATAAGCCTATTTATTAAGCCTATTTAATGAGCATATTTAATAAGCCTATTTATTGAGCCTATTTAATAAGCCTATTTAATACGCCTATTTAATAAACCTATTTAATAAGTATTTAATGAGCCTATTTAATAAGTCTATTTAATAAGCCTTTTTAATAAGCCTATTTAATAAGTCTATTTAATAAGCCTATTTAATAAGTCTATTTAATAAGTCTATTTTATAAGCCTATTTAATAAATATTTAATGAGCCTACTTAATAAGCCTATTTATTGAGCCTATTTAATAAGCCTATTTAATAACTCTATTTAATTATGCCTATTTAATAAGCCTATTTAATAAGTCGATTTAATAAGCCTATTTATGAAGCCTATTTAATGAGCCTATTTAATAAGCCTATTTATTGAGCCTATTTAATAAGTCAATTTAATAAGCCTGTTTAATAAGCCTATTTAATAAGTATTTAATGAGCTTATTTAATAAGCCTAAGTTGCTGAATAAGCCTATTTAATAATCCAAAGTTCCTGAAATAAGCCTATTTAATAGGCCAATTTAATAAGCCTAAGTTGCTGAACAAGCCTATTTAATATGCCTAAGTTGCTGAAATAAGCCTATTTAATAAGTCTAAGTTGCTGAAATAAGGCTATTTAATAAGCCTAAGTTGCTGAAATAAGCCTATTTAATAAGGCTATTTAATACGCCTAAGTTGCTGAAATAAGCCTATTTAATAAGCGTAAGTTGCTGAAATACGGCTATTTAATAAGCCTAAGTTGCTGAATAAGCCTATTTCATAAGCCTAAGTTGCTGAAATAAGCCTTTTTAATAAGTCTAAGTTGCTGAAATAAGCCTAAGTTGCTGAAATAAGCCTATTTAATAAGTCTAAGTTGCTGAAATAAGCCTAAGTTGCTGAAATAAGCCTATTTCATAAAGCTATTTAATAAGCCTAAGTTGCTGAATAAGTCTATTTAATAAGTCTAAGTTGCTGAAATAAGGCTATTTAAAAAGCCTAAGTTGCTGAAATAAGCCTATTTAATAAGCCTAAGTTGCTGAAATAAGGCTATTTAATAAGTCTAAGTTGCTGAAATAAGCCTAGTTAATAAGCCTAAGTTGCTAAAATAAGCCTATTTAATGGGGCTATTTAATAAGTCTATTTAATAAGCCAATTTAATAAGCCTATTTAATAAGCCTATTTAATAAGTCTAATTCATAAATCTATTTAATAAGCCTATTTAATACACATTTAATGAGCCTATTTAATAAGCCTATTTATTGAGCCTATTTAATAAGCCTATTTATTGAGCCTATTTATTGAGCCTATTTAATAAGTCGATTTAATAAGCCTATTTAATAAGTATTTAATGAGCCTATTTAATAAGTCCTATTTAATAAGTATTTAATGAGCCTATTTAATAAGTCTATTTAATAAGCCTTTTTAATAAGCCTATTTAATAAGTCTATTTAATAAGCCTATTTAATAAGTCTATTTAATAAGTCTATTTTATAAGCCTATTTAATAAATATTTAATGAGCCTACTTAATAAGCCTATTTATTGAGCCTATTTAATAAGCCTATTTAATAAGTCTATTTAATTATGCCTATTTAATAAGCCTATTTAATAAGTCGATTTAATAAGCCTATTTATGAAGCCTATTTAATGAGCCTATTTAATAAGCCTATTTATTGAGCCTATTTAATAAGTCAATTTAATAAGCCTGTTTAATAAGCCTATTTAATAAGTATTTAATGAGCTTATTTAATAAGCCTAAGTTGCTGAATAAGCCTATTTAATAATCCAAAGTTCCTGAAATAAGCCTATTTAATAGGCCAATTTAATAAGCCTAAGTTGCTGAACAAGCCTATTTAATATGCCTAAGTTGCTGAAATAAGCCTATTTAATAAGTCTAAGTTGCTGAAATAAGGCTATTTAATAAGCCTAAGTTGCTGAAATAAGCCTATTTAATAAGGCTATTTAATACGCCTAAGTTGCTGAAATAAGCCTATTTAATAAGCGTAAGTTGCTGAAATACGGCTATTTAATAAGCCTAAGTTGCTGAATAAGCCTATTTCATAAGCCTAAGTTGCTGAAATAAGCCTTTTTAATAAGTCTAAGTTGCTGAAATAAGCCTAAGTTGCTGAAATAAGCCTATTTAATAAGTCTAAGTTGCTGAAATAAGCCTAAGTTGCTGAAATAAGCCTATTTCATAAAGCTATTTAATAAGCCTAAGTTGCTGAATAAGTCTATTTAATAAGTCTAAGTTGCTGAAATAAGGCTATTTAAAAAGCCTAAGTTGCTGAAATAAGCCTATTTAATAAGCCTAAGTTGCTGAAATAAGGCTATTTAATAAGTCTAAGTTGCTGAAATAAGCCTAGTTAATAAGCCTAAGTTGCTAAAATAAGCCTATTTAATGGGGCTATTTAATAAGTCTATTTAATAAGCCAATTTAATAAGCCTATTTAATAAGCCTATTTAATAAGTCTAATTCATAAATCTATTTAATAAGCCTATTTAATACACATTTAATGAGCCTATTTAATAAGCCTATTTATTGAGCCTATTTAATAAGCCTATTTATTGAGCCTATTTATTGAGCCTATTTAATAAGTCGATTTAATAAGCCTATTTAATAAGTATTTAATGAGCCTATTTAATAAGTCTATTTAATAAGCCTATTTAATAGGCCTATTTAATAAGTCTAAGTTGCTGAAATAAGACTATTTAATAAGCCTAAGTTGCTGAATAAGCCTATTTCATAAGCCTAAGTTGCTGAAATAAGCCTTTTTAATAAGTCTAAGTTGCTGAAATAAGCCTAAGTTGCTGAAATAAGCCTATTTAATAAAGCTATTTAATGAGCCTAAGTTGCTGAATAAGTCTATTTAATAAGTCTAAGTTGCTGAAATAAGGCTATTTAAAAAGCCTAAGTTGCTGAAATAAGCCTATTTAATAAGCCTAAGTTGCTGAAATAAGGCTATTTAATAAGTCTAAGTTGCTGAAATAAGCCTATTTAATAAGCCTAAGTTGCTAAAATAAGCCTATTTAATGAGGCTATTTAATAAGTCTATTTAATAAGCCTATTTAATAAGCCTATTTAATAAGCCTATTTAATAAGTCTAATTCATAAATCTATTTAATAAGCCTATTTAATAAGTATTTAATGAGCCTATTTAATAAGCCTATTTATTGAGCCTATTTAATAAGCCTATTTATTGTGCCTATTTAATAAGCCTATTTATTGATCCTATTTAATAAGCCTATTTATTAAGCCTATTTAATGAGCCTATTTAATAAGCCTATTTATTGAGCCTATTTAATAAGCCTATTTAATAAGCCTTTTTAATAAGCCTATTTAATAAGTCTATTTAATAAGCCTATTTAATAAGTCTATTTAATAAGTCTATTTAATAAGCCTATTTAATAAGTATTTAATGAGCCTATTTAATAAGTCTATTTAATAAGCCTATTTAATAGGCCTATTTAATAAGTCTAAGTTGCTGAAATAAGACTATTTAATAAGCCTAAGTTGCTGAATAAGCCTATTTCATAAGCCTAAGTTGCTGAAATAAGCCTTTCAATAAGTCTAAGTTGCTGAAATAAGCCTAAGTTGCTGAAATAAGCGTATTTAATAAAGCTATTTAGTAAGCCTAAGTTGCTGAATAAGTCTATTTAATAAGTCTAAGTTGCTGAAATAAGGCTATTTAAAAAGCCTAAGTTGCTGAAATAAGCCTATTTAATAAGCCTAAGTTGCTGAAATAAGGCTATTTAATAAGTCTAAGTTGCTGAAATAAGCCTATTTAATAAGCCTAAGTTGCTAAAATAAGCCTATTTAATGAGGCTATTTAATAAGTCTATTTAATAAGCCTATTTAATAAGCCTATTTAATAAGCCTATTTAATAAGTCTAATTCATAAATCTATTTAATAAGCCTATTTAATAAGTATTTAATGAGCCTATTTAATAAGACGATTTATTGAGCCTATTTAATAAGCCTATTTATTGATCCTATTTAATAAGCCTATTTATTAAGCCTATTTAATGAGCATATTTAATAAGCCTATTTATTGAGCCTATTTAATAAGCCTATTTAATACGCCTATTTAATAAACCTATTTAATAAGTATTTAATGAGCCTATTTAATAAGTCTATTTAATAAGCCTTTTTAATAAGCCTATTTAATAAGTCTATTTAATAAGCCTATTTAATAAGTCTATTTAATAAGCCTATTTAATAAATATTTAATGAGCCTACTTAATAAGCCTATTTATTGAGCCTATTTAATAAGCCTATTTAATAAGTCTATTTAATTATGCCTATTTAATAAGCCTATTTAATAAGCCGATTTAATAAGCCTATTTATGAAGCCTATTTAATGAGCCTATTTAATAAGCCTATTTATTGAGCCTATTTAATAAGTCAATTTATTAAGCCTGTTTAATAAGCCTATTTAATAAGTATTTAATGAGCTTATTTAATAAGCCTAAGTTGCTGAATAAGCCTATTTAATAAGCCAAAGTTCCTGAAATAAGCCTATTTAATAGGCCAATTTAATAAGCCTAAGTTGCTGAACAAGCCTATTTAATATGCCTAAGTTGCTGAAATAAGCCTATTTAATAAGTCTAAGTTGCTGAAATAAGGCTATTTAATAAGCCTAAGTTGCTGAAATAAGCCTATTTAATAAGGCTATTTAATACGCCTAAGTTGCTGAAATACGCCTATTTAATAAGCGTAAGTTGCTGAAATACGGCTATTTAATAAGTCTAAGTTGCTGAAATAAGCCTTTTTAATAAGCATAAGTTGCTGAAATAAGCCTATTTAATAAGCCTAAGTTGAAAAATAAGCCTATTTAATAAGGCTATTTAATAAGCATAAGTTGCTGAAATACGCCAATTTAATAAGCCTAAGTTGCTGAAATAAGCCTATTTAATATGGCTATTTAATAAGTCTAAGTTGCTGAAATAAACCTATTTAATAAGCCTAAGTTGCTAAAATAAGCCTATTTAATGAGGCTATTTAATAAGTCTATTTAATAAGCCTATTTAATAAGCCTATTTAATAAGCCTATTTAATAAGCCTATTTAATACGCCTATTTAATAAACCTATTTAATAAGTATTTAATGAGCCTATTTAATAGGTCTATTTAATAAGCCTTTTTAAAAAGCCTATTTAATAAGTCTATTTAATAAGCCTATTTAATAAGTCTATTTAATAAGTCTATTTAATAAGCCTATTTAATAAGTATTTCATGAGCCTATTTAATATGCCTATTTATTGAGCCTATTTAATAAGCCTATTTTTTGAGCCTATTTAATAAGCCTATTTATTGAGCCTATTTAATCAGCCTAATTATTGAGCATAATTAATAAGCCTATTTAATAAGTCTATTTAATAAGCTTATTTAATAAGCCTATTTAATAAGCCTATTCAATAACTCTATTTAATATGTGTATTTAATAATCCTATTTAATAAGTATTTTAATGAGCCTATTTAATAAGCCTATTTATTGAGCCTATTTAATAAGCCTATTTATTGAGCCTATTTAATAAGTCTATTTAATAAGCCTATTTAATAAGCCTATTTATTGAGCCTATTTAATAAGCCTATTTAATAAGCCTATTTAATAAGCCTATTTAATGAGCCTATTTATTGAGCCTATTTAGTAAGTCTATTTAATAAGCCTATTTAATAAGCCTATTTAATAAGCCTATTTAATAAGCCTATTTAATACGCCTATTTAATAAACCTATTTAATAAGTATTTAATGAGCCTATTTAATAGGTCTATTTAATAAGCCTTTTTAAAAAGCCTATTTAATAAGTCTATTTAATAAGCCTATTTAATAAGTCTATTTAATAAGTCTATTTAATAAGCCTATTTAATAAGTATTTCATGAGCCTATTTAATATGCCTATTTATTGAGCCTATTTAATAAGCCTATTTTTTGAGCCTATTTAATAAGCCTATTTATTGAGCCTATTTAATCAGCCTAATTATTGAGCATAATTAATAAGCCTATTTAATAAGTCTATTTAATAAGCTTATTTAATAAGCCTATTTAATAAGCCTATTCAATAACTCTATTTAATATGTGTATTTAATAATCCTATTTAATAAGTATTTTAATGAGCCTATTTAATAAGCCTATTTATTGAGCCTATTTAATAAGCCTATTTATTGAGCCTATTTAATAAGTCTATTTAATAAGCCTATTTAATAAGCCTATTTATTGAGCCTATTTAATAAGCCTATTTAATAAGCCTATTTAATAAGCCTATTTAATGAGCCTATTTATTGAGCCTATTTAGTAAGTCTATTTAATAAGCCTATTTAATAAGCCTATTTAATAAGTATTTAATGAGCCTATTTAATAAGTCTATTTAATAAGCCTATTTAATAGGCCTATTTAATAAGTCTAAGTTGCTGAAATAAGACTATTTAATAAGCCTAAGTTGCTGAATAAGCCTATTTCATAAGCCTAAGTTGCTGAAATAAGCCTTTTTAATAAATATAAGTTGCTGAAATAAGCCTATTTAATAAAGCTATTTAATAAGCCTAAGTTGCTGAATAAGTCTATTTAATAAGTCTAAGTTGCTGAAATAAGGCAATTTAATAAGCCTAAGTTGCTGAAATAAGCCTATTTAATAAGCCTAAGTTGCTGAAAAAAGGCTATTTAATAAGTCTAAGTTGCTGAAATAAGCCTATTTAATAAGCCTAAGTTGCAAAATAAGCCTATTTAATAAGGCTATTTAATAAGCATAAGTTGCTGAAATACGCCAATTTAATAAGCCTAAGTTGCTGAAATAAGCCTATTTAATATGGCTATTTAATAAGTCTAAGTTGCTGAAATAAACCTATTTAATAAGCCTAAGTTGCTAAAATAAGCCTATTTAATGAGGCTATTTAATAAGTCTATTTAATAAGCCTATTTAATAAGCCTATTTAATAAGTCTATTTAATAAGCCTATTTAATACGCCTATTTAATAAACCTATTTAATAAGTATTTAATGAGCTTATTTAATAGGTCTATTTAATAAGCCTTTTTAAAAAGCCTATTTAATAAGTCTATTTAATAAGCCTATTTAATAAGTCTATTTAATAAGTCTATTTAATAAGCCTATTTAATAAGTATTTCATGAGCCTATTTAATATGCCTATTTATTGAGCCTATTTAATAAGCCTATTTTTTGAGCCTATTTAATAAGCCTATTTATTGAGCCTATTAAATCAGCCTAATTATTGAGCATAATTAATAAGCCTATTTAATAAGTCTATTTAATAAGCTTATTTAATAAGCCTATTTAATAAGCCTATTCAATAACTCTATTTAATATGTGTATTTAATAATCCTATTTAATAAGTATTTTAATGAGCCTATTTAATAAGCCTATTTATTGAGCCTATTTATTAAGCCTATTTATTGAGCCTATTTAATAAGCCTATTTAATAAGCCTATTTATTGAGCCTATTTAATAAGTCTATTTAATAAGCCTATTTAATAAGCCTATTTATTGAGCCTATTTAATAAGCCTATTTAATAAGCCTATTTAATACGCCTATTTAATGAGCCTATTTATTGAGCCTATTTAGTAAGTCTATTTAATAAGCCTATTTAATAAACCTATTTAATAAGTATTTAATGAGCCTATTTAATAAATCTATTTAATAAGCCTATTTAATAGGCCTATTTAATAAGTCTAAGTTGCTGAAATAAGACTATTTAATAAGCCTAAGTTGCTGAATAAGCCTATTTCATAAGCCTAAGTTGCTGAAATAAGCCTTTTTAATAAATATAAGTTGCTGAAATAAGCCTATTTAATAAAGCTATTTAATAAGCCTAAGTTGCTGAATAAGTCTATTTAATAAGTCTAAGTTGCTGAAATAAGGCAATTTAATAAGCCTAAGTTGCTGAAATAAGCCTATTTAATAAGCCTAAGTTGCTGAAAAAAGGCAATTTAATAAGTCTAAGTTGCTGAAATAAGCCTATTTAATAAGCCTAAGTTGCTAAAATAAGCATATTTTAATTAGGCTATTTAATAAGTCTATTTAATAAGCCTATTTAATAAGCCTATTTAATAAGCCTATTTAATAAGCCTATTTAATAAGTCTAATTAATAAATCTATTTAATAAGCCTATTTAATAAGTATTTAATGAGCTATTTAATAAGCCTATTTATTGAGCCTATTTAATAAGCCTATTTATTGAGCCTATTTAATAAGCCTATTTTTGAGCCTATTTAATAAGCCTATTTATTAAGCCTATTTAATGAGCCTATTTAATAAGCCTATTAAATAAGCCTATTTATTGAGCCTATTTAATAAGCCTATTTATTGAGCCTATTTAATAAGCCTATTTTTGAGCCTATTTAATAAGCCTATTTATTAAGCCTATTTAATGAGCCTATTTAATAAGCCTATTAAATAAGCCTATTTATTGAGCCTATTTAATAAGCCTATTTAATGCGCCTATTTAATAAACCTATTTAATAAGTATTTAATGAGCCTATTTAATAAGTCTATTTAATAAGCCTTTTTAATAAGCCTATTTAATAAGTCGATTTAATAAGCCTATTTAATACGTCTATTTAATAAGTCTATTTAATACGCCTATTTAATAAGTATTTAATGATCCTATTTAATAAGCCGATTTAATAAGCCTATTTATGAAGCCTATTTAATGAGCCTACTTAATAGGCCTATTTATTGAGCCTATTTAATAAGTCTATTTAATAAGCCTGTTTAATAAGCCTATTTAATAAGTATTTAATGAGCCTATTTAATAAGCCTAAGTTGCTGAATAAGCCTATTTAATAAGCCAAAGTTGCTGAAATCATCCTATTTAATAAGCCTATTTAATAAGCCTAAGTTGCTGAATAAGCCTATTTAATAAGCCTAAGTTGCTGAAATAAGCCTATTTAATAAGTCTAAGTTGCTGAAATAAGGCTATTTAATAAGCCTAAGTTGCTGAAATAAGCCTATTTAAAAAGCCTAAGTTGCTGAAATAAGGCTATTTAATGAGTCTAAGTTGCTGAAATAAGCCTATTTAATAAGCCTAAGTTGCTAAAATAAGTATATTTAATAAGCATAAGTTGCTGAAATTAGCCTATTTAATAAGTCTAAGTTGCTGAGATAAGGCTATTTAATAAGCATAAGTTGCTGAAATACGCCAATTTAATAAGCCTAAGTTGCTGAAATAAGCCTATTTAATATGGCTATTTAATAAGTCTAAGTTGCTGAAATAAACCTATTTAATAAGCCTAAGTTGCTAAAATAAGCCTATTAAATGAGGCTATTTAATAAGTCTATTTAATAAGCCTATTTAATAAGCCTAAGTTGCTGAATAAGCCTATTTAATAAGTCTAAGTAGCTGAGATAAGGCTATTTAATAAGTCTAAGTTGCTGAAATAAGCCTATTTAATCAGCGTAAGTTGCTGAAATAAGCCTATTTAATAAGCCCAAGTTGCTGAAATAAGCCTATTTAATAAGGCTATTTAATACGCCTAAGTTGCTGAAATAAGCCTATTTAATAAGCCTAAGTTGCTGAAATAAGCCTATTTAATAAGGCTATTTAATAAGCATAAGTTGCTGAAATACGCCAATTTAATAAGTCTAAGTTGCTAAAATAAGCCTATTTAATCAGCGTAAGTTGCTGAAATAAGCCTATTTAATAAGCCCAAGTTGCTGAAATAAGCCTATTTAATAAGGCTATTTAATACGCCTAAGTTGCTGAAATAAGCCTATTTAATAAGCCTAAGTTGCTGAAATAAGCCTATTTAATAAGGCTATTTAATAAGCATAAGTTGCTGAAATACGCCAATTTAATAAGCCTAAGTTGCTAAAATAAGCCTATTAAATGAGGCTATTTAATAAGTCTATTTAATAAGCCTATTTAATAAGCCTATTTAATAAGCCTATTTAATAAGCCTATTTAATACGCCTATTTAATAAACCTATTTAATAAGTATTTAATGAGCCTATTTAATAAGTCTATTTAATAAGCCTTTTTAATAAGCCTATTTAATAAGTCTATTTAATAAGCCTATTTAATAAGTATTCAATGAGCCTATTTAATAAGCCTATTTATTGAGCCTATTTAAAAAGCCTATTTTTTTAGCCTATTTAATAAGCCTATTTATTGAGCCTATTTAATAAGCTTAATAATTGAGCCTATTTCATAAGCCTATTTAATAAGTCTATTTAATAAGCCTATTTAATAAGTATTTAATGAGCCTATTTAATAAGCCTATTTATTGAGCCTATTTAATAAGCCCATTTATTGAGCCTATTTAATAAGCCTATTTAATAAGCCTATTTATTGAGTCTATTTAATAAATCTATTTAATAAGCATATTCAATAAGCCTATTTATTGAGCCTATTTAATAAGTCTATTTATTAAGTCTATTTAATAAGCCTATTTATTAAGCCTATTTAATAAGCCTATTTAATAAACCTATTTATTGAGCCTATTTAATAAGTCTATTTTAATAAGCCTATTTAATGAGCCTATTTAATGAGTATTTAATGAGCCTATTTAATAAGTCTATTTAATAAGCATATTTAATAGGCCTATTTAATATGTCTAAGTTGCTGAAATAAGACTATTTAATAAGCCTAAGTTGCTGAATAAGCCTATTTCATAAGACTAAGTTGCTGAAATAAGCCTTTTTAATAAGTCTAAGTTGCTGAAATAAGGCTATTTAATAAGCCTAAGTTGCTGAAATTAGCCTATTTAATAAAGCTATTTAATAAGCCTAAGTTGCTGAATAAGTCTATTTAATAAGTCTAAGTTGCTGAAATAAGGCTATTTAATAAGCCTAAGTTGCTGAAATAAGCCTGTTTAATAAGCCTAAGTTGCTGAAATAAGGCTATTTTAATTAGGCTATTTAATAAGTCTATTTAATAAGCCTATTTAATAAGCCTATTTAATAAGCCTATTTAATAAGCCTATTTAATAAGTCTAATTAATAAATCTATTTAATAAGCCTATTTAATAAGTATTTAATGAGCTATTTAATAAGCCTATTTATTGAGCCTATTTAATAAGCCTATTTATTGAGCCTATTTAATAAGCCTATTTTTGAGCCTATTTAATAAGCCTATTTATTAAGCCTATTTAATGAGCCTATTTAATAAGCCTATTAAATAAGCCTATTTATTGAGCCTATTTAATAAGCCTATTTAATGCGCCTATTTAATAAACCTATTTAATAAGTATTTAATGAGCCTATTTAATAAGTCTATTTAATAAGCCTTTTTAATAAGCCTATTTAATAAGTCGATTTAATAAGCCTATTTAATACGTCTATTTAATAAGTCTATTTAATACGCCTATTTAATAAGTATTTAATGATCCTATTTAATAAGCCGATTTAATAAGCCTATTTATGAAGCCTATTTAATGAGCCTACTTAATATGCCTATTTATTGAGCCTATTTAATAAGTCTATTTAATAAGCCTGTTTAATAAGCCTATTTAATAAGTATTTAATGAGCCTATTTAATAAGCCTAAGTTGCTGAATAAGCCTATTTAATAAGCCAAAGTTGCTGAAATAATCCTATTTAATAAGCCTATTTAATAAGCCTAAGTTGCTGAATAAGCCTATTTAATAAGCCTAAGTTGCTGAAATAAGCCTATTTAATAAGTCTAAGTTGCTGAAATAAGGCTATTTAATAAGCCTAAGTTGCTGAAATAAGCCTATTTAAAAAGCCTAAGTTGCTGAAATAAGGCTATTTAATGAGTCTAAGTTGCTGAAATAAGCCTATTTAATAAGTCTAAGTTGCTAAAATAAGTATATTTAATAAGCATAAGTTGCTGAAATTAGCCTATTTAATAAGTCTAAGTTGCTGAGATAAGGCTATTTAATAAGCATAAGTTGCTGAAATACGCCAATTTAATAAGCCTAAGTTGCTGAAATAAGCCTATTTAATATGGCTATTTAATAAGTCTAAGTTGCTGAAATAAACCTATTTAATAAGCCTAAGTTGCTAAAATAAGCCTATTAAATGAGGCTATTTAATAAGTCTATTTAATAAGCCTATTTAATAAGCCTAAGTTGCTGAATAAGCCTATTTAATAAGTCTAAGTAGCTGAGATAAGGCTATTTAATAAGTCTAAGTTGCTGAAATAAGCCTATTTAATCAGCGTAAGTTGCTGAAATAAGCCTATTTAATAAGCCCAAGTTGCTGAAATAAGCCTATTTAATAAGGCTATTTAATACGCCTAAGTTGCTGAAATAAGCCTATTTAATAAGAGAAAGTTGCTGAAATACGGCTATTTAATAAGCCTAAGTTGCTGAAATAAGCCTATTTAATAAGCCTAAGTTGCTGAAATAAGCCTATTTAATAAGCCTAAGTTGCTGAAATAAGCCTATTTAATAAGGCTATTTAATAAGCATAAGTTGCTGAAATACGCCAATTTAATAAGCCTAAGTTGCTAAAATAAGCCTATTAAATGAGGCTATTTAATAAGTCTATTTAATAAGCCTATTTAATAAGCCTATTTAATAAGCCTATTTAATAAGCCTATTTAATACGCCTATTTAATAAACCTATTTAATAAGTATTTAATGAGCCTATTTAATAAGTCTATTTAATAAGCCTTTTTAATAAGCCTATTTAATAAGTCTATTTAATAAGCCTATTTAATAAGTATTCAATGAGCCTATTTAATAAGCCTATTTATTGAGCCTATTTAAAAAGCCTATTTTTTTAGCCTATTTAATAAGCCTATTTATTGAGCCTATTTAATAAGCTTAATAATTGAGCCTATTTCATAAGCCTATTTAATAAGTCTATTTAATAAGCCTATTTAATAAGTATTTAATGAGCCTATTTAATAAGCCTATTTATTGAGCCTATTTAATAAGCCCATTTATTGAGCCTATTTAATAAGCCTATTTAATAAGCCTATTTATTGAGTCTATTTAATAAATCTATTTAATAAGCATATTCAATAAGCCTATTTATTGAGCCTATTTAATAAGTCTATTTATTAAGTCTATTTAATAAGCCTATTTATTAAGCCTATTTAATAAGCCTATTTAATAAACCTATTTATTGAGCCTATTTAATAAGTCTATTTTAATAAGCCTATTTAATGAGCCTATTTAATGAGTATTTAATGAGCCTATTTAATAAGTCTATTTAATAAGCATATTTAATAGGCCTATTTAATATGTCTAAGTTGCTGAAATAAGACTATTTAATAAGCCTAAGTTGCTGAATAAGCCTATTTCATAAGACTAAGTTGCTGAAATAAGCCTTTTTAATAAGTCTAAGTTGCTGAAATAAGGCTATTTAATAAGCCTAAGTTGCTGAAATTAGCCTATTTAATAAAGCTATTTAATAAGCCTAAGTTGCTGAATAAGTCTATTTAATAAGTCTAAGTTGCTGAAATAAGGCTATTTAATAAGCCTAAGTTGCTGAAATAAGCCTGTTTAATAAGCCTAAGTTGCTGAAATAAGGCTATTTTAATTAGGCTATTTAATAAGTCTATTTAATAAGCCTATTTAATAAGCCTATTTAATAAGCCTATTTAATAAGCCTATTTAATAAGTCTAATTAATAAATCTATTTAATAAGCCTATTTAATAAGTATTTAATGAGCTATTTAATAAGCCTATTTATTGAGCCTATTTAATAAGCCTATTTATTGAGCCTATTTAATAAGCCTATTTTTGAGCCTATTTAATAAGCCTATTTATTAAGCCTATTTAATGAGCCTATTTAATAAGCCTATTAAATAAGCCTATTTATTGAGCCTATTTAATAAGCCTATTTAATGCGCCTATTTAATAAACCTATTTAATAAGTATTTAATGAGCCTATTTAATAAGTCTATTTAATAAGCCTTTTTAATAAGCCTATTTAATAAGTCGATTTAATAAGCCTATTTAATACGTCTATTTAATAAGTCTATTTAATACGCCTATTTAATAAGTATTTAATGATCCTATTTAATAAGCCGATTTAATAAGCCTATTTATGAAGCCTATTTAATGAGCCTACTTAATAGGCCTATTTATTGAGCCTATTTAATAAGTCTATTTAATAAGCCTGTTTAATAAGCCTATTTAATAAGTATTTAATGAGCCTATTTAATAAGCCTAAGTTGCTGAATAAGCCTATTTAATAAGCCAAAGTTGCTGAAATAATCCTATTTAATAAGCCTATTTAATAAGCCTAAGTTGCTGAATAAGCCTATTTAATAAGCCTAAGTTGCTGAAATAAGCCTATTTAATAAGTCTAAGTTGCTGAAATAAGGCTATTTAATAAGCCTAAGTTGCTGAAATAAGCCTATTTAAAAAGCCTAAGTTGCTGAAATAAGGCTATTTAATGAGTCTAAGTTGCTGAAATAAGCCTATTTAATAAGCCTAAGTTGCTAAAATAAGTATATTTAATAAGCATAAGTTGCTGAAATTAGCCTATTTAATAAGTCTAAGTTGCTGAGATAAGGCTATTTAATAAGCATAAGTTGCTGAAATACGCCAATTTAATAAGCCTAAGTTGCTGAAATAAGCCTATTTAATATGGCTATTTAATAAGTCTAAGTTGCTGAAATAAACCTATTTAATAAGCCTAAGTTGCTAAAATAAGCCTATTAAATGAGGCTATTTAATAAGTCTATTTAATAAGCCTATTTAATAAGCCTAAGTTGCTGAATAAGCCTATTTAATAAGTCTAAGTAGCTGAGATAAGGCTATTTAATAAGTCTAAGTTGCTGAAATAAGCCTATTTAATCAGCGTAAGTTGCTGAAATAAGCCTATTTAATAAGCCCAAGTTGCTGAAATAAGCCTATTTAATAAGGCTATTTAATACGCCTAAGTTGCTGAAATAAGCCTATTTAATAAGAGAAAGTTGCTGAAATACGGCTATTTAATAAGCCTAAGTTGCTGAAATAAGCCTATTTAATAAGCCTAAGTTGCTGAAATAAGCCTATTTAATAAGCCTAAGTTGCTGAAATAAGCCTATTTAATAAGGCTATTTAATAAGCATAAGTTGCTGAAATACGCCAATTTAATAAGCCTAAGTTGCTAAAATAAGCCTATTAAATGAGGCTATTTAATAAGTCTATTTAATAAGCCTATTTAATAAGCCTATTTAATAAGCCTATTTAATAAGCCTATTTAATACGCCTATTTAATAAACCTATTTAATAAGTATTTAATGAGCCTATTTAATAAGTCTATTTAATAAGCCTTTTTAATAAGCCTATTTAATAAGTCTATTTAATAAGCCTATTTAATAAGTATTCAATGAGCCTATTTAATAAGCCTATTTATTGAGCCTATTTAAAAAGCCTATTTTTTTAGCCTATTTAATAAGCCTATTTATTGAGCCTATTTAATAAGCTTAATAATTGAGCCTATTTCATAAGCCTATTTAATAAGTCTATTTAATAAGCCTATTTAATAAGTATTTAATGAGCCTATTTAATAAGCCTATTTATTGAGCCTATTTAATAAGCCCATTTATTGAGCCTATTTAATAAGCCTATTTAATAAGCCTATTTATTGAGTCTATTTAATAAATCTATTTAATAAGCATATTCAATAAGCCTATTTATTGAGCCTATTTAATAAGTCTATTTATTAAGTCTATTTAATAAGCCTATTTATTAAGCCTATTTAATAAGCCTATTTAATAAACCTATTTATTGAGCCTATTTAATAAGTCAATTTTAATAAGCCTATTTAATGAGCCTATTTAATGAGTATTTAATGAGCCTATTTAATAAGTCTATTTAATAAGCATATTTAATAGGCCTATTTAATATGTCTAAGTTGCTGAAATAAGACTATTTAATAAGCCTAAGTTGCTGAATAAGCCTATTTCATAAGACTAAGTTGCTGAAATAAGCCTTTTTAATAAGTCTAAGTTGCTGAAATAAGGCTATTTAATAAGCCTAAGTTGCTGAAATTAGCCTATTTAATAAAGCCATTTAATAAGCCTAAGTTGCTGAATAAGTCTATTTAATAAGTCTAAGTTGCTGAAATAAGGCTATTTAATAAGCCTAAGTTGCTGAAATAAGCCTGTTTAATAAGCCTAAGTTGCTGAAATAAGGCTATTTAATAAGTCTAAGTTGCTGAAATATGCCTATTTAATAAGCCTAAGTTGCTAAAATAAGCCTATTTAATGAGGCTATTTAATAAGTCTATTTAATAAGCCTATTTAATAACCCTATTTAATAAGTATTTAATGAGCATATTTAATAAGCCTATTTATTGAGCCTATTTAATAAGCCTATTTATTGAGCCTATTTAATAAGCCAATTTAGTAAGCCTATTTAATGAGCCTATTTAATAAGCCTATTTAATAAGCCTATTTATTGAGCCTATTTAATAAGCCTATTTAATACGCCTATTTAATAAACCTATTTAATAAGTATTTAATGAGCCTATTTAATAAGTCTATTTAATAAGCCTTTTTAATAAGCCTATTTAATAAGTCTATTTAATAAGCCTATTTAATAAGTCTATTTAATAAGTCTATTTAATAAGCCTATTCAATAAATATTTAATGAGCCTATTTAATAAGCCTATTTATTGAGCCTATTTAATAAGCCTATTTAATGAGCCTATTTAATTAGCCTATTTATTGAACCTATTTAATAAGCCTATTTATTGAGCCTATTTAACAAGCCTATTTAATAAGTCTATTTAATACGCCTATTTAATAAGCCTATTTAATAAGCCGATTAAATAAGCCTATTTATGAAGCCTATTTAATGAGCCTATTTAATAAGCCTATTTATTGAGCCTATTTAATATGTCCAATTAATAAGCCTGTTTAATAAGCCTATTTAATAAGTATTTAATTAGCCTATTTAATAAGCCTAAGTTGCTGAATAAGCCTATTTAATAAGCCTAAGTTGCTGAAATAAGCCTATTTAATAAGTCTAAGTTGCTGAAATAAGGCTATTTAATAAGCCTAAGTTGCTGAAATAAGCCTATTTAAAAAGCCTAAGTTGCTGAAATAAGGCTATTTAATGAGTCTAAGTTGCTGAAATAAGCCTATTTAATAAGCCTAAGTTGCTAAAATAAGTATATTTAATAAGCATAAGTTGCTGAAATTAGCCTATTTAATAAGTCTAAGTTGCTGAGATAAGGCTATTTAATAAGCATAAGTTGCTGAAATACGCCAATTTAATAAGCCTAAGTTGCTGAAATAAGCCTATTTAATATGGCTATTTAATAAGTCTAAGTTGCTGAAATAAACCTATTTAATAAGCCTAAGTTGCTAAAATAAGCCTATTAAATGAGGCTATTTAATAAGTCTATTTAATAAGCCTATTTAATAAGCCTAAGTTGCTGAATAAGCCTATTTAATAAGTCTAAGTAGCTGAGATAAGGCTATTTAATAAGTCTAAGTTGCTGAAATAAGCCTATTTAATCAGCGTAAGTTGCTGAAATAAGCCTATTTAATAAGCCCAAGTTGCTGAAATAAGCCTATTTAATAAGGCTATTTAATACGCCTAAGTTGCTGAAATAAGCCTATTTAATAAGAGAAAGTTGCTGAAATACGGCTATTTAATAAGCCGAAGTTGCTGAAATAAGCCTATTTAATAAGCCTAAGTTGCTGAAATAAGCCTATTTAATAAGCCTAAGTTGCTGAAATAAGCCTATTTAATAAGGCTATTTAATAAGCATAAGTTGCTGAAATACGCCAATTTAATAAGCCTAAGTTGCTAAAATAAGCCTATTAAATGAGGCTATTTAATAAGTCTATTTAATAAGCCTATTTAATAAGCCTATTTAATAAGCCTATTTAATACGCCTATTTAATAAACCTATTTAATAAGTATTTAATGAGCCTATTTAATACGTCTATTTAATAAGCCTTTTTAATAAGCCTATTTAATAAGTCTATTTAATAAGCCTATTTAATAAGTCTATTTAATAAGTCTATTTAATAAGCCTATTTAATAAGTATTCAATGAGCCTATTTAATAAGCCTATTTATTGAGCCTATTTAAAAAGCCTATTTTTTAGCCTATTTAATAAGCCTATTTATTGAGCCTATTTAATAAGCTTAATAATTGAGCCTATTTCATAAGCCTATTTAATAAGTCTATTTAATAAGCCTATTTAATAAGTATTTAATGAGCCTATTTAATAAGCCTATTTATTGAGCCTATTTAATAAGCCCATTTATTGAGCCTATTTAATAAGCCTATTTAATAAGCCTATTTATTGAGTCTATTTAATAAATCTATTTAATAAGCATATTCAATAAGCCTATTTATTGAGCCTATTTAATAAGTCTATTTATTAAGTCTATTTAATAAGCCTATTTATTAAGCCTATTTAATAAGCCTATTTAATAAACCTATTTATTGAGCCTATTTAATAAGTCTATTTTAATAAGCCTATTTAATGAGCCTATTTAATGAGTATTTAATGAGCCTATTTAATAAGTCTATTTAATAAGCCTATTTAATAGGCCTATTTAATAAGTCTAAGTTGCTGAAATAAGACTATTTAATAAGCCTAAGTTGCTGAATAAGCCTATTTCATAAGACTAAGTTGCTGAAATAAGCCTTTTTAATAAGTCTAAGTTGCTGAAATAAGGCTATTTAATAAGCCTAAGTTGCTGAAATTAGCCTATTTAATAAAGCTATTTAATAAGCCTAAGTTGCTGAATAAGTCTATTTAATAAGTCTAAGTTGCTGAAATAAGGCTATTTAATAAGCCTAAGTTGCTGAAATAAGCCTGTTTAATAAGCCTAAGTTGCTGAAATAAGGCTATTTAATAAGTCTAAGTTGCTGAAATATGCCTATTTAATAAGCCTAAGTTGCTAAAATAAGCCTATTTAATGAGGCTATTTAATAAGTCTATTTAATAAGCCTATTTAATAAGCCTATTTAATAAGTATTTAATGAGCATATTTAATAAGCCTATTTATTGAGCCTATTTAATAAGCCTATTTATTGAGCCTATTTAATAAGCCAATTTAGTAAGCCTATTTAATGAGCCTATTTAATAAGCCTATTTAATAAGCCTATTTATTGAGCCTATTTAATAAGCCTATTTAATACGCCTATTTAATAAACCTATTTAATAAGTATTTAATGAGCCTATTTAATAAGTCTATTTAATAAGCCTTTTTAATAAGCCTATTTAATAAGTCTATTTAATAAGCCTATTTAATAAGTCTATTTAATAAGTCTATTTAATAAGCATATTCAATAAATATTTATTGAGCCTATTTAATAAGCCTATTTATTGAGCCTATTTAATAAGCCTATTTAATGAGCCTATTTAATTAGCCTATTTATTGAACCTATTTAATAAGCCTATTTATTGAGCCTATTTAACAAGCCTATTTAATAAGTCTATTTAATACGCCTATTTAATAAGCCTATTTAATAAGCCGATTAAATAAGCCTATTTATGAAGCCTATTTAATGAGCCTATTTAATAAGCCTATTTATTGAGCCTATTTAATATGTCCAATTAATAAGCCTGTTTAATAAGCCTATTTAATAAGTATTTAATTAGCCTATTTAATAAGCCTAAGTTGCTGAATAAGCCTATTTAATAAGCCTAAGTTGCTGAAATAAGCCTATTTAATAAGTCTAAGTTGCTGAAATAAGGCTATTTAATAAGCCTAAGTTGCTGAAATAAGCCTATTTAAAAAGCCTAAGTTGCTGAAATAAGGCTATTTAATGAGTCTAAGTTGCTGAAATAAGCCTATTTAATAAGCCTAAGTTGCTAAAATAAGTATATTTAATAAGCATAAGTTGCTGAAATTAGCCTATTTAATAAGTCTAAGTTGCTGAGATAAGGCTATTTAACAAGCATAAGTTGCTGAAATACGCCAATTTAATAAGCCTAAGTTGCTGAAATAAGCCTATTTAATATGGCTATTTAATAAGTCTAAGTTGCTGAAATAAACCTATTTAATAAGCCTAAGTTGCTAAAATAAGCCTATTAAATGAGGCTATTTAATAAGTCTATTTAATAAGCCTATTTAATAAGCCTAAGTTGCTGAATAAGCCTATTTAATAAGTCTAAGTAGCTGAGATAAGGCTATTTAATAAGTCTAAGTTGCTGAAATAAGCCTATTTAATCAGCGTAAGTTGCTGAAATAAGCCTATTTAATAAGCCCAAGTTGCTGAAATAAGCCTATTTAATAAGGCTATTTAATACGCCTAAGTTGCTGAAATAAGCCTATTTAATAAGAGAAAGTTGCTGAAATACGGCTATTTAATAAGCCTAAGTTGCTGAAATAAGCCTATTTAATAAGCCTAAGTTGCTGAAATAAGCCTATTTAATAAGCCTAAGTTGCTGAAATAAGCCTATTTAATAAGGCTATTTAATAAGCATAAGTTGCTGAAATACGCCAATTTAATAAGCCTAAGTTGCTAAAATAAGCCTATTAAATGAGGCTATTTAATAAGTCTATTTAATAAGCCTATTTAATAATCCTATTTAATAAGCCTATTTAATACGCCTATTTAATAAACCTATTTAATAAGTATTTAATGAGCCTATTTAATACGTCTATTTAATAAGCCTTTTTAATAAGCCTATTTAATAAGTATATTTAATAAGCCTATTTAATAAGTCTATTTAATAAGTCTATTTAATAAGCCTATTTAATAAGTATTCAATGAGCCTATTTAATAAGCCTATTTATTGAGTTTATTTAAAAAGCCTATTTTTTAGCCTATTTAATAAGCCTATTTATTGAGCCTATTTAATAAGCTTAATAATTGAGCCTATTTCATAAGCCTATTTAATAAGTCTATTTAATAAGCCTATTTAATAAGTATTTAATGAGCCTATTTAATAAGCCTATTTATTGAGCCTATTTAATAAGCCCATTTATTGAGCCTATTTAATAAGCCTATTTAATAAGCCTATTTATTGAGTCTATTTAATAAATCTATTTAATAAGCATATTCAATAAGCCTATTTATTGAGCCTATTTAATAAGTCTATTTATTAAGTCTATTTAATAAGCCTATTTATTAAGCCTATTTAATAAGCCTATTTAATAAACCTATTTATTGAGCCTATTTAATAAGTCTATTTTAATAAGCCTATTTAATGAGCCTATTTAATGAGTATTTAATGAGCCTATTTAATAAGTCTATTTAATAAGCCTATTTAATAGGCCTATTTAATAAGTCTAAGTTGCTGAAATAAGACTATTTAATAAGCCTAAGTTGCTGAATAAGCCTATTTCATAAGACTAAGTTGCTGAAATAAGCCTTTTTAATAAGTCTAAGTTGCTGAAATAAGGCTATTTAATAAGCCTAAGTTGCTGAAATTAGCCTATTTAATAAAGCTATTTAATAAGCCTAAGTTGCTGAATAAGTCTATTTAATAAGTCTAAGTTGCTGAAATAAGGCTATTTAATAAGCCTAAGTTGCTGAAATAAGCCTGTTTAATAAGCCTAAGTTGCTGAAATAAGGCTATTTAATAAGTCTAAGTTGCTGAAATAAGCCTATTTAATAAGCCTAAGTTGCTAAAATAAGCCTATTTAATGAGGCTATTTAATGAGTCTATTTAATAAGCCTATTTAATAAGCCTATTTAATAAGCCTATTTAATAAGCCTATTTAATACGTCTAATTCATAAATCTATTTAATAAGCCTATTTAATAAGTATTTAATGAGCATATTTAATAAGCCTATTTATTGAGCCTATTTAATAAGCCTATTTATTGAGCCTATTTAATAAGCCTATTTATTGAGCCTATTTAATAAGCCAATTTAGTAAGCCTATTTAATGAGCCTATTTAATAAGCCTATTTATTGAGCCTATTTAATAAGCCTATTTAATACGCCTATTTAATAAACCTATTTAATAAGTATTTAATGAGCCTATTTAATAAGTCTATTTAATAAGCCTATTTAATAAGTATATTTAATAAGTCTATTTAATAAGCATATTCAATAAATATTTAATGAGCCTATTTAATAAGCCTATTTATTGAGCCTATTTAATAAGCCTATTTAATGAGCCTATTTAATTAGCCTATTTATTGAACCTATTTAATAAGCCTATTTATTGAGCCTATTTAATAAGCCTATTTATTGAGCCTATTTAATAAGTCCATTTAATAAGCCTGTTTAATAAGCCTATTTAATAAGTATTTAATGAGCCTATTTAATAAGCCTAAGTTGCTGAATAAGCCTATTTAATAAGCCAAAGTTGCTGAAATAAGCCTATTTAATAAGCCAATTTAATAAGCCTAAGTTGCTGAATAAACCTATTTAATAAGCCTAAGTTGCTGAAATAAGGCTGTTTAATAAGCCTAAGTTGCTGAGATAAGGCTATTTAACAAGCATAAGTTGCTGAAATACGCCAATTTAATAAGCCTAAGTTGCTGAAATAAGCCTATTTAATATGGCTATTTAATAAGTCTAAGTTGCTGAAATAAACCTATTTAATAAGCCTAAGTTGCTAAAATAAGCCTATTAAATGAGGCTATTTAATAAGTCTATTTAATAAGCCTATTTAATAAGCCTAAGTTGCTGAATAAGCCTATTTAATAAGTCTAAGTAGCTGAGATAAGGCTATTTAATAAGTCTAAGTTGCTGAAATAAGCCTATTTAATCAGCGTAAGTTGCTGAAATAAGCCTATTTAATAAGCCCAAGTTGCTGAAATAAGCCTATTTAATAAGGCTATTTAATACGCCTAAGTTGCTGAAATAAGCCTATTTAATAAGAGAAAGTTGCTGAAATACGGCTATTTAATAAGCCTAAGTTGCTGAAATAAGCCTATTTAATAAGCCTAAGTTGCTGAAATAAGCCTATTTAATAAGCCTAAGTTGCTGAAATAAGCCTATTTAATAAGGCTATTTAATAAGCATAAGTTGCTGAAATACGCCAATTTAATAAGCCTAAGTTGCTAAAATAAGCCTATTAAATGAGGCTATTTAATAAGTCTATTTAATAAGCCTATTTAATAATCCTATTTAATAAGCCTATTTAATACGCCTATTTAATAAACCTATTTAATAAGTATTTAATGAGCCTATTTAATACGTCTATTTAATAAGCCTTTTTAATAAGCCTATTTAATAAGTATATTTAATAAGCCTATTTAATAAGTCTATTTAATAAGTCTATTTAATAAGCCTATTTAATAAGTATTCAATGAGCCTATTTAATAAGCCTATTTATTGAGTTTATTTAAAAAGCCTATTTTTTAGCCTATTTAATAAGCCTATTTATTGAGCCTATTTAATAAGCTTAATAATTGAGCCTATTTCATAAGCCTATTTAATAAGTCTATTTAATAAGCCTATTTAATAAGTATTTAATGAGCCTATTTAATAAGCCTATTTATTGAGCCTATTTAATAAGCCCATTTATTGAGCCTATTTAATAAGCCTATTTAATAAGCCTATTTATTGAGTCTATTTAATAAATCTATTTAATAAGCATATTCAATAAGCCTATTTATTGAGCCTATTTAATAAGTCTATTTATTAAGTCTATTTAATAAGCCTATTTATTAAGCCTATTTAATAAGCCTATTTAATAAACCTATTTATTGAGCCTATTTAATAAGTCTATTTTAATAAGCCTATTTAATGAGCCTATTTAATGAGTATTTAATGAGCCTATTTAATAAGTCTATTTAATAAGCCTATTTAATAGGCCTATTTAATAAGTCTAAGTTGCTGAAATAAGACTATTTAATAAGCCTAAGTTGCTGAATAAGCCTATTTCATAAGACTAAGTTGCTGAAATAAGCCTTTTTAATAAGTCTAAGTTGCTGAAATAAGGCTATTTAATAAGCCTAAGTTGCTGAAATTAGCCTATTTAATAAAGCTATTTAATAAGCCTAAGTTGCTGAATAAGTCTATTTAATAAGTCTAAGTTGCTGAAATAAGGCTATTTAATAAGCCTAAGTTGCTGAAATAAGCCTGTTTAATAAGCCTAAGTTGCTGAAATAAGGCTATTTAATAAGTCTAAGTTGCTGAAATAAGCCTATTTAATAAGCCTAAGTTGCTAAAATAAGCCTATTTAATGAGGCTATTTAATGAGTCTATTTAATAAGCCTATTTAATAAGCCTATTTAATAAGCCTATTTAATAAGCCTATTTAATACGTCTAATTCATAAATCTATTTAATAAGCCTATTTAATAAGTATTTAATGAGCATATTTAATAAGCCTATTTATTGAGCCTATTTAATAAGCCTATTTATTGAGCCTATTTAATAAGCCTATTTATTGAGCCTATTTAATAAGCCAATTTAGTAAGCCTATTTAATGAGCCTATTTAATAAGCCTATTTATTGAGCCTATTTAATAAGCCTATTTAATACGCCTATTTAATAAACCTATTTAATAAGTATTTAATGAGCCTATTTAATAAGTCTATTTAATAAGCCTATTTAATAAGTATATTTAATAAGTCTATTTAATAAGCATATTCAATAAATATTTAATGAGCCTATTTAATAAGCCTATTTATTGAGCCTATTTAATAAGCCTATTTAATGAGCCTATTTAATTAGCCTATTTATTGAACCTATTTAATAAGCCTATTTATTGAGCCTATTTAATAAGCCTATTTATTGAGCCTATTTAATAAGTCCATTTAATAAGCCTGTTTAATAAGCCTATTTAATAAGTATTTAATGAGCCTATTTAATAAGCCTAAGTTGCTGAATAAGCCTATTTAATAAGCCAAAGTTGCTGAAATAAGCCTATTTAATAAGCCAATTTAATAAGCCTAAGTTGCTGAATAAACCTATTTAATAAGCCTAAGTTGCTGAAATAAGGCTATTTAATAAGCCTAAGTTGCTGAAATAAGCCTATTTAATATGGCTATTTAATAAGTCTAAGTTGCTGAAATAAACCTATTTAATAAGCCTAAGTTGCTAAAATAAGCCTATTTATTGAGCCTATTTAATAAGCCTATTTAATAAGCCTATTTAATAAGCCTATTTAATAAGCCTATTTATTGAGCCTATTTAATAAGCCTATTTAATAAGCCTATTTATTGAGCCTATTTAATAAGTCTATTTAATCAGCCTATTTAATAAGCCTATTTAATAAGTATTTAATGAGCCTATTTAATAAGTCTATTTAATAAGCCTATTTAATAGGCCTATTTAATAAGTCTAAGTTGTTGAAATAAGCCTATTTAATAGGCCTATTTAATAAGCCTATTTAATGAGGCTATTTAATAAGCCTATTTAATAAGCCTATTTAATAAGCCTATTTAATAAGCCTATTTAATAAGCCTATTTAATAAGCCTATTTATTGAGCCTATTTAATAAGCCTATTTAATAAGCCTATTTAATAAGTATTTAATGAGCCTAGTTAATAAGCCTATTTAATAAGCCTATTTAATAGGCCTATTTAATAAGTCTAAGTTGCTGAAATAAGCCTATTTAATAAGCCTAAGTTTCTGAATGAGCCTATTTAATAAGCCTAAGTTGCTGAAATAAGTCTATTTAATAAGCCTAAGTTGCTGAATAAGCATATTTAATAAGCCTAAGTTGCTGAATAAACCTATTTAATAAGCCTAAGTTGCTGAAATAAACCTATTTAAAAATGCTATTTAATAAGCCTAAGTTGTTGAAATAAACCTGTTTAATAAGGCTATTTAATAAGCATAAGTTGCTGAAATAAGCTTATTTAATAAGCCTAAGTTGCTGAAATAAGCCTATTTAATAAGGCTATTTAATAAGCCTAAGTTGCTGAATAAGCCTATTTAATAAGTCTAAGTTGCTGAAATAAGGCTATTTAATAAGCCTAAGTTGCTGAATAAGCCTTTTTAATAAGCCTAAGTTGCTGAAATAAGCCTATTTAATAAATAGGCTTATTAAATAGGCTTATTAAATAGACTTATTAAATAGGCTTATGAAATAGGCTCAATAATTAAGCTTATTAAATAGGCTCAAAAAATAGGCTTTTTAAATAGGCTCAATAAATAGGCTTATTAAATAGGCTCATTAAATACTTATTAAATAGGCTTATCAAATAGGCTTATTAAATAGGCTTATTAAAAAGGCTTTTTAAATAGACTTATTAAATAGGCTCATTAAATATTTATTAAATATGTTTATTAAATAGGCGTATTAAATAGGCTTATTAAATAGGCTTATTAAATAGGCTTATTAAATAGACTTATTAAATAGCCTCATTAAATAGGCTTATTTTAGCAACTTAGGCTTATTAAATAGGTTTATTTCAGCAACTTAGACTTATTAAATAGCCTTATTAAATAGGCTTATTTCAGCAACTTAGGCTTATTAAATAAGCTTATTTCAGCAACTTATGCTTATTAAATAGCCTTATTAAACAGGTTTATTTCAGCAACTTAGGCTTATTAAATAGCATTTTTAAATAGGTTTATTTCAGCAACTTATACTTATTAAATATACCTTTTTAAATAGGCTTAGTTCAGAAACTTAGGCTTATTAAATAGTCTTATTTCAGCAACTTAGGCTCATTAAATAGCCTCATTAATTAGGCTTATTCAGCAACTTAGGCTTATTAAATAGCCTTATTAAGAAGGCTTATTTCAGCAAGTTAGACTTATTAATTAGGTTTATTCAGCAACTTAGGCTTATTAAATAAGCTTATTCAGCAACTTAGGCTTATTAAATAGGCTTATTTCAGCAACTTAGGCTTATTAAATATGCTCATTCAGAAACTTAGGCTTATTAAATAGGCTTATTTCAGCAACTTAGGCTTATTAAATAGGCTTATTCAGCAACTTAGGCTTATTAAATAGCCTTATTTCAGCAACTTAGACTTATTAAATAGGCTTATTCAGCAACTTAGGCTTATTAAATAGCCTTATTAAATAGGCTTATTTCAGCAACTTAGGCTTATTAAATAAGCTTATTTCAGCAACTTGTGCTTATTAAATAGCCTTATTAAACAGGTTTATTTCAACAACTTAGGCATATTAAATAGCATTTTAAATAGGTTTATTTCAGCAACTTAGGCTTATTAAATAGGTTTATTCAGCAACTTAGGCTTATTAAATAGGCTTATTCAGCAACTTAGGCTTATTAAATAGTCTTATTTCAGCAACTTAGGCATATTAAATAGGCTCATTCAGAAACTTAGGCTTATTAAATAGGCTTATTTCAGCAACTTAGACTTATTAAATAGGCCTATTAAATAGGCTTATTAAATAGGCTTATTAACTAGGCTAATTAAATACTTATTAAATAGGCTTATTAAATAGGCTTATTAAATAGACTTATTAAATAGGCTCAATAAATAGGCTTATTAAATAGGCTTATTAAATAGGCTCAATAAATAGGCTTATTAAATAGGCTTATTAAATAGGCTTATTAAATAGACTTATTAAATAGGCTTATTAAATATGCTCAATAAATAGGCCTATTAAATAGGCTTATTAAATAGACTTATTAAATAGGCTTATTAAATAGGCTCAATAAATAGGCTTATTAAATAGGCTCAATAAATAGGCTTATTAAATAGGCTCAATAAATAGGCTTATTAAATAGGCTCAATAAATAGGCTTATTAAATAGGCTCATTAAATACTTATTAAATAGGCTTATTAAATAGACCTATTAAATAGACTTATTAAATAGGCTTATTAAATAGACTTATTAAATAGGCTTATTAAAAAGGCTTATTAAATAGACTTATTAAATAGGCTCATTAAATACTTATTAAATATGTTTATTAAATAGGCATATTAAATAGGCTTATTAAATAGGCTTATTAAATAGGCTTATTAAATAGGCTTATTAAATAGGCTTATTAAATAGGCTTATTAAATAGGCTTATTTCAGCAACTTAGGCTTATTAAATAGCCTCATTAAATAGGCTTATTTCAGCAACTTATACTTATTAAATAGGTTTATTCAGAAACTTAGGCTTATTACATAGGCTTATTTCAGCAACATAGACTTATTAAATAGGCCTATTAAATAGGCTTATTTCAACAACTTAGACTTATTAAATAGGCCTATTAAATAGGCTTATTAAATAGACTTATTAAATAGGCTCATTAAATACTTATTAAATAGGCTTATTAAATAGGCTTATTAAATAGACTTATTAAATAGGCTCAATAAATAGGCTTATTAAATAGGCTTATTAAATAGGCGTATTAAATAGCCTCATTAAATAGGCTTATTAAATAGGCTTATTAAATAGGCTCAATAATTAGGCGTATTAAATAGGCTCAATAAATAGGCTTATTAAATAGGCTCAATAAATAGGCTTATTAAATAGGCTCAATAAATAGTCTTATTAAATAGGCTCAATAAAAAGGCTTATTAAATAGGCTTATTAAATAGGCTTATTAAATAGGCTTATTAAATAGGCTTATTAAATAGGCTCAATAAATAGGCTTATTAAATAGGCTCAATAAATAGGCTTATTAAATAGGCTTATTAAATAGGCTTATTAAATAGACTTATTAAATAGGCTTATTAAATAGGCTCAATAAATAGGCTTATTAAATAGGCTCAATAAATAGGCTTATTAAATAGGCTCAATAAATAGGCTTACTAAATAGGCTCAATAAATAGGCTTATTAAATAGGCTCATTAAATACTTATTAAATAGGCTTATTAAATAGACTTATTAAATATACTTATTAAATAGGCTTATTAAATAGACTTATTAAATAGGCTTATTAAAAAAGGCTTATTAAATAGACGTATTAAATAGGCTCATTAAATACTTATTAAATATGTTTATTAAATAGGCGTATTAAATAGGCTTATTAAATAGGCTTATTAAATAGGCTTATTAAATAGCCTCATTAAATACGTATTAAATAGGCTTATTAAATAGGCTTATTAAATAGGCTTATTTCAGCAACTTAGGCTTATTGAATAGCCTTATTAAATAAGCTTATTTCAGCAACTTAGACTTATTAAATAGGTTTATTCAGAAACTTAGGCTTATTAAATAGGCTTATTTCAGCAACTTAGACTTATTAGATAAGCCTATTAAATAGGCTTATTAAATAGGCTTATTTCAACATCTTAGACTTATTAAATAGGCCCATTAAATAGGCTTATTAAATAGGCTTATTAAATAGTCTTATTAAATAGACCTATTAAATAGACTTATTAAATAGGCTTATTAAATAGACTATTAAATAGGCTTATTAAAAAGGCTTATTAAATAGACTTATTAAATAGGCTCATTAAATACTTATTAAATATGTTTATTAAATAGGCGTATTAAATAGGCTTATTAAATAGGCTTATTAAATAGCCTCATTAAATACTTATTAAATAGGCTTATTAAATAGGCTTATTAAATAGGCTTATTTCAGCAACTTAGGCTTATTAAATAGCCTCATTAAATAGGCTTATTTCAGCAACTTAGACTTATTAAATAGGTTTATTCAGAAACTTAGGCTTATTACATAGGCTTATTTCAGCAACATAGACTTATTAAATAGGCCTATTAAATAGGCTTATTTCAACAACTTAGACTTATTAAATAGGCCTATTAAATAGGCTTATTAAATAGACTTATTAAATAGGCTCATTAAATACTTATTAAATAGGCTTATTAAATAGGCTTATTAAATAGACTTATTAAATAGGCTCAATAAATAGGCTTATTAAATAGGCTTATTAAATAGGCGTATTAAATAGCCTCATTAAATAGGCTTATTAAATAGGCTCAATAATTAGGCGTATTAAATAGGCTCAATAAATAGGCTTATTAAATAGGCTCAATAAATAGGCTTATTAAATAGGCTCAATAAATAGTCTTATTAAATAGGCTCAATAAAAAGGCTTATTAAATAGGCTTATTAAATAGGCTTATTAAATAGGCTTATTAAATAGGCGTATTAAATAGGCTCAATAAATAGGCTTATTAAATAGGCTCAATAAATAGGCTTATTAAATAGGCTTATTAAATAGGCTTATTAAATAGACTTATTAAATAGGCTTATTAAATAGGCTCAATAAATAGGCTTATTAAATAGGCTCAATAAATAGGCTTATTAAATAGGCTCAATAAATAGGCTTATTAAATAGGCTCATTAAATACTTATTAAATAGGCTTATTAAATAGACTTATTAAATATACTTATTAAATAGGCTTATTAAATAGACTTATTAAATAGGCTTATTAAAAAAGGCTTATTAAATAGACGTATTAAATAGGCTCATTAAATACTTATTAAATATGTTTATTAAATAGGCGTATTAAATAGGCTTATTAAATAGGCTTATTAAATAGGCTTATTAAATAGCCTCATTAAATACTTATTAAATAGGCTTATTAAATAGGCTTATTAAATAGGCTTATTTCAGCAACTTAGGCTTATTGAATAGCCTTATTAAATAGGCTTATTTCAGCAACTTAGACTTATTAAATAGGTTTATTCAGAAACTTAGGCTTATTAAATAGGCTTATTTCAGCAACTTAGACTTATTAAATAG